>NC_066623.1:26727980-28040821 GCF_025201925.1 Gopherus flavomarginatus | reverse complement strand
AGCTTGTTTCTGGAGATCACTAATTTAAAAAAATAAATAAGGCTGATATCTAGCATATATTAATGTCACCTTATTGGGGAGCTACATCTCAGTACGAAATCTATGTTAGTATTGTTGTTGAAATTAAGGGGAAGGGGAATCAGATGGTGGAGAAAATGGCCTTTGATTTTTAGAAGTTGATCCTTTTTTGGGCTATTATATTTGTGATTTATTAATAAAGTTAGTAGGAACTAATATGGTTATTTTTTTCTAGGCTTACTCTCTTTTTAAAATGGACATAACCCTTCTTTCTAGAACAGTATTTTTGTTTTTCACTCTTGAGATTGTTAGTGGCTAGGGGTATTGTGAATATTCATATCATTCATAGCATACCGAATTAAATGCAAGTTTCCTTCTGCTTCTGAACTTGCTAAATGGTAACTGAAGTACAATTATTATAGTGGAAATTGCTATGTTTTTTGTGACTTGACTACTCAGGTGAGAATTCTTTTTTTTTTTTTTTTGAACTCGAGTACAGGTTCTGAAGGAATGGAAATCAGCTGAGAAGTTTCATCAGCAAAGGCAATTAGACCTACAATGAGCAGAGTTAGTGAGCAAACCTCAGATGCTGGTTTGTCCTCTGAGGCATCATCTTTCCCTTCACACAGATCAAGCTTGTCAATGGGATTGGATTCAATAAGCTTTGTAGAAGGTGGTATTACTGGCACTTTAGCAGGAAAAACAGGACAATTGACACTGTTGATCCCCAAATTTTAAAAAAGTATAAATTCAATAGCGAGCTGAAAATATTCAATAAAACTGTGCATTAATTCTCCATAAGATACGAATATTGCACAGTGGACAAGATCCTTGGCCCTGCTCCAGCTGCTTCTTCCTACTCCAGTGGCACTAAGTAATCCGAAAGCTGGTTCGACCAGTTGCTCAAAGATTCCCATCACACTAGGGAGTCCTCAGGTGGTGTAGCACCATTATAGTCACTCTTATGTCATCTGCTCTCCTGACCTCTGGCACAGGGTATGTGGCTGAGTGAAGGAGGCATCCCGACACCTCAGCAATTCCTGGCTCATAGAGCAACTTCTTTAGGGCTGTGGGCAGTTTGTACAATTTCGAGCTGCTCTATGCAATGCCTTAGAACCAGAACATCACCCAGCAGTCTCAGGATTGAGGGAGCATAAAAGTGACAATGCTGGACACATAAAGGATAGACCCAAGGATCTGGCCCAGTGTGTCTAAATAAGAAAAACCGGAGGCAATTGGAAATAAATGTAGGGCTTCAAAGTGTTCTTTGGCATCCTTTTGTTTTGTGTTTTTATAGTGCCTAGCACAATAGGATCCTTTCCACGACTGTGGTTCCCCAGTGCAAAAAACACCAACCTTCATACCGTATCTTAGAATTAATGGAGGGATTGGACAGTACTGGCCCTGTTATTAATTTATCAAAATCATTGAAAGAAATTTTAGAGGTTAATTTTGAGACCTGTTAAAATAACAAAAACCAACAACGCAAACCATAAAGAAACAAACAGAGCAATGGGGTGGGGAAAATACTTAGTTGAAGTTGAATACTAAGGTCCGATCCAAGCCAATAGACAGATTTTTATTGACTTCAAGGGCGTCTGGATCAGGCACCAATGAACAGAGTGAAATCCTACTGTGTACTAAGAAGAAAAACATTTTTTCTCCAAGGAGATTCCCTATTAATGTTTTCTGACATAGCCAGGTGACCCAATGCCAGACATTACAGCTTAAATTACTGAGAAATGATTTCTTAAATACTATATATTTTCTTGCTAAATGTCAAATCCTTTTTCAGGCAAAAAATCACAGCAGATTAGAATAAGGTTAAAAATGATTTTCACAATTAACGCCTCCATGGGAGCTCATTGATCAGACTACAGAGAAAGTCGGTGACTCTGATACAACTAAAAGCTTCTTCCTCTGAGAGTTTAATTGGCCTTTTGTCTTTCTTTTCTTAATTTAATGTTATGGTCTTCATATTTTGTATAACTGAAATAATTTGTGTAAGTGACTTGCATATACAGTTCTTGTTCCTGATGCCATGACCTATAGTCCTTGAGGTCATGTTTTTCTTTTTTTATTGTTCTTGACTTGATTTAGTTTACGTGTCTGGAAATTATAATTAAAATGAAAGAGCTGACCATTCTTCCAGCATGAAGTCCCATCCACGCAGGAGTAAGTATCCATGCTTGCAGATACCTTGGAGGGACCTGGGCCTTAGCTAGGTAGTCAGCAAAAGACTGTCAATTTAAAAAGTTCTATCCTTTCCCATGTTTTCCCCCACATTTTAATTCTGACTATAAATACAACATTTATTAGTCACACAAAGAATGAGACTAACATGTAATTCAATGGGACTCAATTTCGGAACACTTTTGAAAACTGTGCATTGATATTTCAGAAGAATTGAAGGTTCAACAGCCACTCATATTTCCTAAGTAGCCTGAATGGAAACGTCCTTCACAATTATTAATTCTAAAAGGGCAACTTTTCAAGAAAAGCAAAACTAAAATCAGACACCTTGAGATTGGTTTTACCAGCTATAAATCTGTATAGCCTGTCTCCAAATACGCAGATAGAATAATCTTTGTATCTGATAACAATAAACAATAATGTACATCACCACCAGATCTTTGATATCTTTCAAAATGCATGGGCCAAATCTCTTAGTCACACTGAGTAGTACCTTATTTTGTGAGTAATCCACTGAAATCAGTTGGACTATTCATAATGGCAACGTACCACTCCGTGTGAGTAAAGGTGGCAGAATCTACCCTGAAGTTTAAGGCATCTATATATTCCCTCCACATTTGTGCTTAAATATGCAATGTAGTTGAACCAAAGTCAGAAGTCTTAGCCTGAAACCACAATTTTTCATACTCTAGCCTCTCAAGTGAGGATATCAGGAAAATATTTTGTGAGTGCAATTTACTATTCCCCCAGACACACAGTGTGGAATTTGTGTATTTATTCTAAAAAGGACCCGAGCACCTCCAAGTGCTAAAACCCAGATTCAGCAAGGCATTTCAGCATATATTTATGTCCATCCACCTTTGGCAAGTCACTTAAGCATATGCTTTCTAACCATGTTCTTGAGTCCCAGTGACTCCAATGGGACTTAAACAAGTGTATAAGTGCTTGGTTGAATCAGGGCCTTAGTTACTATGCTTCTATTTGCACTTGGATATTTTATTTTTAATGCATAAAAACCCCCTTTAAAAAATACACAACTGAGAGACAAATATAAGAAAATATCATGTGGGTTGCAACATTCCCTCAGGGACATTGGATCTAAAAATACATGGATGAGTATAATCTATTCATTAATGCAATTTTTTCATCTGTGATAGTTATAATATTGATAACATTTTCTATTTAGGAAGTAATCCAAGTACAATCAGAACAAGTTACTAATATGAGTATTCAACTATTTTTTTTAATTGTTTCAGAACTCCATTACCCGGTGAAAGAACACAACAGAATGGACACCTGGAAAATGCAATCAACATTCCACATTTCTTGGACGCATCCCATGTGCCATGAAATGGTGGAATAGCTACAATATGTCTTGAATTTCTGGGATATAATTAGGTGATTATAAAGGCCCCAATTAAATTATAAGATTTAGAGAGAAATTCTGAGATATGGTGTATTTCTGTTTATACCTATGAGGGATGAGGTGTTTAGACCTTACTATTTCAGGCCAACCTTACTTATCCCTCAGGTGAAATTCACTGACACAACTAGGCATCATTTAAAGCCCATGTAAACACTCAGATCAGGCCTTGAGTTGACCTTCTGCATAAGTATGGATCTGCACAGGGTTCAAAGATACTGGAAGGATGGGTAGGGCCACTGGTTTGTCCTCATGTAGATCCAGTGGCCAGGAATCTTTATGCATAAGGGGACATAGAAGGAGTATATAGACCCAGCTCCAGTTTAGGGATGTAGGTTTTGCCCAATTCTTAATCTGCCCAAATTACTCAGTAACTGGTAAAGTTAGTCAAACAATTATTATGGTCTTTTTAGTAAAGAAAGACAGGAAAATCTCTTCTGTATCAGAAATCCATAATGAAGTATTTTGTACCAAAATGCAGATGTCGAGACCATGTAAATTTGTCAGAAGAGTGAGTATGGCAAAGAACAGAATCTGGTAAGCCAGTGATTCAACTGAATATGCAAGATCAATGGTGGACATTCAAAAGTACACAAGATAACCCTAAACAATCCTGGATTCTGGAGTTCCATTTGCAAAGAATCTCGAAAACTGGTATTTTTAAAGGTTTCACTACTTAATCAAGGAACACATGGAAGGACAGCATTAACAGACTGAAAAACTCAGCAAAGGATTTAAAAGTTGGAAAAAAATGTGATGTGAATATTTTCTTCAAATTATTATTCTGGCAGCTACATTTTGAACAAGCTGTAATTTGTACAAGGCACCTTCTGTTAAAATTGCCAGCACAGCATTACAGGGAACAAGCCAAATTGAAATCAAAACATAGACTGGCATCAATACATCCCTTCACCCTGGCTAACTGAGGCCTATGTTCTTGAGACCAGGATGTTTTTAACAATAGAATGCATTTTACCATTTAAAAACAAAAAACCTATACAGGCTTCTGATTCTATAAACACATCTTGTGCCCTTCAAAGAAAAGAATGAAAAAAGGGAGAGGACTTAAATAAATGACTGACCAATACTCAAGCTCTGACAGCTACTATTTTCTATTTTATTTCAGTATAACACAAGCAATTTCATAGCCAAAAACAAGTTCTTAGGTGCTGAATTTAGAGAAGGAGCTAATCAGTCATTCTGTCAACACTTAATTAACAGAAAAAGGAGATGAAATATTAAAACAATTTGCCAAAATAATCAAGAGAAGGACAATACACCCACAGCTCACAGTGGGAGATGGAAGAGATTTCTGAATAGCTTGGTGTGTTGGGTTGGACTAGGAATAGGCAGAACAGAGGACCAGCTATTCTCTGAAGCAACATCCTCTGCTAACCCTGTGAATATCCAAGCAAAACTCAATGCTTCATGAAGCCATTTCACCTTCCTCTTGATCTCTTTTGCAGCTGTTACTAAGCAGCCACAGGGCACAAGCAGTGGTACTACAACTCCTGCTGGAGTTGTGCTACACTAGAGGGAGGTAGGGACACTTTATGTGGATGCCTCCTGCTGCTGGAGAGCTGATGGTCCTGATCTAGTGGGTAACATTGCCTCTTTTCCTGGATGACATGCTTGGGTCCTTCACAGTTCACCTTGACAAGAAAGGATTGGATAGGATCAATACTCCCATCCACATTTAAAGTCACCTTTGAGATTTCTGCTCTCAGGCAAAGAGAATAATCATTCTCCTGCACACAGGTGTGATTTACCCTGGAGTGTGTTTGCGGAGAGTGGTGTGTGTATGTATATATAATCTCCAGATGTCTGAACTATTCAAAGTTGGATTTCCTAGCTGAAGAAAATCACAGGTGGAGGAAGAATATTTTCAGAGTGGACATGGAACATCTCTGATCTTCTTACCAATACTTTTCTCCCTCATCCTATTGTCTCATTCACCTTTGCTACAGGGAGTGGCATGATCATAAATAGGGGAAAGGGATCTGGGTATATTTTATTCTAAGCAGCTTATCTAAAAAGATTTGCCAGGCTGTCTGAATAGTTCTATCAGCACAGGTTCAGTGTTCTATTTCCTAGAACATCTGAATAATTTTTTCCCTTACAAGTGGAGCAGAGCCTTCTTGTATCTTACCATTGACTGAGAAGGTGAACCTGTTATCATTACATGTTTCATGTGGGAAATGGATTACCATTACTAAATTTGAGAAGAAATTGTTCCAATGACGTGATTTTGTTCTCAGCATGGGTAAATCTTAAAAGTATTGAGAAACAATATCTTAAAATAAACTGATTAGTATGCACATTCTGTGGTCATATTTAGGTTCTATTTATAAAATCTATTCTGTTCTGGGCTCAGACAAACAAAACTGAAATGCAGCTGTGTAACACATTGATAATTTTCATTAGTTCTAAAAAGCCTCAATAGAATTTAAATTTTTATTCCTTATATCTAAATGATCCTGGAAAACTCACACTGAAGGTGACCGTACTATCTTATCCTGTTTGTTAATGAAAACAAAGAAAAAAGGAAGGTTGGATGAGAAATCAAAAAAGACACATAATAAAAAATAGGATGGAAAATAAAAAACAGAAATGTAAACACTGGAAGTCATTTTAACTGGGGGCACTCTTGCATCATTAGCAGAGGCAGTGCGCATGAGAGTAACTTGTAATTTGAATTTCCTATCTTTACTAAGTATATGGGGAGAGGTTATACACAGTTTTGTTATGTTTTTAAATCTCAAATCCTGATATGCTCTCAGTAAAAGTGTCAAAGCACAGCTACCACCAGTCTTTAAAAACCAAACCAACAAAAAACCCTTGTTCTGGCCAAAGATACAGGTTACCAGTGGTCTCCCTTTCCTGAATTAGTTCAAATACCATCACAATAGATTTACAAACATTAAAAAGGAAACAAATAAAAATCTTCAGGGAAGCTAATTAACTTTTGTTAGGAATGAAGCTAGGAAAGCACACTTAAAGATGCAAAAGATATTTAAAAATGTTTTCCCTCATCTTTTTGCTATTGTATATTGTATAAAGAAGGCATGCAAGAGTAATTTATTTTCTTCCACAATGAGTTGTTAGGATATTTTTGCTTATTTTAACCTTAGAATGTAATGCCTGGTTTTCCCTAATTTTGCTGAAGTATCTCTTGGGGTTGTCAGAGATGGTTGTTGTTTAACTGCATCTTTAATAATATCCTTTCGCCACACTGTTCATTAATCATCGAAATTATATATATTCTACAAAAACCAACACATTTCAAAGAGCCTGACTAAAGATTTCTCTCTCTTTCAGTTGTTCAGCTTTCACTCTCTTGTTTCCTGTGATGTTTGATTTCATTAGCTCTCCAGTTAGCAGTGAGTCTTCCAGAATAGACAAAACAATGTGTTTCTAATATAAAAATCAAGCTGGGTTAAAAAAAACAATAATTCTGACATAGAAAGTCAGGCCTTCCTTACTCATCACAAAGAAACAAAAAATGGCATAGGGTTTTTTGTTTGTTTGTTTGTTTTTTTGCCTGTCATTTTAAAGAAATGGAGGGAAATACTTTCATTTTGCATGCTGCATTTTGAGGACATGATGGATTGAGCAGGCTTCCAAAAATCTATGATGTCACCAGTATTCAGACATGAATAGATGGACTTTACGTATTTACTCTGAGGATATAAGAAATGGTTCAGCCAATTGCTAAAGTGATTCAGAATATCATTTTGGTACATAAATTCCATGAATTTGTCAACATAGATGGGCTGATTAAAATGATGCTCTACAGGTTGGGCTGTGGGATCATGTGAATTATCAAATTGCGTTGCTCCTTTCGTGTTCTTAATTCATGACAGTAGCCATGGAAAGCACTTAGTGTGTTTATTACCAGCGCACCACAAGAGCTGTAAGGAATCAATTAGAAAGACAAAGTGTACGGATTGGTGGATTTAGGGTGTGAAACCAAAGCTTCAAATAAGCTACGTGTGTCATTTAGCTGCATTACACAGTGATGGCACCAAACGCTACACGGAACAACTGAGTTACCACAGGGCCAGATTTTGCCAGGTGAGCAAGTATGTTTGTGTGAGAAACAACCCTTCCTTTTCCCTTGCATGACCAAAATAACATCTAGAAGTATTGCAGTCCCTGTACTCCGGGTAGCAGAGGAGCTGCTCCCCCAGGGATACAAAAGCCTTGTGCCTTAACACCCTCTGAACTGGCTCAACAGGCTGAGGTGGTCAGGCAGCCTGAGAGCCTAGTCTGGCAGTTTGGAAGCCCTGTGGTCCCTGACCTGTGGCCCAGCGGGGCTGCCCCAGAGCCACAGTTCCTGGAAGCCCATCCCAGGATTTCCAGACTCCTGTCTTCATTGCAGGGAGCCTGGAAGTCTGAATGCTCCATGGCAGGGAACCCGGAAGTCATAGAATTATAGAATCCTAGGACTGGAAGGGACCTCCAGAAGTCATCTAGTCCAGTCCCCTGCAGTTGTGGCAGGACTAAGTATTATCTAGACCATCTGACAGGTGTTTGTCTAACCTGCTGTTAAAAAATCTCCAATGAGGGAGATTCCATAAACTTCCTAGGTAATTTATTCCAGTGCTTAACCACCCTGACATTTTGGAAGTTTTTTCCTAATGTCCAACCTAACCCTCACTAACTGCAATTTAAGCCCATTGCTTCTTGTCCTATCCTCAGGGGTTAAAGAGAAAAAATGTTCTTCCTGCCCCTTGTAACAACCCTTTAACAATTTGAAAACTCTTATGATGTCTCCTCTAAGTCTTCTCTTCTCTAGACTAAACAGAGTCAATTTTCTCAATCTTCTCTCATATGTCATGTTTTCTAGACCTTTAATTTTATTGCTCTTCTCTGGACTATATCACATTTCTCCACATCTTTCCTGAAATGTGGCCCCCAGAACTGAACACAATACTCCAGTTGAGGCCTAATTATTGTGGAGTAGAGCAGAAGAATTACTTCTCATGTCTTGCTTTCAACACTTCTGCTAATACATCCCATAATCATACTTGCTTTTTTCCCCCCCCCCCCAAAGAGTGTTACACTGTTGACTCAGATTTAGCTTGAGAGTCCTGACAGCATGGTCATTTGTCAAGAGTTTGTTGAATCGAAGACGTTTCCACAAAACATTTTGGGTTCAATAAATTGGCATTTTCTCAAGAAACTTTCATCAGAAAATTCCTGATCAGCTCTAGTCTGTTCCTTCCGCCTATTGTACTTCCCTGATGAAGAGAGCTCCCCATACGGAATTTATCTCTGGATGTTTTGGTCAGTTTCTGTACAACATGATTTACCATCCGTCCTCTCTCTGCCCCATCCCCCCCAAATAAAGGGTACTGCAGTTATCCACCATCAGAAAATGAGAGTGACCATAGGTGTGGACAAAGGCTGACACTGAACAAAATCCATGCTTCCAAGGGGGACACAACAAGCTCCAGAAGGTGCTATGAAATGCAAACTGCAACGAAGGATGACAGCAGCAGAGGGAAATGGAGAACAAGTTCTTAAGAACTTATTCACATTGTATATTACCTTACTTTGCAAGTAATGTGAGTAGGGTATCAGAATATGGCCCTAAAATGTTCATTTAAAACTATTTTGAGAGGAAAATCATAAACAAGGTAAGCACCTAGGACATGTTTTTGTCTAAAATTTTCAGAGGTATAGTTAAGTGACTTAGGACCATAAGTCCCATTTTCAAAAGTAACTAAGGTGACTAAGTCTTAGGTTCTTGAAAGTCATTGAGACTTAGGCTTCTAAGTGTTTAAGGGCCAGTTTTTTAAAAGTATTTTGGCACCCACAGATGCAGCTAGACACTTCTGAAAATCCCACAAGCTATCTGCAGATACCTGAATACCTTTAAAAATCTGACCCTCAGCAACAGTTTTGTCTTATTTTTGAAAGTAACTTAGGCACTCAGAAGCCTAAGCCCCACTGACTTTCAGTAAGGCTTAGGCTCCTAAATTCCTAAGTCACTTATGAAAATGGGACTTTGCCATGTAATTTAGTCTTATCAGAGAAATGCCTAAATAAGTTTAAAAATCTGGCTCTAACTCACTTTTGAAAATGGAATATAGACTCTTCAGCAGTGTTTCTCAAACTGAAGCTGCCGCTTGTGTAGGGAAAGCCCTGGTGGGCTGGGCCAGTTTGTTTATCTGCCCTGTCCGCAGGTCTGGCTGATCGCGGCTTCCCACTGGCTGCGGTTCACTGCTCCAGGCCAATGAGAGCTGCTGGAAGTGGCGCGGGTCGGCAGGAGCGCTCTCCTGCCAACAAAGCTAATGCCGCTCGCAGGGCTGGAAGTATTTTAGCGACAAGGCTGTGTCGATACAGCCTTGTTGTTATAAGCTGCATGGTGTAGACAAGCTCTTAAATACTTTAAAAAAATGTATCTTTGGTATCCTGAATCTCACAATGCAACAAAGCTTTTGTGTGTGTGTGTGTGTGTGTGTGTGTGTGTGTGTTTGTAATGCTACTAGAAATTGTAAATTACTGTGCAAACCACTATTTCTTTAATTCCATAAGAATGAGATAATGGGGATAATGAGGATTGTTCCTTTGTAATTCTAGTGTGATATTTTTGTGGGTGGTTTTTAAAGCACATGGTATGCAATTAGGGATAATGTAGACAGTTTCTTTGTTTTTCTGGTGCATATCACTCAGTGGTTATTTATTTATTTTAAGTGTGATTGGTGATGATGTGGACATTGTCTTTGTTTTGCTGCTGTTCTCTAGGTATTTACACTTTAAAATAATATGATCTGAAATGAATGATGATATTTTTAAGTCACATGACCTGCAGAACATTTAGAGGGAATGGGAATACTTTCTATCCGGATTCAGTCGGTTTGAGTAAGGAATGATCATTATGAAACACATCAGAGCTCAAATCTGGTTTGAGAACCATTTAGCAGTAGCCAGTGGGAGCTACTTCTGAAATGTTAGAAACAAACAAAAAAGAGTTTGAGCTAAAACCCATAAACTTCATCTAGAACAGCTGTTCTCAACCAGGTATCTGGGGCTCCCTGGGAGGCTGAGTAGGTTTCACGGGGTCTGCCCAACCAGCGAGCAGGGCCAAGATTAGATTCACTGTGGCCCAGGGTAGAGAGCTGAAGCCTGAGCCCCATCACTTGGGGCTGAAAGCTGAACCCCAAGAAAACTTAGCTTCATGGGGCCCCTTGTGGTGTGGGACACCTGGCAATTGCCCTGTTTGCTACCCCCTAATGCTGGTCATGAATTTTAATCTACTGGATATGCAGAAAAACAGCTGTTGTGGCACAGGTGGGCAGTGGAATTTTTATAGCATGTTGCAGGGCAGGGTTGGCTCAGAAACAAAAAGTTTGAGAACCCCTGATCTAGAGGGATATCATTCTGCTGTTTATGTATGGCTAGATATCTAAAGGTTTTAGTATCTACAGTTCCCATGGACTTCAGCTGAATTTCTGAAAATCAGAAAAAATTCTCAATGAATGGTGTCTACCTAATGTCCTAAGTCTAGCAATTCTATATCCAGTACTTATATGCCCATCTGTGAATAAAACTACCATACTGGTGTAACAGCTCCTTTTGTAACAATGTTCCATCAAATATCTCCAGGTCAACTTTCCTAAATTTAGAATTTAACAAAGTAATTTGCTAACTGTCAATACTACAAATTCTCCCTGAGATTGTATAATCCTAAAATGTTTGACTACAACTGTACTTTTAAACTTAAAATAGGGCAAGAAAATGAACCACTCTTTTATTATTCTTGGACAGCTGGTTTATAACCATTTGGTTACCAAACATAGTAAGAGACTGCACAAAATAAATTCTATTTCTTTGTTGTTTCAGTGTGCAGCTCTCATGTATTTGTTTATGCATGATGTCCCCAGAGTAATGATAATATTTTAAAGGATTTTTTTAAAGTCTGTTTTTCATTTTGTTTTTTCCCTTTCTCACTTTATAATTATTTTATTTAAGTTGAGAGGAAACAAAGACTAAATTCCTGATTTTGCAAATGGCACTCCCCAGAGATGTAAGATGCCACCTACACATCTCTTTACAGTACCAAAATAGCTTTACACAATTAACTGCATATTTATATAAAATACCCTGACCTATTAATCCACAGCTAGGGTGCCATAATGCATTAGTCATATGAGCGGCACCACAATTTTTTTTTTCAGGAAATCTAAAAACATTCAATTTTATTTGAAATCATTGAAAGAATTGTCTAAAAGTTTTCATGGAGCTTTAAATAAGCAATGCAACTATGGAAAAAATAAAATATTTATACATGAATGCAGTTGTGATATATAGTGTTATTACTAAAACATTTTAGATTACATTTGTTGCTAATGTAAATTAGCAAATTAATATATATACACATTATAATTAATTAGCATACTAACATATGCATCGATGATGTGCTGTCCCTTTCCTTTTTCAAAATTAAAAAGTAAAACCCAAACTATAAGCACTAAGAAATGGAAAAAAATTGTTTGCATTCATTTGACTTGATATAAGTAATAATGACTGTTGCATTATTTAAATATCTTCTCATCTCATTGCTTTTGTTGGTTTATTTTTGAAAAGTTAATAAAGAATTTTTTTAAAGATGCATATACTCCACTTAACATATTTATAAAGACTCTTAATTTTTTTAGGGTGAAAAGCTCAAAAGAATAAAAGAATTAAAAGCATCCAAGGTCTTGATCAAAAGCTATTAGAGTCAAGGTGAGTTTGACTTAAATGGACTTTGCATCAAACCCTGTCCCAACAGTTGTCCAATTTCTGGAAAATTTCATCATTCAACCTTTACCATGTACAACAGTTAAGTTAGATCTTCATATCATTCAAAACCAATAAACTACATATATATTATTCAATGGTCTACAATATTATTCTCAATTTTGTCATGAAAAAGTTATAATTTCAGCACCTTCCTTTGTACAATGTCTCACAAATTCCCTCTGAAATGTCCAGGAACATTCAAATATGTTTTCTATAATATATCATTTTCCTTCTTTTTAATATAAGATTTTGTCTCTGTCACCCACAGTCTTCTTCAACGCTTAGTTGAAGGGACAGCCATAGTGATCATTCACCATTTGGTCCATTCCTGTGTGGACACAAGGGGCCGAGAGTCCAACATCAGAACAGACATGATGCACCCATGTAACTGGAATCTATTGCATGGACTGCCTCCATCCCTTCGTTGCTGGAATTTTATCCCGCATGTCACAAGCCACCCGCAGAATGGCATTCAACAAAACATCTTCTGGCATTCTTGTGACACGTCTGCAGACAGTGGACCCAGTAATCTGTAGACTGGAGTGACTGTTTTGTGAACAATATACAACATTGGCATTCTGTGTGGAAAGCCTCCATCTTTGCCGAGTCTGAGCAGCATAGCTTCTGTGTTTCACAACTTTACAGCAGTACGGAGAGGATACAGCTTGAATAGATCCTGAACTTGTTTGTTGTGCTGAAATTATGTTGATTTCATATTCATCGTACACAACGCCTGGCAGATGCTGCAATGCCAATCTGGTGGAGAACCTCCATGTGAGAGTTGGAGGAAATGGTGAGTACAGAACCCAAATAGCAAAAGCTGGAGACTGCTTCAACAGTTTCATTATCCAAAGAGATTGGGGTTGAGGGTGGACCTTCTCCATTTGCTGCAGTGCCTTGTGAAACTTATCAGGGCTCTGTACTAGAAGGACAATGTCATCTGCATAGTCAAGGTGTAAGAGCAAGAGATCACTGATCTTAATGAATATGGATCTGATGGAATGCTGCATTATGAAATCCATTGCCCAACAAAACAGTGCAGGGGCCAAGACACAGCCCTGCCTGACACCAGATACTGATTTAAAAGGCGATGACATCCGATTCCCAAGACGTACAAAGGGCTGTGGTTCTGTTATGCAGCATGCTAATCAAGCCCAGCAGAGTGGTTGGGACAAGTTACACCCTTTAAAACCTTCCATAGCTTGACTTGGTCAATTGAATCAAACACAGCCCTAAGATAGACATGTGCCACATTCAGGGGCTTCTTGAATTCACAATGAATTTCTGACAACAAGCAGAGGGCAAAAATGGCTTCTAATGTGGATCTGTTCCTCATAAAGTCTGACTGTTGGGGTGATGCTTCTAATGCAGCAGGAGCTTCAAATGCACCAGCAGAACATGTGCAAACACCTTTTCTGAAACAGACAACAAGGTGATCGGCCCGTAGCTCTTACATTCGCTCCACGGTCCCTTTGCCCTTATAAAGTGAGATCACAGTACTGTCGTTCCAGGAGGTGGCAAGGTTCCTGTTCTCCACACCAGGTGAAAGATGACCAGAAGTGATTCCACTACAGGATCAAAAGCATATTATAGCAGCTCCGAGGGAATGCCATCAGCGCCGGCTGTACGTCCATTTTTCAGTTTGGAAATGGTGTGTTTCACTTCATCAACATTGGTGCATCAGTACAAGTGTCTGAGTCCAAAACAACAGTGGCTGCCAAATCATCCAGCTCTGAGCAAGCAGCAGCTTTAGGCTGGTTCAGGGCACAGTGATAATATTCCACACAGCATGAGAGAATGTTGTCATTTGATTTACATGGTTATAATATGCCTCGTGATTGCAGGGCATCGAACTTTCACTTCAGCTGATTACAAGTGAGCTTATCACTGAGCTGGTGAGCTTGTGGCCTTCAATTTATTTGTGTGGGAGGCCTCCTTTGATAGCCATAGTTGAAGTGCTGGCCACCATAGCCAATCGTCTACTCAGCGGTTTGGCAGACGATGGAGGTGAACAGAGACTAGGCGACCTTGACGTTGCCTGGTAGATTGGCTAGGGCTGAGAGTCTATTGCTGACGTCGGTACTAAACCTGTTGACTAAAGCCAACATTTGGAGAAGTTCATCAATGTCAAAATTCTTCATCGCAGAGGGCTTACTTGCTCACTGAAGTGTCAGCACCACGCAGGCAACCACTAAGTGGTGATCCATGATTGTGGCACATGCCACAATGCAATATACTCTGCAGGAGGTGGAGAAACACCTGTCGTGTAATGATGTGGTTCAACTCCTGAGTGATGCCGACATGAGAGATCCAGGACATCCGGTGTATGCATCACCACTTAAACCAGGACAGGAGACTGGAACACCTTAAAAATCTATAACAGTTATTTTTCAAGTCCTCCATTAATATTACAGTAACTAAAACTTAAGAGAGCAGGAGTCAAAATACATTTTCAACAGACAAAGATGAATCAAATACAAAGCTATATTGTACCAATTTGGTACAACTCTGTATTGGGCAGAATCCCTCCCAGACCTCTTCCTGGTCAGCAGGAGAGCACACAAACTGCTACAGTTCTTTAAGGATGCAGCTTACTTTCCACTGCACTTCTGGCTTACATGGGAGCCTCACTCCTCCCTATTAATTTGAGATGATGTGCTTTTGAGGCGGGAGTGGGTTGGAATCTTGGTAGAAATCATATACTCCTTCAAATTCAGGGGTTGCAACTGTGGTCAAGATTGATATAAGCCATATAAGAGAGAGGAGGCTCCTTCCTCACTTCAACCTCGTGGCATGATCATGTAGGGCCAAGAAGAATCTATACAAATACCTAATATTTACACTCACAGATATTATTAATTTATTAGTAGTATTGCAGTAGCACTACTAGGAGCCTCAGTGTTAGACCAGAACCCCATTGTGCTAGGCACTGTGGAAACACTGAACATAAGAGTGGGGATTGATATCACATTATCAGTGGGCTTTCATCAGATACAAAGTAGCATTACCACCAATACTTATCAGGGGTTACAAAGGATGATAACTGCATTGTATTGATTCTAATTTAGTTTAAAACCCATACCAAGAAAGCTGTAAGGATCATGCCAGGATGATCCATAACATGAAAAGCGCAACTATTTAAGGTTTAATGAAATGCATGTTACTATCATGCCCAGTTAAGGACTTTCTTGCATACTCTGCGCATCATCCTTTCATACAAGAGAAAGATTCACAAGTTGGAGAGGGTTCAGAGATAAGCTAATAATAATACCTAGCCCAAAGATCTGGAAAATAAAGACCCCAATAATAAACCTAGGTGACAAACTTGACTTGTTCAGTGTAGGGAAGCAAAAGCCACTTCATGGAATGGAACTCACATAATGAAGACAGTGAATGTAATGTTTATCATGACATTAGATTGGTACGTGATGCTTCTGAAGTGCTATTACTCAGTGTCAAGATACAACAACTCTCCTCTTGCTTCTGAGTAGGTGTGATTCTTAGTTTGCAAATTTGTTTGCAAGCAAGTCATTGTGTTTATGATATGTGAAATCCCACCTCTTTTGTCTGGGACGTCTCTGCTCATGACTGGTGAAGTGTAATGTTTAGAATTGAGTTTATGGCGCGAATGCTCAAATTTATGAACCCCAAATGAGTTTTAAATAGGTCATATAAGAAGATTCAAACCATCTTTATTGTTCTTAGACATGTGAGAAATTGATGGCAGAACAGAAACAGCAGATCTCTTCTGAATTACTGGGATATGTGGTGAAGAAAGAAATAGAGGAAGAATTTTTTGAATCCTGAACTAGTTTGATAGAGGCAGCCAGTAAGGGAAAACAGGTATTTTTGCAAAACTGAAATAAAAATGCTGGATTGCACTGTTTGAGTCACAAGAAATTCTGGCCCCACAGAAGTTAATGGAAGGTTTTCCGTTGATTTCGATGGGGCAAGATTTCACTCAAAGCCTGGAACTAACAGTAGGTAATGCAGTAAGGACATCAATAATGGCAAACCAGTTCAAAACCTTCAGAAACAAACGGTTGTATACAGTATTCCACCCCAAAATGAGAGAGAAATTGAAGTCAGCTGTCAGTGGAGCATACAGCCAAAAAAAGGTGGAAAGCCTCCTTACTATAAATGGATTGCTTTTGATTTGCCGTCAGTTAATGTTGTTTCTATAGAATCATAGGACTGGAAGGGACCTCAAGAGATCATCTAGTCCAGTCCCCTGCACTCATGACTGGACTAAGTATTACTTAGACCATCCCTGAGAGTTGTTCGTCTAACCTGCTCTTAAAAATCTCCAGTGAAGGAGATTCTACAACCTCCCCAGGCAATTTATTCCAGTACTTAACCACCCTGAACGTTAGAAAGTTCCTAATGTCTAACCTAAACCTCCCTTGCTGCAATTTAAGCCCATTATTTCTTGTCCTATCCTCAGAGATTAAAGAGAACAATTTTTCTCCCTCCTCCTTGTAACAACCTTTTATGTACTTGAAAACTGTTATCATGTCCCCTCTCGGTTTTCTCTTTTCCAGACTAAACAAACCCAATTTTTTCAATCTTCCCTCATAGGTCATGTTTTCTAAACCTTAAATCATTTTTATTGCTCTTCTCCATTTTGTCCACACCTTTCCTGAAATGTGGCACCCAGAACTTGACACAATACTCTAGTTGAAGTTTAATCAGCACAGAGTAGAGCGGAAGAATTGCTTCTTGTCTTGCTTACAACACTCTTGCTAATACATCCCAGAATGATGTTCACTTTTTTTTTCAACAGTATTACACTCTATACCATGATCTCTCTTATCACATTGATAAAGCCAATAGAAATAGAGAAGAGACAGATTCAGAAGAAAGATCTCTCTGCTGGAAAGACAACAACAACAAAATTATCCACTGATTAACCCTTGTTTTAATGTTGGGTGCCCTAGGGGAATTTACAGATCTTCCAGAGGCTTTGCAAGTAAGAGATACCACATATTCAACAGCTACCAAGCTGATATGAAGACAAATAGATGTGTTTAAAACAAAGAGAAGAAAGTGTGCCATGGTCCCTTGGTGGAAAAGAACAGAGGGGATAGTCATTGGAGGAGATATCTGGGGTGAATCTATTCAAAGAAATTGATACCTAGGGAGACATTCACACAGGCCAATTATACCATGCTCCTATTGACACTATGGCAGTAAACTTACATGAAACCACTTCCTCAGTAAGATGTGTCAGATTCATGGAGGGTTCCACTGTCAGATGAGTTTGGAGAGGCTGATTAATGAGCTCTGACTTTCCTGAACACCCCTCCTACATTTATTGTACAGTACTGAGTACTATACATGAAGTTCACAGATCTCATGGAGGACATCACAGACCCAATTTCAGTAGCTTGCAACAGCTTTGGGAGTTTATATATGCTGTGGGTCAAACAGAAGTCTATCAATACTGAAAGTGAAACAGGATCCAGCAAAATTAGTGACATTGTACATCCACAATAATCTGTCTATCACACACTGATTGTCATTAAAGCTTTTCATCTCTTGTTGCACTGGTTTTAAAACAATGGGTTCCAGTAACATATCTATAGTAATGGTTGATTAACAGACATTCTGCAGACTACACAGCATGTAGGACAAGAAAAGGAGAAAAAACAATTAACATATTTGGAAGAGGATCACTTTGTAGGGTATTTTGGCTAATTTGGAGCCTGAAAACCATTAGTAATTATTCCCCCCCCTCGCCAAAAAAATAGTACTATTGGATTCACTGAGTTCATAGGGGTTTGTAGCAAGGTGGTGGGATACTCCACAGCCCCATGGAGGGATGAGCCTCTCCTAGCACCAATGTGGGTGGAGCCAGCAGGTCCTGCGCCCACCCCCCAGAGGGCAGGGCGCAAGTAGAAAAGCCCAACTGCAGAACTCACTTGAAAGCCAGCCGCAGGAGAGGCCAGATCCTGTGTCCTACCTCCGGGTTGGGATATGCTGGCAGGCTGCAGCTGACGCAAGGACTGGCCGGGCCAGCTCCCCTGAAGAGCAGCCCGGCCTACCCTGGCCACCTACCCTGAGGAGCAGCCCAGCCTACCCCTCGCCCGCTACCTGGAGTAACCGATGGTGCTGGAAACCTCTGAGGACACCCTACGAGGGGGAGTCCGGAAGTAGCCCAGGGGTAATCGACCCTGGTCTGGCTGCAGCTCAGCCAGAACCCATGTCAGTGTGTTGCGCTCTCAGGATCCCCACTGACACAGCAGTGAGTCTTCTGCCGCTGCTAGGGTCCCGGGCTGGGATGCAGTGGATTGGGTGGGCCTGTGTCCTCCTTGCCACCCCACTCATGGGTAGCAGTCTCTCCCTCACACCAAACGCTCAGAAGACTGTTTGTTTACTGCCCCACCCTGACCGAGGGCCGGGGCCCATAGCGAACCATTGTGAGGCGGTGGGATCCCCCACTGCCCCATGGAGAGATGAGCCTCGGCCAAGCCCTTCTACAGGGTTTTAAAACCCAGTATTTTTGGACTGCATTAAAACTGAAGACAGTAGACAGTATGAGCATGTGACAGAGAATGTATCGCACTGAGCATAAAGGGAATGTGACTCAGTTTTGCCAGAAGCAGGGGAGGAGTTAAGAGGTGAATTTAATGTTAGTGAAAAGTGCCTGATTGACAGCTCTGAAGACTGTGTAATGGCAAAAGAGGTATGGTAGTAGCAGCAGCAGTAATTTATGTTTCCTTACTTTGTCCTATGCCAATGTGCCTTAACCATGACCTGGAGGGAAAATAGCTTGAGATGAGAGGATAGTTCAGTCTTCATGGTTATGCACTCCTGTTTAGACATCCAACAAGGATGCTCTCACAGGGTGAAAGAGCTGTGCTCTGTTGACACACCATAGCAGCAGCTGTTAGAAGCTAGCAGGATGATGCTGACTCATCCTTGCTGACTCATTGGGGCAGGTGCCAGATCTAGCTCATTAACTCCATCCTGGATATAAGGAAGGTGGAAATAGCTCTTTGGGCAGAGAAGTCTCTTCTGGGAAATCCTAGGAACAGCCAAGCACAGAGTGAAATTTTAGGCTGAAGTTTACAGTTTTGTTATTTCAATTACCAGTAAAGCTAGAATTCAGGAAGAGGGCATGTTTTGAACAAAAAGAATATGCAGAGCCTGTTCAGAGTAGGGTAGGAACTTTACTTGATTATATGTTCCAAATGCAGCAGTGAGGATTTGTGTGATGTCAACCCTGAGCTGCCAAGAAGTGGACAGGGACACATAGTTGTGATCTAATGGTTAGAAATAGGTACAAGAGCCAGGACTTCTTTTTCTAGCTCTGCCTATATTTCACTGTGTTATCTTGGGCAAGTCACTCGCTCTTCCAAAATCTTGGTTTATATTGGGTGTTTAACATTTAATTAAATAAAATAAATTACTTCGAGACCTTTGGATGAAAGCTCACATACACAAAAAATATTATTACTGAACAGATAGCAAAATATTTGCCACAAAGGTTTCCCATAATGGAATCAAGATTAAAGATTAACTTAACTGCACTGACCCTGTTAAAGGCAGTAAACTCTTTCTTTGATGTTAAGAAATATCTAAGGAGTTGAGACTTGGACTACACTCTGTTAAGCCCAGCCAGAGTAAGAATTGCACAAGGAAGGGAATCTTATGTTTATTCATCACTGGCAGATGCTAATACATTTCTGGACCAACGTTTGGCAGAAAAATGAACCAACACAGAAAATTCACAATCAGGTATTGAGTTAGAATGCTGACCACTACTGATGGATTGATTATGTTTTTGAGCTATTTAGATAATTGGATATACTAAGGATAAAGCTTTTTTTGCAATGATAATGGATCAGTTCTGTTGTGGTCTATTTAGCAAACACTTTGACTTTTTTTATTTTTAAAAGCTTGTTTACATTCCTGTACATCCTGACTTCATCGATATTCTGTCCTTTGAATTATAGTGTCACACTAGTGATGTTATAGAAATAATTCAGAGGGCACTTACATTATAAACCTCTGTTTTTAGAGGGCTGATACAGTAAATCAGCAAAACACAATCATTCTTCAAGTCCTTCCAAGCTCGAATAAAGACATACGGGGCTAACTTCTGCCTTCAGTTACACACATGCAACACCATAAACTCTATGGCCTCAATCTAACCAAACACTTGAGCACATGTTTAAGATTAAAATTATATGGATTTATTCATGCTCATAACAATAAGTATGTACTTAAGTGCTTTGCTGAGTTAGGCCCCATATATCCAGATGTTCATACTATGTTCTTAGAAAAGTATCTGAGCACCAGATTTGCCCAAGTATAACAGAGGAAGAATTTAACCCACTTTGGTTTCAGTTCTGCAAGGTATCTATGCATAAGCGTAACTTAAAAAAAGAGTAGTCCTAATGAAGTTAGGCACATTCCTGAATTAAGTCCATAGGACCCAATCCTGTTCCCACTGAAGTCACCGGAAAAATGTCCACTGATTTCAATGATGTAACATCAAAACTTTAGTTTTAGCCCTGGTCTACACTGTGAGTTTAGGTCGAATTTAGCAGTGATAGAGCGATTTAACCCTGCACCCCTCCACATGACGAAGCCATTTTTGTTGACTTAAAGGGCTCTCCTCAACATGGAGATTAGCACTGAAATTGACATCGCCGGGTTGAATTTGGGGTAGTGTGGATGCAGTTCGACGGTATTGGCCTCCAGGAGCTATCTCAGAGTGCTCCATTGCGACTGCTATGGACAGCACTTTCAACTCAGATGCACTAGCCAGGTACATAGGAAAAGCCCTGGGAACTTTTGAATTTCATTTCTTGTTAGGCCAGTGTGACGAACTCAGCAGCACAGGTGACTATGCAGTCCCCCCAGAATGTTTCTATGCTCCCCCTATCATCTCCATCCCTGAGGTTATCGCAGATTAGAAGGTGAAAAAAACGCACTTGCGATGACATGTTTTCCAAGCTCATGCAGTCCTCTTGCACTGACAGGACACAGCGTAGCGCATGGAGGCATTCAGTGGCAGAGGCCAGGAAAGAATTGCTGTGTTTGCTTAATGGCAAAAGTATCGTGCCTCGCTAGTGATCCTGCCCGAGCCAGGTCGCTGTGTCACATGCATTCGATGCTGTGTCAGCCTTATGTGGGGGCATGACTGCTTTGTGCACAGGAAGGTCATAGATACAGATATTGCATTAGGCAGCTTCTGAAGCTAGAGAAAACATTCCTGTGCATTCAGCAAAGTCTGTGGCAAAAAAAGAGAATCCCCATAGTGTAGTGGTTATCACATTCACCTAACATGCGAAAGCCCCTTAGTGTAGGGGTGATCATGTTCCTCTAACACGTGAAACGTCCCTGGTTCAAACCAGGCAGAAACAGGTCACTGTTCCTTTTTCTGACTCCCCTCCTGCATTTTCAGTCTTAGAACAGACCATGCTGTGAAATTTTACTTTGAATTTTATCAGTTATGAGTTAAATAATATGGAAGCTCTCTCTAAGTTATAGTCCCAGGTTCCTTACCCTTTCAACTGCTCTGATAGCTACCCACAGTGCACCACTCTGTAAGTCGATGCTAGCTGCGGTAGTCAGGATGCATCCACTGACTTAATGCGCTTTGTGTGGACATATGCAATAGACTGTATAAAATCAAATTCTAAAAAGTTGACTTCTATAAAATCGACCTACATTTTCTTAAATTATTATTCATCACAAATCTATAATATATATAGTATACCATCTAAATTTCAAGACATGAGCTTACAGGTCACATATAACACAGAGGAAAAGGATCAAAATACAGAAAGGTAACATACCACATTATCAAACATTTATTTTTCCCTTCCGAGTACAATTACTTACATTGTGCAAATTCATTATGCAAACTAATGTTAAAACAGATTCTGCATTTTACCTTTGGGGTCATACAATATTCAAGAAAAGTTTTTTCTTAACAAAATTAATTTAGGATAAAAACCAAACATTTCAAAATGAAGATTATTTTATATCATCTTCAAAAAATGAGTCCAAATGGAGACTTGAAAAAGATGATGTTGGTATATTGTAGGCTTATTTTAAATGATTGCTTGTCATGCATAATGCAGTTTCTCAAAGTCCTGTAAATATGAACCACTTTCTCTAGTTGTTAAAAATGGCTCTGGCTGGATTCTCAGTCAAATACATTCTAGGAACATACATAAGATCCTTGAATACTATATAACTTTAACATCTGAGTTTTATGAGCATTATATTTCCAATGTTGCAATTATGTGGGTTGGAAAGGATTACACAATACTGAATCACCTTATGTAAGCAAGTTTTCAGATGAATTTCCATTGTGTGTTTTATTTTATAATCCCGAGATATACAATTACATCAGATGCCTCATCTTTTCAAAATCGTTTTCTTAATCCCTCATGCAAATCAGAAAACAAAGGTTTGGTTTGTTTTTTTTTAAAAATCATCTAAAGCAGCTTTGCTGATTTATTTATGTGGTTTAGTCTCTATACAATTTATTTGATCAGAGGATTCATATTCTTGGTCCATAACTCTATTTTGCTTCTTAAAGTAATGATTCTATTAGGTATAGACTGGAGACACTGATGGTTTATTTCTATTTTGTTCAGCTTCCTTATTAAAAGGGTCTTTCTTCAATCGTAATCAGCCTGAAACCCACACGCCAATCCCAGCCCTGAGCCCCCTCCTGCATCCAAACTCCCTCCTGGAACATGCACCTTACATCCCCTCCTGTACCCCAACCCCATGCCCCAGTCCTGAGTCTGTTCACAGACTCCGAACCCCTCGGCTCCAGCCCAGAGCCCCCTCCTGCACCTCACCCCCGGTCCCACCCCACAGCCTGCACCCCCAGCCCTCACCCCCTCCCACACATCAACCCTCTGTCCTAGCCCAATGAAAGTGAGTTCGGGTGGGGAAGAACAAGCAACGGAGAGGGAATGGAGTGAGTGGGGGTGGCCTCAGAGAAGGTGTGGGCAGGGGCAGGGCCTCAGGGTAGGGGTAGGCAGGAGGTGGAGTAGGGTGTTTGGTTTTGTGCAATTAGAAAGTTGGCAACCCTATCCCTCACTGTTTGGAGCCTCCTGGACACAGTGGATCTGATGCACTGGGGGATTACCATGCTGAGATCACATGTTGGGGTCCTCACTGCATGCATGAATTGGAGCTGTGCATGGCAGAAGCTATAATGTACAGTGGTTTTGGAAGTGGGCTGAATATGGAACAGGCCTGGTGGATCCACAGCTATGCAGATCCACCCTAAAGAAGGGAACAGGAGCTAAGGCAGCTACTATAGCCATGAAGAAGCAGTGGCTGGGATGATTTGTTTGCTTCCATAGAACATCCCGGTGTACAGCAAGTTTTCTGGGCTGTGCACTGGCACTACTGCGTGCCCCTAAATGAATAAGCATCTGCTAAATTAAAAAAAAAAAACAACAAAAAAACCCATATTGTTTACTAGAAAAGAATTCTTGCTTGCTCCTACAAGCAGAGTTGCTCACCTCAAATTAAATGAATTTGTTCAACTCAGCCTCTAGTCAACAATAATTCAAATCAGAGAACTGTCCTGGAGCATGGCAAAAGTATATATATGCTGTTCAAAGGTGTCTAAGACACACTGGCAATGGAAAATTGGGTAATCTTTATGCCCTAGGTCCAGATGTCTCTAACTGAAATGCATTAAAAAAGAAAAGACAAGTTTATTACCCCTGCTTTTAACTTGCACTGTGACATTTTGCTTTATAACATCCTGAATCTTTCCCCTCCCAAGAACGATGAACTTCAGAAAAGAATGAGGAGAAAAATCTCTATTGCTTTAACAAAAATAATTTGAGAAATGATTCTCTGAAAATAGTGTTGAATAAAAAAAATTTGGCTAAAAGATAAAAAGTGCTATTCCATGTGCTTTGTATAGATTTTGATTTAAACCCTATGTAAAGCTGAGACATTTCTGGGGGGAATGTAATGAATGGGTTGTCAAAATAATATAACAATGCTTAAAGCCTAGCTGTCTTTTACGATGCAGGCTACGGTGCATAGCAAGAAGACGCTCCTTATCTGCCACGGGTATGTAACTCCTACAAAAGAAAAACTGCTACAGTTGTTAGCAATATTTTTTTGCATCTTGTTCAAATTCCTTTAATCAGCCAATTCATCCATATATTTTATGAAACCAAATCCAGATAAATCTTCTGTCGCATAAACATCTAGTAGAGAAGACAAACCTGATTAACTGAAGTTTTCACTGTTATTGAATTCAACCAGCAAGCTACTTAACTTCAGCAGGTTTTTTTCTGAGCTTTCTTAATAGCCAATGGGACTTACAGTCTGCTTTCCCTCAAACTCCTGAATACAAAAAAGAACTTAATCAAAATTCAGAAGCTCACCTCTCAATACCAGAACAAAGCATCGACCTGAACATCAGTGCTATGCTGGACTTCTTAGGACCAGAGAGGCTAATAGACTACAGCATTACTCCACTGAGCCAATGTGCTGTTTCCATAAATTGATTATTAAAAGCCTAATAAATGTTCAAACTGAGAGTCTGTCACTTTACTTTAAATAAGCTTCATCTCCTTTTCCCCCTCCTCTCTCTTTGCCTATCACAATTAAATAATTAATTGAATTCAGAAAATACTTAAGCACTAAAAAATGCAATAGACATGCTTCTTCCCCATAATGTATACCAGCAAACTGCTAGCCAAAACTGGGATAGGGGGCTGAGGAAGGGATGGACTGGCTCTGATTGTTTTAAGGGACCAACTTGCACATAGCAATGCAATTACCACATTACGCAATACAAGATGTGTCATAAAAGGGCCTATAAAAACCCTGGTTGTAACTAGCTAAAATCAGCCAATTGATCATGTGTGTTAACAGAATTGCATACATTCTCTGATATTATTCTACCTTTGTAGTTGGGTTTGGGAGGCAGATTCTGGGTCTTTCACTGAAGGCCCAATTCAGCAAAGCAGTTAAATAAATGTATAATTTCTAGCACATGAGAAATCCCATTCCTGAGCACATACTTAAGTGCTTTGCTGAAAAATATTATGTTTAAATTTAACCCCAAGCTTAAGTACTTTGCTGTAGTGCAACCACTGTGAAAGGATCAAACAAGACCAGAACAAAAGGATCTTCAAGTTCTCCTTTCAATGACAAGCTCAGCTGGAAAAAATAATCTGTTCTTATTTTCTTTTCAAGTGTTTCTCCTTAAAATGTTAATATTTTTAATTTACATTATAAATTATTTGGGGTTATTCTCACCCTTATTTTTTTTCCATTTTAGACACATTTACTTTGAGTTCCCATTTTTCATGTTTTTCCCCCTTTGGAAACATTGTTAATCTAACTTAGATGCTTCAGAACACAGGCTGGGGTATAGTAACAACATGCCATGGCATAAACCCTGTGTGATGACGTAGGTCCTGACCATGCAAAGGCTTACACAGGTGAGTAGCTTTACACATGTAAGTGGCCCTTTGGAATTCAATAGGGCTACTTAACATGCACAAGTGTTGGTTGGATGGGTATTTAGGCCTTGATCCAAAACCTACTGAATCAATAGAAAGAGTCTTGTAGACTTCAGTGAGCTTTGGATTTGGCTCCTAGACCCTGTTGTGTTAATTTCGATGGAATATACGAGCCGAAAGAGCCAAAAGTGTTAACATAACCTGATCACTGTCAACAATAAACAGTATTTTAGATTGTATTAAAGATGGGAATAACTGTCCTTTTGGGGGAAAAGAGTTAGTTGAGATGGGCTGGAGCTGTGGCTGTTATTGTTAAAGTTCAGTCCTGTTTCCTTGAAGACAGAACAAGATAAACACACATGCAAGGGGAGGGGAAAAAAGAATAGCAAAGATAAAAAATTCAGCTTTTGTCTCTGGTGTTGACTTTAATGTGCAACTTCACTGCAGGAAAACCATAGGCACAACACACAGTTTTAATCAGCCACTCCGACACCTGGCAGTCCTATACCAGTATCAGGCATTGCTTTTAGCTGCTGTCTCTCTAGTCACAGGCTTACAGCAATGTTGCAAAATATGCAGTCTTGGCTGGCTAAGCCAGATTCTTATTAGATAGAAGGAAAAAAAGAAAGAGTCGGTCGAGGTGGCAGTGTCATCTGAATCCCTCTCTCTGGCCCAGTTTGGCCAGGACATCTCTCATGGGTAAGATGAAGAAGATTCAGGGTCACAGAAGATGCTGGGCATGGGAGCCATGATGTGGTAACTTGCTCCAGTAGCTAATTTTTTTTCTCCAAGTCTCTTTCGTTAAGGACAGCAAAAGGGAGTGATGGGTAGAATAGCTCATCTTTATTTGCTAAGAGGCCAATTGTGAGGACTTTATGTTGGCACAACTCCTCTCCTTTGAAATCAATAGAAGTTTTACCTGAAAAAAAGACTAAGGATTTAGCCTTGGCTTTTAATTTGTTAATTGCTTGTAAAGTATGCAGGCAGCTTTTTCTTTGCTTTTCACAAAAACTCTCAAATATAGAATTAAAATAGTTCCCTTTAAAGCATTCATGTGACTGTTCAAAAAGCCACCATCTAATAAGCAGTGAAATGGAGAGCTAGATTTTCTTCTGAAGTCACTATTGTAACAGATGACAGAAAACTCACACAGAGAACTGTGATTTTAGTTCTTTCGAACTTTGTTTTGGTATTAAATGGCAAAGGTGAAAACCATTCAATCTTCACTAGATTTATAATTTGTTTTGGGAAGAGGTGGACTGGGTGCCTGCTTTAGTAGATAAAGTGCTAATCCTTTCACCTCTAGGATAGCTGTTTTTGTCTAACATAAGTTCCTAAATAAACAGAATTTGGTGTTCTGTTCATAGATAGTAGTTCATATCAGACAACCAGTCGTCACACGAATTTCAGTACAATTGGCAGTCTTTGGCAAAGCAAGGCTCCAGATTAAGCTTGCAAAGGGACTGAATCATTTGTTAGCCCTAAAAAGGGAGCAATCTTCAGTGCAGGGTCAAGGTCAATAGCAAAGCTATGTGCTGAAAGCATACATTTATGGCTAGTTGCACTATATTTGGTGTATGAATAAAAAGTACTTCCCCGGTACTACCATTCGCCTGACTTTCAACAAGCACAATCATTCAGGGAGGGGGGAGAAGCAGTAAAAAAAAGTGGGGGGGAGAAAAGAAAATTAAAATGTTAAAAACTCTATTATACTTTCATACATGACCTTTAAAACTTGACTTGAAAATATTGGGCCAGGTTGCATATAACTAGGTCTGACAGCTGTAAAGTTATAGATTTTTTTTAAGCCTTTCCACCAAAATCTTAAACAATAAGCAGTCTCTGTGAGTTTCTAACTAGCTATCAGTCAAAGAAAATTCAGAATTTTGATCAATGCTTAACTATTTGAAGAAATACACTCTGAGAATCAGAACATCCTCTATTCTGTAAGCTATTTGCCTTGTCAATGAGTAAGTTCCTGCTAATAAGTCATGCAAAATGATGCAGATTGAAGTTATGCAAAGAAAATCAGCTTTTTTGAAACTACTATGTTAGCTTATTTGCCTACTTATGTTGTGACAGCCTCAAGATCTTGAAACTGTCTACAGATATACACAAACCATTAAAAACTCCAAGAAAAGCTGCATTTGAAATAACAGCAAGTGTCAATATAGTCAGGAAAACATAGGGCACTAAAATATTAATAACAAAACAGCTGTTTAACAGCAGCCTACCAAACATTTACAACATGTTGATGCTATTTATAAAAGAAAAGAGGGTTCATTATATTTGGAAAAATGATGGCCTATGGTTTCCAGGATGTTTTTAAAGCACAGATCAGAAATAAAACATATGGTACTTAACCACATTTAAATTTTACCACTGTAGTAAGGAAAGTGACATCCCACTTAGATAAAAAGCTCTCACTGTACACTGACTCTACCTTTGACAGCCTTCAGCAAAACAAATACTAGCTAATGCTGTTTATTCTAACATTAACATTTTTGTTACCTGTCTATGGATTGTGTGGTGTTTTGTTTTTTTTTAAAACTACCAACCAAATACACAAAAGCAGCCAGAAATCCCCTATAATTCATTCAGGTTGATTGAGCTTAAGCAGATATATCTGACCTCTAGGCTTAAGAAGAGACTAAAAGTAATTTGAAATAATAAATTGGGATAATACAATGAATATTTACAATACTATGCATAATGAACGGTCATTAAAAATTAATGTGAAACATACAGCACACTGAAAAAGATATTTTGCAGCAGAAACTTAATGAGGTTGCATTTTCAGATGAGCTGAGACCCTGTCCTGTTTGTGGGCATAACTTGCACCTATGAAAATTGTACAGAAAATCTGATAGTGAGAAAGGCAATCACTCAGATTGGAGCCTGCAACTAAAGAAATGTAGGAGTAGAGGATAGCTGCCCATATGAAAATTTACTCCATAAAGTCTTTATAATCTGATTTCTGGACTCTTTATATAAGAAACAGGAACTTTATTAGGTTGTGGGGGTTTTGTTTTGGTTTGTTTGTATTTTAGATCGCTGTTTTATTAATGAGAAATTGATGGATGATGACATCTGGAAGAAGAAAAAAAGCATATGGTTTAACTAGCTATTTCTACAGAGGTTAAAATTGGCTTTACAATTTTCTCTGGTTGCCATTATGACTGACAGATCATCAAATAAATCACTGACTTTTCTCCCCCTCAGTTCTGGTCCTCTATATAATCAAAGACACTAGGGGGTAAATCTGCAGTGTGGCTCATGAGGAATTAGACATGCAAGGCCAATTAACATAAATGGAATTTGTGCACCTAATTCCCCACACACCATGCTGAAAATCTACCAGTAGTTTGTAATATTTATGTTTTCTTCTTTATTCTATTTATAATTTTTAATTATTAATTTCAAATATAAATTAATTTCTCTAAAGGTATGAAATGCTTGGTAAGTTATCTAAAATATTGTTTGAGAGCCTTTGAGCTTGATGCTGAAGAGGATAAGAGAAAGTATACGTATGTGAAACAAAGGAAATAGGACAAAGCAGAGGCTTTACAGGGGTGCGCTAATAATACATTGAAATCAGCCCTTCTTTTCCTATTAGCTACCAATATCACCCATGGGCTACTGTGCCTGCCTTGCTTCCTTCCACCAAAATTTAGCCAAACTAAGTAAATATTTATCAGAATATTATAATTAAATAAGAAAAAATGTGTGACAGTTTTAAAGACATTTTAGGGCCAAATGCTTCCCTCTGCCTTTTTTTTAAACAAGAAGGAACCCTGGCACAGGGGAGTGGAATGAGAACTGCTGCTTGCACATCATTCTATTCCCATATCCCTCAGACTCGCTGCACCTGTCAGGCTGAGCGGTAGAATTTGTGACGGGGGATAGACCAGGAGGTGGGTGGGGGTGGTCACACAATATTGCATTCTCTTCCTCCAACTCTATGGGAAAAACAAGCACAAGTCCCAGCTCCCGTGTGATGTGAATATCAGCCCCACTACGTAACTGTAAGTAAACATAATGCCCATGAAGGTTGTCAGATTAAGAGCTATGGTGAAAGTCCTTCCTTTATGTACAGGGGAAAAAATGGTTTTGACCTTTTTTTAACAGATGTTCTTCGAGATGTGTTGCATGTGTGTGTGCCACTCTTGGTGTGTGTTTGCCCTGCACACAATCACCAGAAACTTTTTCCCTCAGTGGTACCTGTTAGGGCACTTCAAGGATCCTCTGCTGCCATGCACCCCTGGCATCAGTATAAAGGGTAAAGTCAACCCTGAGCCCCCTCAGTAGTAGGGGAGGTTGTGGGATGGACATGTGCAACATCTCTTGAACAACAGTTATTAAAGGTTAGTAACTGTTTTTAATACTTCGAGAGATTGCACATGTGAATTCCATTCTTGGTGACTCTCAAGCAGTTAAATAAAATGAGAGATCTGAATTCATGTACATACAGACTGCAGTACAGCTCGACCAAACCTGGGATCATCTCTTGAATACTGAGGAATGGTTTAATAGGAGGAGATAGTGTGCACCAATGACTAGGGTGCTGCTTTGCAAATGGACAAGGATCTGTGCTAAGAATGCAGTTCAGGATGGCTTCTGATCTTGTGGAGTGAGCAGTCAGCTTTTCTGCAGAAGAGACGCCTGCCAGATCATAACATGTGCGCAAACAAGTTATCCAAGCTGAAATTCTCTGTATGGAGATTGGAAGATCTTTCATATTGTCTATAGTCAGGCATGGTTGGGAGGACTGCCAAAATGGTTTGGTCTATGTAGAATGGCAGTGCTTGTCTAATGTCCAATGTGTGTAGCCATTGCTCATCCCTATTTGCGTCTGGTTTGGGGTAAAATATAGGCAAGTAAATGGATTTATTAATATGAAAATTTGAAACTACCGTAGAGAGAAACCTTAGATGAGGGTGTAAGTACAGCTTATCTTTAAAGAAGACTGTGTATGATGGATCAGACACGAGGGCGGGCAGTTCAGAGACCCTTCTGACAGGACTGATAGCAATTAGGAAAATCATCTTCCAGGAAAGGTGTAGTAAGGAACAAGTTCTAGAGGCTGAAATGATAGTCCCACAAGTTTAGATAAAACTAAATTCAAGTCCCAAAGGGAAACAGGCTCCATTAGTTGAGGGTGCAATCTGCCCAGGCCTTTAAGGAATCTAATTGTCATGTCATTGGGGAGAAAAAGAGAACAGTTACCCATGTTAGTGTGGAAAGCTGATACTGCTGGTGAGTGAACCTTGATAGAGGAAATCACTTAGCCTTGGTGTTTCAGATACAACAGATAGTTGGGTATTTGTTGGATGAACAAATGCATTGATGAAACTCTTGTTTGATAAACCCAGATAGAGAACTGTTTCCATTTTGACAGGTAGGTGGCCCTGTAGGAGGACTTTCTGATACATAGCAAGACCTAGCCAACTTGCTCTGAGCAAGCCTGCTCTTTGCGGTTTAACAATGGAGCTTCCAGGCTAATAAATGAAGGGATTACAGGTTGGATGAAGCAGCCCAACATCGTCCTGAGAGATCAAATTTGCATGCAATGAGAGTGAGATTGGAGTCACCACTGAGTGGTCCAATAGAGTGGAGAACCATTGTTGGCAAGCTGGGACTATTAATATAACTATTCATATAATTAATATGGTCCCACTTGATCTTTAGTAGCATGCAGTATAAGAGTGGGATTGGGGGGGGGGCGGGGGGAAAGCATAATAAAGTTTTCCCATCCAGGGTAGCAGAAAGGCATCTGTGATGAAGCCTGGATGGTGGCCCTATAGGGAGCAGAATTGGTGACATTTTCTGTTATACTTGATTATAAATAGATCTATTTGTGGAGAACCCCACTACTGGAAAATGCATTTGGCTGCATCTGGTGAAGAGACAACTCATGGTGACTGGAGAAAATGTGCTCAGGTGATCTGCCAGCTGGTTCCACACCCCTCAAAGGTCAGAGGCTTTGAGGTTGGTTGAAGGGGTTATGTAAAATGCTGTGACAAAGTTCCTCCTTTACCTTGGTGGGTCCTGCGCTTATTGGCGGATTTGCTCACCTCAGTGATTTTCCCCTCTGGTGAAACCCATAGTCTGGGTCAACTCCTCCTGTGTCTGATCAGGAGTTGTGAGGTTTGGGGGGAACCCGGGCCCACTCTCTACTCCGGGTTCCAGCCCAGGGCCCTGTGGATTGCAGCTGTCTATAGTGCCTCCTGTAGCAGCTACATGACAGCTACAACTCCCTGGACTACTTCCCCATGGCCTCCTCCAAACACCTTCTTTATCCTCACCACAGGACCTTCCTCCTGGTGTCTGATAATGCTTGATTGACTGATAATTCCTCAATCCTCCAGTAGCACACCTCTCAGTCTCAGCTCCTTGCGCCTCTTGTTCCCAGCTCCTCACACGCACTTCCTCTCCTCTGGCTCCTCCCTGCCCGACTAGAGTGAGCTCCTTTTTACACCCAAGTGCCCTGATTAGCCTGCCTTGATTGGCTGCAGGTGTTCTAATCAATGTAACTATCTCCACTGCCTTCTAGACAGATCTTAATTGTCCCCAGGTGCCTTGATTAACCTGGAGCAACTGCCATTTGGCTACCATGGTACTAGAGATTTGTTTAGCCTGGGGCTAACATACTTGTTCCTCAGTCTTTACTGTAGCCATCTGGCCTTGCCTCATCACAATGCCCATAGGTGTGTTGCTTCCTGACACAGAAAGGATGGCCAAGTTCCTCTGCCTTTGAGGCAAAACATCACTGCAATGTTGACCATAAGTAAAAATGAGTTTCTCCCCAATATGAGGTAGGAAAGCCTGACAGGCAAAACAAATTACCCTTAGCTCTCTGACATTGATATGAAGAGTGAGCTCAGTCGAGGACCAAACACCTTGAGTTCAGAGGGTCCCTATGCGAGCTTCCCACCTGGAGCCGATGCATCTGAGACCAGAGTCATCAGCAATTGAGGACAGAAGAATGGAACACCTGAACAAATGTTGAGAGGATCCAGCCACCAATTCAGTTAAATTAAAATCTGTGAAGATACTGTGAGCATAGTGTCCAGGTGGAGACATCTTGGCGAGTACACTGAGGCCAGACATATCTGAAGGGGTTTGAGGCACAATCTTGTGTGTTGTACTACATACGTGCATGAGGCCTTGGAGCTTCAGATATTTTGGGGATGCGTGATTGGATGAATCTTAAGGTCTGTCATGATCAACTCTGGGAGGACATACTCGGGTCTGGGTACAGTCCAACACAGTCTGTATAAACTCTATTCTCTGCACTGGGCAAAGGTTAGACTTGTCTGCATTGACACTAAGGCCTTGACAATTGACTGAATAAGATGAACATAGGATATAACCTGAGCTTTTGACATGCCCTTGACTAGCCATTTGTCCAGGTAAGGGTAGACCTGCACTCCTACTGTCCTGAGGAATGCTACTATCATAGACGTATTATTTTGTGAACACCTGAGGAGCTGCAGATAGCCAAATGGAAGTACCATGAACCGGTAAAGTGAGTGCTTCACTACAAATCTGAGGAACTTTCTAGGCCCTTGGTGTATCGACATGCTGCTTTATCCCCTTCAGGGAGGAGTGGGGTGACCACCCTGCTACACATCCTCCCCCTTAAGAATACACAGTGGGAGGGATCCCTATCACCCCAGTGTCCCCCTGCAACTGGGTTCACAGGGAATCCCTCTCCTGCCGCAGGCTCTCCACTATGTGGAGCCACCTGCTCCCCTCTAACAGTCTGGGTTCCCACTGTAGTCCTCTCAGCTCCCACGTGGGTTCCCAGGTTCAGCTGGGGCCTCCTTGCCCCAGACAGTTCTGGGTTTGGGGTTCCAGCCATCCCTGTCCCTCCAACCTGGACAGGCTTAGGCTGGGCCCCTTGTTTGGCGCTCCCCCTCTTTCTCAGGGGGCAGTGCCTTTTTACATGGCCCCTAGTGTGACAGTGGAAGCACCCCCTGCGCCTTCCCTTTGCCATGGCCCTCTCATGGTTTTTACATGTCTTAGCCCTCACTTAGGGCTAGCCTGGGCCCTGCAAGTCCCCTGAGGGCACTCCCTCTGTAGGTGCCTGGGCTCTTTGCAGGCCCAACAACTTTGGAGCCCCCTCTGTTGACTTCACATGGGGTGCTCTCCCAGTTCCTGCTTTTTCTGGGTGAGGCCTCTGTGCTCCATCCCAGTAGGGACACCTCCTTTTATAATGTCCCGCTCGCCCACAGGCGAAACAGTTTTTAGGCCCCAGCACCGGCCTCCAGCCCCAGGTGCCTGACCTGTGATGAGGTCCATGTGCCCTCCCCCGCAGCAGCTGAAGTAGTCTCCCCTGCTGCTTGGTGAGCTGGGCCACATAGGCTTTACAATAATAGTCCATCTTCTTTCTCTCCACTTTTGGTCACTCATCTGGGCAATAGTCCCACAGTCCCTACCCTGCCTCTTGTATTGGGGTGGACCGCATGCCTGCATTCTCCACCACTTGTGGCAGGGCGACTACTCACTGCTGCAGTGCCCCTTGCTGGTTGCCCAGGGAATTAGCTCCCCAGCCTCTGGAGAGCCCTCCACAGGCCGGTGTCTCACCTGCCGCTGGCCCTGTGTCCTTCCCAGACCCCGATGCCCTTTACCCAGGGGTTCTGCCCACTGCAGTATCCCCTCACTCTGGATCTCCCCAGGGGAACCCCTAACCCCCTGTCTCCACTTCACCACAGTGGCTACTGCCAGTCTCCAATTAGCCCCCCCTCACTGGGGCAGATGTCAGTCTGTAAACCACTCATCATCGGCAAAGAGGGTTGGACCAGCTGCCTCTGCTTATCTCTGGGCTGCCCCTCTGCAATCCTAGTATCCTTTGTGGACCCTTAACTCAGCCTGCAGCTTTGCTAGGTTGGAGCTCCACAGCTCCCTCTGCCCTTCCCCAACACTGATCCACTTTAGGTACCCTCCTCAGCTTCCCAGGCAGCAAGGTCCTTCTCTCTCTGAGAGGCTAGACAGAGTGTCTCTTTCTTCTGGACCACAGCCCTCTTATAAGGGCCAGCTGGGCCCTGATTAAGATGACCACAGCCGTGGCTGCTTTCCCAATCAGCCTAGCTTTCCCTGCTGCACCCTCTCCAGGACTGCTTTATCCTTTCAGGCAGGAGTGCAGTGACCATCCTGCTACAGAGGAATAGAAATAAATTGGAGGGCCTATCCCACTTCTACAGTGCTCAACACCCAACAGTCCATGGTGATAGAGGACCAAACACTGAGGAAATGGGAAAGGTGAATTGCAAACAACAGGGTCAGAAGGTCCCTGGCAGCTGCAAATGCCGCCACAATGGCTGGCACCAAGACAGTTTTGGTATGGCGCAATGTTGCAGACGTTGAAGGAGCTCTTTCTGACTTCAGACTTGACAGAACCTGCCTAGATGCTGGAATCAACTGTACCATCTTTGCAGTACCAAATCAGAGGCGTGCTTGAGCATTCTACTCTTATCCCCATGCATAGCAGACTTTAGTGCCAGGGATCTCCCCCTTTACATGGTCTGCTTCTTATGCCTCTTCTTGGACACTGGGGATGGTGAGCAGTGCTGGGACTCAAGCGCACAACATTGAGGCATTCAGTGCTGAGTTTGACTGACTTGGCTCAGATGCAGGTCTCAAGGCTGACCCCATGAGTAGAAACTTTAGCTTGGCTTCATGATCTTTCTTTGTATGAGGCTTAAAGTCCCTTCAAATTTGGCAATGCTCTCCAATATGAGATTCCCCAAAGCACTTCAAGCAACTTGAGTGTGGGTTGCTCAGGAACATAGCCTTATTGCAGGAAATGCAGGGCTTGAAACCCAGTGACTGAGGCATCCCTTGGCACCAAGAGCTGACCAAAACAGTGAGATGGTAAAAAAAAAAATCTAACTAAATACTAATAACCATAATAATAGTAACTATTTACAAGACAAGGCAACACAGTCCACTGAGAGATCTTGAGCATGCAAGAAGAGCAGTTCCAGCAACCATCACAGATGATAAGAAGGAACTGAGGTGGCTTGGGGTCAGCGGGGCCCTTTATACCGATGCCAGTGGTACATGGCGGCAGAGGGTGCTTGAACCACACTGAAGGGTACCACTGCAGGAAAAAAAATCTGGTAACTGTGTGCATGCACACCAAGAGTGGAATGGCACATGTGTAATTACTCAAAAAACAACTCCAGAGTTCAAAAGGTAGCTGAGTCTCCATACACAATTCTGCCATTTGCCCCCCTCTTTTGGCAAGAGTGATGGTGGTGTTTATGATGGTGGTGTTTATCAGCTCCTTTTACACATGCCATGGAACAACCAGTACTGGATTTGAACCTTTGACTATGTGGTGAAATGCTTAGATTCCAACAACTAATGCTACAATCACCCCAGTCATAAAAGGTTTCCTTCCATTAATTTTAAATCTACTCTCCCCTTTAATTTCATCACCTGTCTTTATCTTCTTGTTCTGTCTCTTTTTTCTTTTTTTGTTATGGGATAGGGTTAAAAAAATGGAGAACGTGAGCAATTGTTATACCTGAATACTTCAGTCAGGTCCCTAACTTTCTCCCTATCAGGCTAAATAATTCTAGCTATTTCAGTCTCTCATCATACTGTGGCAGAGCTCTGACCTTGCTCCCCTGGGTTCTGCGCTTCTAGGTGGTTTATGTTAGCCTCAGTGGCTCACTGTGACCCTCCACATAGCCCTTCTCTCTCTAGGGCCATGGTTACAGTCCATTGAGCCCTTTTCATCATAGGCCTGCAAGGAGGTTGGTGAGATAACTCCCACAGTCTCTGTTCAGCCTCCTGTCCTGACAGGAGCCTGACTTCCCCTCTCAGGAGATGTTCTTGTAGTGGTGGGTTGGGGGGAACCCGGGCCCACCCTCTACTCCGGGTTCTGGCCCAGGGACCCTAATGGTAGCAGTTGTTGGCAGCCAACCTTTCACTGCCAGAGTTGCTACATTTCCCTGGGCCACTTCCTCATAGCTCTCCTGCTTCTCCCTTCTTCACCCTTACCTTAGGGCTCCTTTAACAATGGTCTAAGGGCATTTTCAGTAACCAGTCCTTCAGCCGCACTTCCTTGCCTCTGGCTTCCTGGCTCCTCTCTATCTGACTGAAGTGAGCCCTTTTTATAGTATCAGCAGGGCCTTAATTAGAGTCAGGTGGTCACATTAACTGAATGGCCTCACCTGACTCTTTGCAGGTTAATTAGAGTCAGGTGTTCTCATTAGCCTGGAGCAGCCTCTGCCCTGGTCAGTCAGGGAACAGAAAACTGTTAACCCAGTGGCCACTATATCTGCCTTCTGCTATTCTGCTGTACCCAACTGGCCTGGGTCTATCATCACAATACATAAATCCTACTGTAACTCAAACCTCCTTTGTTTCCCTTTCTGGAGCTTTCTTAGTAATGTGTATAAGGGTGAGGCAACCAAAAATGGATTCACTGGTACAAGAGACAAATCATTCAATGCAATAAGGCAGTTTTGCACCACTTAATCTGGACAAACATTCCCTAAAGCCAACCTAGCCACCAATTGCATTATAGGTTGACCTTCAGGGTGGGGCAGAGCTACTGTAGCACTTTTCATGCCACATACATTCCTGCAGTTCTGGGGTATGGCTATAGCCAGGAGGGAAGGGGGACATTGTCAGATCTTCCTTGTGACATTTACTGCCATAACAGCCCTGTGGGGACACTGGCATTGCCTAAAGGAGCCTGGGGAGCGGACAAGTGCTGAGCAGTTCTGTGACTGTGGGATCACAGAGGGTTTTTAAGCCACCTTTGGCCTTCCAACCTCCTGCCTTGCACTAAGTGCTCCTTGGCTGGCCTCAGGCACCAAATGAGGGTGGGTCTTTGATATTGTGTTGACAGTTTATATTATTTCAACTACTATTTTCTATTCTTTTCCTGATGCACCCCAGCTCTGTATTGACCCTTTAAAAAAAAACCAAGCTGTTATTGTGCAGCAAGCTCTGTGTAGTAGGTTGACATAATGACTCCTAAACTTTCCTTCAGAAGGAAAACTTTCCTCCTAAACTGAGAATATATGAGAACTGTTGTTTATTTTTGCCTATGTGAACTATTCTCTCTCTCTATAATTATATTTCATTGCACTAACACAGTCCTCCACTATGCTTAAATCCACTTAGAGTTTCTCTAATCCTTCATAGATTTTATAAAACCAAAATAATTTAGTGTCAGTGGAAAAAAAATCACCTCACTCTAAATCATTAATATATTAAACACCATTGGTCCAAAACTACTAGCCCTTGAGTACCCTCAGCATTATTGTCTCTGCACTCTGAGGAGCAGCTATTCACCATAAGTTTTATTTATCCTTCATTAACCAGTTTTGAATCTATGCCTGGACTTTACCTGTTACCCCATATTTTATTTTTTCCATTAATAGGCTCTGTGGAGAATTAGATACAAAGAAAACATCAGGAGTACTCCCTGCTTATAGGCCTTCTGAATGCAGAAAGAGAATGGTGCAGTTTGCTTCAAGTGAGAATCCAGAGATTATAGATTCAGTTGAATAGACATGGAAATAGTATAAAAACAAGTTTTAATTCACTCCCTAATGCATGCAACATATCTAAATTTGCCATCATCTAATGTCTCCACTTATATGACATTGTGCATTTTTTTAAATGGAAGAGGCAGCTTAAATCTTTGTTCATATCATATAGTGGCAAAAGCAACTGGAAAGATGAGATTTGATAAGATTAGCTATTAGTATGCTCAAATAGGGTTTTACTTGTTAACCTAACTAAATTGTAATCTTGAGCTATTATTATTTGAATTATTTGTTTACAGTATTGCCTGTAATGCGCGAGGTACTTTTCTTAGATTCATGAAGAGATGGCTTTTGCTTTGAAGAGCTCACAAAAGACAGACAGACAAGTAGGCAGAGTTTGGGAAACTAACCAAGGAAAGATAAAACATGGGTGGATACTGCTGGGAGTATTGGTGCAGCAAAGGAAACAAGAAGAGAGGTAAAAGAAGAGTAATTAGGAGGGGCTAGATTATTAATGTGAAGGCAGTGTCAAGAAGATTGAATTTGAGTTGGGTTTTTCACATTAGCTATTCTATAACTTTTCAGCAGTGTACATTGGAAAAAAGTGGCTTTATCTGATACATTTTCAGCAATTTGCCAGTAAAAATTGTTAGAAAGTCCATTAGCCTTTGCATATTGGGTTTGTTTTATATAAGCTTTTCTCCTCCTCTTCTTCCCTCCCGCACCCCGCAGCCCCCATAACCATATTATACTACAGTGACATGCAAGCAGTTCACGTGGAAGTTTAAGCTACTGGAAGAGGTTACTTTAGGACACATCCTCAAAAGTCAAGTGTAAAGTTCCATTTTCCAAAATATCAAACCAAACAAACAACAAAAAAACAAAATCTCCAAACCAAATCCACAACTGCTTCAAATTCCAATTCAAGACACCTAAACTTTACAATCTTGAAGGCCACCGTTAGTATATAGGTCTGTTTGTTAGTCTGGGATAGAATTTTGGGTTTGACTTTTTGATACTATGTATCTTATATATGTAAATAAAGGACAAAGACTGTGTATGTTGCTTCTGCCTAATCAGATATTTGTTAGTACAATGGGACCAGATAAGAGTCCCACTTTATGATTGCCTCAACCTCTGTTTCAAGGCAAGTCAAGCAACCAGGCGGGAGGGGTAAAGAGGCTTGGAGGGAAGGTATAAAACACTAAGAGACCAAAGAAATGCCTGTCCCTGACTGCAGCACAACCTAACTCCTTACCCCTCCCATGAGGTATAAAAGGAGTGGGACTGTAGGCATGCATTGCAGGTATATTTGGGCCTGCTAAGGAGGAGGGGAGAATGGGGAATGAGAATGGAGAACGTGGATGCTGGAAAGGGGGTGTCAAGGTTTTTTCCCCCCACTTTGAACTTTAGAATAAAAATGTGGGGGACCTGCATGGACCCTTCTAAGCTTAATTCCTAGCTTAGATCTGGTAACGCTGCCACCAGCCAAAAATATAGTGTTTGGCACACTTCCTGTTCCCCCAAAACCTTCCCTGAGGAACCCAAGACCCAAACCCCTTGGATCTGAACACAAGGAGAAATTAACCTTCCCCCTCTTTTCCCCCCCCCCAGACTCTACCCTCCCTGGGTTGCCCTGAGAGGCTACACAGATCCAAACTCCTTGGATCTTAAAACAAAGAGGAATTAACCCTCCCCCTTCCTTTCCCCCCACCAATCCCTGGTGAGTTTAGACTCAAGCCCTTGAATTCAAAAACAAGGAAAAAATCAATCAGGTTCTTAAAAAGAAAGCTTTTAATTAAAGAAAGAAAAGATAAAAATCATCTCTGCAAAACCAGGATGGAAAATGCTTTACAGGGTACTCAGATTCATATAGACTAGAGGGACTCCCCCACCCCCAGCCTGAGAGTCAAAGTTACAGCAAACAGAGATAAAAATCCTTCCAGCAAAAGGAAAAACATTCACAACTTGAAAGAAAACAAACATAAGACTAATCCGCCTTGCCTGGCTATACTTACAATTTTGAAACATGAAAGCCTGATTCAGAAAGATTTGGAGAACCTGGTTGTACGTCTGGTCCCTCTTTGTCCCAAGAGCGAACAATGAACAAAACAAACAAAGACTTCCCTCCACCAAGATTTGAAAGTATCTTGTCCCCCCATTGGTCCTCTGGTCAGGTGTCAACCAGGTTCACTGAGCTTCTTAACCCTTTACAGGTAAAAGAGACATTAACCCGTAACTATCTGTTTATGACAGAGGGACATGGGTGAACACTCTGCAGTATCAGAACTGGGAACAGAACACTGGGAAACAGACTCTGCTGGTGTGTAGAGCTATGGCTATGCTTGTTTGGAACTAACCCCAATAAACGTCGCACTGCCTGCACTTTGGACTTCTGGTCTTTCTGTCTATGTGGCAAGGGGAGAGGATGAAGGGAAAGCCCTCTAACAGCCACATGGGCCCAATATTCTAGAAGCCTGATATCTGAATTTAACTTGCATATTAAATTAATATAATTATTATTCAGTACAAATACACAGAACCATAACATGTTTTTTATCCAGGTCTTCTTTGATAGATGGCTAGAGACTGAAAACAAATGTACAGTTGCTCCAGCTAGTATAATGCGATAATGGTCAGAGATTGACCATTTTAAGAATCCACAGATTGCTCCATTTGGGCAGCAATATGTCCATCCCGATTTCACAAATAAATAGTTCTGTGTTTGTACAGCACAATAGGGGCCTGCTCCATGAGTGAAAGTCATAGCACAACCACAATATAAACAATAATACTGACTTTAAAATTAAAAATAGGGACCTTTTCTGCCCTGCGACACTTGGTGAAATCACAACCAGCTAAAGCTGGCATATTATCTTCATTCCTAATTCACTCCATTTTCAATGCCTATGATGTCATCTTTTCCAAGGGACCTCTGAATTCACATCCAGGCAGATTATTGTTAAATCCATATATTTATTCTGATCCTGATGGGGATCTTAATTTTAAAAATGTATCTACAAAACCCTTTTCATTCTGCTTTAAGAACTAGCTCATCTTCATAAAATTTGACATGAGACGATTAATCTGAAAGAACCAAATACCCAGGCAGCACCAAAATTAACTCCAATTATTCTACAGTATTTACTAGTTGTTATAACACCATTTTTCTATATCACTCAAATAAAGTATTTTCTAGAGATGGGTCTGAACTAAATCTTTGGATCCAGATATTCATTTCCCCATGCTCCAATGACTCTGGGGAAACAGCCAGCCAAACCTAGACCTATTTTTTTGCAGTTGGTCTCCATTTTTATAAACAGGCTGAACCAAGATCTTTTAGAGGACTGAAACCTGGATCTGAATTTTGTGACTTGAGCTCATCTTCAAAATTCTTTAGAATAAGCTCAACGCACTAACTAACCACTGCTGGTCAACACTAATTCTACTATATATGCTCCCAACAAAGTGAGAGAAACATGAGGATGATTGAAGAGGAAAGGTGCATGTCTGGCTTTGAGGCAATAGTGTTAAGTCTGGGAGAGGGAGCCCTCAACAACTGCCATTTTCTCTGAAAGCTGAGTAGTCTCACAATAACCATCTAATAGAGGAGGGAAAGTTGCAGTTCCCTCAAGCGTTCTGCCAGAAGAGGGTAATTTTAAATTCCATTAAAAGCTCATCAGGAGCTCCACTAGTGAAGGAGACTGTTGCACAGATATGCTAATTTGACAATTCCATAGCTGCCCTTGCCATTGCTACTTTCCAGGACAGTGCTGACTCACAGAAATTGCTGCTTTTCACTGTCCTGGTAGATTTTCTGCCATTTGGCCTCTAGTATGTATACTGGGGCACTTTTTTTGCTGTGTTATAACCATGTCAGTCCCAGCATAGGAGAGAGTCAAGATAGATGAAGCAATATATTTTATAAGACCAAAACTGTAATATCAGAATTATTTAATATCACACATGCCTTGCTACTGCACCTCAAAATCAAGAGACACACTAAAGGAGGCCCATTTCTAGTCCCATTGAAGTCAATGTCAAAACCTCAACTGAATTACAAAGTGACTGAGTCAATGGAGACTAAAACTTGGAAATTCATCTTACATTCATCTTACATTTGCTTTTAAAAATGTTAGCGATCCAGAATTGTCTTGTTATATATTTTTCCAAAGTTTGTTCTTATGAAAGTTGCAAAAGGTAACAACTACTATATTCCCATTCTATGCATCAATTTGCACTTGAGAAATATTGCCTCCTGCTGCTCATAAGAGTTATTCCTCTAATCTAGATAATTAGACACATGTTGGTATCTAAAATGAGTGATCCTGCTATAATTTGCACGTGTATGAAATCTAGTGTTCCTTAGTTGTGGTTTTCATTTATCTAATTTTGCCCAAGAGTAATGGAAGCTGTCCACAAAGTGTAACATTATTTGTATTTCTAATCATTTTAAACAGTGCAGAAAAAGATGAAGACTCCTGTGCATGTGTATTTGTATTATACTTGACAAGAAGAGATTGTGTGTGTTACAGTCTGTGCCAGGCAGTCCAAGCATACACATGTGTACACATGTCCCAGTATTTACCTAAACATAAACTGAACCACAGTTAGAAAATCTAGACCATGAAACAGTGTGCTACTATATCTACAGAAGCAGTAGCATACAGCATCACAGGCAGCAGCTATGACTTGTGGCAGAGAGTGTAGCCATGAATTGACTTACAGGGCTCTATTCCTTTGTGGTCATTCATTTTTTACTGTAATGAGAATGTAGTATGACCTTCTGCCCATTAATGGGGGCCAGCTTGGACAGCTGTTAACAGTGAATAAGGAAGGGGTATTAGCTTCTTCTGTATCCCACAGGTTGTTCAGGGTTTGTAGTGAGACCTCAGATAATTCTACAGGGAAAGAAGGCAGTGGGGAGAGAAAGCATTCTCCTACCACCAGAATAACTTGAGTTTTGGATGATAATCTTTTGGATTTTTGCCTGACTCCAGCCCCAATCCTATGGCTATTTTAATAGGATGGGTGATCTGGCACTCAGAGGGGAAAAGAAGAGAGACAATGTGAAGAAAAAAGCAACATTCCACAACCACTACACAGGGCCGCCCAGAGGATTCCGGGGGCCTGGGGCCATCGGCGGCAGGCGGCTCCAGTGGACCTCCGGCAGGCGTGCCTGCGGAGGGTCCGCTGGTCCCGCGGCTCCGAGAGGTCCAGCGGAGCCGTGGGACCGGCAAGCAGGAGGGGGCCCCCCGCGCGGCGAAATGTCTAGAGCCAGCCCTGTTCGGCGGCGGGGGGCCCTTCCGTTCTGGGACCCGCCGCTGAAGTGCCCCGAAGAACCGTGGCGGCCCCCCCCCGCCGGCGAATTACCGCCGAAGCGGGACCCGCCGCCGAAGTGCAGCCCGCTCTTCTGCGGTAATTCGGTGGCGAGGGGCCCCCGCCGCGGGTCTTCGGGGCACTTCGGTGGCGGGTCCCACTTCGGCGGTAATGCGATGGCGAGGGGTCCTTCCACCCTGGAGCGGAAGGACTCCCCTGCCAGCGAAGACCGGGAGCGGAAGAAGCTCCAGGGCCCGGCCCCGCAAGAGTTTTCTGGGGCCCCCGAACGAGTGAAGGACCCCGCTCCGGGGGCCTCGAAAAACTCTCATGGGGGCCTCTGCGGAGCCCGGGGCCTGGGGCAAATTGCCCCTCTTGCCCCCCCCCCGGGCGGCCCTGCCACTACATGCACACACATTTTAATGAAAAACAGAACTTTCCACAAATTAGTTTGACACTCAGCTCCTTGTGACTTTCAAGCATCTTTTTCATTTCTCCAGAAATGAACTATGGAAGTTAGAGGTAGAAAAAACGAACACACTGTCCATTCAGTAAACTCCGCGCTGCTGTATGAATTGGGCTCTAGGACATTTTCTAGTGTCTTGCCCAGCCTAGTTTTAGAAATCCCAAATGACTGGATTTCTGAAACTATCTCCGAGAGTCTGGTTCACTGCCTAATCCATCTCAGTGACAGAAGGCTTTTCCTGATACATGGTTTATATTTTTCCTTTCTTATTTTCATCATAATTTCCAATACGCCTTCATGTAGTTCCCTAAATAATTGATTCCACCCTTTGCTATTTATTTTTAGGGTGTTATGTTGTCCCCCCCTTACTTGATGCTTAGCCATGCTATATATATCCAACTCTTTTAATATTTCCTTAGAAGAAATGTATAATTCATAACAAATAATTTAACAAATTTAGCTGCTTTTTTCTTGTCACAGAATAACTGAGCAGATTGTCATTCCCTTAATTTTATTTGTAATTTAAAATTATTCAGATGTTGTTATGATCTTTTTGGTAACCTATGAATTGCTCACAAATAGTAATCTGTCATGATTTGAGTTGCTAGGTGGAATTGGTCAGAAAAGTCACAAGATAGGGGCTAGCCTGGTATTCAGGAGACCTGGGTTCAGTTCCTTATCTGCCTCTATGACCTGAGACAATGCACTTAGGGCCAGATTTGTAAAGCATTGAGGTACTTAATGGGATTTTTGAAAGCACCTAGGTACCTAACTGTCCTTGAAAGCAATGAATGCCTAAGTATTTTTGAAAATCCCATGAGGTGTCTGTTTTCATCTTTAGGCATCAAAATATCTTTAAAAATCTGACCCTGTGTGTCTCAGTTCCTCCTCTGTAAAAGGAAAATGATAGCATTGCCTTAACCTCATAGGGGTGTTTTGAGGATTAATGCATTAAAGAATGTGAGGCGGTTACATACTATGGAATGATATAAGTACTTAACAGGGATAGATGGTTTGTGTTCCCTGAACATAGCAAGTGTATACGCATTTTCTGGCACAGAAGACTGTCTGGTTTTCCCAAATTAATTAGCAAGAATATTCATGCACCTAACTGATGTTTTTTTAAGTGTGAACTCCGTATCTGTGAAACTTGATATCTTGAAAGTTTGCAGAAAGTAAATGAAAAAATAGGTGCTCGTGTGGCTGAAGCCAATTCATTTAGGCCCAGATTTTCAAAGGTATTTAAGTATCTGAAGATGAAGATAGGTACCTAGTGGGATTCAAAGGACCGAAGCAGGTTAGGTGCCGAAGTCCCATCGAAATCAAGATAACTAACCTGCTTAGTGATTTTTGAAAATCACACAGGCATTTATCAGCATCTTTAGGTACCTAAATACTTTTGAAAAATCTGACCCCTAGGGTCTTGAGCTGGAACCACTCAAGTCCACAAGAACTTTGTAATCAAGTTCACACGGTGAAGAAACAAGCCCTTAAAAATTTCAGTGAAGATCTGTGAAATTTTCCCTCCAGTATTTGCCTAGTCCTAGCTGTAATCTAAATCATTCCCTTCAGCTCTCTGATCATGTTTCTTGCTTTTCTTCAAGTGCTCTCTAATTTATCAATATTTTACTGGTAATGTGGTGTCCTGAAATGAATATAATATTTCATGTGACTTATAAAATAGGACTATTATTTTCCTGTTCTGAAATGCATATGCAGTGCAGAATAACATTGGCCATTTTTGCAGCCATTTCCCTTTCCAGACTCATATTTAATTTACTTTCTATTAACACCCCAAGGTCATTCCCAGCATTATCACTTCACAGTAATTTCTCTCAGTTGTATTAGCCGGCATTTTCCCATGATGAACAACATTTTCAAATCTCTTTTTTTGTAACATACCCAGTTTCCTCAGTAGTGTTTGCAACTCCACCCAAAGCAGTATCCTCTGTGAATTTTGCTTGTGCTTTCTTCACTCACCCTTTCAGGTCAATAATGAAGATATTAAATGAGTCCTAATAGTGATCCCTGTGATACGTAACTACATATCTCCCCTAATGTGATACATTGCCATATTTCATTACCTATTGTTTACTGTCTTGTGGACAATTTTCAGTCCTCATGACAGCGTTTTTACTTCATCTTAATTAATTTTTCAATTAAGATTTCCTGAGACACAGTATGAAATCTATTAATAAAATGAAAAATCTATTACATCTGCTTCATTCCCTTCATTCCCAATTTTGTAATGCTATTTAAAAAAAGAAAGCAATTGATGCCAGAAACAAGACAGTAAGTTTGTCTTGTTTTATTTTACTTTACAAAAACTAATTAAGCTGAGCTCTGAGCTGGGAGAGCCCACACACCATCACCTAAAGTCCTCTGAAATAATCATACCCCCTAGGTTTCAGATAAAGGGAGCTCTATATTTATAAATCAATAGATTAATTTTAGAAGTAGTTACATAAATATCAGCAGGGTAAAATTGTTTTCTTCATTTATTTTGATAAACTACATAAAAGCTGAATAGCCAGAGTGATTTGAAGCCCATACAACTGCCTGAGGTTGTGTAGGAGAATTTCTTCTTATACTCATTCAAGCATGAACAAGCTAAAAAAGATAATTTCTTGGTTGGTCAGCATAATTCTGGATCCACATTTAACTTCACACACTAGCTGCAACCTCCACCCCAAAAGGAAACTTAATAGGCCAATTTAATTCCTGATATAACTCAGTTAACAGTCAGTCATCAATATTATTGACTTATATAACATCATAGGTCTGTGTGGTGCTTTACAATACAGATGAAGAGGTGTCCCTTCCCTGAAGACTTTATATTCTAACAGCCCAAACACTCAACATCAAAAGGACTACCTGCATAAGAAAAGTTACTCAAATGGGTAAATCTTTCAGGGTTAGGTCCTAATAAACTATGACTAGCTAAAACAGTCCCCATTAATTTAGAGGTTCTGACACAGGTTAATAGTTTTTTCAAGATAAGTGTCTTCTTCATGTACATAGTGTAGCACAGTAGTTTTTGTCACAAACATCAAGCTGTGATAGTTGCTGCAGAAAGTGTTATTACTCTTGTGACCCTTTCAGGGTTGCCCAAGGGATAAAAAGTGAATGGTACCACCTGCTTATAGTGCTAGGGAGCGCTGTCTCTGCTCACGGGGGGAAACTTACCCAAAACTACTGGCAGCTGGTGACACCATGCACCCTGCTCCACAGTCCGTAACCCCGCTCTTTCTATCTTCAGACTAGCAATTTTTACTCCCCAGACCTCAGGCTCCCTAAGGGAGTCTCTGTGGCAGAGCAAAGTGTACCTGTGGTTAAATCTCTGGAGATTTCTGCTTTGGTCCCAGGGCACAGGTCCCTCCAACCTGTCTGTACATCCCAATTTGTTACACTTCAGTACCCAGTCCCTCGACACCTGCAATGCACACAGAGTTGCAACCTCCATGGAAGCAGTGCTCCCCATTCACAAGCCTCATCTCAGTTCAACACTCTCCTTAGCACACAACTCTTAGTCATGTCTATAGTAAAACCAAATAGAAGTTATTAGACAAACCTTAAGATAAAGATTCAGACAGAAGCAAATATAAGAAGTGGAAACATATGGTTAGAAATAATAGAAAAATATAAAATGCAATCTAAGGTCTATACTTACTATTCTTTTCCTGTTTAATACATTTTTTCTCCCCCAATAGTCAATCTGCATAGTGACTGTCCTGTTGAGAGAGCTGGGATTCACTTTTCACGAGACTCTCATGCTGGCAATGTTGCCTCTGTAATGACCTCCTTTTCTACAGCTCCAGACCTTTTGTCTCTTTCAGAACCAGGGTGTTTTGTAAAGGCCCTCAAGCCTGCACCTTGTCTAGACTGTAAACACTTGGGAAGGCTATGTTGAAAAATGTCAATTGATCTCATTCTTGACACCCTACCCCTGGTGACTAGTTTCACTTCCCTACCCCTGGTGACCAGTTTCACTTCCAGCAGCTTTGAACACTATATTCTATATATTATAAAATATCATCCATTCATACATCCTGCAATAAGCATGCCAACTAGCGAGTTCTTATCTTTAGGCAGAGAACACAGATGGTCCCCTCTGTGAAATAGTGTGAAGATGGAGATCACAGGGAAAACATGCCCATCTTGGCATGTCTAGGGAAGTCCATGGACAAAAACTCATAAATGTGTACCCTCCTTCTGTTTTTAGCATGTGGTATCTGGGTCATAATCCCTTTCCCCAAAATATCTTTTAACAATTGATACTTTCTACAAATCTTTAAAAAATATCCCAGCCATCCATGTACTAATGGGACAAAGCTGAGTAAAGATGTAAATACTACTTTTCTGGAGGTTCAAGGAGCATCCTGATAATATTTAGTCCATTATGCCATAATCTTATTTGACCTGCTCCTTGCTCTGTTCCTCTGAAAATGGCATGGTCTCAGCTGGTTGTGGTACCACAGATGTAAAAGGTACCACAGACTTGACCATGCCTGCCTCAGTGCTGGAATCAATTATGGTTTTGGTGTTAGCTGGGAAGAGGAGTCAGTGCCGTAACTAGGTATTTTTGCACCTGAGGCAAGAATATAAAATTGCGCCCTCCCCCAGGGCCGGCTCTTTGTCTGCGGGTCCCTCAATACCTCTCGGAGGGAAGGGCCTGCCGCCGAATTGCTGCCAAAGAATGAATGAAGTGGCGGCAGTAGAGCTGCCGCTGAAGTGCCACCGATCGCGAGTTTTTTTTTCTTTTTTTTCCTCCTCGGCCGCTTTCTGTGCCCCTTGGCTTTGTGCCTCACTCGCCTTGCCCTTGTTACAGCTCTGAGAGGAGTGCTTGGATTTTGGCTGCATTCTACTCTTATCTCCACCCCTAGATGATTTTGGTGCCACCAACCTTCCTCTCTCAGTGTTCTGTCTAGAGATCTGGTCTTATGCCTCTTCTGAGGCACTGGAGAGGGTGAACAGTGCTGTGTCTCAGGCAACATAGGAGGTGCACTCCTAACTGAGGCTGAAATGTTTAGTGCTGAGACAGGACAGCTAAGCTCTGATGGAGGTCTCAGGGCTGCCTCCATGAGCAAAAACTTCAGCCTGGTTTCTCTGTCATTTTTAGTCCTTGGCTTAAAGTCTTTGCAAATTTGGTAGTGAACCCAAATATGATCTTCCCCAAAAAACACAAAGCAGCTTGAATGTGGATCACTCACTGGCATTGGCAAAGAACAAGAGACTGAGGACGAGCACACTGACAGCATTTACTAAGGCAACCCAAGCAATTTCAATGGCTGTCATGAATGGAAAGAAATAACTTTGGGGCAGCTGGGCCCTTTATACCAGCCCACAGTGGCAAGCAATAGCAGAGGGATGTCAAGCAGTCCAATGGGTACCACTAAGGGAAAAATTTCTGATAACCATACATGGGACATGTACATATCAAGAGTGGACTGCCTGTGCACAATCTCTTGAAGAAGAAAATTAAGCTATCACACAGCACAGTCACGTGGAATTTGCTCACCTACAACGATTGCACAAAAGCAGCTTCTCTGGGGCTGTTTTTATTTTTTTAAGTATTTTTAAAAAACATTTATATATTGTGACAGACCCAGACCAGTGGGGTACAGGAGTCTGGTAGAGGGCAAACATTCTGTCCCCTGAGTGACCAGAGCAGGGGCTGCACTAGAGTAATCAGGAACCTGCTAGAACCAATTAAGATAGGCAGGATAATTAAGACACCTGGAGCCAATTAAGAAACTGCTAGAATCAATTAGGACAGGCTAGCTAATGAGGGCACCTGAGTTTAAAAAGGACCTCACTTCAGTTTGTGGTGTGTGTGTGAGGAGCTGGGAGTGAGAAGACATATTGCTGGAAGATTGAGGAGTACAAGCGTTATCAGGCACCAGGAGAAAGGTCCTGTGGTGAGGATAAAGAAAGTGTTGGGAGGAGGCCATGGGGAAGTAGCCCAGGGAGTTGTAGCTGTCGCGCATCTGTACCAGGAGGCACTATAGACAGCTGCAATCCACAGGGCCCTAGGCTGGAACCTGGAGTAGAGGGCAGGCCCTGTTTTCCCCCAAACCTCCCAACTCCTGATCTAACACAGGAGGAATTGACCTGGACTGTGGCTTCTACCAGAGGGGAAGGTCTCTGGGCTATTTCCCGACCCACATGGTGAATCTGTGAGGCGAGCAAATCCGCCAATAAGCACAGGACCCACCAAGGTAGAGGAGGAACTTTGTCACAATATATATATTCTTATAGCTTCACTCCAAATTATCATCATATTTCACAGCAGTACACAGAAGATGTAGTGTGTTGTTGTTTCTTTTTTATTAGATAGTCATTAAATTGATCAACTTAAAAATGGACAAGTCCCTTGTGTGGATATGTTGAATAGTTATCAAATATATTAAAAACAGTAATTGTAAAAACTGCCTGACTATAAATTGATTTGTAAAGGTTAGATATCATGGTTAAATGTCTGTCTTTGATTTAGCATGCTTTGTTTCCATGTTAAATCATCTCACGTTTGAACAGACTGATATGCAAGCAGACAGAAATCTTTCTAACTTATTTCAACATATAATAGTAAGATCATCATCAAGTTTCTGGTTTAAAGGCACAGTATTATATCAAACACAGCCAGAAATTTAGGTGTTATAAAAATAGGATGTAGGTCTCCTAGTTTCTCAAAAGCCTCTCCAAACTTCTCCAAGTTGTACATTCTAATTAAACTCTTGTATAGGTCTTTGAAAACAAAGCATATAAACTCATAGTAACCCCATGTGGACTAAAAATTTCCTTAACAATAGCATAGTGCTCATAATTCTACTTTAGTAGCAAAGCAATTCCCAGCAAAACCCCATGGTCACAGACACTAGATTCAAGGTCAGCTATCCACACACACTTACATTGTCAAGAATATGTCATTTTATTTTTGGTAGCAACACTACCGCAGTGTAGCTGTTTTGTCTGCTTAGGCAAAGGCCAAATTATTCCTGACTATGTGGTATTCTCACATCCATTTAATGGTGTCTGAGTACACAAGATGGCTGCAGTTAGGTCAAGTCCAGCTCTCTCATAACAGCAGGGCCTCCAGTCTGAAAACATAGGTTGTGATTTGGTATAATAAATCCTACTTTCCTAAAGAGTGCCAAAACCCTGCCCTTACGTCATTATCTCCACATGGCCCTGAGCTCCCCAACTCCCATTGCCAGCGGCACAGCTGTCACCCTTTCTGTATTGCAGACTGCTCTGGACAGGGGTGGCTCTATGCCCCAAGCACAGCAGTCAGGTGGATTTCCGCGGTGTGCCTGCGGGAGGTCTGCCGGTCCTGCGCCTTCACGTACCTGCCGCCGAATTGCCGCTGAAATCACGGAACCAGCGGACCTTCCATAGAAACGCTGCCGAAGGCAGCCTGACTGTCGCTCTCACGGCGACCAGCAGGCCGCCCCCCATGGCATGCTGCCCCAGGCATGCGCTTGGAGTGCTGGTGCCTGGAGCCGCTCTGGACCACAAGCTTCACTTTTGTAAGCCTTCTTACAGTGCACACAAGGTCCAAAATGAAGGTTAATGCTGACTGAGTCAGCACTAATTTGCACAGAAAATTTGGCTGTAATTTATTTTGTATTTTCAGGAGAAGCAGCACAGCATACTGGTTGTTTCCCAACTCCTTACTTTCTAGGATAGCCAAGACAGCATATTGTGGTCCTCACAGACTTGAACATTTTGATATAGGGGGCCTGAAGATGGCTGCCCAATAGGATAATAGCTACATATCGATTTGTGTAGCCTTCTACAGCTCTTTGTTTTTTCCATTCCTTACATGCAAATGCCTCCCTCGGCACTGTGTAATGGAGGATGAATCCAGTAATTAATGGAGGACCTACATGATCTGCCACTCCCAGGCACAGTAGTGGAGTGGAGACATAAGTTTGAATTATGTGGTTTCAGATCACAAATGTAATTTGTTTTTCAGTATTCTAATGGTGGAATGACATACTAAATGACCCACTTCCACTGACAACTGCTGGGGTATATATGAATGTCATACAGAATTGCAATAATATCCGTGGAGAAACAGCATTCCACCTGAACTGGAAATAGAAAATGTATGGGACACTTCCACTGACCTTATGTAGGCTCCACAACAGGACCAAAGAAGGATGAACAAGCCTTAAATACTGATTCCAAATGAAAAATTCCATTCAGATAATCTGATGTAAGCACTGGCCTCCTGTGGCTACATAGCACTTACCAACTTTAATCTTGCCCATGATGGATGGAGAGATGAACACAATGCTTTATTTGCAGCTGTCATTAAACTCTTTAAACGTAACTTGACCAGAAGTAACACATTTCACATAATTAGTTGTATTTTGCCATAGTTTGACACTGCTTCAAAGCTCTGAACAATGGGTTGCATGAATCAACCATCTATTTATGCATATGTGTAAGAAATAAGGCTAATAGATAAAGCATCAATGCACAGCAATAATAGATTCTGATGAGAACTAGTTGAAAATTGTAATTTTGCAATCATTTTAATTGAAACTGTAAATCGCTGTCAAAATTTGAATTTTTTCTTTAAAATTTCACTGAAGAGGGAAATTTCAAAAATTTTCAACTAGCGCTGGCTCATAAAGGGCCATTTTGAAATATTCATGGTGGATGCTTTAGCTTGAATACAAGGCTGGTAGCCAGGTAAGCTGAGTGATATCCACACTTCCACAATTGATTCAATGTCACTTTGGGCCAGTCCCTTAACCTGTCTATGCTCCATCTGTAAAATGTGGATAATAATCCCTATCCATTTTTGTAACAAGCACATTGAGATCTGTATGTAAAATACAGATCCAAAGTCCACTGAAGTGAGCTGGATTCTTTCTATTCATTTGAATGGGGTTCAGATCAGATCCTAAAAATGCAGAGTGTTGTTTTTATCTTTTATTATCTGAATTGCTTGTTGAAAATTAGATTCATGATTTTATATTTCCACATACAAAAAGCAAAATGTACTTTGAATCTAATTAATTGTATTTTAGATTAAGAAAAACAATAGGAGTAAAAATAAAAACTCCTTCACAGTAGTGAGAGAGAGAGAGTGAGTGTGTCTCTTTTCTGTTCTCAGTATCCAAACAAAATGGAGGATGAACATTACATACAGTGAGTTATTAAAAGTTTATGGTTGCAGTACAATGTCACAACTATATACGATGTGCCAGAAAGAATAAAATTAATGGAAATGTTGAAACAAAAACTAATTTTGAACCCAGAACATTTCTAAAACATTGAAACAAAATGTTTTCACTTTTTTTTTTTAATTTTTAGGTATTTTGTGTTTAAAAAAATGATTTCAATTTTGCCAGTAATCTGTGAAACATTTTGGTGTCACTTAATCTGCATTTTTCTCAAAAAGAAAAAAAAAAGTTTTGAGCAAAAAGTTTCACCCAGCTATAAGGGCAAGCATGCAGAAGGTTAGTTTGATTTTTACTTATTGTATTATCTATATTACAGAAACCAATTTTAAAGGGGGGCTTTTGTGGTGAGGGAGTGGGGCAATTTGCAATTGAAGTGGGGGACAGGAAAGGATGGTTCAGAATAAGACAGGAATGGGTAAAGAAAGAAATGGAGGGAAGAGGGCAGTAGGAAGGATAAAAGAGAGGAATGGGAAATAAAGGAGAGAGAGAAGCATAACAGGAATGGAGAGAAAATTTGGGGAGCTGAACACATAAAAGGGTAGGAAAGAATGATAAACAGAAGTTGCCTTTGAATTACTGCCTTTCAGGATTTTATGTACTGACTGCATTGAGATTTCTAGATACTTAAAACCTCTCTCTTCACTATTTAGAACCAAGGGAGTGTAGAATGGTTTTTCTAAGAGCAGATCCAGCAAGGAAAGCAAGTCCCACCACAGGTAAAAGGAAATATCAAACTTTCTGGCATTTAAAAGAAGAGAGAGTTAGATTATTTTAAATGAAATTTTAAATGCAGGTGAAATTCATAATTTGTGGTACAGCTGCTGACATTTTTGCTTTTCCCAAGACCCATGTAGAAGCTAGATGATTCTATCTTGACTGGGAGGAAGGAGGGAGGGAGGGAGACAGTTAAAAACTTCCTGGTAAAGTAATGTATAAGTAAAAATATTCAGCTTGCTGCATCTCTTGGTTTTGCTCTTAATCTTAGCCTTTTAATCAGCAGAGCTCACTGTCAATAAAGGGAAGATTTTGAAAGGGGAGAAAGGTCACACAGGCATCTGTGGAGGGAAAAAAAATCAAAAGGAAATTGTCACCTTTCTACAAAGGAGTCAGATTTCTAGACAAACTAATTACTATTCTGCTAGTACTAACCAGTGGAGCCTCACCTTGTGTAGTCATTGTACCATAGGAAAGTCAGTGCAAAACACAAACATTCTGATTTGGGAGTATTTTACATTCTGCACTGGGGAAAACAGCTGTACAAGGCAATAGATATCCAGGCCACCAGTCTCTCTGTCTACAGAAAGAATGAAGCAGGAGGCTTGGTCATCCTCAGATCTTCTTTGCCTTCCAACTACTGTAGAACTTATTGCTGTTGCCATTCTTCTTTTTTAGGCTTTTCTTGTTATTTCTTCACTAAAAACCCAACTGCGTTCTAGGAGCTATCCAGCCAAATAATGAAAAAAAGAGACGGTCCCCGTCTTGAAGAGTTTACAATCTAAGCATAGATGAGGGGTCCAGGAGAAGGGCAAAGTTTACAGAGATAAAATGTGGTTATTTAGGTTTGTTTTCCATGTGTTCTGGTAATTTAAAGAAAATACAACAGTTATGCTGTTAAGAGTCTAAAATGATGTTAATGGTTGCTGCATGGTTATTCAGTTAATGCAGTATTTTAACATCTTCACACTGTACATGATTCAGCAGCAACCTAGGATATAGAATTCACTGGAAAGAACAAGCAGCTATTAGACCTATGCAAAACATTTACTTCAAAGCTCAGATCTGTTTAAACTTAAAATGGTGCTTGAAAATTGTCACATTTGTGAGATCCTCAATGAATGGTCACAAACTGTTTACCCCAAATGGACTGGGATTGTTTGAATTTGTTTTTTTCATTGCAGTTAGTCTCTCACATCCACCTGCTCACTGTCTGAGACCTTTCAATGTCTTTGGGTGATCTGGCTCACACACATCTCCAACTCCATCTCGGAGGTCCCTCCTTGGTCCTTATAGATAGTTTGTGAGTGCTTTCATTCAGAAAAGCATTTCCCCCCTCCACCCCCATTGGTGGTGCATTTAATACTCTCAGCTCTTGTCCTCAATAGCTAGGTAGCAGACAATCATACTTAAACAGCCGAATCAATTTCAGCACTTTGCGGAGACATGGGAACCTATTTTAAAAAAAATATATAAAATGGTCAGACAACACATTTTGTCTGGTAAACCAGAAGACATCCTGATGATCAAATATCTTCTAAAATGAAGAGAAAACATTCTGTCCAGAGCCCTGGTTGCACTTAGTTTCTGCCAAAAGGTTGAGGGCCCAATCCAACTCTCAGTTAGGTCACTGGGAGTATTCCTACTGATCTAAATGAGAGCTGGAATGGACTGCAAACAATTTACTACATCTTAACCCATAATCTCAAAGCACTGATCTTTAGTGACCAATGGAGTCACATCTCTTATACCCATGTTACTCTTTGAAAAGGTGCCCCAGAGAGTAGCAGTCTATGTATTCATAAACCTTGATTTATTTTTACTGTATCACAGAAATCCATACAAATAAATAATTCAAGACAAAATAAAAATAGGCAGATACTGCAAATTTGCCTAAGAGTCTGAAGATATTGTTCCCCATTAAGTTCAGGATCATGCCTGTATCTGTAGTTATAGTTCCACTTCTGTATAGCAAAGTTGCTGCAGGGAAATTGTTTGCTAACTTTGAAATGTGCAAAGATAGAGAGTAATGGGAAAGGTTTACAAAGTGCAGTTGTAAAAAGGGACAAAGAGAGGAAAATAAAAACAGTCGCCAAAGGAAAGAACTGAAAACCAAGAAAGCACAATATTGGCTGGGTGAAGAATCAAGAAATGAGGAAGGAACTAATCCCCCAAATTGTGGTTATTGAGGCAGAAGCACATGTCTAAATGGCATTCATGCAGACATTTCTTTTTTGCCACTCATCCAAACGTGCCACTGAAGGCTTAGAACAGACCTAGTGCTGCAGGATTCCCTAGTCTTCATCTTCATCTAAGTAACACTCTCTGAACGGGACATAAATACACTGGAGACTGCTTAGGATTTCATAAACATTACTGATTAATGCACCAACCTTGCAAAGGGATCAAAGAAGTGGATTCTTACATCAGCCATCTCTACTGCATGGCGGCAGATAACAAAAAAATTGGTGGAGGTAAACAGTGACAGGTCAGTTCCACAGTGTAATCTGGAGCTTACTGGGAGAATGGCAGTGAGCATTCATCATACATCAGGTTGTTTTGTGCTTAATATAATGGAGCTCTTGTTATCCTTAACCTATAAATAATTACATGGCAGCAGTATGACTCAGGTGTCTTGTTGTAAGAAACTAAATATTCTAATAAAAATGTGTTTTATATGCTACTGAAACACACCTATGGTGCTCGCTATCTATTCTGTGTTCCTTTTTGGCTTTCACTTACAACATGTGGATGAGGAAATGAGGAAACCCCAGCTTTTAATCTCCATTATAAGCCAGATCCAAAGCCATGGAGGTCCATGAAAAGACTCCTGATATTTCTCATTCTCTAACAACTGATAATAGTTTCAAAAGCTGTTGACTTTTTTTTTTAAACTAGATTTCACACACATAAAACCAAATCAACTGTAAGAGGCTAGAATAGCTTTAAAAGAATTCAACTCAAAGAACCATGTACCTGTAAGGGTTCCTGGTGGGACTTCGCTTTTGTTGTGGTGGTTATTTATTGTTTGCACGATAGTAGTGCCTTGGAGCCATGGTCATAAGACAGGATCCCCCTGTGCTACATGCTGTACAAAAAAGCTCCCTGAGGAGCTTACAATCTAAGTATAAGACAAGGGAGAGAAGGATACAATAGACAGAAAGTGGGAGCACAAAGTAACAATGAGACAGAACTGGCCGGCATTAAAAGCAAGCAGCTGTAGCACACTGGCTGTCTAACCATTGTCAAGTTTTTGAAGGCATCACAGCAGAGGAGTTTTCAGGAGGGATTTGAAGGAGGGCAATAAGGTGGCTTGGAAGGTATTTACGGGGAGCTCCTCCCCTGTTTGAGGGGTTGCATGGGAGAAAGTGAAAAGGTGTTTGTTTTAAAATTTAACAAATGGGCAATGAAGGTAGACACAGTTGGCAGAGCAGAGGCAGGAACTGAAACCTAAATAATGTATAAGAGATTATAGGTAGGGTGGGGATAGGCTGTGAAGGGTCTTAAAAATGAACATGACTAGTTTGTATTGTAGTGGATAAGGAGAAGCAACTGGCAGACCACACAAAGAGGGACAATGTTGTTACAATGAAAAGCCACGAAAATGATCAGGAAGGCTTGCATAATCCAGCATAAAATTGAAATCTATTTATAAATCTGAATTTCACCTAATATCCAAGTTTTGCCATGAATGGAACAGAGATTTTTCATCTGAAAATGGAGATTTGCCTGTCTTCTTTTGAGACAAATATATTTTGGTGTTTGTCTGCTGCTCTAAATAGGATCTGAGCATGCTTTTTTTTGGGTGCTGGGGAAGTAGGGAGGTCAGTACTGTCTACCTGTTTTCAGATGTTACCAATAGACAATAGATATTTTGCCTACCTTCCGCAACAGGACACCATCTTCAAAAAAACCTGCCCTCTTTTCCCAGTGCAAAACTCTACATTCTTTGTTCTGGGGGCAAGTGGGACAGAAGTGGTATGAAGGGTTGAGTTTTACACTTGGGAAGAAATATTAACAAATGCAGAAGGGCTAAGAAGAGCCCAATATGCAGCAATAATGCTACAGTTGTGCTTGCAAGATGCATAGGAAGCAGGCTACTGAGAGGCTTCCTAAGGGGACTCAGAAATTTGTGCAAATTTTGGAGCTGGGCTCCATAGCGGCCCATCCATTAAAGCAGGAAGGGGCTGTGAGCTGTTCAAGGGAAAGGCCAGTGAGTCTGTGAACTGCAGAGACTCTTCAGCTGCAAAGCCCACATAGGGGAGAGTATTCTGGAGCCCAGTTGCTACTCAAATTCACAAGCAGTGGACTAGCTATGTGGGTGCATTGTACTCTGATTCTGGTTTGGAGAGAGAGGATTCTGTATTCTCCACAGCCTCGTTACCTTCCATCTCCAATACAGAGCCCAGTTGGTTAACATCTGACAGAAGAAGGATGCAAATTTAATCATTGTTGTTTGAGGATTAAGAAATTCACTGCCACAATCTGAAGAAACTCCTATCCCAATCCATTAAAATAAAAACTAAATAGCATTGCCTTTCACAGCTACTGCATACTGCTCGGTAGCATGTTAAACTATGAACTGAACTATTGGAATCAGCATTTGAATCAGGATTAGATATAAAAGGAATGCATCAATTTACCAAACCTCATGGGGGAAGGGGTTGCCTGTTAGAACATTTTCTTCCACAAAAAAGCATGACTAATGCCTCAGAGAGGAAAAACAAAGAACAGAAGGCAACCCCAGACTTTTAAAACAGGGGCATTGTGTTGTGGTTAATGACTAACACTAGAAAGTGTCTAGAAAAGCTGCAGTAATAAGCATAAGGGAAACTGAAGTAATAGCAAAACCCATTCACAGTTATGAAATCTCTCTCTGGTATCTTTGGCAAGAAGGCTCAGCTGAAAAGGGCAGATACATGAAGGCTGCTGCACTGATTGAGTTATATAATTGGAGTGCCCTTGAGCCGCTGGGGCACAACCAAAAATGACCACCAACTGAAGGGGAATAGTTCCCTCTTGCCTAAAGTGAAAACTCAAAGGGAGTTGGCATCAAGTTTGAGAAAGCAGTGATGACATGAAGTACATTAGCCCCCATAACTAGATGGAATTATAGGCACTGTTTGAGAGCAGCCCAGTGTCTGTAGGTGGCATTTTGAAAAGGATAAGTCCTTTAAAGAAATTACGAGCATGAAAGGGAAGCAATGATATAATAACTAATGCCAAACACATGGGAACTTTTACCAAGCAAGGACTGAGCAAGATCTTCAATCTTTGGCCCATTGGGGATGAACACAGATATAAATTGTACACATCAAAGTAGCAGCCTTTTCTATATTCCCTCCTAACCATGATCTTTTCCCACAATTACCTTGCTGTAATTAGGAATCTGGTCAGAATAACAGAGACAAATGCTGCTCTGCAATCACTTCACCGTCTGACTGCTGTGATCACCATTACAATGGCAGCATCTACTAAACAGTGCAATCTGACATACTACAGTTCTTCCCTGCACTTAAAATGGGAAGGAACTTTTGTATCTGTGGGTAAATATTTACTTTTAACGGTGATCACTGTACCCAGCTTTCTTGAGGAGTCTCTGTTTATTCTTTCAGTGATCCGCTTCTCTACCTCCTCTCAGATGTAAAGGTAGTGTCCAAATATAAGACTTTATTTTGTAAGGAAAAGGATAAAGCCAAAGGAATAGCTTTTGCTTTCAGCAACACAAATCTGGACAAAGTGAACAGATATGTTGGTTTACAGGACATTGCATAGTGCACCAAAATGAATGGAAGGGCATATTTATTGCATACAAGGGGTATACCGCAAGCAGGGCAATACATCACTGAGTGACTTGACACAGTCAAGTCAGCTAGAATTCTCAGTAGAGCACTTTGTGCCTCAGCCTTTTTTTTTCCATTTCCCTGCAGCCCCTCCACCCCTTACCTACTTCAACTTGTTTGGCAAAGCACCTTCTAAAGTACAGCTAGAAATATCTCCTATCTACTAGGGAGATAATTTCATCAGCATAATCTCCTTCACAAGACTGTTGAAAACTGTAGGATGAAAGGGGAACTGCGGCGATTTACCTACTAATTAGTTGCTCTTATTAAGAAGAGTAAGATAATTGATTTTAGGATGCACTACCCCTTATTAAGACCTAATTAAGCTGTATATCAAAGACTAATTAAGTGGCATTATTCCATCTCACTGATGAGTTTTGATGCTTGATGAATAGATTTGGGTGGAACATGAACACATTGGCATAGATTTCTAAACCAGACAAATAAATATAGAATAAGAAGCTAAGTAAAAGGAATTTTGGATTATCTAAACCTAACACACTTATTGGTATTTCTTCACTTTGAAGTGGCACAGAACAAAATTTTTAATAATGGCTCAGCTTTATAGAGAAGGGAAAAGACAGTGCAAGTGTTCTCTCTTTAAATTGCATATTAAAACTCTTCAGTAATTTCATTGGCATCAAGGATTGGGTTTGTGAAAAGGGGTGCATTTTTATAGCATATTTCTCAGTTTATTCTAAAGATCTGTGCACTTATTATTTGAGATTCCACTGACAAGAGATACTATTTAGTTGCGCTGTTTCTATAAAACATTATAAGAAAACAAAACAATCATCCCCTCCCTTCACCTTAAGGAGTATTTGAATTCTTCATTCTCAGGTTTATTTATTAGTGAATAGGTATAAGGTGAAAGGACCTCTGGCTCTTCAAAAGAGTCAACAGGCTGAGATAAACACAACACACAGAGAAACAGAGGTTGCTTTTTAGAAAAAAAAATATTGTGGGAATTGAGATTATTAATAAGGCTTGTGTTTTTGACACTTCATTCTCCACTTCAAAGAACTCGCTCAGTGTAAAATAAATCTTTAACAATCCAGTTGTTTGTTTGATAAAGAGAGCCTTACACTAAAATTTCTATGTGCAATGTAAATCAATTCATAGCTATAATCCCATCAGCCTAACCCACATTGCCAATACTGTGTCTTCAGGATGGTATTACTCTGACAACACAAACTCATCATTCCGTGTAATCTATGAGGTCATGACCCCACAGATTATGGTGGGCTCTCTCTCAAATTCCCTGGTGCTCTATAATGCAATGTCTTTTGGATAAATCACAAGATACCCACAGAAAGTAATGATTTCACTGTACCTCTGGGATGTATTTGATTGTCTCTAATAGTTACTTTCACTGGCAGTATGATAATTTGCAAACAATAACATCAGTCATATGTCACTTTTGCACTCATTACTGGCCAAGGTATAACCCTCTAGATCCAATAATCTATACTTTTCAACATCTAAATTAAATGTCATTCTGCACTAACTGTAGGATATTCATCTGAAACTGAACTTTTGCAGGTATAAGATGTGTTTTAAATTATCTGAGGAGCATTTACCCTTGAATTCTTTTTGCATTATTACGAATAGAAATGGCAGAACTGCAAAAATAAATAAAATTTGTGCAAATGAGGAAATAAAATATCTATAATAGAAAAATGAGCAAACTATTTTTGTAAGCAATTGTTACAGAATGCATGGACATGACATAAAGGTTGCCGCCATTTTGTGTGATTTGCTACATAAAGCTGGGGAGCACAATTTCTGCTTGTGATTATTCACTTGGTGGGAAATTATGGAGTTTGGTATAGTCTGGAAATTCCTACGGAATATTTAAATGGTTTTATACAAAAAGATAAACTTTAAAAAAAACATTGTGAACAGTGCGATGTGGTATACAAGCCCCACATTGGACAACAAGGGGTTAGGCAGCTGCTCTGGCCTCAGGTAGCTCCACCTTGCCGCACCTGCAATACATGAATAGGCTGGAGGAGGAGCTTAAAAGGGGAGAACAGCTGCTTGCTTGTGGCGGATCTGGAAACAGAACAAACCTTCAGCCTCTGAAGAAAGGACTGACTAAATTCAGGAACTTCTCCCAGATGACTGCTGCCCGATGGCCCATCCCTCCCAGATTCTGAAGCACCCCGAAAGGGACTCATTCCCCTTTCTTTCCCATTACCTGTGTTTATTTGCAATAATTCCACTTCCTTTTTGTTCATAGCAAGGGGAAAGACTTTAAAGTGACTGGGGGAGAGCTGCTTTGCCATGCCTGGTCACAAGGAGGTGCTAGTGGTGAGTTAATTCTTTCACAACAGAAAAAAATAAAATGAAAAATATTCAAAGTGTTACTTTTAGATATGTATTTTCCCATTTTTAAGTATCAGAAAGGTAATGATGAGACCCACCTGCCCTACCGCTAAAGCAGCCACGCTACTGGGATTGTTGTTTGCAGTGTAGTTGCAGCCATGTTGGTCCCAGGATATTAGAGAGACAAGAAGAAGAGCAAGGTGTAAACCTAATGCTTGTCTCTTTCATCAATAGAAGTTGGTCCAATAAAAGATATTCATGACCCTGGGAGACTCTCAGTCTAACTGGTAGAGGAATCCCCATACTGAAACTCACATCAGACCTGACACACTCATTGCCCTGATCCACTGGTTGTCATAATATACATCTCAAAGACATCATGCAAAGTATCATATGTAAACTGGTGACAACATGCTAGTCCTGAAAATCATTGTGTGATGTGTGTATGAGTGGTGTACAAGGAGTTATAGATATGTTCTCAAAATATGTTCTTATAATGTGTTTGGGAGGCAATGCATAACCTCAGAATGTCCTAGACAAAGGGGCATAGTTACCTGTCTGACTGGCAGGCAGAGGACAATGACAGTACACTTACATATAAGGTACACAACGTCATTAAACAAACATGGGAGAAGACAGTTTAACAGTCATGCTTGGGGACAGAATCTACACCCTAGAAAGCTCTCCTGGCTCTAAAGGCAAAAGCAATGAACATTTTGGATAATATAAGGGGAGCAAAAAGGCCTTTTAGTTATCCATCACTGAGGCGACATAAGCTACAGCACCCTTTGGGCTTGTGAAAATTGTATTCCCTAGTCTGGATGGCTATGGGTGCTGATAACTTGATGTGACTAAGGTAACTGTTCAGACAAAGAATGTAACTTGCTAAAATTAAGTTTTAGTCACTAGAAAGATTGTTGTTTTATTTGTAACCATAGCTGTCTTTTGTTTTTGCTTAGAATTACTTAAATCTCTGTTCTTTGTTAATAAACTTATTTTTGTCTTACTACAAAATAATCTCAGTGAGGTGTATTAAAATGAAGTGTGAGTCTTCAGCTAACTTAACAGGCTGGTGTGAGAGCTCTGTCTCTTTGGAGGCAGCAAACAATTTCTGTAGGAGTCCAGTGAGAGAGTCTGGACACTGCAAGGAGGTGTCTCTGGGGAACTGGGGTTCACTGATTGTTACTTGCAAGGCAAGGTTTAGACTGGAAGAGTCTTGAAGAGTTCGCTAGCAAGGCAAACAGGCTGATATGTCAGGGAATTGATATACAGCAGCAGCAAAAATCCCACTCTTGTTAAGGCAAAGTGGTATCGTAGCGGCACACAGTTCTGGGTGTCCTGAGCATGGTATCACAATTACCTCACCCACCTTTTCTCTCTAATGCTACTGGGATGTATTTTGATTCAAAACCTCTCAATACCATGGAACCAGAGTGTAGGGAGTCTGCAGCTATTACTCCAACATTGTGGCTGAAGACGACTCTCTGTCAACATTTTCCTCTGCACTCTACCTCTGTGGATCCCTTCTCCCTACGTCCCATCCATGACAACTTGCAGGAAGCCCCACACACCTGGTCTCTGCCTGCTCCATGGGCTAAAATACTCCTGCCCCCACACTTTACCCCATTAGGACTTCTGCAGGCAGCCTCTGCACCACCTGGAATAAATAGTGCTTCAAGTCTAGGAGACAAATGGGGAGGCAGAGACAGCCTCATCCTCCATAGCCTCAGTGAAGTTGTCCTTGGGAAAGTGGCTGGAAGTAGGGTCAGGGTTGAATACAAAAGCTATCTTCCAAGCTGGACTCCCCTTATAACTGTGCTTGAGGGAGTTGACAGGACTGTTAGAGATGAGGTTGCAACACAAGGGCCATGCTGGGCAAGAAGGATGATGCTTCCACTCAAAATTTCATTACAGGCATTAGATGAAAAGGTCATTTGTATGGGAGAAGTTAAATGCTACTTAGATATCTGATCTGACATCATCTTAAAGGGCTCACACTCAAAGGCAGCAAAGTAATTAGTCTTTGCTCCCCAGCATACATACACAAATAGAAAAAGTTGACAACCCTGAATTTTCCTGTTTTAGCAGAATCTAAGTGCCGCACAATAACACAATTAAATCAAGTATCACACTAAAAGGATTACTTAGTAATGGCAAAATTTGCTAATTGGCAAGCTCAGTAATGCATTGGCATTGTGATACTGTGCCAGAGACCCAACCTAAGGTTTATATGCTTCCATTTCCCCAACATATGGTAGGTTTGGTTCCTTTCTGTGAGCATAAATAGGAAGGTGGAGTTTTGCACTCTTCTCATTTCCCATCCTGGACTCTGCACACCTCTGTCTTGCTAGCGCTAATGGACATTTTTGTTATCTTTTATGTGTTTTTAACCTCCAGTGATGATCCTAATTTTGTGTTTACACAATTGATTCTTTTATGTAGTGTTTTACATAACAATCTTAGCAATAGAGAAAGCCACGTACTAAAGGGGAAGAGAAATTAGTTCAGCTCTACAAACACAAATGAAAAAGAATTTTGGGATTAATAAGCATTGAGGTCGCAATTCCAGGTATAGATTTGCATCGTCCTAGATGGAGCTTTCTCAGGAAGTTGGAATAGCTCCCTCAATTCTTGGGTGTGCCTAGGACCTTATGGGTTTCAGCTAACATCTACTCTTTTTGCACAACCAGATAGTATTGCTGGCTAGTGCATGGGTCGTGCAGCGCCATGGCCCAACTCCTCTCTGACCCTTTTGAGTAGGGACACATCACCTAATGCATTTTCTAGTGGACTGCAATTCAGACTAGTGCTTACACAGGTCTTCTGAGGTTGAGAATCAAAGTCTCCTATGTTTATTCTCACTTCTACTCTGCTCCTGTCTAAAGGCCTGGCAGAATCTGGCTCTTGGAAAGTGAAAAACATGTTCCTATAGGCCATGAACATAAAACAAAAACCGCAAAACCATCTGTGGTTTACAAAACCAACACCAACTGAATCAGATATGATTCTCAGTTTTACGAGAAGTGAATGGGTTGCACTGGTATACAGGAGAGAGGCAGAGCCCATTGTTCAATTTTATATTCACTGACAAAAAACTTTGTTAATGCAGAGTTAAGGTTGCCTAGTATCATGTGCCCTTTCATAACACCAACTTGAACAAAATTCAAACCTTGGAAAAACAGGAAATACTGAGTTAAGGCACACACCAACACAACCTTAATTCTGCCTCCTCTTTGAGCACTGACCCAATATGCTCGTAACATACAGTATCACATTCTGCCTTTGCAAATAGTACACATTACTCAGGGAGTAGAACACATGACAATGGGAGAAGAGTGTAATGCCTTCTCTTTGCTAAGGCAAACATTCTTTACGTGAGCTGTACTGAAAGAAGCTACTTGCACTTATTCTACTCTCAAACACTGAGCCTATTCCCCAGAAACAACCCCACATTTGCTAAATTTTGCCACTCCTTCACTCTCTTTTATCACCTTCAGTCTTAACCACAAGATTCCTTCTAAGTCTATACTTTCACTTATCTGTCACTGAACCCACAGACCACTCTGATATCCCACCTGAATGCTGACAGCATAGGTGCTGGGACTAGGGGTGCTGGGGATGCAGCAGCACCCCCTGGTTTGAAGTGGTTTCCATCATTTACAGGATTTACAGTTTTGTCTAATGGCTTTCAGCACCCCCACTATACAAATTGTTCCAGGATCTCTGACAGTCTCCACGGAAAAGAACTCTGTGCAAGGTACTGACAATTTACAAAGCCAGTGCAGAAATGAGTCATACTGGATCCCTCAAGGCGCACAGGCACAGCTTTCCTTTGTGCATAGCCACCCAAAGGATCAGGATCACCTCACATCATGATCACAGCTCTTCATGCTCCTCAAATTAATCCCTCCACCTTTCAAAACAGCTACATCTAATACAGTGCATGCAGCTGGAATGCATGCAGAAAATTCCCAGTAGCTATTGCTAACTTCAGGAGGCAGAGGTAAGGTTCAGTGGGCATGTTCCTAGTTTTCAGAGCTTTGAGTTTTGCTGAACTTGATGTTATGGAAAACCATGAGATACCACCGGGCAACCTTATCTCTGTGTTAATGAAATTTGTCTGTGAATCTAGTAATAATGGAAATTATCATTGTCTATTAAAGTTTTTGTAGGAGATATCATGAGATTGGAGTGATGAAGAGACTTGAGGGAAAAATAAGTACATGGAAAATGGAGGATGTTGATCATTTTTAAAAATGCATTTAACTTAAACCATAAATTTCACTTTACATTATCTTTAAAGAAAGAGTCTATGTAAACTTGATATTTTAGTAGGAACACTTGTCTGATGCATGTTGAATCATCTTTTTGAATCATATTGAATATTTGAATACATATGTGACATAATTATTCTTTTTTGTGTGACAGACCTAAAATGCTTTTTGTGTCTGAAATATTTTGTATTTCATTTTTTATTTTTAAAAAGGAACTGTGTTTTAATGCATCGACGAAGCTTTTATGTATGAGATTTTTACTCCCATTTCCTTTTGTACAGTTTATTTTCCTGCTTAGTACAACATAATACCCAATTTGTTTTATGTATTCAATTTAGTAATGCAAGCAAGGTTGCAAAGGTCATAAAACACTATGCTGATTCTATAAATTCCATACAAAAACTCCCACTGAAATGACTTTCATCAAATACAAAAAATCCAAGGCAATTCACAATGCTAATACGCAAAGCATAAATCCAGGAGTTCATCTAACTTTCCAGGACCATAACAGGCAAGGGAGTCCATGGTGACATTGCAATTCATTGTACCATTGCCACCTGTCTCCTGTAAGAGGCAAGCTGAATTTTCAAATGAATGCAAAAATTCACTGGAACCTAAGTGAGAAGATCTCAGCACATGTGCAATGTTTCATGTTGATTTTCAAGGGATTAGCACGTTAGCTGAGGAAATCTAAGTAAACAAACATTCTGGAAGATCAGTGAACAATGAACAGTAATAAGCCAGCTATAATTAGTAATAAAGGCCTTAAAATAACTGTATCCTCTTGAGATACTGTTGGTTGAATCCTTACTGTGTTCTGGAAATAACAGAATAATTTTTTCCCAGTGTAACTAAAAAGGTAATTAAAAGCTGATTTATTATCAAAGACAACCTCAAGGTTATAACGTAAGTAGCTGGCTGTGAAGTATTCCCATCAAAATCATTTGAAAGGTTCTGCCCTACTCACCAGGTGGTAGGAGGGCAGAAGCCAAAGAGAAATCAGATATTTTTTTTCAGCTTTAAAAGGGGTTATGTGTGAGGAAAGATTCAACAAAATTGTAATTAGTTAGTTTCGAGAGAAAGGCAATTAACAAGGCGCTTGACAGAAGAGTTTAAGCGTAGTTAGCTCAGGGATATTATAAAATTAAGTTTAATGATCTATTTAAGGTAGCTTGAAAGACCAGAACACTACAGAGCAAACAATGGATGCCATTAAAGAGTCACCATTTGCCAATATGTACCACAATTTTACCACAATTATTTCTTATTCCCTCCATCATAGCAACTTTGCCCCAAGTGTATGGAAAAATGGACACTGCTGCTGTTGGAACTGCAACTGTTGACTTCTAAATATTTTTTATTTCCATTTTAAATAGTTTTATTCTGTTTTACAGTGTCTTCAAATGCTTCCGTAGGGGAGGGGAAGGGAGGAGGTACTTTATATAATTATTGAGATTCTTTAAATTTTTTTTAACGAGGTAGTAAAAAAATCAACCCATTCCACACATCACAGACCCACGGCCTACTTCTGGGCCTATACCACTAATATATAATGTAGGTCTTGTATATACGGTGCTTTATGCATGAGAACCTGGAGTTTAAATCTACAGCACAGTAGCGGGTTGTGCACTAAGTGGCCTTGTGGACACTGCTGTGATACATTAAAAGTTTTGTAGTGTGCTCTGACATATTGTATTAGGTCCAAGTGCACTGTGATAAGCAGCAGGGTCCACATGCTCACTTAGTGCACAGCAGGCTGGTGTATTGTAAATCCACACCCTGCCTTGCTGCGCACTGAGTGGTCACATAGACAAGCCCTATAGAATATAGTTCCTGATAAATATGGAGTTAGTACTCTATTATGAATTTCATCATGTGTTTTCAAACCAGTTTAACTAGACTTAATTTGGTTTAAACATACCCGCAAACACCTACCCATATAAACAAGCCTCTAAGGCCTCAATAAGCACTCCACTGGTAGATCCCTGTACTTATGAAGAACTCAATACAGGATCAGGGATCTGTGACATTACAGAGATGATTTCTCTGGTAGGTGACACTTCCATTCCCTGTTCTTTATCTGTTCAATTGACAAAGAGAGTCTCCAGGGCTGCTACAATCCAACACCCTCCGCTATCTATCTTCCAAGAACAATCTCCACTTTAAAGATCAATTTAAAATACTGCCAGACACACTACATACAACACCCTGCAAAAAACCAAACAACCAAAAAACCAATACCCCCACAGCTTACATTAAACATGATTAAAGTTGCAAAGTCAAGCACTCAAAAGGTTGAAATTGCCAGAGTTAAGGTCACTTATGAACTTTAATTTGGCTCCCTTATGCATAAACAGTATGATACAGTATTTAACTACATGATCACATAGTTTTCTACTATTTTTTGGAAATAAACAAAAGACAACTGAATTTTATAATGGACAGTGACAGGCAACCTTAACTATAGGTGTCATTCCTGTGCTATGTATATTTGTGAAAAACACATTTTCACAGAAATTTGCCCTAACTGTAAGAGCATATCACAGCAAGCAGTGTCAACATTATATATATAATTTTCTAATTCTGCTATAATTCAATAAGGTAAAAGACACAAGAACATGCAGGAAGATAAAAAATTGGAACAACTTTCTCCTTTGATTGGCTATTTTCCTTTTTTTTTTTTTTTTTTTTTTGCTCCTGAGTGGGTAATCATTTCATGTCAAAGAATAAGTTGGCTTCAAAGTAAATTATATGTAGTGGATAAATTATTATATATTTTGTATATACACATTGGTCCAGATTCTTTAGTTCACTAAGGCTTGTTTGTGCCCCATATGAGCCTAAAAGTGGCCAGTGATGATCAGTGGCTAATGTTCAGTGAATTTAATATAGCGGAATCAGTGCTGGCTTCTATGCCAGCTGACCTCTCTTCTCCCAGGTTAAGAAGCTGGAGAGGAATGTGTTAGGGATGTCCCAGGGCAGAGTGTGAGTGAGAAAGAGAAGGCAAGAGGCATGGCAGAGTGGAGCTATGCTACATCTGATCCTCCAGTGGCCCAGATGGACTTTCCACCAGTGGTGCAATAGGGCTGCTCCTGTGACTTTTAGTGTTGGTGCCTGTGGGCACTTACTTGTTTTCATCAGATTTATTGGCTAAAATCTGATAAATCAAAGTGGCGATCCCAGATGAGTTTTTGTCTCCAAACTGGTGCCCTCATAAACAATGTGATTTACTTATGGAAATAATTAATATAATTAATTTTTTATTGGTAAATCATTACTGATGACCTTTTGGTGACCTATGATACACATATAAGATTTAAAATCTTTCTCCTCTTGTAATTTACAGTGCATAATTAATGAGCACACCAAATTTCAATATCATAGCTGAGAAAGACATGTGAGCATGTGAAACCTGATAAGAAAGAATGGTGATCTTTCAATGGCTGTTGATAAAGTCAAGTCAAATCAAGAATTTTTGTTCATGTACTCTATGACCCATAATGAAAGAGCATACCAGATTTCAAGATTCTAGATCAATGTGAACATGAAAATTAATTGTCAGCCATGCTACAGAATAATCACTTGATGTCTCATGATGCTGATTTTCCATCATCAATTGTTCTTATCCTATGGCTTTCTAGGATGCCACAAACTTTTATTTTCCTTCATGAAGGTGAGTTAATTTTGTTCCTAGCAGTCTCTAATAACTCCTTTTCTGTAGTCTATGCCCAAAATGTCTTAATTCCTATTCTTTTCAATTCCTATACGTTTTCTTTTATTTGTAGCGCTGCATTTTGTTGTGCCGCCTCTTTGTCACTACCCAGAAATTGCAATAAAGCTGCAGTCTAGACCTGGACAGGAACCAGATATTTTGTTTCACAGGGAACTCAGTGACTGTGCCTTTTTTTCCTGTTCCAAATTCATCAGCACCAACAACCCACCCTCAAAATTTCCTGTCAAACAAAATAAAAACAAAAAGCTAGTTTCAGGTCTCTTAAAATACTTAATCCTGATTTGACTTTTTTATTTCATATTATATAAATATTATATTATATAAAAGAAATTGAAACAGAAAGTAATTTTGAAATGTAAAATTGAAACATTCTATTCCAAAAAGATCAAAATACATTTTTGAGATGATGAAAATGTTTTTTCCCTCAATTTTTTTTGACAAAGATTTGTTGCAATCAACATATTTCTGTGAAACTTTTTACTTAGACAAACTGACATTTTATGATGAAAAAATATTCCATCAGAGAATTTCCACCCATCTGGAGTGCATAGGCTGTCTGCAGGTCTTCACTCAGCAGCTCTTCACAGCCTTCATTTGTAAGGAATCCCATGGCCGTGTGCTACCTTCAGGCTTTCTTCCACAGACACAGATGAAATCATGGAAAACAACATTCTCAAGCATAGCTAGTTGAGTTTCCAAATGCAGACATGGGAACCTCTAAAGTACTTGCCTTGCAAGAAAGGAGTATAATGAACTTCAGTGGGAAACCTGTGAAAACCAGTCAGCTTTCCCTATTTGTCCTAAGTATCATTGGCTTCTGCAGCCAGGCTCTCTCTGACAACATTTCCCTTTTCTAGCAAACCATAACACTAGAGAGCCAACAGAGAAGAATTAATTATACTATGGAAATGCACTTGAACATTAGGAAAAAAGTCAGTATTTCAGCAACAAGCAGTCATGAAATGCACAATCATCTTGTTGCATTGCCCCAAACAATATATTCATTATAAAAATAATAGCCAATGCATGAACTTAAAAGAGTTATAATTATGCTACCCATTTTGAATTCCCTATTTTTAACCAGCAACAATAGGAGTATGGATATGGCATACCCATTTTTACCTGGTTAATTTGAATAATGCTACATCCTTTGTGTAAAATGATAGAAGAGATTCTTTATTAAAAAGAGACTGTGATGACTAGCTATAGCAGGTGACATATAAAGAATTTCAAACAAAAATGTCAGAATTCATGTGTTGTCTTAATTTAGACAAATGCAACTGAAACCCTGCTAGATTTTTACATTGCATTCTGATTGGCTCTGAGAACATGAAGCCGACAATAACACAACTGATACCAGAGCCTTCGCACCCCAAATCACAAAAGATATCAGCATAACTTCGAACAGAAGGGACCATCACGATCATCTAGTCTCACTTCCCGTGAAACACAAGGCAAAGAATGATACCAAGTAATTTCTGCATCAAACTCAAAACTCCTGTTACCATTTTTTTTAAAGTTTAACATACTTGATGAGTTTAAATCAGATAAACACCTGTTGCCTGAATTCAGAGGCATCAAATTAGGCTGAAAAAGCTTTTGGAAATGTAAGAGTGATGAAAGAGGCTTATCCTACACATCTACTATATTAGTACTGATATAGGGTCACTTCATGAATAAAGAGCATAAACCTGCCACCAAGAATAGTAATCACAATTAATCCTGAGAATTTTGTTACTAGAAAAGGAAGCCAAAGAGTACAGTAGATGAGACAAGAAGCAACCGGCATTACTAATAATATCAGCTTAAATTGCAGAGGCCATACACATCACTAAAAGGACACATACCACACAGATAAAGATCAGGCTGAATACTTGGAACAGACAGGGCAAAAGAGGCAAGGATCATACAAGTGAAGAAATGAAACAGTAAAATGTGAAGACTAGGATGCAAAGTGGAAGCTGTGGATGATATTAACCTCTTCCCCTCCAACAAGATTTGTAGAGATATTTACCATCAAGACTGAGGGCTTTGGCTACACTTGCAAGTTTCGGCGCATTAAAGGAGCCCCGGGTGCACTAGCTCACTTCCTGTCAACACTGGCAAGGCACGTAGAGCGCTCTGACTCTGTGGCTACAGCACTGCTGGTACTCCACCTCGGCGAGTGGAATAATGTTTGCTGTGCCCCTGCTGGAGCACCATGGCGCCAGTGTGGATGAGGTGTTGCATTACTGCACACTGATCAGCCTCTGGAAATGTCCCATAGTCCCCTTAAATCAAGTGGCCACTCTTCTCATTGTTTTGAATTCACTGTAGGAATGTGGATATGCCTTTTGAAAGCTACGTTTCTGCTGCTGGCTGCTTATCTTATCCGAGACGGATAAGTGTGCTCCAAGACAGCTTAGTGTGGAATGCTGTGTGAGAGAGAGAGAGGTGGGAGGGACAGGAGGTCTGCTGCTGTCTGAAATTTCAAGACAGCATGCTGACATGCTCTTAGCCCTCAAAACCCACTTTCTCTCCCCTTACATACACACAACACACTCCCTGTCACATTCCACCCCCCACACCCCATTTGAAAAGCACATTGCAGTCACTTCCATGCTGGGATAGCTGCCCATAATGCACCGCTCCTAACGCCACTGAAAGTGCCGCAAATGTGGCCACACCAGTGCACAAGTAGCGTCAATGTGGACAGACTGCAGCGCTTTCCCTGCTGCACTCTCCAAAGGTGGGTTTAACTCACAATGCGCTACATCTGCAAGTATAGCCATGCCCTGAGAGAGAATACTGCTGCTGGTGATGAATATTGCAGTATACAGAATTCTTGCTGAGCAAGAAACAGTTTCAGCAATTTTATTTATGACACACTTTCTGTCAGTCATAACGATTACCTTAGAGGAGACTTTCAGCAGGGGATGCACTGTGAAAACATTTCACAGAGAGGTGTTTGGATGTCTTCGTCGAATCTAAAAAACAGAAAATCACTAGTTAAAGCCATCAGCTTATGACACAATGGTAGCACTGGAAAAAAGTGATTGAAAATATCCACAGAAGAAATCTGCTCACTGCACAGAGAATGTGACAAAGAGAGAGGTAGATTAGTGGGTTTATCTCAGAAGTGACAGATTTCTACATTTCAGAAGTGCCATGCTGAAGTGGGTGATGGAGGGGCTCACATGAACAAGAAGAACCTGTGGTTCACCAGTAGCCACAGGTTTTGATTTTCAGTTAAACTCAGTTCTGAAATTGTAAGATTAACCCAATAAAGCAATTTTTTTTCTTGAATCTCAGCTACTTTTTCTGGGAAGATGGAAGCAGCATTGGAAAGATATCAAAATAATTTAGCAATCTGTAGACAGGTTAGGAAAGTGATGAAATGACAGATGGAATACTTACATTTCTAATCTCCCTTATACAAATTAAAAAATAGAAGCGGATTCTGCTGGCAAGTGACTTGGTCTTATATGCAGCTTGAAGGCTGCATATTCTTTTCATTCATCATTTAAAGACAGATCATCAGGAAGTCATTACACTGCAAAGACTGGGCCTCTGTACAAATGTGATATAATTGAGTGCAGCAATATGCAAATATCACAGATAATAAAACAGAAAATGGTTTGCAGTATTGGACTTGTCCTTTGTGTGCATTACAGTGCCAGGTTTAATCCTGTCAGCAAAACTAAAGGAAAGAAACATGTTTCCTGGCCCCTGTATAAAATAGATGTTGGCAGCTTGGAACTGGCTTTGAAAACTAATGTTAAGTTTTGAAGTAGTCCTCTTTTTATGGCAAGTTTCAGTGGTTAGTGAAACTTGAGATGTAACCAAAATTCCAGAGCCAAATACTGTACCCTAAACTTTTGAAGAGGTTTATACTTCTCAGAAAACGGAGTTCAGGGGATCTCCCAGTTTCTCAAAGAGACAATATTTAAGGCACAACAGCAAACTATCCCAATATGAAGGAGAGATAGGAATAATAGTGAGAGGTCAATATGACTGCATCAGGAGCTCTTTAGTGACCTGAAAATCAAAAAGGAATCCTATAAAAATTGGAAACAAGGACAAAAGAATAGTGCAAGCATGTAGGGACAAAATCAGAAAGGCTACGTCACAAAATGAGGCACAGCTAGCAAAGAACATAAAAAGCCATAAGAAATTGTTCTATAAATATATATAGAGCAAGAGAAAGACAAAGGATAGTGTAGGCCCACTACAAAGTGGAGAGGGAGAGCTATTAATTGATGACATCAAGAAGACTGAAATGTTTAATGCCTATTTTGTGTCATTTCAATAAAAAAATTAATTGTGACCAGGTGCTTAATACAATTAATATTAACAACAAGGGGGAAGAAACACAAGCCTAAATAGGGAAAGAATAGGCTAATAAAAGTTTAGATAAATTAGATGTACATTACATTGGCGTGGCCTGACAAAATTCTAAGGTACCTAAGGAATTAGGTTGAAGTAATCTCAGAACCTCTAGCAATTATCTTTGAGAACTCATGGAGGATGGGTGAGGTCTCAGAGAACTGGAGAAGTGCAAACATTGTGCTTATCTTTAAAAAGGGGAACAAAGGGTAGTATCATATGTAACTCCTGTGAGGTAGTTGTCCTGCTCTGTTTGGCAAGGTGGAGAACTGTGTCCTGTTTTAGGAGCCACACTTTAAGAAAGATGTGGACAAACTGGAGAAAGTCCAGAGCAGAGCAGTAAAAAAAATAAAAGCTTAGAAAACTTGTACTATGAGGAAAAGTTAAAAAGACTGGGTATGATTTGTACTGAGAAAAGAAGACTTCACATATGTTAAGGGCTGTTAGAAAGAGGTTGGTGATCAGTTGTTCTCCATAGCCTCTAAAGATAGCACAAGTAGTAAACATCCTAATCTGCAGCAAGGGAGGTTTAGATTAGATATTATGAAAATCTTTTTCACTATAAGAATAGTTAAGCACTGGAATAATTTACCAAGGGAGGTTGTATAATACCCATGATGGGTGAGTTATATGAACAGGTGAGATAAACACCTGTCAGGAATGGTGTAGGTATACTGGGTCCAGTCTCAGAGCAGAGCATGGACTAATCACTTCTCAAGGTCCCTTCCAGCACTACATTTCTATGATAGTTGGTTGCTGTGTCTTAAAGTTCACTTCTGAATAGGAGACAGTTACAAGTTTGTGTGGTAGCATAACACAGAAGTAGCAGTAAAAGGGAGAAGTGAGTTCTAGCTCAAAGCTTATCTTTTAATTCACAGGTCAGCAAATGCTATGGCTTCTTTGGAGGCAGCATAATCAGCTCTTGCAATACCCTGAATCTGATAAATACAATAACAGCTACAATGCCAGGACCACATATCGATGACATAGGCAGCACGCAAAGCTCAGTTTTTAAAAGTTGAATAATCTGAACTCTTGCACAGGTGCTTCTTGCACTACTGTTGATATGGGATAGAGATAGGGCATCATTGTTTGGAGATATTTGCATTCTGATCCCCTTGGCTGTGAGGAAGGGTCTTGCCAACTTGAATCTTTGCATGAGCATGAGTGTGGGCATGTGGTTAAAAACAGATGCTCAATCAGGACTATTAGTGAGTTGGATCAGCTTGTTGATATCTGAGTAGCAGGAGTGCTAGTGCACACTTATTCAAAATAGGTGAACTTACTTTGCTTAATTACAACTCATGGGCTTAAAATTTCTATTCATCCTCAGATATTATTGACTTCATATTTTGATTAGGAAAAACTGATAAAATGTAAAGAGAAGAAACAGAAGGAAGCAAAAAAAAATTAATGAAGAAACAGGAAGAAAAACAGAGCAGAGTGAAAGCCAAATAGATACAGAGGTAATGTGTACTGTGATAAAGGAAATGGAGTGGAGGAAAGAAATATCCTGATGAAAAGGTAAATATACCATATCTATATTCTCTATTGAGCTTGAAATGATCTCGCCATGCTTTTGAGAAATTTTGTATTCTTGGTACACAACTAAGGCTGCCCCATAGCTAGAAAATGTGCTTTTATTGTATTTTAATGATGATTGAGGGTGAGAATGAGGAGGTGTAATTCATAACATGGCCTTAAATTAAAAGGAAAAAAGTTTGTGAACTCAATATAGTTTTTTGAAACCCACAAATAGTTTGAGAGATTCACAAAACCTCAAACACCATAAGGGTCACTCATTCCTAGTACATAAAATATTGCTTCTCATTCCCTATTGTGCCTGTCCCACTTCCTTGTTGTAATTAAGTTTTATTTTGAAATTTTAGCAGCATTCCACTCAGACTCCTAAAGAGAAATCTTCTTTTTGACATATGGGCCAAAACCACAAAATTCAGATCTGGAACTAGATGTTAATCTCCCCAAAGGACAAATGTAGTCTGATATGGGTTCAACCAGTTAGACAGAAAGGGAGTAATAATGAAATCTTCAGACTGAGTTGAGATTCTGAACTTCTACCAAAATCTGGGGGCCAAAGAGCTGAGATTCAGGCCTATTTCACATTTTAATCTGCTAATAAGAACAAAGCTGCTAGATAGTGTGAAGAAAAGCTGCTGGGGACTCACAGCTACTACAGTTGCTGGTGTATTGGCTTATTTTTTTGTGGGATTGCTCAAGAGTTATTTTAAAGCATATTGCTCAGAATCCCAATTAAAGTGATAAAGTGTCAGGAAATCACCTGAAAATTAGTTTTTTACAGTAGCTCTTAATATCCACATAAGCATATTTACAAACACTTATGACACATCTCCGTCAGGATGCATCTCCTAGGAATTAGTTATGAATGATACAAAATAATAGGGCATCGTGGTCCCACTATTCTGGGTCAAGTACAGCATTTACCCATAGGGTTGTAAGATGCTTCATGTTCATTAGAATGACAAGTTTCCATTTACCAGAAGATATTAAAAAAGCCCTGTCAATATTATTTCCATCAACATCATTTTCACAAGATTAATAAAAAATTAATGAAGCAGACAGAATGCAGTAATCTGGTTAAATATTAATTTTCTATTTTCTTTAAGAGCCTGTCTGCTGAACTTTGAACACCTACAGCTTACTGACGACATCGCAACACATGTTCCATTACTAATGCTCCCAGTGGCCTCATATACACATTGAGTGTCAGACTGCTTGTGGAGCTGAGCAACCAAGAGCAGTTATTCTCTTAGATAAACAGTAGCTGAGCTACTCCAAAGTGATACAATCCACCCAGCAGAAAGTGCAAGCATGTGCACCATTCCTCAGCTCCACAACTGGCAACCTAGTCACCAGAAAGTGATGGTTACACTAATTCCACCATTAATATCTCCTTGAGCAGTGCAGGAACCTACCCCTCGCAGAAGGAAATTTTTATTCAAATTGAGTAGTACCATATACCACCAGTAGTCCCACTGACATTAGGAGGATTATTTGCAGAGTAAAATATTAGTCAACCTGAGTAAGATCATCAAAATATGCCCAAGGAAATGTACTGACAATCTCAAACAACAATGCACCAAATATCTGCGCTTTGGCTTTTTTTAAAGGCAAAGAGAGGTTTCTGATGTATTTTATGTGTGGATGTAAAAATAGGGATGGGATGAATCAGAATCACTTTTTATGGTCTGATACTAAGTATTATGATATACTGTTGTTGGATAACACATTCAAATTTGAGTATTAAGACCCATGGCACAAAAATCTTCCCTCTTTTCGAACATCATGGGGTTGGTTACTCTGTGGATTTCAGGGTATGCATCCACAACACAGATGCTGTGCCTGGATTTATTCTCCAGTAAACCTATTGTGCTGACTTCCAATCCATACACTCCTCAGGGGAGAGGAGGTTGCTATTCTATTCAGGTTGCTATACAGCCTTCATAACTGTAGTATCTGAATGCCTTCCAACAGTGCATTAAGCGATGTGACTAATATCTGTCTCATGTGGTTTGTTCTCTCTCTCTTATCCTTTCCCCATGGAAAGAATTGTGTGTACAGTGCAATGTTTTGTTTTGGTGTTTCAGTAAGGGTTAGCTATTTTTTGTAAATGCTGCTACGTGTTTATATTACAGAATTCAAGCCACTTGCAGCACAAGACAGTGATGTTTGTCGGGATCTTAGTTGCTGTGGTAGTTCATTCCACAGTATCAGCCCAGACTCCAAGAAAGAGCTCTCTCCTGCACAAATAAGCTCTCTCTTTAGGACAGACATTTCCATTATGCCTGAGGTTAGCCTGAATATAGTGAGGGCAGGAAGACCATGACAGCTATCAGAGATACATATTGCCAGGATTAGGGCAAGTGGACAAGGGTAGATCTGTCACCCTGTGGAGATGCTTTGGTCCTCTGTGTATCCTCTGAGAGCCACAGGTTTTGCTATGTGCCTAGGGTCATGTGTGTGTTTGGATGGCAATACCTCAACATCTTCCATAGCCATACAAACTCTACACACAGATTGGACGAGGAGTTGGGAACTCTTCAAGTTGAAATGCTAGGCTTCTAGTGTAAAACCACCTCTCCCATGGGTTTCTCCACAGAACGGAATAATACTATCCTAAATACAGTATACAGTGTAACAGAGGAGATAGAGAACCTTCTGGAGAATCAGAGTAGCCTTTAGTACTTCAAGTTAAGTAGGAAGCCATCATTCTTCAGAAAGGAGCTAGTGTCTGTTGTCAGACTTCACTTCCTGAAAATCAGGCTCTATAGTGTTGGGAACAGTATAAATACCCTATATATAATAGAATTATTTAGCACAGCCCGTAGGACTGGAAGTGACCTTGACAGGTCATCTAGTCCAGTCCCCTGCACTGTGTCAGGACTAAGTATTACCTATTCTAGACCATTCCTGAGAGTTGTCTAACCTGTTCTTAAAAACATCCAATGACAGAGATTTTACAAACTCTTTAGGTAATTTGTTCCAGAACTTAACTTCTCTTACAGTTAGGAAGTTTTTACGAAAGTCTAACCTAATCTACTTTATTGCAATTTAAGAATATTACTTCTTGTTTTATTCACAGTGGTTAAAGAGAACAATTTATCTTTCTCCTCTTTATAACAATCTTTTATGTATTTGAAGACGTGTCACGTCCCCTCTCAGTTTTCTTTTCTCCAGACTAAACAAACCAAATGTATTAAATCTTTCCTTGTAGGTCATGTTTTTTAGACCTTTAATCATTTTTGTTACTCTACTCTGAACTTTCTCCAATTTGCCCACAACTTTCCCAAAGTACGGTGCCCAGAACGGGACACAACACTCCAGTGAAAGCCTTCTCAGTGCTGAGTAGATTTGAAGAATTACTTCTTGCATCCTGTTAACACATCCCAAAATGATGTTTTCTTTTTTTTGTAATAGTATTACATTGTTGACTCACATTTAGTTTGAAATCCACTATAATCCTCAGATCCTTCTCTGCAATACACCTTAGGCAGTCATTTCCCATTTTGTATTTGTGAAATTGATTATTCTTTTGTAAGTATAGTACTTTGTATTTTTGTGCTTATTGAATTTCATCCTATTTATTTTAAACAATTTCTCCAGTTCGTCACTTTGAACCCTAATCCTATCCTCCAAAGCACTTGCAACTCTTCCCAACATGATGATATCCACGATCTTTATAAGTGTATTCTCTATGCCATTATCCAAATCATTTATGAAGATATTGAATAGAACTGGACGCAGGACAGATCCCTGCAGGACTTCCCTGATATGCCCTTCCAGCTGATAACTACTCTCTGAGTGTAGTTTTCCAACCAGTTGTGAACCCACTTTATATTAGGTTCATCTATATACCAAATCTTACAATACAATATTGCACTAAAGTTGAGATATGTCACATCTACTGCTTCCCCATCCCTCCCCACAAAGCTTGCTACCCTGCCAAAGGAGGATATTAGGTTGGTTTGACATGATTTATTCTTGATAAGTCCAATTAACTGTTACTTATTACTATATATTCTTCGAGGTGCTTACAAATCAAATGATTATTTGCTCCATTATGTTTCCAGGTACCGAAGTTAAGCTGACTCGCCTATAATTCCTTGGGTCATCCTTATTCTCCTTTTTATTGATATGCATTTTTATTTGCCCTTATGCAGTCCTTGAGTATCCTGTCCTCCATGAGTTCTCAAAGATAATCGCTAATCAAAGAGCTCTTTTCAGCCAATTCCTTAAGTATTGTGAGATATATTTAATCAGGCTCTGCTGACTTGAAAACATATCACTTGTCTAAGTAATTCTTAACTTGTTCTTTTTCTACTTTAGCCTCAGATTCTATGCCATTTACACTGATGTTTATTACGTTAGTCATTCAATCACTGCTAATTTTTTGGTGAAAACAAACAAAAAAGGCAGTCAACACTTCAGCCATTTCTGCTTTTTCTGTTATTGTCTTTCCCTCCTCATTGAATAATGGCCCTGCCTAGTCTTTAGTCTTCCTCTTGCTTCTCAGGTATTTGTAAATGTTTTGTTACCTTTATGTCTCTAACTAGTTTAATCTCATTTTTTTGCCTTGATCTTTCCAAGTTGGTCACTACATTCTTGTTTTTTTTTTAATATTAATCCTTTGCAATTTGAGTTAGTTTCCAATTTTTGCATGACCCTTTCTCAAGTTTCAGGTTATTGAAGATCTCCTGGTTAAGCCTATATTTCCTATGCATTGGGATAGTATGCTCTTGTGCCCCAATAATGTTTCTTTAAAAAATTGCCAGCTCTCCTGAACAGTTTTTTCCCTTAGACTTGCTTCCCATGGGATCTTACCTATCAATTCAAGTTTGCTGAAGTCCGCCTTCTTGAAATCCATTGTCTTTATTTTGCTGTTTTCTCTCCTACCATTCCTTAGAATTATGACCTCTGTCATTTCATAATCACTTGCACCCAAACTGCCTTCCTCCTTCAAATTTTTAACCAGTTCCTTCCTGTTTGTCAGAATCAAATCTAGAATAACCTCTCCCCTACTTGCTTTCCCTACCTTCTGTAATAAAAAGTTGTCTCCAATGCATTCCAAGAGCTTGTTGGATAATCTGTGCCTTGCTGTATTGTCTTCCCAACAAAAGTCTGCATAGCTGAAGTCCCTCATCACTGTCAAGTCCTGGTATTTACCTCAGAGGGATATTGTGAAGAATAATTAGTTAATGTTGGTAAGTGCTTTGAAGATTAGAAGTGTGATATAAGTGATAATTAGTATTTCACTTTACAGTCAATAAAGCTTTTATCATGTTTGCAGATTTATCAGAGTACCACACACATACTATCTGAAGCAGCAAGTCATTTATTAAGCATGCTTGGAGAAGCAACTTATACCTATGTGCCTATTGTCAAAAAGCCTTGCAAACCAAAAATCATACATCTTCTTTTGTAATATTCAGTGATCCAGATGGCTGTGAGAATGAGAAAAGATGAGGTAATGGCCATTGTGTTCTGGGCCCTCATATCTGCTGAGACTGAAGAGCTGCTGTTTTCAACCGTTAGCATTATCTACAGGCAAACTCAGTGACTACAATCACAGTATATGGATAAAAATCTGAGTGGGGAAAGTTGGTACTGAGGTTCTAACAGTTCTATTAGTTGTCCAAAGTCCAAATATTCCATGGAAGAAACTGACTACTTATCCATCAGTCTCTTCAGGGAATCCATCCTAAACGGCTTCTTCAAGAAACCTTTCTTCTTGCTGTTTATAGCTGGAATGAAATTCTGACTTCACAGTGCTCTCTGTTACCACTTTTCATGATTCTATCATATGCTTCCAGATGCTTAGTCTTAACTTGCTTTCTCTAAGCAGATGTATTATACAGTAGCCAGACATAACATCCCATTCCCTCAAGAAATGTCTGCAAGACAGCATTTACATTTAGCTTTAGCGGGTTTACTTTGACTTATCCAGAAAAATCTTCAATACACATAACCAAGCTCCATTGCTTCTCTCACTTATTTTGTCTCCTCAGAGTCAAAATGAAAGTCTCACAAGAAATGAGCAGATTGGCTTGTTTTAAACACTGATTGGCTGATGATAGGTGACTGAGGTTTGAAAATTAATGGAAGTAATTCAGTATGGAAACAACTATGAGCTATTCCAAACAGCCTGCTTTTCTGCATAGACTGCATCCTGGTCAGACATTTGTCCCATGTATGTAATAAAAGTAGCATTTGTTCTTTTAGACAGCTTGTTCCTAACTAGTGGTATGTAAAATTAAATTTAAAATTAACTTTTTTCTTTTGCTTTCATTTTCTCTTTGCAGTGTTTTGGATACATAACCATCAGAAGGAAGGTACCATATTCACACTAAAGGATATCCCACTTAATGATATGTGACAGCCTTTAACACAAATAACAGGCTCCAAGCTGCATGGCTGTGTTTTATTACATGCAACGCTGACTTATACACATAGTCAGAGAACTTGTGTGACTTCTGCAGAGATCATTGCATTAATCCTTACTTAAAGTAAAGTCTAACGTCAGTATTAGTGATTACCAATGGTTACCATATCAGTTATACAGTATCAGTCAATCTGCATTTTGGATTATCTAACTTATTTTTCTGAGACTGAAAATGATTGCATTTTGTCTATACTGCCCCTCATCTCCAACACGAAATGCCAATGGTATGTGGGGTTGGGAGAAGAGAAGCAAATCTGACAGCCTGCCATTCATTTATAACAAAGTACAGGAATAATTATATGGGAATGCAAAAACAGTTTTGCATTTCAATAGAAAAACAATGAAAATTGAATGTTTGCACAGGCAGATGATAATCATTTAGGGCCCATCTCTGCTCCCATTGAAGCCAATGGCTAATCTGCCTTTGACCTCAACTTTTCAGGTTTGGGCTTTTACTTAGCACAAGGAGGCAGATTCACAGGTAAATTTCAGGGATGCTGGAATGATCATATTCATATATAAATTAACTGCCCTGGGGGAATTCTGCATCCCATGGGGGCACAGAATTCATACCTTCTGCAGATTTCTTGGCTCCTCACAAAAAAATGGGGGAGCTAAGAAATCTGTGGGGAACACACGACCCTTCCCTGGCAGCCCGGGCGCATCTGCTGGGAGCAGCTGGCAGCAGAGAGCAGATCACTGTGGGATGGAGGTGGAGAGGAGGACAGAGGCTATACATTTTATATAATATATAAAAATTAGATTTAATGAGACTAGTGAACCTACTGTGCTCTGAAAATTTAGCCTTTAAACCTGATTCCGCAAACCCTTATACATGTGCTTTTTTTCTGTAAATGCGTAAGTGTTTGTGGGATGGAGGCTTTAGTTTCTAACTTTCAGACCACCCTCAGACATTAAAACACTTTTCAATACTAAATTAGGCAAAGGAACTACAGAAACTTATACATATACTAGGCTTGTACTAAAAATGAGGGGACAATTCGCCTTCTATTCCCTCATTCCCCTCCATCTTCCCTCCCCTTTTTAGTCTCTATAGGTTTCATCTATAGACTAGTAACTCTTTGCATGGGGACGGGGTGCAGAGGAAAGCTGACTAGAAATCTGGTAAGTCCTATAGGTTCTGGGAAGAGGGTGTCACTCAAAATATACTGTTTCTCAAGGCTACTATCATAGTATAATTCCCAATTCTGGACATTAGCGTCCAAAATAAGGGTACTAGCATGAATTCCCCTAAGCTTAATTACCAGCTTAGATCTGATAGGCTGCAACCAATCAGGACTTAGAGTAGAGCACCTGATAGACTCTGGTCTCCCCCAAAAACCTTCCCTGAGGGTCCCAAGACCAAAATTCCTTGAGTCTTACAACAAAGGGAAATAAACTATTCCCTTCCCCCTCCCAACTCCTTCCTGCCCTGGGAGCACTAGGAGATCGCCTGATTCAACTTCTTGAATCACCACACCGAGAGGAGTGTTACCTTCCCCCTCCCTTCTTTTCCCTCCCCCAGAGGCCATACAGATCCAAGCTGCATGAATCTAACACAAAGAGAAAAGTTATCCTTCCCTTCTCACCACCAATTTCCTGGTGAATACAGACACAATTCCCTTGAACCTTAACTAGGAGAAAAAAATCAAGCAGGTCTTAAAAAGCAAAACTTTTAATAAAAAAAGAAAGAAAAAGTAAAAGGTTTATCTCTGCACTTTAGATGGTAAAAAGTTACAAGGTCTTTCAACTTATAAACAATAGAAAGAAACTTTCTCCAGCAGAAACACAATTTAAGCTACTTCCAGCAAGTACACATATGTAAATGAAAAAAAAACAAATTAAAAGACTATGACCGCCTTTTCTTACTTACAATTCTGAATAGATAAGAGACTGTAGCAGGGAGATTGGCAGAAACCTGGTTGCACCTCTAGTCCCATCCAGGACTCAGAGAGAACAAAGCCAAACCCAAAACCCACAAACAAAGGCTTCCCTGCCATGAGATTTGAAAGTATCTTGTCTTCTGATTGGTCCTCTGGTCAGGTGTTTGGGATCCCTGTTTGTTAACCCTTTACAGGTAAGAGAGACATTAACCCTTAACTATCTGTTCATAACAGCTACCTCAGGAATTTTGCCTGCCAGTCAGAGCCATTTTACCCCAGAAAGGTACAGCACGAGCCAGCTACACAGTCAAAGTGGCTAGTCAGTTCAATATGTAGTTTTTGTGTAATAAAACAAACAAACAAAAAGATGACAGGTTTCAGAGTAGCAGCCGTCTGTATCCACAAAAAGAACAGGAGTACTTGTGGCACGGCCAACTCTGTCCACGTATCTATTCAAATAACATCATCATAGGACCTAATCACATCAGTCATGCCATCAGGGGCTCATTCACTTGCACATCTACCAATGTGATGTATGCCATCATGTGCCAGCAGTGCCCCTCTGCCATGTACATTGGCCAAACCGGACAGTCTCTACGCAAAAGAATAAATGGACACAAATCTGACATCAGGAATCATAATATTCCAAAACCAGTAGGAGAACACTTTAACCTGTCTGGTCATTCAATAACAAACCTGAGGGTGGCAATTTTGCAACAGAAAAGCTTCAAAAACAGACTCCAATGAGAAACTGCTGAACTCGAATTGATATGCAAACTAGATACAATCAACTTAGACTTGACTAGACACTGGGAATGATTGAGCTATTACAAACATTGAATCTATCTCCCCATGTAAGTATTCTCACACTTCTTATCAAACTGCTTGTACTGGGCTATCTTGATTATCACTTCAAAAGTTTTTTCTCTTACTTAGTTAGCCTCTCAGAGTTGGTAAGACAGCTCCCACCTTTTCATGCTCTCTGTATGTGTATATATATCTCCTCAATATATGTTCCATTCTATGCATCCGAAGAAGTGGGCTGTAGCCCACGACAGCTTATGCTCAGATAAATGTGTTAGTCTCTAAGATGCCTAACACAAGCAAACAAAAAAATAATTTCAATGTGATGACCTTATTTCTTCAGAATACATCTTAAAAAAAGATGGGGAGAGGTGAGTAAGTTAGAGGAAAGAAAAAGAAACTCTGCTTCTGATGTGCTCATAATAAAAACTGCCTTTGGAAGAATGGTGTCCCTAGCCTCTGTTCATCAGAGGATGGAGACGGATGGCAGAAGAGAGATCACTTGATCATTGCCTGTTAGCTTCACTCCCTCTAGGGTACCTGGCATTGGCCACTGTCGGTAGACAGATACTGGGCTAGATGGACCTTTGGTCTGACCCGGTACGGCCGTTCTTATGTTCTTAAGCCCAGTAATTTAATTAATAACTAAAAATGGAACAATAAAGCATTCAGCGTAAAAGGAAAAGAGTCCACTGATTTCCATAAATACTCCATTTACAAAACTGTCATTCAGTGCTACAGAGCAGAGTACAGAATGTGGCATTCACACATAAATAACAATGACACCAGTTACTATCCAGTACAAAATCTAAAATTAGTGGTAAAGCTGGAAATGAACTCTAAGTCCATTGCCTTTTTAAGTTGATCAGGAAGTTGAGACAGTAGCTGTGCCCAGCAAGCTCTTCAGTCCTTAGCCCTGTTGTGTCCCCACCCTGCTCTATATGGAGAAGGGGTAAGTGGCGAGGGGGCAGGGAGGACACCCTGAAATTAGCCTCCCCCTTCGCCCCTCCCTTTCCTCACACAGCAAGCAGGAGGCTCCTGGGAGCAGCTCCAATGCAGAGGGCAGGAACAGCACATGGCAGTGGGGGAAGGGACAGATGAATTGCTGGCAATTGATAGCCTGCTGGGCGGCTGCAGCACAGGGAACTAAGGGGAGCGGTGAGCTGATAGGGGGAGCTGATAGGGGAGTTGCCGGTCCACCCTGGTTCCAAGCCCCCAACAGCTAGCTGCCACAGGCTGCTCTTCCTGCAAGCAGTGGACAAAGAAGGCGGCTGCCAAACAATGTTATAAAGGAGCATTGCACAACTTTAAACAAGCATGTTCTTTAAATGATCATCAACGTAACAGTGGTAACCAGGACGACTTTAAGTGAGGAGTTACTGTAGTTGTTTATCCAAGGCTGAAAATATGGACATCAAATGACACTGATTGGTTAAAAGATCCGCCTTGCAGAAAGGGATGGGGGAAGTTGTCTGCTGCAGGTTGACACAGACTGACTGAGAGTTAAGGTCTGCAGGAAGGGCTGTAACTTGGCCACCAAGAAAATTGGCATGGGAGGAGGGGAAGAGGAACGGGGGGTAAGGGGGGAAGCACCAAGTCTAAATCATGTATACCTAGGGGCTTCAGAGAAATGGCAAGCACAGGTAAGACAGTATGGGCAGAGATATTTGTTGTTTTAAATCAATTTCCCTGAGTGCTATGTAGCATTTAGTGAATAAATCACACTATGTTTTGAAGAAGCTGATTCTGCATTACTGTGACTGTCCACAGCATCCTGAAACGAAAATCTTGATACCAAGCCTGTTTGGGGATTCTCAGGTTTGCAACAAGGGGGCTGCAACTTGGAGCCCAGTCAGAAAGCGGTTGGATCATGGGGTCCCACCTCAAAAAGAAGTGGAGACATGGGTCTGTCACTTGAAAGGCTGGGGGACTGGACAAGGGTCTTTGAAGGGGCAGCCTACCCAAGTACCATGACAGGTACCATGACTCCCCCCCCCAAAAAAAGAGGGAAAAGCTTTAATTTGATCATAAATGCTTCCTTCCCTGATAAGGGAACAATGATGCCCTCCATTTCTTAGCTTGATTCAGATCTGGTAAGCAAACAGCCACTCCCTGACAATAGCTACCACTAAACACCAGCCAGTTCAGCTGTGGCTAATTTTAAGAGTCACAGGCCTGGTCCACACTACAGCGTTAAATCGATTTAAACAGCATTAAATCGATTTAACGCTGTACCCGTCCACACTACAAGGCACTTTAAATCGATTTTAAGGATTCTTAAAATCGATTTCTGTACTCCTCCCCAACGAGAGGAGTAACCCTAAAATCGATATTACTATATCGATTTAGGGTTAATGTGGACGGAAATCGAAGTTATTAGTCTCATTCTTTTACTGAGCTACCCAGAGTGCACCACTCCGGAAATCGATGGTAGCCTAGGACCATGGACGCACACCACCGAATTAATGTGCCCTAGTGTGAACGCGTAAAATCGATTTTATAAAACCAGTTTTATAAAACCGGTTTTAATAATTTCGATTTTATGCTGTAGTGTAGACGTGGCCACAGGAGCAGCAGTAAGTACTCAATAGGAACTCAGACAGTGAGGTAATTCTGTAGTATAAGACCTGAAGACAGTAGTTTCAGGTTCACTTCTGCTGTGAGCTCCAGAGAAAGACAATAGTCAACAAGAAAGCTCAGGAGTTGTACTCAGTGATTCTGTGATTGTTTAGAATTTTGGGAAGTTTATTTTTCTCCTTAGAAAATGTTTCTTTTAAGCCTACAAATCAATTTGATCTCCTTTCAAGCCTTGCCCGAGTCACTAGGCTTATGGCATAGGGGCAGAATTATGACAAGAATTTTGATCTCCACAGTTGCCAATCTCTCATTCTGAACACTAGGCAATACTGTTAGCTGAAGAACAATGGAGTATGGTTGAACATGATTTACCTATTGCATAATGCCATTACCAAATGGTGTAATATACAAACATTTTTAAGGCCATCTTGGGAAGGAGTTGTAGGGCAACATCTTTATGGGGAAACATTCAGAGATATTGCTGTTATTCTCTAATTATAGGAAAGTAAGAATGTAAGTATTAAAATATTTCAAAACAAACATTTTCTGGATGCATTAGAGATGCAGCATTTGGGTGAGGACTGTTAAGTTTCTGATAGGGATATTATACACTGAAGAGAATTTGGTCCATGTGTTTTGGGGATGCTGCCTTTGGAGAAAATAAGTAATATTCTTGATTCACACAAGCATTTAAAAATATTAAATAATACTTCTGACAATGGAGACCTTCTGGCTGCAAGGAGGAAACACTTTTTGGCAAACATTTCATTAACTATCAGAGGGGTAGCTGTGTTAGTTTGGATCTGTAAAAGCAGCAAAGAGTCCTGTGGCACCTTATAGACTAACAGACGTTTTGGAGCATGAGCTTTCGTGGGTGAATACCCACTTCGTCAGATGCATGTAGTGGAAATTTCCAGGGGCAGGTACATATATGCAGGCAAGCTAGAGGTAATGAGGTAGTTCAATCAGGGAGGATGAGGCCCTCTTCTAGCAGTTGAGGTGTGAAAACCAAGGAAGGAGAAACTGGTTTTGTAATTGGCAAGCCATTCACAGTCTTTGTTTAATCCTGAGCTGATGGTGTCCAATTTGCAGATGAACTGAAGCTCAGCAGTTTCTCTTTGAAGTCTGGTCCTGAAGATTTTTTGCTGCAGGATGGCCACCTTAAGGTCTGCTATAATGTGGCCAGGGAAGTTGAAGTGTTCTCCTACAGGTTTTTGTATATTGCCATTCCTAATATCTGATCTGTGTCCGTTTATCCTTTTCCGTAGCGACTGTCCAGTTTGGCCGATGTGTATAGCAGAGGGGCATTGCTGGCGTATGATCGCATATATTATATTGGTGGACATGCAGGTGAATGAACCGGTGATGGTGTGGCTGATCTGGTTAGGTCCTGTGATGGTGTCGCTGGTGTAGATATGTGTGCAGAGTTGGCATTGAGGTTTGTTGCATGGATTGGTTCCTGAGCTAGAGTTGCTATGGTGTGGTGTGCAGTTACTGGTGAGAATATGTTTCAGGTTGGCAGGTTGCCTATGGGCGAGGAATGGCCTGCCACCCAAGGCCTGTGAAAGTGTGGGATCATTGTCCAGGATGGGCTGTAGATCCCTGATGATGCGTTGGAGGGGTTTTAGCTGGTGACTATATGTGATGGCCAGTGGAGTCCTCTTGGTTTCTTTCTTGGGTTTGTTTTGCAGTAGGAGGCTTCTGGGTACACGTCTGGCTCTGTTGATCTGTTTCCTTATTTCCTCGTGCGGGTATTGTAGTTTTGAGAATGCTTGGTGGAGATTTTGTAGGTGTTGGTCTCTGTCTGAGGGGTTAGAGCAGATGCGGTTGTACCTCAGTGCTTGGCTGTAGACAATGGATCGTGATGTGCCCAGGATGGAAGCTGGAGGCATGAAGGTAGGCATAGCAGTCGGTAGGTTTTCAGTATAGGGTGGAGGTAATGTGACCATCATTTATTTGCACCGTGGTGTCTAGGAAGTGGACCTCCCATCTAGATTGGTCCAGGCTGAGGTTGATGGTGGGGGTGGAAGCTGTTGAAATCGTGGTGGAATTTTTCCAGAGACTCCTTCCCATGGGTCCAGATGATGAAGATGTCATCAATGTAGTGTAGGTAGAGAAGGGGCGTGAGTGGACGAGAGCTGAGGGAGCGTTGTTCCAGGTGTTGAGGTGCCCATCCTGGACAATGATCCCACACTTTCACACGCCTTGGGTGGCAGGCCATTCCTCACCCACAGGCAACCTGCCAACCTGAAACATATTCTCACCAGTAACTGCACACCGCACCATAGCAACTCTAGCTCAGGAACCAATCCATGCAACAAACCTCAATGCCAACTCTGCACACATATCTACACCAGCGACACCATCACAGGACCTAACCAGATCAGCCACATCATCACTGGTTCATTCACCTGCACGTCCACCAATGTAATATATGCGATCATACGCCAGCAATGCCCCTCTGCTATGTACATCGGCCAAACTGGACAGTCGCTACGGAAAAGGATAAACGGACACAGATCAGATATTAGGAATGGCAATATACAAAAACCTGTAGGAGAACACTTCAACCTCCCAGACCACACTATAGCAGACCTTAAGGTGGCCATCCTGCAGCAAAAAAAACTTCAGGACCAGACTTCAAAGAGAAACTGCTGAGCTTCAGTTCATCTGCAAATTGGACATCATCAGCTCAGGATTAAACAAAGACTGTGAATGGCTTGCCAATTACAAAACCAGTTTCTCCCTCCTCGGTTTTCACACCTCAACTGCTAGAAGAGGGCCTCATCCTCCCTGATTGAACTACCCTCATTATCTCTAGCTTGCCTGCATATATATACCTGCCCTTGGAAATTTCCACTACATGCATCTGACGAAGTGGGTATTCACCCACGAAAGCTCATGCTCCAAAACGTCTGTTAGTCTATAAGGTGCCACAGGACTCTTTGCTGCTTTTATTTCATTAACTGTTGTGAAGAAACCTATACTGATATATTTAAAAGACAATGCTGCTTCAGCTGAGCTAGAGTGGTATGCAAGCCTTTTCTAGATGACTTCTTATGAGATGGTCACAATTAGGGGAAGGAACGGAGGAAATGTTTGTGAGGAGTCTGTGAAGTCTTTTATAGACCTCTTGTTAGAAGTCTCTTCTCAGACCACATTCTACTAGTATAACTTCACTGCACAATGTTCGAGCCTACTGTTAGCTATAGGAGAAAGGGATCTATATATATAAAGCAGATGGAGCTCCTTGAAACAATTATAGTTCATTAATCATCATATAGTTCTGAATACTTTGGACTGATCCTACTCTTCCATTGACTTCACTGGTAGCAAGGCTGGGCCTAAGCTTGTGCGAGCTTACTGAATTGTTGACAGAGTAGAGTAACTCCTTACTTTAAGTCATCTTGGTTAACGTTGTTTCGTTGTTACGTTGCTAATCAATTAGGGAACCTGCTCATTTAAAGTTGTGCAATGCTCCCTTCTGACATCGTTTGGCAGCCGCCTGCTTTGTACACTGCTTGCAGGAAGAGCAGCCCGTTGCAGCTAGCTGGTGGGAGCTTGGAACCAGGGTGGATCGGCAGCCCCTCATCAGCTCCCCGCTCCCCTAAGTTCCCTGTGCAGCAGCTCCCGGTATTAAATTGTTTGTTTAAAATGTATACTCTGTGTGTGCGTGTGTGCATATGTATATGTATAGTGTATATATCTATATCTATATCTATCTATCTATATAGATATAGATATCTATAGTATAGTCTTTTGTCTGGTGAAAAAAAATTCTTTGGAACCTATCCCCCTCATTTACATTAATTCTTATGGGGAAATTGAATTTGCTTAACATCGTTTTGCTTAAAGTCACATTTTTCAGGAGCATAACTACAATGTTAAGTGAGGAGTTGCTGTAATCTTATTTGCTCTTCCTTTGGAGATATGGGTTATTATTCTTAAATAAATGGAAATGTGGGTTTGAGAGTTGGTGAGCTGGACATATGAGACTCAGTGAGTTTTTACTTTTAGTACCAAAATATTTCCATTACTTCTTACTTAAAAAAACCCCTCAATAAATCTAATCTCTATTCATCCAGAAACAAAACACTATCATCCTTTTTCAACTCTGCTATAATCCTTACCATTTGTATTACTAGATGTGTCACAACATAAAAACCATTATTATAATTTGCATGAATTGGCAAATTCAGCAGACAGGCCCATAATTGAAGGAGAGGAGAACTTTCAACTCCATACAAGAAGATTGCTGGTGCTTTAGCTGTTCATTTGATATACAAAGCAGCAGTAAAACTGATGAGTTGTAACCTTAGCATAGCTCAGGCCTGCACAACTCGTAAAGCGACGAGGACCACATTACTCCAAAGAAAACAGCTGAGGGCTGAAACCTCTCGGCCTCGCAGAAACACCCTGCCCCAGGGCCGCCCAGCCCTGCGGAAACAAACCCTCCTTCTCCAGCGCAGCCCCACCAAAACAGCTGTGGGCCAAAAGGAAGGTTGGGGGTGGGAAAGTGATACTTTATTTTAAATCAACCGGGGGCTCCCAGCTGAAGAGGTGGCTGGGAGCCCTCAGGGTCAAATTAAAGGGTCTGGGGCTCCAGCGGCTGGGGGAACCCGGCAGGGCCGGCTCTAGGTTTTTTGCTGCCTCCAGCAAAAAAAAATTTGGCTGCCCTCGTCCCAGCCCTGGGCTCCCCGCTGTACTCCCCTGCTGCCCCAGTCCTGGGCTCTCCCCCCACCGACCCACACCCCCTGCCGCCCCAGTGCTGGGCTTCCCCCTTTCCTCCCCACCAGTGCCCTCCCCTCACCCCACTGCTGCTGCCCCAGCCCTGGGGTCACTGGTAATGCTCCCCCCACACCAGTGCCCCCACACACACACCTCCTGCCGCCTTAGCCCTGGGTCACTGGTAATGCTCCCAGGGCGGGTCATTTAGCAGGAATTTTGGATGTGCACAAAACAGACAGGATTGGTTCCCATATGGTTACAGAGCTGCAGTAAAGTGGAACAATTTTCAGCTTGTGTGACTGGAGGATATCTGGATGCATATTATAAGACTGTCCTCCATAAATGAGGAAAAGTTGAGGTGCCTTTGTTATTCTTTTGTTTCACTCTTTCTTTCTATGGGGAATTTGGCAGTGCAATATCACTGTCTTACTTTTAAACAAACAAAAAGGCAATGGTTGTTGAAAATAGCAATTCCAGTTCTAATAAGCATTTCTTGCTCAATTTTATCCTACTTTTTCTACAGCAAGTTACAGTGGATCAGTATATTTGATTTGGGAGAAATGAAGTAACAGCTGCCCAAACTGAGCTTGAACACTCCTGAATTTTGAGGTGTTCAAATCTGGAAGGCAGGTGCTGGGGGAGGGGGGGCAGTGGGCTCCATGGGGGAGCATGGCAGCAACGTGTCTGGAGCTGCATGGAGCCAGACACGCTGATCTGAGTGGCACGGTAAGAGGGCTGGGGGTTGGAGAAGGGGTAGGGGGTTCCAGGGGGCAGTCAAGGGACAGGGAGCAGAGGGGATTGGATGGGGCCGAGGTTCGAGGGGGCAGTCAGGGGACAGGCGGTGGTTGGATGGGCATGGGAGTCCCAGGGGTTTGTCAGGGGACAGGTAGGGGGTGGGGTCTCAGGAGTTGGAGCAGTTGGGGACAAGAAGAAGGGAGGCTTAGATAAGGGCTGGGGTCCCAAGGGGCAGTTAGGGGCAGGGGTCTTGGGAGAGGGCAATCGGGGGACAAGAAGCAGCGGCATTTAGATAGGGGGTGGGGTCCTGGGGGACAGTTAGGGGCAGGGGTCCCGAGAGAGGGGTATCAGGGGACAAGGACCAGTGGTGTTAGATAGGGGGTGGGGGTCCTGGGGGGCAGTTGGGGCAGGGGTCCGGGGAGGGGGCAATCAGTGGCCGCGGGCTGGGATTCAAAGGGGTCTGGGCTGCCCACAGCCGTGGGGAGCCCTGAGCCCTTTAAATCCCAGCCGCGGCTGGGAATCTCTGTGGGCAGCCCAGAGCCCTTTGACTTCTGGCTGCGGCTGAGGTTTAAAGGGCTCTGGGCTCCCCGCCGCTGCGGGGAGCGCAGAGCCATCTGACTCCAGGCCGCAGCTGGGATTCAAAGGGCTCTGGGATGCCCGCAGAGTGCCATGTGTGGGGGATTTAGAATCCCCCCGTGGGCAGCACAGTGAGGCTCCGGGGGCCGCATGTGCAGGCCTGCCATAGCTGTTACCTTTTTTAATTCTGACATGACTAAACAGGCTGTCTAATTTGCATATGCAACCTAGAAATACAACCTAGACGGAGCTACTATAAGATGGGTGCATAACTGGTTGCAAAACCATTCCCAGAGAGTAGTTTCAGTGGTTCACAGTCAAGCTGGAAGGGCATATCAAATGGGGTTCCGCAGGGATCAGTTCTGGGTCTAGTTCTGTTCAAAATCTTCATCAATAATTTAGATAATGGCATAGAGAGTATACTTATAAAATTTGTGGATGATACCAAGCTTGGAGGGATTGCAAGTGCTTTGGAGGATAGGATGAAAATTCAGAATAATCTGGACAAACTGGAGAAATGGTCTGAAGTAAATAGAATAAAATTCAATGAGGATGAATGCAAAGTACTCTACTTAGGAAGGAGCAATCGGTTGCACACACACAAAATGGGAAATGACAGTCTAGGAAAGACTACTGTGGAAAGGGATCTTCACAGTGGATCACAAGCTAAATATAAGTCAACAGTGTAACTCTGTTGCCAAAAAAGCAAACATTCTGCAAGGAGTGTTGTAAGCAAGACACAAGATGTAATTCTTCTGCTCTACTTCATGCTGATTAAGCCTCAACTGGAATATTGTGTACAGTTCTGGACACCCCATTTCGAAAAAGATGTGAACAAATAAGAGAAAGTCCTGAGAAGAGCACAAAAATGATTAAAGGTCTAGAAAACATGACCAATGAGGAAAGATTGAAAAAAATGGATTTGCTTAGTCTGGAGAAGAGAAGCCTGCAAGGGGACATGATAACAGTTTTCAAATACATAAAAGTTGTTACAAAGAGGGGGGAGAAAAACTGTTCTCTTTAACCTCTGAGGACAGGACAAGAAGCAATGGGCTTGAATTGAAGAAGAGCAGTTTATGTTGAACATTCGGAAAAACCTCCCAACTGTCAGAGTGGTTAAGAACTGTAATAAACTGCGAGGGAGGTTGTGGAATCTCCGTCACTGGAGATTTTTAAGAGCAGGTTAGACAAACACCTGCCAGGGATGCTCTAGATAATACTTAGTCCTGCCTTCAGTGCAAGGGATTGCACTAGAGAACCTCTTGAGGTCCCTTCCAGTGCTACGATTCTATGCACTAGTTGATGATGTAAGGGAAAAAAGGCTGCTTCAGGGGCATGTAGATATGAAGTAACATTCTTAATATATTGCAAGCCAAAAGACTCAGGTAATTATGTGTCATATCATGTTAATCACACCCTTTGGTGACGACTTATTTTAAGTATGTTGATCCCACGACAAGTTCTGACACATCATCTTGGCACATGTAATCAACTTTAAAATTAATTCAGAGCTCTTTCAAAAGAGCCCATCATGGAAAGTCACTTGGGCAGAGACTTTGGAAAAATCTCCACACTTTGCTTTAGAAAACTGATTACATGAAGCTGAGGAAGTTACCTGACTTGGGCAGGTATTATGTACACTACACAGAAGTGGAAGTTATCAGTAAGTCTGATTTTCTAATGGCATATTGGTTGCATGGTAGTAATATCATAGACAGGAGATGAAAAAATCTAACACCCTTGCCAATAAATAATTTATACAGACCTTAATGTTTTTGTCTTTGCAGTACATGACTCAGAATAGACTTGCTGCTGTGCCAGTCTGTATTGGAATATTCCCAATAGGAGCTGTTCATATAAATCTGACCTTGCTTTTTATCAAGAAGACTACGCAAAGAGAGGAATGAGAACAATGCAACCAATGTTTAACACCTTTAGCACCTGTTTGAAAGCAAAAATGAAGACTAATGTTCTCCTAGACAACTCATTCAATATTTATCTTAATTAAGGGAAAACAAGCAACAGAACTGTTGAACTGAATTACAATAAAATGTATGTTTTTCAGGCAGAAGAGCACAAAATCAGTTTTGATTTGGCATGCTAACTATGCTATATTTGGGCAGAATGTTACATATTCATTTCATTCATCATTTAAAGGCAGATAATCAGGAAGTCATTATGTGGCCTACATTGGGCAGCTATTCGATTATAGCATAATTGAGCACTCTGTAACGCAGCCAAAGCTGACAGGTTGGGAATGCATAATATCCTTCCCATGATATTTTGACGGGGGGAAAAGTATAGGAAAATCATGCTTGTCAGTCAAAACCTGCCAACTAAGTGAGAGGATTGGAGTCTCCAGTAGTTTGAGAATAAAAAGCCAAATTTACTTTTGGGAGGCTTTTAGGTTTTTTTTTTCCTTCAGCCTCTTATCAGTTTATAAATTATCATTGTATAATTATAATTTGAAGCAGAATGCTGCTTTCTAACCACTTGTCTTTGTATTACTATCCATTTGAGGCAACTCACGCAGTTCATGACTAGCTTCAAATTACTAGCTTCAGAATACAAAACTTTTTACATCCAGGTCTGAATTTGGTTCATTGTTGGGAGCAGATATTAATAACATGCAAGAAAAAAGGAAACAAAATATTAACAAAATAAGGGAAGGGCCATTCTTTGCAGCTATTGAGTTTTTAAATTGTTGATTAATATTGCAAGAAACTACAGACCAATGTGTTGTTTCTGTGCATGGGATTTACCTACATAATTCCCACTGATATTAATGAGTAACCTGATTTAAGGCTTGATTCTACAGGTCCCATTCATACCTGTTATATAATGCACCATACCCCATCCTTTTGGTATATCTGTCCTAAAGTTTGTACAAGCACTTAGAGACTTTGATAGAAAAATAAATAAATGTATATGCTTTATATAATCTTGGGGGTTGGGAGAGATTCTCTCATCAAGGTGCAGGCAACCAAGGGCTTGATGCTGTAGCCTTTATGAATGTAAACAGTCTTGTTCATGTCAGTGAGAGATCTCATAGGAACATGGTCTGCAAAAGTCAGGTTGCACTCATCAATATCCATGAGAGAAGTGTAAGTAAATCCCCACATATTTCAGTGGGAGAATAAGAATACCTTTTAGTTTTCAGTTTCTTGCAACATATATATTCAATATAACAGAAAACAGATTTGATTGACTTCCCAGACTATTCCTAAATTTCCCAGTAAATCACTTATGTAGCCCACTCAACATAAAATATAATCTCCTGCAGCAACCTCAAATCATTCAACCTATCTCATTTGGAATAGCCTGTGAGTATAGTTCAATCTTGCAGTTTACCATGAAAATCACTAGATTCAGGCTAATTCAGAACAAAAAAGGAAGTTAGTTCCAGAGTCTAGGATCCTCATGGAAAAAGCCCAGGCACTGGCCACATGCATTTGAAAATAGGGTGATAGCTTATGTGCTGATTGCATGTAAGGGCCAAGAGGTGATGACCCAGGTACTATTCCGCCAACTCCCAAATCACATAGGTGTTTAAAAAAAATCAAAATCAACACCTAAGAGTCCACTCAGAAACTAATTAGCAGCCTTTGACCAAAATCACATCTGAAAAGAAATGGTCAGACACATATGGGGAGGGAGGGGAAAAAGGCTTAGCTACTGCACTAAATATCGAAGCAATCTATCTCATGGTTCCAGTTCAGATCTTAGTGTACAGAAGTCCACATGGCAAAAATCAACATCAACACCTGGGCAACAAAATCAACAGGAGATCAGGACTTCATGGGCATAGAAGGGGCCTTCTCTCTCACTATACAGCACTTGAAAACAGGGTTGAAATACACTGGCAGGATAGTTTGGGGAGACGTTAAATTTCTGTTCACGGTGGACCTGTTCCATTATTTCTTACTCTTAAAAAAAATTAAAAAAGGAAATCTAAATAAATCTAATTTTCAGCCACCCATGAGACCATACCATTTGCTAAAACCCTTTTTTAACTTAATTTTTTTTTTCATTGCTGATTGCATTAGTAGTGTCTCTCAGTTCTACCTCAAATGAGTTCCTGGGAATTAAAAGTTTAAACTCTGCAGTAGGGGGTGGTTGATTATCAAAACCCAGGCTAAAAGAAGAGAACATGAGGGTCCCAAATGTTCTAGAAGTAAATGAGGTCCATTGTGAAGCAGCGAAGGCAATGATATATAGCATACAGCTAAAGGGAATCTAAGTTCAGTTTTCTAGTATAACATTATGGAAAGCTACTTGCAAACTATGGGACAATATCAAAGGCAGGTTTATTAAACAGTTTTTTAAATAAAAGGGCCCCGGGCACTCTGATTTATACCAACCAATAACTTACATAAAACAAGCTTTTACAAAAATTATGGCCAAAAGAACTATTTCTTTGATTTTTTTTTTAAATTCTAATGGAAACGGTTGTTTAATTAAAACAAAAACAAAAACCCCTGCAAGCATTATCCTATAGTATTTGAAATCCAAACACTGTAGCCCTAAGCACCTGAAAGGGAAGCTAACTATAAACAGAATTGAAACCTTTCATTTTTGTTCTTCAAACTGATAAAAATGTAAAAGACTAATAATAATTAATTGGGTATAATTCTGATTCTTCTGGGTACTGAGCATACTCAATTCCAACTGACTTGGAGATGCTTAGCATCTCACATAATTGGGCCCTATGATTTTTAAATTGACAATGTCCTTCACAAATGATGTTGTGGAAGTTGACCATCCCATATGTAAGGTACCGATGATATAGTGTTACTAGCTTATTCAATCCCAAATTAGTACTTGGTTACTCTAAATGGCATTAATAGCATTGTAATTCAAATACATATTAATGCTTGGCAACTTCTGCAGGAGTTCCAATATGCTAAATTTCAGAGATGTACTGTATGTATCATGTGATTGATCCATAAAGTGAATAATCCATCAAAAAATATCAGTAGTCTTCTGACCTGTGTGAGGTCTGAGTGCCCACACAGGCAGGCTCCATGGGGAACTGACCTATTCAGGCAAAGATGAGTGAAAGGAAAAAGCAAAAGCTTTGCACTAGGAAGTTGAGGAGCTCTGTAAGATGAAGATCTCATGACAACTTTGGTTAACCACACTCTACAATTCTCCTTTCTTCCCCCTACACCAACTGTACAGGATCCTATGTCATGTGGTCCTCTGAACATCTCACTGGTTACTTAATTTAATTTCTATGTGTGGCCTAGAGGAGACAGAGAAAGTCCTGAGTGTGACCTACAAGTTGGAGGAATCACTCCTAGGCCATATCACTGGGGGTGGTGAGTGAGAGGGGGCTTTCTTCCTTTTCAGCAGAGGGACCTCAGGTGACCTCTAACTCTCTAATTTTTGTGTCTACAGGAAGACAGATCAGTTATAGGTGACTCTTTCCCAATGAACAACTCTTTCTTCCACTCTTTGGCTTACTAGTGGTTAGCTAGGGAGAGAGCCATAAAAGATACCTTTCAATGAGATACTGATGTTCAGTCAGCTGTGGTGAGGGGGAAATAATTTTTGCTTCAGAATGCTAGAGGAAGCAAACAGCATGCTGAGTTAGTCCCTGATGTAATTTATCAGATTAATGGACATACATGGCAAACAGAAGGGGCATAATCTAGGAATCTGTCCCAGTGAAATGGAAGGTCTCAGCAGAATTTCTGGTCTGGTTTTCTGTGGCCTGTAATGGGGGATACTTTCCCTCTTAGTGTGGATTGATTATAGAGTTCCTAGTCCTCTGCAGTCAGCAGAGAGAACCAGGATGTGTTGCAGGGGGAGCTCATTAGTTGCTGTTTGTGTTTATGTCCTCAAACTACATGGTGTCAGAAGTAAGCAAATCAAGGAGGAGACCTGTGAAAGCTGCAGCTGGAGGAGGCACAATCCCTTGGCACACCAATGAAGAGCGTAGCACAAATGACTCTGTTAGATAAGTTTGTCAGGCAGCTGTCTTTCCTGGATCTGGAGGTTTGAGAGGTTATGGATGGCTTTTGGTTTAATAGAGGAATCACAAGAATACCAGGTAAATTTCCTGGTATTTCCCATAGGTGATGCTGCTTATGATATCCTATGTGCCCTATCCCTAACTGATGTAGAAAAGAAAGAATACATCAAAGTGAAGGAGGCATTTGATGTCCATTTCACAGGCTGACAGTGTATCATATATGAAAGGGCAAAATTTAATAGGCGGTCCCAGGAACAAGGGGATACAGCTGAGGCTTTTATCACTACATTTCATACTTGCTGAATACTCCAAGTATGGAACATAAAAAGAAGAACTCACACAAGACAGGATAGTTGTTGACATAGGAAACACCAGTCTATCAGCACACATTCAGTTAGACCTATAGAAAAAGTTATATATATACACACACACAAAGAATGCAAGAAACCACAAAGAAACAGTACTGTGACTTCCATGCTAGTAGCACAGGGGAGATTGCATCAGACAATATTGTCATAGTCAAGAGAAAAGTCACAAATGTGAAAGGAGCAGTCAGACAAAACTTACAACATAAGAAGAGTGAAAAAGTGGAGGGGGAGAGTTTTTGGAACTATAGGAAGGAAGGTTGGAAAAGTTATGGAAGATGTGGCAAGCAGGGCCAGCGCTCGGAACCAGTGCAGCAAGCAGGTGCTTGGGTTGTCCAAAGGAAAGGGACGGCACATCCGGCTCTTCAGCGGCAATTCAGCAGAGGGTCCCTCAGTCCCTTTTGGAGGGAAGGACATGCCACCGAATTGCTGCTGAAGAATGAAGCGGCCGTGGTAGAAATGCCGATTGTGGCTTTTTTTTTTCCGCCACTTGGGGCAGCAAAAACGCTGGAGCTGGCCATGGTGGCAAGGCACCAAACCATAGCTGGCAACAATGTGCAGCAAAAGTGGCAGAATATAGGAGTTGCCACAAAATGAGATATTGTGCAATAGTAGGCAGGTCACCAAGAGTAGTGGAAACAATCCAAGAAGGAGTGTTATCATTAGATGACAATGAGTCCATACTTCTAAGGACTATATCAGTAAAACAGCCACATTGTGGCAGATCAATGATCCATCTAGCCCAGTATCCTGTTTTCTGACAGAGGCCAGGTGCTTCAGAGGGAATGAACACAACAGGGCAATTATCAGATGATCCATCCCATCATCCAGTCCCAGCTCCTGGCAATCAGAAGTTTAGGAATACCCAGAGCATGGGGTTATGTCCCTGACCATCTTAGCACATAGCCATTGATGCAGCTATCCTCTGTGAACTTGTCTAAATATTTTTTTAACCCAATTATACTTTTGGCCTTCACAACACCCCCTGGCAATGAGTTCCACAGGCTGACTGTGCATTGTCTGAAGAAGTACTGCCTTATGTATGTTTTAATTTGCCTTATAATTTCATTGGGTGACCCCTAATTCTTGTTTTATGTTAAGGGGTAAATAACACTTCCTTATTTACTTTCTCCACAATATTCATGATTTTATCCTCAATAAAACAGACAACACCATGGTGCACAGAGTATTAATTTAATCTGTCAAAACCTCAAATTTAAAATTGATATTTGGGCAGCAGTCACTGAAATTAAAAAAAAAAAAAAGATTATAATTGATCCTGGGATGAAGATCTGCAAAGACCAAATAAGATTCTACATGGAGCTAGGAACAATGCATTGAATATTTGTGGTCAGTTGCTTGGGAAAATGGAGAAAGAATGAAAAGTTGAATTGAATGGAAAAACAATATACATAAAACAAGAACTAAAATTGTCCACGAGGGATGCCAGCAATACAAAACTATACCCAGTATGGAAATTGGAATGTATTAATGACAAAAAAGTAAAACATACAGAGATGTATCCACACATTTTCACAGAGCTAGGAAATCTGTCAGGGGCATACAAACTAAAACTGATGCCATCAGCTACTCGCTTTGCTCTGACAGTCTCACACCACATTCTTATACCCTTGGTAGGGAAAGCCAAAGAAGAATTAAAGATAATGGAAGATATGGGGGTTATTTTCCAGATAGAAGTACAAGGATGTACTCTAGTGTGCAGGGATGGTTGTAGTACTGAACCCTAACAGTAAAATCCTAATTATTGTGGACTTTATACAAAATAATAAAAAAGCATGTGCAGAGAAAGACACATGCTTCCCATAGATGACCCGACATTAGCTCAGTTATCAGAGACCAAAGTGGCCTCAAAGTTAGATGCTACAGCAGATTTCTGGCAAATCCCTCTTGCTAAAGAAAATTTACTTTTAACTACATTCATCATCCCATTTGGAAGGCACTGTTTCAATTGAGCACATATTCAGGACCAGAACATTTCCAAAAAAGTATCTTTTCGATCATGTCAGGTCTGCCTAGCATCCTCTGCCACGCAGATGATGTGCTGAGATATGGCGGAGATAAAAATCAACATGATGAACAACTAGATGCAATTTTGAGGTGCTTCCAACAAGCTGGCCTCAATCTGAAAGAGAAATGTGAATTTGGAAAGGAGCAGATAAAATTTGTAGGAGACTATGAAGACTTGCTCTTCAGACTGTAAGACAAACTACAGGGTAGACTCAAGTAGGGGGTAAAATGCCACAAAGTTTATTAAGAGTGTTCCCCAGATGCCCTTTAGGAAACAGTCATCTTTTTTTTTTTTGTTTTTTGGGCAACAGTCTTCTTAGGCCCTTCAGCCCTGTCCCAGATAGCACAGACAGCCCCATAGTCCTTTTATAGTAAAGCAAAGAAATAGACCCCAAATCAAACACTATGGTTGTATACCAGACGTATCGTCCTCCGGAGGGCGCTGGAAGTCAGCAGATTCTGATGGGGTTCTGGTCTGGTCCTTTCGTCAGATAGCAAAGGATAGGAGACCTGTTCTCCTTCATGATCAGCCAGTTACTAAGCTGTCCTCTTCACTTTTTAACTGCCCTTTCACTACCTGACAGTGAGTGCAGGCGTAGCAGGGTGGGGCTGAGGGAACAGCAGCTTGTTAACCCTTGCTGGCTCAGTGTGGGATTAGCATACCCCATCAGAGATAAATAATTAGCAAACAGGAACATCAGCTGGATTCAGATGAACTGAAAGCATTACTCACCTTACCCAAACCTCAAGATGTTTCTGCTGTCAGAAGATTCCTGGACATGACAAATTGTTTTGGGAAATTCTTACCAAATTTAGTCATCTAACAAATCCCTTAAGAAATCTCCTTAATAGCCATGACATGTGGATCTGGAGAACACACAATATTTTTTTTTAATAAAATAAAAACCTACATCTCCACCTGTTCTGGCTATCCAACAACAGTATCAGTAGATGAATCTTCATATGGTTTAGGAGCTGTGTTCATACAGAAGCACCCAGGAGACCAGAGATCTGTTGAATTCATAACAAAATGTCTCACAGACCCAAGCAGCAGCATGGACAAATGAAGCTCTAGCAGTCACTTGGTCTAACCTCACCCCAAATGCAACAAATTGAGAGCATCACTACAAAGCTACTTAACAGTCCTTGGCACATAGGAACAGATTTGTTTTTCTGGAGCAGACACATATATATTTTTGTCATTGATTATGTCTCTTGATATACAGATCTGGCTATACTTACACAGATCTCATCAGCACTGGTCATCCCAAAACTAAAGAGAATATTGTCTAGACATGGAATTATTGAAGACCTCATATCAGACAATGAGCGACAGGACTTTGATTTTAAACATTGTACTAGGGTTACCATCTGTCCATATTTCCCCGGACATGTCCGGCTTTTTCATCTTTAAATAGCTATCTGGGAGGAATTGGTAACAAGGTTAAAAGGTCCAGGATTTTTCCCCCCACATGCAGAGTGCAGTGCGGCTGATTGGGTGCCCGGGTCTGATTGATCCACTCTCATTGGCCTCTAGCAGCCAGAGCCCATCCCCTGCTCCCACCCTCCTGCTGCTTCAGCACTCTGCGGGGGAGGGGCTGTGCGCACAGCAGCCCGGCAGCATGTTTTGCCTCCATGTGAAGCCAGCATCTGACTGGCATGGGCATGGTAAAGGGAGTCCTGGGGGGCAGTCAGGGAGCAGGGGAAGGGTTGGATGGGTTGGGAGCCCTGGGGTCCTGTCAGCGGGCAGGGAGTGGTTGGATGGGGCATGGGAGTTCCGGGGGTCTGTCTGGGGGCAGGGGTGTGGATAAGGATCAGGGAAGCCAGGGGACAGGTAGGGTCCTAGAGGGGCAGTTAGGGTGTGGAGGTCTCAGGAGGAAGAAGTCAGGGGACAAGGAGCAGGGAAGCTTAGGTAGGGGGTGGGGTCCTAGAGGGGTAGTTAGGGACAGGGGTCCCAGGAGGGGGCAATCAGGGGACAAGGAACAGGGCGGGTTTGGGAGTTCTGAGGGGGGCAGTCAGGGGTGGGAAGTGGGAGAGAGTGGATGGAGGGGGAACGGGGCTTCCCCTCATCCTCTTTTTTGATTGTTGAAATATGGTAACCTTACACTGCACTAGTAGTCTACCTTATACCCCCAGAGCAACAGGGAAGTGGGGAGAGCAGTGCAAATTTTTAAAAGCCTTCTGCAAAAATCATTGGACCTGTCTATGGTACTCCTGGCATGTTGGTCAACATTGCTTGTGTCTCAACTCTCCCCAGCAGAACTTCTGATGGGAAGAGAATGAAGGATTCCTCTACCTGTGGCACTGGTACAGCTTAAACCTGAAAACAATGTTGAAAAAAAAATCGGCATCAACAAAATTGCAGTGTTCAGAACTTGAACAAACGTGCTACCTAAACTAAGACCAGGGAACAAAGTTTAGGTCTAAAACTTCCAGATATTTGAAACTGTTCTAAATGTGGCAGATTCCACCTAGTGGAGACTCCAGGAGGACTTCTCCAAACGTGCTGGATTTATCTTCAGTATTTCCCAACACAACAAAGGGAGATTCTGGGACCTGCTGCAGGTACTCTGGCAGAAAGTGAACTCCACATGCAAACTCAGCAGAAGTGATAAAATGATCTGGAAGCTCCCTGCCCCACAGACTTGATCTTTCGAATAATCTTCAAGCTATTTAAGTGGAATTGATAAGGGCAGCTGGTAGCATACATAGTTTTAAGGAATTTGGAATTTATTTTCAATTGTTGAGTGTGTGTGTACAATGTACACACAGGTTTATAATTTAAGTTTTAATATTTTATTATAAAGAGGATGTATTGAGTGCTTATAGATTTCCTGGTCTTCCACAGTTACAGAGCAATCAAGATGTGTTGCAATGGGAGCGTAACACAGAGAGGAACTTCCCAGTCAGGGAGTTATTGCAAGGTATGGCTTTTGTTTTTATGTCCTCACGCTACAGTTAGTTCATGGAGTATTTATGGGCTGGTAGTTGTGAAGTGTTTTTATTTTTATTTTTTTTAGTAGGGCCCTGTATCCGGAAATATCAAGGCCCTATGTATGACTATCAGTCTTTATTTCCCCTAAAATTACTGTGTAACTAAACTAGAATATCAGTTTTCACATCTTTGCTGCAATTAAAGCCAATTCATTTGCAAGTCTGTATACATTTTAGTCATTATTAGGTCATTCAAATTGCTGTCTCCTTTTCAGATTGTTGCTTATATTTAGTATTCTTCAGTTCACTTTTTGAACTCCGACTTTTTACCTTCTCGTTCTAACAACACACTGCAGCAGGATGACACAGAGCTGCATTATTCCCTCAGAGGTCATTCCTTCTTGCCCTTCATCTAAGGAACAGCATAGGCTTTGTACTGTACTGCATTATCCCAGCTTTGTTACCTGATACTATAAATCTGCAGAGCTGCCAGGTCTGCTGGGGATTATAACCAAATGAGAAAAGTATATGAGGAAAATTCAAATAGCATGTCAAAAATTTCCACCTTCCACATCTGTTGAACTATATCCAAAGGAACATTTTACATGAATGAGTCTTTCAATTTTTTAGCATGATGTGGGGAGGGGGAAAAGTTCTGCAAGCAAATGCTGCAGGAACATCTGATCATGCTAATCATCCAAAGAAAGTAAATGGGCTTTATTTCACATGTTTCCTTTGCAGTTGTTCGCATTCCATACAAATCTGTCATTAAAAATTGATTTTTTTCTCTATAGTAGGTTTACTGGACAATTTTGCGTAATTGTGTTATGCCTGTGTGGTCATATAAGCTCATCTACTGTGCACTGCACTGTTAAACTGAATCACTTGTTATATTTGACAGGAGTCAACGTGTACATGCGCTCAGTGTTATCTGATAAAGAAACCTTCTGAGAAATCTTAGAGAAAACTCAATTGTTGAAAAACTCTAGTGGAAGGCACAAGGGATGGTTGTTTAATAAATAATAATAACTACAGCCCCTTTATGTAATCTCACTTGTATACCAATAATAATTCTCTTGTTTTAAAAAAAGTCTATTCTATGTAATTAAAACAAAACCTCTTCCCATAAAACACCTTAGAACCAGTTGTGCCTGAGGTATGAGATCCCTATTATACAAACCAGTTAGGAGAAATTTCATGCTGAAAGCTAGAATAATTGCATTTCTCTATTTCCCCTATCTGCACACATACACTATAATTCAGACTAGCCATAACTGATCCTAAGATGTAATATCAGAATGGACTGTGTTTAACTGAGCTTGTTTCTGTTTTCTAAGCAGAGAGAATACATGATCTGCTTCATCTGAATGTTGAGGAGAGATAGTTAAACCACTTTGGATATAATAAGAAATGAGCCACACTTTTATCTCAGAATTAAACCACATTGAAACCTTCCCTGGAGTTTGAGGGAGAGGGATACAACTTCATTTTCTTTGAATATTTCTCTTGCTTCTTACATTGTCTGGTTTCATCTGGGACAGGAACCACAATACAGTAAGAACAAACTTTTCTTATGGCATATTTAAAGTGGCTGAATAAAGCTCTCAGATAAAATGGTGATGATTTAATCCTAAATACCAAAATATTCAGTGCAAGGAAACAAAACAAGTCTTAAGAAAAACCTTTTATTGACAGATTCCCAGCAGATGGGCACCTGCATTGCACTGAATCCACTTTTGAACTTCCTCAAAGTTTAGGAGTGTTCATATCTGCCATTGTTTGTAAGCCCAGCTCTAGTTCCACTGAGTTCTGGATAAGCATCCAAAGTGCTTGCTTACTGAATATCTTGAGGCTCACCCATCATGAATGTTGATGAGATATGTCTTTTACAAAGGAAAAAGTACAGAAAGGTAGCTACACATTGTAATCTCCACTGATTTCTGTAACATAGCTATAATTATTTTGCATCCAAATTGAAATGCAATGCAATGCCATTTTCACTGGAAAAAGTAATGAGATTCTGACATATAGAAGTAATGTTATGTAGGAAGGGAGCAATAACCCTCTACAACCTCTAGATTTGATAAGCCCAGATATATCCTCAAAAACACAGTACAGTACTGTTGAAATTAATAGGAATTGTGATGTGTTTCTAAGGGTTGAACTGGTCCCCATGCATGTAGCATCCCTATACCTCATGTCCTGTTAGCATTTTCCATCTCCTTGATTTCGGTTGAGACATTTAACCACAAATTTTATCTTAACATTAGAGATGGGTCTGGAGTAAACCACAGGATCCCAATAGTCCTTGGGGTGACACACATACCAAACTTGCCAGCAGCTCTTCTTTCTATGGCTGAATCAAACCATTAGATGTGAGCACTGCTGCACTTTGGAGAAGTTTTCACCAGAAACTGAGATTTGCAGATCAATCCTATTTCCCTCTAAAACTAAACTTGCCATAAATGTACCGATTTTGTCCAAACATGATAAGCTTAAGCCAAGTTCAAATCTTACTTGATTCCTTCTTTCACACCCCTGATTATTCAAACACAAAAAATAAATATATATTAAAATCATGTTTGTTTCAGCAGTTACATAGCATCAAGCTTTATGCCTGCACTGGAGTTCATTATAAAAGACACAGGGGTCTTTACTTTTCTTGTTTCTCATACAGGAAGGACTCCAGAATTGTATTCATATTTATTATTCATAAATCACAATACAGTAGATATGCATAGTGCTTTACGGGCAATAAAATGGACAGGTCCCTGCCCCTAGGAGTGTGCTGGATACCATGTCTGAAATACAGAGTGAATTAGACCTCTCGGACAAATTGTCCAACAACCAAAAGCCCAAAGTACTCTATTTAAAGGTGTAAAGTGGGAAGTTGTAATTTAAGTTAGATTCAGTGAGTGCTCCAATATGCAGCGTTAAGTGATTTTTAATTATAATTAACAGAATAATAACTAAAGATGTAAACACAGACAGAAATGACTGTACTATCAAACACCTGCTTCATAATTATTTGAATAACAAAATGTTTTTTAGTCTCCCACTTATTTATAATCCTGGCATGTTTTGAAATTTCTGTTTTCATAGCAGTCTGTTTAAAGTGACACAATCATCTTAAAAGCTCACATCTCCATGGGAAAATGGCATGTTTACTAGTGGGCCAGGCTGGGTAGATGGACTTGCACTAAATTCACTTGAGCTAGCATGCTAAAAATAGCAGTGTAGAAATTGCAGCTTGGGCTTGGGCTAGTCACCTGAGCTCAGATCCACAGTGTTGGGTAGGCCTGAGCATCTGAGTTGCAATGTTGACATTGATATTTTTAGTGTGTTAGCAAGAATGAAAATAGAGCAAGTCTGCCTATTGGGGCTGGGGGGCTTGCTTCCTGCTGTAATATACATACACCCTCAGAGACACACATGAAGGAGAGCTCTGTATGGAAGGGAGGCTTGTCTGAATCTGTGGCACTACCCATCCCTCACCCCTTTTCCCTAGGTTCCATTGAGAAATGAGCTTTATCAGTCCAGAGGAGGAGGGAATGGTGTCAGCAGTTGCACTCAAGGTAATCCTCTAGCCCTCAGGAACTTACAGAGAAATATTAATACAGCCCATTATCCCACCTGGAGTGCCAGAGGGCAAGTCCTAGGCTGTATTAACTTTTCTGTGTGTATCTGTAGTGGTCCGTGGAAGCTTCTATGGCCAGGGATGTCCTTGGTTACATGGCTTCATGAAGTCACATTGCCAAGGAGCTGGGAGAGGAGAGGAGACACTGGGTGTAGTAGCCATGCATAGGTTCAAGGCTTCCCTGTGGATGGTACTGGCCTACTTCGGATCCAATGGGATCTTCTAGGCTTGTGGGTGGCTTTTCTGCTAGAAGCAAACCCAACCCTTCCTCCTCCAAAGAATGGGAGAACAGTGGAGAATTTCTCTGAGTTATTCCTCATGGAGATTTTATCCTTAAAAGTCCCCTCTTGTGATTATTCATTTCAGAGAGGACAATCTGCTCAGTTTTTATCGGTAACTACAAAGATCAATATAATTGAAAAATATTGTCTGTTTGTTTCTCTCTCTTTTTCCAGTTTGTTTACTTTGTACATTTGACAACTGCAGCAAAAGTGAAACTGAAACAGAGTGAAGAGGGAGCAAGCAGCAACCAGATGCGTGAAAGAAGAGAAAAGAGAGGAGCAAGATAAAAGGGTGGGCATAAGAACTTTGGTACTATTCAGATGCAGTTTTAAAAAAAAAATAAATTAAAAAAAAACCTTCAAGCTGGAAGTGAACTGTTAATTATTTTATATCTCAGTTAAAACAAAACAAAACAAAACAGGGTTTTTGAAAAATAATCCAGGCCAGGTGAAGAATAAAAGCAATAATATTGGGCTTGAGGTCAGTTCAAACAACTAGTGATGACAAAAAAGGAAATGATTAAAGTAACTGAAAATCGTTCAGAATTAAATCCTTGCTCTGAAGTATCAAATGTCCTTAAAATAATCAATGATATGTTGAGATACAGTGTGTACACATGGTTCTCTTTACTTTGAAGGATACATTGTCTTAACCAGATGAGTTGCTGTGGCTTAGAGAAACATTCTTACTGAGTTATTTTTGAGTGTGAAGCATACCCTTACCCCTCACTCCACCTCTCCTGCTGTAAAGGGTCTATGCACCATTTTCATTGGGCATCTTTAACAATCTTATATTTGGTTTGAGTAGTACATTTTCATTTCATTCATCATTTAAAGACAGATAATCAGAAAGTCATTACATTGGCTGACACTGGGCCCTTTGCTCGATTGTACTGTAATTGAGCACTGCAGACCGTGTGCCAGATCTAATGGATAATGAATATATTATGTCAGTAGAACCGCCTCAGCGAGGCTCCTAGGGGATAGAAGCAGGGGGCTGCTACAGTGACATACAGGGTCACAGATGTTGTGCTGACTTACTGATGGAGTGATTCTGTAATTAGGTAATTAATGATGGGTACACTACTGTTTGTCTGCAGCTCATTCTGTACATATAAAGACTACATGAGTGGATGGTTCATGTTTTGGACAACATAATTGAGGAAGACTGTGTTTTGGTTCAGTGTAATCCTGTGTAAATTCTTGAATGTTACATCCCAAAAATCCCTGGCCAGAAAGGCACAGAAACACAAATAAGACTCCAGTACTAGCAGCATAGTATTCTATTTTCACAGTTTATTACAACAATATTAATCTACTTGGAAAATTCAAAGAACTTCACTTCCTGTGTAAATAAATCAAATTCACATTGCTTTATAACAGTCGGCTGTGCCACAGCTTTTAGCATTTCACACTTGCAGTGTGACACACAGTTCTTGCAATGAAACTATGCCAGATCCCAAGTTTCATTGTGAATTTCACAATGGTACCCATTCTGTTCCACTGAGTGACAACAATATGCTTTTATTAAATAGAAGCATAGGTGAGAGGATTTGCATTTTTAAGCCAATATGCTTGTCTGTCATAGAAATGACTACTACTAGGAGTCTACAGCTTGCTTCAGACAAATAAAACCAGAAGGCTGAGCTCTTTTAAAAACGACGATAAACTGCTACATATCCAAACTTGGTCCGTCTCTTTTGGCAGATTTAGACCAACTGCACAATGGCAGCCACTGTAACAGATCGTTTTGTAAAGAGGGATGTAGCTCTGACTCTTGCAGATGCTTTCATGGCCCTTAGTGCTCACTCTAGAGCTATATAAACCTTTGGAATGTATCATCTAGATTGGGAAATGTGTGTTGTTTGATAACTAAGAATTTTTAATCATGTCCAAGGCAGTAGGTATAAATCCTGCTGCCTTTAGTGCAACCTAAGCTTTGCCAAAATGTACATGGTTTTAAAAGCCTCGAAAGTGGTGCGCTGCTCACTGGGAATAGCGCATTTGATACCTAGATGTGCAACAGAACATTTTTACTATATATGTCACCTGTCTCTTTAAATCCTCTTATCAAGAGAGGGCTCTAGGACCCTCATGCCAAAACCCTTTGCTGCCCAATATTTAGTCTAATAATATCAGTGCTGTATCTTCAGGCTTTTTCCTGTGGCTGATTATTTTTATATGATGCCTGAAGTAGAATTTCTGCTTGGAAGAGTTACTTCTCCCTTCCACTGAAGGCTTTTATGCAGCAGTGTCTCTTCCAATTTACCTGCACCTACCTTTTGGACTTCACATAAGAAATGGAGATGGCAAAGCCACTCTTCTGTCAAACCAGACTTACAGTCAGAGAGGAAGCCACCTCACTGATGAACTCTGAAGAGCTTTGGATAATGCAGACAACCTCAAATCCACCCAACTTCTATGCACTTACATTTCTTTCACATGCAGAAGCCCAGGTGTCAGCCCCAGCCTGCCCACTGCATCTCAGAGGACTACCCCTCTGTCACAGAGTGCTGGCCAAGGTGAGCAATATTTATTTACTGACTGAGTAGCTAAGAGATTCAAAACCTCTTCAGCCTTTTCAAGGCAGCCCTTCTGAAGTCACATTCCTCCCTCCACCCTTTGCATAGGCAAAACCATCTCAAGAAAGGTCAGGAAGACTAATTGATTGTGTTCATATTTCAGAGAAGTTAAATGTCTCATGGTCAGCTCTACAATGGGTATTAGTGGGGCTAAAACTATTGTTCCATTCCAATCCTGAGCAAGGGAATATCCCTTCACAAAGAAATCTAGACAGGGATATCTTCTTAGCTTCAGAGGAAAAAATAAATGAAGGCTTACTCTCAGGATAAGCTCCACATTTGCATTCAGCACATCTACAGGGAGATGCGATCCAGTTTTAAATCTAAAACCCTTAAATCGCTGATTGTTCAAGCACTGAGTATGAGAAGATCCCCAAAATTAAGTCACGGTACACAAAGAGGATTTGCTGGCAAAAACAGATCAAAGCAAAGCCTTCCTTAATATTTCAGTGCTTCTAGACTGCTGGGAATTCCTAAGGTACTATTATTAGGGAACTATTATTCAGAGGTCCTATTATTAAGGGAAAGTAATGTTATCTGGACTTTAATGCCCCAAAGATATTTACCATGGTAATGAGGCCAGTCATTCACTTCTAAAGGACCCTAAGAATTAAAATGCTTATTTATTTAAATAGTACCTTGAATGCAACAGTCAGAAGAGTTTACAAGTTTGCATATCTCACCCAATATGTAAGTGTTAAGTGCCATCACATAAACCTACATTAACTCCCTTTTCCAATGTTTGGTTTTCTGTGAGCCTCCAGATTCCCTGGTTCATAGCAGACCAGGCTCTGAATACTGTTCTGATCCTTGTTCAAAAATGGAACAAAAATGTGTCAGGGAGTGGTCTGCTCCTTTCACAACTCAATGTTATTTATTACTACAATGGCAGCTCTAATTTCTGATTTCTCTGTGGTCATTCTTTGTTGAAGAATCATCCAGAAGTGTTTATTGGGAGCCAATTTGTGCTTGTGGTGTAAAAGAAATTTCACTCTGTGGCCCTTGACCAAAGGGTCAAGTCACTTAGGCTTAATTTTTCAAAAGTGGCCTCTAATTGTGAATGCCCAGAGAGGGACACTCAAAGTCTGATTTTCAGCGGCGTTAATCTCTCACAACTCCAAGAGTACTCCACACATTTGATAGTCAGATCTTACGTATATACAGTTGGTCACCCAAAGTTAAAAGCTAGTTTTGAAAATTTTGGCTGATACATATGTCACAGTGGGGTTATAACTATTAATCTGTTAACGTTCACAGAATGCTAGGTACCTGTAACAGTGAATGAGATGACACAATGGAATTAGGTGAAAGCAAGCGACAGAGATGAGATTGTAGGGAGTAAAGAAAATAGGAAGAATCAGACGAAGGGAAACAAGGTGGAAGAGACATTGTAACATGCGTGGAAAAAAAAGGATGGACAATAAAAAAAGGGTGTGAATTTGAGAGAATGACAAAGCAGAGTCTGCTTCTCAAAGACAGAAGAGAAGAAAAAGAGAAAAGAAAGCAATTAGGGGAAAAGATACTGAGGTGGAGGTAGTTAGAATAGTTTAGAGAACATAAAGAGAAGAGGGGAAATAAATGGGAGAAATAGGATACACAACTTTCTGGTAAGTAAATTTTAAGTTAATTATCTTTATTTTATTGGGTTTTTATGGCAACTGCCATGTAAAATGGGAGAAAAGGTTGGATTTTCCGCACTTAACTATTATTATTTTCTAGCATCTAAATGTGCTTGTGGGTGCTCCAAAAATCATTAAAATACATGGTCCCTACCTCATGAGCTTACAGTCTTAAGGGCTTTGTTTTAGATTGGGTCTTATGTTATTGTATGTCACATCGATTTTGCTGCTCACTCTGGATTTTATAGTTAAATAATGGGAGAAAAAGAAACAAGGGAATCAGAATTTACCAGACTGCCTACACAAAACCTTTAGGATGATGGAGGCCTTAATCAGACAAACCCAATCCTTTTGCTTGGCAGTTATTTTTATATTACCATATTGTCTAGGAGCCCTAGTCATGAATCTGAACCTCATTGTGCTGGGTACTGTACAAGTGCAGAATAAAAAGATGTCCCCTCTGCCCCCAGAGAACTTTCAATGTAGCTATAATACAACAGAACACAGACTGATGTAGAGAGAGAGGGGAGTACAAGGAAACAATGAGACAATACTGATCAGCATAATAGGCAGTGTATCTGCATACGAGCAGCCTAACATTTTTGTAGGCATCAGAGCAAATGTGAGTTTTTAGGATGGATTAAGGAAGATAATGAGGTAACTTTGTGGCTATTTATGCAAAGCTCCTCTCAAGTGCGAGGGGCAGCATAGGAGAAAACCCAAAGGTGCTCGTTAGAAAACGTAACAAGTGGACAGTGGAGGCTGGCATCATGGGCCGATTGGAGATAGGTGCTGATATCTCAATAGTGAATAACAGGTAAGTAGGAGGGGGGATTGACTATGAAGGACTTGTATGTGAAGACAAGCAGCTTATGTTTAATACATTAGAAAAAGGAGGAGCCATCAGAGGGATGCAAAGAGTGAGATCACATGGTCAAAGTGATGGGAACAGAAAGTGATCTTTGCAGCATCATTCTGAATGTATACAGGTGCATTTGTCAATGCCAGAGAAAAACATGTTGCAGTAATCAAAACACGAGATGAGGAGAGCCTGAATGAGAGTTTTAGCTCTGTGAGTAGATGGGAAAGGCTACTTCTTGGAGATGTTATGCAGAAAGAATAAGCAAGACAGACATAAAACTTGTATGTGAGGACATGGTGTGGTTAAAGTGAAGGTAAGATTCTATTTTATTTTTTGCTTCCCTAACAAAAGAGAACCCAGATTTTGGGCTAGAAGCCAAAACAGGATAAAGGTCCCCCATAATTCTCCTGTGTGAGCTATCTCTAAACACTTCTTGCAAACTTGTGTGTTCCTGGTACACCCAAGTTTTTGGGAAGTGTTTTTGTATTTACCAGGCCTTCTTACTTCAATAAGATATAGAAGTTTAAGCCTCTTTTAAGGTTGTCCTATAGTTCTTTATTATCATTTTATCTAGATAGAGATACTATAGTTTTATATATGTTTTCAGGCACCTTAGCCATCATGTCTGTGCTGAAAACAGTTAAACATGGGATGTAACCCCTACTTCTGCTGAAAAGGTGTGGAACTGGTCTGAAAACCAAAATTTCCATTTTGCAGGAAATGCTAACATTTTGAATTTTGTTTGTTCTGAATGTAACAAAAAGCTTGAATTTTGAAATGTCCTGTCAAATGATTTTTTTTCAATAATGTTGGAAAATATATTACATATATTATTTGTGTTATATTATAAATACATTATTTTAATATATTAGACAAAGTTAAAACAAAATGAATCAAAACAATAGAACTGAAATGATCCATTTTGACTTTTAACAATTGAAAATTTCATTGAAATTGACACTTTCCCATTAAATATTTTGGAAAATTGTTGCATTGGAAATGTTTCAAAGAGCTCTAAGTCAGAGGTTTTTTGGCATTGTGTTCTTGGGTCCTTCCCTTGACACTAGCATTTTAAAGTGAACGTGTATCCTTACTCCACTCAAGTAAACAGAACTGCCTGTTAAAAAATCAAGGATAACAAGAAAAAAAATCTGGATCTGATAAACTCAGATTTTGAAACCTTGGACAACACTGACTCTTAACAGCAGCCAATGAAACATGCATTGCTTCCAGATTTCAATAGTGTTGGACAGATTGATACCCGAAGTGCAGGTACTGTTTCCCACCTTCAGTCTCCTTGTCCTCTTGAGGAATTATTCATGTTATCACTGTACTCGTCTTTGTTGAATGGTTATTTTAATTGGTTTGAGCACTTAATCCAGCCCTAATGCCACCTCATGCTGCCTTGCCATCCTGAGCCTTTTTTACTACTGTGCTGCTTTATTTGGCAGTTATTGACACTGTGCTGCCAATTCTGTATCATGCTGACTGTTATAATGCCATCTGATCCTACCTTTCTGCTGTCTTCATGTCTACTACTATTCCCCTTCTGCTTCCTGTACTACGAAAATAATACTCAGATACCAAAGAGAGAAATCACTGGATCACAACTTTACATAAGTGAGATAATACTCTCTCTTATGTTTGACACGTGAAGTGGATAATTTATTGTGCAAGAATGACTAAACCATGAAAATAAAATAAAAAAAGTAAGAATACATTTCTGGAACATTAATCAGAACATAGCAACTTTTTCCTAAGTTAAATATCTCTTTTAAGCAACAGCATGCAGTAATCATCCATGTTCTATATGACATAGCCCTTGCTAGCCAAGCAGAATATACATTATGACAAAATGCGTGAGAGAGATTATTTTTAATGGATTTTTTTCATTGCTAAGGAAGTAATGATACAGCAGCTTCACAGCACAGCATCTTATTCTAGAGATGAAATGTCATTTCAGTCATGTCATTCAAATAAACTTTTTTTCTGTAAAGAAAAATATTTGGCTTTTTCATCATTTAAGAAGTATAACATGTCCAAAAAGGTCTTAGATAACATTATTGCATGCCACAAATCAATCTTGCGAGTTCGAATGATGAAATGCAAAATGTCAAACATACTTTTCCCTGTCAAAACGATATTTGTCTGCTGTATCTTTCATGTACATCTTATGCATTTACCAGCTAACCAACAACCAAGATTTCTTGAAGGTACAAAGGCATTTAGCACTGTTTTTGTTGTAGTTTTTAAATGGACAAAGTACAGAAAGTTTTAGAAATCTTTCATGGTACAAATCCTCCCCATTGATTTTGTACCTAAGCCAGTAAAACATAATGATGCTTAGCATGTACACACAGGGCCGGTGCAACCATTTAGGCGACCTAGGCAGTTGCCTAGGGCGCTAGGATTTGGGGGGCAGCATTTTCTTCGGCAGCGACCATGGTGCCCAGATCTTCAGCCACCCCGGTCGCTGCCGGCATTTAGGGCTGGGGCAGGGAGTTCCCCTGCGTGCAGCGCCCCCCCTTACTTGCTGCAGGTAGCCCTCCCTGTGCTCCCCTGCCCCACCTGCTCCCCGAGCATGTCATGTCTACTTCACTTCTTCCGCCTCCCAGGCTTGCGACGCCTAAGCTGATTGGCGCCGCAAGCCTGGGAGGTGAGAGAAGTGAAGCAAAGACGGCGTGCTCGGGGAAGAGGCGGAGCAGGGGTGAGCTGCTTCACTTCTCCCGCCTTCCAGGCTTGTGGCACCAATCAGCTTAGGCGCTGCAAGCCTGGGAGGTGGGAGAAGTGAAGCAAAGACGGTGTACTCAGGGAGGAGGCAGAGCAGGGGTGAGCTGGGGTTGGGGGGGGTGCATCAGAGCGGAGGGTGGGGAATGGGGAGCTGCCATGGGGGGGCGGTGCCTCAGGGCGGAGGGGGGGAGTTGTCCAGGGGGGGACCCAGGGTGAGGGTTCGTAAACGGGGGACGGTGCAAGGTGGAAGTTTTGCCTAGGATGCGAAACATTCTTGCACCAGCCCTGTTTACACAGCACCTTCTACACAAACTATTCAAAGCATTTCATATTATATTTAATCCTGTAAGGTTCTGAATACTTCCGGAGAGTGATCAACTCCCCAACAGATCTTCTCTCTTCTCAGGTTCACCCCAAAACATCACAGCACCCTTGGTAGGGATGGCATATATTTTTCTTCCCGTTTTACATATAGAAGCACAAAGAGGCTAAATGGCTTACCCTACCTAAGGTCACACAAATGGCTTTTATGCACTTTCATAATATACATGTTAAATAATAATAAATTACAAGTCACTGCCATCAAAGTTTTCCAGCTCTCAACCCTATGTACTAATCACTAGAAAATTTAATTAGAAAAAATGTGATTGAGGTTTTATAAATGTAATTGATGTAAAATTGAATTGTCATTCACGGTATGTCTGGACTATATGTAAGATTGAGATTCTGCAGAAATTTTTAAGGCCTCAAAGGAGAAAAAGCACTTATTTGTGTGCCCGTGTGTCTGATTTTAAGCAGGCATCATCCCATTGATTTCATGACTTATTGCTTAAAATTAAGCATGTGTGTGTGTGTTTTGCAGGATTGGGGCCTAAATGTTTAAATGATACATTTACAATTTTAAAGATATGAATAATAAAACCTCAGCAAGATCTTCATGAACATTCTCAGGGGCCACATAAAAAGGATATAGAAAGACAGTCTTATAAAGACCATTTTAGACTTTGCAGTTGAAATTTTTTTGCTTCACTGTCAGCAGTTTTAAAGTATAGCTGAGAATGGTTTTCAGTTTTCCTAATTATTCCATTCAGAAAAGTCCATTATACAATTCTATACTAATAGGAGTATATATTCTCACTATTTAAAAGAAAGAGTGTACGTATTAAAAAATGGATTTTTCCCTCTTTGTTGAATATGCATGCTGATTTTCTGCTATATTTCAGTCTTAATTTCAGTTTTACATGGCCATCTAAAAGCATTTCACAGGTGTTTGCTGGAACTCATTAGACCATTTGGAATTCCTTCATGCTCCCTAAAAGGCAATTAAAATGTGTCTGCAAATTACCTCATGTGGTCTAAAGCACAGCTGCCTCTTATCCCCCAGTTACTACACTGAATGTCCAAACAACAGAAAAACTGTTCTGATATTTGGAGTTTACAAAGGAAAAAGTGACTTCATAGGTGACAAATCCTCTGCACACTTGCTATAGTTTCTCTGCATTTGCCTGTGTCCTCATTAAAAAAAGCAATGTTAAGAAGGAGTTAAAAGAAACAACTAGTTAATTGAGTAGCTAATGCAAAACCCTCAAGTTCTTTGGTCATTGAAAGAGCAGTGGCTGTAGTCTTAGAGCCCATCCATCTATAGAGGCTGTAGGTAAAGCATTAGTGATTCCAAGTGGATTAGATGCACTAGAATGGAAATCCTGTTACTTGCTTCTGTTTCAGGGTGAAGAAAAATCCCTACTGCTGGTAGATAATCTTGCAGTACTTGTTAACAAGCTGCAAACATTTGGGAATTGAAAACTCAGTTTGAATTTGTGATATTTAGATGTATTCTGAAAGAATCAGATTCTAAAGACCTTTCTTAGTTGTCACTCCAATCTTATTGAAGAAAAGCTCCCCTTAACTTCAATGGGAATTTTCCCTGAGTAAGAAATGAATACAAGTAAGGTCTTCAGAATTTAGCCCGGTATGTGTATATCCTGTATTATGTACATTTTTGTTTAGCACCTTTTGTAAATCACCAGGCAGAATTATGGAACTCTATAACATGACTTATCCAACTGATTTTATCTATTGGGTTTGGTGCTTTCTATCCTCAAAAGAGCTACACAGGGTAGTACCAGGAACATCTGTTATTGTGGGTGTGGCAGCAGAAACCAAAGGTCATACTCTTGCTTGAAATGCAGGGCTCTGAACTGCAGAAAGCCTCATACAACACTAATCTACAGTAGTGGGAAGTAGTCATTGGGCCCAGAGAGATTGAAAATGACTCTATAGCTGTCATACTCAGACTGAGGCTCACAAGCTGCAAGTGGCTGTTTAATGTGTCTTCTGCAGCTTTTTGCAGAACATATTAAAACTCTGTGTGATGTAATTATTAACCAATCTGAGTGATTAACCAGTTAGAATGCTTTTACTATGTTATTAACCAATTGTAGTTGATAACATAATAATACTCGTTCTGTCATTTTGCTGTGAGAATTTTTTGTGTGTGTGTGTGTGAGTGAATGTATACACACACACACACACAGAGGTCCATCAAGCCTAGTATCCTGTCTTCCAACAGTGGCCAATACCAGGTGCTTCAGAGGGAATGAACAGAAGAGGTAATCATCAAGTGATCCATCCCCACTGTGCCCATTCCCAGCCTCTGGCAAACAGAGGCTAGGGACACCATCCCTATATATTATAAACACACACACATGTAAACTAAATATTTCCTGTCCTATTGTTTAAATATAAAAATATAGTACTATAGTAAATAAAACAATGAATTCACACTACTGTGGCTCTTTTGGGTAATGTTGATCCTGAACCACTGAGGTCTGAGTATCACTGCTCTGTATCTTGGTGGTTAAGGAATCCAACTGGGAGGTGGGAGACCCTGGTCCAGTGCCTCTGCTTGAATGACTATTTATCCATAGTAAGACAACTTCAACAGGAGAGATGAGGGAGCCCCACATCACACTGTCCAATAATTTAGTAGTTAGAGCACTCTTCTGAGGGGTGATAATTTTCCTGTTCAAATTCTTTCTCCCCATCAGGCAGAGGGTGGAGCTGAACATGGGTTTCCCACATCCCATGTGAGTTCTCTAATCACTGGGCAAAAAGTTATAAGGTGGGCAGATCCCCCTCTAGGTCCTATTCAAAATCTGGCCTCTGAGCACACCTACAAGATGGGGCTGTAACATTGAGCCAAAAAGAGTTAAGCAACTAGCAGGCTAAATGACCTAAATTCAACCTTTAAAGACATATTAGAAAAGTCTGTGTATGGTAATTAGGGCCATTCCACATTAGATAGATTATAGCTTTGAAATGCAAACCAGTATTGTTAGAGAATTAGAAGTAATACTAATTGTATGTGTTTACTTATATCTTGTTAGACGTTAACCATGCAAACAGATGGTTCCTGTCTGTTACTATATTCTATTGATTCAGGGATCAAAAAGGGAATATTAACATTTAGATGAAACCTGAATGTAATAATATCATTGTCTATATTTCTCTCTGAAGTTTGTAGTAAACTGTCTATGAACTGCTTAATGGATAATTACTCTTATGCTGATGAATGCAACTAGTTACCTGTATATACATAGGAAATAGATGATTCTATTTCAAAGCCACAATGCTTCACCCAAGGACTGCATGCTGTCAAGAGACTGCCTGAGAACTATATAAAGAACTCTAAGGCTCTTATCCTGTATTTCAGATCTGCTTAAGCTGTGTCAGGGGAAGTTTTAGTCACAAGATTGAGGTCCCTAGTTCCAGTCTGGGTCACCCTGACATTGGTCACCCTATGGAACTAATTCCAAAAGAAATTTTTGCAACTCTAAAGCTCACCATCTCTGCTATAACCTAAGAACTTTATTTGTATCTGTATGTATAATGATCTTTTAACCAATACTCTTTTCTTGTTTAATAATTTTTAGTTTAGTTATTAAGAATTGGCTGTCAGTGTGTATTTGGGTAAGATCTGAAATATACATTGACCTGATGGATAATGTGTCCGATCCTTTGGGATTGGCAGAACTTTTTTTATGATGAACAAAATTTTCAGTAATCCTCATCATATTTGACTTGTTTCTGTCTGGGTGGGAGCCAAAGGCTGGATTGTTTTAAGGGAGCTGTATTTTTTGGCTTCTGGGTAACCAGTAAGGTATTGTAGAAGCTGTTTTGTTGCTGGATTGGTGAATCTAAGTATTAGAATAACCAGTAGTTTTGGAGATTGTCTGCCTCATTCTTTGCAGTTTTCCCTGATTGAACAATCTTCGGCTATGCTATATTTGCCTTTCTTCCACAGGACAGAAAGGACTTTCTCTGTACAAAGTGCAAGCTGGTCTCCATATTGGAAGAGAAGGTTCAAGGTCTGCAGAAACAAGTATCAACCCTGCGTGGCATAAGAGAAAATGAAGATTTCCTGAACAGACATCAGGATATGCTTCTACGGGCACAATATTCTGAAGAATCACAGCAGACTGCGCAGCGGGGACAGAAGGACAATGAAGAAAATTGGCAGCATGTGACCTCCAGAAGAAGAAAGAGGAGCATCCATTTTCATGTTCTCAATGCAGCTACAGGTGAGCAACCATTTTCATGTTCTCTCCACAGGTACTAATGCGGAAAGTGGACTAGATGATACATCTAAGGGAAGGGAGCAGAAGGAGACTCCACCGACTGGAAGGCATGAGATGCACTGTCCTAGCAATGGAGGTTCCTCGAACACCACTCCCAAGAGAAGGAGGTGGGTGGTGGCAGTTGGGAACTCCCTCCAAAGGGGGACTGAGTCATCTATCTGCCATCCTGACCGGGAAAACCAAGAAGTGTGCTGCTTGCCAGGAGCTAAGATTCACGATGTGACAGAGAGACTACCGAGACTCATCAAGCCCTCAGATCACTACCCCTTCCTGCTTCTCCATGGGGCAACCAATGATACTGCCAAGAATGACCTTGGGTGGATTGCTGCAGACTACGTGGCTCTGGGAAGAAGGATAAAGGAGTTTGAGGTGCAAGTGGTGTTCTCATCCATCCTCCCTGTGGAAATAAAAGGCCCAGGTAGAGACTGTTGAATCATGGAAGTCAATGAATGGCTATGCAGATGGTGTTGGAGAGAAGACTTTCAAGTCTTTGACCATAGGATGGTGTTTCAAGAAGGATTGCTAGGAAAAGATGGGTTCCACCTAATGAAGAGAGGGAAGAGCATCTTCGCAAGCAGACTGACTAACCTAGTGAGGAGGGCTTTAAACTAGGTTTACTGGGGGAAGGAGACCAAAGCCCTGAGGTAAGTGGGGAAGTGGGATACCAGGAGAAAGCACGAGCAGGAGAGCACAAGAGGGGAGGACTCCTGCCTCATACTGAGAAAGCAGGACAATCAGCCAATTATCTTAAGTGCCTATACAAAAATGCAAGAAGTTTGGGAAACATGCAGGGAGAACTGGAAGTCCTGGCACAGTCAAGGAACTATGATGTCACTGGAATAACAGAGACTTGGTGGGATAACTCACAAGACTGGATTACTGTCATGGATGGATATATAATTGTTCAGGAAGGACAGGCAGGGCAGAAAAGGTGGGGAAGTTGCACTGTATGTAAGAGAGCAGTATGACTGTTCAGCGCTCCAGTATGAAACTGCAGCAAAACCTGAGAGTCTCTGGATTAAGTATAGAAGTGTGAGCAACAAGGGTGATGTCGTGGTGGGAGTCTGCTATAGACCACCAGACCAGGGGGGATGAGGTGGACGAGGCTTTCTTAGGGCAACTAGCAGAAGTTACTAGATCACAGGCCCTGGTTCTCTTGGGTGGACTTCAATCACCCTGATATCTTCTGGGAGAGCAATACAGCAGTGCACAGACAATCCAGGAAATTTTTGGAAAATGTAGGGGACAATTTCCTGGTTCAAGTGCTGGAGGAACCAATTAGGGGCAGACCTCTTCTTGACCTGCTGCTCACAAACAGAGAAGAATTAGTAGGGGGAAGCAAAAGTGGATGGGAGACAAATGACCATGAGATGGTTGAGTTCAGAATCTTGACACAGGGAAGAAAGAAGAGCAGCAGAATACTGATCCTGGACTTCAGAAAAGCAGACTTTGACTCCCTCAGGGAACTGATGGGCAGGATCCCCAGGGAGAATAACATGAGGGGTAAAGGAGTCCAGGAGATCTGGCTGTATTTTAAAGAATCCTTATTGAGGCTGCAGGAAAAAAACATCCCGATGTGTAGAAAGAATAGTAAATATGGCAGGTGACCAGCTTGGCTTAACAGTAAAATCCTTGCTGATCTAAAACACAAAAAAGAAGCTTACAAGAAGTGGAAGACTGGACAATTATGAGGGAGGAGTATAAAAATATTGCTCAGGCATGCAGGAGTGAAATCAGGAAGGCCAAATCACACTTAGGGTTCCAGCTAGCATGGGATATTAAGAGTAACACGAAGGGTTTCTTCAGGTATGTTAGCAACAAGAAGATCAAGGAAAGTGTGGGCCCCTTACTGAATGGAGGAGGCAACCTAGTGACAGAGGATGTGAAAAAGCTAATGTGCTCAATGCTTTTTTTGCCTCTGTCTTCATGAACAAGGGTCAGCTCCCAGACTACTGCACTGGGCAGCACAGGGAGGAGGTGACCAGCCCTCTGTGGAGAAAGAAGTGGTTCAGGACTATTTAGAAAAGCTGGATGAGCACAAGTCCATGGGGCCAGATGCACTGCATCCGAGGGTGCTAAAGGAATTGGCTGATGTGATTGCAGAGGCGTTGGCCATTATCTCTGAAAACTCATGGTGATCGGGGGAGGTCTCGGATGACTGAAAAAAGGATAATGTAGTGCCCATCTTTAAAAAAGGGAAAGAGGAGGAGGCCAGTCAGCCTCACCTCAGTCCCTGGAAAAATCATGGACCAGGTCCTCAAGGAATCATTTCTGAAGCACTTAGAGGAGAGGAAAGTGATCAGGAATAGCCAGCATGGATTCACCAAGGGTAAGTCATGCCTGACTAACCTAATTGCCTTCTGAGATGAGATAACTGTCTCTGTGGATGAGGTGAAAGCAGTGGATGTGTTATTCCTTGACTTTAGCAAAGCTTAGATAAGGTCTCCCACAGTATTCTTGCCAGCAAGTTAAAGTAGTATGGACTATAACGTGGATAGAAAACTGGCTAGATCTTTGGGCTTAACAGGTAGTGATCAATGGCTCCATGTCTACTTGGCAGCTGGTATCAAGCGTAGTGCCCCAAGGGTCAGTCCTGGGGCTGGTTTTGTTCAATATCTTAATTAATGATCTGGAGGATGGTGTGGATTGCCCCCTCAGCAAGTTTGCAGATGACACTAAACTGGGAGGAGTGGTAGATACACTGGAGGGTAGGGATAGGATACAGAGGGACCTAGACAAATTAGAGGAGTGGGCCAAAAGAAATCTGATGAGGTTCAACAAGGACAAGTGCAGAGTCCTGCACTTAGGATGGAAGAATCCTATGCACTGATATATACTAGGGACTGAGTGGCTAGGCAGCCGTTCTGCAGAAAAGGACCTAGGGGTTACAGTGGATAAGATGCTGGATGAGAGTCAACGGTGTGCCCTTGTTGCCAAGAAGCCTAATGGCATTTTGGGCTGTATAAGTAGGATTATTGCCAGCAGATCGAGGGACATGATCATTCCCCCCTATTCAGCATTGATGAGGCCTGATCTGGAGTATTGTGTCCAGTTTTGGGTCCCACAATACAAGAAGGATCTGGAAAAATTGTTAAGAGTCCAGCGGAAGGCAACAAAAATGATTAGGGGGCTGGAGCACATGACTTATGAGGAGAGGCTGAGGGAACTGGGATTATTTACTCTGCAGAAGAGACAAATGGGAGGGGAGGGCTGATAGCTGCTTTCAGCTACCTGAAAGGGGGTTCTAAAGAGGATGGGTCTAGACTGTTCTCAGTGGTACTGGATGACAGAACATGGAGTAATGGTTTCAAGTTGCAGTGAGGGAGGTTTAGGTTGGATATTAGGAAAAACTTTTTCACTAGGAGTGTGGTGAAGCACTGGAATGGGTTACTTAGGGAGGTGGTTGAATCTTCTTCCTTAGAGGTTTTTAAGGTCAGGCTTGACCAGGGCTGGTTCCTGGCACCAGCTCAGCAAGCAGGTGCTTGGGGCGGTCAACAGAAAGGGGTGGCACGTCCGGGTTTTGGCAGCGGGTCCCTTGGTCTCTCTCGGAGGGAAGGACCTGCTGCCAAATTGCCTCCGAAGAATGAAGAGGTGCCAGTGGAGCTGCTGCCAAAGTGGCACCGATCGTGACTCTGAGCTTGACAAAAGCCTGGCTGGGATGATTTATTTGGGGATTGGTCTTGTTTTGAGCAGGGGGTTGCACTAGATGACCTCCTGAGGTTTCTTCCAACCCTGATATTCTATGATTCTATGATTCAATGTAGACCCCCTGGGACCTTGGCTACAGGGGCCTCAGGAATGAAACAGGTGGAGGAGTGCCTATCTTCCCTCCGTTGTGGATTTCACTTAGGTGGGAGATAGTTCTCCAGATTCCTAGAGTGAGGCAGTGCTGTGTATGCCTGGAGGCGAAAACACATCCGGAACTTTTACCCTGAAAATTTAGGTGTTAAGTTAATTCAGGTGGCTGAAAGTTTAGGTAGCAGCAGAACGGGAGTTTTGTGCTGTGTAGAGGAGCCTGAAACTGGGACTTCGGTGTTTAAAGAAATTTTGTGGATTTTAGCCAAGCTATCTGTGCCTTGACAAGTACAACAACATAGGAAATAAGCAGCAAACACAGTAGTAAATGGAGGATTAGGCCCTTAAACTGCCAATCCTGCAGACCCTTATATTCCTAACTTTGTGTAGGTGAAAAGTACCACTGACTTTAAATAGACTACTTCTGTTTGTAAAACTAGGCACGTATTGAAATGCTTACAGGTTTGGTGACTTAGATTGCAAATGACTAGGGCAGGTACTCTGGGTTCGAACCTGAAAACCCATTCACATACACAATCTCATTGATTTAAATGGGACTGCACACAGAAAGGAGAGCAGTATTTGTATGAGTAACAGCTGCAGAGAAATCCAGTTATCTTTATCATTTCACATGAGATACTACAGATTTGTGGAACTAAGTAAATAGTAACTGCAATCTGTTTGTGTACATGTATGTGAGTGTGTACACCCACCCACCCCCCAATCCAAATTTTGTCCTTGCATACATTGCTACAGCTCTCAGGGATACTAATAGGAGCTGTACATGTATCCAAAGGGAGAACACAGCCTATATAGACTAGACTAGCAATTCATCATGTGTTACATTTAAAAAAACAAAGCATTTACAAATGACATGGTATTAAAGATGTTATGAAATCAACATGGTATTTACTATAAAAGAGACACTGTTAGATTGATATCGATTAGTATCTTACTATGCATGATCTTTTTCTTTTTTTTAATCAAGAAACAAAAATCTATAGTACCTGCAACCCATCAACTGTTCCCAAGCTACATTCAGGTATCTAAGTTTTTTATTAAATCAGCAAATGAATATGAAGAGACTCCATATAAATGAAATATAAAGCTACAAAGAAATATTTCCTTTGCTTATTGCCTGTTGAACTTGACTCAGTATAGGGGTATATGGTTATATGTGCTGTACATACATTTTTGCTTAATGCAGCGTAAATGAATTAGACTGAACATAAGAATGGCCATACTAGGTCAGACCAAACGTCCATCTAGCCCAGTAGCCTGTCTTCTGACAACAGTGGCCAGTACCAGGTGCTTCAGAGAAAATAAACAGAACAGGCAATCCTGAAGTGATCCATGCCCTGTTGTCCATTCCCAGCTTCTTGCAAATAGAGGCTAGGGACACCATCCCTGCCCATCCTGGCTAATAGCCATTGATAGACCCATCCTCCATGGATTTATTCATTCTTTTTTGAACATTGTTATAGTCTTGGCCTTCACAACAGCCTCTGGCGAAGAGTTCCACAGGTTGACTGTGTGAAGAAATATTTCCTTTTGTCTGTTTTAAACCTGCTGCCTATTAATTTCATTTGGTGACCCCTAGTTCTTCTGTTATGAGAAGGAGTAAATAGTACTTCCTTATTTACTTTCTCCACACCAGTCTATCATACCCCGCCTTAGTCATCTCTTTTCCAAACTGAAAAGTCACAGTCTTATTAACCTCAACTCATACAGAAGCCGTTCCATATGCCTAATCATTTTTGTTGCCCTTTTTTGAATCTTTTCCTATTCCAATATATCTTTTTTGAGATAGGGCGACCAGATCTCCATGCAGTATTCAAGATATGGACGTAAAATGGATTTATATAGAGGCAATATGATATTTTCTGTCTTATTATCTTAATGATTCCCAACATTCTGTTAACTTTGACTGCTGCTGCACATTGAATGGATGTAGAGAACTATCCATAATGACTCCAAGATCTCTTTCTTGAGTGGTACATGCTAATTTAGACCCCATCATTTTATATGTATAGTTGGGATTATATTTTCCAGTGCGCACTACTTTGCATTTATCAACTGCTTTAAACTCTGTGGGCTTGTCTAAACATACAGCACTACAATGGCACAGCTGTACTGATTCAACTCTGCTGCTATAGCACTTAGTGAGAACACTACCTATTCTGTCAGGAAAGCTTTCCCATCCTTGAGAGGTGATAGCTTTGTTGATGGGAGAAGCCCTCCCATCAATATAGCACTGTCTACAGTGGGGGTTAGGTCAGTATAACTGTGTTGCTCAGGGATATGGATTTTCCATACCCCCAAGTGATGTAGTTATACCGACATAAATCTATAGTGTAGACCAATCCTGTGTCTGTAGCCAAGGTCAAATTGCAACCCTTATATTTTGTAGCAGAAGGATCCACATGCTGAAACTAGGTAGGAATTACTTAAAATAAAAAGGCTGTCTACATATATATACATATTCATTCTGAAAAGGATGATACCTAGAGCAAGTGAAGTCTTGTATAGATCAGGTCTAGCTTGCATGCAAATTGCATACAGAATATGGATTGGCAAGCTAAAAAATGTTTAATATTCATTAAACTGTATATCCATGGCACAGTATCCAAATAATCAAAGCTTATTTTAAAAATAGCTTTCAGAGACTGAAACTCTTCTAAGTTCTTTGCAGACTTTTGGAATGTCCTAAGATCTTCATATCTATTTATTTTGAGGAAAGAGGGTAAAAGACATTTGAAAACAAGATTTTCATAAGACTCTTTCTCAGTACCCATGTCTAGGCTATATTCTGATCTCAGTAATAGATCCAAAGTAATTCTATTAAAGAGTGTGGATTTGTAAATAATTGAAATCAGAATCTGTCCCTGTGTCTTTAAAAATGAAATTGAACAACTTCAGAATCTTTCCAGTGGAGGGATTTTCTGTTCACTTCAGTTGAAAAATAGAAGATTATAATGGTGGGAGTTGGGATGCTGCCCTTCCCTAGGTTTTCTCAGTTACTGTGTCTTGAAAAGATAACCAATTACCAAAAAATTGCAAACGCATGGAGAAAAAACTCCTAGCAGACAATGACAATTCCTTCTTTTCTCTAATTGCCTATCTATATAAACTGTTTATGCTCCCTCATATTCCATGTTAAGCAAATAGATTATTGAATGGCAGATGTATCCCATGTATTTTAAAGAAGTATTAAATCCATTATGAAATTTTTAGTGTATAGATCACTGCCATTCCTACCATTTTATTTAATTGTGGCTGCATTTTTTATTAATTATTCTTAAGGGGCCTGAAGTGCAAACATATTAAAGGAGTAATTAAAAACACAATGAAAAAAACCTTTGTAAAGCAAAAGTGAAAGAGAGAGGGAGAAATTATTTACAGTGACTTTGTGACATGCTTGTGTTAATGTTAACAAACCATTAGAATTTGGCTTCTACCTCACATCACTGCATAAACTGTCTGAATCTAAGGGTATGGCTACACTTGAAACTTCAAAGCGCTGCCGCGGCAGCGCCTTGAAGTGCGAGTGTGGTTGCAGCGCCAGCGCTGGGAGAGAGCTCTCCCAGCGCTGCACGTACTCCACATCCTCTATGGGTGTAGCTTGCAGCCGCGGCTCCCTGCGCTGCGGCACTGTTTACACTGAGGCTTTACAGTGCTGTATCCTGCAGCGCTCAGGGGGGTGTTTTTTTCAAACCCCTGAGCGCGAAAGTTGCAGCGCTGTAAAGCGCCAGTGTAGCCATGGCCTAAGTACTGAATGCTTGGCCCATTTCTGGTTATTCAGTCCCGTGTCTCCTCCCTCCCCCACCCCCCGAACACAAATTAAATAAAAAATGCAGCATATATCCCAGTAGTTCTCAAGCTTTTGTATTGTTTACCCCTTTCACATAGCAAGCCTCTGAGTGTGACCCCCCTTATAAATTTAAAAACACTTTTTAATATATTTAACTCCATTATAAATGCTGGACGCAACGTGGGGTTTGGGGTGGAGGCTGACCGCTTGTGACCCCCCATGCAATAACCTTGCAACCTCCTCAGGAGTCCTGACCCCCAGTTTGAGACTCCCTGATATATCCTATATAGGTAAAAGACAACTTGGAATGATATTCTATTCTAGAGTAAAACCCAGTAAACTTACTGTTCCTCCCTAGCTCTGACCACTTTCTTGAAAATAATCTGTACAATGATGTAGTAGGTTTTCAATCTCTAAGTGCAATGATGATTACACACCAGTGGCTCTCAGATTTGATGAGCTGCTTCTGCCTCAGTAGTGAAATATATATCCCCTTTAGACTGTTGTACTTCCTATTAGTTGAAGACCAGTCCAGGGCTCTTAAATTTTCCAGATGCTTTTTTCAAACCAGCTACATATGAAAATACAAACACCTGTCTGCATCCAGCATGTCTGCCTCAAGTCTGTTCTTTTAATATAAATTCAATTGTGATCATAGTAATGCATAGCACAAAAATCAAGAGGGACAGTAACATGCAGGAGAACAGAATCAGGGTACATAGCAACCTGGTGAAATTAGAGCAAAGCGGCTGTTGGCAACAAGGAGAGAGTCAGTATTAATAAATCTACACACCCTAGGAGAAGAAAGCAACCGAATAAATGCAAAATCAGGGAAAGTAACCAAGCATCTTTTCTCATCTCCTTAAAGTGGGTTTATTTGCATCTTGTCTCCATGGTAATGTCCCAATATTCCTCTCGTGTAAACAAAGGCCTGGTCTACACTACGCGTTTAAATCGATTTTAGCAGTGTTAAACCGATTTAACGCTGTACCCGTCCACACAATGAGGTCCTTTATATCGATATAAAGGGCTCTTTAAATCGGTTTCTGTACTCCTCCCCAACGAGAGGAGTAGCGCTAAAATGGGTATTACCATATTGGATTAGGGTTAGTTGGCTGCAAATCGACGGTATTGGCCTCCAGGTGGTATTCCACAGTGCACCATTGTGACCGCTCTGGACAGCAATCTCAGCTCTGATTCACTGGCCAGGTAGACAGGAAAAGCCCCGTGAACTTTTGAATTTTATTTCCTGTTTGGCCAGCGTGGAGCTCTGATCAGCACAGGTGACCACGCAGAGCTCATAAGCACAGGTAAAATGCAGTCTCCTGAGAATTGAAAAAGAGCTCCAGCATGGACCGCACAGGAGGTACTGGATCTGATCGCTATATGGGGAGAGGATTCTGTGCTAACAGAACTCTGTACCAAAAGACGAAATGAAAAAATATTTGAAAAAATTTCCAAGGCTATGATGGAGAAAGGCCACACCAGGGACTCAGTGCAGTGCAGAGTGAAAGTTAAGGAGCTCAGACAAGCCTACCAGAAAACCAAAGAAGCAAATGGAAGGTCCGGGGCAGGACCAAAAACATGCCGCTTCTACGTTGAGCTGCATGCAATTCTAGGGGGGTCCGCCACTACTATCCCACCCCTGTCCGTGGATTTGGAGGTGGGGTTGGTAATCTCAGCCATGTCTGAGGATTCTGTGGATGGGGAAGATGAGGAGGAGGAAGAGGAGGATGAGCTTGCAGAGAGCACACAGCACTCCATTAGCCCCAACAGCCAGGAGCTTTTTCTCACCCAGATGGAATTACCCTCCCAGCCCTCCCAAGCCACTAGCCCAGACAGTGAAGCCATGGAAGCGACCTCTGGTGAATGTACCTTTGTAAATATAAAACATGGTTTAAAAGCAAGCATTTTTTAATGACTGAATTGGCCATGAGGACTTGGGATGCATTCGTGGCCAGTAGAGTTATTGGAAAAGTTTGTTAACATGTCTGGGGATGGAGCGGAAATCCTCCAGGGACATCTCCATGAAGCTCTCCTGGAGGTACTCCAAAAGGCTTTGCAGAAGGTTTCTGGGCAAGGTAGCCTTATTTCGTCCACCATGGTAGGACACTTTACCATGCCATGCATGTAGCAAGTAATCGGGTATCATTGAATGACAAAGCATAGCTGCGTATGGTCCCGGTGATTGCTGGCATTCAAGAAACATCCGTTCTTTATCTCGCTGTGTTATCCTCAGGAGAGTGATATCGTTCATGGTAACCTGGCTGAAATTCAGGGATTTAAGTAAGGGGACAGAGATGACGCTTCCTACTGGGCTGTTTACCTGTTGCTTAAAAGAAATCCTTACTTGCATGTAGCCAAGCAGGGGAAGTGAATAGCGCTGAGCTTTTTCGCGTTTGGCTATCAGGGTTCTTCCCTGCTACTAGCCACGCGGTGGAGGGGTGATTAGCAGTGATCTTCCATGATATCACCCATGCGGTGGGGGGAGGGGTAAAGCGATCATCTCACAGAATTGGAGGGGTGTGTGGCTTCTGCTGCTGCATGTTAACAAGAAAGAAGCATCACTGAACGGGATTTGCTTGGTATTTGGGAAAGGAGGGCACTGTGTATATGAAGGCTGCAGAAGCCGAAAGACAATGGCTTACCATGGCCGCATGCAAGCTGAATTCCGATGCCCGGGCCTGTGTCTGTGAGATCTGTAACACCAGAGCCACAGGCACTCAATACTAAGATGCAAAGTGCAAGCTTGTAGTGAAATCACATGTGCTATGTAAGGTGAATAGTGTTGTTCACTGTGAAAGAGTATAAGCATTGTTCTGTAAAATGTATCTCTTTAAATACTTCTCTCCCTTTTTTCCCTCCCTCAGGCAGCTGCACATTCTTCAAGTCTCCCTACTCCATCCCGAAGGCTATCTCAGATAAGGTGGAGGAAGAAGACGACGCAAGACAAAATGTTCCCGTAAATCATGGAAGTGACCCGCAATGAAAGAGCTCATCTGAATGAGTGGAAGGACATGGTATCAAAGTTACAGGAAAGATGCCAGTGAACGTGAAGACAGGAGGGACCAATGTGAGGATAGGAGGGATGAACGTGAGGATAGGAGAGACGCTCAAGATGAGAGGTGGCTGCAGGAAGATCAGAGGTGTAGGCAGGAAGATCATCGGTGGCGGGATGCAATGCTGGGGCTGCTGCGTGATCAGACTGATATCCTTCGAGGTCTGGTGAAGCTTCAGGAAGAGCAGCGGGGTCACAGAGTGCTGCTGCAGCCCCTGTGTAACCACCCTCACCACTCACCATGTTCCATGTCTTCCTCACCCAGACGTGTAAGAACGTGTGGGGGAAGGGTTCGTGCACCTGCCCACTCCACCCCCATGGACAGCCCAACCAAAAGGCTGTCATTACATTGAAATGTTTTTAGTAGCCTTTTCCTCCCCTCCTATCCTCCTCCCAAACCACAGCTGGGGTACCTTGTCATTTCTCTTCATCTTTTTATAATGACTTTTTAATAAAGAATACATGACTTTTAAAATGATAGTGACTTAATTTCCTTAAGCAAGCTGTAATCGACGGGGGAGGGTGGGTTGCTTACAGGGAATGAGTCAATCGATTGGGGGGAGTTCCTCAAGGGGAAACAAACACAACAGTTACACCATACCCTGGCCCATGATGAAACTCGTTTTCAAAGCTTCTCTGATGCGCTCCGCTTCCTGGTGTGCTCTTTTAATTGCCCTGGTGTCTGGCTGCATGTAATCAGCGGCCAGGTGATTTGCCTCAGCCTCCCACCCCCCCATAAAGGTCTCCCCCTTACTCTCACAGAGATTGTGGAGCACACAGCAAGCAGCAATAACAAAGGGGACATTGGTTTGGCTGAGGTCTGAGTGAGTCAGTAATGTGCGCCAGCGCGCCTTTAACGGCCAAATGCACATTCTACCACCATTCTGCACTTGCTCAGTCTGTAGTTGAACAGCTCCTGACCACTGTCCAGGCTGCCTGTGTATGGCTTCATGAGCCATGGCATCAAGGGGTAGGCTGGGTCCCCCAGGATAACTACCGGCATTTCAACATCTCCAACTGTTATTTTCTGGTCTGGGAAGTAATTCCCTTGCTGCAGCTGTTTAAATAGAGTAGTGTTCCTGAAGATGTGAGCATCATGAACCTTTCCTGGCCATCCCATGTGGATGTTGGTGAAACGTCCTTTGTGATCCTCCAGTGCTTGCAGCACCATTGAAAAGTACCCCTTGCGGTTTACGTATTGGGTGCCCTGGTGCTCCGGTGCCAAGATAGGGATATGGGTTCCATCTATTGCCCCCCCACAGTTAGGGAATCCCATTGCAGCAAAGCCATCCACTATGACCTGCACATTTCCCAGAGTCACAACCTTTTGTAGCAGCAGCTTAATGATTGCTTTGGCTACTTGCATCACAGCAGCCCCCACAGTAGATTTTCCCACTCCAAATTGTTTCCCGACTGACCAGTAGCTGTCTGGTATTGCAAGCTTCCAGAGGGCTATTGCCACTCGCTTCTCCACTGTGAGGGCTGCTCTCATCTTGGTATTATGGCATTTCAGGGCAGGGGAAAGCAAGTCACAAAGTTCCATGAAAGTGCTCTTACGCATGTGAAAGTTTCGCACCCACTGCGAATTGTCCCACACCTGCAAAACTATGCGGTCCCACCAGTTTGTGCTTATTTCCTGGGCCCAAAATCAGCGTTTAATGGCTAGAACCTGCCCCATTACCAGCAGGATCTCCAAAGCGCAGGGGCCCGCAGTTTGAGAGAATTCTGTGTCCATGTCCTCATCACTCTCGTCGCCGCGCTGCCGTAGCCGCCTCCTCCTCCTCGCCTGGCTTTGCAGGTCCCGGTTCAGCATAGACTGCACGAGAATGCACGTGGTGTTTACAATGTCCACGATTGCGGTATTGATCTGAGCAGGGTCCCTGCTTGCTGTGCTACGGTGTCTGCACAGGTCACCCAGGAAAAAAGGGCACGAAATGGTTGTCTGCTGCTTTCACGGAGGGAGAGGTGAGGCTGTACCCAGAACCACCCGCGACAATGATTTTTGCCCCATCAGGCACTGGGATCTCAACCCAGAATTCCAAGGGGCGGGGGAGACTGCGGGAACTATGGGATAGCTACGGGATAGCTACCCACAGTGCAACGCTCCAGAAATTGACGCTAGCCTCGGACCATGGACGCACACCACCGAATTAATGTGCCTAGTGTGGCCGCATGCATTCGACTTTATTCAATCTGTTTTACAAAACCGGTCTATGTAAAATTGGAATAATCCCGTAGTGTAGACATACCCAAACACTCTAGTTGATGGAGGGAAGGTGTACAAGGGGGATATAGATGCTGGAAGAGGAGCTGAAGGCAACAAGGCTTCTATCTTAAGAAGTTGTTCACAGTAAGAAAAAAATTGGGAAACACTGATTACATACATAAACTCAATTCTGATCAGGCACCAAAGTGACAGGCTTAAACAGAATAGAGGGTAGATCCAAACCACAGAATGATCTTCTTGATTGTAGTTCCCTTTGCTCTAATCTTTCCAGGTCATTTTGTAGTTTGGTTCTGTTCTCCTGTGTGTTTGGTACTGATGAAGAAAAACAGTTAAGTGGGTGTGTACTATTATTACATACAAAAAACCCTGCAGCCCCAATGTTACAAGAATGTTAAAGTCAAGGACTTGAAAATTAGGAAATGTCAGCATTTAGGTTGCCCATGCAACCTTAATATGCCCCCCCTGGTGTATCCATGGAGACAAAGAGTAGTCAAAGTGCACTGTGGAATTTTTAGTGCACCGTAGCAGGACCCATATGGTGACTTAGTGTGCAGAAGTCTAGTGTGCTGGACATTGATACCCTGGCTTGCTGCATATTAAGTCTCCATGGGCAGAGCCAACCATCTGTGAGAAGCAGTTTATTTACTTCTCATCACTTCCTTAATCTACTGGCATTGTGTGGTCTGATGATAATCTCTCTTTATTTTTCTCTCTGCACTAATCCCCATGGGTGACCTCTGTTACACAGTCTGGAGTGACTCATGAGCAGGAGTGCCTACCTCAGGATAAACTGTCAAAAACAGGCAGACACCCCAAGCTGGTGATGAGTTCTACAGTTAGATTTTACCAAGCCAGTAACAACTGTGAACTCCTGGATCACTATACTAGTCTTACTGTGGAGTCAGGGACAGTCCCATTAGACTCTCCAGTCTATCTTGACACTCAGACAAACTGGACTTAGTGACAAGTGGTCACTTATACCAAAAATCACATCCCATTCATGTGCTTCCAGTCCTAAGAGACCAGTCACTTGCCCTCAGATCAATTGTTATGCTAGATCTTACACCAAAGACAATGCCTATACCAATCCTGTAATGAACTATTTAAAGGTTTAAAAACTAGGAAAAAGGAATAAGAGTCATTTACAGGTTAAAGCAAGTAAACATGCACAACAATAAGTTACCACCTAAATCCTAAGACTAACAGAGTTCTCAATTCAGGGCAGACCCAGGAGGCAACCTCTGGGGATCTCTGGCTTCATTTTAAAGTCTCTGTCCCTTCAGAGTTCTAACAGCCAAAAAGATGAAGCTTCTTCTTGTCAGAGATTTTTTATTCTCTTCCTCCATGATGAAACAACTTCACATGCAAGTCTCCTCTTTGTGGGTGGGGGACAATCAACAAAGTCTTTTGTCGTCTGATGTTTCACAATGGTTTGGCTGGTGTCTATGGGTCTTCTTTTGTCAGGCAGGAGATAGTACCCAGGGCCGGCTCCAGGCACCAGCTTAGCAAGCAGGTGCTTGGGGCAGCCACTCTGGAGAGGGGCGGCAGGTCCAGGTATTCGGTGGCAATTCGGCAGAGGGTCCCTCACTCCAGGTCAGAGCAAAGGCCCTCCCGCTGAATTGCCGCAGATCGCAGCTTTTTTTTTTTTTTTGCGTGCACACTGCTTGGGGAGGCAAACCCCGTGGGGCGGCAAACCCCCTGGGGCTGACCCTGATAGCACCTCCTGTGGCAAAGTAGTATTTCACACTTGGTAATGTTTCTCTCATGATTGTGGGGTGTACAGTTCCAGAGCAAACACTTCTACAGTTACAGTGTAATGATGAGGCCTTTGTCTGTACACATATTGCAACACCTGAAGCCTAAAGCCTTCGTCTGCAACCAGATTAAAAGAGCAGCGGAGCAGCAGCCATTAGCTGAGAAGCAGCAAGTCACATCCTCACATTCCATCTAAATTACATTAAAACAACGTAATATCAGGCTTTTAAGAAGGAGACCCTGTCCTAATGGCACCCACTGTCACCAGATAAAGAAACAAACCTAGGATGGTTAAAGAAAACTTAGTTTGATAGCATTTTGTCTGTCAAGAAATCACTTCTCAATAGGTGTGGTTGTGAAATCCTCATTTCTTTATTATTTTGTCATTATAGTCCCCACTTCCCTATTGTTTGTCTATATGGTCTCTGTCTGGTTCCTTAATTGTTTCTGTCTCTTACATAATTAATTTTACTAGGTATAAATTAATTAAGGTGGTGGGATAAGATTGGTTAGAGAATTTTGTTACACTATGGTTAGTAAAATTTTAGTATAATGATTGGTTAAGGTACAGTTAAAAAGGACTCAGATTTCACTATATAAACTGGGGTCCAAAAGGAAGTTCTTTGATACCAGCTCCAGGACACCGCCCCAAGATCAGAGCTGCTAGGTCTCAGCACTCTGCCAATGACACCATGCAGAAACTGGAGTCCCCCAGATGACCTGATCCTGATTGGACATCGAGAAAATTAATCTGTTTTATTGGGAGTGGTGAGCACTGTATGTGTAGCGTGTGCAGTCTGTTTTTGGTGATTGTTAATAAATAGAGATTATGTAGTATATTACTGTGTGAGTCTCTTTCACTGGTAAAAGACCCTGTAAACCCGCAAAAGATTAGGCCCTGAGTCCACAGGGAAAAAGTGTTTGCCTGGAGCCCATGGAGGAGTAGAGCCCAAAGCCCGCAGGGGAGGAGTTAGGTGCTTTTCGCCTGGAGCCCTAGGAACTGGGAAAGGGTGCGGGTGCCTAAATTAAGAGGGTTACACCTTGAGCCCTAAGAACTGGGTAAAGGTGGATACCCTTGAGTTTGTGAGTAACAGAGAACTTTGTGTGGGTAACAACAGAGCAACATGGGATATAGATATTGTAAGTGAGATTAATTCATGCAACAACATACAAGTATTTCACAGAGTCTAAACACAGAATTCATTCTTATAAAACTAATACCTATTTTGAGCAAAACTAACAGGGAGGTGACATGATCTGGTCTCCAGTTAAGAGGTTGTCAGTTCTTAGCTACTGCCTGCAGCCTGGGAAAGTGTTGGCATCTGGCCTGCCAGAGTCACAAACTCATCTTTTCTTTTTTATCTATATCATCTTTGAATCTCCACCTCTGCTTTCCCCCCATTGTCCAGCTCTTTCTCCTGCCTCTACAATTGCTTGAATAAAAATGTTACAAAATCTGAACTTCTGAGGTGTTGCTCATAAACTTCCTGCACCCCTTCCCCACTACTGCTTAAAACTTGGTTCTTCTCCCAGTCACTGAAACTCACAATCCTGTTATCTTTGATTGTATCTGCAAGCATGGGGAGACACTCCCGTGCCGGTCTCTCTCTCTCTTGATCTTCCCAATGCCCAAGCCCAGTCACCTTCTTCCCTTTCCCTAGCACGGTGGGAGAACATACAAACTTCCTGGCACAGGGACCTGCTGTAAACATTCCCTTAGAGCATTTTCCAAACTCTGCTTTTTTTCCCCTTTTCTATTTGTAATCTTGCCCATCTGCCACTAACCTCGGCTCTCACTATACATCTCTTCTGTACTATAGCATGTGTCCTCTTCTTTCTTTCCTTCACTGACCCCAATTCCCCATCCTTGTTACCTCAACAGTTCTCACCAGTTCCACCCATCACCATCTACCCTCTCTTCCCACTAGCACACATGTAGGGTTCCACTGCCAAATCCTTCTCCTCCATTCCGGAGACACATTTGGCTCAATCCTGGCCCCCAATGTGTCTCCATCCTCTCAACTTCCCTCACCTGTCCCCACCACCATCTCTGCCCATTTTGTGCCACCATTCCCAAACTCAGTCACTTCCCCTTCAGTCTCTGGAGTGCCTACCCCATCTCTAAAAAGATTATAACTATCCACAGTTTTTTCATATCTCACTCCCTCTAACTCATGTCTCTTACAGAGACCTGGATTCCTTCATCTGACAATGACTCTGCAGCTGCCCTCTCTTCTTGTAGGCCTCTACTTCTCTCACACTCTCTACCCAAGATCAGATCATGGTAGGAATGTTGGTTTTCTCCTCTCCGGCTTCTGCTTCTCACATCCAAGCTATATCTAAATCTTGCACAATCTCTAAGATATGGCCCTTCCCTTGCAGCCACATAGCCATAATGGTTGTCCGGGCTCTCATCATCATGTATCTTGATTATTGGACTATCCCTCTCTAGCCTTCACAAATGCAATCTTGCTTTGCTCATATCCATTCAGAATACTACAGCGAAGACCATTCTAGACATCATGTTGACCATGTCACCCGTCTCCTTACATTCCTCCACTGACTCCTGCTTTTCTATTGTGTCAAACAGAAGCTTCTTGCCTGTACTTTCAAGACCTTTCTTGACATACTCCATCTGACATGTCATCTCTCCTTCACTGTCAAAATATCAACCTCCTCCTCTGAACAGCCCATCATGTCCCATTTGTTAAATTTTCGAACAAACACTTTTGTGCTTTCTCCCATGCTGTCCATCATGGTGGGGAGGAGCTCCTCATAAAAATCCATAAAGTTATCTCATCATCCTTCAAATACTTCTTTGCTGTGATGTGTACAAAAAACCTCTACAATGGCTAGGCTGTGGGTTCATACCACAGTCCATAGGCACCAACTCCATGGGCGCTTCAGGGCTGACGCACCCATGGGAAAAAAATGGTGGGTGTTGAGCACCCACCGGCAGCCCCACTCTCAGCTGCCTCTGCCGTGCTTCCTGCACGCCGGCAGGCCCTGCAAATCAGCACCTCCCTGCGACACCCACCTGCCACAATCAGGTGTTTCACGGTGTGCAGGGAGGTTGGGAGGGGGAGCGAGAATGTGGCATGCTTGGCAGAAGGGGCGGAACTGAATGGGAAGAGGCAGGGTGGGGTGGAGCGGGGGCGGGAAGAGATGGGGGATGGGTGGGGCTTGGGAGAAGGGGAGGAGTGGGGCAGAGCTGGGGGTTTAGCACCCCCTGGCACTTTGGAAAATTGGTGCCTGTGCCATAGTCTGTCACACTGACCAGTAGCTTCTCATTGTTTCCTTGTATTCCCCTTTCTCTTTGTCTGTATCCATCTGTTGTTTCTTGCTATCCTGAGACAGCAAATTTTTTTGGGCAGTGACCATTGTTTTGTTTCGTGTTTATACAGGACCTAGCACAATGGGGCAGGGATGCTGGAACAATTTGTATAGTAGGGGTGCTGTGAGTCACTGAACCAAACTGTAAACCCTGTACATGATGGAAACCACTTCAAGCACCTCCCAGCACTCCTAGTTTCAGAAATGGGGTCCTAGTCCATAACTAGGTGCTATGGTAATACCAAATAATAAATACAAATATTTCTAACTCATCTTTCTCGCCTCACATTCAGCCTCTCAACAAATCTCATCTGCACTCTTTCTATATGACACTTGTAAACTCTGTCCCTTCTTGGTCCCTATTGCCGAAATATTTTTCTCCCCCTCTTCATCAGCTTGCCTGGATTTCTTTCTTCCATCTCATTAGTTTGCAGCAGCTAAAATAATCTTTGTCCATATCACCTGTGCCTCTGCTCCTGACATCTCTTTACTGCCTCTCCCACTATACATTCAAATGTCTCACCCTCATTTTTAAAGGTCTGTACAGCCTGCCCCTGCTTACATCTCTTCTCCTGTGTCTCCCCACTTCATACCTGGCATCTGCTCCTAATCTCTTCTCTCCTTACTACTTTCTTTGTCTTTCCCTGACACTTTCACCCCTATTACCCTTTCCTATGATGCATGGAATGACATCCCTCTCCTGTGTGCCAAATACACTCACACTCCCGTCCTTCAAAACCTATTTCCTACACCTTGGTTGTCACTACTGTGGCATCCACCCCTGCCCAGTCTGATCCTGCTCTCTTGCATATTTTATAGCCCAATGCAGCACCCACTGAGGTCAATGGGAATATTTCCATTGCATTTAACAGAGTGTTGATTAGGTTCTCAGTCTCTTCTGATATTTTCTCCTGTACTTACACGACTTGTTCTCTCTACAATGTGACACACATTATATTTGACTTAACTCTTCTCCTTTCTTAATCTTCTTTCGTTTGTTTATCTACATGTTCTATATCTGTCTAGTGTAGGGTGAAATTGTGGCTGGGTTCTCCCTGGATGAAAGAGGGTGCAAGAAACTTTCACACCTTGTTTCACTTGAGCAGAGGCAAAACACAATCTATGCAATCTCAAAAATGCCAGGATTACTCTCCAATTATGCCCCTGTTCTATTGACTGTCCTTTTGTGCTCTTCTCTCCACCCCAAGTCTATTCTGCAAGAATTGCTGCTGCAGTTGCACTGGGTGAACATCTTTAATTTGAAGCCTTGTCCTGTATTGAGGCCAATGGAAATTTTTCAATTGACTTTTGTGATGTAGTGAGATTTCATTGCTATGTAAACATACCCTTTGTTAGGGAGTAAAACATATTTCAAATAAGAGAAATAGAAGTTTTTCCTATGCCTGCATTACTGGTGTGGGGAAGGAAATCCTTTGTGACCCCTTGATTGTCCCTCTTCCTAATGAAATCCCACTACATCACAAAAGTAGCATAAAATGTGTTTGAAACTGACATATGTGTAACCTTATTAAATAGAAATAAGCATTTAGAAAACATCTGGCTTACGTTTCTTTACAGTCCAATAATCATATGCCACAGAGTAAATATTTGGCTGAAAAATAGATCCTTTAAGCAGTTTAGTATTTAAGCACAGTATAAATATGAAGCAGAATAGATGAAGCCAAGGCAAGATCAGCTTTTATTCATTCACCTTTTGCTACCATGCTGACTTCTGATTGACAGAGAGGTGATAACACCACGCTTGGAACAGAGAGAGGATACAGTGATGTCATAGCAAACATCATGACAATTATATTAAGAGCTAGGAAATGTGACTTTTAAGATGCTGTTTCTTACAAGGGCATAGAAAGCAACTAGAAATTCTTAAGTATCAGAGGGGTAGCCGTGTTAGTCTGGATCTGTAAAAGCAGCAAAGACTCCTGTGGCACCTTATAGACTAACAGCCGTTTTGGAGCATGAGCTCCTGCATCTGAAGAAGTGGGTATTCACCCACGAAAGCTCATGCTCCAAAATGTCTGTTAGTCTATAAGGTGCCACAGGATTCTTTGCTGCTTAGAAATTCTTAGACCTTAAGAGGTCTTGCTTGGCTGAATTGCAATAATGTATTTCTATGTACATTAACCTGAAACTGTGAATAATCTAGAGGATTAAACTACTTTATCTGACTTCTTCATTCTTCAGTAATTATTGTTTAAATTCAATTACTTCACACTATACATTCAGAATTGAAAAAGAAATATCTTCACTTTTTACTACATATTAGCAAACCATCCCCAAACTTCCATTTTATTTCATTAGTAATACCATGGCTGCAGATTTCTCATTATCTGAGGGGAACTTTATATTTAAACTTCTTCTTTAGACGAAATAATATTCAAAATATCCATGCAAACCTACCTTAGGTGAGATTTAAAATTACTTATATGACAGTTAAAACATTGGGTCAAATAATTTTAAATTGATTTTTTTTTTTAAGGAGAGGATGGGTACTAATATTTTACCACCAGTAATATTTATAGCTGATATCGCTAAGGGCAATCAAGTCTCATACTGCAGGGTGCTGCTTGCTATAGGAGTCAAGAAGGATTTCTGTAACACAAGCCAGATGCATTATGATACAATTTATATTACCTTCTTCTGGAGCACAAGGAATTGATCATTGCTGGAGATAGAATACTAGCCTTGGAGGGCCAAGGGCTGATCTTTTATGACAATTACTAGGTTTTCAGTCTGATAGGTTTGGTGACCATTGAATTGAATGCGTCATTGTGCAGCACCCATGAACTGTATCACTTATTTAGCTTCCTAATTTAGCATTTTAAAATGTGTTTTTCATTAACAGTGTTTATTTTGCAATATTTTAATTTTGGCTGAACTTTACTTAGAGTGTCACCATACCTTTTATTGTGATGGAGAGTTATCAAGGGAAGTCAATATTTGGCATACTAGGATGCAGTACTTATAAACATATTCTCAGACATCATTTTAGTAAACTATAACAAAACAAAGGATGATGCCCTCCTCTGCTGTTCTATTACAGCTGCAATAAAAGTATGGTGGGCTTTAACAGAAGAAATATAAGCATTCCATGTCTTAAACCAAAGGTAAAATAAATATCCTGCAATAAAATCATACTGAAGGTATTCTCCTGTATCAGAGAACTGATAGCACAGTAGGACTCACAGTAACTTTATTCATCTCTCATTCACCCTATGGATGAGATTTAAAATTGATTCTGTGTCAAGTAAAGCACCATGATCTGATGAAATACATGAAGATAATTTGATATCACTGCAACAGCTCTCCTGAGTTCTTATACCAAAGAGCTAAAATTATTCATTGCCATTTCAAAGCCTCAGCAGCAGTGGTTTCCAGGGAGCAGATCCAACTGCTGTTATAGTCAAAGAAAACCTCCCATTGGCTTTAATGGGCATTGGATCAGGCCCCAGGCTCTAGAATTAGTTTATCAACTACTAACGTCAATCAGCTTATTTATTAACATATCAATGATCCAGTGTACATTATGAAGTACTCAGATTCCACAGTGATGAATGCTTTACAAATGTTTTAGAAAGATGAGAGATAGAGAGAAAAGAACAGATTATTTTTATACAATTTATATGTATCTCTTTGTTGTCACTATATGTTTACTAGGATTCCTTTGTGCTGCTTGATACCTAATTGAAACAAGGTGAGCAGTTAGAAAAGAAAGAATTAGGTGTGAAGAGGTGCTTTTTTGTTATCTTTCAATTAATTTGCATAAGAGAAATACTTCTAAATACAGATGGTCACAGAGAAAGCCCACACAATGTATAAACACTAGCAAGACAAGTAATTTAAGGTGCACAATGATTTTATTAATTGGAATAAACAAAGGTAAACCTGTAACAATATAAATTACCACACACAACAATCAAAGTGAGGCTAGTTTGGAGGGTAAGGTGTTAACACATAATGTAAGTTTTTAGTGAGCAACACACAACACAACTAGTATTCTAAAATTTACATATGCTACCATATCAGTCCCAGGATATTAGACACACAAGGTTGGTGAGGTAATATCTTTTATTGGACCAATTCTGTTGGCGAGAGAGACAAGTTTTTGAGCTCCTGAAGAGCTCTAACCTGTAACAGGAGCTCAAAAACTTGTCTCTCACCAACAGAAGATGGTCTAATAAAAAATATTACCTCCTTCACCTTCTACAATTTATAACACACAAATAAAGATTCAAGTGAGATTTTAAAGTTAGAAGGTAGCTTTGCTCATTCAGAAACCATGTAATGATACAAGGGAGACTGATCTGAGTATGCTTCTCTTACCAGCAGGTAATTCTATGTGCATATGCAAAGATAGCACAACTACAAGGAAGTGAGAGATACAGGGCAGAGCAGAGCAGAATAATGACAAAGTCGCAGTAGCACTTAAAATTAGAAATTACGTTTAAACAAAAACAACAAAACAAAAAATTAATCAAACAATGAATTTTCCCATAGATTTGACAACACAGAGTTCAAGATTTTTAAACATTCTGAGTAAGTCAGTTATAAACTCAAGGCTGACCCTTTAAGCAACAGCTAAATAACTTCAGTAAGATGGCAACTATTAAATCAGTCTTAACATACAAAAGTGCAGATATTATTTCCTCTCAATTACAGTACAGATGTGAATTTATGCAGTTATTTAATTACAAGGCATTATGTTTAAATCCTGTAAGTAACTGTCCAATTATCATTCTTAGGAGAAGATTTCAAATCTTAAGGCTACTTTACGTTTCTATTTTTTCCCTATTACTACTATAATCTTTCTTAGTACTTATTTGAAATTAGGATATCTTAATAGTATTTCTGGAATCTATTAAGGTTATTAATTTGGAATGGCAATTCAAAGATCCAGAATAATGGTCTATATTTATGGAATAAGAATCTGAATGACAAGGGAGTTCAGGATTCTAGAAAGGGAGTACTTTCTCTTCAAGGCCAAATTCTGGCTTCCTTCAAAGCCCAGAAATTCCCTGTGTTATTTTAATAATAAATACTGACTTTTAAATCTTCTTATGCTTTAGAACAAACTGGGATTTATCTCGCTCTTTCTTTTGTTGTCTGGGCAGTCTTCTACTACAGTAATAATTTTTTCTTGGTATATTTGATCTTCAGGTAAGCACTTTCTTTAAGATGGCTTGTATTTGGACCTTTAAGATTCCAAGACCCAGGTTCTTGTCTGTAAAGGACTTTTAGTTAAAAGAAACACTGTCTTGGAAAAGCAAAAATCACTGAACACAGCTTATGTGAACAGTAACATTCTTCTTGCGTCTGGATTGGGATGTCTTGGTGTCCAGAACCTCAAGACCTGCAATGAAGACTGAATCTCTCAGATGAAGAGAATCAGATCTATTAAGTGGGGAGAGAACAATAAGCTAGGATTTCACAACACTTTTATGCAATTATTCTTTCATTCAGTTTGATTGAGGGGCTTGGTCTATCCCAAAAGTACATGTTTGGTAATTTTCTATTAGGCCCTTTAAATTTTGTGATGGTATTTCCTTTTATTGCAGATGACAAATTTATCAACTGGACAAGTCAAAGTGTCATTTGACTTTAGCAAAGCTTTTGATACCATCTCCCACAGTATTTTTGTCAGCAAGTTAAAGGAGTATGGATTGGATGAATGGACTATAAGGTGGATAGAAAGCTGGCTAGATTGTTGGGCTCAATGGGCAGTGATCAATGGCTCGATGTCTAGTTGGCAGCCAGTATCAAGTGGAATGCCCCAGGGGTCAGTCCTGTGGCCGATTTTGTTCAACATCTTTATTAATGATCTGGATGATGGGATGAATTGCACCCTCAGCAAGTTCACAGATCACAGTAAGCTGGAGGGAGAGGTAGATATGCTGGATGGTAGGGATAGGGTCCAGAGTGACCTAGACAAATTGGAGGATTGCGCCAAAAGAAAACTGATGAGGTTCAACAAGGACAAGTGTAGAGTCCTGCATGCAGGAAGGAAGAATCCCATGCACCACAGGCCGGGGACTGACTGGCTAAGCAGCAGTTCTGCAGAAAAGGACCTGGGTATTACAGTGGATGAGAACCTGGATATGAGTCAACAGTGTGCCCTGGTTGCCAAAAAGGCCAGCAGCATATTGGGCTGTGTTGGTAGGAGAATTGCCAGCAGATCAAGGGAAGTGATTATTCCCCTCTATTTGGCACTGGTGAAGCCACACCTGGAGTATTGTGTCCAGTTTTGGTTCCCCCACTAGAGAAGGGATGTGGAAAAATTGGAGAGAGTCCAGCAGAGGGCAACGAAAATGATTAGAGGGTTGGGGCACATGACTTATGAGGCGAGGCTGAGGGAACTGGGCTCATTTAGTCTGCAGAAGAGAAGAGTGAGGGGGGGTTTGATAGCAGCCTTCAACTACCTGAAGGGGGGTTCCAAAGAGGATGGAGCGCAGCTGTTCTCAGTGTGGCAAATGACAGAACAAAAAACAATGGTTTCAAGTTGCAGTGGGGGAGGTTTAGGTTGGATATTAGGAAACACTATTTCTCTAGGAAGGTGGTGAAGCACTAGAATGTGTTACCTAGGGAGGTGGTGGAATCTCCATTCTTAGAGGTTTTTAAGGCCCACCTTGACAAAGCCATGGCAGGGATAATTTAGTTGATGTTGGTCCTGCTTTGAGCAGGGGATTGGACTAGATCACCTCCTGAGGTCTCTTCCAACCCTAATATTCTATGATTCTAGGAACAGTATCATCCTGGACTACCTCTTGGTGCCCAGTCCCGGGCTCAGAAGCAGGTGGTGCCTGGTGACTGGGTGCCCCACATCTTTCTGAGGACACAAAATAGGAACAGCTCATGTATGGGTTATAAACTGGGAAGAAACCATACTGTTTCAGAAAGGCAGTGGGCCCTAGAGTCCCCCTGGCCAACCACTCTATGATGCTCCTGCCAAAGGTTCCCTAGCAGGATAGTAGTGCTTTGGTTGGAACAGCTCTGAGGCTGGGAAACATAGGGGCCAATCTCTGATTCAGAGGACTGTGACTCTTCGTCATCTGACCAAGGAGAAGCTACTTATGAAGGCATTGGAAACTAAAGCTGAGTTGGAGAAAGATGCAGCGCAGCCAACGTTACAGGCATCCCCTTCAATGGTACCGACAGATGTGCAGTTTGTGGCCACAGAGGCCGGGGTGGCTCCAGGCACCAGCATGCCAAGCGCGTGCTTGGGGCAGCAAGCCGCAGGAGGCGATCTGCTGGTTGCCGCGAGGGCGGCAGGCAGGTTGCCTTCGGCGGCATACTGCGGAGGGTCCGCTGGTCCCGTGGCTTCGGCGGACCTCCCGCAGGCGTGCCACCAAATCCATGGGACCAGGGACCTCCCACAGGCAAGCCGCCGAGGGCAGGCTGCCTGCAGTGCTTGGGGCGGCAAAATACCTAGACCCACCCCTGACAGAGGCTAACACCGCACCAAGTGCTGCACCAGTGTTGCTAGAGCCCCTCTATCTGCTGGTTAAGAAAGCACCACTGGGAATACTGGCACCGAAAGGCTCAGCAGATTACTCACTGCCGCAAATGTCTCTGGCACAGTTGGTACCAAGATTGTATCAGGATGGCACAGTGCTGCATTGTAGAAGGCACTCCCTGAGGCCCCAGTCTTGATGGTACCTACTTCAGTGCTGGAGTCGACAGTGGAGACTTCTGTGGTGCCAACGAAGAGGAAAGCTTACATTTCAGCTGCACTCTACTCTTATCCCCAGGCCTAGAACTTGCAATTTCCACTTACTGATATCCAGGCTGGGGGTGGCATCCAATGTGAAAGGTGCCTACTGGTGGAATCTCTCAGGCAGCAGGTGGGAGAGCTACAGGAGGAGGTGACTAGGCTGAGGAACATCCGTATCCATGAGCAATTCCTCGACAGTATCCATGTGGAGACAGCTGATGTAGCTGTCCCAGTTCACAGGACTACTGACACACCAGTGGAGGAGATGGCTCAGGGTGGACACGGGCAGCTGGTTACTTCTGGCAGCAGGCAGTGCTCCACCCCTGCTGCGAACCCTTCTGCTGTGGTAATAGATAACTGTTATGCTCTTCTTGATACAGGAGAGAAGGAATCACCCCCAACAGTTAAGGAGGCAAAGCCTCGTACCCCTAAGGCTGGGAGGTCTGCTGCCACCACTGATAATAAGAAACGTAGGGTAGCGGTGGTTGGAGACTCTCTGCTGAGGGGGATGGAGACACCCATCTGTCACCCTGACCGTTCATCCCGGGAGGTATGCTGCCTGCCAGGGGCCCGTATCCGAGATGTTACAGAGGCATTGTCGAGGATTATCCGGCCTTCTGACTACTACCCCATGCTACTCATCCATGTGGGTACAAATGATACTGTGAGGTGTGACACTGAGCAGATCAAGAGTGACTACAGGGCTCTGGGAGTACGGGTTAAGGAGTTTGGAGCGCAGGTGGTATTCTCTTCGATTCTTCCTGTCGAAGGTAGGGGCCCGGGCAGAGACAGATGCATTGTGGAGGTGAATGCCTGGCTACGAAGATGGTGTTGCCAGGAGGGCTTTGGCTTCCTCGACCACGGGATGCTATTCGAGGAAGGACTGCTAGGCACAGATGGCGTTCACCTTTTGAGGAGGGGAAAGACCCTATTTGCGCACAGACTGGCTAACCTAGTAAGGAGGGCTTTAAACTAGGTTCGACGGGACAGATGAGCAAATCCCACAGGTAAGTGGGGAACAAGACCTGGAAGATGAAGCATGCTGGCTTAGATGGTTTGGTCACATAAAGTGGAGTCCTGACAACTATGTGGGTAAGTGAGTCCAACAAATCAAGATTAAAGGGAAAAGGCAGCGAGGCCAATCCAAAAAGAAGTGGGGGGATGTCATAAAGGAAGGTATGTTATCATGTGGATGCTATTTCAGGAAGGACTGCTAGGCAGAGATGACATTCACCTTTTAAGGAGGGGAAAAACCCTATTTGGACACAGACTGGCTAACCTAGTGAGGAGGGCTTTAAACTAGGTTTGACGGTGACAGGTGAGCAAAGCCCACAGGTAAGTGGAGAACACGGAGACGGAAGATAGGTCAGAAATAGGAGGGAGCGTGGGCTATAATGGCAGAGAGAAAGGAAGGTCAGGGCAAAGCTGGGAGGCAAGATCAAGTCAGTATCTTAGATGCCTATATATGAGTGCAAGAAGTATGGATAATAAGCAGGAAGAACTGGAAGTGCTAATAAATAAATACAACTATGACATTGTTGGCATTACTGAAACTTGGTGGGATAATACACACGACTGGAATGTTGGTGTGGATGGGTATAGTTTGCTCAGGAAGGATAGACAGAGGAAAAAGGGAGGAGGTGTTGCCTTACATATTAAAAATGTACACACTTGGACTGAGGTGGAGATGGACATAGGAGATCGAAGTGTTGAAAGTCTCTGGGTTAGGCTAAAAGGGGTAAAAAAACACGGGTGATGTCATGCTGGGAGTCTACTACAGGCCACCTAATCAGGTGGAAGAAGCGGATGAGGCTTTTTTCAAACAACTAACAAAATCATCCAAAGCCCAAGATTTGGTGGTGATGGGGGACTTCAACTATCCAGATATATGTTGGGAAAATAACACCGCGGGGCACAGACTATCCAATAAGTTCCTGGACTGCATTGCAGACAACTTTTTATTTCAGAAAGTTGAAAAAGCTACTAGGGGGGAAGCTGTTCTAGACTTGATTTTAACAAATAGGGAGGAACTCGCTGAGAATTTGAAAGTAGAAGGAAGCTTGCGTGAAAGTGATCATGAAATCATAGAGTTTGCAATTCTAAGGAAGGGTAGAAGGGAGTACAGCAAAATAGAGACAATGGATTTCAGGAAGGCGGATTTTGGTAAGCTCAGATAGCTGATAGGTAAGGTCCCATGGGAATCAAGACTGAGGGGAAAAACAACTGAGGAGAGTTGGCAGTTTTTCAAAGGGACGCTATTAAGGGCCCAAAAGCAAACTATTCTGATGGTTAGGAAAGATAGAAAATGTGGCAAAAGACCACCTTGGCTTAACCACGAGATCTTGCGTGACCTACAAAATAAAAAGGCATCATATAAAAAATGGAAACTAGGTCAGATTACAAAGGACGAATATAGGCATATAACACAGGAATGCAGAGGCAAGATTAGAAAGGCAAAGGCACAAAATGAGCTCAAACTAGCTATGGGAATAAAGGGAAACAAGAAGACTTTTTATCAATACATTAGAAGCAAGAGGAAGACCAAGGACAGGGTAGGCCCACTGCTCAGTGAGGAGGGGGAAACAGTAACGGGAGACTTGGAAATGGCAGAGATGCTTAATGACTTCTTTGTTTCGCTCTTCACTGAGAAGTCTGAAGGAATGTCTAATATAGTGAATGCTTATGGGAAGAGGGTAGGTTTAGAAGATAAAATAAAAAAGGAGCAAGTAAAAAATCACTTAGAAAAGTTAGATGCCTGCAAGTCACCAGGGCCTGATGAAATGCATCCTAGAATACTCAAGGAGTTAATAGAGGAGGTATCTGAGCCTTTAGCTATTATCTTTGGGAAATCATGGGAGACGGGGGAGATTCTAGAAGACTGGAAGGGGGCAAATATAGTGCCCATCTATAAAAAGGGAAATAAAAACAACCCAGGAAACTACAGACCAGTTAGTTTAACTTCTGTGCCAGGGAAAATAATGGAGCAAGTAATTGAAGAAATCATCTGCAAACACTTGGAAGGTGGTAAGGTGATAGGGAATAGCCAGCATGGATTTGTAAAGAACAAATCGTGTCAAACTAATCTGATAGCATTCTTTGATAGGATAACGAGCCTTGTGGATAAGGGAGAAGCGGTGGATGTGATATACCTAGACTTTAGTAAGGCATTTGATATGGTCTCGCATGATATTCTTATAGATAAACTAGGAAAGTACAATTTAGATGGGGCTACTATAAGGTGGGTGCATAACTGACTGGATAACCGTACTCAGAGAGTAGTTATTAATGGCTCCCAATCCTGCTGGAAAGGTATAACAAGTGGGGTTCCGCAGGGGTCTGTTTTGGGATCGGCTCTGCTCAATATCATCATCAACGATTTAGATGTTGGCATAGAAAGTACGCTTATTAAGTTTGCAGACGATACCAAACTGGGAGGGATTGCAACTGCTTTGGAGGACAGGGTCAAAATTCAAAATGATCTGGACAAATTGGAGAAATGGTCTGAGGTAAACAGGATGAAGTTCAATAAAGATAAATGCAAAGTGCTCCACTTAGGAAGGAACAATCAGTTTCACACATATAGAATGGGAAGAGACTGTCTAGGAAGGAGTATGGCAGAAAGAGATCTAGGGGTCATAGTAGACCACAAGCTTAATATGAGTCAACAGTGTGATACTGTTGCAAAAAAAGCAAACGTGATTCCGGGAGGAATTAACAGGTGTGTTGTAAACAAGACACGAGAAGTCATTCTTCCGCTTTACTCTGCGCTGGTTAGGTCTCAACTGGAGTATTGTGTCCAGTTCTGGGCACCGCATTTCAAGAAAGATGTGGAGAAATTGGAGAGGGTCCAGAGAAGAGCAACAAGAATGATTAAAGGTCTTGAGAACATGACCTATGAAGGAAGGCTGAAGGAATTGAGTTTGTTTAGTTTGGAAAAGAGAAGACTTAGAGGGGACATGATAGCAATTTTCAGGTATCTAAAAGGGTGTCATCAGGAGGAGGGAGAAAACTTGTTCACCTTAGCCTCCAATGATAGAACAAGAAGCAATGGGCTTAAACTGCAGCAAGGGAGATTTAGGTTGAACATTAGGAAAAAGGTCCTAACTGTCAGGGTAATTAAACACTGGAATAAATTGCCTAGGGAAGTTGTGGAATCTCCATCTCTGGAGATATTTAAGAGTAGGTTAGATAAATGTCTATTAGGGATGGTCTAGACAGTATTTGGTCCTGCCGTGAGGGCAGGGGACTGGACTCGATGACCTCTCGAGGTCCCTTCCAGTCCTAGAGTCTATGAGTCTATGAGAAGACTTCAGTGCCGCAAACCTTCCTCTCTTGGCAATCTGCTTAGAGATATTATGGCTTCTTCTTGGGCACTGGGGACAGTGAGCAGTGCTGGGACTCAGGCAACAAAGGAGTCAAACACCTAACTGATGCCATTGCACTTGATGCTGAGTCTGACTGACCAGGTTTCGATGAAGGTTTCAAGGCTGCCTCCGTGAGCAAAACCTTCAGCCTAGCTTCACTATCTTTCCTTGTCCAAGGTTTAAAGACTGTAGATCAGGCAATGATCCTGAATATGAGCTTCCCCTAAACACTTCAAGCAATGTGAGTGTGGATTGTTCACAGGTATCACCTGGCACAAGAGATGTAGGGCTTGAAGCCCAGTGACCAAGGTATCCCTCAGTACCAAGTAATGGAAAAAGCCCCAAACTGGTTATTAAAGAAGAAAATGTACACTATCTACAGTATTAACTAAGTACTAACACCATAAATCTAGAAACCTACAATTAATTTTCAATGAACAAATTGAAAGGATTTGCTAAGGCAAGCCAAGCAATTCCAGCAACCACCAGGGGCAGTAAGAAAGAACTGAGGGGGCTTGAGGGTGGCTGGGCCTTTAATACAACAGCAGCAACAGAGGGTGCTCAAGCCACTCCTGAGGGTACCACTGAGGGAAAAATTTTCTATGACTGTCTGTGGGACTCACACACACCAAAAGTATAATCTACGTTCAATCACTCAAAGAAGAACAGCACTCTTTCTTATGTTTCGGTTATGTTGGGGTGTGGCTGCTCAATAGCACCACTTGCTAGCCAAGTGTTGTACTTCCAGCACTCCCTGTCTCAGTTTCCCTCCCTGAGGTGGGTCTCCTTGACTTTTCTTCTGTCTTTTGGATCTTCTCTCAATCCCCCTGTGGGCCCTATTATGAACCCCTTTGCTGGGTTACCTTTGAGAGTCTCTTTTTCCAATATGGGACAGTGTGCTGGACCTAGGTTGGTTCCCTTTCCCTGCAGACCCTAGCTCAGGACCTTTCATGGGCACCTACCTACCTACTCACTCACTCCCTCCCTCACTGTGGTTCTAATGAACAGACTGATCTTTCTCAACATTCTTAAGACCCAGGTGTCTACTGTGCTAATTAACTGCCATCCCATCTAGGTAATAACTAACTACTCACAAATGACCTGAAGTTGGCTCATTCTCCTTAGCAAAGCCTGCCACAGGTTGGCTGGTCCCTGGCTCTCTGAAGGGGCCAGCCCCTCTGACATGGTTATTTTGAAGTTTATTCTTCTTACTTCATATTACCGTAATTTAAGAAGAGTTTTATTCAATCGTGCTTCCAAAGGTTGGAAGAAATTATCCACAATATCAATATCCCACTTCCCAATAACTAAAATATTTTGCCTATTCCAAGCATTATCCTAAATAACTTTAAAACCATTTAATAAAATAAGCAACTATTTAGTAAAATAACTTTAAAGCTATTTAGTAAAATAAGCAAAATGTCTATATATAACTCCTAATATTGTCTATTATCACATTCACACTTAAAAGTAGTAATTCCTTTATATAACATACCTACATACAGTAATGTGCACTTCCATAGTGACTCATACTAATACTTGAGCATTATTCCTAAAACTAGTAAAAATACTTAATTATAAACATAAAAGATTATAAATTTAGCTATATGTATTCATGCAAATTGTACGTTTTGTTACAAGAAAGGAAATCAAAGTTGTCACTTTGAAAATTAACAAAAAAACCATAAATACCTTGGGTCTCAATAATTCCTTTTTTTTTCACGTTGCTAAAACATTGGTGTTTTACTTTTCTTAATGTTATGAATTAGGGATTGTTGTGCAATTACTTCTGTAGTTAATTTACTCCTTTGAATATTTTAAGAGGTGCATTAGTGGTTGTGATGGAACCATAATGTCCAGTTTGTTCAAAGATAAGAAATTTTCCCATAACAGCTTTGGAGATGTTTATTTTAAAGACACTTGGGTTTATGGAGAAGCGTTACTGGAGAATCTTTAATTCATAGCTTCGTTATGTGGGATCTTGACCAGCTAGCAAGGAGGTATTTCCTGTACTGACATGGAGAAATCAAACTATAGCACCATTTGAGTTGATTTCTGTTTTACTTATCAGGAGATGAATTGAAACATCTGTTCTGATAGCAAGTATATTTTGAGACCTTTTGGTATGCTACATTTTGTTTCCAGCTTTATTCGTGTTCTAGTTTAATAAAGGCTTATTCAAAGTATTAAATAGAAATCTAAATGAAAAAAGAGGCAAAAATGAAGAAGTTGCTCTTTTAGGGTCTGGAATATGTGGGAGATATTAATAGGCCTTTGTTTATTTCTTCCCTTGCAACCATAAATTTCCTCTTGAAGGCAACAAGATAGTATTCATATAGTTAGAAAGGTCTGTTAGCAAAGGATGCAGAAAAAAGGATAATCAAATAATTTAAAGCATCTAAGGAATCAACTGAAAGTAACTTGGCCTAAAAATCAGGCCTTTGTTAGGTTTTAATGAAAGAATACATGATTCAAGTCTGAGTTATTTCATTGTATACCATATAACTTTAAGTAAAAGAATTTCAAAATTGTGTATTCAAGGACAAAAATTAGCTCTTTAGGCACCACAAAAGGAAGGACGGCTATGCTCATTTTTTCCAATGAGGAACTGACACACACAGAGATTAAGGCCCCAATTCGGCAAGGTACGTAAGCACTTGCCCAACTTTAAGCATGTATGTGCTCACTGCTGGGAGAAGAGGAGTTTGATATTTCAGTCTGAAAGAGGTTGGTTCACATCTAACAGTAACTTGGCTTGCTGCAGAAGGAAAATGGCCTTTCGGCCAATGTCCCTATCTGGCTTCTGGGAGCAGTTTAGAGCCCAGGCTAGCTTCTGGGCAGCCTGGTGGTCAGCCCCTTAGAGCTCCTTCTCATTCCACCATCATCATCAGTGACAGCAAGCAGAGCTTCATGCCCCCTATAGCTTCCTGATGTTACCGGAACCTCTTACATCAGATAGACTTTGAACTTTGTTGATGGCCTCAGTGATTGGCTTTTTATATGTTTCGGTTATATTTATATAAGCAGTTATATTCTTAATATTGGTAGTTGCACCGTTTCAGCTGAACTCTGCTTTCTAATGCATGCATGAGACTCTCATTGACTTCAGTGAGAGCTACCCGTAGATAATAACTCAGGGCACAATTTGGCCTAGGATGTGACACATTTGATAGATATATTCTCTTCAGCACAACATTAATCTATGGGTCTGACTCTGCAACTGTTACCCAAATAGTTCCATTAGAGCCCATAGGACTATTGATCTAAAAATGAAAGAGGATCTGCACTACAGGATCCTATATCTTTATAGTGCACTTGCACATCACTTTCTTCTCAGACTAGCTTTGAAGGATCACCCTCTCTTTTCCACAAACATAAAGCTAATTAATTTCCTCTGGGCCAGCAAGAGGAGGGAGAGATAGCACATATGATGTTTCAACATTCTCATACCTCATTTGCTTTTTCTTTTCTTAAAAAGAGTAGTCAGCTGCCATTCAGCATGGCAGAGAAGCAGCAAAAATGGGTTTCTTTGGTCCTTGGATCTCACGTCTTCTGGCTGGGATGATGAGGAGAGGTCTTACTTTATTATTATTTTATAGTGTGCAATCATCAAATTTAAGAATATAGCCTACAGAAAATGAGCCAAATATTGTAGTGTTTAAAAATTCCAAGTGACTCCCTCTTCTGGGCTTCTCAAAGCATCCTCTCTACTCTGTGTCTATCTTACTTAGCCTGTAAGTCAAGAATATTGTTGGGGCTTATCAAATAATGATTATTATTATTTATGGATCTGACAACATAAGATAATTGTCACACATTTACAAATCTTTAATACTCTTTTAAAAAGCATGACAGAGTTTAAAAGAAGCATAAGTGTTTTGGTTTTAGAAATTGATGGCTGAGCATCATGTTTCAGTACAAAAGGGAAACAAGAACAGTTGAAAAACACACTTTTCATATCAGTAATAGAGAAAATGTTCTTCCAGATGAGATTTGACCACAAAGCAGACGTCACATGTTGTGCAGACCACTAATGAAACAAAAAATGCTATCTTAAAACAGTGGTAATCTGATACTAAACCAAGCAAATGCAAATTTTGTGTGCACAGATTTAAATGTAACTAGTCATCTACCATTAAAGACATCAACTAGACCTCATATAATTTTGGATTCCAAACTGCACCCAGATTTGAGTCAACAACTTATTGATACAAAATAGGAGTCAGGGTTAACTCTAAATTTCTTTGCTTTGAGGGGGACATTGAAGCTATATATAATGTCATTATAATACAGTTCTTGCATTTAACAGTCACATAATTTGTAATGTATATCTTATGAGAAAGAAGAGTGATTATATTTTTTCCACGACAAGATACCTTTCTACATACAATAATTGCAATAATGTTTTGTAATACTTTTCTCTGGCCAAATCTTGAAGTCCTATACTTAGGGCCCAATTCCTCAATCATATTATTCATTTGTGTAAGGAATGTGCATGATAATAAGAGTTACAGGATCAATTTCTTAATCCTAATTCAAATAAAACCCACTGATGTCAAGTAATGAATAAACACTGAACAAGAACATCAGGATTTGGCCCATTATGCATATGCTCATTCAGATTTGGTTGCACTGTTGACACAAGATGCACTATTTTCAGACGAGTAAGAAAAAGAGTGGCAACTGCTGCTTCTTACTGTTCATAATTTCCTAGCTGTCTTCCTAGCTGTTACTAGAGTTATGCAAATAACTAAGGTTTGGTTTGGTGGCCAAAATAAATAAATAAATAAATAAATAAAAATCATTTCAGGTTGATGCAAAATGATTTTTTTTTTTGGTGAAATGACAAAGTTGTACAAATCTAGTTTTGAGTTGAATGAAATGTTTCTTTTGACCTGAACCTAAAATTTCAAGCACCTACCAAAAAAAAATAAAATAAAAGAGGAATGCTTCCTACGCCTGGTCCATTCACAAGAAAATATATAAACCATAAGTCTCCCATTGATTTTGTGCTTTTAAAGAACACTAACATTTTAACAGCAAAAAATGTTAAATATCAAAGTAACAGATGAACATTCGTTTAAAAGGCAATTTCACTAAATAGCATTGGTATTAATCTTTCTGAACTTTAATTATACCCTTTTGACATATTATCCCTATCTGACCTTTTCTCCAGAAATCCAGTGAATAACTGTAAGAGAGATATGCAAAGTCAGCCATAGAAACCAGCACCGATGCATCATTTTACTGCAACAGAACAAACGGTCATAAGGACATAGTGATGTAGAAAACCACTGTTTTCTAGAATGTCAGCCATTGATCAAGGATTTTCTACCAGCTGCTTTGCCTGATTCTTCCATACTTGCCACTCCACATCATACAAAGTTTTAATGAACTTTGTAAGGATGTAGACTTTAAGATACTGTTGAAGAACTAAACTTTTTGAACTAGAAATGTCCCAGCAACATTTAAAAGCAATTAGTAACGGCATTCCTTAATCGAAGAATCTGGACTTCAGCTGAAAATAGTAAAGGCTGGCAGTTCCAAGATTAAAAAAGTAATGATTCTGCCATTAAGCCACATTTACACCAGTCAATGCCTCAAAGTATCCAGATTTTTTTAGATCCACTGAATAAGCAGAAGTAGATAACTTGGGTGTGTAAAGCTTAGTAAACTTTTTACAGAGAGACAGTGTGGCCTAGTAAATAGTACACTGGACTGGAACTTAGGGGATATGGTTTTTTTCTTGGCTTTGTCATTGGCTTTCTCTATGACTTGAGCATGTCACATCACTGCTCTGTGATTGTTTCCCCAACTTTAAAATGGAGATAATAATACTTCCTCTTTTGTAAAGCGCTTTGAGTTCTACAGACAAAAAACTCAACATAAAACCAGTCATTATCATGCTCACAGAGATAGTGAGAAAATACTCCTGTACAAGGTCTGTGATCAATTCATTTTACAGGTTAGGTTAGTTGAGTACAAGTTTTCAAAAGATTAATACATTTATGCCATCTGCCCTCCCTCTATTCAGAGAACAGAAGAGAATTAAAAATACAAACATTTCAGACCACTTTCATTTATACTTTTGCTTCATCACCTTTCCCCAAAACTCAGAGGTTTGTCTGTGCTTTTATATGGTGTATATTACCATGGTATTTATACATATGGGGACAATTAATCACGTTGTGTAGTTGTTATCTGCAATATTTCTGGATTAAATTGTACTATTCCCAATCACTGTTACTTAAGTCCTGATGTTTTAGTAATATAACCTTGTGCGTTATTTTACTCATATGGTTAGTTCCACAGGTAACAATCAGATTACTCAGATGTTTAAAATGACAAATGGGCTTAAGTGTTTACAAGAGTTGAACCTTAAATTCCTCAGGGAATGAACTTCCCATATATTTTTAAAGTATCATTCAAACATGTGTGCCTTTATGATTTTATTATACGAACTTTTTTTCTTCTGAATTTCAAAATTCAGTAATACATTTATGGTAATGAAATGCACTGACCCAAATTCTGCTCCTCATTAGCAACATTATGGGTATGTCTATACTACCCGCCAGATCGGCAGGTAGTGATCGATCTATCAGGGATTGATTTATCGCATCTAGTATAGACACGATAAATTGATCTCTGATTGCTCTGCCGTCGACTCCTGTACTTCACCGCAGTGAGAGGTGGAAGCGGAGTCTATGGGGGAGCGGCGGCAGCAGTCGACCCCATGCTATGAGTACGTGAGGTAAGTCGACCTAAGATACGCCGACTTCAATTATACTATTCTCATAGCTGAAGTTGCATATTTTAGGTCAATCCTCCCTTCCCCAGTGTAGACCAGGCCTAAGATTATAAAGAGGTTAGACAGGTATACCAGAAAGCAGAATCTGGCTCATTCACTAACATTGCATCCAAAGTACCTGCTTTTTATGGTAACATTATCAGTATCTGGCACTTCTACAGCAACTTCTGCCACAAAATCTCGAAGTGCCTTACAAACCTAAATATATATATATATATACACACACACACACAGAGTATATTTTTCACAGATCGCGTGGGCCAGAGACTGGATCACAGTAAGGTCCCTTTGTGCTGTTCTAGTTGACAGACTGTGAAGCTGTTGTGAAAAGGTAAGTTGAGGATTCCCTGAGTATGCACTTCCTTCAAAATCTAAATTTCCCTGATTGAAGTATGGAGAAAATGCCAGGTGGCAGCAACCACCAAAGCTCAGTTTATCCTGTTGTTGCATCATGGGTCTGTCATGTTGCATTATGTGTTTTAACTGGTGCAGTCATATGTGGTGCATTACAATGAGACTCTGAAGCTCAAATAATGTAAATTATACAAAAGCCCTTTCTTTACTATTTGAAGCATCTGCTGTTTCAGGACCATATTTGTTCACACCCATAACCACAAATGGAATGCAACTATTTGTATCGTTAATGACAATGTGTAGGTCTAACTTTTCATTAGCAAATACAAATATCTAGCATGCATATGACATCATGGTAACAGTCTGTGCAAATGTACGTGCCTAAATTGACTTTAGGCCTCTCTTTCTGAAAATTTGGTCCTGTGTTACTATTGAGGTAGTATACAACACAGTATGTTACAAAATAACACAAACTGATACAATAATATACTAAAGATGGGAGCATAATATGAATGGTTCTATAACCCACACACCTCCTGATCTGGTGCTCTGTCCCCTATATTGCCACCGAGACCATTTTGAGATTAATGAGTCTCCTACAGCCTTAGCTAAGAGCCATGTAGCTTTTGGCTCATGCACTAATCTCCAAAGGTCCCAGGTTTGATCCTGCCCGCTGACGACCAGGGTCTGTTGCCGTTACAGTTCCTTGATACTAATCATGTTAACTTCAAAAGAATGACAGCTTTTTAGAACTAAAATCTTGGTGGATTGTGTCTGAGTACTAACTCTTGACTTTTTGTAATTAAAAAGCAGTACCTTTCAGTTACAAAGTAATTCTCAAATATACATTATTAAAATAAGCATGGCACTGAGATGAAGCCTTGTGAAATGTATGGGTTTCACCATAGTCAAGAAATGTAACATCATTTAAATACAATAAAAATACTGCTATCCTATCAGGACACAAAAATCTTCAGAAAAGCATTTCTTTTGTAAACTGAAGATACATTTTCTCACTCTCCTAAAGACTTCATTTCTTTGTTCATGTTCCACATCACATTTAGAAACAAGGAAATTACAAACAGTGTGAAGACACAAAATATTAAACCTACTTCCACAGTGTGAAAGTTACCTAGCCACTTTCTGCATGAAACAGTGTTAGCAACTCAGAATGGACACTATATAAGCATAAATAAATAGAAACACCCTATTAGTAATATAGGGAAAATAACTGAGTTGGACTTTGGTTAACCGTACAAAAACCTGAATACTTAACTGGAAACAAATGCACCTCCTAGCTGGGCCCCAGTCACTGGTGAATCATATAATTTGTTGAGTAGTATTTGGCAAATGTTAATTTCGTCAGTACTGGATGGATTTTTGGATTGTGAAGCATTCACAAACCAGTCCTGGCTTTGCAAATCTGTTTGACATTTGAAAATATTAAATTACCCCTACAGGTGATTAATTGGTAGCGCAAGGGTGATGGCTTCTTCAAAATATGCCATCTTGGTATTTGAGCTTCAGAACTAGTCCCCTAAATCATATTTATTTTTTGTTTTTCTTTTCCCAGAAAATGAAAGTTTTGTAAAGTGCAATAATGGATTGATTGAATGCATGCATTCAGCAAAATTAAGCAGAATACCTCCTGAGTTCTACATCTTTGCAAACTCTAAGCAGCCTTGAATGGGATTCAAATACAAGAGGAATCGTAATTTCTTTAAATTATTGAAAAAATGTAACATTTTTGTTATTCAGCCAGCTGTCATGCAGAATCTACATATGCTGGACCAAATTTTGCCATCAGAACTGTAAATACAACTTCCCCAGTGTAGATTTCTGAGACAGAATTTGGCCTATAATCTAAAACAGTCTTCAGAATTTTGTGGTAGAACTTTCAAAGTCTGGTGATAAATAAAAATGGCAGGGGAAAGATCACAGAAAAGGTGTTCTGGACATATTAAAGAAGTTGGTATTAACAAGGAGGGAGCCTAAAGATACCATTAGAATGACATTCTGAAGATGAGATTTTATATTTTGATTAAGGTGCAGTGGAAAGAAGGGTGAGGGAAAAATCTTGCTGTGACTCAAAACCTTTTCACGCTTGTCTAGATCCTTAAAAGAAGTAACCCTCCTCCCAAGCTGAAAGACAAATATTAGTTTAACACTCAAAATTAGCAGCTGCAGTTAATTACATACCAATTACATAGTATTTTTACTTACATTAGTGTGCATATGAATTGTGTCTCAAAATTTTGTTTTTTATTGATTGTGTTGGTAATAAAAGCTATTCAAAGTGATGTAAAGTCATACCTTTTATTATTCCTCAGTGGATTAACTCTCTTCTACATTGACTGATGTCTTAACCAGGGATATGGTACCTTGTGACTAGAACTTCAAATAATGCAAAGATACAAAAGCTCTTTACAGTAAAATCCAAGACACTGGTAATTATCATCCAAGTCTTTCAAGTTTGTGTGTGTGTGTGTGTGTGTGTGTGTGTGTGTGCGCGCGCGCACGCGCGCTTGGGTTGAGCTTTGAGCAAGAAGATTAAAAAAAGAGAAATTGAAAAAATATTTTCAGCAGATATGTAATAGTCTTCAGTGTCTCATCTATTGATTTTCTTCAGATGTTTAAATTCACAGTGTGACTTATATTCCATGAAATAGGGTCACTGACATCTGAAAACGTACAACAAAAAATATACACTGTATATCCCATGGACTGAAACACATAATTGCCTAATGAAAAGGTTATCCACTGTGTTAAATCCATCACTTACAGAATTTTTTTCTTGCTTCTATGTGAACAAATTTTGAAAGAGGAGCAGTTTTATATTGACTGAAAATGTTCATGGGTATTATATTGTTTGGCTATCAGTTTAGAGTGCTTATTTTTCTAAAGCAGATTTACATATGATGATTTCGATACAATGTAGTATTATCCCTGACTTGATCATTACAGATGCATCTTCTTTTTTTGATAAATTAATAGTTCTCATCGACTCAACATATAGCTCGTAAACAAAATCTATTGCTTCACAGGTTAAGCAATAAAGAGATGTTACATGTATTAATTAGAGAGTGGTGAAACCCAGAAGCTCAGATTCAAACCCTTTCAACCTGTGTATGCAATTTATTATCCAGATCCAGATTTGTTAAGTTATGGTTCCAGGTCAGGTCCCAAACTGGAAAGAGTCTACTGCCTATCTTATATTTAGATACAGGCAAAAATCTCATGAGAACAGTGACATTAACAAAGCTTGATTCAAGATGGCAGAAACCTTGCAAGAACAGCTTCTGAAATTTGGGTATTCTGCAGTTCAGACTTGAACCTTTGCCCTCACATGACCTCGAATCAGAAATCAAATTTCAGACTAATTCAGATTCATATCTGAACACCACTACCAAGCCTGTCTCTAATGTCAGCTAGGCTCAGAAAAGAATAAAGTCTAAATCTTTAAAGGAAGTCTTAAACTAATTTAATATTGCCCAACCTAAGCATAAAAAGAAATAATCAAGTGTCAGCCAACCCCCCCATCCCTCAATCATAACACTGGGTTAAAAATAATGAGATTTTTTTAAAATAGTACATTTTGGGTTCTTACTTATTTGCCTTCTGGTTTGAGTCCTTAAGGTTCACATGTTAAAGATTTTCTGCATAATCACAACTTCTAGAAATTTACTTTTTTTAATGAAAGCTGAGAGTCTCCTGCTATCACATGACTCCAGGTGCTAGGGCTTTAAAAAAATTATATATTGTGAGACTTGCAATAAAATGGTGAGGGTTGGTAATAATGCAACCGGAAGCCAAATTTACAGTTTCCTATACAGTAGTTTCTATACTATAATGAAGTTACACTGGTAAATAAGGAATTTCTTTCTGCAGATTATGATGAACCTGGGAATTTTTTGGCTCTCTAAGGTGCTGATCTAGCAAACACTTATTCATTTGCCTTATTTTTAGCACAAGAATACTCTATTAAAGTCAAAAGATGTGAGTAGATCAATTAAGCACATCCGTAAGAGTCTGCAGGATTGGGGTCTAAACACCATCTCTGACAGATTAATTTTGAGATCTCACACACACACTCCCCTTCCCCCCTACTTATGGTCACAAACAAATGAGGAGAAAAAAAAACTTATCTTCACATTTGTCATAAACAGATAAGTAAGAGTTAATAGAACAGAAGTACTTCATATCTCTTTGCCTGTAAAGGGTTAACAAGATCAGTGAGCCTGGCTGTCACCTGACCAGAGGACCAATCAGGGGACAGGATACTTTCAAATCTTGAGGGAGGGAAGTTTTTGTGTGTGTTGTTAGTTTTTGGTTGTTGTTCTCTCTGGGTTCTAAGAGTGACCAGACGTGCAACCAGGTTTCTCTCCAATCTCCCTGATACAGGTTCTTATAGATTCAAAATAGTAAGTACTAGCTGATAAGGCGAGTTAGGCTTATGTTTGTTTTCTTTATTTGCAAATGTGTATTTGGCTGGAAGGAGTTCACATTTGTATTTGCTGAAAGGATTTTAATTTGTACTTGTATACTTAGGCTGGGAGGGTATTCCCAGTGTCTATGGCTGAAAGACCCTGTAACATATTCCATTTTAAATTTACAAAGATAATTTTTACTGTTTTTCTCTCTTTAATTAAAAGTTTCTTGTTTAAGAACCTGATTGTTTTTTTATTCTGGTAATACCCCAGGGGACTGGGTCTGGATTCACCAGGGAATTGGTGGGGAGAAAGAGGGAAAGGGGAGAGAAAGGTTATTTTCTCTCTGTGTCAGGATTACTGTCTCTCTCGGGGAGAGTCTGGGAGGGGGAGAGAGGAGGAGGGGGGAAGGTGCATTTTCCTTTCTGTTTAAGTTTCAAGCTGGTAATTGAGCTTAGAGGAATTCATGCTGGTACCCCATCTTTTGGACGCTAAGGTTCAGAGTGGGGAATTATACCATGACAAAAGCCTATAGCATTTAATGGAGGATTTAAACCAAACTTAAATACAGAAGACAAAGTGAGAGCGCTTACATTGGTACATTTTAAATATGTGGTTTAAGGTCAAATTGGAAGGCTTCTAAGATTTCTCAGCTAACCACACAATTGTTTCTTAAAAACCTATTTAAAAACATTCCATTGCTCCCTATAAATATTCATGTTTATTTTAATAAGTGTTTTACAGATTTATTTTAATCCCACCTAAACCTCCTTAGTGGCTAGACAACTTCATATTCAAGTCCAGGTGTGCAGGCGAATGTGGAATGCATTTTCAAAGTGCTGTAGCACAGTTATTAAGAGTATTATTAATGACAGCTATTTTTTTTATTGTTTGATTGCCACAAGAGAAGCCTGCAGCTGAAATTCTTTGAAGCAACATTTTATTCTTTTGGGAGCTGTTATTTCAATAAAAACAATGAAATCAGTTAGCATAGGTAATAAAATAATCATAGTAATTTATTTTGACTATTAAATATTGTATCCCCTTAGCTAATCATCCACTTCAAGCTATTATTCAAAGTTCCCTGATCACTTTTATCTTAAAGTTAAACTTTATGAATTTCTATGCACTGATCAATCGAAATCTAATAAATCCCCAGTGTGCTTTCCTTGTAACATTAGTATGAACAACTCTTTCTATCATGGCAATACAATGTTACACAACACTAGTAAAAGATGTTTTCCATTGTCCTGTCAATGTGAACATTCATTCTTTGCCTACTTTGTACCAGGTTACAATTGTAGCAGAGATCAGTCACTTGCGGTTAGAAAGTGCTCATTGTTCATGAACAAAAGAAGCATTAGAGAAGAGTATGTTCATGGGATGTTCAGAAAGCTGTATGTGTGAGCTTGCTGGAAATATTTTGTTCTAGCATTCATGTCAACGTAAGTGGCCATCATTCAATACACAGCCCAATAATTAATGCATTGATGCCACTATTAATTGCTTTCTTTGATTAATTTCAACCTTGCATCATTTTACTTTGATGGTGCCTACAATTTGAATGTTTCTTACCCATTCAAATTCCCATAGACTGCTGACCTAAAAATCCATTTCCTGAGAGTTATTGCTAAGCACAGGAGAATGGTTTTCATTAAGGCTACAGATACAAGTGTCTCCTCATAATAAAGTACAGAAATCAGATATTGTGATTGCTCTATATAGGTCTGATCCAAAGTCCATTGAAATCAATAGAAGTCAATCAATAGAAGTCCATTGAAATCAATAGAAGTCAATTCCCAATGACTTCAAAAGGCTTGGAATCAATCTCTATAGCTGTTATTCAGCAAAGTACTTAAATAGAGCTATAACCTTAAGCATGTGGGTGGCTCCATTGAATTAACTCATTTGCTTAAACTTATACCTATACTTTATTATGACTATGTGACCTACCTATCTACTTCTAAAGAAAAAAACTTCTTGGTGAAAAATATGGGAGTGGCAGTAGCAATCCATAGTTAAGTTTGTACTGTAAGTGAGTTTCCACTGTAAGGCTGATTTGGGAGCTATTTCTCTTCCCTTCCTCTAAAATCTCTTTTTTTTTAAAAGAAAGCTTCAAAATGGCTAGATTTATTCCAGGGATGATGTCAATTTTTTTTCTGCCAAATTGGACAAGAGGGTCCAGAATTAGAACAGTCTGCAAATAGAGTCTCCAAAGGTGCATGAAAATGTGTGGGGGCCATGAACTTCTTAAGGATCATGAGGGTTTGAGGAGACTGATAAATCTAAGAATTGCATAGGGTGGGAATTTGGATGGACTCCTATCTTGTCACATAAGGCTTAATTTGATGTGCATGTTCAAGCAGTCTTACAACTGTGTGTCATAAACAGATAGCTAAGGGTTAATGTCTCTTTCACCTGAAGCACCTGACCAGAGGACCAATCAGGAAACCGGATTTTTTCAACTCTGGGTGGAGGGAAGTTTGTGTCTGAGTCTTTGTCTGTCTGCCTGCTTTCTCTGAGCTTTGGAGAAGTAGTTTCTACTTTCTAGTCTTCTGTTTCTAAGTGTAAGGACAAAGAGATCAGATAGTAAGTTATATGGTTTCTTTTCTTTGGTATTTGCATGAATATAAGTGCTGGAGTGCTTTGATTTGTATTCTTTTTGAATAAGGCTGTTTATTCAATATTCTTTTAAGCAATTGACCCTGTATTTCGTCACCTTAATACAGAGAGACCATTTGTATGTATTTTTTCTTTCTTTTTATATAAAGCTTTCTTTTTGAGACCTGTTGGAGTTTTCTTTTCTGGGAAATTTCAGGGAAATTGAGTCTGTACTCACCAGGGAATTGGTGGGAGGAAGAAATCAGGGGGAGATCTGTGTGTGTTGGATTTGCTAGCCTGATTTTGCATTCCCTCTGGGTGAAGAGGAAAGTGCTTTTGTTTCCAGGACTGGAAACAGAGAGGGGGAGTCACTCTGTTTGGATTCACAGAGCTTGTGTCTGTGTATCTCTCCAGGAGCACCTGGACGGGGGGGGGTAGGGAAAAAGGATTATTTCCCTTTGTTGTGAGACTCAAGGGATTTGGGTCTTGGGGTCCCCAGGGAAGGTTTTTCAGGGGGACCAGAGTGCCCCAAAACACTCTAATTTTTTGGGTGGTGGCAGCAAGTACCAGGTCCAAGCTGGTAACTAAGCTTGGAGGTTTTCATGCTAACCCCCATATTTTGGACGCTAAGGTCCAAATCTGGGACTAAGGTTATGATACTGTGCACATCCTAAGAGCTGCAGGAGAATGGTCTCTGGTCCTATAGATCATAAGAGGTGTGCAGAGTATGGCTTTCCCCCTTGAAGATGTTAGGAAAGAGGAATTGTTTCCCTCTTATCTTTTCGCCCCAACTGAATGTTAGAACTGTTTAACAAAATCAAGGAAATTCCTAGACAAAAAACTTTGTTAAGGTGAAGATAAAGTTGACAGTGACTATATCTCACAATTTGCATATTTTAAATGTTTAACTGACTTATGAGGGTAAATGTATGTGTATAGGTGGTGTTAATGGTGGATTTTACTATTTACAGTATCGCTGTAAGTATTTTGACCCTTAAGTTTCCAGTATGTACTCTTATTCTTAACTTCCTATTATTTCAATTTTTATCTGAGAATAAAACAGAATCTGAACTATGCCTCTGCCAGGTTTTATTCCCACAGGAATCACGTTTTACTGACCACAGATGTGTCAGCATCTGAAAGTACACAGTGCAGTTGTAGTCATGTCAGTCTAGCTCTTCCTCAGTTCTGTGTAGCTCGAAAGCTTCTGTCTCTCTCACCAACAGAAGTTGCTGCAATAAAAGATACTACCTCACCCACCTTGTCTCTCTAACATCCGAAAAGTTGTTCTAGAGTTAGAGAGACATAAATTAATGACATTACATTGTTTAGTATTCTTTGACAATTCTTGTACAACACAAAGACTAACTGGAACCTTTTATTTGAAAGATGTACAGTAAAAGATATAATCATTTTTTTTTCAGATAGCCATCAAAATGTACTGATTCCCTTTCCTGACTTGTCTTTAAGGCAAATTCAGCTCTATTTTAAGTGGTTGAAGCTTTGTTGGCTTCCAACTGTCTATAACAAGGTTGGATACGTTCCTTTTTTTCTTTACAACACTTTGAAATACATTGGAAAAGAAATTAAGAAAACTCAAGAAAATGAAGTGCTTTTGAATAGGTTCTGATAAATGTAGATTGAAAAACAAAAAGCTTTCCTTTACCATTTGAAATGAAAACAGACCACATGACTAAAGACGTTCACTATAGACTTCAATAGTACACCAATTGGAAATCAGAGGGAAAAAATTGGATACCTATGCTGTTTGGACAGCATATTTTGATGCTACTTATAAAAAACTTGAACAAAATAATTACAACATCAAATGAATCTTCCGTCAAAATAAATGTGAAAGTATATTAATTGTAAATCTGTGGTTGGTTTAATTTAAATAATGTTGTCATGGTATAATTCCCCACTCTGAACCTTAGCGTCCAAAAGATGGGGTACCAGCATGAATTTCTCTAACCTTAATTACCAGCTTAGAACGTGTAGTGCTGCCACCAACCAGGAATTCCAGTGCCTGGTACACTCTGGTCCCCCCAAAACCTTACCCAGGGACCCCCAAGACCCAGAACCTCTAGATCTTAACACAAGGAAAGTAAACCCTTTCCCTCACCGTTGCTTCTCCCAGGCTTCCCCTCTCTGGGTTACCCTGGAAGATCACTGTGATTCAAACTTGAATCTTGAAACAGAGAGGAAAATCCACCTTCTCCCCTCCTTCTCTCTCCCCCTCCCAGACTCTCCCTGAGAGAGAAAGTAATCCTAACACAGAGAGAAAATAACCTTTTCTCTCCCCCTTCCCTCCTTTCTCCCCACCAGTTCCCTGGTGGATCCAGACCCAGGCCCCTGGGGTCTCACCAGAATAAAAAAACAATCAGGTTCTTAAACAAGAAAAGCTTTTAATTAAAGAAAGAAAAAACAGTAAAAATTATCTTTGTAAATTTAAAATGGAATATGTTACAGAGTCTTTCAGCTATAGACACTGGGAATACCTTCCCAGCCTAAGTATACAAGTACAAATTAAAATCCTTTCAGCAAAATACAAATGTGAACTCCTTCCAGCCAAATACACATTTGCAAATAAAGAAAACAACCATAAGCCTAACTTGCTTTATCTACCTAGTACTCACTATTCTGAACTTATAAGAGCCTGTACTGGAAAGATTGGAGAGAAACCTGGTTGCACGTCTGGTCCCTCTGAGCCCCTAGAGTGAACAACCACCAAAATCTTAACAGCACACACACAAACTTCCCTCCTTCAAGACTTGAAAGTATCCTGTCCCCTGATTGGTCCTCTGGTCAAGTGACAGCCTGGCTCACTGATCTTGTTAAGCCTTTACAGGCAAAAGAGACAGGAAGTACTTTTGTTCTATTAACTTTTACTTATCTGTTTATGACAGCTTTTATAGTGATCTTCTTCGGTTTATTCCTATTATCTTTTATATCTGATCTGGGTTTGGTTTTGGGTTTAGTTCTAGTTCATGGTTCACTTTTTTATTATAATTATTTCATCTGGACCAGTTACCTGACTCTAGCTGTTGTGCAATTCATTTAAACCGACCACCCATTTATATATCCCAGTCTCACATCTTCATCCTGCTACTTGCTCCCTACTGGCCTGATCTAAAGCCCACTGACGTTAATGGAAAGACCCCACATTATCTGTCATGGGCTTTGGATCAGACCCATTCAGTTCAATTCCCCTTCTCCTCTCCCCTATCTTCTCCTGCCCCCCTGCCTCCCCAACATACACTTTTTAAATACCAGGAGGGAGTGAGAGTGCTTAGTGACTCAATTTGCAGCTAAGATTTTACTGATTCACTGCAGGTCCTCAGGAATCTGATACACATGAAATGAATCTCTCTCTTTCTTAGAATCATAGAATATCAGGGTTGGAAGGGACTTACCAAGGTAACAGTGGTGGTATGACTCCATTAAATTAGGACTAGAAGAGCAGAAGTCCACTGTGTCATCCAAGACACAGCCAGATAAGTCCTTAGAGTCATTTCAGTGGTAATTGCCAGAAGCTAAAGGACATTGATCAGCAAGATATTTTGATTGACTCTTGAATAATGTCTTTCTGCCTTCTGATGCTTTATCAAGTAACATTGCCTATTGCCACTAAATCGCCTTCACAGCTGGGGAAATGGATTATAATTATAATTAAGATTTTTTTGTTATTTTGTATCTCATTGAAACAAAACATTTACTGACCTATCCATAAATGGACAGCTAAGATTTTCCCATTCATTACTTCTCTAGCATCAGCAAAACTTGGAGTCAAACAGATGTCACCTTAAACAAAGCAAGCAAACACTGGTGGTACTTTTCCTTATTTTTCCTTCTATTACAAGGAACAGCATCTTTAAATCAAAACTCAAACATGAAGAACCACAGCCTGTCACTGTGGTAATGAAAAATACAGAGACATATTGGATCTAAATCCTTCTCCTCATGAATCAAAGTATATTGGTCCCATTCCACTATGCTGGAATCATTTGATCACCTGTTGCAGATATGGAGTCTATTTAGAGACCAGACAAATGTCTACTATGTGAGATGCTACATAGAAGTGCTGCTGAGGGTCTAGACATCATAACATAACACAATACAATCACTGTAAAGTACAGTGTACACTTCCCATATTGTTATACAACCCAAAAGAAACAGGGACATTAACCATCAGTAACATTGAGAAAACTCCTGAAATCTCTGTAAATCATTCTCCGTAGTATTGCTGATTCTGCAAACCATAAGGACTGGATTAGTACTCGTTCATAGTTATTTATTTCCTTAGTCAAGGAAAACAATTTAGTTGGAAGGAAAACCAATATTGCACATTTAAGAAAGCTCCCTAAATCCCAAGAACACTGTCACTTGCCAATTGTTAAGGAAAAAATGGCGACCACGCAATACCAAATTCCACTAGCACAGTGTGAAACTGCAATTTTGAACACTCAAAGGTCAGACTGAAAAAGTTAATGATTCTGTGGGAACCATAAATCACATATATATGATCTGAGATTTTCAAAACTGCCTTCAGGATCTGCACACCCAACTATATTAAAATGAATGGATATTGGGCATCCAGATCCCTTAGGTGACTTTAAAAATTTTCGGCTATGTACTATTCATATAATTAATTATGCTGTAGTTCAGTGTAAAGTATACCATGTATTGACAGTGTGTGTGATGTGGTTGAAATAAGATTGTTATAAGAAATAATTTTTGCATTCGCTGACTTTGGAGTATTTCAAGTTGTAATCTCAATATTACAATAATGTAAGATTTGGTATTTAATTTCTTTGTTCTGTGAAAAAGACAAAAGGGGAAAACAATAATCTCTTTATCCTGATTTCACAGGCACTGGTATATTTTCACTATCAACAGTACATACAACTATGCAATTCACTAGTGAAACGGCAACAGTAAACCAAACTATGGAACTATCAAGCTATAGGCCTGATTCTGATCTCACATTAGTGTAAATCAGAAGCAACTGCACTGAAGTCAGTGAAGACACAGAGTTAAAAATCTAGGGATTGCCTCTTGTGCATGATGTGCAGCACCCAGCACAATGGAAGGACAAACTTGATGGGGACTTTTGGGTGTACCCCAGTACAAATATTTACTATTGTACTACTTAACAGTTTAAATTAGAGGACAGCCAGGCCCTTTATATTTGTGTTAATGTATATCATATTGTTAAGCTGGAAGATGTCAGTTACAGACCTGATTAAAGCTGATGGGTGTCCAAGTTACAGCATATGAAGTACCAACAGATTGCTGCTAATCAGGGCTTGTTTACACTTACAGCACTGCACGGGTGCAGCTGCACTGCTGTAGCATTTAGTGAAGATGCTACCTATACCACTGGAAGAGCTTCTTCTGTTGGCATAGGTACTCTGCCTCCCTCAGAGGTGGTAGCTACTTTGACAGGAGAAGCCCTCCCATCAACATAGAACTGTCTACAACAGGGGTTAGGTTGGTATGACTACTTTGCTCAGGCGTATGGATTTTCCAACCCATGCCAACCTAACCCCTTGCTGAATGGATGGAAGAATTCTTCCATTGATCTAGCTACCACCTCCCAGGGAGGTGGATTACCTATGCCGCCTGTTGATTGGTAAAGGGTAATTTTTCCTGAGTAGAACTTGGTTCTTAGGCCCCAATCCTGTAAACATTTATTCATGTGCTTAACTTTAACCAAGAGAGTTGTTTAAAATCAAGTGCGCATAAATGTTTGGAAAAGAGGGGTGTAGGGGAATGACTTTGATATAGTTATTTATAAAAGTATTATAATTTATTCTTATAATTTTAAGTTATTACAATATTGACCTCACCTTTACTGAATTTTAAGAGATACTTACAATTATTCTCATACAGTGAAGCTCGCAGAATATGACAGTTCACATGCTTGCATTTTTGGTTGCTTATTATATGAAAAGTTAGAGTTAATTAAGAAAATTCCTAGGAAATAGCTGCTTTTTGTCAACCAGTGACAGACACCAAGTGTCAAAGAGGATGAGATCTCCCTACCCTTTAAAACCCATGTTTATTACCCCCACATGCATTTACACAATATCTGGAGTGCAGCTTCATAATTTCTGTTTTGCTTTAACATTGTTTATTATTTTCTTTTATGCTATATTTTGAAAGTTGTATATATAACTATTAGTTATTGTGATGTGCTTTGTATGGAATATGTGATAGTAGTCTTTATTTCCAATTTGTAGAGATACTACAAAAGTGTAGGTTATAAATCTAGGAACCATTTAGTTAAAAACAGGGGTAGCTCCAGGCCCCAGCATGCCAAGCAAGTGCTTGAGGTGGCAAGCCACTGGGGGCGCTCTGCCGGTTGCTGCGGCCGAAGCTGCGGGACCAGTGGACCCTCCACAGGCAAGCCGTCGAAGGCAAAATGCCTAGAGCCGCCCCTGGTTAAAAAGCAAACAGCTGACAAGAATATTGTCTCAAAGAACAGAACACGGACAGATGCACACACCCCTCATACAAGATACCAGTTTGACATAGACATTATCTTCATCTTAACAAGACAAACTTGTAAGATATTTATGTTTTAGAAAGATCTCTGGTTGCGTTACAGAATGTGAGGATTATCTTTATTCAGTATATTCCAAAGAGAAGTGATGCTTCGTTTATAGCTCTCCTAACACTTCTATGTCATAAAGTGGGATTCTTCAGCCATCCTCTTTGCAAAGAGAAAAACTTAGTTTTAAATACATATAAAGATTTCTAGAAATATTCGTATTGCAATTGATTTATTTTGTAAACACTCTAAAGTCTTCCTTCTTTAAACTTTAAATCTATGGTTGGAAAATGTAATTGGTATCTTCTTTAAAACTTCAAATGCGGGTTTCCACTTAAATGTGAAAACCTTTGTTATCCATCAAATGCTTAAGTATCAAAACCTTCTTTTGAGATGTATATTTGCAAATATTTTGTATCTAAATGAAAGCTTTCTAATAATAATGGCCTGATACCATCACTATGTGAATAGTAATATATTTTATTTACAAATATAGCAAGGTCATTTGATGCTATACTAAGAGAAGAAGCCATGTGAGTATAGAAAATTTGATATCTATTGGGGAATTAGTTATCTGGCAATGCTTAAGCAACTTATTATCAAATCCTAAAAGACAAGAACAACATTTTCAAGAATTGTTAAGAAAAGGCAATATTTTCTTTGATGACCATTTAAGCTGAAATATACTTTTAAAGAATCACTTAATTTAAATAAGGCTATTGTAAGAACTGAACAACCTTTGTATAGGAAATAGAGGCATTTGGACGCATCTGAAACAGAATTCAATGCCTGCTAAACCCTGAATAGAAATAAAGGGATATCTCAGAAATGAATTTAATACAAGGAAAAGTTCTTTAATGATGTTCTGAGAATTTTCTTCCACAAAAGACTAGAGCAATATAACCATGAAGTTACAGATTTCATACCCAGGGGCTAACGATATCAGCAATACAATCCCATGAAGCCATGAGCCAATGAAAATTGACAGTGGCTGATATCTGAATCCAGGCAAGCTTCTAAAAGAGGTGTGCCTTCCAACTTCAGTGAGACTATTCAAACAGAAGAATATACATCTCTGTGAACTAAGTGCACTCTTATGCTTATGTAGTCTTTCTTACTCTTACTTTTATGCATTCTTATAGATGCTTTTTCTCTTACACTCTCAACGCTTGGCTTAGCCTGTACATCTTATCTAGACAAGCAAGAAACAGCAGCAACAAAACACTAAGAAGAAAGAAGCCTCTTCAGAGAATCAAGAAAAAGTAACCTTCCAGTCCCACACTGCTCCTGCAGCATGACAAAACCATGGAGACTTTAGCGTTACTGGTAAGATGGAATGTGCAAAAGCTCTGCCAAGTAATTAGATTACATTTTTCTTATAATACATTTAATGAAATATTGAGATGCTATTGTAATTTAAGGTACTAACAGCTTCGCTTGCTAAACACCAGATTGTTTAGACTATATACTTCTAGAAAGGAGACAGAAGCTAAACTTGGTAAACAGAAAGAAACATTGAGATTTAATTTGTTTAACATTCTTAATATTAATTATTTGCCTGTCTCAAGACTGCTCCTTGAACGGTTTCTTTTAAACAACTGAGTTAAAAATGTAGTTTCATAGGATTTAGTTAAGATTATTTACCTCTGCCCACTTATCAACTGTTTATGTTACCCTTAATAAACCGAGCAGGATTAACCAATTGTTTTAGTCATCTATGAGACCTTAAGACCTGGTCTACACATAAAAATTAGGTCAACATAGTTATGCTGCTCAGGGTGGTGAAAAATCCCTCCTTCCCCCCCATCGGCCCCTACTCCCGAATGCTGTAGCCATGCTGATCTAACCCTGGTATAGACACAGCTAGGTTGACCAAAGAATGCTTCATTCAACCTAGCTACCATTGCTTGGCAGGCATGTGTTCTATAGAGATGGGAAAAATCCTTCTATTTCTGTAGGGAGCGTGTACACTGTAGGTTATATCAGCATAACTACAGCACTGTAGCCATGCCATTATAGTCTCTGTAGCATAAACTTGACCTAAAACAGGACACACTAGTGATATTGGGACTAATATACTTGGGTTTTAATTTACTTAGTGAAGGGTGTCTCCACCTGAGTAGAACCACTTTTAAGGTATAATCTCTGTGTTTGAAGCTAGTCACAGCCACATACAGAGGGACTGTAAGTAGGTGAGTATTTTTTTTGGCCAAAACGTTGTTTTCCATCAAAGATGTGGATTTGGATTGACCAAATTGGTGTCAATTTCAGCAAATTGCTTTGATCGGAAAGAAAACAAAACATTTTTGGAAATGTAAAAATGGTTTATGTTGACATTTTGAAAACACAGTGTTTGGATTTTGGGGCTAGATCCATAAAAGCACTTAAGCACAAAATCAAGGAGGAACAGATGATGGTGGTGGCAGTGCTGCCCTCCTCATACCCAGAGACTACTAGTTAAGACATTCATCTGGGAAGGGGGTTCAAGTGCCTGCTCTGGGGCTAGTGGAGATAAGGAGGACACCACCATCACCAGTTATTTCTCCTCCTCCACATGATTTTGCACTTAAATCCACTTATGAATCTAGTCTGTTGTTTCCAAATTTCCATTGCTTTTATTAAAAAGTTAAAAATGTCCAGAAACAAAATATTTCATGTTGAACAGGATGTTTATTTTGACCTGAAATGAATTTTGTCAAATCATTCAATTTTCTGGAAATTTTAAAATATTTTGGTTTTCACAGAACTAATTGGAACTGAAAAAACCATTGCTTATTGTCTGTGCCCTGCTTTGTTTCAATTTGTTTCATTTTTCCCCTTACTTTAACAATATTTATAGTTAATAATTGCCATTATTTCACTTGTCTTTAATTGTGATATCCCCAAAGCATGCCAAGAACCCCATGTGACTAAACTAGCGGGAGTCACATCCTTGAACTGACATTAAGAGATAATTATTAAGATTTAGCCTACCATTTCTTGTTTCTCTAGTCTGTAAATTTTTCCTAATTTTGGGGATAAAATTATTAATGGCAATCATTAACTTAAAACACCTTTTTATAGCCTACAGGGGGCTTTAGAGAGCATATTCACAATTTGTAACTAGCCATTATCTAAGTTGCCTCTTCATCTTCAGACTCCTACTATGCTAATTTTTCATTCTGGTATTTGGAATGGTCTTCCTTTGATATTGGAATTCACTATGTTTGAAGGCACAGTATATTATACAACCAGCTCAAAATATTCTGTAGCCAAGTCTCCAGTCAATAACTGACCACATTAAAATTAAATATGGATACACAGACTCCTAATTCTGCTTCACCTCTTTGGAACAAAATCATCTTAATATATTAATGCATAAAGTGCCTAAAAATCTTGTACACAGTAATCTGTTCTCCAACCAGCATCCTCAAACCATATTTCATTACTTACTCAATGTAACTGCCATGTATTTTGCTGTATTCCCTTCCCTATCACTGATTACCAAAGGTGCATGTTTGTAATAGAAGCTTTTTCCTTCCTAATCAGTCAATTCCTCTTGTCAACTATCTTCACAGTGAAGTAAAAAATCAAATGTGCTGTGACATCAAAACTCACTTCCATGGTAATAAATTATGATGGTACGAACAGTGGATTGTGGCATCACGGAATGAATCATGGCAAAGGGAGGATGCTCATTAGAAAAGAGAGCTTCTAACTTGTGCATATAGCCTGGTAATCAGTTGCGATGGACAACGTAATGAAACAAAAGCACATGACCCCTTTGTTAACCATATCTATTTACAGATACTCTGATGGGTTGAGTCCTGCATGACTGGCACATGTTCTAATCATCCTGACAATGATAAACAACACAACAGTCCCTTAGTTGGGAATATTTATGAAACTTTTCCAACACACTAAGGTGAAAGAAGGCTATGCATTCAAGAAGATGCTTCACTTAAACAGTGTGAACATTCTTAATATTAATAATTTGGTCTATAAAACTTAACCCTAGAGTCAAACAAATACTTTATCAGACCCTCAGGTGCTGTAATCAGTGTAACTTCATAGATTTCAATGACAGTATGCTGATTTACACCAGCTAAGGATCTGGCCTCATGTGTCTAAGCAAGTCTACAGTGGTAATCCCACATCAGACACAGATAATATCAGACCAGATGCTAAAACAGAGCACAGAGCAAAGTAACAACAAAAGTGCATGTGTACTCAAAGAACATCTTAAAGCTTCTACAAGGAAAGAGGCAGCAGAAAATGTTTACTGCCATTTGTTCTGCAACAACGAAAATTAAAATGGTATAAAGTCTATCACAGACATTTAGTCCATTCATATTTTAGGCTATATCCACTACTGCTTATGTCAGCATAATTTATGTTGCACAGGGGTGTGAATAAACCACCCCCCTGAGCGACATAAGTTACATTGACCTAAGTGCCAGTGTGAACAGCACTATGTAGGCAAGAGCACTTCTGCCACAGACATAGCTACCGCCGCTCATGGAGACTGGAGTAGTTAAGTCAATGGGAGAGCTCTTTCCTCTCAGCTTAGAGAGCTTACAGTGGCTCTCTAGTGTAGCCATAGCCTCAGGCCTTGTCTACCCTGGCAAGTTTCTGCGCTGTAAAGCAGCTTTCTGCATTGTAACCAACTCTGATCTCCCTCTGGCAGCTCTGGGACTGCCATCCTACTCAGATCGTTCAGTTTACAGTGCATATCAAGAATTTCTAAACCACACTGGAGAGATCTTTCTCTGATGAGGCTTCTGGCAGGGAGTTTGTTAGGATAGCAGGCAAAGATAGTGCCTTTTTCAAGGGCCAGAGAGAGACACTCTGGTTCTTGCTTTTTAGGTAGTCATAGGCAAACCACAAAAAGAATATAGGTCCATTTGTATAAACTCCCTCCAAATCAGCTGAGAATTCTTACACTATTCCACAGCTTCCTTTTATTTTTGGATCAGTTTACACTGATGTGTGAATTTATATAGTCAGGTACATCACCTCTGAATTTTGCCCATTGCCATCTAAGGATTTACACCTGTTCCAGTACTTAGTCCGAACCATTTTTCAAAGAACGTATTTAAGTTTGTATTGTGTTTATAGCAAGGGATACAGCACAGAGAGCATCATCATTTCTGGTTCCACCTCTAAATGTCCAAATAGCCTCTATTTTTCAGAGCAGCCATGGAGGAATATCCAAGGGCTAAGGATGGAGTAGAACCACCAACTCTCCCTTTGTATGCAGAAATACACACATGCAGGGGCCATTTATTTCATGCATAAATCAACAGCGGATGATCCAACTAGAAAAATAAGAATCATCTCAGAAAAGAAAGGACATTTAGACAGACCTGTTTCTAAGCAAAACATTTTTCAAAATTTTCCACAAGGCAACTGCTACTCTTTAACTGATTTTAAATTCACCTAGGAGCCTGTCAAACTATTTTCTTCTATATATTATTTTCAAAGACATATTCTTATCGCATTTCAAGTTGTTTAGATCAGCACAGGCTTTAGATAGCGTAATTCCCACAGGTATGTACTGTAACAATATTTCAGTACTTAAAAATTTGTGTCATACTGATGTAACTGAATTTGTCTTTAAAAGCAAACATTTTCAGATACAACCACAAGAAAAAAACAAAAGCCTAAAAATGCTGATGTTTGTCAACATAAAACCTGAGAGTCTCTAGATTAAGTTTAGAAGTGTGAGCAACAACGGTGATATTGTGGTGGGAGTCTGCTATAGACTACCAGACCAGGGGGATGAAGTGGATGAGGCTTTCTTCCGGCAACTAACAGAAGTTGCAAGATCGCAGGCTCTGGTTCTCATGGGAGACTTTAATCACCCTGATATCTTCTAGGAGAGCAATACAGTGGTGCACAGACAATCCAGGAAGTTTTTGGAAAGTATAGAGGACAATTTCCTGGTGCAAGCGCTGGCAGAAACAACTAGGGGCAGAGCTCTTCTTGACCTGCTGCTCACAAACAGGGAAGAATTAGTAGGGGAAGCAACAGTGGATGGGAACCTGAGAGGCAGTGACACTGAGATGGTCGAGTTCAGGATCCTGACACAAGGAAGAAAGGAGAGCAGCAGAATACGGACCATGGGCTTCAGAAAAGCAGACTTTGACTCCCTCAGGGAACTGATGGGCAGGATCCCCTGGGAGAATAACATGAGTTGGAAAATAGTCCAGGAGAGCTAGCTGTATTTTAAAGAATCCTTATTGAGGTTGCAGGAAAAAAACCATCCTGATGTATAGAAAGATTAGTAAATATGGCAGATGACCAGCTTGGCTTAACAGCTTGCTGATCTTAAAGGCAAAAAACCAGCTTACAAGAAGATTGGACAAATGACCAGAGAGGAGTATAAAAATATTGCTCAGGCATGCAAGAGTGAAATCAGGAAGGCCAAATCACACTTGGAGTTGCAGCTGGCAAGAGATGTTAAGAGTAACAAGAGGGGTTTCTTCAGGTATGTTAGCAACAAGAAGAAAGTCAAGGAAAGTGTGGGCCCCTTACTGAATGGAGGAGACAACCTAGTGATAGTGGATGTGGAAAAAGCTAATGGACTCAATGCTTTTTTTGCCTCTGTCTTCACAAACAAGGTCAGCTCCCAGACTGTTGCACTGGGCAGTACAGTATGAGGGAGAAGTGACCAGCCCTCTGTGGAGAAAGAAGTGGTTTGGGACTATTTAGAAAAACTGGACGAGCACAAGTCCATGGGGCCGAATGTACTGCATCCGAGGGTGCTAAAGGAGTTGGCGGATGTGATTGCAGAGGCATTGGCCATTATCTCTGAGAACTCACGGCGATTGGGGGAGGTCCCAGATGACTGGAAAAAAGGCTAATGTAGTGCCCATCTTTAAAAAAGGGAAGGAGGAGGATCCAGGGAACTACAGGCCAGTCAGCCTCACCTCAGTCCCTGGAAAAAATCATGAAGCAGGTCCTCAAGGAATCAATTTTGAAGCACTTAGAGGAGAGGAAAGTGATCAGGAATAGTCAGCATGGATTCACCAAGGGCAAGTCATGCTTGACTAACCTAATTGCCTTCTGAGACGAGATAACTGTCTCTGTGGATGAGGTGAAAGCAGTGGATGTGTTATTCCTTGACTTTAGCAAAGCTTTGGATAAGGTCTCCCACAGTATTCTTGCCCGCAGTTAAAGAAGTATGGGCTGGATGAATGGACTATAAGATGGATAGAAAGCTGGCTAGATTGTCGGGCTCAATGGGTACTGATCAATGGCTTCATCTCTAGTTGGCAGCTGGTTTCAAGCGAAGTGCCCCAAGGGTCAGTCCTGGGGCCGGTTTTGTTCAATATCTTCATTAATGATCTGGAGGATGGCGTGGACTGCACTCTCAGCAAGTTTGCAGATGACACTAAACTGGGAGGAGTGGTAAATACGCTGGAGGGTAGGGATAGGATACAGAGGGACATAGACAAATTAGAGGATTGGGCCAAAAGAAACTGATGAGATTCAACAAGGACAAGTGCAGAGTTCTGCACTTAGGATGGAAGAATCCCATTCACTTATACAAACTGGGGACTGAACAGCTAGGAAGCAGTTTTGCAGAAAAGGACCTAGGGGTTACAGTGGACAAAAAGCTGGATATGAATCAACAGTGTGCCCTTGTTGCCAAGAAGGCTAATGGCATTTTGGGCTGTATAAGTAGGGGCATTTCCAGCAGATCGAGGAACATGATCATTCCCCTCTATTCGACAATGGTGAGGCCTCATCTGGAGTACTGTGTCCAGTTTTGGGCCCCACACTACAAGAAGGAAGTGGAAAAATTGGAAAGAGTCCAGCAGAGAGCAACAAAAATGATTAGGGGGCTCGAGCACATGACTTATTAGGAGAGGCTGAGGGAACTGGGATTGTTTAGTCTGCAGAAGAGAAGAATGAGCGGGGATTTGATATCTGCTTTCTACTACCTGAAAGGGGGTTCCAAAGAGGATGGATCTAGACTGTTCTCAGTGGTAGCAGATGACAGAACAAGGAGTAATGGTCTCAAGTTGCAGTGGGGGGAGGTTTAGGTTGGATATTAGGAAAAACTTTTTCATTAGGAGGGTGGTGAAGCATTGGAATGGGTTACCTAGGGAGTTGGTGGAATCTCCTTCCTTAGAGGTTTTTAAGGTCAGGCTTGACAAAGCCCTGGCTGGGATGATTTAGTTGGGAATTGGTCCTGCTTTGAGCAGGGGGTTGGACTTGATGACCTCCTGAGGTCCCTTCTAACCCTGATATTCTATGATTCTAGGATTCTATAGTACTTAAGATTCCTGGATTCCCATCACTTTAAAAATATACATGTCTACAAATATTTAAATCAACAGCGGGAGGGAAAACATGAAGATATAAACAATGTATATAACGTGATTATAGAACAGTGGTTCCCAAACTTGTTTCGCCGCTTGTGCAGGGAAAGCCCCTGACAGGCTGGGCCGGTTTGTGTACGTGCCGCGTCCACAGGTCCAGCCGATCTCGGCTCCCAGCGGCTCCGGTTCGCTGCTCCAGGCCAATGGGAGCTGCTGGAAGTGGCGGCCAATCCCTCGGCCTGCCCTGCTTCCAGCAGCTCCCATTGGCCTAGAGCAGCGAACCAGAGCCACTGGGAGCCGCAATTGACTGAACCCGCAGACTTGGCAGGTACACAAACCAGCCTGGTCCACCAAGGGCTTTCCCTGCACAAGCGGCGGAACAAGTTTGGAAACTACTGTTATAGAAAGATGTCTCAATACTTTATCCAGTTTTAAAGAGAATTATACATAAAAAACGCCTGCGTGTGTGTGTGTGCGTGCGTGTGTGTGTGTGTACTCATGCGATATTTTTTTTGTGACCTAGCACACAGCCTGCCTTTATCTGATCAACTTTCACTAATTGTCCCAGTTATAAGCTATATCCATGGTAGTTGTAGCTGTATCATTTCCAGAATATTAGAGAGAGAAAGTGGGTGAGGTAGTATCTTTTATTGGACCAACTTCTGCTAATGAGAGAGACAAGCTTTTAAGCCACTCAGAGCTCTTCTTCAGGTCTGGGAAAGGTCCTCCCAGTGTCACAGCTAAATGCAAAGTAGAACAGATTGTTTAGCATAAGTAGTTAGCACATAGTCTAAGGGTATGTCTACACTACGAAATTAGGTTGATTTAATAGAAGTTGATTTTTTAGAAATTGATTTGATACAGTTGATTGTGTCCCCACTGAGTGCATTAAGTCTGTGGTGTGCATCCACAGTACCGAGGCTAGCGTCAACTTTCAGAGCGTGGCACTGTGGTAGCTATCCCACAATTCCCGCAGTGTCCGCCGCCTATTGGAATTCTTGGTTGAGCTCCCAATGCCTGATGGGGGAAAAAACATTGTCATGGGTGGTTCTGGGTACATGTCGTCAGGCCTCCCTCCCTCCGTGAAAGCAACAGCAAAAAATCATTTCTCGCCTTTTTTCCTGGATTACCCATGCAGACGACATACCATGGCAAGCATGGAGCCTGCTCAGCTCACTGTCACTGTATGTCTCATGGGAGCTGCTGGCAGATGCGGTACTGCAGTGCTACACAGCAGCATCCCCTTGCCTTGCCTTGCGGATGGCAGACGGTACAATTCCACTGCTAGCCGTTGTCGTCGTCCCATGGGTGCTCCTGGCTGACCTCAGTTAGGTTGGTTGGAGGTGCCTGGGCAGACATGGGTGTTCCTGGCCAGCCTTGGTGAGGTCGGTCAGGGGCACCTGGACAAAAATGGGAATGACTCCATGTTATACTCCTCTTTAAGTTTCGTCTAATGGAGATTCAGTCCTGCCTGGAATATCATGCCAGCTGGAGGCTTCTGCTCAGGCTGCTCTCCCAGTCGGCAGCACTGTGCGGTTGCACCTACTCCAGCCTACCTCTTGCACCCATGGCTCATGAAGCCTGGACAGTAGTAAGGAGTAGTTCAACTATAGGCTGAGCAAGTGCATAATGATGGTAGAATGTGCATTTGGATGTTTTAAAGCTCACTGGTGCAGTTTACTCACTCGGTTAGACCTCAGCAAAACCAATATTCCCATCATTATTACTGCTTGCTGTGTGCTCCAAAATATCTCTGAGAGTAAGGTGGAGACATTTATGGTGGGATGGGAGGTTGAGGCAAATCGCCTGGCCACTGATTATGCACAACCAGACACCAGGGTGGTTAGAAGAGCACAGCAGCGCACGCTGTGCATCAGAGAAGCTTTGAAAACGAGTTTCATGACTGGCCAGGCTATGGTGTGAAAGTTCTGTTTGTGTCTCCTTGATGAAAACCCGCTCCCTTGGTTCACTCTACTTCCCTGTAAGCCAACTGCCCTCTCCCCACTTTGATCTCTGCTTGCAGAGGAAATAAAGTCATTGTTTCAAATTCATGCATTCTTTATTAATTCATCACCCAACCGGGGAATAACTGCCAAGGTAGCCCACGAGGGATTGGGGAGGAGGGAAGCACAGGGATGGGGTAGTTGTAGGGGCACCCCCTAGAATAGCATGGAGCTCATCATAGAAGCGGCATGTCTGGGGCTCTGACCTGGAGTGGCCGTTTGCCTCTCTGGTTGTTTGGTAGGCTTCACGCGGCACTGCTGCAGGTCCCTATGATAACCTCTGTCTTTTATGCCCTTGGAGATTTTTTCAAATATTCTGGCATTTCATCTTTTGGAACGGAGTTCGGATGGTACGGATTTGTCTCCCCATACAGCGATATGATCCAGTACCTCCTGTTCAGTCCATGCTGGAGCTCTTTTGTGATTCTGGGTCTCTATGGTCATCTGTGATGATGAACTCTGCATGGTCACCTGTGATGATCAGCTCGCCACTCTTGTCAAACAGGAAATGAAATTCAAAAGTTTGCGGGGCTTTTCCTGTCTACCTGGCCAGTGCATCTGAGTTGAGAGTGCTGTCCAGAGTGGTCACAATGGAGCACTCTGGAATCGCTCTCGGAGGCCAATACCATAGAATTGCATCCACACTACCCCAGATTTGACCCAGCGGCGTTGATTTCAGTGCTAATCCCCTCATCTGGGAGGAGTATAGAAATCGATTTTAAGAGCCCTTTAAGTTGACAAAAATAGCTTTGCATGTGGATGGGTGCAGGGTTAAATCAATCTAATGCTGCTAAATTGGACCTAAACTCGTAGCGTAGACCAGGGCTAAGAGACCATTCAAGGTAGAGTGGCCTGTTAACACCTTTACAGTCAGGACAAAAAGAGGTGTAACGCTGCAGTCTATATAGTTTTATAAAATATTCTAATGAGTGAATATAATGTAACTGGCATATGCTTCATGCAAAAGGTCTCTTGTAAGGTATCATTACAAAGCTTATAATCTACTGAATGTGATCATCCTATCTGTATAAATGTACCACTCTTGTATCTGAAACTAGAAATATGAACTATAATTCTGAGGGCTTATTGTAATTATGCAAAGTGTGGGCCATTAATGGTGGTTTGGAATCTTGATGTCTCCCATTAACCAGGACAATTGTCTGCAGATGGCTGTGTTTTAGCAGTAAGTTTTCCCGTATATGTGTGTGCTGGCAAGTGGGCAATGAAGTCTTGCAGTGACATGTGATCATGTTACCTGAACTGGAATCCATCTTTAACCCAGTGTCTTTCCATTGAGAAGGAGGAGTGGAACCCAGAGAGGGAGAAAGGATTCCCACCTTATGCAAAAGATATATAAAGGGGTGGAACAGAACACAGAAAAGGAGCCATCATGAAGAATCCCCTAGCTACCACCTGAGCTGGAACAAGAGCTGTACCCAGGGAAAGAATTGTGCCCAGGCCTGGAAGCCGTCCAGTCTGAGGAAAAAACATATTGAAGCATCTCTGAGGGTGAGATTATCTGTATTCAGTTTGATTAGACATAGATTTGCACTTTTTATTTTATTTTGCTTGGTGACTTTGTTCTGTCTGTTACTACTTGGAACCACTTAAATCCTACTTTCTGTATTTAATAAAATCACTTTTTTACTTATTAATTAACTCAGAGTATGTATTAATACCTGGAGGAGCAAACAACTGTGCATATCTCTCTATCAGTGTTATAGAGGGCAAACAATTTATGAGTTTACCCTGTAAATTCTTTATACAGGGTAAAACGGATTTATTTGGGTTTAGATCCCATTGGGAATTGGGCATCTCAGTGTTAAAGACAGCAACACTTCTGTTAACTGCTTTCAGGTAAACCTTCAGCTTTGGGGCAAGTAATTCAGACTCTGGGTCTGTGTTGGAGCTGATGGGTGTGTCTGGCTCAGCAAGACAGGGTGCTGGGGTCCCCAGCAGGGAAAGCAGGGGTAGTAGTAGTCTTGGCACATCGGGTGGCAGCTCCCAAGAGGTTACTGTGATCCAACCTGTCACAAGTGGGTTAGAGATTGTTGTAATAAATCATAAATCCAGTCTCTATTCAGTCCATTATTTTTGGTGTCCAGCAGTATGGCTCTGTATGGCTCAAAAACTTGTCTCTCTCACCAACAGAAGTCGGTCCTATAAAAGGTGCTACCTCACCCACCTTGTCCCCCCACCTATAAGCTTTAAGAGAGGAGGGCCATAGCATTTTGAGTGGCAGATCCTTGCTTTTGGAATTCATTCTTCCAATGAAATATTTGTTTACTATATGGTGCTACAGAAGTGTTCAAAGGATTAAATATTTGGGTTAGATTGAAATGATGGGGTTCAGGGGGACTGTGCTGCAGCAGGAGCCTCAGGGAAATTCCCGGGAGCCACCCAAACAATCTCTTCAGGGTGCTGTCAGATATTATTTTGCCTTGCAGGTTAACATTAGGTGCACTCTGAGCCTTCTTGAAGCCTTCCCCTGCAGTGTCCAGCTCTTAACCAGTGGACACTCACAGAAATTACCAGGTAAGTGGTCTCCCAAGTAACAGTCTGTGACATTCCCCTCTGGTGTTATCTGCACCAGTGTGCTGCTAGGTCACTCCAATCCTCGACTCTGGGAGCCTGCCTTACCCTGCTCTGCTGTGAGAACCCCCACCTCTGGGCTGTTCACGCACAGCCTCTGCATGCAAGCTGCCCCTTGGACTGTGCAACTGAATGACACTAGCCAATATCTCCGGTCCCAGACACAACCCTAGGAACCTCTATCTTGCAGTGCCCAGTTATGCCCACTGGACACTACAAGCTTATATGAGTTCATCAATTTAACAAATAATTGACATGTACCAGGCTTGGTATCCCAAGGGGAGTCTCTGACACACTTCAAACCAAATGAACTGCTTCAGGTAGAATAAACAAACAGATTTATTAACCACAAAGGTAGATTTTAAGTGATTACAAGTCAAAGCTTAAGAAGTTGGATTTGGTCAAAGGAAACAAAAGCAAAATGCATTCTAAGCTGATCTTAACACTTTCAGTGCCCTTACAAACTTACATGCTTCTCATCACAGGCTGGCTGGTTGCCCTTCAGCCAGGCTCTCTCCTTTGATCAGCACTTCAGTCGCTTGGTGCTGATGTCTGTAGATGGAGGTGGAAGAGAGAGGAAGAGCATGGCAAACATCTCTCTCTTTTAGCATGTCCTTTCTTCCCTCTTAGCTTTGTCCCCCCCACCCCTTCAGAGTCAGGTGAACATTACCTCATCGCAGTCCAAAACTGACCAAAGGAAAGGAGGTGACTCACTCGAGAGTCCACAGATCCTTTGTTGCTGCCTAGGCCAGTGTCCTTTGTTCCTGTGAGGCTAGGCTGGGTTTGTCCAACACATGCCTTGATGAGGTGTGAACTGCCCCTCTGCTTTTGGAAAGTTTTTGCCTGGACTTGTTTTAAGCCATGAGGACACATTTTCAGCTTCATAACTATATACATGAAATTATAACCTATAATATTTCTATAACATTACTATAACAACAATTACTATAACATTACCATAACAACAATGCTCAGTACATCATGACCCTTCCAAAGACGCCTGACATGACAAACGTTATACCACACAATCATATTAAAAGGATGAACATGAGGGTGCTGGGTGTTCCCTCGAGGCACAGAACGTCACACAGTCCACACACGAGCTTGTGTGGTTCAGCTGAGGATCAGCTTCAATATAACAATACAACACTGGTACATTTATAGCGAAAACAATCATACATTTATTATTGAAGGTTCATATCTAAGAGATAGTGACTAAGGATAATGCTGGAAACAAAAACTTCTACATATAAACCAAAAAGTATAACATGCTTCCTAGAATCTAAACTTAACAGGTTAAAACCATTGTTTAAAGTACTTTATCTCACCTAAAGCAATCTCCAAGCATCTCCAACCAACATGCCTGGGATCCCCCTATCATGAATGCAAAAAGCCTGGTTCTTTTTGCTTTCTCAGTGAAGGATAAATTGATATCTTTTTACCATCCCTTTATATTCCCCAAAGTCATTGTCCGCCTCCAGAGACAAGACAATCCCCTGTGGTTCAGTCTCCAGTGTCTTACTGCTCTGTTGACTTCATATGGAAGTGGCACTTCCATTGTGTTGGCTTACAATGCTTAATCTAACATGACAACAGAGAGGCAGGTGAATCAGTGTTTTTGTTTGTCAGTTTTGCGCTGGACACAGACTGTAAAATATATTTTCGGTACATATACACAATTCCTTCAATATCATCAGTACAAAGATCTCACAACCATTATGAGGATCAGTATGACAAAAGCTTTTATTAGAGTCTTCGCATGACATCATTTAGGAATAAATACCATAGTTTGCCCTGACAGTGGTGGCATGGTCAAACCACACTATAACTATGTTATAAAAAGTGTTTTGTAGCATAGAGTTCTTCTTGGGCTAAAAAAATGCGTCTGTTAGCACGTTATAACATAGTTTGACTCTGACTATCCTGGTGGCCAGCCTGTATTGTACCTAACTACAGCCACAACTGTTAAACTACTGGAAACTCTTTGGAGGTGGAGCCTACTCTTTTTTTGGCAATTCTAAGGCTTCTTACATCCAGCATTGCTCAACAAATTCATCTCTCTAGATTTCTTTTAGCATCTACAGCATCCAGCTAAGTTATCCATTGTAACTGGGCCTCAAACACATTAGAATTCCTCTTCTTTTACACTGGGCCATGTTCTCTAGAAACATCCAGGCTTATTTCCAAAACCCTATCAATTACATTTCTCAGGTGTGATGTTGCAAAATTAGACAATGCCATGATGACAATCAAAACATTAGTGAAGGCTCCTCCACTGGCATTCAAACAGCAGTCATGAAAGAGGAGGAGAAAATCTATCCAGTAACTTGTCCAGTACTTTGAGACACTGATAAACGCAACTCAGATCTATTCATTATCTAAAATAAACACACAAAACCAGTACTGTGGTTATATATATAATATATATAATTTTAAATACTACAATTTTGTGAACTAATTATCCCTCACAGCACCCTTTGAGGTACGTAACTATTATTTATCCCTCATTTCATAAATTGTAAAATTGACATAATTTCATCAAGTATTATAAGAATCATACAATTCCACAAAAAATACTCTAATTAGTGAATAGTGACAGTGAATGACTGAAGAAGGGAGAAAGAAAGCATGTGTTCCACTTTTAGCCTTGACAGGAAAGAAAATAGATACCTTAGACCAATAAACAGTAAGGACCCGGTCCTGCTTCCTTTGAAGTTAGTGGAGAAAACTCCCATTGATTCCAATGGTAGCAGGGTCAGGCCCTAAATAAATATTTGTTTGTTCATTATCAGAGCTTATTTATATGCAGACTTATAGTTCAGTCATATGTTTAATATCCTCCTTATACTGTGCTTGTATACATATATAAAAATACAATTAGTAGCAACAAGGTGTCAGGTGGACAAACTTCAATCCAAAGAATTTACAAAAACAAAAGAGGTGAGTGGATCTCTGAAATTGCAGTCAGACCATATTAAGCTGTAAAAACATCATTTACAAGATGCTATTGTTTATTCTGTGTAACTACCCCAAGTTATCATGTGATTGTCCACTGTTACACAACTTGCCATGGTACAAGTGGTACCAGCAGAAATAATAATTTGCAGCCAACTTTTGACAAGAACCTCAAATTAACTTATAACAGACTCCCAACTGTGTTCACAATTTGAGTTACAGCTGCCACCTCACAGTTACACCCCCACACTTAGCTCACAAGGACAGATTCAATGAGAAAATGCCCTGCATTCATTGTCTCATTATCAACCTAACATACCTTGTAAACAGAATATGGCTCAAATACGTGTATGACTAAAACATTATTGTAAGATTAAGGTCTGGAATAATAAAACAGTTCCTCATAGCTGAAAAATAATTGTAACATAAAATTCTTTACTTTGACTTTTTATGGAAAGATTTATCGGGGTAGTGGAGTGGAATCAAATGCTGAAGGGGGAGGGCCAAGAATTTACTCTGTAAATTGGCAGGCTGCCGAAAGCACCTCTGGTAGGGGATATGCAACTTTAATCTTTATTATGGAATGATCACAAATGGACTGTTTCAGAAGACCATCTGTTCTCAGTGAAGCATTGGAGCAGCAGGCTGCAGGCTTCATTCTGTCCTTCACCTTGTGTTCTTGATTCTTAGCAAAACTCCCATTCTGAAAGGTTAGAATTTATTAATGGAAAACTATGTGCATGTGTGTTTGTGGCTTTTTTATTTCAACAACAACTGTTTATTTTTAATAGATGACAGGACTGACAGCTGCTCGTTTGTTGTTTTTTTTAACCCCCCCAAAATCTCAGACTTTCCAAGAAATATGTGATATTATTGTGTTATTGGGGATCTCTCTATTGAAGTTGAACACAAGAAGCTTTCACTTTGATGTCCAAGATGACTGATAAATGTCAGACTTTGTTTCCATTATGAAACATTTTCCTGAATGGACAGTTGATTCTTTCTCCATTTTTTCCTGCTTTAACCCTTTAAATGGCTCAGTCATGGCTACCATCTTTTCAGATGAAGAGCTCTTCAGGGGATGAATGTGTGTCTCTGAATGTATGAGGGTAAGAGAAAAGATTCTGTACATTTGCTGTATTCCATTTTCACACTTTACCTTGAATCTTTTACTTTTAAAAGATCGGAATTATCTTGGTCATACTGCAAACTGAGTCTTGCCTATTTTGATCAATTTTTGACAAATAATAGTTGTGTTGTACAGCTGGAGAATAATAAGGCCATGTCTTAAGGCCATGTCTACACTACGACTTTTTGTCGACAAAAGTGATATTGACACCCAAAAGTCAACATAATAAAAATCAGAATTTCATGTTCACACTTGCTCCTTCTGTTGGCAGATCATGTCCATGTTAGGGGCACCATCATCGGCAATGTGAACAATGCACTGTGGTTACCTATTCCACAGTCCAGCTTGACACCTTCTGTCACTAGGTGTTGTAGGAAGGTGGAGCAGGTAGCAGTGCATCTTGGGATCGGGCTCAATGTCTCATCTCCTGCTTCTTGCTCCCTGGAGAGCAACTGCTCAGACTGGCTAGACACCTCTAGAGTGGAAAACAGTTCCCGGCTGCCTGCCCCACCGGGCAACCCCACCAGGAGCTGCACATCCACATCTAACTCCACCACTTCATCAAGAACTCTGTCCTCTGGGTTAGGTTCTCTTTCTGCTGCCTCTGTTCCCTCCACAGTATCCAGGGGGCTCTTGGTCCCCACTGAGGATAGCGTCCAGCTCCTGATAGAACCAGCAAGTGTTAGGTGAATCAACGGAGAGACGGTTTGCTTGCCATACCTTATGGTACGCCTGCCTCAGCTCCTTTATCTTCACTCTGCACTGCAGTGTGTCCCGATCATAGCCCTTTTCACAATCCCAATTCCTATGGCTCAGGCTCAGCTGGGACTGCACAGCTTCCTCTCCCCATATACTGATCAGATCCAACAGCTCCGCAGAGGTCCAAGTGGGAGAGCGTTTGCTGTGATAAACCACCATGGTCACCTGGAAAAATGTGATAAGACCACTCCACACTGAGCCAGAAGGAAATGGAATTTCAAAAATTCCAATGGCTTCTAATTGGGAGGGGCAGGTGGTTGGTTACCTGGCTGCAGGGCGGTGGAGTTCAAACTGCTGATCAGAGTTGTCAGGATGGCCATCGTGGGACACCTCCTTGGGGGGCAATTAAAGTGATGAAATCAAGCGTGGCACTTTGTCAAGACAAATATAGAGGAAAAAGATGTAAGTCTCTCGTTGTTGTGGACGTATTTATTTGCCAAAACCAGGCATTTTTCCTAACAAAAGTCACATCACAGTGTGTATGCCCTGACTGTTTGGTCGACAATAGGCAGTTTTTGGCAACAAAACTTGGTAGTGTAGACAAGGCCTAAATATTAACACTGCCAGGTACCATAATATGGAAGTTTCATGATTTTGGGAGACAAGGACCAAGATTTTTTAAAGTTACTTGATTTTGGGGTGGCCCAACTTGAAACATCTTGAAGAGCCCTGATTTTCAGCATCTAAAAATTAAGGCACCCCAAATTATCAGTCACTTCTGAAAACTTTCCTCAAAATCTAGTAGCCTTCTTAGACCTTCCCATTAGCCACAAAAAGCCTTAAATCAAAGCAAGAATGTATTCATTCTTGGTAAATACCTTGAGATGATTAAAAATAATACAACAGTGTGGACCCAATCCTCCCATTGAAGTCAATGTGATTCCTTCACTTTTAGAAGAACATGCCTGGGCCCTGCATTTGTTGCACATGGAAAGGAAAATTATGGCTTAATATTGGCTGTTTACCCTAAGAACATAAATAAATGTAAATATTTTCAGTCACATTTCCTACTTCGATATTTTGCTGAAAGTTCAGCAATGGATAGCCAGTCATCATATAGGAGATAAAGTAGTTCTTTTCTCTTCCGCGGAAAGTATACATTGAAGACACAGAATGAAACACATTTCAGGAAACGATTACTGATCTAGTTCATATAGAGAATTACAGCTTCCATTAAAGATCCACTCCTTACTTTCTAATTGCAAAAGATCTTTCCTGAAAAAAAAAAATCCACCACCCTCAGAATAGCATGTGTTATTTTTTCTTCTAATCCTAAGGCTTCTCCACAGAGATACCCCTATATTACTGTCAAAACACATACTTGTTGGGGAGTGTAATTCAATTATTCTGACAGCATTTCTAATATTTATCTTTTACTACCTAAAGATTTATTGTTGTGTCCCTTAAATAAAAGTGTGGAAGAATTAAAAAAACCCCAAACCAATGTTTTCCTAATTTGCAACAGCAGTAACAACTTTGATCTTTTAACAATGTGATTACTAAGGATAATGTTCTAAGTATGCCTTTTTTATAAAATAGAATTTCAAAACAATCTTGTTTTGAGATTGGAACACTGCTCCTTTTCTGAAGCTGTCCTTGTGGAACATATACAATGACACAATAGCAGAACATTGGGGGATAGGATTGGGCAAAAGGAGGTGAAAGTGAAAGAATTTTAATGTTTTTAAAAAATAAAATATATTGAAAAGAAAAAAATATTAAGTATTAAAAACAAAAGAAATATGCATTAGCCACATTTAGTGCTATCAATGGGATTTAGGATCCATCTTAATCCATTATATTAACTGAAAGACCAGGGGTGAAATTCTGGCCTCATTGAAGTTAATGGCAAAGCTCCAATTGACTTTAATGGAGTTGGGCTTTCACCTCAGATTTATTTTTTTCACAGCCCAAGTTTTCCCATTTACTTCAGCTGGGGTTGGTAGTGCTCAGCATGTCTGAAAATGAGGCCATTAGTATGAGCCATAGTACTCACTATCAAGAATAAAACAGTGGCTTCACTGGGACTACACACATATAAATAGGAATTGTGAGTAAGGGTTGCAGGACTAGGTTGCTAAACATGATTCATACTAGTTGTGACATTAATAGGAATGAGTGTGCAGAGGAAAATAGTGACTGAATTTATTTTATAAAAATTCTTTATGGAAAATGTTTCAGACATTACTATTAAATTGTTTTTGAAATTGGTTTAGTACAGACAGGATCTTTCAATAAGTCTACTCACCAGAGTAGAAATTTCTTATGTGAGTAAAGAGCTTTTGAATCAGACCCCCTATACTTGTCATAATAGGGCAAGATGTCCTATAAACATTTTAAAAGGCACAAGGATTTAGTAGTTGTTATAAAGATACAAGATTGGCTAAGGAATAGAAGATATAGATCAGGTATTTGATTTCCCCAAAGTCTGAGTTAGCTAGCACTTCCTGCAATGATTATTAGAGAGTCCAGTTATTAACTATTTTTACCACACTCAGAAATGTGTTAGTCACTTTACAGGAGAGAGACAGAGAATGAGAGAGAGATGGTCCAGGCTCCAAAGAGCTCGAAACAGGACAGAATAATTCCATGTTCAGAGATAGTTTAATTTCTTCTGTACTGTTTTTCACATCTCAAATTCAAGCTCTGACAACTAGAGGAAAGTCATATATGAAATCTCATATCTGATTCTCTTGATATTTCTGGTTGTTCGGATTGGAATACCAGCTGTGAGCCTGCAGCTAATTTTAGTACTGGGTTGGATTCCAACAACAAAGAGTCCATTTGCTGGTGGAATTCTCATGAGTCAATCAAAACATTTCAGAACAAGATGGTGGTAATCTCAGAAGAATTTTGGGCTCAAATCACAGCAGAACAATTTATCATATTCCTTTTATGCCATCAGATCAGAATCAAAAGCCTAGCCCTGATCTGTCCTTTAACCTTTATCTAAAATCCATCCGAGAAGCTAATTCAGATCTGTATCCATTTCCACCATCATACACATGCTGGATCATAGCATCTACCCTTCTGAAAAGGAGTTCCAGATTGGACTTCCTTTGAAGTGTGTCAGTGCCACTCAATTAGCCTGATGAATTAGTGGTGAGTGACACAAGACTCTTTCCCTTTTCTCTCCAGGGAACTCCTTCGGGAACTCATTGACTCCTTCCAACAGTTCTTTGCTTCTTCTAGGGTGCATTATATACGTGTTATGACAAAACAATCCTAATGTCCAAGATCTGTAAACTATGCCTTTAAAGATGCTTCTGGAACCCTCTGCCCAATATATTCACTGCATTCTCCCTCCCCTTAGGCTTAATGTATACTCCATGCATTCCTGGTCCAGGAAGTCAGAAATTGGTTCTGAACATAGATATAAATAATTAGCTGGAGGAACTAAGATTCACTTTTGATTAATATAAATTTCAATACCCTTTCAGTAATGTTACTGAAAGCATGAAAAGTTCTTCAGTACAAGGATTCTGTAGATGATTTGATTTCATTTATCAGCCGTAGTAGTGGGGAAACCTGAAGAATGTATGAGTGAAGTATCTTGGGGCTGGTCTACACTAATGTTGTAAATCAATCTAAGTTACGCTACTCCAGTTAAGTAAATTACGTAGCTGAAGTCGAAGTAACTTAGGTCAACTTACACCAGTGTCTACACCGCGCTATGTCGACGGCTCTCCCAGAGACTGAGTGTGTCTTCACCAGACCCGCTAAATCGACACCGTAGCATCAATTGAAGCAGTGCTGATTTAGCTGGTAGTGTAGACATGGCCTTAGTCAATAACAATGCTGGACATTTAAGGAGAAAGGCACTGAATAAATAAATACACTCCCCCCTAAAACCAAACCAAATCAAACCACTTTTTCATAAAAGCGGGGGGTTTTATTTTTCTGAGTCAGAAACTACCCACAGTGCTTACATACCAATACGCTTGCTCTTTGATCCTTCAATTCAAGGAGTTAGGGATTCACAGGAGATTGTAAATTGAAGTTATTCCAACTATTGTATATTTCAGAGTGACTGCACACCTACAGCCTATTTGCACTACTCGCTTCAGTTTATACTAAGCATTCTACTTTAAGCCAGCAATATTTCCCTAGTAACCAGCTGCTTGCTGAAACATGCTTGTTGGTGACACAAATATCTGCTTCCTAAGGCAGCTTAGCAAGAAAATGGCTACCTCAAAAAATTACATAGGGTGAAATATTTACTAAAAGATTCAGACAGCTGAAATTGAAGGCAAAAATATTGAATTTCAGGTTGTTGCACCACTTTGCATTTGGTTACATAGATGCATAGCGCACAGTGCTAGTGTTTGCTACACTATAACTTTCCACTTCACACAAGAATTGCTTTCTGCATGTCAGCTCTGACCTCTCTCACTGAAACATCAATGACAACACTCAAATTGTTGAACCTGTTTAAGACAATCTAAAGCTTTAATCAGCAGTGATGAAGGGCAGTAATATGCATTGCTTGTCCTCTATGCAGACTCAGGGATTTTGGTGCTTAATATTAAACACATCATGTCTTAAAACTGTTATGAAAGAGGCTTGAGTTCTGTTCCCAGAATCTTACTACATATACTGATAGAAAATGGACTGCGGTAGAGGTGGGTCGAAGACAGACAGTGAAGGCTCATTAAGAAGGGTTTGCTTACCCAATTCTGAATCAGATAGAATACCTGCAGCAGCAGAATGGCTCTGGGGACATCTTTACTTGTCAGTATTGCTTATCCATTCACATGGTACATGTTACTAGCTTCCACTGGGACTGGAGGTTGTCTCCTATTACTAGATAGCAATCCCTCTGGCTGATTATTAAGGAGAGGTGCTGATGGGCTCTGAAGGAAATTTCATTAGCCCTGTCCACACTAGTGGAAAGTTAGATCCATTTTGAAAACTGTTTTTCTAACATGGCTGAGCTGTGTTAGCAAAACAAATTAGCTTGTCCAGGCTACTCCAGCAACTACTTTTAGGGACTAATCCTGTTCCCTCTAGAGTCAAAGGCAAAACTACTGAACTAATGGGAATCAAGATTTGGCCCTAAGTATATCAGACAAAGGTCTCTGAAGGAGTCTTTGACAACTGTGTTTTAGTCTGCAGCCTCCCTCTTCTACCATCTGACAGAGCTTCAACAGGCTCTGGAGCACATTTGTAGTATAGTTTTAAATCTGTGTCATGCTGACCCAAATATGCGAGTCTGTTCCCTAATTATATCAAAATCCTTAGTATAACCAAAAACTGGTAATGTGGACAGGCCTTTTCTTTTCTCTTCAGCTATTAAGTGGGACCTCAAGCATGACAGTACCTGGGATTTATTCTAACAGTGATGCAGAGCACTCGTGGTGGGAAAAATGGTGGATATTATAAACACCAAATTTAAAAAACACTTTGAGCAGTGGGGCCATCTACTTATCCCTTACATTTACCAGTACTATTTCTCCAAGACAGCATCTAGATACCCTAATGAGGTTAATATCCTACAAGAACAAATGCAAGATAACACTTCTGAAAAAAAAATCTGTCAGTGAGAATGCCACAATGTTCCAGTAATACTGAATAATTCTCCAGCTATTTTTCAATACTCAACGTAATAAATTTTTTATAAGGGATGTAATTCAGCAGTTCTAAAAGTTAAATATGCTTTTTCAAGAATCTGTACAAGTAAAAAATATTTTTATGGGAATATGGAATTATTTTGGCTTAATATTTGTGTAATAATTGATTTAAGTAATAATTTGTAATAGGAGGAATGGCTTCTGAATTCTAAAATTTCTGTTTTGTACAGTGCATATTACTGTGCACATCTACATCTGGTCCACCCACAAGATACTGGTTGTTTACAGAATCAGCTTTGCAAGCAAACCTTCTAGAGAGAGATTTCATCTCACAAAATGGTCTGAGGGTGGAGATTCTGGGCAGTGCGGCAACCCACTTGCTCCAAAATTTGAAACTAGCATTTGGCAAAACAAAAGCATCAGCACCACTATCCCCTGGATGTAAGGAGACTCAGTATTAGTCTTTATTTATAGTAGAACTAATAGCCACTAATGGGCAAGACCATCTTCCCATAATTCAGGAGATAAAATAGCAGCTCTTCTAGTTTTTGCATGAAGGATTGTGTTGCATCACAGAACTGGCAATGCAACGGTAAAGCACTGGTGTCAAAAACTGACATCATATATACAATGAATGTTATGCTAAGCAACTGACAAACAGTGTACACAGGCATTGTAATAGATTGGATGCATGTCTGATACCTAATAGTAGGGTGAATGTCTCAGATTAAGCTAGGCAGATTTATTAATATATACAACATACATTTGTGTTATATAATTACAATATCAGGAAGCTCATTCACAGAACTGACATTGCTAGTCATAAGTTATACTTTTGGGTCATTCTTTTTTACATGAAGTAAACAGAGAGTGATAACTGCATCATAGCTCCTTTAAAAAATCCAGAGTGAAACCTCAGCCCAATTGAAGTCAATGACAAAATTCTTATTAACTTCAGTAAGGCCAAGATTTCACCCCAAGAATTGATCTTTGGGGTGTCTCTTTTTAGTGAGAGAACAGGGTTCTTGATGGGGGTAATGTTTACAGGCTTCATGATGACAAATAAATTTTAAAAATCTGCTGCAAAGGCAAGAATTAAAAATACAACTGCAATATTTAGGTGTGTGTTTTCTTTTAAACACATAGGTGATTTTTCAGTAGCCTTATGAAAACTTATGCATACACAAGGACAGCATATACTATGGATGGTTAAACCAATTCAGGTAAACTAATAAAAAAACAACCAAATCATCTCTTCTTTTAATGTAAGTGTTTTTTGGTGACAGTTTGGAGGAGATAAAAAAATGTTTAACTAATTTTCATATCATGCACCTTTGATTTTCCGGTGAGAAAGTCAGATTTTTCACATAAAAATAGCTTAACAGAAAATCTTATCAGAGAGCCTGTTTTGGTGAGCTTTCCAATCCAGTTTTGCAGACCAAAGAGTTCAGATAAGGATGAACTGCTGAATTTGTGGGTACTTGCCTTAACTAACCCATGAAGCTTTCAAGGTTACCAATCCCCAGAATATTCCAGACTGAGATACGTCCTTTTAAGAACCTTTCTTAAAATGCCAAGCATTCCGTTGCCTCTCCCATTTGAATAAACAGCAATTATAGAATGGAAGTTTAGAAAGAATTAGAACTGATATAAATGAATATTTCAGAGATAAAAAAGAAAAAAAAAAGAAAAATCTTAAACAATGTGCAAAATCTTGGAAAGCACTTTCCCGCAGGAGTTGACATTCCTGCTTCTTATATGATCACTCAGAGTTTCTCATATTACCTACATAATTTTCATTCATGAAAATGTCCATGCACTTCTACTAGATTATTATGCAAACCAGAACCATCATGAAAAAAAGCATGTGGAAATGAAAGGTTAGCATTGGTCAATTTAGCAAAAAGTTTAAGTATTATGAAATTACACTAGGATATTACAGCATGCAGTGAACACCAGACTTCCTTACAGTACCTGAGGAAATGCTCCCAAATTTAACAATGTTTGGTCAACATACAACTTGGGTATAGAGCTCACTCATTCGTGGTAGTTGGATGATATCTTTAATACATAGGCCATGGCTACACTAGAGAGTTGCAGCGCTGGTGAGGGGGTTACAGTGCTGCAACTTAGGATGTGGCCACACTTGCAAAGCACGGCCAGCGCTGCAACTCCCTGGTTGCAGTGCTGGCTGTACACCCGGTCGAGCCTCGGGTGTAGGGATTCCAGCGCTGGTGATCCAGCGCTGGTCAGCAAGTGTGGACACCCACCAGCGCTTTTATTGACCTCCGGGGTATAAGGAGGTATCCCAGAATTCCTGTCCACAACAAACCGGAAGAAAGGGAGAGCTCGGAGTTCAGCCAAACTGCTTATTTAAAAAACAAACACAGCTCCTGTTTGCTGAGCGAGCGGAGGCAGGCAGGGGAATTACTTTGGAATGTTCACAGCTGTTTGCTTGAAGAGAGAAGCAGCACTCTCACACGGCAGAGGGGGAGGGGGACGTCCGTGTTGAGCAGTTGCTTATCTGGTCTGACGGGTATTTAGAAGTACATAATTTGCATTTAGTGAATGAGAGAGGAGTGGGGGGAGGGAGTTAGAACTTTTAAAATGATTGAAGGTAGGCACTGTGTGTCTTCCAGTCCTTAGAACTAGCAAGGCAGGGAGCTGAGAACAGTGTCAACTCCAAAAATCCATTCTGTCTGTCTCCTCCATGCTCCCTGTCACATTCCACCCCACCCCCCTCTTTTGAAAAGCACGTTGCAGCCACTTGAATGCTGGGATAGCTGCCCACAATGCACCACTCCCAACAGCGCTGCAAGTGCTGCAAATGTGGCCACACTGCAGCGCTGGTAGCTGTCAGTGTGGCCACACTGCAGCGCTGGCCCTACACAGCTGTACGAACACAGCTGTAACTACCAGGGCTGCAAAACTGTAAGTGTAGACATGGCCATAGAAATAACAAAGGAGATGTCCAGTGGAGAAAAAATAAATGGAGATACTGCCCCATTCAGATTTGAAGAAACAGCATACTCTCCTAATATACCTTATTTTGGTGTTCAGCATATAAACTATGGGTAATATTAAGGAAATCATTTATCTAATTGCAGGAAGTTGGGCTGCATTGTCTCTAGCTTTAGCAATGCTTTAATGCACTTGTGCACATAAACAAAGGGATATAGATTACCTGATTTTCATTTGTCAGGTTTCTGCAAAACAGACATATGATTCAATCTTTAGAAGGTGGCTCACTTTAAAATCTAATTTCACATTCATACAGCAAGTCCTAATGAGCCCACTAGGAGTAAACAAATTAGTCTCCAGGATGTATTATACATTAATTAATCAGACTAATAGTATTATGAAATGTGTAATAGATGAAAATTAGTTCCAAGCACAGTACTCGCCTTGTAGAAAGCGAGCAGAGAAGAATTATAGCATAATAAAAATATTCTCAATTTCTATCAATGTAAGTTAAATCAACTCCACTTTATTAATGGAATATATTTCACTCCTATCTAACTGCATATTGTAGTGGGAAAGATTGTGATTTTTCAGGAGACTTTTTCACTATAACGTGAAATTCATTTTTAAAATTTGTTGACTTACAAAATCAGTATTGGAAAGATTTAACCTTGTATTGACCCAAGTATAAGGTCTCAGCATGCGGCATACAAAGCCACTTCAACTCAAGTGGGTGAGAACAGGAGAGTCCTTACCATTTTCATGACTGCTGCAGTTCTCCAACAAAGGAGGCTGTTTGACTCCCAGCAGGGAATCTGCAAACTGCATTTTTTAATCTAAATAAAATGCACCTAGAACTGACAAGTAGAGATGAATCCTAAAGGGAGGTAGATTTTAAATTAAACCAATAGGGAAGGTCTGATATGACTGGACATTCCAAAAGTAACTGGACGACCAGAGGTTCTGAATGTTTAAAAGAGAAAAGCAATATACTTGCCCGCTGTCTCTCCCGCCCTCCACTCCCCCTCAATTTGTGGATGCTCAGATCTCTAGATGCACTGAGGGCTAGATAAGATCTCAGAGAATGGTACGGGAGTATTAAGTAAATGCACCATATCCTTTGGTAACTAAGCTTGTTGCCATTTTTAAAAAACCTTTTAGTGATTGTCATGTGTATGACAGAAGCACCTAGAGACCCCAACCAAGATCAGGGGCCCACTATGCTAGCTGCTATACACACAAAATCTGTACCCTCAAGAGTTTACAACCTAAACAGACAAGAAATTGGGTAGGAGGAGAATGAGGCACAGAAATGCCAAGTTCACAGCAGGCCAGTGTAGGGAATAGAACCCAACCCTGAACACTAAGAGCTACAGTTCTGCTAAGGGCTGAGGCTCCATGTGGTCAACCCGCTCCCTCTGCTCAGTCCTCACTAAATACTTATGTAAGAGGCGCACAGAATCAGGTAATGAATAAATAAGATGGGAAATACATAATGTCAGGAATATTATGCAAGGAGGCAGCCATTTCTATAATTACTAGAGAACATTTCAGCATTTAGTTCAAAATCTCAGTCTGTACATTGTTGTTTTTATTTAATACAAAATTCACAGTTACAGATATTATGTTCAATAACACATGATACGGTGGTTTGAAGTGAGACTGTCAGTTACATAATTACTGGGTGAGCTTTTCAGGATGTACAAAACTCCTAATCTCACTGTGCAAAAGTTGTTTTAATTCATTTAAAATTTTCACAATATTTAGTATCAACTACATGTTAATGCTTATGTTCATACACAAGAGCCATGGCAAGGTTTGCACACTATGGCAGGTATAGTTTTGTGGCTATAATGGATTGTTTTGACCTTGCTTGCTACTATTTTACATTGGCAATTAGACAGATAGACCAAAATTAGGAGAGCTGAATGTGGATCTCTCTTCTCTTCACCTCCTCTGCTCTTTTCAAAATAATTTGTGACTAAATTTAGTGCTGATGGAGGTTTGATAGGTTTGGACAAGACCAGGCATTACACAGTCAGGTAAATTGCAAACTTTCTCATTCCTAAATCCTGATTTTAAATGCTACAGCTATTCCAGTTCTGAGCCTCTCTTGAAAAAAGAGTCAGTCTTGTTTGTGTGCATTAGGGTTGCCATGTTTCCGTTTTTTGACTGGAAAAAGTCAAGTCAAGGGAGCTGGCAGTATCTGGTCAGACGTACTGATTAGACACCGAAAGTCTGGTTACTGCGGACAGAAAGCACTGGGTCATCAACTGTTGCCAGCCCCTGCTCAGCCGGGGCCGCCTCCTGCCTGCATGTCATGGGCAAGGCAGGCATCAGGTTCCAGGTCAGGTTGCAGTTCCTCTCCCTGCCCTTGAGCAGAGGGAGCCCAGTTATGGGAGGGAGGGAGGGAGGTGGACACAGGTCCGCTGATACGGGAAGGAAGACGTGCGCGGGGTAGTACTGGCGGTGGCAAAGGCAGCTGGGAGGGCACGTGGAAGCCCAGAAGAGAGCGCCCAGCAGCACAACAGCAGCTTGCTGGGCACCAGCCAGTGCAGGCTCAGCACCGCCCAAATATCAGGCAGACTGTTGACTGTTCTGCCCTGGAGCCAGGAACTGCTGTCGGTGGGCCTGGGTGGACAGAAGAGAGTGATGGAGGGAGGAGGGAACAGGAGCAGCAAGGGATAGGGCTTCGAGGAAAGAGATAGGGTCTGGGCCTCAGACATTAGAAAGTTAGCAACCCGAGTGAAAGAAGTAACCTCTAGAGCTAGGATGAATGGACTACCAATCTCAACCTCTGTTACACCAACCAGTGTTTGAGTCCATGTCTCTCTAAATGGAAAATAGTAGAGAAACCCACTGTGCCAGCTAGCCCCAAACTTTTGACTTCAGTGGAGCTGCACTTGCTTACACTAGGTCTGAATTTGGCTCATTGCTGCAAATCAAAAATAAGTAAGGGGCAGAGGGAAGGCAAAGGTAGTGGGCTAAGTTCCTTTTGCAACTCTCAGATTCTGGGATCCTTCAGGGGCTGGTGGAGCCTGGAATAAATTAGAGCAGCCCTTGGGAAACATGGAAACCTAGCATGACTACCTATGGGTTTCTCAGCAGCCCAAAATATCTTTGAAAGACAAGTACACTTTCCCCATTTTATTCTCTTTCAAGTGTTAGCACACCCCCTACACCAGGAGCTATTGGGGAGATGGGGTCAGTCACAGCAGAGGGCTGCATACCCCAGTCCTATATTTCTTCTGCCCTGTGGAAATGGGGCTCCAAAACTATTGTGACTGCCAATATGCATGGCCAACACTTGGCAACAGGGCCGGCTTTAGGAAGTGCAGGGCCCAATTCAAACAGTTTTGATGGGGCCCCAGCAGGGATGACTAAAAAAAAAAAAGCAAAACACATGTAAAAAAACATGTGGGGCTTGTACTCACTGGGCGGTGCTCTGAGTCTTCGGCGGCACTTCGGCAGCGGGTCCTTCAGTCATTCCATGTCTTCGGCGGCACTGAAGGACCCACCGCCGAAGTGCTGCCGAGGACTCAGAACAAGTGAAGGACCCAGTGCCGAAGTGCTGCTGAAGACCCGGAAGGGAGGGATTCTTACTGAGCGTGGGGCCCTCTTAGGCACGGGGCCCAATTTGGGGGGATTGGTGGAATAGGCCTAAAGCCGGCCCTGCTTGGCAAGAATATCAGGGGCAGATTTTCAAAGAAACAAATGTAGTTTGGGGCCAAATCCTATTAACTTTCAATAGGATTTGGGGGCCTAACTGCCCTTTGTGCCTTTGAAAACCTCCCTCTCAATAATGAAATATACTTCTGTCTCGTAGAATGGCGGACATTCTTCTGCTATTGCTGCTGTTATTTGTGACTGCTTCTTACCAGTTATGGTTCATCAGTGCCGACCTACATGCAGATGAGGTGTCTGGATGTTATTAAGGGCAGAATTTAACGCCTGCACTTCATTGACTAAAGTATTAACACACAATATTAAATGTTGCCATAATACACAAACAATCCCCTGCATTTTTACATGACACCTTCTATACATTTGTATCACTTTGAAGCTAAATCAATGCAGTAAAAGGTCATGTAAACAAATTAATTTTCTGCCCTCTGTGCTTTTGGCACACCAGGTGCGAGCTCATGCCAAGGCTTTAGGTTTCAGCTGATCACTGACAAATTCATTGCTGGAAACCAATCTGTTTCACCTGTGTGTTAGTATGGTTGGGGATGTCTGCCCTGCTTCTTGACAGGCTGCTGCCCTGAGATTGGCATCCTCAGTTGTGAACCACTCCAGAGAGCACAACACAATCCACAACACATTAAGAGAGAAATGCACAAGAAGTCAGAGCCAAACAAAAACGAGAACAAAGAAACATCCGAGATGTGAAAAAGCACACATGCCACAAAGGCACCAAGCGGAGCACCTTCATAGAGCACTGGACTTATTTCTGCACATTCAACAGCCAGGTAGAATTTTACCTTAATCCAACCTAATTCTAATCTCACATATACTGGGATAACTCCATTGACTTCAATGGAGTTATAGCTGATTAATATCAGAGTGAGGTCAAAACCAGATCCAGTGATTTAGAGTTTCACAATTGCAGAGGAGAGCAGCATTTGACTACTAGGCAAGGCAAACTCCAATAATCAGAGAGAAAAAAACATCAAGGACTTAAAAAACCTAACTGGATTTTATACTGCACCCTTAATTTCATGGGGATCAATGCATTAATTTCAGCACTGATGCAATATGACTTTGAGTGGGGCTTTGAAGCCAGAACTCAAGATATGCTATTGTGAGTTTGAGCAGTTCATGTCTCTGCCCATTAAATTATTGGGGCCAAAACCTGTAGTTCCTTGTACCCTAACATCAATAGGCCTGGAAATGGAAGGTGCATGTAACTGCAGAACATGACTCATTGTGATACAGTCTAATAGAAACAGAATAAGTTTTGCATTCAATAATTCTTTTCGTTCAAGAAAGGTTAGTTTGTGAAACAAAGTGAGCTTCATTAAGGACTAATTGACTGTAAAATTTCCTTTAAAAATGCATGTTCTAATTGCAAGAATGAAAAACAAATCTACTTTTTGGCAACAGTTTTTAGAATTAAAAATCACCTCCCTCGATCAATTTCTTTTAACATTTGGCCAAGGAAATTGCTCTGAAGCAGAGCTGTTATGTGCCAATTTTAGCTAAGTATTTGGGCTTAAATTCTGCCCCATTTGCAGACAAAAATACGAAGGGGTATGTGGGCCCCTTGGAAGTGGGTGGAAAGAAATCCAGGCAGCTGGACTTCCTGGAAGACAGGAGGGAGCCAGAAACAGCACATGGCTTTCTAATAAGGCCATTCCCTAAATGGGACAAGAGAGAGAGACTTCCAGGCTGGAGCAGAGGTTGTTTTCTTGCTCCATACCTGTAAAATGAGATCCCTAGATGTGGGGTGGTTCTTTACTAATCTGTTTGGGATATTGCATTCCTGGGTAGGGTGTTATATTTGTCCTCCATCTTGGAAGGGTCTCTTCCTGAGGGACTGTGGTGGAAGAATCTGTGAACTTCCACTCAATACAAGTTACACGGTTGGGACTGGCAGTAGTTTGTGATCATTTCCACCCTTCCATTTCTTAAGTGGCAGAATAAATGTAGGGAAATCTCCATCCTATTATCACCTCGTCACCTTTTCACTCCTCTGCATGACAATCTACACATCACCGCAGTAGCACGTAGCACACATAATTTAGCTGATGACAGAATACCTACACTTTGACTTTCCAAACATCTCTGCAGCAACCAATAGAAAAAAGAAATGAAAAGTTATACTCCAGTCTGTGTCTCTATTACTGTTAACAGAATTTCACTCTTACAGTGAAAGTGGAGTAGAGTGGAGATAGGATCTTATCTTACAGCAACATCACTAAGTTGTCACTAAGTTATTTTTTTGTAGTGACCCAGCCACTCCCACCCTTTATTCAGGCCATATTTGATGGTGTCAGGTTTTCAAATTTTATAATTTTCCTATAGCTGTCTAAGGGATACCGAGTGGGTTGTGAATATGGAAACTCTGATGATTGGTTCTTTAAAAATAAAAAGGCAACCACCTTCAAATCCACAATTGCATCTCTAACTATGTTCTGGAACTGATTAATATTGCATATATTAATATTGATTAAGACACATTATTTATGTACCATTTAAACATATGTAGAACAATGATTTAATTTAATGATTTAAAACTTTGTTTCAATTTTGTCATAATTGCATCACCCCACAAGGAGAGGATGAGTCATATACAGCAAACTAAACTGAAGCTTTTGTTATGATTGCTACAAGTATTAAGTCTGTTTTCTAAGTACTTTGTGATGCAATGTAGCTGGAGTGTACAGGAAGATCTGGTCCAATGATTCCAGTTAGGACCAACACCTAGGACTGCAGCAATAGTGAGGAAGACATACAGGTTTCTCTCCACAACTCTGTCACTTTATTTCTGCAGTTCAGGGGCCTGCTTGTCCACTGCCTTTCACCTTGTCCAGTATTTTACGCTGTGCAAAGTGTATCTAAAATATTACTGTTCTGATCAGATACTATTTTATATCCACTTTGCAGAACTGTCAATAATGATACAAGGCAGGAGTGAATTAGGCCCAGACTTGTAACACCATTGATGTTCCAGCTTTGGGCCACTAAGGACTAGAGAGTGTTAATCATGCCACTTGTGTAATGGTTTTGAAAAGTGAGCTGAGGTTCATTAAGAACTAGGATGAAATTGATACATTTGACCTATGTCAGATTCAAACACATATATCATCACAAAATGTCAAAGAATAAGGCTAGTCCACCCTTTTCTCCACCCCATTATCTCCTCTCTTCTTTTGCTGACTGATTTTAGAATTTATGATGGAAATTAGTTGATAGAATGATATCCAGCCAGGAATTGAATGTAATGAATGGTATCCAGCCAGGAATTTACCTGCTGTCACTGGAGCCATAAGACTTCAGATTGGTGATGCATAATTAATTTACTAGTAAAATACATTTTAAATGCACTAAACTTGAGAAGAATAACCCCAATTAATTACAGCTCCAGTTAATTAATCCATCTTTGCTTCTTTACCCAATTACAACTCCACTTCCTAGCAGGATTTCGTTGCTAATTATACTTGTTGTGTTAGGACAAAAAAAGTAGGATGGAGGTCTATTTCTTCCATATGACCGCAGAGGTAATTATAATAACTAAACCATCCAGGTTGTCATAATGTGTTTTTGTCTGTGATTTAATTTAGGGCTTATCTTCACTGCAACATTTAGCATGAGTTACTCCACTGGAGCTAACCTAACATGAGAGACAGGTTTTAGAGGGTTAGCCATGTTAGTCTGTATCAGCAAAAACAATGGGGAGTCCTTGTGGCACCTTAGAGACTAACACATTTATTTGGGCATAAGCTTTTGCGGGCTATAGCCCACTTCATCAGATGAACGGAATGAAAAATACAGTTGGCACGTATAAATATACAGCACATGAAAAGATGGGAGTTGCCTTACCAAGTGGGGGGTCAGTGCTAATGAGGCCCATTCCCAACAGTTGACAAGAAGGGGTGAGTATCAACAGAGGGCGAATTATGTTTTTGTAGTGACCCAGCCACTCCCAGTCTTTATTCAGGCCTAATTTGATGGTATCAGGTTTTCAAATTAATTCCAGTTCTGTAGTTTCTCACTGAAGTCTGTTTTTGAAGGTTTTTTTTTTTTTGAAGAATGGTGACTTTCAAGTCTGTTATTGAGTGTCCAGGGAGATTGAAGTGCTCTCCTACTGCTTTTTGCATGTTACAATTCGTGATGTCTGATTTGTGAACATTTATTCTTTTGCATAGAAGTATGGACCTTACAGTGCACAGCTGTGCCACTGTAAGGTCTCTTGTGTAGACACTCTATGCCAGCAAGAGACAAGTCACCTGCTGGCATAATTAAGCCACACTCAACGAGCAGCAATAGCCATGTTGGTGGGAGGATGATCTCCCGCTGACATAGCACTGTCTACAGTGACACTTCTTTCTGTGAAACTTACTGTAACAAGGTCAACACCCACCTCTTGTGAGTGCCCCCTCTGGTTGGGTGTGTCCACGATCTTTAAACCAGTCCAGCCCTGATATGGGGCTGTATCCCCAGGGCTTCCTCCCTCGAAACACTGTTTTCCTGAGGCCCTTCCCAGGCTCCATCCCTACTTAGTCCCCACAGCCAGCCAGGAGCTCCTCAGTGCTCCCCTGGTCCCTGCTAGCAAACTGTCTTAGGTTCAGTCTTAGCAGCCAGCCAGGAGCCTTTCGCACCCCAGGTCCCTGTCCCTTCTTAGCTGTCTGAGATCCTGCTGCTTTTCCAGCCAAGCACGCAGTTCTTTCTTCTCCAGCTCCAAGAAGCTATTAAGTTCTGCTCTGCTCTGCAGCTCCTTCTATAGGGCCCTCCTGGGCTCTGATTGGATGCTTCCCTGGCAGCCACTCTAGACTGCTTGGAGGATCTCTCCACTGCTCCTTTCCTGGGATGGGTTTGACAGAACCCGGAGGCCTCCAGCAGGGGAACTTTGGGCCTAGCCAACCTCATCACACCTCTCCCCTCCCCGACACGATTCGGGTAGTAGTACTCTCTCATTTTACCCTAATTAGCCCCACATTAGCAGGGTCTTCCCTCTCCCAGACTTCTCTTTCTGGAGGGCTATTAGTTATAGGCTCTTTGTGCTCCAATCTACCAATGTCTTTTTCTCTTGGGCCTCTTCACCTTGGGAGTGTCAGGCAAGAGTTAAAATTTAGCTAACAGCTAAGATAGATGTAACGTTCTTGGATGCTTTGCAAGAACGAGGCCTACACACACTGTGAGTTATTTGGCTTTAATGAAGGTAAAGTGACACATTTGCAACGGGGACCCTGGGCGTTGCTGTTACTTTGGCGGGGAACCCAGCACTGAAGCTCAGCTTGGCCTGGGTTGAAGTCCAAAGGCAGGACCGGGAGCATACAGCTATATATACACAATACAAAAGCAACTTATACATATGCAACAAGGGACTTCCCACAAGCTATGCCCGCCCTTTGGCCTAAGGCCATACAAACTGGTTTCAACCAGTTAAAAGCAAGTTATAACTGGCATGCCGTGTCCTACAATGACCGGCCACTTAGTAAGCAGGGGCTTTTCACAAGGCCGCCGAGAAAGCGGAGATACCCTAGCTAGGCCGTGACACAGTCTTCCGCAGTCCCCTACAACAGAAACCACAGATCAAGCACGAATGCTTCAGTAGCCCAAGGACGCTGATAACTGTAAACACTTGATAAACTTATATGGTCAAATGTCCGCCCTGTAACTTGGCTCTTAGAACAGAACAAACTCTCCCTTCACAGCCCACCAGATAAATGTAAGCACTCATCTCTACCCGCCCCCCCGCCTCTTTCCCTTGCAAGGTAGGTATGGATGCTTGATGTAATCAAGATGAACTCTATACGTACATACTGTTCCTATTTTTATCTTTGTTCAGAATTCTCTCTTGACTTGTAAGTATGTCTTTCTCTGTATGTACAAATAAATGCAAATGAATTGATAAGAGAATGTATATAATTAGCCACTTTGGCACCATATTTTTGAAGCTGTTTATCATTCTTCCTGGTACCATGAATAAACCCCCTTCAGTATTGTCTGTGTCTGCTTGATTCTTGGGGAAAAGAATCTTTTTGCCTAACAGTTTTGGCGCAGCGAGTGGTGTGTGATCAGGAATCCTCAGAGAGTTTCTCAAAACCACGGATAGAAGTGAGTACGCTTTTACATACCACTTCGAGTGCACACCTTGGTTTGGGACTCCCCAAGACACTGCTTTGCACCCCTTTTTTTAATACGAACCACATATAGGGTGCACAGACAAGAGGACTGAATGAGACTGTGTTTGCGGCCAAGGTTTTTGAGGTGCAGGGATCGCTGGAGATGGAGGCTGCATAGCCAGGTACTGAGCACCAGAGTGTGTGCTGCAGTAGACTGAGTACAAGGATGTGTTCAGTCAGGTCTCCCCTGAAGCGCCGCTTAAGTGGGTTTCAGGAAACTGGGATACAATGTCATATGAGTTGCCCCAGAATGTGTCAATGATTCCTTCTATGGGAGGGGGACTCACTGGCTTGCCTCAGGGTACACCAATGATACCTTATACAGGAGGGAGACTCATTAACTGGCCCCAGGGAACATCAATGATGCCCTCTATGGGAGGGAGACTTATTGATTTTATAAAAGGGAAACATGAGAAGGTTCAAAAGGCGATGGCAAAAGATGGATGGAATGAGGGTATGTGTACAATGGACAGAGTGTTGCGGTGGTCTCGTCAGACGAAAGGAAGATTAGAGAAGGGGATTGTAATAATGCATTGCAAACATGAAAGGAAATTACAAGAGTTGGAAATACTCCAAAAGGCTCTTACATCGGAGCTGAATCAAAAGGCAGATTTCAACTGCAAGTTAAATGAGCAAAACTAAAAGAAAATAGTCCTTCTGGACACCATATTGTTGCTAGCATACAACAGAAGGGTAATTTTTCTGACCTTTCTTCAAGCAGCGATACTGATAAAGACCAAAATGAAATCAATTGGAAACACCTTGAAAAACAAATCCAAGATTGGAACCTGGCACACACAGGGGAAAACAAGGATAATTGGTCTCCTCCTCCTCCCCCTTTTAACACAGAATTAAGTGCCAGTGCTCCCTTGGCCCCTCTCCAAGTGACCACTTGGTGGTCAGAAACAGGTGAAAACAGAGTGACTCATAATACTTATAAGTACACTCCTCTCAGCACAGAGGAAATGAGGGGCTTACTGAAACATCTCCCTGATCTAAAGCCCAAAGACCCAAATTTGATATTCTGGAAAAAAATAAGCCAGATGGTTACCACCTATACATTACAGGGATCTTTATATCTCACCAAAAGCTAAATGCCCCAATCTATCGTGGGCCAAGATCTCTACAGAAGTACACCAAAATGGCATTTGGGCCTCTATTAAATTTGAATCTGAAAATATGACCCATGCCTGCACTAAGTTTAAGGAAACCATCCAACAAGCCTTGGGAAATGGAGCCAGTAATTGGGGACTGATCGTCGGCTGTGTACAAGGCAAGGATGAGCCTGCTTCTCAGTATTGAGAGAAAATGGGAGATCTATTCCAGCAATGTAGGTATTGCGAACCCAAAGAAAACTGATCAGGCATTTCTAAAAATGTTAAAGGAAGGTTTTAACTCCCACCTGCAAACAGCCCTTAATTTGGGAGTGAACCCATGCTCTGATTATGAATCCATCTGTATGTGGGCCTCTGAATGCGAAGCCAGACAAGCTAAAGAGATAAAGAGCAAGTCTGCGTGAGTTGCTGTGGTAACAGCAAAATATAATGTAATTTGCTATAACTGTGACTATCTCGGACATACCCAACAGAACTGCAGATGCAAGACCCAAAAGCCTAGTCAGGGACAGAATTACAGACAGTTGAATCCCTGCAGCACCTCACTGCCCTTTCAATCTGGTCCTGGTCCCATCCCCCCTCCCACTCCCACCACCTCACTGTCTTTTGTATTTGGGGAAGCTGAACATTGGGCAGCCAGATGCCCAAGCTCAGTAACCTTGAGCAACTGGCCCAAACTGGTATCTCAACAAGCTGCCAGCCCTTACTCACATCTAAGCAAAGAGGGAATGGCCAGGCTTTTAAATTCCATGACCTGCTAGGATCCAGTGGCCCCACTCCTTGCTCGTCAGTACTGCTAATGCAGATACAAATCCCTCGAGGCCACACTTATAAGCATGGATAAGGGGCCAGCCATGCACAATTCTCATGGACACAGAAGCATCTGTTTCCATAACTGACCTCCTCCTCCCCACTAACAAACAGTATATTACTATTTCAGGGGTAGGAGGTCCACAACTCATGGCTTATAAAAACTACCCTGTTCATGTAAAATTTAATCTATTCTTCTGGACTCAGTCTTTTTATGTAGCTTCAAATGCAGATAGGACTATTTTGGGCATGGACATTCTCTGCAACCTTGGAGCAACTCTTAACCTTGCTCAGAGTACAGTTACATTTACTGATAAACTTATGGGTACTCATACCATTCCTCCTTAATGATAAATTTCTCTCTTCTGTTGCAACTGCCAAATCCGTGGCTCTCACTTGGGACACCTCTAACCCTTTTCAAATATTATGTTCCAGGTTCCCCTCTGTTTGGGCAGCAAATAAGCTGTCTTGCAGTATGATGTCTCTTCATCTCTGCCCACCCATCCAGGTTACCAGTCAACTCCCTCTACTTACCAAGCAACACCCTCTCAAAGGCCATGGATGTGGTAGGTAACATTATTAACTCTTTACTTCAGCAAGGCATACTGGTTCCTTGTGGAAGTGCACCCTCTTAAACCCACACATTACAACTTCACACTTCTTAATCCTGCTACTTTGATGCCTCTTTCTGAGGATACTATTGTTGAGGAACCAACTGGGTAGCACAACTACCTGTTGCCCTTCTTTCCATGAGGGCAATTCCTAATGCTAGTACAGGAGTTTCACCCTTTCAAACTCGTTACTGGAATGACTATGTCATTGGGGGAAGGATGTGTAGTCCCAGCTCCCTTCCTTCTAATCTCTGACAGTGCACAGGAATATATCAAATGTATAAATGAAGTTTTGCACTCCCTGAGACTAACTGTCCAAGACCAACAAGAAGCCCAGGACCTTCCAGAGACCCCCTCCTGGATGGACGTACAGGAGGAAGATCAGGTTATGGTAAGGACATATAACCCTGGGGTACTTCTGCAAAAATACTCTGGCCTGCACATGGTATTGGCCCATATAGATACCTCTGTGAAAGTGCAAGGAATTCCAACATGGGTTCATAAAACCAGAATTAAAATGTATAAATGAATCCATTTTGGTTACATTGTATCCTTTTAGGTAACAAATGTGACTTCCCACGTTAATCCTCTTGCAGATATAATGCAGCCTCCTGGGAGCCACCCTTGGTACGCAAGATACCTGTTTCAAAGCTGGCCAATATGTGCAACTCCCTACACTAGGCAGCTGGGAATGGGTAAAGAGACTGGACACTAGGCTTACCCCCCAGACCGGACCACTTGGGACCTCTTGTGGTTACAGCTCACCTCCAAAATCATCCAGACTCTAAGGTCTCAATCTAACTACCACAGCCCAGGAACAGTCTTCGGCTCCCTCCCTGCATCTCACCGGATCTGGTCTTTAACTGGGTATTTAGCTTCAGGGGATGTGGGCACACACATATAGGCCCCCAGTTTCAGGATGCAAGATCAGAATGTTGGGAAAAGAGCCAAAAGACAGAAGTGTAGCATGTTAGGTAACATTGGAGGATTTATTTGGAAGCTCCAGTTCCATATGAAATATGCTTAATTTGAATTCTGAAAGGTCATACAATTCTTAGGTCAAAGGCCAAACTACACAAGCTCTTAAGCATACTAATACCGGGTTATCTTATGCTCTAACTGCAATTGATGTAGCCATAAAGGATCTTTACAAAATTATTGAGAAAACCTGAGATGCTATAGTCAACCTGGCCAAATCAGAAGCTAAAGATCATGCTTGTGATATGCTGGCTCGTGATCTGTTTAACATTGCAAAAGAAGACATGTTAGATGTATGCATGGGTTTTCCCCCGTCCCATACCCTTTCCTCCCCCACTTTTGCCCACATTACAGGCATTTCTACTCAACTAATAGTAGCCTCTTTACTTCCTCCAGACACAACCTTCTCTTTTAATTTCCTTCTTGTGTACTCTTCTATTATCCCTACCCATGTGTTTCCTTCTTCTTTCCATTTTAAGTCTATTGGATATGTAACTAACAATATGGTATACAAAGTGAGGCTGTCCGGATACCTGGCACCATCCCCCGGTAATGCTACACTGATGACAACCTTGGACTGTTGTACAGAAATGGACAGTTACATCGTGTGTTCCTGTTCTACCCTTCATCCTTTAACCTCGTCCTCTTCTATTGTTGTCCTCTTCTTGCAGATGGTGAAGTTGCTGTACAAGTATCCACTACTCAGTGGGTTTTTTGTCACTGCTGCATCTTATTACGTGTACAGACTATTACAGAGCCAGGTAAACGCTTCCATGTGCCTGCAATTACTGATTCATTTACCCTAGGTGATGTGCACCTCCCCAGCCGTGTGTTCAATGGAATGACAACAGCTCCTCAGCTTCTCAGTGGTATAACTGAACAATACACCAGAGGCCAAGGAGCTACTTCTCAAAGTAGTCCTGGCTGCTGCATCTGCATTTATCACCATTCATTACCACGTCACCAAAGGTCACATTCGAGTCCTGCTCTCCAATCAAACCATCACATGACTGGAAGATCCTGTTCATAATGCATCCTACAGCCCCATCTCCTGGTGGACCAGTGTCCAAATAACAGCTGCTTCTGCTTCTGTATGTGTGTTACTAACCTCTCTAGTCATGTGTGGGTACTTTAGACACATGCTTAAAAATCTCACTATGTTTCCTACCTTTACCTCCTTTCCCCAATTCCCCTCCTCCTCCCACCTCCCTTGGGCAACCCTAAAACAGATCATGTATATCAAAGCATTTAAAGAATTGACTTTATCTCACCTAAAAGTTCGATATGTCAACAGGAAGGAATTGTCAGGCAAGAGTTAAAATTTAGCTAACAGCTAAGACAGAAAGCGTAGATCGAGCAGGAATGCTTCAGTAGCCCAGGGACATTGACAACTGTAAACACTTGATAAACTTACATGGTCAAATGTCCGCCCTGTAACTCGGCTCTTAGAACAGAACAAACCCTCCCTTCACAGCCCACCAGATAAATGTAAGCACTCATCCCTACCCCCTGCCCCCACCTCTTTCCCTTGCAAGGTAGCTACGGATGCTTGACGTCATCAAGATGAACTCTATATGTACATACTGTTCATATTTTTATCTTTGTTCAGAGTTCTCTCTTGACTTGTAACTGGACTGGACTCAATGACCTCTCGAGGTCCCTTCCAGTCCTAGAATCTATGAATCTATGTCTGTCTCTGTATGAAGAAATAAATGCAAATGCATTGATAAGAGAATGTACATAACTGTCCACTATGGCACCGTATTTTTGAAGCTGTTTATCATTCTTCCCGGTACCATGAATAAATCTCCTTCACTATTGTCTGTGCCTGCTTGATTCTTGAGGAAAAGAATCTTTTTGTCTCACAAGAGTCTGTATTAGTCCTTGCACATATCAATCATGGCTCCCTCCCCCAGACCTCACTGTCTGGACAGCTTCTAGTCAGGCTTTGCCTTGGTGTCCAGAGTCTACTCTCCCAGGTTTTTCTTATCTGGAAAGTGTGTTCATGATCTCTTGACTCACTGTCACCTCCTGGGTTTTGGGGTCTCTGCACGCCTAGCCTCTAACTGTGTCTCATAATCATACAGTGTGTGGAGCAAATGCTTTTTTTCCTCCATGGTGAACTGGAGCTCTTTGGTCAGCTGCTTATTCATGAACTTGAGATCCTCCAGTTCCTTTTCTGCTGCCTCCAGTTGTTTCACCAGGTCCTTCTCCCTTAGGAAGGAGCTCATAAAGCCTGCACATACTATTCCTCTCCCTAATCTTGGGTCCTGCTCTCTATCCCAGCCTCTCTCTTTCACCTCTTCTGGCTGGGGCGACTCTGTCTGGGCCTCTGTGCTAGTCAGCACATTAGGTATTTTAGCCTGAGTTCCCACAGTACTTTGCTGGACCCTGAACACTGTCTGGGCCCCCTTCATACTCTGCTGGGCTCAGGTCTGTCTGGGTCTCTGTCATTTCCTGCTGTGATTTCTGATCCTTCTCCCTTTGGGCCTGGGCCAGTGCTTCCTGCAAGGCCTGTACCCGGGCCAATTCCTGCTCTATCCAGATGAGCTGGCTAATAACTTTCTCTCTGGAGATGTTAGCCTCATTCAATTCTTGTTGGCACTTTCTCAGTGGGTCCCTCACATCTGGAGTATTTTGGTCACACCTCTGGGCTCTTTTCTGAGGTCTCCTTTCCATGGCTCCCAGCCCCTCTGCTTTCATTCCCAGCTGGATCCAGACCCTCTCAGTCCTGGGTCACTGTTCTGGTTCTTTTCATATGAGGGATGAGTAGCCCATCCAGTATCTCACCAAGATTATAGGCCATGGAAGGTCCTTGACCATGCTGATACGGAGTCAAGCTCTGGCCCTGTACCGCCAGCCCAACTTCTGCTGTGGGGTAGACTCATTTTTCTGCATATACGCAAGAGACATGTACTGGGAGGTGTTGGTCTAGGTCAGTTGACCTCATCTGGTCTTCTTGAACCAAACTGTTTGCACACCCTGAGTCTACCAGACTCTTAACTACAGTTCTTCCCAGCTTGATTGTCACTACACATGGTGGGACCACCCTAACCTTCGAAGTAGACCCCCACCGATTAGTTCCACTGTAATAACAGTTCAAGTAGTCACATTCCATTACTGGACAGTGCTTTTTAATATGCCTGGGCTGGCCACACCTGTAGCAGACTATCAGGTCTCCTAGCTTCTTTCCACTAGTACCTCTTATAAGCTGAAGGGCTCCCTGGACCCCTTGATGTTGTGGTGCACCCTCTGAGTCTGGAAACCTTGGGGTTTTCCCCCTTGCAAGCCTCCTGGGGTCGCCCTCTGGTGAACCCCTCTTGGTTTACCATACAACTTAGGCCATTCCCATCCTTCAGCCTCAAAGCAGGCCTCAGCTTGCTTGACTGCTTCTTCCACTGAGGCTGGCTGGAAATGCCTTACCCAGGTCTGTGCCCCTCCTGGCAGACCTTCAGGAATTGCTCTAGAACCACCTGATTCAGGAGCTTCTCCACCAAGCTGGTCTGTGGGCAAAGCCAGTGCATCACCAGGTCTTGTAACTTCTGAGCCACTATCGACAGTTGTGCCTCTCTTTGGAATGATTCCATCTGAAAACTGTGCCTGTACATCTCTGGCAACCTTCACCACAGGGTAGGAATTTGTCTGCGTGTCGCTTACCACAGTATGCTGCCTGTGCCTCACTCGTTAGGAATGGTACTATGCGAGCTGCCCAAGCTGACTCTTTCCAGTCTGCTGCCTTGGCTACCCACTCAAAGGTCTGGAGAAAGGACTCAGGGTCATCATCCAGTCCAAGCTTCACCAGGCCTGGAACCAACGGATCACCAAAGTATGACAACTCAAGCTAGCAATTTTTGTATGCGGACAGGAATCAGGTTATGGGAAATATTCAAGTTACACCTCGAGATAACACTGTGGTGCAGACAACCATTTAATAGACTCAAGAGGAATATGTTAGTGTCACAATTCAGGGCAACTGCACCTGTATTTCCCCTCTGTGGTTCAGTAAGGGTGCTCACTCTCTGGCTTCCATCTCCGCTGGCTACCACCTTTTAGGTGGAAACCTGTCTCTATCCTGCTTCTGACTCAGGTATTCCTAAACCGAACAGACCCTTGCCTTCACTGTGATATTCCCAATAAAAGACAACCTGCCAAAACAGGGCTACTTGCTTCTTCCCTCAGAGATGATATATAGTATAATTGCCAGCAGTCACGTTACCACACAGCACTGCCCATAAAAGCCTATTTTATTCTTTAAGTAAAAGCACCACAGGGGAAGCATATTAAAAACTATAAAATGACCTATACACATACTAATAAGCTTACCAGAGAGCACCCCAACATCAGCACAGGCTTTGGCAGGAGAAGTCATTCAAAACCCCACAAAGAGGTCTCTTCTATGGTCACAAGTTCATGACAGCTTCAGCTCAGAACTAGCACACTCATGAACAGTTTACTCCATCCTTTATACAGTTTTGGGATATTTGATATGGAGTTCCCAGAAGCAAGTAGACAATGGGTCTCTCCCCATTGGTGACTGTGGGTGGGTGGATGGGGAATAATTTGCATTTCCTTCCCCCCAAATAGTTTCTAGGAAATCCAATTCACAAGTATTGTCTTCAAAAGCCATTTGTAGTTCCTATTATTTTCCTGAGATTGCATTAATCAGTCTCCTATGGAAATTACTCCATAACAACATGTACACAATTTGATATTTAATACAATGGCCACCCAAAGTATTAAACTTAATTCTATAATGTTTACCTTAATTCCATGCAGTTTGTCCAGAATATTGCCAGTCTGTCACAATTAGTTTTTAAATACCTTGCCTGTATCATCATTTATTTATTGTATTTTTCTGGGTTTATGTAAATCTAAGCTCTGAAACCTCAGAGGTACGTACCTCACTAATCAGTAGGCAAAGGCTTCCCAAACTTGGTTCGCAGCTTGTTCAGGGTAAGCTGCTGGCAGTCTGCAAGACACTTTGTTTACCTGAGAATCTGCAGTATGGCCACTCACAGCTCCCAGCGGCCGCGGTTCACCAAAATACATCCCCATTAGCAGAGACCATAAAGGTGATTGGAAAAGGGATATAAAGACAACATTGCATTGGAAACTTTGGGCTGACTGACTGTCCTTGCCTAACCAAACTTCTGCTGCATTTACAGGGCCCTGGGGTGTTCTAGAACCAGGATCTGTCTACCTGGCTATAACTTGGAAATTGGAAAGGTAATAAAAAGGAAAGAGAAACAAAAATGCTTAGGAAGATGGTGTCACACAGTGCACATCAATGCTAGATCTAGGGAATTAATCCCCTAGTAGGGCTCTGTATCTGATTAAGGGATAGTGGCCTTGATTCAGCTCTTGAATAGATCAATTGACCAGGATGCAGGGTCCCCAGTGGCAGAAAGTCTATGTGGAGTGGAGTTGTAGCAGTGTAACTGGCAACTGCTGGAAACAATACACTCAGAACTAATCATAGTTACATAGAGGGCCTGCAAGTTGTCATAGCTGTCTGAGAGTTGATGATGCTGGCTGTGGATGTGTGGCCAGAGTGAATAGCAGATGTGTTCATTCAATGCATCTCAGTACAAGCTCCACCAGCAGAATTCCTATGGAGCTCTGAACACATTTTATAGTTGCTGCCCTTAACAAATCTATGGGGGAAGATGGCAGAGCCCTATGAGGCAGCGATATCTGTTGTCACGGGATATCGCAATTTGCACCTCTGTACTTTGACTGAAGTGACTATTCCAATAGAAACAATGCCTTGAAGTCATAGAGGAGGTTTTTCCATCCAGCACGATCAGAGGCAGGAAGTGAGAATGAAAGACCAGTACAATTACAACCCTCTCTTTCTCTTTTCATAAGTTTCATAAATTGCCATATTCCAAACTAGCAGGGTTTGTAGAGGAAGCCTTGTTTGTTACGACACCTGCCATCAAAAGTTGCAGGAAGGATAAACTTTACATTTTCTAAACAGAATGAAAGATGACCCTGATTCTTAAGTATTTTGCTCTTTTTACTTAATATCTCTGCAAAAACCCTATGATACAGCCTACAGCAAGTTCATAAATAATAAAGGCAAAGAAGAAAAGCTAGAGAAAAAAGGCCAGTACATGTCCTTTGCTTGCTCTCTCAGTGACGGACCCAGTCTGGCATTTGAAGGAAGGTTTAAAAACCTGCATTCAGTTATAATGTTGGTTAATTTATTGTACAGGTTCCCATTTTGACAGCTGTTTTATAGGGAGCAGAGATTGGAGAGGCAGGATCACCTGTTTGTCCCCTTTTTCTGTTGTTTTTGTTGGTGGGCTCCTTGTTATGCAACAGGGAATAGCTGCTTAAGAAAAGGATGTGAGAGCCAATTGGGCAGTAGAGGTTTACTTACAGTTCCTTTGCTAGCCAGCACAATCCTTTTCTTCCTCTCAAAGTTCTCAGGAGTTAGAGCGACCAGCTTTTCTGGTACCTGGAAATAGTACTCCTGGTTTGAAGCTCCACTGTCTGGGTTGCTCTATTAGGATTCTAAACCCCTGATTGCTGGGGTTTTCACCCATGGGACACAAGATATCTGGTAGGATGCATTTGTGTTTAATTTTTCAAAGGGATTTAGAGTCTCATCTAATCTAGGAGGATTACAAGTAGGGACAGGGAAAATTTATGTTTTCTAAGGTTCTGATTGAAATCAATATGGAGAGTATTAAAGGAAGTATCCTTAGAAAGTCTGCTCTTACTATAGTTTGCAAGAGGACCACAAGCAGCAAGGTTGAAAAATCTCACAAGAAAGTCTGTTCTCTTTGGCTCTCTGATCTGGTTGATAGACTCAAGTAGTTTGGATAAATTGGGAAAACTTCAGAATATATAGGTGCTCCTTAAGGCTCTGCAAACAGGATACATAAAACCAGACTGCACTAAAACCAGCTTGGGTTCAGTTACCATCCTGTTCACAAACATCAGTCTGTGTTTACCACTTCCCTAGTTGGTGCCTCTTTCCCAGGCCCCTTTACCTTTTTTGTTTATGATTTCCAATTCTCAGAGGAGGTGGCCACTCCCATTAGCAGAATCTTCAGAAAGTCCTTCTGCAAGGGTCATTGCTTCCCCCAATCCAAAAAGGATCTTTTGTGGGAGCAGAAAGTCTAGGGCAGGTCAGATAGGAAAGCACTTCTGCTCATCCTTGCCAGTGGCCTAAAAAATAAGCTCAGGGACAGAGATATTCTATAATTTCACTATGGTTGCTAGGGAATACCTTGCAATACCCTTGCAACTAGACTGTACAGAAAAGAATCCCCATAAGCCCTTATATAAAGTTGCTAGATAATCCTCAGGTAACAAGATAGGGATTTAGGAACATCCTCTGGTCCTATCCTCATTCAGCAAGTTACTGGCAGTGGGCCTCTTTCCTACATTGCAATTGCACCACAGCAATTATGACTTATGGAAGGCAGTGACACTCGCAGAAAACTACATAAGAAACAATGATGACCCAGCGCCCCTTGAAAACACAGGGACATGGGGGAAGATAGAAGGGAAAGGAGATGCTATTGGCATCTTGTAAATAAAATAAAAAGCAAGGGGAATTGGGAATGTCCAAGACCTGTAGGGAGCAGTTGGCAAAAGGGGCTCCTGGTGGAGTGGGAGTTCCTGGTGGTTTGGGATCAGGCAAAAGGGTTAAGAAATAACAAGAAAGAGATAAAGGGTAAAGATTAACAACTAAAACAATACAAATAGGCCAGTGCTTACATTATTATTATTTTTTAATTGTTGTATTTCATTTTCCTCCCACCTCTTTCTGCCTGTGCATGGTTTATTCAGACTGTAAACTATTCACGGCAGGGACTTTTTCCTTTCATGTCTGCAAAGTTCACTTTTTGGGTGCCTTTAAAGAGACATAATACATAATAATAAATAATAATAATGAGTTATTTATTAATAATGGTTTCCAAGCGACCCGCATAGATTGTTCTGCTGCCAAACCCTGCAAACTGATTGTGCAGATTCAAGCAAACTGTGCAGGGTATACCCAGCCCTAGTGCACATCCAAAGCAAACACCAACTATTAGGTTTTGGAATTTCAGCATCTCTAGTTAAATAAATTAAACCACAAAGTATAAATAATAGTATTGGATCTGTGCAGAAAACCAGAGGGCTTTATTACACATAGGAAGCAGTCACCAGCTAATTAGGCCTTTTCTAGTATCTGCTTTTTTACCAATTTCTAGCTATCTGGAATGTCTGATTTGTTACTGGTTATAGATCACTTACACTACATATGACATTTTAATATACTTTTTCCATATCTATGATATATTACTTATAGTACCGTGCTTTGATTAGTTACATTTTAGATGTTTTTATATAGTCCTATTTTTTTATAATGACCAGTAAATGTACTAGAAATGAAATAGTTCTATTTGTAGAAAGAAGATTCATGGAAAATCTGGATCAGAGCTATAAAATCCTAATTTTTCTGATTCATTTAAGCAATGTACATGAAGCAGTTGTGGAAACAAGGTACACATGTTGCTTAACATTTTCAAAAGTACTTATGTGACTTAAGAGCCTAGGTCACATTGCAAGTCAATGGCTATGTGCCTAAGTCCCTTTTGTAAACAGGATTTACTTGCTTCAGAAAAGCTTACCTATTATCTTTATCTTTTCTGCTTCTGTGTATATCTTCCATAATAAACTGATATTAGTTTAAAAAGTAGATAACTATGTCTGAGAACAGTAATTTTGACTTTGCAGCTACTCATATGCCGTACCTCTCAGCTGCTCTAAATTAATCAAGCTTTTTATTAACCTTCAAAGCAACAAAGACAGGTCACATTCCAACCACCATGACTACATCTCTGTTCTTTAAAGGATTTTTGTGTTTTTACAAATAATGCAGAAGCACCTGGAAGTTTTAAATGGGGAGGTACTTCTCCCCATATTTAAGTAAATACATCTTATGCAGCAATCACCAACAATGGTGAAGAGAACCAGACTTTTAAAACAGGAAGGAAAAGACTCCTGGTTTCTATTTCCAGCTCTGTTGTAATCACCTCAGTCAAGTTATGACACTAAACCTCTCTGTACCTCACTTTTCCCATCCCTCAAATGGGAATGACATTTACCTATAGGACTTCTCACCAGTACTGGGCAGATTAATTAACATGCATTAAAAATACTTTTGAGAGCTCCCCAGAATAAATGCTGCAGAAGGGCAATGTATTATGATGACAACAATGATACCAACCTTTGGTTTATCCACCAGTTATCTTAGAAATTGAGGCACAGAAAAACAGAAATTGATCTTCTGTTATCAGATTGTAAGTCCATCAAATCCCATAGCAGTGTGAATATTTGATGCTTCAGACAAATATGAAAAAAAATCTAATGCATCTGTCTAGTTATGCATGAATTCACATATCAGATTAATAGTCAAGATAGTTTTTCTTTGCAAAATAAAGACTTATTTTCAATGAACATTAACTTCTTTTTGTTTGGTAAGTTCTGTTTTGAGACTGCAATATGAACCTAATTCAATGGACAGAGTAATAAAAAAATGTCAGGGCTCATCATCTGCTTTATCTGAATCTTTATTTTTGGTTTTCATTTTGGCTTGTTATACCAAAGTTTTCTATCAGAGATAATAAAAAATGTATTTTGTTAATAAATCTGCCCCACTGTTAGATTATAGAACAAAAATGCCTTGTATCCTAAACTAATGAAGCAGAGATGAAACACATCAGTTTGGTGGAAAAGTTAATGAGCTGAGCGAGGGAGTCCTAGGCATTATGTATCTAAAACTGACAGAAACCACTGTTAACAGGTCACTTTATTGATTTTTCGCCCAGGAATGAATGTGGGTGCCAAGAAACAGTTCCAGCCAGTACCTTTCTGTTGCGCTACAAAGAGAATTTTATTTGATGGGCAAGTCCAAGTCACTTAGTTTCCTGGAAGAGACTGACACATACGTGCAGAAACAAAGCAGGAAATGCATTCGCAATAATAATTTATATTTTGACAACACCTTTCCTTTGAGGATCTCTGTGTTTTACAAACATTAATTAAACCTCAGAATGCCTGTCTAAGGTAGTTGTCTAGGCATTAAAGTTGATCTATAAAGGTTATTTTAAAAATTGGTCATTTTGTTTTGCCTCTTTATGATGCATGCAGAAGATTTGAAAGCGTTTGTTTCCCGCTTCCCCAAAATCAGGGATATTTTTCTGCTTGACTTTTACTTGGAAGGCCAAACTTGCTCTGAGACTCACAAGGGGTCTTCAAGAAAATCATTTTTATTATCAGCTTCCACACTTTAATGGAAGAGGCAGGTGTGTTTTAACAGATACATCCCTCCCCTAAAACGTTCATTAGAAATTCAGGTTTCAGTATGTCGACTTTTATAATGTCATAATTTCACTAATTCTCCTGTTGTCAGAAAACCTTCTAGGAAAGAGAAAATCTGAATTAAAGAACAAAAAAAATTTCCCCTACACTCTTTCTATTTATCCTTACTTGTACCGCTAGTCTGTGGGGTTATCTTTCAAGCACAGGAGCTGGATTCAGGAAACTTGAATATTATTCCTTGCTCTATGATAGATTTTGCTCTGTGCCTCAGCTTTAGCATCTGTAGAATGGGGATGCTAACATGTATATGCCTTACAGATAAGACCATGAAGCTGAATTCATTAATACAGTATTTGCAAAACTTTTTGAGATCCTCAAATGTAAGCTGCTGACTTCAATTGCCTTTGGTCCATGCCCTGTCAGAGCAACATATTATTATAACTATATGCTTTACTGATGTTTGCCTTTTGCTTTGACAAACCAAAGAGATCATTCTGTATCAGTTCTCCGAGTGCAGGAGTTTTATTTCATGAAAACTTCCATTCCAATAGCAGAGTGGCCAATGTATCAGTTCTTGCAAATAATCTAAGTACTGACAAATAAATTGCTAAAATTCCCTTAATCTTTCAGCATGTAACTGATTTTAACTCAACTTCACATTAGCTATTCAGAGATCTTCCTATCCTGCATTCAAGAAGAGCTGGCTACCTTCCAACTGAAAACTTGCAGTTGTCCAGCCAATGCTTGATGACACCAACCTTGTAAGCTACTGCACTGTGTCCAATCTCTCATTCCAAATATGAAAACCAAAGCCACATGGTTTTCTCATTCATAGAAGAGGGGAGAGAAGAAAGAATTCTAGAACTAAATAAAGACCACCCTTCCCCATTTACGTAAACCCGTAAGGTGCTCAAATATTATAATAATGAGTCTTGTATCCTTATACCTAAATGGAAGGCACCATAGAATAACAAATAATGAGTTTAAGGTATTATTTTATATATAGGTACTGAGACATGGAGAAATTACCAGACTTGCCCAGAGTCACTAACGGTTAGATTCAAAGTCCACTGAAACCAGTGGGAGCTTTTCTATTTGCATCAGTGGGCTTTCCATCAGGCCATAAGTGACAGACCCCGGAATACAATTGAGCAGTCCTGAACTTCAGTTTCTTGTTTGAATTGCTAGACAGAGTGAGAGTGCGCTTGCATGTTTACACAGGATTTAGTTTAGACAGTCTATAGCACGTAATTTTGCACTTCTATATTCAGAGTATTAACTTTGCTTTTATGCTTTCTGATTGTAACCCCCAAATATTTATTTAAATTTTAAATGTTGAATCTGCTCAATTAATATGGGTAGAAAAAGTAAATCTGCAATGGGAATGTGTGATTTAAAACTAATCATGTATGTTTGAAAAAGTGATGAGCGTCATGACAAACCACGGTTGGATTTATTTCCTACTGTGTGATTCGATTGTGCCTGTCTTGAAGATTTCAAAAATGGAAAGATATTTTTGAGGAGTTACTTCTTCCTTTCATTGAGTCCATATGAATCCTAGTCTTTATGGAAATGGAGGTCTGAACAGAGCTCTAACAGTTGCCTTGCACCCCAATCCAGCCCCAGATATACCCAGTTGAGAACACAGTACACCTCTTAAATCCATTTGAGAGTCTTGCCTTAATGACTGCCAGTCATACCACAGTTTGTGGTGGTTTTGTGGATTAAGAATTCTCTTGGGACTTCACACTAGTTTTCACATGTAATTAGAGCTTTTGAAAAATGAGTTTTTGAAAAAACCTGGTTTAAAAATCCAAATATAAGTCAATCTGGCAAGAAGGAAAGAGGAATAAAACAACCCCTTCCTCACAAAACTTCTATTTTTTCAAAACTTTGTTTTTGTCTAATATTGTGTAAAGCTACCTAAATCCTGAGACAGGTTAAAGATGCTAGGATTAAGAATAATTTTCAAGGGAATCATTGTACCCTGGAATAGAGAAATTCATCCTCTATTGTTCTGGATGACTGACCCCGACCTTCTGTGGCTAAATTTGGTCAGCTTCTCAAGAAAGGAATGTGCAAGTTAAGTGCCCAATCAAGAAACACTTAACGGACAATGGATCTTGTAAGACTCCAATCCACATAAGAAGTCTACTTGAGGACATTCAAGGTAGCATGTGAACCATGGCTGTTACCTGTAAATTCTGAGCCATGCATGGACATGTGACTGGCCCATGTGACTCCAAAACTCCATCTTGTAGCTGGGATTATACACAGGGGAAGGAGGGGTGTCCACCCACAAGAGAAAGTCTATTTAAACCCCTGGGAGACCCCTCCATTTTGTCTTCAGTTGGCTCAAGAGATAGCCTCTCCACCCAGAAGGATACCTGAAAGAAACTGGGACAAAGGACAGTAACTACAGCGGGTGTGAGTGACTGCTGGACCCAGACTAGAAGGAGACTAGTCTGCAAAAGGAAGATTACTGGAACACCTCTGAGGGTGAGGTTTTATCTGTATTCAGTTTTCTTACTGTATTAGGCAAAGACTTCTGTGTTTTATTTTATTTTGCTTGGTAATTCACTTTGTTCTGTCTGTCATTACTTAGAACCACTTAAATCCTACTTTTTGTATTTAATAAAATCAATTTTTACTTATTAATTAACCCAGAGTATGTATTAATACCTGGGGGGGGGGCAAACAGCTGTGCATATCTCTCTGTCAGTGGTATAGAGGGCAAACAATTGATGAGTTTACACTGTATAAGCTTTATACAGGGTAAAGCAGATTTATTTGGGGTTTGGACCCCATTGGGAGTTGGGCATCTGAACGTTAAAAACAGGAACACTTTTTAAGCTGCTTTCAGTTTGTGGGACATGGTTCAGATTTGGGTCTGTGTTTGTGGCTGGCAAGAGTGTCTGGCACAATCAGGCAGGGCTCTGGAGGTTCACGCCTCAGCCTGCACTGCTTCCCGCAGCCCCCATTGCCCTGGGATGGTGAACCACAGCCAGTTGGAGCCATGATCAGCTGAACCTGCGCACATGGCAGGTAAACAAACTGGCCCGGCCCGCCAGGGTAAGGTTGCCAATCCCTGCTTTAAAGGAAGATGGCAAGGTCAGTAATGTAATACTTGGAGGGAGGGATAGCTCAGTGGTTTGAGCATTGGCCTGTTAAACCCAGGGTTATGAGTTCAATCCTTGAGGGAGCCATTTGGGGATTGGTCCTGGTTTGAGCAGGGGGTTGGATTAGATGATCTCCTGAGGTCCCTTCCAACCCTAATAATCTATGATTAAACTTCCTACAATTGCTACTTCAGTATTCTGCTTCTAGTCTGGAATTGTAGATTCAAAGACTAGGCAAATATGATTATGAAGTGATCACATGGGTTCAAATAAAGATAAGAAAAAAGTTCTAAATGGTATTTGCTTCCTTTGAATCTTTGTTGTAACTTGTATGTGACATTTAACACTACATAAAGTATAAACCAAAAACCAAATCCCAGATTTTTTGCCAATCAATGGAGCTAAATTTCTGGATTAAGCACTAATATTTTATCTTTTCATGCACAGACTGAACCTGTACATAACAGAATGGATAATCAGTGTTTGGCTGGTTCCAAATTATGAATTGCTGTGACTGATGTGAATGAATGCGGTAAGCATGAGTTTGGTACCGTTTGGTATGTCTGAACTTGGTAAAGGATCTGGGAGCAGGAGTGTCTTAGTATTAGATAAATCATGTGGAAAACTACTGGAGGTGCTGAAACTGCACTTGAATGATTAATAATGGCTTGATGGGATGTATGTTTCAACATCGAACTTTGGAATATATCAGCAGAAAACCAGCTCACAAAGTAAAGAAGACCTAAAAACATGTGATCAGTGGGCTTGGTGCAAGCTGACATGGGTCAAAATGATCCTTTTTGGATAACATCATGCTAAGAGCCTAAGGGAATGATTGATGAGAGGGTAAACATTGAGCTTTGGTCTGGGTCTGTTCTGCAGCCCCTTCTTCTAAAATATTAATTAGAGAAAACCAGTGATGCCTACAAGGCATATTTCTGGGACATGTGACTCCTTTGATAAGAAAAGGTATAAATGCTAAGCAAAGTAAATTAGTTAACATATAGTTCCCCAATTAACATCTGAAGAAGTTTGAGACTGTGAGACAGAAGCCCTTGGGGTGACCTAGACCCTGCTTTGGGGGACATTTGACAAACCAAGTACCTAAGAGGGGAAAGAAGAGAAGAAAAGAAATTTTCATCTAGAATTGGTAGATATATTTGCTTTGTTTGCCAATCAGGATACTGTGTAAGGCCAAGATAGTTACTAAGGCTGCATGCTTGGGGAGCTAAGGCTTGTAAAAGATGTGTACTATGTAACCTTTTATGTTTTTGTGATTCTTTCTCAAATAAATGACTGTGTATATTGGTTTCCAAATTCTCACTGGAACCGGTAACGTCTGCCCAGTTGTGGGCCATTAAGGATCCGTTTCAACAATCTGGACATTTAAATCCATTTGGAAGGGTCAAATTTCTTCCTTTAAGAACAAACAAACAAAAAAAATTAGCAGAATGTGGCCTTGAGTTTGTGCAATCAGGACAACGGTTACTATTCACAGCACAAACTAGATTAAATGTATAAATCAATTACACAGTGCTTATTTTTAGTACCTAAAAATTGAGAGAGCTAACTTTGACTTGATAAACAATGATTATATAAGGATATATGCCCTTTCTGGTGTATGTTTACAACTTCCAGTAATATTAACAGAGTTACATATGCTTTGAGAGAAGAACATTCCCCATTGTTCGCAGGTTGAAATGTCATGGCTAACACTTAAACATTAAGATCCAAGGACAGAAATGACTCAATAGTTCATTGTATAAGAGCAGGTGGAAATGAAGCACTTGCAATTTAAGAAACCAATGAATTGTTTTGTATTGTGATGATGATGCTTAGCACTATGTTAGAGGAATTAAATCTGACGTGATAGATTCTGTTTTGTGAACTTCATTGCTGCTGCATGTGCAGCCCAGAAAAATCAGGAATCCCATTTTTATTTATATAGCACCAACTCTGTACAGTTATTTTTTGGACAAGTAGGAAGGTGAGAGGGCAGACTGCAGTCAATGGGGCTACACTGACTCACATCCACTGAGATTCTGGACCAACGTTCATAGCTGCCAAGTTTTGTGAAGTTTCTAGGACATTTGACAAATTATTTAATGAGCTAATTTTCATATTGACAAATAATTTGCATATGACTATACACTTCAGGATTTTTTTTTCAAATCTAAATTTAGTTCTGGTAAAAGGTAGTGGTTAGGCAGACTTGGTGAGTGAAATCCTCTGTTTATCTGCATGCATTATGATAATAACTTCAATTACATGATCACATACTAGCTTTTCTCTGCATGGGTAGCCAAACCATGTCTGAAACTTCAACCTCAAATCTACAATGAAATCTCTTCTGCTTGAGCCTAAGAAGAAACTGGTAACAGTATCAGGTTGTTATCTTGCTTGTGGACCAGCCTCTAGAGGGGGACATGACATACACTTCATGAGTAGGTTTCATAGATTCAAGACACTACGGAGATCTGAAGGTGAAGGTCCCTGCCCAAAGTATTTTATAATCTAGTTTACATGCATCCCTAGATTGTGAAAAGTAGAAGCCTGCCTGCAAGGGGAAGAAGCTGGTGAAGAACTACCCTGTATTCTGGAAGCTCATCCTTACAACCTGATCCAATGAATCAGCAGAAGGATTCCTATCAACATCAGTGTGAGTTGGATCATGCACTAACTAACAGCACAGGGACAGGGAAGACTAGTCTCTTCTCCATGCACAGTCCCTCTTTTGCCTTTATATCATAACCCTAGAGCATGGGCTGTATTGGAATGGTATGGCAAAGTGATGACATTTATATTGCAATGTCATGGCATCTGTAACATCCTTTTACAACATGATGGTCACATATTGAGATGGTATGGTGATTTCAACAGCATTGTGTCAGATTTGATGTTTGCCAAACTATATGGCAAGTGCCCCATAAAATCTTTATGATGTAGCATTCCTAGTCATACTGTATTACTCTAATCCAGGGGTCGGCAACCTTTCAGAAGTGGTGTGCCGAGTCTTCATTTATTCACTTTAATTTAAGGTTTTGCATGCCAGTAATAAATTTTAATGTTTTTAGAAGGTCTCTTTCTATAAGTCTGTAATATATAACTAAACTATTGTTATATGTAAAGTAAATACAGTTTTTAAAAATGTTTAAGAAGCTTCATTTAAAATTAAATTAAAATGCAGAGGCACCGGACCAGTGGCCAGGACCAAGGCAGTGAGAGCTCGCGTGCCGCCTTCAGCATGTGTGCCATAGGTTGCCTACCCCTGCTCTAATCTCTTGGAAACTGGTGTCTGTTCTTCCCACAATGCCAGAATGGAACTCATTATAATGTTAGCTGGAATTATATTCTTTCATCCAGGGGAATCTGAACCCTGTGGACTAATTTCCAGGAGATGCTCTCCTAGGACATTTCAGAAATGACAAAAGGCAATGTTTTCAAAAATGCTTATATGTCTTAGAAGCATAAACTTTATTCACTTTCAAAGTGAATAAATCATTCTTCTAAATCATTTTGGTGCTTTTGAAAATTTTAACTTGTCAGATATTGCATGCTAGTGTTGTGTGTTACCATGAATGTAAGTGATATATTAAAAACAAAAACAAAAAAAACGAAACATTTGTAATTTTTATCATTCCAGACTTCTGCAAGATGTGTGTGGCTTGATTAGCTGTCAAATATTTGTCCAGTTCCACATGTGAAGTAGTAAAACCATTACTTTTACTGAGTGTGACAGCAGTTAGCCCAGCTGCTGTGTTCATGACATTTGGTATTACTATTTTTGTAGTTATTGATGCTATCCACACGTGAAGTCATATATGTTGTGAGAATATTGTAGCTCTCATTGGGACTGATCCAAAGCCCAATGAAGTAATTTGGGAGTCTTCTGATTGAGTTCAATAGGCTGTGGATAAGGATATGCTGCCTTACAACACTATTATACTTGTTTTCCTTTATTTGGTATGATGACAAATATGTACTAACCCAATACCATTGTAAAAGGGTGGTCTATGTCATTATATCAGTTTAAATACTTTGTACAACACTGCTGGAGTGGGGGGCACGGTAAAGTTACAGAATTTTTAGAGCTGAGGCAATAGCTGTGTGCATCAGCTCATTATTAAAAAGGAAGAGTATTTCACAAAATACGGCCTTGTGGGCTAAAGCTGTCTCCCTTTGTTCCTTGAACAGCAGAGTGTAGCTTTACATCTCAGGCCAATTATCTACCATCATTCTTCAGAAACTGACAAAACCTGTAACACGAGCAATGATATAAAGACAGGATACAATTGCACAGTTTACTTTGTACATAGGCTTATATGTGTGTGTGTGTGTATATGGGTGCATATGTTTGTGCTCTATATCACTCCAAGAAATTAAATCTCTTATTTCAGGAAGAGAACAGAATCCCTTGGATGCAAATAATATGCAGAACAAATATCCAAAGAACTCAAAACTTTTAATAGCACCAAGCTAGATAGGTCTCCTGAAAATAATGCCTTTCCTTGTCAATATGTCTTTTAAATTTTTCTGTGAGATTATGGCATTGGCTGGAGGCTAGGCTGAAGATCCTTGCCATGCTTAAAGAATATTAGTTCAAGGTTCATCCTACTAGATGAGTTATGGAATGTAACCTTGGTATTTACTGTGAATGGCTGGAACTTGCCATGCAAAAAATAAATAAAAAAAATCCATGGAATTTTACAGAGCTGTTTCATACAGTTTTGCTCTTAAAGGAGAAGAAGGGAAAGTCAGAAAATGAAATGAGAAATGATCCTCCATCAGCAAGCCACAGCATCTGTCTGTGGGTTAAGAAGCCTGAAAATACTGCTAAAACAGCTATGAGCCTTTGAAAATTTAGCATGATTTTTTTTTAATCTTGTACAAATCAAACCAAAGTTCTCTTTAAAAAAAACTTTAGTTTGCATTTTCATTATACATATATAAAAAATGAAATGCACTTAAAAATTAAAAAAAGGAAAATGATAACTGATAAAGGAACAGATCCTGTTTAAAACAGACTTTATGCTTTAATGTTCTTTGACAGAAAAGTTTGTGAGAAATGTGTATTAATTTCAAATGTAAATTTGAACATTCTTTCAAATGTAAATTCTGTTACATGGGTGTCACTGATATTCAACCTCTGAACATTTTCAAGAGGAAATAAAATAGAAAAATGTGATAATTATGAATTTAAACAGAAGAAAAATGAGCTTACTTGTGTTTGTTCTAGGACTTTTCCCCTATGCAATTCATAGCACAGAAATACAAAATATTAACTTGAAGCCTAAAAAAGGGGTGCAGGTGACAGCTAAGTAGAGACCCACACCACATCCCTCAAAAATGACAAAGACCAATACTAGGCATTCAGAACTGTTCAAATTTCTAGTAACTACTATTCAGTCTTTAATATGTAATTCTCACATTTGTAATCCCATTTTTACCTCTAAATGAGAGCTATTTATTTACTTTTCCCATGAAAAGGTGGCTACCGTTCATAGTGTAACCCACCAGACATTGTATGCTTCACTGTGCCTAGTCCACAATGTTACAGCCCCAACTGAAGTGTCTGGGTGTTTAACTCAAGACATAACAGCTCTTCCCTGGAACTCTGGAGGTCCCTGGTTTGTCAACTAAAACAGCAGCTATCACAACAGCAGGTTTTCTTAGCTGTATGTCCTTAATCTCCCATGGACTCATCATTCCACTTCCCTCTTACTTCCATTACAGAAAGGAAGACTTAGATTGGATATCAGAAAAAAAAACTTTACAACTGTAAGGGTAGTTAACTATGCAATAGTTTATGAAGGAAAGTTGTGGAATCCTTGCCACTGGAAATTTTTAAGAGCAAGTTGGACAAACACCTGACAGGGGTGGGCTAGCAATTCTTAATCCAGCCCCAGAGTGGGGTTGAGAAGGATGGACCTCTCAAGGTTCCTTCCCGCTCCACATTTCTTTGATTCTGTTAATTTCTTTCCATCCACTCTCACCTATTACCCTCTTGGACAACATCCATTTGGAAAATAAAAATATCTATCTTGGTCATATTCCCTATTGTATTATCTTTTCTTGTTTCTTCCTCTCAACCTTTGTCCCTTATTATACACAGTTAATTACTGTAGCAACTGTGCTGCTGCTCTCTGCCAACATAAAAGGCCAGAGTGTGACTCCTTTACTCCACTCTAAATAGTACCTTACTCCATGAATATATCTATTGATTTTAAAGGGGCTACTCGTGTTATAAGATACTACTACATGTGAGCAAGGTTATCAGAATCTGATCCTAAATAAGGAGACACACTACTGAAAGAAAATGTCTAAGACTATCCTGACCTAAATCTATCTACAGTATATATTTTTACACAACATTTTTGTTTTATGGGGAAGTTCAATTTTTTTTGGTTTTGTTCTGTTTCATAACCAAAAAAATATAAAATCATGAAATTTCCCACAAAACAGAAAATCTGGTTTATCTTTAAGTACAATTTTTTGGGTGCTTTTTTGGTTCTGTTTGGTAATTTGTTTTTCCTGTATTATTTGAGGTGCATCCAAAACAATGCGATCAATATTATAAGATATAGTCCCCATTAATTTTTTTAACTTTTTATTTTTGAAAATATCTTTTACAGATGAAGATAACATTTTCAAAACACTGTTTGTGGTTCATAACCACTGAATAGCATGTCCACTGCTGATGCACAGAAAAGTAACTTTACACAGATAGAGTTTTATCTGAAAAGTTGCTTTTATTGCTGTGGAATTAGTCCACATAATGTTTCTTTAATAGGCCTCTAAACACGTTTTACTTGTGTCCTCCCCATCAGCATTATTGATACTGGATTTCACATTAGGCAAGCCTACATTTCCAACAGAGCACAACTTTTTAGTTATCCATTATTCTCAATACAGAGCAGAATGTTATTAATTCGCCTTATTAATTTCTTTGAGAGCTTTAGAAGCTTTAGAAATATTGCAAAAAAAATCTATTGGTAAACTATTTTGGAAAAATAATGAGATAGAATATATATAATTGCTGACTGTGGTTTTGGAATCATCAAAAGATAAAGAGCTGGCTAGATTGTCGGGCTCAACGGGTAGTGATCAATGGCTCAATGTCTAGTTGACAGCCAGTATCAAGTGGAGTGCCCCAGGGGTCTGTCCTGGGGCCAGTTTTGTTCAACATCTTAATTAATGATCTGGATGATGGGATGGATTGCCCTCTCATCAAGTTCGTGGATGACACTCAGCTGGGGGGAGAGGTAGATATGCTGGAGGGTAGGCATAGGGTCCAGAGTGACCTAGACAAATTGGAGGATTGGGCTAATAGAAATCTGATGAGGTTCAACAAGGACAAATGCAGAGTCCTGCATTTAGGATGGAAGAATACCATGTACTGCTACAGGCTGGAGACTGACTGGCTAAGCAGTAAAAAGACCTGGGGATTACAGTGGATGAGAACCTGGATATGAGTCAACAGTGTGCTCTTGTTGCCAAGAAGACCAATGGCATATTGGGCTGCATTAGTAGGAATATTTCCAGCAGATTGAGGGAAGTGATTATTCCTCTCTATTCTGCACTAGCAAGGCCACGTCTGGAGTATTACATCCAGTTTTGCCATCCCTTCCACTACAGAAGGATGTGGACAAACTGGAGAGAGTCCAGCAGAGGGTAACGAAAACGATTAGGGGGCTGGGGCACATGACTTATGAGGAGATGCAGAAGAGAAGAGTGAGGGGGGATTTGATAGCAGTCTTCAACTATCTGAAGGGCAGTTCTAAAGAGGATGGATCTAGGCTGTTCTTAGTGGTGGCAGATGACAGAACAAGGAGCAATGGTCTCAAATTTCAGTGGGGGAGGTCTAGGTTGGATATTAGGAAAAGCTGTCTCACTAGGAGAGTGGTGAAGCACTGGAATGGGCTACCTAGGGAAGTGGTGGAATCTCCATCCTTAGAGGTTTTTAAGGCCTGGTTTGATAAAGCCTTGGCTGGGATGATTTAGTTGGGGTTGCTCCAGCTTTGAGCACGGTGTTGGACAAGATGACTGCCTGAGGTCTCTTCCAACCCTAATACTCTATGATTCTATGAAAAGACAAGATGGGGTCATCAGGTAACATTCATGATGAAACATAGGGATAGTCCTAGGTGCATAAACACTAGAGTGTGTGAAATATTTGCTACCAAAATAAAAATACCTGGAAATTCAGGGACTCGTGTTTATAAGATATTGCAAAAATAGTCTGATTTTTCTTGAAAATACCCATGAGAATATCTTTTTTTTGCTAGAATGCAGAACCATTCTTGAGTAATAATGAAAAACAATAATTTTCACTCCATGAATCTGAAGAAGTGGGTTTTTCAACCACAAAAGCTTATGCTCAAATAAATCTGTTAGTCTTTAAGGTGCTACCAGACATACCATTGTTTTAATGAAAAACAGTGTTTCAAAATTGGGGTTAACAAGACAACTGGGTAGGAAAGGGGTTTCCCAAGACACAAGAGATTGAGATTTTACTTTTTTTCCCCCCACAGCCTATATCAGGACAAAAAGTCAAAATCTCAACTATTTTTGTGAATAATCTGAAAAAAAAAATCAGATTGGGTCAAATGTTGTGTTCCAGTAGTTTTTATATGTTTAATTTTGACATTTTTTAGCGTACATAAATTTAAAAAAAATTTACTGGTCATTTCAGGAAAATCTGGCAAACATTTCTTACCATGAATGGCCTAGGACAAAATTGGGAGTCTTTTGCAAACATTTTCCTACATTTTCACATACCATTTCAGTCCATTTTCAGTTGGCTGACCTGTGTTCTTCTATATAACATCATCCTGTACCATGAAAAGCTTTCAGGATAAGGAGCACTGTATCATGGAATTAACCTGATGTCCCATGGGAAGTCATTATGGACCACTGCGAACATACACATGATTAACTTTGAGCACATGAGTAGGGTTGGCCAGAAAATAAAAATTCTGTTTCACAAAAGTTGTTTAGATTTTGAAATGTAATTTAATTCCCTTATGGAACAAAAATGAAACCTTTCAAAATATTTCATGAAAACTGGAGAGAGAGACTGACCCCAGACACTCAATAGTCTTGTGGCTAGGGCATGCTGCCTGATTCAAAGCACCTGGTTCTCCTATGTCCTAGGTGAGAATGCTAGCCACAGGGCTATCAAGTTAGTCTCACCCTTAGTCTCTTGCACGTTTGACCACAAATTCCTTTTGGATGAAGTTTTCATTGAAATCTATACGTTCCCTCAAAAAAAAAAAATCTAGTTTCAACAAAACAGCATTTTTCAATTGAATAGTGTTTTGTCAGGTTTTTTAAACACTTCTACATATGGGTGGCCTGACTTCTATAGGACTACTTGTGCATTTAAAGCAAAGCATGAGTTTAAGGGCTTTGCTGGATCAGAGCCAGAGTGTGCAGCATCTTTCATGTTTGAACTCATAGCGAGCAGATCTCTGAGACGCAGTACTCTCAGTAGCCGTTTTTGCTCAGGAGTAGGGGTGCTACGTTTTGAACTATTTGAAGATCTTCAAGGTCCATATACTCCTTCCCAGAGGTGGTTGATTGAGTAATCCAGCCTGGAGGAAAAGAAAGATTTGCCAGATCCTGGTTTTCTGCCACTAACATGTCTGTTAAATAATGGAACTCTGCTGTCAAGAAGAAAGTGTGGAAGGTATGTTGTAAGGAGTTGTTTTTAACAAATCTTGTTAAAAATCTGTAAAATCCATTAAAAGAGGGCTGTCAAACTGTCACTCCTTAAATCCAAGGAAAGAAAAAAAAGAAAAAGAAAAAAATCCAGAAAATTGCATCATTAAACACCAGGACATAAATCCTGTCAGATCCACAAGTTGTTTTCCCCGGTAACCCCAAATCCCATAACTCTAAACAGGATAATTAAATACACATCACCTCAGCTATTTAACCACCTGGGGTTAATAATTGTGTAGTTGGATGGATTAAACACATACGGCCCCTCCTTCTCTCCCAGCCACCCAACTACCCTTCTGACTTAAGACTTGAGGAAAGTCTAATTAAATTCAAAGGTAAAAGCTAAGATTCAAGGGAAAAAAGAGGACAGCAATAAATTTTAAAAAACACACCATTAGTTCTGTCTTAGCTGTTCTTAGCAGCAATGCAAAATTCCTCACTTGTGAGAGCCACTCATAATACACAAATGTATTCATTCAGAATCCCTAGTCCAGGGACTGGCAACCTTTGGCACGTGGCCCATCGGGGAAATGCGGTGGCGGGTCAGGACGATTTGTTTACCTGCAGCGTCTGCAGGTTCAGCTGATCGCAGCTCCCACTGGCTGTGGTTCGCTGTTCCAGGCCAATGGGGGCTGTGGGAAATGGTGGCCAGCACACCCCTCGGCCCACGCTGTTTCCCACAGCCCCCATTGGCCTGGAACAGCGAACCACAGCCAGTGGGAGCTGCGATCAGCCGAACTTGCAGATGCTGCAGGTAAACAAACCATCCCAGCCTGCCAGCGCATTTCCCTGATGGGCTGCGTGCCAAAGGTTGCTGATCCCTGCTCAAGTCTATCCTGAGCACAAATTATTCTGTTTATTTAAGAAACTTCATCTACTCAGAGAAATCAAGCTTGCTACCAATTCAACTGTCTTATTTCTTCAAAAGACAGTTGTTATTCAATATATGCTAACTATTGTACTGTCTCAGGAGGATTGTCATTCTGTTTCCAAAGTATAGGAGAGCAAATAGTAGAGGAAAAGTGGCAAGATATTTTCTTGATGCATCCTATAAACCACCATTTCTCAAATGTGGCCATTGTGGCCACATGCAGCCACCAAGGGGTTTCCCTACGGCCACAGCAATTTCCTGTGCAGTGGGGGTGGGGAAGCATCAGCCCCTCCCCTTTCTCCCTGTAGCTCCTGCATGCGCTGCCTCTCTGGAGACACAGGTGGGACACACAGTGCTTAAGGAGCAAGGTGAGGTGCTGAGAAGGGGATGAGAAGATTAGCAGCAGGCAGCTGGGATGGGGGGGTGAGGAGGCAAGCAGTGAAGCGAGTGGCAGGGGGAACCCTGGCAGAGGGGTAAGGAAATGAACAACAAGCCAGCAGCAGGTTGACGAGGCGGGCAAGAGGGTCTGGTTGTAAGTGGGGGAATGAGGAGGTGAGCAGTGAGCCACCAGCGAGTGGGAGTTCTCGCAGTAGGCAGTGGGGGTGTCTGTGGCGGGGGGGGGTGAGGAGGTGAGTGGTGGCTGGGGGAGTGAGGAGAGACACAGGAGACGAGCAGGGGAGTGAGGTGGGATACAGAAGGTGAGTGGCAGGCAGGGGGTGAGGAGGTAAGCGGCAGGTGCATGGGTGGCAGGTGGAGCCCCCCTTTGAGGCGGCTTGCCCCCACTTCCATCCCTTCTGCCGGCACTCCCCCAGGTAGCTGGAGCCCCCGAGCCCCCTGCTCCTGGAGCCACAAGCCCCCCACCCAGAGAAGCCCCAAGTGCCCCCGCCTCATGGCCAGAGGAGCCGCGAGCTGGCCAAAGTCCCAAGACCTGCCCCAGAGCAGCCCCAGGCTGGCTGAAGCCTGGAGCCCTCACCCCCCCCTCAATCCAGAGGAGCCCCGGGCCGGCTGAAGCCCTGAGCCCCTCCACCTGCGTGGAGGAGCCCTGGGCAAGCCTTAAACCTCTCTCCCCTGCCCTTCCCTCCCTCCACTCCTCAGACCCAAGTCACCCAGCTATGTTTTTCATTATTATTTGGACTTCTGAAGTAAATTTAAAAATTCTTTGACATAATAGAATTGTTGTACAGACAACCACTTATACCAAAAAAGCGAAAGAAACAATAAAAAAAAAGATAAGAATGTGCAAAGCACCTTATTTGTGTTTCTATTCTGTTAGGTCCAGTAAAGGATAGAGATAACTGTGCATGATTTTTATTATTGAGTCTGAAAAAAAAACCCCAAACCTTACATAAATAAATTACATTGATTTGGATGTATATATGTGCATATTACTTAATTAACTTTAGGAAAAATAAATATTTTCAGGAAAAAGTGTCAGTGCGACCACCAGCAAGAGTTTGTGTCTGCACTCTGAGGCCACCAAAAAATTTGTTGCGAGAACCCCTGCTCTAAACCCATTGTAAGCAGAGCAACTTGGCACGTGACACATTCTGCAGCAATAGTACACTTTCTGAAATGTATATTTATTTATTTATAGCTCTATTTCACATAACATTGGTAACCTGGAACTGTACAATAAGTTATAAATAAAACACATTACTTGACCAATGTTCCATTTAACACCAGAACTCCCTAGCATAGATAGTTTAATGTGTAAAAATATTAGACCAATGTCTGATTAAACAAAAACTAAAATCTTACATCAGGAGAAGTAAGTCAAAGTCCCGTAGCCAAAAACATCTTGGAAAAGCTAATTTCCAGGTACTGACTGTGACCCAGGGACTTCTTGGTGCTCACTGACAGAGGACACAGGCTGCAAATGGTTAACGGGAATACTGTGAGTCTGTTATTTACGTACAGGCTTGCCAAAGAGTGTCATGTATGTCAGACTGGTCCTCCTAATCACTGCAAAAAGGAAGTTATTCACCTTGTACAGTAACAATGGTTCTTTGAGATGTCTGTCCTTATATGTATGTTCAGATAATATGCAAAAAATTATGTATCTATACTGAAAATCCTGTTCTCAAGGTCAGAGAGTCGGCGCTGGTCACAAAAAGATGAGAAAAACAATTCTTGCCTGAGAGAAACCTATCTGTCTGGCTACATGTAAATTGAGAATTGCGTGGTTCACAATGGATGTCCATATACAGTCTAAACCAAATGCTAATGCAGGGATTGTGAAATCTTCCAGAGGGGAAATTTACAGGAAGAAACACCAGCAGGAGGAGTCCTATTTATAAGTGAAGTGTGACAAAGTTCCTCCTCTACCTTGGTGGGTCCTGTGCTTATTGGCAGATTTGCTCACCTCAGTGATCTTCCCCTCTTGTGGAACCCACAGTCTGGGTCAACTCCTCCTGTGTCTGATCAGGAGCTGGGAGTTTGGGGGGGGGAGGAACCCAGGCCAGCCCTCTACTCCGGGTTCCAGCCCAGGGCCCTGTGGATTGCAGCTGTCTATAGTACCTCTTGTAACAGCTGCATGACAGCTACAACCCCCTGGGCTACTTCCCCATGGCCTCCTCCAAACACCTTCTTTATCCTCACTACAGGACCTTCCTCCTGGTGTCTGATAATGCTTGTCCTCCTCAATCCTCCAGCAGTATACTCTCTCACTCTCAGCTCCTTGCCCTCTTGCTCCCAGCTCCTCACACACGCTCCTGCTCCTCCCTGCCTGACTGGAGTGAGCTCCTTTTTAAACCCAGGTGCCTTGATTAGCCTGCCTTGATTGGCTGCAGGTGTTCTAATTAAAATAGCTATCTCCACTGCCTTCTAGAAAGATCTTAATTGGCCCCAGGTGCCTTGATTAACCTGGAGCAACTGCCATATGGTTACCAGGGTACTAGGGATTTGTTTAGCCTGGGGCTAACATATCTGTTTCTCAGTACTTTACTGTAGCCATCTGGCCTTCCCCCATCACAGAAGACAATGGAATTTTGGACTATAATGTTCAGGGGCGGCTCCAGGCCCCAGCACGCCAAGCGGGAGGCATACCGCGGGAGGAACTCTGCCAGACGCTGGGAGGGTGGCAGGCAGGGTGCCTTCGGCGGCATGCCTGCTGAGAGTCTGCTGGTCCCGCGGCTTCGGTGGACCTCCCACAGGCACGCCTGCAGGAAGCCCACTGGAGCCGCAGGACAGGTGAGCGGCTGAGTGCCCCCTGCGGCATGACGTCGTGCTTGGGGCGGCGAAATGTCTAGAGCCACCCCTGATAATGTTACGTACAGAGCTACACTTTGCATCCTTTACTGAGGGACACGCTGAAAGCATGGCTAGCTTAAGGAAAAAGGCATCTACAGCCTACCTGGCAGAAAAATGCTGGTGAGCAATACTAGGTCCTAGAATGAATATTATGATTTTATTTTATATGTAACCCTTTGTTTCCAATACTTCCACACGAATACTTGACGTTATTTAAATCTCCTTAGTTATTAAATAAATTCCTTCTTGCTTTTTTACAATAAACATATCTATGTGCAATGTGTTGAGCAGAGTGGTGATCCTGAAGTGCAATTGGTAAACTGACGTGTATATTCCCATGGGAGTAGTGGATCTGTGAATTCTGTGAGTGTCCTGGGGAACAGGGGCTGGAACGTTTGGAGTGCTTGGGGGTTGGAAAGTGCCTATCGTTAACCTGTAAAGAGAGAGTGGGGCTATGCAGGCTGGGAAGGCATTCCTTTTGCTGTCAGAGCCTTGTGGCAACTGGGGAACTGACCCATAGCCCAGCACAGACAAGGCTTCTTCACACTAAGAGCAGGTGGTAGCAAGGTACCTCAGAACCCCAGGTATTCTCCGGAAGCGTCACACTGACCCAACAAGAGAGTTCAGTCACATCCCAACTTTTGAGAGTACATAAGGAGATAAACATAAACATCTCAAACATATACGTGCCCGTCCTAGGTTTGTAGGTTTATGAAGAGTAGAAATAACACCTTGAATTGCATATGGAATTGAACAGGCAGCCAATATAGTACATGAATAGCAGATGTTATGTGTTAATAGAAATTGACCCTGCTCAGGGACAGGCAGCTGCTTTCTGAATCAGCTGGATGCTATTTAAGGGGACTATCAAATGCAGTGCAAACTGTAGAACCAGACTTTGTGACAATGGATGAAACTTGACCAGCATAGGTGGGGCATCTGCAGCCTATTACTCTACTAGTGCACCTACGATAGCAGCCAGATTCATCTGGTTGTTATCTTTTCCTTATTATGTAAGTACTCATCCATCAGTTTCAATGGTTTGGAATAAATCCTATTCCTACTGAAGCTAACAGCCCTGTTGAAAAGGGTGTTATTTATGTTCATGAGGATTTTTCACATGAGTAAACCAGATCCTAATTTCACATTTTCACATGTAGTGTATACATACTTTCTATTAATAGTGTCATCTTTATGTTTTCCTCTAACAGGAGTAAGCTCTACGCCTGTGAGTAAGGGTTTGTGTCCTATTTTGTTATATGTATTCTCAGATAAATAATAGAAAAGAGTTCATTAGTTGTTTTCAAAATCTGTGGGAAATGTGGTAGCCTGTCTTTTTAACCTTGGATTTACTCATTTTGATGTGCACTATATATAAAATTAAAAAGTGCTACATCTCTTGACTGTTAAACTAGCTCTCTACTTATAGCCGATGATTCATGGTTTATTGTTTCTCTAATAGTTCATAGTTAATGCTACAGAATTAAAGATTAATTATCAAAATGTAAAAACTGTCAAGACTTTGTATAACAAGCATAGAAAATATCTCTAAATGAATAACACAATCTAAATCATGTCACATAAGGCCCCTGCAGCTACAAAACTACCTTTTCTGTGTCATTAGATGAGTAAAAATGCTTTTAAATAAGGCTGTTTCAATTTTATAGCATCCCATAACTTGCAATCAGCAGTTCTTTAACAAAACTGAAACCTCAAAGACAATGAATATTTTCTCTCTTTCTTTCTCTCTCCCCCCTCACACTTCCCAAATAGGACATGCATTAAACTGAAAATTGGGTCATGCTTCAGAACACAGTAATTTGACCTACAGATAACATTCCTATTCCCATAGTTATAAAATGTGCCTTTCAGACAATGAAAACATTTCAGAACTACACTGTTAGGTAGTTTGTATAATGTAAAAATGTCCTTCAGGGTTCCAGGGAGCCACAATATAACGAAACCAGTTGGTCTGGGTTGTGTATAATACAAGGCTCTTGACAAATAGCTATAGTCTAAGGCCCTGCTTGAACTGCAGGATGATTGTCAATAAATTGCAGGTGAATTGAGGACAAGCCATGGAAAATTGAGGAAAAGTAATAATGGACTAAAAGTAACAATAAAAATTTATTATTTGCAGTAATAAAGTCCATTATTACGGTACTTTTCCACGATTTTCTGCTGTTGGCCACCCATGGCTGAGAGTGGGAGTCCTTTTATGCACAGGACTCACAGTGGCTGCCCAGGGCTGACAGTGTGGGGTTCCACTTTCAGCCCCAGGGTGGTCAGGGGTCCCAATGTCAGCCCTGCACACATGGGGTCTCCCGCTGTGAAAATTGCAGTGGAAGCTTTAAAGTATAGCATCATATTTGAACATAATGTTGGCATAGACAGAGAAATGTTGGCATAGACAGAGAAAATACAGTAGTTAAATTGACATGTCTTATTTCACCTGATGCTTTATTTCTTACTAAATAATCTGTGGCAAAGCTGAATTTATAATGTAATGGAGGTAAGGGATGTGTCTATCGGTGCATGGTTGAACCATGAGAATTTCCCTCAACTTTTTGATCATGGTAAACCTTGTACACCCTATCTCTCCTTGCATGCTTTTTTGAGCCAAAAGGAGATCAGTAGCATATCCAGATAAAGAAACAAAATATAGGTCATTTATCAGTCACTAGTTAAACTGGGCTGTAAACCATTCCCTGACATGTTTCATGAGGAGAAGCTACTGGCAAGAGGAAGGAGGAAAAGGAAAGTGGAGAAAATACTGTAAAGAATAAGAGTGAAAGAGAAAAATAAAAAGGTTAAGAATACTCAGAGTAACCCCAAAGCTTTCAACAGCGTTAGGATGTAATTCACCATTAACTTCAGTATACCATTTCCATTGCTTAAATCAAGTACCTTGCAACTAGTTCTTTCTGCTGCAAAGTGCAGCAAAGAACCTGCTGTCCATAAAAATCAACACAGAGCCGTATCTTATGAAAATGATAACTTCCTGACAGGCTTGCCTCCCTCTGCTGCCTAGTAATGAGTGAGTTGGACACCACCTGACAGTTCAACCTCAGATAAATATTTCAAACATAACATGCAAGAGATTCACAGATCAATCCCACCTCCATGAAATCACCGGAGTGAGACAGAAAGCCATTTTGAACTGGCGCAGCAGACCAGAACATAACTAGCAGTATTTTTTTTAACCTATACTAGAGTCAGTGTCTAAGGAAGAGGGGGTAAGGATGATTCGAGGAAATACTTTGGACTGTAGTTCTGACATCTCACCATTACAACACATACTAACACATGAACAAACATACACAAAGCCTCACTTTACATTCTCCTTACTATGCTTTCTCTCTTTGACAAAGAATTACTATATAGTGGATTGGCTATAAAAATCTTTAAAATTGCATTATAAAAAAACCTCTCAGACTGTAGAGTCAGTTTTTTTAACCTCTCTGAAACTCTCTCATTTGCATATGCACATGCTGAAAGATACGACTCAGCTAGTTAACAATTTTATATATTTTGCTATTACATAGCATCTCCCATGCAAAGATCTAAACACACTTCACAAATATTGAGTGTAGTCTCCCTACAGGGGTTCTTGCAACAAATTTTTTGGTGGCCAACTCTTACTGGTGTTAGCACTGACACTTTTTCCTAAAATTATTTATTTTTCCTAAAGTTAATTTAGTAATGTGCACATATATACATCCAAATCAATGTCAGGTTTGGGTTTGGTTTTTTTTTGCAGACTCAATAATAAAAATCAAGCACAGTTTTCTCTATTCTTTATTGGACCTAACAGAATAGAAACACACAGAAGGTGCTTTGCATATTCTTATCTTTTGTATTATTGTTTCTTTTGCTTGTTGGTAAAAGTGGTTGTCTGTACAACAATTCTGAAGTAAATTTAAAAATTCTTTGACATAATAGAAGTCCAAATAATAATGAAAAACATATCTGGGTGGCTTGGGTCTGGGGAGCGGAGGGGAGCGCAGGGGGAGGACGGCTGCGGCTGGCCTAGGGCTCTTCCGGACAGGTTGGGGTTGTTGGACTTAAGAACCTGGATGTAAAAGGACACTGCCCAAATTATTTGATGGCAGGTCTTTTACTCATGATTTATATTTATAAACCCTGCTTGCGGTGTTTCCCCAAATTAATGCCACATTATTTTCCTCCCTTTATTAAAGTTTTGTGCTACAGTAAGACTCTGTGCATGCAAGTAGGGAACTATTGTCTCTTAGAAGTGCCCAAGGGGTGGTGTGTAATTGTCCCAGGTCATTCGGTAGGGGCTCAAGCTGGTTTTTGTTGTACTGTTGAAAAGAAACCCCTAGATACTGAACCTGGTCCTTGTTGCTGGCAACTCTGACTGGCAGAAGGGTTACAGGAGATACAAATTAAGTGTCTGATTTTCAGAGGAGAGGTATGCCCACAGCTCCCATTGACTTCTATAGAAATTTCAGGTGCTCAGCACTTCTGAAAATTAGACCTGAGTTGTCATGTCCAGGATCACACAGGAATCATGACAGAGCTGCATATATCATGCCCACCTGAGCCCTTGGCCCTGATGAATGTTTCCTAGAACACTCCACAGTACCAAAACACCAGAGACTCTGAATCTTGGGAAGATGGAAGTGATGGGTTCACCCCCCCGGGTGACACCTGGAACTGGGGTATCACTGACCCCCCGCAACCTTCCAGCCTGGGCTCTCACTCATCCTGTAATGCTGTGACAAGCTGCGGACATGCTGGTCTCTCACTGTCACCAACACACAGGTAGGGACACACCTAGCTGTAATAATATGCAGACAAGCTTTCTGACCACCCCCTGCATGGGAAGACTATTCAGCTAGGGCATTAACCAACTTCAGAGGCCCACACCCCCTTTGGAGGGTAAATCCAAAATTATACAGTCTTGCACTGCACCAAGAACTGTACAGCATAAACTCATGAAATTTTCCCCCTCCCTCAATGTGGAGAGAGATATGCACAAACTGAGTTTTAGACAAAACAAAATAAGTTTATTAACTACAAAAGATAGATTTTAAGTGATTATAAGGGATAACAAACAGATCAAAGCAGATTACCTAGTAAATAAAACAAAACACAATCTAAGCTTAATATATGAAATAAATTGGACATAAGCAGCAAACTCTCACCCTAGAATGTTGTTCTAGGCAGTTTGCAGAGAGTTTTGAAGGCAAGCCGCACTTACTTGCAGCTTAAAGCTCCAGATATTCCTTTCACAGGCTAGATAACCCTCTAGCCTGGGCTCAATCCTTCTTTCCCAGTTCAGTCTTCTTGGGCAGAAAGTCCATGAAGGAGAGAACCCCAATGATCTCACTCCTCTGCCTTAAATAGTTCTTGCATATGGTGGGAATCCTTTGCCTCCCAGTTTGTTTCCCATATCCAGTCAGTGGAAAAACACTAAAATTATGGAATCCAGTACCAGCTGACTTGGTCACATGTCACTTGCAGCCATAACTCAGAGGCTGTTTTTAGCATCTCCAGGAAGGCAGCCTGGAGGTAGATTACCATCTTCAGAGATCTACTGTTTTCCCTAATAGTCCTTCCTCCCTCAGCCATCTAGACTGATTGCATTCTGTCTAATGGGCATTCCCCAGGTTTAAATACATTTGTAATAGATGCATAGACAATATTCCTGACTTCAGATACAAAAATGATACATGCATACAAATAGGATAATCATACTCAGTAAATCATAACCTTTCCAATGATATCTCACATTATCCATCTTGCAAAAAATATATCTTAGTTATGCCAGAATCATATCATATAACAATATTTCTCTGAAGAATATTGGGGTGTAGTGTTACAGGAAGTTTTTAGGCCAAAATGTTCAAAGTTTGGTGCTAAAGTTAGGCACCTAAATCCAGAGATGAATGATCTGATTTTCAGAAGCTTTGAGTACTTGCAGCTGCCAAAGTTGGATGTATTCCAAGCTTACTTCCCTTACCAAACTCCTCTGAACCCTCCAAAATCCTTTGTATTACCTGGAGTAGAATGCAGTATAATGTGAACAACAAGTCAAATGTCTCCTTCATGCAATGCCAGTGGGCGAATTTAAAGCAGGGAAGCAGTTGGGTCCATTGGGTCCTAACTCTTGCACAAGAAGCCATTTGAAAGAAATCCTTGTCTCAGAATTAAAATCTGCCTTTAAATACATCATCAGCTTAGCTTTCAGGATATGAAAATTAATTATGAAATTAATTATTAAATGAAATTAATAGGCAGCAGGTTTAAAACAATTACAAGGAAGTTCTTCATGCAGTGCCCAGTCAACTTGTGGAACTCCTTACCAGAGGAGGTTGTGAAGGCTAGGACTATAACAGCATTTAAAAGAGAACTGGATAAATTCATGGTGGTTAAATCCATTAATGGCTATTAGCCAGGATGGGTAAGGAACGGTGTCCCTAGCCTCTGTTTGTCAGAGGATGGAGATGGATGGCAGGAGAGAGATCACTTGATCATTGCCTGCTAGGGCCACTCCCTCTGGGGCACCTGGCATTGGCCACTGTCAATAGACAGAATACTGGGCTAGATGGACCTTTGGTCTGACCCGGTACAGCCATTCTTATGATAGAAGTGTGTGCTTAGTGATTTATTCTGAATGAGTTCTGAGCAGAATATCATACAACCAACATACTAACCAATCTTTATATCAGTGAAACGCTATAGGAAAGGAAAGGGAAAAAACCTGATGTGGGTGTGTATTATTTTTAAAAGAGTACTGAGACTAATTAACTATATTTAAGCATATGAATATCTGACTGAACCTAGAAGGTTGAGATCTTTTTGCCTAATCATGTGCATAAAAGGGATTCCCGCAGTACTTCCCCAAGGCCCACAGGAAAATAGTGCACTACATCCATGCAAATAATTTTTACTCTAGAAAGCCCCCAAGCCAGAATGAGTGTTCTTTATTTTTGGATGTACAGTTCCAGTCTCTATCATAATGCTGCATAGAACTGTGATTCTGGAGATGAATTTCTATACCACAGGGACTGTGCATTCACAGTATGACTCTGAATGGGCTCTATGTTAATTACTGTCTGGGCCAAATTCTGCCCTGATCCACAACCTCTTCAACTCTTTCACGGTGCAGATTTTAACCCTTATTTAATAGGTTCTATATATTTACATGTTCTTTGACCTTCAGCATGACTGGAGGACCTGACTAATAATTTACCGCATGAAGCTTCTTTAAGGTGAGTAATATGCACTTATGTTGTAGATAAGGTGGCTAATATGTAATAAATAGTAGGTGTAGATAAACGTTAAACTTTCAACCCTTTGTTCTGGCTGTATAATACCAGTTGGACCTGTTTTCATAAAATTATGGTCTCAAAAATATTAAGAATTTGTAGAGTGGGAGTAAAATACAAGTTAAATCCGAGGAACCAAATTTTCTTCCACAGGTCATCTTGTGTATTACAGAATAATTGCTTAACAAACAGATTATTGTTTTTCAGAAGACCAATCTGCTTGCACTAGGAGGACTTGATTTGCTGTATTAGGTCTCTATTTGTCAAGGACAATTTTGTTCCTGTGACTGATTGCAAAAGCAAATAATATTTAGATACATCCAGCAACCTGCTAATGAGGCACTTGGAGGTTAAGTTCCATGCACAATTTAAAACAGGCACAAAAACGCAAAGGCAATAGTTTTCAGGTATTTACAGATTTATTAGATCTTACAATGTTGTTGCTAGAATAATCCATTTATTGACTGCACTGGAAACTGGTGTAAATTCATAAATTATGAACTAGCACGTGAAAGTTTGGTTTGGATTTTTCAGTTATGCTACTGATCCTAATGCAGCCAAAAATCCCATTGAAATGAAGGTAGTTCTTAGATTGAATGGGGTAAAAGAGAGAGATTTTAAAAACTCAGTCCCATAATCTCTAGTCTCATGAATAGTTTAAGTAGTCAATTGGATTATGCAGGTTTGCAAGAGAAAATAGACACATGGCTAGCTCTGAACTTTCAGGTCTCACCTATTACAACTAGCAGCACTGCCAACATGTCACAGTGTATTGCACAAAAGCAAGTGATCAATGCAATGATGCTATTTCTGAATCCATATTGTATTCAATCCAAGGAGTACTTTGTACACATATATAGTATTATTATTCTATGTATTTATAAAGGTACCCATCACTGGAGTCTCTGGGACGTTTCATTTTATTACTAGCTCTAGAGGTATTTAAAAAGTCATTATTGATTTTTTCTTTAACATTTAAAAAAATTGTGAGCGTATATTGTGCTCATTAAAAGGAGAAACTAATAAACCAAAATCAGCAAAGGCAGGTGTTGTACCAACTTTTCACACAGCTCTGCTAATGCACCTCAGTCCTGATCTGCAACATCTCCTCTTTTCCAGTTCCGTGCCTCTGCTGAGTAGAGGCTGCCAATTGTACCAGACTGAATGGCAGCTTTATAATGTGTGTAATGATGTGTTCCTTTGAAGCCACCATATAGCAGTGTCCTGAGAATGGGAACACAGCTGACAGGATTGGTTAATAGCACACCAGCTGTTTCAGAGTGTGAAGCTGGAGTTGCTGGAGCTCTGCTGATAAAATAGCATTGGGCTAGTTCCTTTGTGTGGTCACCTTGATTATAATACACACACATGTAATGAAACCAGTTAACACATCTGAACATGTAACATAAGCGAAGATTTGAATTGATATCTTCAGAGGCAGAATTTATAAAGTTTATATTTTAAAATACATTGTACATGTAACCTCAAGACAAACTCTGTTTCCTTATAGTTTTTTCTTTCAGTCAGTTGATTATGGATGTGTTATGGTAGGCTCCTCTTCAGTGTCAGAATATTGACATTGCTCATTTATGATTTAAGTTTCAAGTAAATAATTTAAAAATAAAATAACAAAGCACAGTTCTGAGGCATTCAGGCCTGATCTCATATGAAGAATTGTATTGATTATGTTAAACACTCAGACAGGTCAAATTTTAGGCCAAAAACCCTTTGACAGTGGTGTCTAGCTAGTAAGCAAGCAAGCTGGACCTAAAAGAATGCAAGAAAGAAAGAACCACTATGAGCTGATGTGATAAGCATACAGACTACCTCCAAACCTGTAAAAAAATAGTTAAATATAGAAGGCACATAATAGACTTGATCTTTGTAAGAATCAAATTTCTCTAACTGAAATTAACATATTCATATCTTGAGCGTAATGGGGGAGGGGATTATTACAGGAGGTCCTACACTTGTTCATGTACCAGGAAAGTCAGATCACATCCATGTATTTTAATGATCTCATTGGACAGGTGGGTATGTATGATCTATCTATGCATCCAACCAACTACAAGAGACTGAATTATTCTATTTAAATATTTTGTGCAGAGAGGCATGCTGAAGACTTCTACACTATTTTACTAGTTTGTCACCGTCAGCCTTGATCAATAGCAACCTCATTCTCTGAGCCCCAGATCATTTGGTCTCCGAGTTCCATCCTGGTTATACATGCTTAAGAAGTACTCTGCTGTACTCTGTTAAATTTAAGTGTTGGTTTTGTAAAACAGACACTTATCCTTTGTGGACTGAACGAGACAACCACTCTTGTTCCCCAGATCCTACAAAACCCATGAACCTGTCTGCTCATGGAAGTGAATGGCCAAGAGTTTAATATACTAAACTGCTTTGAGCTAAACAATATTTCTTTCAAGTAACTAGCACTACCAAATCCCATACATATATTTTGCAAATCTATGTAAATCAGTACCAGAGAACATGGAAATAAGGAAGTGAAATCTTCCTCAGAAGAATATATTACAAGATTTATTTTTACATATAAATAACTCAAACAACACCCAACTTTGAAATGCTAAGAAGATATTCTAAAACAAACAAACACAGACACAAGGCAGACTGTGTTCCTAAATATACAAACCGCTTTTACTCTACAGCATAATTCTTTGGAGCATGGCACACTTGTTAGTTCAATATGTATGACTCTGGCAGTGTCCTTCCTCCTCCACTAGTTGACAGCAGACTTGTTTGTGTTTTGTAAATATTTACTTGGTATTTAAAATATAGCATTAAGTAAATTGTTGTGGTATTTCTAGTCCCACGAGCAAATAGTTGATAGCCACAAAAGCCTGTACCATCCAAGCACCCCAAAAGTATGAAAATGTTGGCCATAACATTGGACCTTAAAATGCATATTTAGGTTCCAGTTCTAGAAAAGAGCCATGAACAAGGACCAAATGACTGTGCAGAAGTCACTTGAATGGAGTTCCACACAGATTTTGCCTGTACTGAGCCGCACAATAATCTTTGAGGCTCCTTGAGGAAGGAAGACTCTATACACACATCCTTTTGCAGGAGCAGGTCCTTTGGGATCTAATTTTTGATACTGAGCTCCCACTAGTCCTATTATTTTGACAGGAGCTGCAGCTCTCAGCAATTTTGAAAGTCAGACCACTTCTCTCCTTCCACCCCCTTAATATGTCCTTCACTGGATTTAGGTGCCTAACCCTAGCTGGACACATCTGAATATCTGGACCAAAACAGTACCTGTATCGCACAGAAACATCTGAGGACTCTTAAAGTTGTGACATGAAAAGTCCTGTGTAATTCATGTACATAACGTTTTCAGGACTGGGACTAGAATGGGAAATTTGTCAGGCAGAAGGCTGATTCACATTATTTTGATTGGTTTTGGGAACACTGGGGAAAATTTAAATGTAGCTTCTTTTCTTTGTTTAAAAATATATAAAGGGAAAATTATGAAGAATTTCTTTCCCTCACTTCTCTCATGTCAAAATAGAATATTTTTTAAAATGCATATTAATTTCCTGAGACTCGGGAACATTGCCAAAGTCATTCTGTTCTTTTGAGTAGAAATTGAAATATGTAGTTTGAGATGGGTATTACATGCTGAATAAACTGTTCTGATCCATCGGGTAAATACATAATTAATCTTTTTTTTCTCTTGGGGAAAAAAAAACTCTATAGTTAAATCTATCTGATGGATAAATCTTAGACAACTGAGTGAGGGGAAAAAAAACACTTTATATAGCCAAAAGGCAAGGAATCATTTTGGTCTAGCCACCAAATGGACATTAAAAGAATTTCCAGAAGAGGTTTATTATTTACTATCATTTTAATAAATGTACAGTCTGTGGGGTACATAGTAAAACCCACTTGAAAAGGACGGAGAATTGTATTGGAAATTCTCAATTTATTTTTCATCTATAATTTCATTTATCTGGCTTAATATTTTCCTGCCACACTTTAAAAATGTCTGCAATATCCTATTGGAATAATAGCATGTCAAAATTAATTTTTAAAATAAATAATACATAAAATGCACTTTTCTTCCATAGACCTCTAAATGATTTGCCAAAGTAGATATGTATCACCAGCCCTATTTTACTGATGGAGAAACTGAGGTAAATACATGGTGGGTCTATATTTTCAAAAAGGGACACTGATTTTGGATACCTTACTTGACCCTGATTTTCAGTAGTGCCAAGTACCCAAAATTCCAGCTGAAGTTGATAGGAACTGCTGGTGCTCAGTGCCTTTGAAGATAAGATGGTAGGGTGCTGCAAACTGTACAGCCAAAAATAGAAGCATCCAGAATCAACAGCTGCTTTTGAAAATGTTGGTCTTGGTGATCTGTCTACAGTTACACAATACATCAGCTGCACAGCTGGGAAAAGAACACGCTCCTGACTCCACATGGTGCCTTAACCCTGAGACTACATGGCCTCAAAGCCATTATAAGTTGTTTGTTAAAAACAGAACATTTTTGTTCTTACATTTCTTTGCTTAAATAGGGCAGACAAAATTTTGGTGAGGAGGGTAGAACCTTTATATTGCACCACTTATTACTAGGAGTGGGACAAAGGGCGAGACAAAACATTGTATAATCAAGCACTGTCTCATTGCAGATCTTTGAAGATACAGTCTAGAACCTTGGGATCCCACAGGGATTGGTTCCTGCCCCTACACTATTTAACATCTTTATTAATGACCTGTAAAACATAAAGAGATTACCACTGGAAGTTTGCAAATAACACAAAATTGGGGGAGTGGGAAATAACGAAGAGTGATCTAGATCACTTGGTAAGCTGGGTGCAATCAAACAATATGCATTTTTATATGGCTAACTGTAAATGTATACATCTAGGAACAAAGAATGTAGGCCATACTTTCAGGATAGGGGACTCTATCCTGAGAAGTAGTGACTCTGAAAAATATTTAGGGGTCATGGTGGATAATCAGCTGAACATGAGCTCCCAGTGCGACACTGTGGCCAAAAGGGATAGCGCAGGGGTCGGCAACCTTTCAGAAGTGCTGTGCCGAGTCTTCATTTATTCACTCTCATTTACATTTTAACGTTTTTAGAAGGTCTCTTTCTATAAGTCTATAATATATAAACTAAACTATTGTTGTATGTAAAGTAAATAAAGTTTTTAAAATGTTCAAGAAGCTTCATTTAAAATTAAATTAAAATGCAGAGCCCCTCAGACTGGTGGCCAGAACCCGGGCAGTGTGAGCGCCACTGAAAATCAGCTTGCGTGCCGCCTTCGGCACCCGTGCCATAGGTTGCCTACCCCTGGGCTAGCGGGATCCATGGATGCATAAACACAGGAAACTTGAGTAGGAGTAAAGAGATTATTGTACCTCTGTATTAGGCACTGGTGAGAGTGCTGCTGGAATACAGTGGCCAGTTGTGTCCACAATTCAAGAAGATTGTTGATAAATTGGAGAGGGTTCAGAGAAGAGCCAAAGGAATGATTACAGGATTAGAAAAAACAGTCCTCACTGTGACGGACTCAAGGAGTTCAATCAATTTAGCAAAATGAAGAGAAGGTTAAGGGATGACTTGATTACAGTTTATAAGTGGGGAATATTGAACAATGGGTTCTTCAGTCTAGTAGAGAAAGAGATAACATGATCTGTTATCTAGAAGTTGAAACTAGACAAATTCAGACTGAAAATAAGGTGTAATTTTCTTTTTAAACAGTGAAAGTAATTAACCATCAGAACAATTTACTAAAGGTTGTGGTGGAGTCTCCATCACTAGCAATTTATAAATCAAGATTGGATTTTTCTAAAAGATCTGCTCTAGATAGTTTTATGGCCTATGTTATATACTAGATATCACAATTGTCCTTTCTGGTCTTGGAACCTATTAAATATGATCCAATACTGAATGGGCAGCCAATTTAGTAAAAGGAATAGCAGTTATGGATATTCAAGTTCTCCAAAACGTTTCCCCTTAGCCATCAGCATCATCTGCATCTTATCTGGATCAAGTGTGGGTCAGCTGTTATTCATCCACCCATGGGAAAACTACTGTAACTTACATTATTGACTAAGACATCCTCTTGTTAAAAATGGGTAATCTGACAGTAGGCAAAACAAATGCACAATGACTGAACAGGTTTGTTAGGTCACACAAGTGTTACTGACAATGTTGTTCTCACATTTTATGCAAACTTTCATACCTTAAAGACTCCTTTAAACTTTGTGTGCTGCATATTTATAATCATTATTTATACCGGGAAATTATTGGTCTTCAGAGAATACATACATATATGAAGACATGCCTATACAGGTAACTACAGTAAGAAAAAACAGCAGCAGTAACATAATAATCCGAGAGTTAACTATCAAAATGCATGTTTGACTTAAGCCTATTTACTAATGTTCTTTTAGCTAGGTAGATAGAAAGTTATAAGAGGAAATTAAGTAAATTCTCCATTCTGCTCTAACATGATTAACTAGAATTTTTCTTGTGGTTTCAAACCAAATTTTCCACCTAATTCTTTTGTTTTACAGAATTAGCCATCTTTAACTACATTGAAAACTGCTGCTACTTTTACTTTGGCTTTAGTCTTTTCCTGTAGCTTCATAGTCCAGACTGTTAACTGATCGTCTTGTGATGTATAAACCATGCTCACTTGTGTTAATATGCAGCTGATACAATACGAAGGTAAATAATATTTTTTTAGTAAACAGTAAATTTATTAGTGGATCCTGGCTTTTTTTCCCCAGTGGTTTTTGCAACATATGTGAATAGCTAAAATTCTGTTCTGATTAAACATCTTAGAGGTGATTGTTGCTGGATACTACAAACTAAGTGAATTATCTAGACCTTTGTGAAGCAATGTGTAAATAATTTCTCTCAAGCACTTTGTCTTATTATTCTATTAGTGCAGCGCGGTTTCCCTCAGATTTGATTTGCTTCCAACCAATCGGAATTCCAGAATTCAATATTCCAATCAGCTGTAATTCAACTAGCATTATGACAGATTAAAAATCAGCTTTATAGCTTAATGTGGTAATGTTTCAGCACTGCACATCAGTTAAAGACTGTCCTAATCTGCTGATGGACCTGTTCAAATGAATTGCTAGACACCAGTACACCAAACATGTGGCTGTGCTCTTAATTAAATGAAGAGCAGCTTCCCTGAGGGGCTGGGATCAATTAGATCAGCCAGTCTCTTACAACTACAGCCACAGATTTTTTAACAGTGGAAGCTTACTAAGGCACTGATTGTGGAGGTAGTTACAACTACCACTTGTCAGATATTTTGGAAATGCACAATCCTTCAATTGCAGAGAATTCAGAATTCTACTCAGATCAGGCTAAGAAACAACAAATCCAAGATACAACAGTGTTTTATGCCTGCATCTTGCAATGCACAGCACTCTAGAAAACAGATGGTAACGGAACATTAATGCAAAATTTGAGGGCTTCTCAATGTATATCAAGTTGCTACAAGTTGCTTCCAAAAGCTTTTGTTCCAAGGCTCAACATGAAAATCTCAGATTTAGAGATGAGTTCTTATTTCTCCAGCTGCAGATAATGGTGCATCTGATTCACCACTATTTCTACAGTTTTTAACTGGTGTAACTCCATTGATTTTGATGTGTGTTACATCAGTTTGAAACTGGAGTAACACAGTAGTGAGTCAGTCCCATACCACATATTCCTTGATCACCATGATGTTGTCAGCTTAAGTGGAAGGATAGAAATACTGGTACCAAAGTGCTTTGCAACCAGATATGAGGGTCTGTTGGGCTAGAACCTGTGTCTACTGGGCCCACAGCAATTGCCATATCCACACTACCATCCAACAGCTCTGAAAGAACAGCGATTGATGGGTTGTAAGCCTTGTGCAGCCACGCACCATACAAGGTGCTGGCCACAAAGGGCATGACTGGCATGAAGGGGACTCCTGAGGTCCGTGATTGGTCCAGTTGAACTACTTAAGGGATAGCAGGAAGTTGTCTGTTGAAGTAGATAGATCCTCAGCTGGCTATGACAGACCTTGCTTCTTTGCCTTGCTTTGATTCTGGCTTCTAACCCCAGCTTTGGTTTCTGAGTTTGGTCGTGTACTTTGGCTCTGGGCCCACCCACTTGGCCTCACCACCCATGTCCCAGCCATGACATCTATGTGGTGTCACTGAACTACTTGCCACTTCCATCCGCTTCTTCCTGATTGAAAATAAGTTGGTTGTCATGCAGGAAGGAAGTAAAGAAGATTTGAAAAAATCCCCCAAACTCCTTATGGATGTATTGTGTTGTGTTAGACATGCCTAATAACCATTACTTCTAGGGTATACTTCTATATCAGCTAGCAAAATTATATAAAAGCAGCAAAGAATCCTAACAGATGTTTTGGAGCATGAGCTTTCGTGGGTGAATACCTACTTCGTCACATTCACCCATGAAAGCTCATGCTCCAAAACGTCTGTCAGTCTTAAGGTGCCACAGGATTCTTTGCTGCTTTTACAGATCCAGACTAACACGGCTACCCCTCTGATACTTGACAAAATTATATAGTCATATGAAGAGACTTATGTATCTTGGGAGCGTGATGTACAACATTATCTTGGAGAGAACAAGATAGCATTTGAGGTTTAAATACCTGTGTTCAGTAAGCTTAGGCCCTTTATGGGGCGGGGCTTTGGATCTGTAGAGTGGGCAGGATTAAAACCCTTCCATCCCAAAACAAAGAAGGCATGGAAATCTCTTAATGGAAGCTCTTTGTCTCTCTGTGCAGCATATCTCAAGCAAGAATTATGCTACATGGGTTCAGCTGTAGCCCACAGAGCTAGCTTTAGCATTTATTGTATTCAGCAGTAATGTAAGGAACCTACAGGACTGTAACCTATAAGACACTGGCTTCAGCGGTTAGTATTAGTGTTGAGGCCTATGAATGCTGGCACAGATAAATGGCCTAATGGTCACCCCTAAGTTTTGGGGAACTCGAAATAGAGCATGTAAGGAGAAATTATGTCCATAAGGACATCAGTCAACCACAGGAACACGAGCTGTCAAGGTTCCTTCCCCACTCTGAACTTTAGGGTACAAATGTGGGGACCTGCATGGACACTTCTAAGCTTAATTACTAGCTTAAATCTGGTAACTCTGCCACCATCCAAAAATTTCAGTGTCTGGAGCACTTCCTGTCCCCCCAAAACTCACCCCTCCCTGGGTGGCCTTGAAGGACTTCACCAATTCCCTGGTGAATACAGATCCAAACCCCTTGGATCTTAAAACAAGGAGAAATTAACCATCCCCCCTCCTTTCCCCCACCAATCCCTGGTGAGTCCAGATGCAATCCCCTTGGATCTTAAAACAAGGAAAAATCAATGAGGTTCTTAAAAAGAAAGCTTTTACTTAAAGAAGAAACATAAAAATCATCTCTGTAAAATCAGGATGGAAAATACTTTACAGGGTAATCAAATTCGTATAGCCCAGAGGAACCCTCTCTAGCCTTAGGTTCAAAGTTACAGCAAGCAGAGGTAAAGTCCTCTCAGCAAAAAAGTGACATTTACAAGTTGAGAAAACAAAAATAAAACTAATCTGCCTTGCCTGGCTGTTACTTACAATTTTGAAACATGAGAGACTGATTCAGAAAGATTTGGAGAGCCTGGATTAACATCTGGTCCCTCTTAGTCCCAAGAGCGAACACCCCCCCAAAACAAAGAGCACAAACAAAGACTTCCCTCCACCAAGATTTGAAAGTATCTTGTCCCCTTATTGGTCCTCTGGTCAGGTGTCAGCCAGGTTTACTGAGCTTCTTAACTCTTTACAGGTAAAAGAGGCATTAACCCTTACTATCTGTTTATGATACGAGCTAACACCAGCTTTTGGATATTTAAGAATAGAATATCTGCAGATGTCTGAACACAAGAGTGCCATGGCAACAAACTCACATATGATAATAAGTTGAGATAATTAATAAACTAACCTTTAGAAGAGCACCCAAACATTAGTAGGGTGAGGAAATACAAATAAGTCAGAGGGGAGAAACCCAGACCGAATATACATCAGACAGAGCGGCATCAGCATAACATATTATAAAAGTTTGTCTGTGTGAAAACGCTAAAGAAATGTAGCCCTTGGGAAGTACCAAGATGCTTGCTGCTGGTGATGATGAGGAAGCTGATGATGCTGATGAAGATAATGGCTAGCATTTCAGGTTGTTCTGCAAGGAGTCGTGAGAGTATATGGATGTTTTGTATTATCTCTATTGAACTTGAAGGGTTACAGTGTTTGTGACTTTGCTAATGTATTAATAAACTATTATAAATATAGAAATGGTTCCTGAAGTGTGAGTGTTGCAACTGTGCACACTGGAATTCCCAACTGAACAGTAATTTTAATGATACTGCAACTGATCTTGGCCAAAAATCTGTCAACCCTCAGGGTATGTCTACATCTACAATTTTGCAGCGCTGGTTGTTACAGCTGTATTAGTACAGCTGTATAGGGCCAGCGCTGCAGAGTGGCCACACTTACAGCAACCAGCGCTGCAAGTGGTGTTAGATGTGGCCACACTGCAGCGCTGTTGGGCGGCTTCAAGGGGGGTTCAGGGAACGCGAGAGCAAACCGGGGAAGGAGACCAGCTTCGCCGCGGTTTGCTCTCGCGTTCCCCGAACCCCCCTGCAAACCGCAGGGAAGGACACCTGCTTGCTCGGGGTTCGGGGAACGCGAGAGCAAACCGGGGAAGGAGATCAGCTTGATTACCAGAGGCTTCCTCAGGTATGCTGGGATACCTGCTTATTCCACGGAGGTCAAGAAAAGCGCTGGTAAGTGTCTACACTTGATTACCAGCGCTGGATCCTCTACACCCGAGACAAAACGGGAGTACGGCCAGCGCTGCAAACAGGGAGTTGCAGCGCTGGTGATGCCCTGCAGATGTGTACACCTCCTAAGTTGCAGCGCTGTAACCCCCTCACCAGCGCTGCAACTTTGTGATGTAGACAAGCCCTCAGAGTGATAATTGAGAATTCTTAAGTAATCAATATAATTACTACACAATCCATAGATTGGGCTACACAGTCTCTCTGAAGATCTTCAACAGCAAGCAGCAGCCAAGGAGTGCTGAGAATCATTTAACCTCCTTCCCTGATTTCTTCACTGAAATCCAGAGGCTGCAGAGTGCTTGATCCTCTATTCCATGTTAAAACCTTGGAGGCCCAGCAAAGAGGATCAAGGGAGGTGGAAAATTATTACAGAGGCAGTACTCTCTCCCTCCATGCAGTCAAATGGTTAAGGTTCCTGTCCACAAGTTTTGGCAACATGGATATTCTGACCCTCATCTTATACACAGAATTCACGCAGATAGAATTCCTCGATCAACACTGCTGGATCAAGTCCAACATAAACAAATACTTTCTTGAAATGAATAAAAAAAACTAAACTAAAACAAAAGCAATAACAAATGGAAAATTGTTTTGAGCAGTTTAAACAATTTCTTATGTTGGAAATGAAAACAGAATAGCCCTGTGCTGAACCAGCATGCAACTTATAATCCACTGAAAGTAGAAGTGATTATTTTCATTTTGCTATATAGAAAAACACATCAGCAAAGGTAAAAGATACTCAGTGAAAGTAAATTTGATTTTCAAAAAAATCTCAGTTTTAATGAGGTATTATTAGAATTCCAGGCAATGAACTTAAAAAATAATGCGATTTTCATCTTGGTAGTGTCACTTTCTATGTTTGTTTAGGAAATAAATAATTATTTGCCATAGCTATGTGATGTAGGCAGAAATAAATAGATATTATAAAAGCTCAGATAGGCAGACAGACAGACAGACACTATCCTAGAACTCATTCATTGCTTATTCAATATTAACTCAGCTCTATGATTTGGCACATCTTTATTCAGAAAGATGGGCTGATTGCTGACAGCTTTGATGCAATAAAGACTGCTGCAGCATTACTGAAAGGAAGTTATTTGATAAATGTATATTTTCCCATTTTGCTTAAAAGGAATCTGTTTATACGTGCAGCTGCTTTCTGAATAAAATTAATGCCAAAGTAAAGCTTCACATTACAAAGTAAAATGGGACTTGGTTCTCTAATATTAGAATGCAAGGCGTTGTAATGCACCAGGAGGATTGAACTTTGACTCTCTCAAGAACATTGATTCATATGATAAAGGGGGGTGGAAAAGAGAGAAGAGGGCTTTAAAAATGCGAATATCCTCTTTTCACAGCCTAGCCAAGCTGCTGTATGGAAAACAGAATAGCAAATAGGGTTCAATGTATCTCCAAAACAGAAATACCCCAAGAACTCATCATAACAAAGTCCAAAACTTGTTCTGAAAGTTTTTGGGAGACATTGAAATCTACAAGTAGGAAGGGAATTATACATACTTTTCCAGTTAGTAGGAACATATCTTGCTCCTATAGTTGGGTTTAAATTAAGCTGTCCACTGTAGTATTGCATGTAGTAAATCCATGTCAGTTACAGTTAGTCTACTTTGCTTAAATAAGTTGCCCCAAGCAAGAAGACCTCACTGTAAGGAATGTACTTGAGACTTTATAGGGTTGAAAGACAAGTCAGAAATTAACTAAACTCAAAAGAGAATTTTTGAATGTGGAAAAAGAAAAAAATTCCTATGCTGTTTCCTCAATATGGTTCTCATTTTCTTTCTACTGTAGTTACCTTTCCACTGATCCCTCACCATTCATGCTTTCCCAGCACTAAGGGTATAGCTACACTTACAGTTGTACAGCGCTGGGAGTTACAGCTGTCTTCGTACAGCTGTGTAAGGAAAGCGCTGCAGTGTGGCCACACTGACAGCTACCAGCACTGCAGTGTGGCCACATTTGCAGCATTTGCAGTGCTGTTGGGAGTGGTGCATTGTAGGCAGCTATCCCAGCGTTCAAGTGGCTGCAACGTGCTTTTCAAAAGAGGGGGGTGGGGTGGAGTGTGACAGGGAGCGTGGGGGAGACAGAGAGAGTGGATTTTTGGAGCTGACACTGTTCTCAGCTCCCTTCCTTGCAAGTTCTAAGGACTGGAAGATACACAGCACCTACCTTCAATCATATTAAAAGTTTCGAGCCCTTCCCCCACCCCAATCTTACTCACTAAATGCAAATTATGCACTCCTAAATAGCATTCAGACTACATAAGCAGCTGCTCAACACGAACTCCCCTCTCTCCTCAAGCAAACAGCTGTGAACATTCCAAAGCAATTCCCCTGCCTCTGCTCACTTGCTGGAGCAAAGAGCAGCTGTGTTTGTTTTTTAGATAAGTAGCTCCAGGGAGCTCGGAGTTCAGCCATTCTTCCGATTTGTTGTGGACAGGAATTCTGGGATACCTCCTAATACCCTGGAGGCCAATAACAGCGCTTTTGGTGGCCACACTTGATGAGCAGCGCTGCATCACCAGCGCTGCAATCATTACACCCCAAGCAGACCAGGTGTACAGCCAGCGCTGCAGCCAGGGAATTGCAGCGCTGGATGTGCCTTGCCCATGTGGACAGTTACTAAGTTGCAGCGCTGTAAACCCACCACCAGCGCTGCAACGCTCCAGTGTAGCCAAGCCCTTAGTGTATTTGGCCTGATACTCAGAAGTGTCAAAAATACTAGTGGAACCTGAGACAGAGACAAGTGTTTACAGTATTTATAAGTAGCACGGGAGGAGGGAGAAAGGACTTTGGTGATGATCATTCATTAGTATGATATTATTATAATGAGTTCTCCCTCCCCAGCTAGGGCAAGATTAGGTGAGTGTGGTTTAATAAAACCAAGGTGAATGTAAAGTGAAACAAAGCAGAGTTCTTCTGAGGAGTGGTGCTGCTGGTTGCCAAGTATAGGGGTGATAAGTCCTGTTATATGAGGGCTCATGTACAAAAGTCAGGAGTCAGCCACCTTAAAGTCATGATATTGGCTTAAACATCACGAGATTTTAAAAATAAATACATTTGGAAGTCTATTTCCCTTTGAACCTTTACAATTCACATTTTTTTCCTGCAACTACAAACCTTAAAAACTCCCTTAAAAAGAAATTGAAGCTGACATTCTCATATAATCACCTGACTCCACGAGCTGGGACTTTACGAAAAACACCATTTAGTATGAGAGAATGCAACAAGTAGGAAAATAATGAATTTAAAATGAATTCATTTGGATATCTCTAACACCACACAATTGAATGCATCTATTTTTCTAAATACCAGCATCTTGCATTCTTTTAAAATGCCTCAGTATGCATATAGTTGAGAGACAAGGAAGGTGAAGTAATATTTTTTATTAGACCAACTTCTTTTGGTGAGAGAGACAAGCTTTTGAGCTTACAGAGAGCTCTACTTCAGGTCTGGGAAAGGTACTCATAGATCACAGCTGAATACAAGGTGGAACAGATTGTTTAGAATAAGTAGTTAACACATATATCAAGGGACCATTCAAGATGAAGTGGCCTGTCAACACCTCTCCAGTCAAAGCAGGGGAAGGGAGGGAAGGAAAACCCCTTATCTAGCTTTCAAACTACCTCCCAACCTCTCCAAGCTCATCATCAGAAACAAGTTCCCCACAGACCAGGATGGACCAACTCAAAGTGGCACCAGACTGTTCCAGAACAATAGATGCAAAATCTATAAATGTATCTCCATTGCTATGATGATCAACACCCCTCCCCTCACACTCCTTTCAAGATCCATGAGTCCTAAACATACCTAATCACAATACGTGGTGTACCTCATCCAGTGCCCTAAATACCAGTCTTGTACAGTCCCCATCCAGGCTTCTGGCAACAAAAGGTTTAAGGATAACTAGAGCAAGTGTCTATGTCCCTGACCATCTTGGCTAACAGCCATTGATGGACTTTCTCCATGAACTGGTTTAATTATTTTTGAATCCAGTTATATTTTTGGCCTTCACAACATCCTCTGGCAATGAGTTTCACAGGTTGACTGAACATTATGTTAAGCACTTCCTTAGCTTTGTTTTACTGCCTGTTAGTTTCAGTGAGTGACCCCTAGTTCTTGTGTTATGTGAAGGGGTAAATTACACTCCCCTATTCACTTTTTCCACACCATTTGTGATTTTATAGATTTCAGTCATATCCCTCTTAATCTTCTCTCTTCTACTCTGAATAGTCACAGTCTTTTTAATCTCTCCTCATATGGAAGCTGTTCCATACCCTTAATCATTTCTGTTGCCCTTCTCTGAATTTTTTCCAATTCTAATATAATTTTTGTTGAGCTGGGACAACCATAACAGCATGCAGTATTCAATGGGTGGCATACAATGGATTTATATAGTGCCATTATGATATTTTCTCTTATTCTCTCTCTCTTTCCTAATGGTTCCTAAGATTGTTAGCTTTTTTGACTACCACTGCATATTGAGCAGATGTTTTCTGAGAACTATCCAGGATAACTCCAAGATCTTTCTTGAGTGATAACTAATTTAGGCTCCATAATGTTGTATACACAGTTTGGATTATGTTTTCAAATGTGCATAACTTTGCATTTATCAGCACTGAATTTCATCTGCCTTTTGTTGCCCAGACACCCAGTTTTGAGATTCTCTTGTAACTCTTCACAGTCAGCTTTGGACTTCAGTATCCTGAATAATTTTGCGCCATCTACAAATTTTGCCACTGCTGTTTTCCCTTTTTTCCAGATCACTTATGAATGTGTTGAAAAGTAAAAGTTCCAATAAATATCCTTGCTGGACTCCATTATCTTCCTCTCTCCACTGTGAAAACTGACCATTTTTCCTTGCCTTTGTTTCCTATATTTTAAACCAGTTACTGATCCATGAAAGGGCCTTACCTCCCATAGGTGTCAACTTCATAGGTGTTCCAGGGATGGACCACCCAAAGGGAAAAAATGGTGGGTGCGGAGCACCTACCAGCGGCCCCCCATCAGCATCTCCCTCCCCCTCCCCATGATCAGCTGTTTCACAGCATGGAGGAGTAGTGAGGACGTGGCGCACTCAGAGGAGAGGGCAGAATGGAGTGGGATGACGGTGGAGCAGGGTCTGGGGAAAAGCTGGGGGGTCGAGCACGCCTTGGCACATTGGAAAGTCAGTGCCTGTGTTCCCTCTTATCCTATGACTGCCTAGTTTGCTTAAGAGCTTTTGGTAAGGAACCTTGTCAAAGGCTTTCTGAAAGTCCAAGTACACTATATTCAGCGGATCACTTGTGTCTACATGTTTGTTGACACCCACAAAGAATTCTAATAGATTGATGAGGAATGATTTCCCTTTACAAAAGATGTGTTGACTCTTCACCAACATATTGTGTTCACCTGTCTGTTCAATAATTCTGTTCTTTACTATAGTTTCAACCAATTTGCTTGGTACTGAACTTCGGCTTAATAGCCTGTAATTGCCAGGATTGCCTCTGGGGCCTTTAAAAGAAAATCAATGTCATATTAGCCATCCGCCAGTCATCAGGTACAGAACTGCTATAAGGGGTAGATTAAATACCACAAGCAATAGCTCTGCTATATCACACCAAAGTTGCTTCAGAACTCTTGAGTATCATCTGGTCCTTATAACAGAAGTCTGGTGGCTAGGAAAGTGTTGAGGGCCATCCACTGACTGTCACACAAAATAGTCCTATTATGGTTAAGTCACTGGACTGGGATTCAGGAGATCTAGGTTCTGTTCCCAGCTCTGCCATATACTCTGTGTGTGACTCTGAGCAAATTGCTTAGGTCATAGATGGACCTTAGCAATTTTCCCTCTCACCAGCTCTACACTCTCAAATGAAACTGACAGAGAAAAATGATAAAAGACAAAAACATCCTATCACTAAGGCTGCGAGTCTGTTATGGAGGTCATGGATTCTGCGACTTTCCATGACCTCTGTGACTTCTGCAGCAGCCGGTGCTGGCTCAGGGGTCCAGTGGGTCCAGGCTGACTTTCCAGAGTTGAATATTTTATTGATTTCCAGTTGCTGCCCTTTCACGTAAATTTCATCAACTTGAAATAAGTTCCAAATGTAGAATTAGGATCTAGATTTGGGTCCACAGGGTAAACTCTACAACCAAAAGTTCAGAAGCGTTCAGTTTTGTGGGTGTGATGTTAGCCAATCTATGCTTATTATCAGTATTGTCTGAAAATTCTTCACTTCCTGTTCTGCTTTTTCCAAATGGGCCATTAAGGCAAGAGCAATAAGATCAGTTCATCTTTCCTCACACTGAAAGATATCCAATGCTTGCTAGTCCACCCTGCTTTGCACCTCTTAGGGCAGGTCCACACTACAGGGCTAAGTCGACTTAAGGTATGCAACTCCAGCTACATGAATATCATAGCTGGAGTCGAAGCACCTTAGATCGACTTATTGGACTTACCTCATGCTTCTCATTCCGATGGAGTACTGGAGTTGATGTGAAAGCAAATCAGCGGTTGATTTACCGGGTCTTCACTAGACCCACTAAATTAAACCTTCAGAGGACTGATCACCACATGTCAATCCCCCGATATGCATGAATAGGTTTAAACTTTCTGAAGTGGACACAACATTTCTTGACTCCACTATTCCCCCTTCAAATATAAGAGTGGGTTTGGGCTCCAATACATCCTCCTTTTGTATCATTGCTACCTCTTGTCTAGAAATGCATACATGAGTTTAGGGTTTTTGATCAATTAAGACAAGATTTAGCTTTAGTATATCCTTGCTGCTTCCAATAGTTTGGAAATATTTTTGGAACAAAAGGACATGCAAGTTTTAAAAAACCACACTCAGTCCTTCCTCCTTACTTCCTGACAGTGGCATTGCTACACAAACCCTCAAACTGCCACCCTCTACCCCCAATTTGCTTTTAAGATATCCTATTTCAGCTGTTTCCCTCCAACTGTTACCTTTTGTTTCGACAGTTCCCTTTGCAACAGTTTCCTCTGGCTGGCTGGCTGATTTCTAATATCTTTACTTTTTAGGTTTGCTCTTCATCATGACCCTAATACAGTGCATTTACACTACACTCAGGAGGAGATGAATAGCAAGTCTACCAGATAAATGGCCATAAGCTCACAGCCTTTAAGAGGCTTATTCATTGGAGTAACAATATTAGCCTGCAAGGGCATTTTCAAAAGCTTTTCATGTTTTTTTCCATTCCCGTTTCCAATCTCTATTAGGCGATGTCACTTCTAGGTGGTAAGGGCTTTTGGACACTACTAACTTGGGAAGAATTTATACTTGTGACCTTGAACTGAAAAAGCTTCATATCACATGACAAGTGCTTCAGCCATTCAATCTATCTAGCCACTCACAATATTTAAGGTCATTTTATTTTCTCCACAACTTATGCATGCCGCCCTTTTGCATTTTGACCCTAGTGGCTGCTTTCAAGGAGGAAAAGGCTATCAGGGATGAAAAATATAAGGCTGTTGATGTAATTGTTAGTGTTTTTTTTAATCGGTGTCACTTTGTTCAGTGGTGTAGAAAACAAAGGGAAAACATACTCCCTCCTGCAAGGAATTCAACATCTAAGGGTCAATCCACAGTTGAAGGCCCCCTGTTCCATACTTGCATGCAATTACCAGTGGAGATGTGGATGCAGATACCTAGAGCACAATTTGCTATCACTTCGGGTATGTCTACATTGTAATTAGACACCCATGGATGGCCTGTGCCAGCTGACCCAGGTTCATGGGGCTTGGGCTAAGGGACTATTTAATTGCAGTGTAGATGTTTGGGCTGGAGCCTCAGCTCTAGGAGTCTGTGAGGTCAGAGGGTCCCAGAGCTTGGGATGCAGCCTAAACCCAAATGTTTATACCACAGTTAAACAGCCTCTTAGCCTGAGCCACACAATCTCAAGTCAGCTGGCATGGACCAGCTGTGGGTTTCTAATTGCAGTGTAGATATACCCTTAGGCCTTGGCTACACTCACACTTTACAGCGCTGCAACTGGGGTGTGAAAAAACACCCCCTTGAGCGCTGCAAGATACAGCGCTGTAAAGCGTCAGTGTAATCAGGGCAGCAGCGCTGGGAGCGCGGCTCCCAGCGCTGCACGCTACACCCGTAAGGGATGTGGTTTACATGCAGCGCTGGGAGAGCTCTCTCCCAGCACTGCCACTCTGACTACACTCACACTTCAGCGCTTTGAAATTCCAAATGTAGCCATACCCTCAACTTTATAGGTTAAAATCCTGCTGCACACCCTCGTTGAAATAAACAGGCTTTTATGGGTGTAAATAATGAATTGGACCCTAGAAGGTGTCCAGACCAACTGAACCAAGATCAGATTTTCATTATATCAAAGTAAATCTATAGTAACTTCACTGCTTTAGTGGAGGAACTCCTGATTTATGCTGTGATAATGGACAGCAGTTCTGTGGAATTATAACAAGTGACTATGAATAATTAATCTCCTTTTTCACAAGATGGTAATCAAAGTGCAGTTCACGTGGGGTAGCTGTAACTAGAAAAATCAGAGTTTCTTAGGGGGCCTCCCACTCTCAAACCTAGTGCCTAGTATAACAACATTAACTAATAAGAATACAAATGGATGTACAGACACTGCAATAATCAATACACCATAGTGGAATACCACAGCTCAGTTTCCCACCTCCATTTCTTTTAAGAAACTGATTTTTGCTTACTAAACTCCAACTCTTCCTCTATTCCTAGCACAGATTCATTTAATTGGGAGCCTTGGGGAGATCTCAGACATGAAAGTGGGTGCTGCTGATGCAGATGCTCCAGTAAAGACACACAAGCTCTTGAGGCTGAACCAAACATTGGTCCTGCAGTAGCTTTTCTTACACTGCCTATGATTTAGCCCCTACTCAAGCAAATGCTTTTGTTATGGGGGAAAAAGCAAACAAACAAATAAAAAAAAAACACTGGCCAACAATGTGGTGATTGGATCTACCTTAGATGGTTACATTTTCCCTGTATTCTGCATCTGTGTTTTAATTGATTAAGCCCTTTTCGACTTTTTCTTTGTCAGTATTCCACAACTGTGTTGTAAGAATGTTTCTCACATGTCATTCTTTCCCCTTCAGTGTTTTTATTTTGGTCAAACTCAATCCAGAATGTGAACAAAAGGAAAATAAATCAAGTTCAGGTGATTTTGCCCACTGATTGCATACTTTTTGTGTTTGTTCATGTTGTCTCCTAGAACAAGTCCTCTCAGAGCTTGAGCAGTGAGAAGATTTCAGCAAGGGGGGAGAAGAGAGAAACACCCTGGGGCCCCATCAGAGGTTTCAGCTTGCTAGTCCTCACTCTCACCCTTTGTTCATGTTCCCTTACTAGCACGCCCGGAACCTCTGTGGAGCTACTGGAAGGGACAACGGGGGAAGGGCATAAGACATGGAATGATGGGGTAGATTTCCTGCAAGTGTCACAGTGGACTGGCTATTTCTACTACATCCAGAGGAGTGCAGATAATTCCCTTACCTTACCAATGCTGCAACTTGGTGTCCCACAATTGCTGCTCCTATCTCTTTCCTTGGGTTAAGTTAAGAAGAAGTTTGTAGAGATGACGTGGTGTTGGAACTCCAGTTAATCTCCCCAGGCTGTCCTACTTATTAAAAGGTGATAGTGGACACATACTGTATCAGTTCTTGCTGGACATTTTTATTAGAATTGATTCAATAGAGCTTCAGCCTATTGAAACCATATCACAGTGTTTTGTTGTCTTACCACGTTGAAGGTTACTTGCTCTCTTCTCCCCAGTTGTTCTACAGAGTTCGCAAATCCATGTAAATGTCAATCCATAATAAATTTCTCAGAGTATATGAGGAAATAGCTTTAGCTAGAACCATTAATCCAAGAAACCTTCCCCCACCCACCACATCCCTTAGCCTGACACAATTGCTGAAAGATCAGGTAAGATGTAATTCTCTTCTGAACAAACCCTGGTTTGGATTTTGCAAAAGGAAAACCCCCAAGTGACAAGAATTTGAGTCTCCATCCCTAAACCCCACATCTCTAGCATTTACCCTTTTAACTTCTATCCAGTGTGATATACAAGCCTGCAAGGAAAGTGCAGCAGTCACATTTGATTGTTAGTACATGAAAGCAGCTTGTAGGAATTAATATGATATGACTTCAGCCAGCTTTAGTGTGTTAAAGTTTTCTTCTGACAAAAGATCTCTTTTTAGGGTGTTAGAAAAAAATGTTGGTTATATCTTTTCTGAGATTTTGCCTCTTGTACTATAGAATGGAAATAAATAGCTATTTGCTTCAAGAATAATTTGTGATCTGATACATTTAGAACTACCCTGTATTGTATATTTAACAAGGGAAATTTGAAAGTCCAGAATGATGTGATTCAAAATGACATAAAACAACAGCTGGATCAAGTCATTCTAGCATGAGCAGAATGTCAGGAATTATTAAAAAAAAAGTTTTAAAACTGCTGGAGACAAGTTTTTCTTGGAAACAATTTTCTGATGCTTTTGCAGCAAAGCAGAGTTTGATAGAAAGTCTTTTCAGATTCAAATTTGGGAAATTAAAAAGTGTACCACATTCCAAAATATCTTGCAGAAGATTTGTCGTTTTCTGACTTTTCCACAGAATTACGTTTTTCTAGAACTCCCCCCCCCCCAACAACAGCAGGCTTGTAATATGTCCTTCAACCCAAGATAAAAACTTAAGTTGCTGGAAACCACTATGCAATATAAGGATGACAAATGACAGTGAAACCACCGAGGGGAATATATGCAAATGAGGAGTCCATCCTGCTCCAAGGTCAGATTTTCTGTTTTCCTAGAGTTTGGCTTTCCTTGCAGCTCACATAGCAACAACAGAATGTAAACCTCTTCTTAAGCTTCCCTGCAAGCTTGGCTGTTCCTAGAGTTTCCCCATCACTCCAACTCCTCTCACATCTTGGTATTGTCACACACTGAGGTGTAGGTTGTCTGGCCTAATGGTTGGAGCAGAACTGGCAGTATGGTCATGAGGCGAGCTTATCAGTGCCAGGAATCAGAAACCAAGACAGAACCCAACAACAGAGCCTGAGTTGTGGCCAGAAGACAAGCCAGTGGTCACATCCAGGAGTTAGGAGTTCAGAGGTAGGCAAGGATTAGGGCTGGAGTGGAGCACAAAAGGGTTAGAAGGGCTGGAGAGGAAGCAGGTATGCCAAAGCTGAGATGTGTAATACATTAAACATACACTACGGTGCTGTTGCTACAGGGCTTAAATGACGATTTGTTGGCTCTTCTGACCCATCAGGGAACACAGTCACTTAGGGAGGGTCTATTGGGTCCAGCCAAGTTCACTGGGTTGCTAGATGACTGAGCCTAGAGGCAGATGAGTTCCTGGCAGGTATGAGAGAAGATGTCCCTGTCACTTGACAGCAGCAATTAAATAGCATTTTTATGGAGGGTTCAAGCATATAACAAGAAAACAAATCAACAGATGAGCCCTGTATTTCAATGCCATCTAGTTACAGTGAATTTATGCCTGGTTTGCCAAAGCTGTTACCATATTATACTTCTCCTCTGACATGGTTACTGCTCTCCTCATCTGCCATACATGGCCAACTATAGAGCATTGTGGCTACAGTGAAAGTATAAAAACGGATGGTACATGCTCCCAACTGGTATGTGGGTGTGGTCTCTGTAACAATCCCTTCCAGAATCAGAGTGTTTGTTGCTTTAGGCCTAGTCTTGTTGAACACATTCAGCTGTACATGGCAGATTTCTCCCCTGTGTTTCTGTACTAGCAATGGTTTAAGGGTCTTAAGGGTCTCCTGTAATCCCTTTTCCACATACACACTTCTGGTCTTCCCCTTCCAAGCCCAGGCTCTCTCACACTGGCTCCCAATCATCACCCTTTTGCTCCAACCTCCAATCTCTCACCTCCAACATCAGTCACAACCTCTCTCTCTCCTCCTTGTAGGGGTGGGACTCACCCCCATGGCGCCTCCTGCTGGTCATCTGGGGAATTAGCTCATTCCAGTGTCCAGAACGCCCTCTGCAGGCCTGTGATCCGTCTTTCAGCTACTGGCCCCTGTGTCCCTCCCAGGACCCTGGTGCCCCTTTAACTAGGTCTCCCCCTCCCAGGGGAACCCCCACCCCACTATCTCCACTTTGCCTCAGTATTGGCTACTGCCCAGTCTCCATCTAGCCCCTGTTCACTGGGGTAGACGGCAGTATCAGCCACTCATCAACAGCAAAGGGGTTTGGACCTGCTGCCTTTGCCTACCCCTGGGATGCCTCCTGCAACCCCCAGTACCTCTTGGCCCAATGCTAGGCAGCAGCCTGGGGCTTTCCAGGCAGGAGCTACCCAGCTCCTCTGCCTTTCCCCAGCCCTGCTCCACTCTAGGTACCTTGTCTAGCTCCCTGCAGCCAGGCCCTTCTCCCTCTACAGGCAGAGGGAGAGTGTCTGGGCTCCTGGCTCACTGCCTCTTATAGGGGCCTGCCCTCTCCTGGGCTGTTTTAAGCCCCGAAGGGCAGGAGTGGGTAATCACCCTGCGACACTCCCCTACAGCCTTAGAACTTCCTCCTACTCCATATCCTGATCTCCTAACTCCCCCACACACCTCCCTCAATGCAACACCCACTCAACATCCTTCCCCTCTGCAGGTAGGATCCTCAGAAATATCCCCAACAGTGACACTAGCATCTGTTCTCTGCTCTCCTACTTTTCCATTACATTTTGGCAGAGCCTTGCCCTTTACATTTCACACTTAGTTTTTTCTGGGACACAACATCATGAAGGGAAGGAATAGGCAGAGAAAAGTCCTCATTTGTGTGTATGCCTGCTTTTCTGCCCCAGATCTGCAGGGGAAACTTGCGCCAGAGACGCCTCTTCCCTTTGAGTGACTGGGGCTCCCTCAGCCAGGTTTTGATCTCAGATGCTCATCACTGTATAACTTGAAAAAAATCCAGAGCCTACAAGCATAAATGCAGCATCGCATTTTGTCTCACATGAGATATTAGAATTTGATTCTTCCTCACCCCCTAATCTTGTTAAATCCTATAATTTCTTTGTTCTTCTCCCCTGCTTATAAAAAATCCTCTCTCTATATAATAGAGTATCTTTTGTTTCCCCTCACTAGATACCCAGGAAAACCTAGAGCATCTGAAACGCTACAAGCATTTTACATAACAAACCAACCCTCTAAGGTTCCACTGGTAGAATTTTTGGCTTTTCTCCTGTTTTGTGAGAAGGTGAAAATATATCATGTAGCTAAAGAGAAGGAATTAAGGATGAGAGAAGCAAGCATTTTAGTGGAATTATAATGAGTGCAAGCAATTTAAAAAGATGTAACCTCACTTCACTTAATATAGTTTCACAGGCTCTCTCAGAGACTTCTCTGTTGAAATATACACTAACTCAGAAAATGTTATTTTTAAAAATATTGTGTGCATAAGTCCACACGAAATATGAGTGCTCGTCAAAGTAGCTGGTTTAATAGCTTCACATAAACAGTAAAAGAACAAGCAACAGCAATACAGGTATCTCAATTTGACCCCACAGGTGTGCCTCAGCCCTGACCTGCTTGGACACCTTGAGGGTTGAGAATATAATTCCTTTTCCTTCTGAAACTGACAAGGGTGATAATTAATATGAACTTTGTTTTATATGTACAAATGCCCATGAGGAAGTGAATTGAGACTACAAATCCATTTCATGTACGCTATCAGAATAGCCATCAGATTATAATAACTTTATGATACTACTGACCTGAGCTGAATTTGAACTGTCAACCTGCAAATGAAAGATTCCATATCTCATTAACGGTCCTCTGTGCCAGTCTTTATGAAGCACCGCCATGTGGACACAGAACTATAACTTTTTTCCCCCTCTTCTCAGTGCAGAAGCCAAAAGGTATTTTTTAATTGAATCATCTCCTCAATAATTGTAAACATACCTAATATTTAAGTTCCAGGAGTTACATAAAAGAAAAGTTTCTTTCCATAACCAACCAAACAATTTAAAAGGTTCACCTTCCTTAAAGACAGGAGAATGTAATGTGACAGAAGTATCACTTGTTCACCTTCAGCCATAACTTTTTTTTTCCTTCTTCAAGTTTTTATTCTAAGGCTAGCAATTAAAAATAAAACCAAAGGACACATTCTTGGAAGCTAAGTTGTCATTTTATCTCTAACTCAACACTGACTTATAAAGACATTTACTAATATATAAAGTTTCTCTTAACTTGCCTTTACTTCGTAGTTTTCTTCTATGAGTAGACTGAGGATATTCGTTATTAAATAGGTTAGAGCAGGGGTAGGCAACCTATGGCATGCGTGCTGAAGGCGGCATGCAAGCTGATTTTCAGTGGCATTCAGACTGCCCGAGTCCTGACCACTGGTCCAGGGGGCTCTTCATTTTAATTTAATTTTAAATTAAGCTTCTTAAACATTTTAAAAGCCTTATTTACTTTATATACAACAATAGTTTCGTTATATATTATAGACTTATGGAAAGAGACCTTCTAAAAACATTAAAATGTATTACTGGCACGTGAAACCTTAAATTAGAGTGAATAAATGGAGACTCGGTACACCCTTCTGAAAGGTTGTCAACTCCTGGGTTAGAGGATCATTCACTCCTACATACTGGAGAAAAGTATAAATGAAGTTGGCAAAAATGTGCAAGTCACTCAATCCAATCAATCAGAAAGTCAAATAGGCAGATCTTTTTAGGGGTTCATTTTTCTCCAAAGCAATTTGTATTAATTGCTGTTCTAAACTACATGTATAATTAGTATTCCTCATGACACAGTAATGATCCAAGTTCCATATTTCTAGAAACCCACCACAGATTGAGGTTTGCTGTCCCAGGCCAATGGGGGCAGTGGGAAGCACCGCGGGCTGAGGGACGTACTAGCTGTGGCTTCCCACCGCCCCTATTGGCCTGGGATGGCAAACTGCGGCCAGTGGGAGCCACGGTCAGCCGAATCTGCTGATGCAGCAGATAAACAAACTAGCCTGGCCCGCCAGGGTGTATACCCTAGCGAGCCGTGTGCCAGAGGTTGCCGACCCCTGCACTAGAGGATAAACAAGTGTATGTATGTGCATGTTTATCAAGCAATTTTTAAATAATTCAGCTGCACAGTATAACTAGTATTTATATACATTTTCCAGACAAAACAGAGATTTTAATGCTAAGTTCAAGGTCACACCGCAAGATGCATCAGATATGAAAACAATTCTGGCTCCTAATTCTCTGCTCTAAGTAGTAGACTAATGAATCCCAATCTTCAAGTGTATTGTGTGTGGGCATGGTCCCATATCACAGACTAAGATTGTCTGTCAATATCACCATAACATCTTGTGCCACATTACTGTACTAATATTGACTTCTTTCTCTTCCTCTCCTCTTTGGTTTGCATTCTGTTTTATCACTCTTCTCCCCTCCTTATGCATTTTGTCTTTTCTTTTGCTACCCACTCACTAGTGGTTTCCCTTTCATGTTTCCCTCTCACCTAAAAGCTGGATACTAAATTATGCGTTCTCACAAGCTGAGTGCCACAGGAGCAGCTCTGGAGAAATCTGGGCCATCTGGCAACAAATTTTGATGAGTCATCCCCGATCCCAAACTGGTGAGTCATCTGAAGTAACTCCCTGCGAATTCCAAGATTAGCATGTGCCTATCAATCAGGACCCTGACAAACTACAAGCAAGGGCTTAACTTGGAAACTCCAAAGCAAGCATAAAAGGCTTCTAGTGGAAGCAGTCCCTCATACTACCTGGCCAGGAGAGTTGCCAAGTGCCTGGTAGCTCTGATGGACTGTGCTAGCCTGCGCCCATTCCTTCCCCAGTCTCCGCCAGTCCCCCAACTATCCTGACACTAATCCTTTAGTCCTTACTACTACTGCTAATAATAATCATTTGCATAGTGCTTTACTTCTACAAAGTGCTTCACAGACATCTAATTAATTCTGATAACCTCAATATAATGAACTGTAATCAAATGACACTGTCACATAAGGAACAGTGAATGGAACCGATACGCCACTTGTCAGTAGAAAAAGCAAAATTATTAGAATTGTTTTTGATATATGTGTTCTGAAGCTCCTTGGTAAAAATACAGAGATCTCTCTTCCAGAGTTTTACATTGGAGCTTGAGTACTGGGGCAGCTGAACACTAAGTATTTGACTATTTCGGTGATGATGAGTATAGTATGAATGCATAGATATATAGACAGAACACTTCCCCCCTTCCAAAGGGCTAAACAAACATGCAATTATATCTTAACAATGAATATTTACATATTCAGACCACTACTGCTGTAATACACTATTATTTAGAGACATAGTATCAAATGTTAGCAGTACGTGCATTTCACCTTGGTACATTAGTCTTATCCTACTGATTACTAAACATAAACCAGAATTAGATTGCTCCAGCTGGGATAGAGTTCTCTTCACAAGCTTCAAGGCCATACCGAGCTGAACTGGAGATAAACTACATCTCTGTAACAGTTTATTTCAGCACATAAGCCTCTCATTCTCCATTTTTTGCAAGTTTTCTGCAGCATGGTGGAATCCAACTGGAAATAATATACATATATAAATAATATAACAGGGTGCACCAAATCGCTAATTGTATTATCTAGCTGAATACCAATTAACTGGAAATGGCATTCAGCCACAGCAGAATTTGAAGCAGAATAGAGAAAGCGGCCATAAAAGATGCAGTCATGTGTATTATATTTGATCACTTACTACAGCTGCATTTTAGTAATATGAACCAATACCAATTGTCAACATTGTAACACCACAAAACAAGCCATAGTAGGATATAACTTTTTCCATAATATTTTGTCATAATGACATTGAGGGGGGGGGAAGGGAGTGGGAGAACCAAAACAAAACCTACACTGCAGATAGAACATGTTTTAATAATTGTAATTAAAGTCTGATATTACAATTTTCCATAACAACATCTTGGTAATTAAATCTATTCTGGAAATAATTACTTTTTCCTCTGTAAAGTTTGTGTGTGCTTGCCTTTTTTTTTTAAAAGTAGATTCATACATGTTGGAAAGACTGAAGAGATCTTATGCTCTTTTCTTTTAAATTCTGTTGACCTAGAAGGTTAAGATAAAAGTCAGTCTCCATGATGATATTCATTGCTCACTTTTTCAAGCTAACTTTGTTCATAGTGACAAAAAGATATGATAGTTTTAAAAAAATACAGTCTGTGAGAGTAAGGAATGAGACCAAGAACACTCCTAAGGGACAATGGACTTGATCCAAAGTTCACTGAAATCAAATGGAATCAACGGCAGCTTTGGCTAACCATCTGACTTTTTTTCCCCCTATCAAGTTGTATGTACTAAATATTAAAATTTAAGGTGGAATTCCAGCTTAAGTGTGGCTTTGAACAGATATTCAACGCATCCCTAGTGGCCGATCTATTTACATTTTTTTTTTTTAAATCTGCAACAGCATGTAAACAGCACTTTTATAAATTTAGTCTCACTATCTTCAGTTCAAGAGCTACTGTTTATAAGTTAAAATCAAATATCCACCTTCTGCAATTCAAGGTAGGGAACTTTTAATTTTAGCAAGTTAAGGGCAATCCTGTAGCCTTGACCAACCAGAATGCAATGTTTATGAACTAGGTCTGCAAGTAGAACGCAGCAACACAAATTCAAACAACATGTTGGCAACTTCAGTGTATTAACTGTAAAACAGTGAGGTGGACAAGGGGACAGAGCATGTTATTTGACACTGGCTTAATAGCTGATATCTAAGTGAAACATACTAAAAACTAAACCAAAACAAAGCTTGATTCTGGGATGTGCACAGAATACAGGTCAGGAAGAAGTGCAGAAGTAGCATAAAGATCACTGCCATCCCTTGATCCTGCTACCTCTGTCTATGTGGCAATTAATTGCCTTGGGCTATGTTAGAGCAACTTCTAGACAGCTTTAACATATCAGTAAGCAACAGAAACAAGGAGCCAAAAAATCTAAGGTGAGGCCAGTTTGGGATGTCCTCTTTTCTCCTACTGCACGATAGGATGCAGGGTGAGGGACATAACAGACCATAAAGCAGTTTGATACCTCTGAAGTCGCATCCTTTAGATGGGGCATTCTTTCCTGCACAGGTTAACCCGTCTCCATGGTTGCACAAGGAGAGGTACTGTCTCAAAAAAGGCCAATCCTAAACTACGTAGGCCTTTATGGGTCAAAGATAGCATCCTGAATTACACTTAGAAACAAACTGGAAGCCATCACATATCACAAAGCACAGTTGTAATGTGCTCCCCATGAGACAACAGACACCAGCCACATTATACACTGTGAAATTTCTTAAGACATCTTTAAACACTGTGCATTGCAGCTATCCAATTTTGATATGAGAAAGACATGATTAACTGAAGAGAGATCTGCAAAGGTCCAAAAAAAAGGGGTCAAACCTTTTAGCCAACCTCAAATGGGGGTTGGGGGAAAACCTTGGCCATTCCTGCTATCAATTCATCAAGCAGATGGCGATCAATAGCAGGCCACTGGTATACAACAGTAGCTTGTAAAGACAAAGCTCAGAAGAGGGAATTTAAAAGAGCTACTCTCTCTATAGTCAAAATAAAAAGACCATGATAATTCCCTAACAAGCTATCAATAGAGTGGCCAATCAGGCAGACTGCTTTTGACAGTCTTTCCTGACGTGCTGACTTTCTGGTTTCCCAGGGGGTGCTCCACCTCCACTCCACCCCTTTCTGCCCTCACTCCTCCACCCCCGTACCTCCTGCCTACCACTGAAGGGGAGAGAGGGAGTAGAGCTGATCAGAAAGGCCGCTGGTGGGTGCTCAGTGCTCACTATTTTTTTCCCCCACGTGTGCTCCAGCCCCAGAGAACCAATGGAGTCAGTGCCTATGTGCCCTGAGGTTGGCACTTCTTTGTGGGTCACTCCAGATAGCATGACAGAGGCTGGGAATCTCTCTTTTTGTTTACCCATCCAGAGCTTCTACAGCATGCTTAGTACCTCACAATTTAAAGTGGAGGCTCAGGAAGTGTTCTCCCAGTAGGAGTCTGCTCTGGCATGAGGTTGAACATGACATATGAGATTGTGGAGCAGCTTGAGAATAAATCTGACAATACAGGCATTATTCCCCCGCCACCACCACCCTGATTAAAACAGCAGCAGCAATGCAATCTGCTGGGTTTTTTGGGAGGAAAGCATGAGTAGAGAATAGGATAAACACATGGGAACATCTGTTCTAAGAAGCCACTTGAAAAACAACTCTGTCATGGAACAGGAAGAAAATATCTGAGTGGTAGAATATTAGTTGGGCTTTAGGAAAACAGCTGGAAGAAGAGAGAAAGGATACATGCTAGGGTCATTTAATTTAAGATCAGCCATCTCAGTGAGTAGCAGACCCTCAATTACTATTCTAGTTACAGTAGTTTTGCAACCAAAGGATAATAGGAGATAAATCTGTTTAATAGGGTAGAGGTTATAGGTAGAATACAACATAGGGACAATGCCATCCGACATGCCACTGAAATATCCAAAACATTTATAAAATACCTCAGAAGCCATCCAACCCACTATAAATCAAACCTGAAGGGCAGTTGCAGCACTTTCCTTTGTAAAGAAGTTTTGAAGAGTTCATGAAACATGCAGACCCGAAGTTGCAAGTATTCATCAGCTCTCAAATTTCCATCAGGGGGTGTTGTATTGCACAAAGTTTTACAAACGTAAGTGTCCAGGACTTTGCTTTAGGAAAGACAGACACCTTTGTTTTAAGTGACAAAGACTGATAATTTGTATGAGGACCAGCAGTTAGCCTAGTAAATTTGCTTACATAAAAGTCCACATTTTCAAAGTCATTTCACTTGTCAGGGTCGCCCAAGGGTGTGTGTGAGAGAGTGGGGCAATTTGCCCCAGGCCCCGCAGGGGCCCCTATGAGAATGCTCCAGCCCTGGCCCTGCCTTCACTTCCACCTTCCCCCATCCTCTGGCACCTCAGCCCGCTGTGTCCAGGAGTGGCCCTGGACAGAGCTAAAGCGGTGCCTAAGCTCCTCCCACTCAGAGCCGCATGGTAAGGGGGCGGGGCTGCGAGCTTCGGTCCTGCTGGAGCCATGCCACTGCAGCGCTGTCCAGGGGGCAGGGTAGCTCCTGAATGCGGTGCACTGAGGCTTCGAGAGAGGGAAGAGGCAGGGGTAACCCAGGAGCATCCCTGGACAGAGCTAAAGAGGCATGGCTCCAGTGGGGCCTGAGCTCCTCCTGCTTGGAGCTGCTTGGTTAGGGGGTAGGGCTGCGAGCTCTGGGCCGACCGGTGGGAGCTCAGGTCCCGCTGGAGCCACGCTGCTGCTGCGCTGTCCAGGGTCACTCCTGGATGTGGCGTGCTGAGGCTCCAGGAGAGGCGGGAGGCGGCGCTAAGCAGCATGGCAGGGGGCCTAGGGGATTGGATAAGGGGCAGGGAGTCCCAGGGACAGTCAGGGCACAGAGAGGGGTCAGAGGTTCTGGAGGTGGTCAGGGGATGGGGGTTGGATCATGGGCATTCCAGCGGTCTGTCAGGACTTGGGCAGGGGGATAGGGGTTGGGGTAGTCAGGGAATGGGGGTTGGTCGGGGGTGGGGTCCTGGGGTGGTGGTTGGGGAAGGAGTTTCAGGGGGGCGGTGAGGGGACAAGGAGCAGGATGGGTCAGGGATTCTGAGGGGGGCTGTCGGGGGACAGGAAGTGGATAGGGGTTGTATAGGGGGCAGGGCCACACTGTTTGGGGAGGCACAGCCTTCCCTAGCCTAAAGTTCATTCAGCAGTTTGAGGCTATTTAACACAAAGAGCCAAGCTGTTATCTTTTCCCTTAGCTACTATCCCTTTCACTTCTCAAATGCCAAATTATACATTTAATTTGTATACATTTAATTTCAGTGCCAGGGAGATTCATGTCAGGGACGAGTAGCTTCATTTAAAATTAGCCACTTTAGATTAACAGTGACTGGGCCAAGAGAGCCATGGGGGAGGGAATCACATGAGAAGAACAATATCCTACACCACCTACCTCCTTCCCAACCCTACCAACAGAGACCCCCCCTCCCCTGCATTCCCCAAGGCTCCAGAGGCATTAATTCAGTGGTTCTCAAACTTTTGAACTGGTGACCCCTTTCACATAGCAAACCTCTGAGTGCAACCCCCCCCCATAAATTAAAAACACTTTTTAAAATATATTTAAACACTATTATAAATGCTGGAGGCAAAGCGGGGTTTGAGGTGGAGGCTGACAGCTCACAAGCCTCAGTAATAACCTCGTGACCCCCTGAGGGGTCCTGACCCCCAATTTGAGAACCCCTGGGTTAATTTAATTTTAGCACCCTGTGTCCATTCACATGCATGTGCTATTTTGAGCATTTCAGTTTTCACAACATAGGTTCATCCCAGACTCTGGAACAAGCTCAAATGCTCAGTTCGTGGAGTATGTACATAAGCTATACTAAAGACAAATCCACAATAACTGTCTCCAGAGTGTGAGGGACCCCATGGAGCCAGTCTCTAGGAAACAGATGAACGCATGGAGGTTAAGTCCATTAATGGCTATTAGCCAGGATGGGTAAGGAATGGTGTCCCTAGCCTCTGTTTGTCAGAGGGTGGAGATGGAAGGCAGAAGAGAGATCACTTGATCATTACCTGTTAGGTTCACTCCCTCTGGGGCACTTGGCATTGGCCACTGTCAGTAGACACGATACTGGGCTGGATGGACCTTTGGTCTGACCCAGTATGGCCATTCTTATGCCTTACGTTCTAAGCTAAATGAACCCAAAGTTATGGAGAAAGACATGAGTCAAGGAAGCCAGCAGAGTATCAGAAACCTGGAAAAATCTCTGACTGGATGAGCTCAGGCATCTGGTCACAAGCTGAGGTGGTTCAAAAGTTTTGGATTATTTTAAGCAGAATTTTTTTTATTGTTTCTTTAAACAAAGACAGGAAACAGCAAATATTTGGCTACACACTTCTGAAACCCCAAACCATGCTCAGGTTTTGGCAGTCTAATTTCAGCTTTTCAATTAAAAAAAAAAACCACAACAAATTTTGAAGGAAAGCAGACATTGTCCATGATTTTTTTCTGCTTTTTAAAAACCCCTAGTTTTCGATCCAAAAAAAGTTTTGATGGAAAATATTTGTTCAACCCTTTTAATGAGCTTTAGTGCCTTTTAGCACTAGCTGATGCTGAGAACCAGTGATACCTTGTAAAGGTGACTTGAAAAGAAGTTCTTTCAAAACTAGGTTTGTGCTGAGATCCAGAAGGTTTTTAAATGTTTATTTTTTCCAGCACTTCCAGGGGGTGGAGGGACTGTACGTGGGGCAATTTGCCTCAGGCCCCGCATGGGCCCCCATGAGAATATAGTATTCTATAGAATTGCAACTTTTATTTTTTATGGAAGGGGCCCCTGAAATTGCTTTGCCCCAGGCCCCCTGAATCCTCTGGGCAGCCCTGTCACTTGGCCTCCCTAACTGCACCTGCCAGACTTGCACACGGCTATTTGCTAGTTGGGAAGTTATGTACCTACCAGTTTGCGTGTGGAACCTGGAAGTTTGTGTGCGTGCGCGTGTGCACGCATGTGCAGATATGAGCACTAAGTATTTTTTGAAACACTGGCCCAATCTGGTCCTTGAGCTAACATCTTTGGTAAATCCTCATCCAGAGATAGTAATAGAAAGACTCTCTTAACACAGTTTCTTCTACTACCTCTCTTTACATCTTTGAAAAGACAATAAAATAACTATTTAATTAGTGCACACAACCTCACCATGAAGAAAGAGGTATTCCCAGTTTAGACAGAGGGAAATTGGAATGGGGAGGTTAAATCTCCTGCCAAAAGCAATGTAAGGAATCAGTGGCAGAACCCAAACAGCAATTCAGAGTTCCTAGCACTTGGTCCCATGTCCATTCCACTAGAATAGGCTGAAATCTTTTGCAAGGGAGAGAACTTGTAGGATTCACTTTTTTGTTTTTCCAATTGCCAATATTAGATGGTTCACAACATTGCAAAGATTTGTGGGGCCACAGCCTGAGACCACATGAAAAATTCTTTTACTACCTTTCACATCTCATAAATGCTAGGTAGATGTAAAACAGTTAGACAGAACATGTAGTAAACAGATGGCTTTCTACCCTCTGTGTTCAAATGACTTTCTGATCATTACAAAGCCATTTATGAATTTTTAATAATTGAAAAGCAAACACGGGAACGCACTGTGTGTAACTTAAACCTGCTCAGTGTAGTCTTATAGAAATCTTATGCACTCTCCTCAGGGCTTTGAAGACTGTTCAAGTAGGGAACAGCTTTCACACTGGACTCATACAGACACTCTCTCTTATCAGTCTCTCAGAGAAAAAATTTGAATGTAGAAGCACTATGAAGTGACTGATGATAACGTTGCAGTGCATTGGTGGGACAGCTCATTAGCCACCACGAAACAGGATCCACACAAAGTACATTAAAGAATCAGAGGGGAGTGTATTCTTGACAGATTTTTAGATCCCAATTCAAAGGCACCATGCTAGCTTTTTAACAATGGGGTGAGACCAATGTAGCACACTTCAGAGAGATTTGTACAGATAAGGTGCCCAACTGCATGTCAGATATGATCAATGTGGAAGAAGAGTGAACTTTCTGTACTGATGTTACAGGCCAGGTAGAAGAGACTGCACAATAAGAAAAATAAAATCAATCTCAAGTGAGAAGGAGCTCATGCCTACTGTAATAGTCACCCCTACCATCACCGCCTCTTTCTCATGAATTTCATCCCTGTGCATCATGATCTTCCACACCACCTGAAAAGTAATTCTGAGTCTGGCTCAGAAATGCAGAAAAAGTTTCCTGTGGCACTGTCTTCAATGGCAGGATCATATTCATGCATAAAAATTAGTCTCTTCTCTACTGGCAGCCCAACACAAGGGTAATGACAGCACTTGGGGTTAAGTGAGTTGACACTTTGTTGCTCCGTACATTTGGAAGTACACATATGAGTTAAGCAGGATTTCTTAGCAGAGGATGGAATAGCAAGCCATGTTCACATAAGTAATTCCAACTGAAAATATTTGCAAGTTAAAAACTGGGATCAGATCACAAAAAAGAAAAACCAGGAACATGAGTGCAATACAATGTAGCATAAATAATATTAGAACTCAAAACCATATTTAGGCAGTTTTTTTAATATATGTGCGCACACACACACACAAACTGCCTATATATGGAAAAGTCTTTCAGACTTCATGTCAACCTGAGAGAATTGAGCCTTGGACAAGTAGCTCAGTATCAATGGAAGGACATATGTATGTCTCAGGTTGACATGAAGTCTGAAAGACTCTTTTCCATATACAATACTTGCTGAAAATAAAAGAGGCTCTTGGACACCAAAAAACCTCTAGCAATTTTCCCTCTGCATCCTGGCTTCCTGTCTACCCACTAAACACACCCCACCAAATAAGGCACAGTATGTCAAATGAATTGTTATAACTCCTCTTTGATATTTACATTTCCATCAGCACTCATTTTTCTGTCAAAAACAATACATTGTCATACACAGATGGTTCAATTGAGCTGAAGTAAAGCAGGTCTGCAAACTCTTGTTCTACAAATCACTCTCATGCTTTTAAGAAACCTTTTCCAAGAATTAATTTCTCCCTATCCTGATGGTCTTGACAATTCTGAAGTACCTGCTTCCTCCTCTAAGTACAAATATCTTGGAAAACAAATCAGAATCACATGTTCTACAGCTTTTAATCCTTTTTTTCTGATTTGGTGATGCCAAGGTCAATGCTTTTAAAGGGACTGAAATTCAAGTTTTTAGGTCCAGTGGGTGCATTAGTAATAGACAAAGAAGTGTGATGTTATTCCACTGTAATTATTAGCATGACTCATTTTATCACACTTGAGCAAAGTGAGTTTATTACAAAGCACAAAAAAACAAAACAAAAACAAACCACCTTATGTCTCCAGAGATATCTTCTTAAAGTATAAATCCATCATACACCACACACCAAGCTAGGATTTGCCTGTGATTATCACAAGCGGTATTAGGTAAAAAAGTAGGGAGCTAGTGTCAGATAGAAATAAGTTTTACTCAGTGATTAATCCATTTCTTAAATTGTCACCAGTGACTGTGACAAACGAATCCATATCTAGGTTTCTGTGCATTTCAGAAATGGATGCTCACAATGTTTGATTCTAGTTTGATGCACAAGCCAAGGTTTTCAAAAGTGACTTGTGATGCCTCAGTATTTAGGTGCTTGACTTCAGACACCTTGAAGACGTTTGATTTTCAGGGAAGGGGTACTCACCACTTTCTGAAAATCAGGGTTTTTTTAAACACACCTCCAGCTGAGCAACCAAAAAAGTCACTAGTCATTTTTGAAAATCTTAGTTGTGACTCATTTACTTCATTTGCCAAATTGTGCTAGTCTATGAATTCCAAGACATCATGACTGAAATTCTGGACCCATTGAACAAATATGAGTATTGCCATTTACTTTGTTAAGGCTGATTTCACCTTATGTTTCCAGAGATATCTTCTTAAAGTATAAATCCATCATACAAAAACAAAACAAAATCAGTCAGTGGGCAAAAAAAATCACTTACCGCTTTATATGTAATACAGAAGACAAGAAGATTAGAGTTGAAGATCAGATCCTAAAGTAACAGACACTATTCGAAAACCTATGATAGAGAGAGAAAGAGAGAAATATGGAGAAATACAGGGCATTAGGACATGGGCAGCTTTCTCCTGTTTGTTTTTGTTTTATACAGCTCATAGATTACTGTCTTCAAAAGGGGTATGCATACCTAAAATTACATGGCATCCTCAAATCACTGCTGTTCAGACCCAGTTTATTTTTAGTTCTTTAAACTATTAGGAGCTTGATACAATGTCTCTTGAAGTTACTGTTAAAAAAATACCATTCAATAGATGCCAGATAGGACTCTATCTCAGAAACGAGAACATTTTGCTGAACACCAACTGTGAATGCATGGAGTGCTCTTATTTAAGTCAATGGGAAGTGAGGGAGCTCTGAACGTCATGGGATCAGGCCCTAAACCACAATACAGCACACAGACTTGGTTCAGAGAGAGAGTGAGAGAGAGAGAGGAGTGAAATGCCCAAAGACTTCACGGGCTATCAGTGGCTGAAGTTTGAAATGGCTTGACTCATCCTCACTTGAGCTTCTTCCCAGCATAATAAGCAATGATGTAGCTTATAATCAGTATTTACATTTTAATGACCAATGTGGTTAACGGAGGCAAGACCTGATGTTTTTGTTAGTATTAATCACAATATTATATTGTAATATTTCATTTACTGTGTATAGTTTATGCTGATTGTGCTTTGCAACATCAGCAGGATCTTTTGTGGATTTTTGTTGAACACTATGCTCCCAGGGACCTTAAGTACTTTGTATACATTTGCTTACAAAATCCTTTAAAACCAAATCAATGTGGTATCTTTTCCAGCCTCAGGCCAACAGCAATCTGCAGAGCACTTATACAGAAATACACCTTAGTCATATCACAGCATTAGTCCAGCTAGCTTCTTAAAAAAATTGGTCCATCATGGTAAAATAATAATAATACCCAACTCTTATATAGCATTTTTCATCCCTAGATCTCCAAGCACATTACAAAGGAAGTCAGTATAATTATTCCATTTTACACATGGGAAGTGGAGGTAAAAGACAGTGAAGTAACTCATCCAAAGATACCTGGAATCTCTATTCCCTGCTCTGTCTACTAGGCCACTTTGCTTTTAGTAAAATCAGGACTCCTGATTATTAAAATTAGGACTCTTGGCTTTGGCATAGGGACATTCTGTAAAGCATTACATATGTCTACTTTACAGTAACCTACTGAAAATGACGGTCCAGATATTCATTTAGTGTATATTGGAATAGCTTCACTGGCACAAGTGGAAATATGCTAATTCACACAAACTGAAGTTCTGGCCCAATAATATATCCAACATAGATGGTGGAATTTCCTGACATTCACTTACACAGATCATCATTGTTTATTCATTGTCAGATAAATATAAACAGCAAAATTATGAAGATTTTCCTCTACAAGCATTGGTCTGTATGAGATTTTGAGGTCACAAGTTTAACAGCCCATACCCAGTCTTCCTTGACAGAAGTCAAAATGAGTACAGCATTACTACTTGTTATTCTCTGTCACAGGTTGACCTACTGCCAGTAAATTCTATTTAAGCTCAGAAACCAATGCTATATATGCTGGGGAACACATTAAAACTGGGAGCCATCAGTATAAGTTATGATGTACAATTTCTTCATAAGGCAATGGATGCTTCTTATATTAGATATAAACAATTTTTTTTTCTATTTTGGATTATTTTATAATAATCTCTCTCCAGCAAACTCAAAGAGTAGAGTAGTAACATACATAAATTCTCTTTTGTGGTATATATGGAAGTATAGCTGGATTATTTATTTACTTACTTTTTAAAGGCCAGGATAATTTTGTAGCCAATAATATATGTAAGTGTAGAAGCTAAAATTCTGTTAATAAAAACTCATTTCAAGGCATAAATTGATCACTTCAGGTTTCAGAAAAGGAATTACCAATATACAGCAACACACAGTTGGGTATGGCCCTGATTTAGCCAGGTATTCCCAAATCCCATTGATTTCAGAGGGCCTAATTACATGCTTAAAGTTAGGCACTTGCTTAAGTATTTTGTGGAACTGGGGCCTATGTGACCATCATGGATGTTTCACATTCCTCTGAAACATCAGAGGCTGGCCCATTGCAGAAGAAACAAAATTTGATGGACTAATGGTTAAGATTTGCCATACTAAATCAATGTACCCAATCATTTCACACAGAGGCTTAGTCTGTTAGATCACTATGGCACACAAAAGAAAAGCAAACATATACATCAGTGCATTTGGGATGTGAATGAGCAAGTTCACATCAAAAGTTGCCTAAGTATTGAAGGTGGTCATGATAGTCATATAAACAAAGGACTGCAGATAAGGTGAAATTCTACTATCATTTAAAGTGACTTAGCAAGATGGTGAGCCACATTTTACTCTGCTAGACCTTTAGTGGGGTTAGCTTGTGGTCACAACTGTAACCAAGAACACAACTGGTTCTATATTTTAACGCATCTACAAGCATAGGGTCAAAACCTGGAGTCCTCAATGCCTGATCCTGAGCTTACGGAAATGAATGGAAATACTCCCACTGACTTCAGTGAGCTTTGGATCAGTTCTGAGGGCCTTACACTGCTCCCAGTGAAGTGAATGGCATTATTCACCATTGACTGTAGTGGGAGCAGGATTAGGCCTTTAGGGTGGAATTCTAGCCCCAGCTATCGATTTCAATGGGGCCAAGATTTTATCCTTAGTCTTTAATATACTGAGTTCAGTGACCTACAAAAGGAGGGCAGGCTGTAGTGCACAGACATGAGAATATATCAAGGCAAAATAAACTGATTGTTAATATTTATAAGACCCTCCCCTTAATGAAGAATAACTTTGGCACCTGATGGAAAACACTAGAAACAATCTTGTGCCTACGTATCTTCTGCATTTCTTTTCTCACATTTATTACTACTAAGGATGTCCAGCTATTTCTTCCTCTGCCAATCATCATAATCGTCTGTGATATGACAAAGGGCTACTGGGAAATAAGTATGATGTAATAAACAAAGGTTAGTGGTTTCTGGTGGAAATCAAGGAGGAAGATCAGCAAGACTGAGATCTCAATATTCTTGGAGAACTAGAATTTATATTACATATATGCATCCTCACACACAAATGCATCTTGAAACTATTTTGGTGTATTGCACATCTGATGTATATATTTCCCCCTGCAGCTTTCTACAAGCCATCATTAACTTTTTAACTTATCAGCATATTTTTACCAGTTTCTGAAATTCAAAGCAGCCTGAATATGTGATGATGTCTGAGATGGAGTTCTATTTAGTTAGATTCCATCTCAATGATGCATAAGAACAATTTTGGAGTAATGCAGCTGAAGAAAACTGTTTTTTTTCCTGTTAATACTAAGATCTTGATTGTTCAAGGATATCCATTTGGGTCAGTGGTCCCCAAACTGTGGGGTGCACAGAAGAACATTTGGGGAGATGTGGTGGGGCCCAGGGCACCCCAACAGGGGGCAAGGAAAAAGCCACCCAACCCCACTCTTCCCTCAGCTCTGCTCCAGCCCCACCCACAGCCCCTGGCTCCCAACCACAGCTCCTGGCCCCAGCACCCAGGGGTGGGGCAGGGCACACACAAACAAGTTCCATTACAGGTAAATGGGGTACAATGGAAAAATCTGGGGGACCACTGGTTTGGTTAGAGCACCATATGATGGGATGCTCCACTCACCACTGGTCTAGTACTTCTTCCTGGTCACTCTGAGGATTAGCTCTTGAGGTAGACACCCTCTTCTGCAACTTGCACACCACTATTCTCTCTCTCCTTCTGGTCAACAGCTCTGCTCTCACTCCAGGACCCCCAGCATCTCTTTCATGACTTAGCTCTCTGGCTAGCTCTCCCAGTGCTCCGCCTTCCAGGGTACAGGCCATCCACAGTCCTAGACAATCTTCCCATTCACTGCCCTAGTGCCACTCCTTCACTGACTCATAGAGGATCCCAGGTCTGCCCTCTTCTCAAGGTTCTAGTCCAGGGACCCTCAGCTCAGCAGCTTTATACTTCCTTTCTCCTCCCTCACTGCCCCTTCCCTGGGCTGCTTCTTACACTCTAATTCCCCTTCTCTCTTTCTAGCTGTACCAGCTCCAAGAATCCTCCTCATAGGGAGTAATTGCAGACTATCTCCCTGCAGCACCCAAACCATCCTCTCTCTTCCCAGAAAATAACTACCCTTCCTTCTCAACCCTCCTCTCTGTGGCTGCTACCTAGCTTTATAGGCCCCACACATTCCTAATTAATATCTTGCTTGCTGGCTCCTGCTCTAGGTGCAGCCTGTGGAATTAATTGGTCTACCCAACCACTCTAGCACCACTCAATCCTCGGTGGGGGAGACACCTTCAGGAGTGGAGGCTCATTTCTGCACTGGCTCTACAGTCATCTCATGCCCTAGATGTAACAGGAGAAAATGTCTCATTCATCCTCTCTTCCCACTTAGTCCAAATACCAACTGCATTGTCTCTCTTATTTTCCCCCTTGCATAGGGGACTGGCTTACCCAGAGGCTGAACACTACCTCCCTTAAAGGTACAGTCCCAGCAATAAAGGAAGTGGGAACAGGGTGCTTTCTGTCATTTTTTAAAAAATAATAACAACTTCAGTACTGAAAACATTTCCCTTAAGCAAGCTGTGGTGTTTACCTTTATAATTCATCATTTTCTTTTAACTGATCTTTTTCTTATTTGAACAAAATGCATTGAATAACATGTCTACAGGCATATCTACCCTGCAAAAGAAAGCATGTTCTTAACTTGGATTAGCCACCTTTAGTTAAAATAGCAACAAATGCATCACAGCTCAGGTTCTAACTCTTTTTGCAGATTGAATAAAGCTTATATGGGAGCCTTGAATTGAATGTGAGCTCATAGCCCAAGCTAAAAGCCAAGCTGCTGTATCTGTTCACAGCTATTTTAGCTCAAGCTAGCTAATGTGGTTTGCTGAATGACATTCTCATTGTGTCAGTGTCTCAAAAGACCCCACTACTGAAACCAAAGGAAAGTTCTTCATGAAGCAGTGCACAATATAGCCCTAAAAACTCCATTCAAGACATATCAGAAATATGCTGTAAAAATATACATTAGCAATTGACATACATGCAGGGTCTGATTCTGCAAACACTTGCATAACCTTGTGCCTAAGGAGTGCCCTATACTCAAGTGTGCCCATTTCTGACTAATTCAGCAGCTTAAGCACATGCTTAAGTTATGTGGAAATCAACAGGGCCTTAACGCATGCTTAAATGGTTTATGGAATTAGGATGGGATCATCCATGTGCTTAAAGTTAAGCAGACCTCATACTTAGGCTGAACTGAGACCCACATGCGCCAGCATCTGCAGTTTCAGCCCCTTTGATCATACACTCTTCAAGGCAGGGACTGTATCTTTCTTTACATCTGTAGAGCACCTAGTACATTTTCACTGCTACTCTAATATAAGTAATAGATAATAAGAAGAAATAATTAAAAAAATAAAACCCCAAACAAACGCAAGCATTCATGCTTCGTGAATTAATAATCTCATTGTTAAGAGATTTTTTATAAAATGGTTTGTGTGACACAGAGACATCCACACACATTTCTAATTAACACCAATCATGCACACTAATGGTATAACCTACTGCTTAAGTAAATGAACATCCTTGCCCCTGCTGCTTTGAAGCACTGATAGGCATGGGTTTTATTGACAAAGCAAGCTAATTTACAAAGTGATTGTCCAAAAGGGAACTGCTGTTTATTTGTAGAGTTTTTTCCCATTGAACTCACAAGGCAAACAATGCACTTACATTGTTAATTAAAATATTAACAGCTAAATGTAAATAGCATGGTCTCTGCAAGAGGAATGACATTCATTCAGAACGAATTACTGATGTTTAGCAGTTGTTTGCTAGAGGGGGGAGATGGTTTTATAGGGTTGGACAACCATTTTGCAATGCTTGCCCCAAAGGTTAAAATTGTTTGAAAAATGGAATTAATGTAGTATACAGAATTAATAGTACAACAAACAGAAAACTAAGGGTGACTGCCCTGCCATTGTGCTTCTTCAGAGAGTGCTAGCTTTGGTTACCCACTTAGAGTCCTGAGATTTACAGAACATATTGGTTTAGCAACGGTTTGTAGTTTGTTTAAAAAAAGATGCCTTAGTGAAAAAATAATAAAACTTAGAGACGGTTTACAGCAGAGGACGGGGGTGGAAGGGACCCCTCAGAAGTGATGGTATTAGTGTTTGTATAGTTTTGCACATCTAAGCCCAAACCCCTCTTGATTCTGAATTTTGATTGGCTAGCTATTCTATCTCTTCTTCAAAGCTTAGTGGGATTATAACAAGCAAGATCGATCAAACAATATTTAAAAAGGTCAAGACAGTTACAGGATTCTATTTTATTTTGCAGAATACATGAGGTTTTACTTATGAGAGCGCGTACGCTCCAGGAAATAACCTGGAGTGGGAAAATAAAGAGTACATCAGCTAATCTTTTTAGCATGCCAGCAACTCTTTCAGCTGAATGGGCATATACAATTTCAGATCATTCAGGTTTAACTTGTGACTGTTACAAATGGCAAGTGACTTTTCTATCAGTCAATAACACTACAGTAGACTTATTTAGTGAAGAAGTTGCATCTGTGATTAAAACTCAACGGGCAAGTAAGATTTTGTACCTTATGAAAAAAAATCTTGCCAGGCCACAGCAGTGATTATGTAGTATGGTAGAAAGGTCAGCATTGATGTAATATAATGCTAGGGAACTATGTTACCAGACATAAGAAGGAAAATGAATACTGATTATTTCTTATTTTGGAAATAGGTGACTAATGTATATAAAGCAAGTAAATAATGAATTAACTTCTACATAATATTCAAGAAAGTGTTGATTTTGATAACACTCTATACGGTTTGGCTCCTAAAAGGTACTTAAAAGACAAACTTTCACTTCATCTTAGATTGTACACTTGACGTTAGCTGAGGTGATAGAGCTTCCAACATTGAGACATAAACTTAAGGAATTTTCAGCAAGGGACCTTGATTCACTCACCATTCTGGTCCAGCAGACCCCAAATGTATTGACTGTCTGGAACACTACATGGCCTATATATTTACACAGGAGATAATGGGAGGAGTCTGAGGTTCCTTCTCCCCCCAGCCTGGGGGCAGAGTATATCATAGCAGAGAGAGAAAAGAGAGAAAGAGGGGCCTCCTATATTCTATTTATCTATCAGTGATCCCTTGGAATTAGAGGATGATTGTCTTCCATGAAATGATAGCTGGTTATCAGTGGTGGATTCACAGGTGGCTAATGAGACAAATCTGTGATCTACAGATCTTGTCACAATTGGGGTAGACATTTTTCAGCTGAAGGAGTGGTTTTGGATTGTTGAGTTGAGCTGCAGAGTGTTATTTCCTCCTTTCTTTCCTGTTTCTCTGCTTCCTGTTGTCTTTTTTGAGTCTTGAAATGCTGGAATCCTTGCCACAAGGTCCTTCTCCACCTCAATCAGTTGAGGGCTTGGGTTTCCCATGAGTTTATGTTGATATTCACTTTGCCATGTTGGCTTTGAGGGTGTCTTTGAAACACTTTTTTTTGCCCTCTCCTCGTCCATTGGTCTTGGCTCAGTTGTGAGAACATTACATGCTCTGGAAGTCGATTATCTGGCATTTGAAGAACATGGTCAACCCAATGGAGTTGGTGGCAGATAATCATAGCTTCAATGCTGGAGGTTTCGGCTTGGGACAGAATGCTGATGCTGGTGCATCAATCATCCCACTTGATTCAGAAGATCTTGTGGAGGCACTGATGGTATCATTCATGAAGTTTGAGGAGTCTACTGTATGTGACCCAGGTTTTGACACCTTACAGGAGGCCCTGTTCTCCTACAAGCACTGAACCATTGTTTGTGTACTATCAAATTGCTTATATTATCACATTGTACTGTCATTTATGTAAAATGGTCCTGATTCATGATATTTATTGAGTTATTTTAAGGTTTGGTTTGTAATGGATTTGCTAACTGAGCCTAGAATGTTCAATCTGCAGGGTCTGAAATAAATCTACCTCTAAAGCTTTGCATAGACCTGAACCTCCAAGTACAGGAAAGATCCCATAGGCTGGAGAATGAGCTTGGTGGGGTGTTAGTAGGAGGCTGTCTGGAAATCAGAGTGTAGGTCTGCAAACAACTTCCACCCAATTTTGACAGCTTCTCAGTAATATGGTCTGAGGTTCTGAAACACACCAAACCCAAAGCTATTTCTGGATGGGTTCAAGGCTCAGAGCAAATATTTCACACAGCTCTAGTTATGAAAAAATGATCTGGACTCTGCAACTTGAGTTCTCCTCTGATCACTAGCTTGTACAATCCCCAAATGTACAAACAGCTCTATGTTAATATACCACATTTTCCAAGCTGGTAATTTAGATGCTATTGAGCAGAGACAACTGCATGTAAAAAACAATCCTTCACCAGGTTAAAGAGCCTTTACAAGGGACACGCTGGGTTTCCTCATCTCCTTAGTATTTAACAGATCAAGTGTAACTTTATTTTGAAGATGTTTGAATCAGTAATATTTAGTGACATCCGAATTACAAATAGTTCTGCATTGTAATTGAACAACTGTGCAGGCTAAGGTGGAGCTGCAAGATTTGCACACTTAGGAAAAGAAGGGAAAGTATTTTTCTTAATCACAAACTTTATTAATCACTTGTCACAGATGCAATCGTAGCAGCTATTAATCATTCACATACAACAGCCCTTCTGTTCATTTGCTATACTTGGTATAAATTCTCATGTCAAGGATTAACCCATTTTGTTTTGCTAGTACTTTGCTTTATTCCCCCTCCTTTTTTTGTTTTGTTCAGAAGAGGCTTTAGAAATGTCTCTTTGGACAACTGGAGTCTGAATGATTAATCACAGTGACATAGGGCTGACCAATGGGTCAGCTAACAATGAATAAAAACATGAGACATAGGTTCATTCCAAGTTACATTCATGTTCCAGCTCAACACAGAGACAACAGCAAGTCACTTTCTTCAGGAATTACTGAACAACAAGACAACCTGTCCTGAACACAGTATGTGTGTGGTTCCCCAACCTCATCTGTTCCCTCTCCAAAAAGCAAACAAACAACCCTCAAAAGCCATTTGTTATTAGAGGTGCTGTGTAGGCCACCTAATCTGGTGGAATGATACACTTCAGCAATCTCAAACCACAGTTAAATGCTGATGTCTCTAGGGCTTTGACTACTGCAAACAAAGCCAGCAAGCAAGCTACAGGAGCTTTCCCTAAAGAGCAATATAGGATCATAAATTCAGTGTGATGGCTATTAAGCTCATAAGTTGTAGTCAGAACATCTTAAAATCAAAAATCCTCAGGTTTTACTGCTTGAAATGAAAGAACTGCAAACAAAAACAAAATGTGCAGACTGGGCATCACTGATTAATTAGGGGCTAGTGAAAGATTATTTAGTAACTCAGAGAAATCAGAAGATGCAAAATGAATTACATTCTAATTGTACAAACAATATGTTTTTCTAACAATTAATTTGTATTGATTTTTTTCCTTATGTAACAGCCTCCAGAAAAACATATTTAGTGGAAGACAGAACAGGATTTATTTCTGCCACACAGACTATTTTTAAAGTTAAGTATAATAATGTTTTCCCCTACAGTTAGAAAAGTGAGAGTAGAAAAAATATTGTGGTTTTTCATATTTATTCTCTCAGGGTTTCCCAGGGCAAAGATGCTTAGCTTAAAGTCAAAAGTGATGATTTTTGTATTCACCTAGAACTACAAACACCAGGAATAGGAATTCTTTGTTGCCTCTAACATTGGCAATATTGATGATGATTCTTCAATCAGAACTTAACTGATAAATTTCTTGATGAGGCAGAACAAATCTAGCTCACTAGCCCATAGCTTTACTCTGCAGTTCAAACAATAATAAAAATATAGGTTTGTGCCAGGTCACAAACTCCCCTAGAAAAACCAGTGGGAGGACAACTAGGAAAACTCAGGGGGTGAAATCCTGGCACGGCTAAAGTCAATAGCAAAGTGCCCCGTTGACTTCAATGGGGCCAGAATTTCATCCAATAAGTTTAAGGTAATAGAATTTCCAAAGTATCATGTGGCTAGGAAGGCATTGCTGTAGAGTGTGCAGCAAGATAGCCCTAATTTACCAATCTTGGATGTCCTGAGAATATTTATTTCCAAATGCATGTCAAGGCCCTGATTCAACAAGCTATGACTTCAGTAGGACTTACTCACATGCTTAAAGTTAAGAGCATGTTTAAGTGCTTTACTGAATTGTGACCTAAAATATGAAATAATGAATAGTTTCATTTGATTTTAAGGTGAAAATTTGAACTAAATAGGGTATTAAAAATTAAACCCAAATAAACTCCACCCCAAATCCCTACACTCCTTAGAGGTGTCAATTTTTTTGCTTTATTTTTCTCATGTTGAAATTATAAACTTTTAAAATATATTTCTAAGTAGCTTTTTATATATTACTAAGTAGCTTTCGTATCTCTCAAATTTCAGCCATAAATCTTGTGATGTAGAAACCAGGGTTTTGATTATTAATAGTCACAAGAAAGTTCTACACTGTTATTGCAAGACCAGCCTAATGATACAATCTAATAGAATAGTCCTTTTACATGATGCTTGTGTGCTTTAAAATTCCTAGGAAGCCTGTGCTGAGAAAATCACAGGAAAAAGAAAACATGGGAATCTCTCTATGTCCTCTTGAGACAGATTGTAATCAGGTCCATCAGAAATATAACTGGGCCTCCACTATAAGACTTAGAGGCAGAAAGCAGAATTGGGAGGGAAAAAGGGAATATTTGACTGTGTTTGATATATATTAGGATAAAAGCGCAACTCAAGAAAAATGAAAGGACATGGCTCAGCATTCTCAGTCAAAACTCTCAAAGGGTCATTTGGATTTTCTGAGACAGAAAAGATAAATAGATCATTTGAGAATTAGAAGAAAAAGCTAAGAAAGCAAAAGTGTAGCTGGGAAATAACCCTTGTTATTCTCATCAGACTTCACTCTACTGTTAATCTTTGTAGAAACTGAGTTTAGTAAGTAGGAAAGTAGGGGACAAGGGACTCTTCAGTTTAGAGCAAAAATAAATGGAAAAACAGTGAGGGGGGTAATATGGGCTAATTCTGAGCTGACTTGTTAAATGATCCAACTTGGATGGACAGAATTGATACATTGTGAGTTCCTGAGCTGGTCATTAGTAATGAAAAATGACTTTTCAATTGGTTTAACAGCTAACCAAATGCCTTTCTGGCCATTTGAGTATTCAGAGCACAACTAATTCAAATTCTTTTTTAAGGAGGAGGTGACAATTCAGAAATTTTCATTGTGTTTGAAATTTAAACTGATGTCCTCTAGCCCCTTCTGGAACCTTTGAGGTTTATTTAAAGTGAAACTCCGATATGGGATATTTTAGATTAGTTCTTTGCCACCCTTCTTAGCCCTGGCATATCAGGTGTTTTGAGGGTGGGGCTGAGATAAATGAGGTCTGGGCAGATAATTGCTGCAATCTATCAAAATCCCTGGCTGCCTGATTGTCTTCTTGCATATACAGAAAATTCATTAGACTGATTTCCTTTAATATGAAACTAATTATTCATGCAAATATGAAACTCATAATATGCTGGTCATTATTGTCCTGGTAAAATATTTGTGGTGACATTGGATGTAAAGTAATAAGATTAGACTGTATGATATTGCTAAAATATGTTCCTAGTCTGAGAAGCTGCCAAACCAGTTCCTCAGAGACAAAGGGCAAGCTGACACCTCAGGCAGGTGTAAACAAAGTCAATGGGTCTTTACCTACTGAGTGGATATTCACTGGCAGGAAAGGTGACATGGGCAGAAAATCTACATTGTAGCAAAGAAACAGCATGTTGTTCCTGTCCACACAGATTTCCCATCATGATGCTCCCAGTTGAAAATGCTTCACAAGGGAGGATAGGACTATAAAAAGAAAGGACAGACACCCCACCAGAACCCTCTCCTCCTTGCTCTCTTTGTCCATTGATTCACTGCACTGAAAGGAAGCAGACATTAGACAGAAGAAAGTATAATAAGAACATAAGAACGGCCATACCGGGTCAGACCAAAGGTCCATCTAGCCAGTATCTGTCTACCGACAGTGGCCAACGCCAGGTGCCCCAGAGGGAGTGAACCTAACAGGCAATGATCAAGTGATCTCTCTCCTGCCATCCATCTTCATCCTCTGACAAACAGAGGCTAGGGACACCATTCCTTACCCATCCTGGCTAATAGCCATTTATGGACTTAACCACCATGAATGTATCCAGTTCTCTTTTAAACGCTGTTATAGTCCTAGCCTTCACAACCTCCTCAGGTAAGGAGTTCCACAAGTTGACTATACACTGCGTAAAGAAGAACTTCCTTTCATTTGTTTTAAACCTGCTGCCTATTAATTTCATTTGGTGACCCCTAGTTCTTGTATTATGGGAATAAGTAAATAACTTTTCATTATCCACTTTCTCCACATCACTCATGATTTTATATACCTCTATCATATTCCCCCCCCCCTTTCCAAGCTGACGAGTACTAGCCTCTTTAATCTTTCCTCATATGGGACCCTCTCCAAACTCCTAATCATTTTCGTTGCCCTTTTCTGAACCTTTTCTAGTGCCAGTATATCTTTATTGAGGTGAAGAGACCACATCTGTACACAGTATTCGAGATGTGGGCATACCATGGATTTATATTACTGGCCTCAGAAGTTTGGCCAGTAAGAGTATTGAGAATACGTGGTGAGAAAAACTTTGCTTTCAATTTAATATATTTTGGTAAGTTAGGCACTAGTTGCATTTTATCTTTATTTTTCTTGTAACCATTACTGACTTTTATACTTCATTGCTTATATTCACTTAAATTCTCTCTCTCTTTCACTCTGAAGTTCATAAACTTGTTTTATGTAAACCAGTGTGTTGGAACTCAAGTGTTTAGGGAACTCCATTTGGGGTAACAAGATGTGTGCATATCATTTCTATTAATACAATGACAGACTTTATATAAGCTTGTATTAACCTGGAGAGGGCTGGACAGAACATTTGAGACATACATTTTTGGGGAAAAATCTGGGACTGGGAGTGTACTGGGCAGGGCCGGCTCCAGGCACCAGCCAAGCAAGCTCGTGCTTGGGGCAGCAGATTCCAAGGGGTGGCATTCCCTTCAATCCTTGGTTGTTTTTTCTTTTTGCTTCGCCGCTTCAACCGCCCCTGCAGTTTTTTTTCTTTTTGGTTCACTGCTCCGGCCACCCTGTAAGGGGCAGCAGCACAGAGGAAGGGAGCGTCCTACTGGGAGCAGTGCCAGGTCTGTAGCAAGCCCGGCAGGGCAGCCCACATCCTTCCCTGCCCACCGACCAGAGCGGCACAGAGCCCTCCTGGCAGGCGGCATGGCGAGTGCCCAGCTGAAGAAAGCCCTGGCTGCCCCCCTTCTCTCTCTCCCCCCTGCTAGTCGGGGCATGTCTACAGGGCCGGGAGCCCCCCCTGCACCTGTTGTTGTTGTTTTGTTCCCCCTTCACTGCTCCTGCTGCCTTGAAGGATTTTTTTTTTTTGCTTGGGGCAGCAAAAAAGCCAGAGCCAGCTCTGCTGCTGGGGTCACTCTGCAGTATAATTCAGGCTGGCAAGAGCCTAGATGTGACTGGCAGGGGTCTATACCCAGGATTAGCAGCGTTTGGCATGTGGCCCATCAGCATCCACAGGTTTGGCCGATTGGAGCTCCCACTGGCCGCGGTTCACCATTCCCGGCCAATGGGGGCTGCGAGAAGCAGTGCAGGCTGAAAGATGTGCTGGCTGCCGCTTCCCAAAGCTCCCATTGGCATGCCAGTGGGAGCTGCGATTGGCTGAAACTGCAGATGCTGCAGGTAAACAAACCATCCTGGCCCACCAGTGGATTTCCCTGATGAGTTCTTATGCCAAAGGTTGCTGATCCCTGGTCTACACAGACTGAGCTGTGAGTGACTCATATGGCCGGAGGCTGTGAGCAGTCCTGACAAGAGGCTATGGCAGCAAAGCAGCGTAAAGGGCACCCCACATCAGTGGGAAGGGATGGCACAGCTACTTCCTAGTCTAGATTGTACTCCGGGTATGTCACACCTGCGCAACAGGCTGAATTCCTGTTGGAAAAAATGTGTACTATACCTTCTTCCTTCAGGAGAAGAGGAATGTTATGGCTTCCAGCTGCTATACTTTTAAAAGGCCAAAACAGTTATTGAGAGTGGTGCTTGAACTGTTTTTCTTCAGAGAACCTTGTGTTTTAAATTCTTTCGATGAAGTGTGATATTGTGATTCCTACCACGATTACCTTGTTAGGGTTTAGCACATTCTGTAACCCAGTGAGAGCAGAAGCGTGATTCTTTAAAGGAAACAAATTCTTTAAACACACCTTGTAAAAAAAGTGGGTTTTTCACTCCCCGCCCCGCAGCCACCCCGGTTTTTCAAATAGGAGTACATGTTATGAAGGGAAAGTTAAGATTGAATCTGAACCTTGAAGGCTAACTACTTAGTACAGTCACTTGTGTAAATCAAATGTTTTTACATTACCATCAGAGTATTTCAGATCTGACCGTCTATATATACTCTAAGATACAAATGGAGAGTTAGGCACCTAACTCCTATTGACTTTCAATGGATTTGTAAAGAGACACACCTTTTGAGTGCCTCCTTGCAGTGGAATGCTTCTCTCACCCAATTCCCCCTGGCAGGCTTTTGATTGACTCCACTCTCACCCTCCCTGGACCCCAACCCCTGTGGTTGTGTCTTCTCCAAGGAAAGCCACTAACTGCAGAAATTCTCTAGCAATTATGTCAGGGAGGGAAGTGTTGCAGTAGGTGGGGAAAAAATTCTGTATCATCTTGAAAATCCTGCTTTTATATTAACCAAAAGGGAAGCCATGCTTTGCTGAATGAACTTTTAGCTGAGTCCCCTATGAATATCTCACACCATGTTTATAAGACGGCAGCAATAAAAAGCAAGTGATTCCATCCCACAGGCTTTTTAAAAATGTTTATTTATTTTGTGTGCATGCACGCATGGAAGCATGGTTAAGCTTTGCACAGTTTTCAGTCTCAGAAAAATCTTTATTTATAAAGCCAAATGTTAACTTATAATCAGCTACTGTCTGGAAATAAATGCATGCACACACTCAGAAATCAAAGGTAAAGAAATGATGAACAAGGGCAAATGGATTTTTATAGTCTTCAAGGGTTGCGAGATAAAAAAATAGTTGGTTTTGTCTATAACTATAGGTCCATAAAGTGCCTTGTGTTAATGCACACTGGTGGTGTTGGAGGGCTAGGTGAGACTCAGTTAAAGAACCTACAGCCCCCTGCCTACCTTGTGCAATAGATAATCACAATAGCAGCTCCATGGGCAAGGAGTGCTCAGTTCTTGCTCACTCTTGAAATGTGTCAGGAGGATTGTGGAGATGAGGTGTGGCCTTTGGTCTCCTGTTGCATTATACAGCCTGGGAAAGGTTGTGTGTGTGTCTCAGTGATGTGAAAGGCACTCATTGTGGTTCATAATTTTGCATTACACATTTATTACTAATTTCTTGGCTTCTATGTGAAGAATATTTTTTGGGGGAGGGAGGGAGAGAAGAAAATGTCAGCCATCTGGACTGTTTTGCACAAGCGATGGAAAAAACACATAAGATTTGGGGAGAAAGGACTTATCAGATTCAAAATGGATATTCAAACATTTTAAAGCTTGCCCATTACTATTACCAAAGAATTCATTAGAAAGTTTCTGCTTCTGTTGATTACAGTGGGATATCAGACTCATGTCATTCTAATGCCAGAGGCAACAGATAAATGTGCTGCCAGCCTGCTATGAGAAATAGAGGTGTTAGTTAAACAAACCAAACACACAGAATTAACTCTGTTCTAGTTGTTTCATTTGCTATGCAAGGTGAAAAGGGAGAACTACAAGACAAAGGCTGCTGTCATTGGAATTTGACAACTGCATGTCAAAAAGTCCATGCAAATTCAAAACTGCAAGACCTGGAGGTGTATTTAGAAAGTAATATTCTTTAAGCCACACTGAATATCAGCTGTGTTCCACTGGGAAAGTCACTCTTTGGAAGGCCTTCTTTGCAACTGCAGAAAGCCACAGGTGCAAGCAGATTAAAAAATACTGCCTCTGGAGAGGAATAAACATCATATTACACAGGATGTCATTAGCAATTCAGAGGATAGCATAAAATGCCTAATTTATTCAGAAAGTGACATTTTATTTACTGTAGCTGTGAAATGTGGGTATTTACCAGTAACATGTCAATACAAAAAATTGTTGCCAAGAACAGGTGTAAGCAGCTCCCATTGCGGTCTTCTTTCAATAGTCCACTTTCCTTGTTCACACAGGATTTCACAAATTAAACTGGGATGGATTTGAGAATCTGAGAAAAGACCAGGCCTTTGTAATTCTTCCCTCATATTATATTTCCCATTTCCTCTCTCTCTCTCTCTCACGAATCATTAGCAGCAGGAGCTTTTTGCACAAGATAGTATATTGGACTCAGGGCCGGCGCTACCATTTAGGTAGCCTAGGCAATCGCCTAGGGTGCCAGAATTATTGAGGGGGCGGCATTTTGCTGGGGAGGGGCAGTTGGCTCCGGTTGACCTGCCGCAGGCATGCCTGCGGAGGGTCCGTTGGTCCGCGGCTCCGGTGGAACTGCCGCAATCATGCCTGTGGATGGTCGGCTGCTCCCGCGGCTCCGGTGGACCTCCTGCAGGAATGCCTGCGGCAGCTCCACCGGAACCACGGACCCTAGGCAGGAATGCCTGCGGCAGCTCTACCAGAGCTGCGGGATCAGCGCGGGGGGCGGTGAAATGGCAGTGCACCTAGGACGCGAGAAACTCTGGCGCCAGTCCTGATTGGACTATTCGCCCATCAAGCTCTATCCTTTTTTAGACAGTTGGCAATGCATGATGTAGGCTATCTTCCGGAGCAATCCCATACATGAACAAAATACTCCTTCCTGACCTCTGTATTAATTAACTTACAGCCATCCTGAAGTATAATATTTTATTATCTCTGTATGTACAACATTTTTTTAAATTAGGCTACTGAATAGAGTTGGTCTATAACGACAGGAAAAATCCAGCATCTAGCAGTCTCTATACCAAGCTCTCAGCCCCCATTCGGGGCTTGTTGTTCTTGACTTCTCTCAACCCAGAAGTGTGCTCTTCTCCCCTTAGTCTGAGAGAGAGGTAGGGAAACCCAGACCCACGGTCTACTCTGGGTTCCAGCCAAGGGATACTGTTTTGGCTACTAAAGATTGTTCCTTCAAACCTACGTCTTTTCCCTGGGCTGCTCCCACCTTTCCCTGATTGTAAGTGTCTTCCTCAGATTTGTCAACTCTGCTATTCCCAATGTGGGTTTGTGACTCCTCACTGCTTCTTCCTTGCAAGATACTGAAAAGCTCCTGCAAAGTCACTCTCAGTCTCTCCAGTGCTAGTCGGGCTGTATTTCAAACAGTCCATCCGGTCTCCTCCAACACTCCCCCTGGCAGTCCCAAACAAAAAAATTGCTGCCACAAGCTCCAAGAGCACAACTGCCCCCAACCACAAAAACAAACAAACAAACAAAAAGCTCAGAGATCACAACTGCCCAAGGAAAAAAAAAAAGAATGGCCAGAATGCCGCCCCTGGAATTGTGTCACCCCAAGTACGTGCTTGCTTTGCTGGTGCCTAGAGCCAGTCCTGCCTCCAGGAGCTAGAGTTATGATTTAGGCAGTCCCTCAGTCTCTCCTCTCCTCTGTTGAGCTGGACTTGTAACTTGAGCCAACTGTAAGACCTCAGTTCACTGCTCTTTTAACTGGCTACTTTTCTCCAATTAGTCCCCAGGTTCAAAAGTCTTAGCAAACTAGCCCCCTCTTACTGGTGTCTCCATCCTGGTAGCTAGTGAAAAGAGGTCTGTCCAACTCCTAGGGCTGGGCCATTCTGAACCTTTCAAGGCTCCTCCTCCAAGATTGGCATGCCTTGCAGGTATGGCAGGGTGAGGCTGACTGAGGCCTAAGCTGCTCTTTAAATCCTCTTTTCTTTTCGTGAAGGATTTTGTATTCCCCATCATGTTGTTAACAAAACTATTTACTGCCAGTTTTGCGGAAATTTTGTTTGGGGAATAAGGGAGAAGGGGAAAAAAATTCCCATGACAAAATATTTAATTTTACATAAGAACAGTCACACAGGGTCAGACCAATGGTCCATCTAGCCCAGTATCCTGTCTTCTGAGAGTGGCCAAGAGCAGGTACTTCAGAGAGAATGAACAGAACAGGCAATCATCAAGTGGTCCATCCCCTGTTGTCCACGCTCTTCTTCTGGCAGTCAGAGGGTAGGAACTCTCAGACCATGGGGTTTTATCCTTGACCATCTTGGCTATCCTCCATTAATTTATCTAATTCTTTTTGAACCCTGTTTAGTTCTGGCCTTCAGAACATTCCCTGGCAATAAGTTCCACAGGTTGACTGCGTGGTGTGTGAAGAAGTACTTCCTTTTGTTTGTTTTATATCTGCTGCCTATTAATTTCTTTGGGTGACCCCTGGTTTTGTGTTATGTGGAGGAGTAAATAAAATTTCCTTATTCAATGTCTCCATGCCATTCATGATTTTATAGATCTCTATCATATCCCTACACCAGCCTCTCTTTTCCAAGCTGAAAAGTTCCAATCTTTTTAAAATCTCCTCATTTGGAAGCTCCCTTAGTCATTTTTGTTGTCCTTCTCTGTACCTTTTCCAGTTCTAATATCTTTTCTGAGATGGGGTGACCGGAACTGCAGGCAGTGTTCAAGGAGTGGGTGCACTACAGATTTACATAGCAGCATTATGATATCTTTTGTCTTATTATCTATCCCAGGGATCAGCAACCTTTGGCACGTGGCTCGCCAGGGTAGGCACTCTGGTGGGCTGTGCCAGTTTGTTTACCTGCTGCATCCGCAGGTTCAGCCGATCGTGGCTTCCACTGGCGTGGTTTGCCACTCCAGGCCAACGGAGGCTGCAGGAAGCCGCGGCCACCTGCAGTCAGCACATCCCTTGCCCTGCGCTGCTTCCTGCAGCCTCACTGGCCTGGAGCAGCAAACTGCGGCCAGGGGGAACCGTGATCAGCTGAACCTGTGGATGCAGCAGGTAAATAAAGTGGCCTGGCGCACCAGGGTGCTTACCCCAGCGAGCGACGTGCCAAAGGTTGCCGATCCCTGATCTATCCCTTTCCTAATTGTCCTTTTGACATTTTTTGAATGAAAAGTTTTGAATTTTCCCTTCAAAATGACATTGGATTTTAATTTTTAAAATGTCATATTATAAACACAAAACACTGAAATCAAAATGAGAGGTTTCACTTTTGAAATATTTTGAATGAGATGAAACAAATGTGGGGGAGAATTTTCTGAGAATTTTGAAAATTTCACTGTGTGTTCTAAATTGGAACAGAAACAATGTTTAAAATCTCAGAATTCTTTGTAAAACGGAATTTATGTACTTATCACAGCTGTATGACAGAGTCAAATTCTCTTTGTATTTGTATACAAATTTGTATATGTATTTTTTCTCTTTAGAAGAAAAAACAAACCTTATTGTTCCTCTGGATGGTCCAGGAAATGGATGGACATCACAGAGTATGGGACACAGGGTTGCTGAGATCATCTTGCCAAGGGTGGCAGAGGCCAGACTGTGGTTGTGGTGTAACTAGCAGGTTACTGGAGTCAGAGCTGCTGGTGCAGGGCAACTTATCACACAGACACTCAGTGCAAGCTTATCTGCTGGCTGAGTGTGTCCAGACAAGGGAACTATAAAAGCAGAGCATTTTAAGGGTTACAGGGCAAGTGATGTCACCATCCCTCACTCGTCTGGACTGAGCTCCAGAATGTGACAGTGAGTGCTGTACTGGTTGAAAGACTACTCAGAATAGTAATCAGTGGTTCACTGTCAAACTGGGAGGATGTATCTAATGGGGTCCTGCATTGTTTAGTTCAGGATCTGGTACTAGTCAATATTATAATTAATGCCTGAAATAATGGAGTGGAGAGTATGCTTATGAAATTTGTGGATGGCAGACAACTGAGAGGTGTTGCAAGTGATTTGGAGGTCAGCATGAGAATTCAAAAGGACCTTGAAAAATTAGAGAATTGTTTTGAATTCAATAAAGACAAGTGCAAAGTACTTCACTTAGGAAGGAACAATCAAATATACAACTGCAAAATGGTGAATCACTGGCTAGGTGGCAGTACTGCTGAAAAGAATCTCGGAGTTATAGTGGATCACAAATTAAATATGAATCAACAATGGAAAGCAGTTGCAAAAAGAGTTAATATCATTGTGGGGTATATTAACAGGAGTATTTTATGTAAGACACAGAAGGTAATTGTCCCATTCTACTTGGTACTGGTGAGGCCTCCGCTGGAGTCCTGTGTCCAGTTCTCAGTACCTCAATGTAGGAAAGATGAGGAGAGACTGGAGAGAGTCCAGAGGACAGCAGTACAAATGATCAAAGGCTTAGAAACACTGAATTATGAGAAAAGGTTAAAAAAAAAACTAGGCATGTTTAGTCTTGAGAAAAGAAATGGGGAACGTAATAACTCATCAGCTATGTTAAGAGTTGTTATAAAGAGGACTGTCATCAACTGTTGTTCTGCCATCAGTGGACATGGAGAAGTAGTAATGGGCTTAATAAGCAAAAAGAGAGATTTGGGTTAGATATTGGGGGTGGGGGAGGAAGGGGAAGGAATTTTCTAACTGTAGGGATAGTTAAGCTCTGAATAGGCTTCCAGGGGAAGTTGGATAAACAACTGTCAGGGATGGTCTAGGTTTACTTGGTCCTGCCACAGCACAGAGTGCTGGACTTAGTGACTTCCTGAGGTCCTTTCCAGCCCAACATTTCTATGATTCTATGTAATTAGCTATTTGGACATTCTATACATATTTTAGAAAAAAACACCCAAAGAAAACTGAGTAGTCATGAAGCTATGAGGCATAGCTCAAACTTGGCATGTTGCACTGGGCAAGTTACCTGGCACTATCTGAGCCAACCAACTAATTTTTCAGAAGCTCAGATTTCACTTTTGTTTAAAACAAGAATGTTTTAGCTATTGCGATTAAGGGCAGGAGAGATAGTGAAACATGTTAATGATTCAATGAAGCGGGCCTGCTTGGTTCGTTGGCGGAGACTGACTTAAGGAGTGGAATTCCACCTTTTTATTTATTTCCATTTTGAGCCCTGGTTAGAAGTAAGACTACAACTGATTATTATTTGTATTATGTAGTGCCTTGAAGCCCCCAAACACTTTCCACGCATAATAAATAGATGGTCCCAAAGATCGAACAGTCTAAATATATGACAACAGACAACTGGGTCCATTTTTATGAGTCAGCAGGAAATTAAAACCAACAGTCTGCCTGCTCTACATAGTGCTCAGAGAGCAGATTTTTTGTCATGTTCACCCCCCTGTTGACTCTCATGAAAGGAGCCAAGAGCACTTAAAAACAGTGTGGTAGGCACATCTGCAATCGTGAGGAGCTGGGATTCAGTGCTTTAAAATTCCTTGTTTTGGGGTGCTAATGTTTAAAACAATAAATTCAGTTGAATGGTGCATGTGTTAGAGGCAAATTTTCTGCTTGTTTGTCTTGAATGTGCTCTATAATGAACATCATCTTTTCGGTGCAGAATCAGACAAAGAATATGATTATAACTATGTATGTTGGTTCTCATGCTTAAGTGAAATATGCATGACTATGGTTATAAAAAAATATCCCTAGTATTTATTTAAAAAACACCAACAAATCTGTGTGAGGAAAGATCAATGTGAGGAATTTTTAAAAAATGACAAAACTTAACTAGTTCCACTGTTACAAGTAGCCGATTAATAAGCTGTCTAGGAAGGAGTATGGCAGAAAGAGATCTAAGGGTCATAGTGAACCAAGCTAAATATGAGTCAACAATGTGATACTGTTGCAAAAAAAGCAAACATGATTCTGGGATGCATTAACAGGTGTGTTGTAAACAAGACACGAGAAGTCATTCTTCTGCTCTACTCTGCGCTGGTTAGGCCTCAACTGGAGTATTGTGTCCAGTTCTGGGCATCGCATTTCAAGAAAGATGTGGAGAAACTGGAGAGGGTCCAGAGAAGAGCAACAAGAATGATTAAAGGTCTTGAGAACATGACCTATGAAGGAAGGCTGAAAGAATTGGGTTTATTTAGTTTGGAAAAGAGAAGACAGAGGGGACACGATAGGTATCTAAAAGGGTGACATCAGGAGGAAGGAGAAAACTTGTTCACCTTAGCCTCTAATGATAGAACAAGAAGCAATGGGCTCAAACTGCAGCAAGGGAGATTTAGGTTGGACATTAGGAAAAAGTTCCTAACTGCCAGGGTAGTTAAACACTGGAATAAATTGCCTAGGGAGGTTATGGAATCTCCATCTCTGGAGATATTTAAGAGTAGGTTAGATAAATGTCTATCAGGGATGGTCTAGACAGTATCTGGTCCTGCCATGAGGGCAGGGGACTGGACTCAATGATCTCTCGAGGTCCCTTCCAGTCCTAGAGTCTATGAATCTATGAATCTATATGCTTGAAAAGGAAAGTGCTGTGTGGTTTAAAAGCATGCTTGCCAGTAGAGTTCACCTTTTGCAGAATACCTGCTGGATCCAGGTATTGATTGGTAGGTGTGTTTGGCAAGATCTAAAATTTAACACAGGGTTGTGGTTGTCATGCAAAAATTGTTAATTATAAACCCCATTTTTCAGAAGTACACATTTAAAAGTTCTCTAAATTTCCAGTCAACACTGTTTTTGATGCGATGTGCAGGCATTGGGATCCCAGATTTTCCTCCTAGGCATTTGATGCTAATGATTTTCTACTTCTAGAGAGAAAATTTTGAAGTCATGAATGACACTGAGGTGCCTCATTCACACTGATTTTTAGCTAACAGGGAGTATGTAAATGATTTCAAGTAGAATTAAAACTTTACCACCAAAATCAGAATGATGGGAGACAGAGAGGAAGAAAAAAACTGGGGGCCGGGGAAACAGATGTATAACCAGATCTCTATTAAGTCTCCTAGAGAATTAAATTTACCTGGTAATTTCCTACTTTAAGATATTGGGCCAAATACTCTGGTGGTATAAATGAGCACAGCTCCACTGACCTCACCATTTACACCAGCCGAGGATTTAGCCCACTGTGTGCATGGAGAAAATAATATTGAAACACTTGAGCTTCAAGGGCAATGATGTCACTTGAAGTGAACAACAATAATTATGTAAAGAGTGGCTTACCATTCAAATACACACAGAGCACGAAGCAGTTCTAGTCCAGATTTACTCACTCACTTTCTATCCCTCTAGAATAATCCACTGTTTTTGTGGTATTAGTTTCAGTTCTTTGGTTCAGTTCTATTGTATCTTAGTGTTCCTGGACACAAAATCTAACATGATTAGACAGATGCTTGAGAAATTGTTTTATTTATTTACTTACTGCTATTAGTGTTGTGAAGGTGAGAAAACTGGAACAGTATCCAGCAGAACTGTGCGGTAAGCAATCTTACTATGAGGTTTTATGCTACCAGTGCCATTTATTGTCAGTTGAGAGTATATAAATCAGCCAAGACTGTTTAACATAATATTTCAGCCATTTTAAGTCAAAGTAAAACTGAGATTTCTCTAGGGCTTTCACTCCAATAAATGCTGCTTGAAACTAGCAATTACATGGACGTTTTCTATATTGTGATACAGAATTATGCATATTTGCATTAATAAAAATTTGTCAAGTAGCATGTCAAAATCAGAACTTTACCAGTATCTTTATTTTCCCAGTTATGATAATGTAAAAAAGGCAACCATCAGTGTTAAAAGAAATTGCTTTCAACATTTAAACCAACAAAAAAAACCTCTGATCAGTTGCATGCTTTTATGCAGTTTCTTGTTTTATATTTTATCGCATTCAAAATAAAGTGATTCACTTCTAGAATGTTTTGTATTACTGCAGTAAAGATGACTTAAACGAATAATTTATCTATCTGAATAGCAGGAACAGGAGGAAAACAGACACTGATTTTTCATAAGAAAATCATAGAAAGCTCATAGCCACTTTTAATTAGCATAAGAAAGGGTTATGGAGTATAATTGGGATATCAGAATGATTTTTAAAATCATTGCAATAGAAATAAACAGCCTGTTTACTTACTAATGCTTTTAATAGGGCCCATTCCTCAGCTTGCATGCCAAATTCAAGTAAAAGGGCTTTTGCTTGTGGTGATAACTGGTGCACTGGAAGGACAATGCTGTCACCTTCCACATGCAAAAAGCAAACTCTGGAGTTCCTCAACAACCTGATTAATGCTGAGCAAAGTGAAGACACAATTCTAATGCTCAATAGGGCAGTGGATCTACACTATCTATGAAAGCAATGGATAAGACTCAGGCCTGTCCACATTCCCTACTCCTGCAATGGACTGCCGACATCTACAACAGATCTCATCCATGGCAGACTCTCCCCTGCTGTGTGCACACACACAAATTGCTGCAGACATGCTGATTTTAAGACACTTGTGCCCCTTGGGAGTGAGAACGTAGGCCCTTATCCCACATTTATGCACCTGCTTAACTCCACTCATTACAAAAGAAATCCCATTGACTTCCATTGCACGAATAAAGGTCAGCATGCGTAAGTTTGTAGGATCAGGGCTATAGGTAATAAAGTGTTTAAGCTTTTATTTTGCCTAGCCATTTTAATTAAGGCATTTAAAACATTGCTGTGCTTCTGTTGCATGGGTTTTGAGGCATTCAGGTTACAGACTGTGCTCATCCCTACAATGTTGTTAGTCAGGCCTTCAATCTGTAACCCAAAACATGTCAGGTGTGCAAGGTAGCTGTGCTACAGAATGTGACCAAATAATGGGCACGTCTGTAAAGACATGTGCTTAAAAATTATTCTTGTCATGCAAACAATGTACTTTATTCTTCAATCTTATTCCTGATTTACAGCAGGAATAACTTGGTGTCCATGCAGCAGCCCTCTTATTAATCATAGAAATATAGGAGTGGACCTTGATAATTCATCTAGCCCAGTCCTCTGCACTGAGGCAAGACTTAGAATTATTTAAACCATTCCTGATAGATGTTTGCTTAACCTGTTCTTTAAAATCTCCAGTGACTGAGATTCACAACCTCCATAGATAATTTCTTCTACTGCTTAACTACCCTGACAGTTAAGAAGTTTTGCCTAAAGTGTAACCTAAATCTCCCATGCTGCAATTTAAGCCCATTACTTCTTGTCCTGTCCTCAGTAGTTAGGGGAGAACAATCTATCCTTTTTATAACAACCTTTTATGTCAGAGATCAGCAATCTCCAGTAGGGTTGCCAATCCTCCAGGATTGTCCTGGAGTCTCCAGGAATTAAAGATTAATCTTTAATGAAAGATTATGTCATGTGATGAAACCTCCAGGAATATGTCCAACCAAAATTGGCAATCTTATACTCCAGATGAGGCCTTATCACTGCTGAGTAGAGTGGAAGAATTACTTCTTGTGTCTTGCTTACAATACTTCTAAAACAACTCAGAATAACATTTGCTTTTGTTTGCAACAGTATTACATTGTTGGCTCCTATTTAGTTTGTGATTCAATCCAATCACCAGGTTCTTTTCTGCAGTACCCTTTATAGACAGTCATTTCTGATGCCAGATCAGATTCCCATGTCTACCCAGTCTGGTTCATCAAATGGAAGCCAACAGAATTTTTCACTGTCTTGCAGGACTGTTATGTAGATCATTACCAATAAGCACAAAGGCATTACTGTTCCAACAATCCTATTTAAGAAATTAAAGCCACACACATTTTAGTGTACATGGAGCAGTGAGGGGAAAAAAATCCTATGTTAAAAACCTTGCCACCCTATGTAAAGTTCTGCTCTTGAGATAGTTGCCTCCTCTTCTTTCTCAATATAATGTTTAGTCTTGGAACCAGGGCCTTATTCATAAATATTAATCTAACACTCTTGTGTTAGCAATAGTGACTTAAGTGATATATGCAAGGTTATTATATGTTGCTAGCAGCTTTTATAATTAGAAAATAGTTTCAAAAACATGAGCTACAATATTAAATGCTTAGTCACCCAGAAATGCTAAATTAAAAAGATAGGAAGAATATATTAATGAATTAAAGGCCTGGGCCTTTTCTTTTCCTAAAGCAGGTAAACATTATGGGCCAAATTCTGGGTCTCCACCCAGCTTTTAGTCATGCCTTACTCAGGCAAATTCCCAATGAAACAACAATTGCAAGATTTGACTGCATAAAAACTAACTCAAATTACTCAATCAGATCTTATAGGCTTAATTAGAGTTTGAAGCTGACCAAGGCTGGTTACTTCTGAGAATAAACAGATACTTTTCTGAAAGAGATCATATCAGAGATTTTGAATGAGGACACTCCTTCCAAGTAAATAAAACGAAAGCAAACACAAACCCAGTAAAATGTAAACCTATCTAATAGGGTAACGAGGAAACAGCCAAACATTTGAAGGGAGTTAATAGAATGCATCTTTGATTTGCAAAAGTCAAACCAAGCACAGTTATATCTTTCAGATAATGGTGCTCAGACAGCACATTCCCTGAAAAACATTTCTTTGAAAGTTTTGACTGTTAGGTAAATTATTTATGACTGTAGTGGAGTTCCCCATTTCAATGCTCATACTGCCACACCTTACTTAAGGGCAAAATGGTAACAGGAAATATTTCTAAGCCTCCTTGGGAGTGTCTTTTAAAAAAGCTTTTCCATGATTTTTGCTGTGATGTTTTATTAAAACTAAAAATATATTTTTGGATTTCTGCTTATTACAGCAGCACATATAGTTATTACTCCTCTATGGCATACCATGACATTCAGCTGACTTCAGTGGAAGTTCTGCATATGGAAGGCTTGCAGGATGAGCTCAAAGGCCCTGCTTCAATAAAGCACTGAAAAATGTGCTTCAGTCTATCCCTATTCAGCAGACTGTGCGCTCAGTTGAAAGCATATGCTTAAATCCCATTAAATTCAATGAGATTTTTGAAGGGGTGCTTTGCATCAATCAGGAACGATAAGGGCTTTATTCAAACCTTTCTGAGGCCAATGTGAGTCTTTCCATTATAAGCAGGGTTCTTTTGACCAAGTCCTATACCTACCTACCTACCTACCTAACATAATAGTAAGTGCTTGTATAAGGGGTTTTGGGCATTCATTGGGCTGACCAATATAGCTCACTAGAGTCTTTGCAATTTATGGGCAATGTGGCTATCCTCAAGGTATGCCATTAGTGTCTTTCTGGAAATTAAGAATTCTAGTGTTATCCTTGCAGAAACTGGTGGGTTTGTTTAATATCTGGCAAAGTGGTATGAACTTTGACTTGAGGTTTGCACTATTCAGTGAAATGCAGTTCAATATCTGAGTAGCCATTTTCTTACAGGCATATTCTTGGCTCACTCCCACATCCACTTCTTCAGCAGATATCATGTGTCCAGGCTGATTTCCTCCACTACAAATTCATTCTTTCCTCCTTTAGTTCTGCCATCTTCTTAGCTAAAGAACTCCATTTCTCAACACTGAATCCCATGTCTGCAATCTCAGCTGCCTTTTCATCAGCTTTGATTCACTCCTGAAACCCGCCCCTTCTCCCCTTCTACTTTTTCTGAACAGGATGTTGCAGATTTCTCCCAAGAGAAACAAAATAAGACATGACCTTTCTCCTTCACCTCTCTACTTGCCTTCCCTTCCTCCTTCCCCTCCCATAGCCCTCTGCTTTTTCTTTCCTGTTACGGTAATAGAAGTTTCTCTTCATCTGCTTTCCTGCTCCCACCCTTCCACTTGCCCCAGTGACCCCATGCCATGCTATCACCTGATCTTCCTCATGCCCACTCTCATTCCTTCCATTACTCTCCTCTGGCTCTCTCCTCTCAGGACACGCATGCGTTACTCTCTCATAACAAAAAAACCCTTGACCCTGCTGGTGTACACTAAACGTTCCTTAGTGTGCTTTAACATTAGCACTATGTTAAAGAGCACAAGAAGGGTCTATACAGACCAGTTAATGAACATGGCATTAGTGTGCGTTAGAAACCATAACCTCGTAGAGTGCATTACCTCATAGTATAAACAAGTCTTCAGTTAAGTTTGCATATAGCCTTGCGTGCACTGAGAGAAGGGATCTTTACCAGGATTAGGCCCCTGCTCTTTTACAGCCTTATCTTGCAGGGATGGCTTAACTGCTACAAATGTCAATGAGTCCAGTGAAGGGAAGTCAGCACCTCACAGGATGGGGGTGCAAAAGGGATCTTTAATAGAGATGGGACAAAATATTTCAAATAACTTCCCTCCTGCCCCCGGTAGCCTGCAGATACATGTATTTGCTAGGTAAGGCACAAGAATAAGTTAAAACAGTAAAACAATGAGCCTACAAGCCTCAGGCCTGTAAAAAATAAGAGTAGTTAAACAAGGTATAAGGCCCCCCAAAAGCCTTAGCATAAGCAGCTAACCAAGAGTAACCCTAGATCTTAAGGTATTACAGGATAGAATGCTATAATGACTAAACTGCTGACAGATAACCAGAAGATGCTAGTTTATACCTGCCTGAGATATTTTAAGTTAGGAACATCAGCAGATGCCCAACCACAAGAATGCCATGGTAACTAATGGATGTATATGCTAATAAGCTTGAGACAAAGGGTTTAGTAATCTGTGGGAGAAGGGCGCCCCAACAGTAATGGGGTGTCATAACTAGAACGGGAAGGGTAACAACCCTCCTGTAGACAATACTATAAAATCCCTCCTGAGTAGAGGCACCAAAATCCTTTTATCTATAATGGGTTAAGAAGCTCAGGTAACCTGGCTGACACCTGACCCAAATGACCAATAAGGGGACAAGATACTTTCAAATCTTGTGGGTAGGGGGGAAGGCTTTTGTTTGTGCTCTCTTTGTTTTTGGGTGTGTTCGCTCTTGGGACTAAGAGGGACCGGACATCAATCCATGTTCTCCAAATCTTTCTGCACAAGTCTCTCATATTTCAAACTTGTAAGTAACAGCCAGGCAAGGTGTGTTAGTTTTATCTTTGTTTTCTCAACTTGTAAATGTTCCTTTTGCTAGAGGGTTTACCTCTGTTTGCTGTAACTTTGAACCTAACGCTAGAGTGGGTTCCTCTGGGCTCTCTGAATCTGATTACTCTGTAAAGTTATTTTCATCCTGATTTTACAGAGGTGAAGTTTACCTTTTCTTTTAATAAAATAATTCTTTTAAGAACCTGATTGATTTTTCAGTGTTTTAAGATCCAAGGGTTTGGATCTGTGTTCACCAGGACTAACTGATGAGGGGATTACCAAGCCTTCCCAGGGAAAGGGGTGTAGGGGGTTGGGGGGATATTTCTCAAGCCTACCCGGGAAAAGGGGCGTAAGGGCTTAGGAGATATTTTGGGGGAAGAGGAACTCCAAGTGGTCCTTTCCCTGTTTCTTGTTAAAGCACTTGGTGGTGGCAGAGTACCAGGTTTTAACCTAAACTGGTAGAAATAAGCTTAGAGGGCTTTCATGCGGGTCCCCACATCTGCACCCTAGAGTTCAGAGTGGGGAAGGAACGTTGACATGGGGTGTGGAAGTTCAAATAAGGGAAAGTGGCTAAAACCCCTACTGAATATGCATTAGGCATAATTGAGTCAGTATAGCAAATTATAAAAGCTGTATCCTGGCCTGAGTGCTTTGGGAGATGCCAGCATGTTGACCATTGGTGGTGATGATGATGACAACTAGCACTTCAGGTTTTTCTGCAAGGGACAGTGTGAGGTTATGGATGCGCAGATGCTGGATTCTGCGTTACCACTATATACCCTCCTGGGTTAGAGTGTTTGTAACTTTGCTGACTGTGTTGATAAAACTATTACAAATCCATAAGGTTTTTCCCAAGTGTAAATGTTGCAACTGTGCACATTGGGGTTCCCAAATGAACAGTAATTTTAATGATACTGGGCCTGATCTTGGTAAAATAACCTAACAAACTTCACAGTGTTAATTGGGAATTGTTAAGTCATCAATCTAATACACTATCAATAGATCAGACAACACCCCCCACTGAAAAACGCAGATGTGGGTTGACCAAAATGTTTATGTTTTGCCAGAAATCTCACACACACACACACACACACACACACACACACACACACACACACACACACACACACACACACATATATAGTTGTGAGTCACCACAGACCAATTTCCCTCCCCTCCCCAATAATTTTTCCCACCAAACTGAAAAACTGATTATTCACACAACTCTAACCTTTAGCTTATAGCTGGACAAACAGCCAAATAACTGATCCATATCAAATAAGTAGCACAGACATTTGTAACTAGACACACAAAAGTCACTGAAGATCCTTAGAGGACTCCCAAACCAGCTCCAATTTTTCAACCTTTATCATCCAAACAGAACCATATTTGATTCATCTCAGATGTTACTAAGCCAACTCTGATTAATTCAAAAACAGCTGGTACTTCCATGCTTTTCCATTTCCTTTCAATGATCATATGTCCTGGAGGGAGAAATGAGTTAGCCATTTTTCTAGAGTGATTAAAATCACTCTCTCTCTCTGATGAACACTCAAATAATATTTGGGGGTTGAAAATGGCATCACTTGCATCACTGCTTGTAAACTTCTTTACTGGAGATCTTGAACTGAGTAACTTTATTGAATTGCTGTGTGGTTTTGGCCACGATCCATTTGTTGACTCTAACTTTGTGCTGGGAAGGATTTCCACCATTCATCCTCTAGCCTCCTGCTAGTAGCTTAGGTATGTGGCGTGGTCTGACTATGAAAAGGAGCCAAATTTTGCTCTTCTCTTAGGAGCAGAGACCATTATTTTTCCATGTTTGTACTGCACCTAGCAGAATGGAATCCTTGTCCATGCCTAGGCGTAATCAATCTCCCAAGCTGCTTTTTATCCATTGTATCCAAGGACTTTACCAGGTGCATTTTCTCTTTTCCTTGTTCTATTTCCCTTAACCCAAAATAAACAAAATAAAATAGATTGTAACTTTGTACTTTGCTCTCTTACTTCTGAATCCATTAGGATCTGTTATTGCAAGTGTTTGGAGTGTGAGCCTCCATTTGCTGAGGTTGGGGTACAATACCTGTCAAGACTACACAACTGTAACTTTTTGGGGATCATCCAGACCACTAAGGAGGTCTGTCACAACCTCCCTTGTAAGTTTTGGAGTCTTAATTCTATGGTTCACTGCTCTTACACCAGTACCCAGGCAATGGTCCCACATTGGCTTCCACCAACCTAAGTACTTCTTGCAGGGTGATGTCAGCAATCCCTTCTGGTCCCAAGGCCCCCCAAGTCCATCTCCTGGAGTTCTTAACTATCACACACCTCTGGAGTTCAGACACTCAGACTGTTCTCCTCTGGCTTTCAGGCCCAAAGGCATGACACCTGCCCTCGATTATCAGTTCACTTTGATGCACACAGTCCATACAGTTTTCACAACACAGAGCTGCTTGAGATAAAAATAAATACCGTTTATTCAACAGAAAAATCATAGATTCAAAGATGAAATGGTAAGGAAAACCAAACATACACATTACACAGTAAATAAACATGAAAACCCAATCTCAGGCTTTACACTTCTATATTAGCTAAATTCCCTGTTCTAATACAAGTTACTTATTGCCTTTAAACAGTTTCCCAGCATGCCCTCTGTCTTACAGAAGATGCAATCCTTCACAGGCAGTATCCCACTTAGGTGCTGGCCAGGAGTTTTTGGATAGCCTTTGCTTCATATCCTTTGCTTTTTAAATGTTGGTTGCACCCTCCCCATCCCTTTTTCTCAGACTATGGTTATTCATGGATACACAGAGCAGGGGGGCTTCCTCAAATTGAATTTTCTTTTCAGTTTCAAGTTGTCTCTTCTTAGCTGGACAATGCTAGCCACTTGGAGCTAGTTTCCTGTAAACACCTGGCTTGAGATGCACCCTCCCTGCCTGATTGCAGCAACACTTTGCTGTGAAGCAATGCTATAGTTGCACTATCATTACAATTACAGTTTTCACACACGCCCATGCATGCATTCGTAACCACAATCTGTATACCTAATAACTATTGGGCTCAGTACATTACAAGTTTTTGTAAGAGACCTTACTTGACATTTTTATACACAGTAATACCATAAAGCCAGTTGATTAATTTGCTTATTATGGAGGGTTTGGCCCCAACCCCCACCCTCGGTCTCTCCTTGAGGTTCTGGACCTTGACTGTTACCCTAGGACTACTAGGTGCTACAGTAATACAAAAAAAATTCCTTCACATCTATTTGAAGGTCATAGCCTTTCATGCTTCCCTACACCAAAAATATATCCCCCAACCAAGTTCTGCCCTCTCTTGTCACTGTGTAGACTTACCCCAAGAGCACTCCCTCCTCTCCCGCATGCAGGAAGCAGCACTGCAGGGATTTTTCTGCTTTAGCACCACCTGCTGTCTGTTACTCTGGTATTGGAGCTGTAAGCAGCTTCCATGGCCAGGCCCTCTGGCCAAGTCCCCTTTCAGTTCAGCCCCCTTCTGGGACAAACAGGGAAAGTACTAACAGAAAACTCAAAGTCTAGTGTTCTTTATACTAGGCCTGCAGCCCCTACTTGAGATTCATCTGTTTTTGCTTCTGTGTCCTCAGGCTTGTACTTTCCTTGTTTCTGAGGAAGGTAGGGGAACACAGGCCCACCCTCTCCTCTGGTTTCAGCCCAGGGACCTTGTCTTAGGTAGCTAAGGACAGCTTTGTATAATCTCTTGCCACTTCACCAGACTGTTCCTATTTTTTCTCTGTTTGTCAACATCTCTGCAGGCTACAGAATCCACTACTCCCACTCTGGAGTTCTGTCTCCTTGTCAGGCTTCTTCCCAGCAGGTTACTGAAGAGCTTCCTCAGTGCTACTCTCAGCCTCTGTGTGTGCAGTTGGGTTGAATTTCAGGAAGCCAGTCTCTGTCTCTCCCCACCCCAGTTGTCTGCCTCCCTTAGGATTGGAATCCCTGCAGCCCTCCTTCTGGAGTTGATGCTGCCTGCACAATCTGTTACACTTCAAGCAGTTCTGGTTTACCCCCTTAAGACAGGAGTTCCCCTCCCACAGGTCTCCTGCTTGTAGCGGGGGTTGTAATTTAGGCCAATTCTATTACCTTCGCCAGCTTTTCCTTCCCCCTTTCCCATTCTTAGTCCTCATGCTTAGAGGATTAAGCAGTAATCCTTCTCCAGTTGGATTCTGCTCTGCTGTGATGGAGGAGGCAGCATATATGCTGGGACCATTGCCTCTCTATCACTGAATCATAGGACTGGAAGGAATATCAAAAGGTCTTCTAGTTCAGTCCCCTGCATTCAAGGCAGGACTAAGTATTATCTAGACCATCCCTGACAGGTGTTTTTCTAACCTGTGCTTGAAAATCTCGGTGTTGGAGGTTCCACAACCTCTGTAGGCAATTTATTCCAGTGCTTAACCACCCTGGCATTATAAAGTTTTTCCTAATGTTCAACCTAAAGCTAAATTCCCTTGCTGCAATTTAAACCCATTGCTTCTTACCCTACCCTCAGAGGTTAAAAACAACATTTTTCTCCCCCTCAGCCTTTTATGTACTTGAAAACTGTTATGTCTCCCCTTAATCTTTTCTTCTTCAGACTAAACAAACTGATTTTTTTTCAACCTTCTCTCATAGGTCATGTTTTCTAGACCTTTAATCATTTTTGTTGCTCTTCTCTGGACTTTCTCCAATTTGTTCACATCTTTCCCAAAATGTGGCACCCAGAACTGGACACAATACTGCAGCTGAGGTCTAATCAGTGCAGCGTAGAGCAGAAGAACTACTTCTTGTGTCTTGCTTACAACACTTCTGGTAATACATTGCAGAATGATGTATGCTTTTTTTTGCAACAGTGTTATGCTGTTGACTCATATTTAGCTTGTGATCCACTATGACCCCCAGATCTTTCTGCATTACTCCTTCCTAGGCAGTCATTTCCCATTTTGTATGTGTCCAACTGATTGTTCATTCCTAAGTGGAGTACTTTGCATTTGTCCTTATTGAATTTCATCCTATTTATTTCAAACTATTTCTCCAGATCATTTTGAACTTTGATCCTATCCTCCAAAGCACTTGCAACCTCTCCCAACTTGGTATCATCCACAAACTTTATAAGTGTACTCTCTATGCCATTATCTAAATAATTGATGAATATATTGAACAGAATCAGATCCAGAACTGATCCCTGCGTGACCACAGTTGACTGACTGTGAACCACTGATAACTATGCACCTACCTAATAGCAGGTCCATGTAGGTTGTATTTCCCTAGTTTGTTTATGAGAAGGTTATGCAAGACAGTATCAAAAGCCTTACAAAAGTCAAGATATACACATCTACTGCTTCCCACTATCCACAAGGCTTATTACCCAGTCAAAGAAAGCTGTTAGATTGGTTTGACGTGATTTATTCTTGACTAATCCCTGCTGACTATTATTTATCTCCTGATTATCTTCTAGGTGTTTGAAAATTGATTGCTTAATTATTTGCTCCATTATCTTTCCGGGTACTGAAGTTAAGCTGACAGGTCTGTAATTCGCTGGGTTGTTTCCCTTTTTACAGATGGGCACTATATCTGCTATTTTCCAGCCATCTGAAATCTCTCCTGTCTTCCATAACCTTTAGAAGATAATCACTAATGACTCAGATACCATCTCACTCAGGCCCTTGAGTATTCTAGGATGTATTTAATCAGACTCTGATGACTTGAAAACATCTAACTTATCTAAGTAATTTTTAATGTGCTTTTCCCCCTATTTTAGTCTCAGATCCTATCTCATTTTCACTGGCATTCACTATGTTAGATGTCCAATCACTACTAAACATGTTCAATCATTATCAATATCTTATATTTCCTAGTATACATCAGACCTCCAAAAATATTAAAGAGCCATGCCATATAAGGGGATGTGGTGACCCCTCAGACCATTACCTTTAAGGTGAAAGACTACCCTGTTGCAATCTCTATAACAAGTTCATAGCAACCTTTCTCCTGTCCAGAGAGAGAGAAATCAGACTTATGTACATATTTACGCATATATGGCCTGATATTTGAAGATGCTGAGCACCCATTGATTGCACTAAAGACAATGGGATCTTTAGGTGCAAAGCACCTCTGGAAATCAAGGCATTATATCATTAAGTTCCATCAATGTGGATTGACATGCCTAACTTTTTAAGTATCTGCATTTCAATTTTGAGAATATAGTATTTGTGGGCCAGATCTTGCTCACATAGTTTTCATGAGTAATTCAAGTAACTTCAATCAGCATGCAAAATATTTCTTTTTAGCAGCAAGGACACTTGCATTATTTATTATCATTATTTATTATTATTAATTATGTCAACCACTTACAAAGTATCAACTGTAAAATGAGACAAGAATCTGTTGGTTTATAAATAGCTCACATAAAATCATTTGTATGTATTGAGTGGCAATCATCTTAACTTCTCAGTTATACTTGTGGTGAAAAAGGAAGAAAAGTATTTCCCATCTGGGTAGAAACAAGGATAATGCACTTTGAATCTCTGTTTTTGGAGAGTTCTTCTGCAGGTCATATTCCACATTTTAGTACTCAGCAGATAGGCCTTATCAAGAACTACAGGGTTTATATTCAATGTTAGGCTTCAGTAGTAACTGAATTTCTGATAATAACATGGGAGAACTGAACTCATGTCAGCATCTCACACTAGGTGAAGTAAATTCAATATTGTAACAACATTTGTTTAGATTTATTTTTCCACCTGTTCTTGAGGTGTATAACCCTAATTAAATTTGAGATATGCTTTTCTGATTTCACTTTGCTTACTTTGCATTCTCTCTTGATCCCTAATGTCTTTAATAATTCAATGATAATTATTAAAGCATGGGGCATTTCTTGAGGATTAATGACCAGCTGGGAGAGTTGATGGCTTAAGGCAAAGCAGGGAGCCATTAACCTCAGCTGGTCGTTAATTCCCTAAGAACAGCCTTGGGCGTGGGACATTTTGCTACTGCAACTAATTTTAAATTTCAAAGAAAAAAGTTAATTTTATGTTTCTGCTGTAGCATCAATCAGAACATCATTGCTCCTGAGCCTGTAGATTTTAGATACTTCACATGGGGTACAGCAGTCAGTCTGACTCCTTTGTTTCTTCTACAAGAATCAAAAAGGGACTAAGGACACAGTCCTAGAAACCCCTGTGTGAGTAGTCCTTACTCACACAAGTAGTTCCATTGCCTTTCAGAGGGATTATTCACATGAGGAAATACTAATACTTATATTGAGTATAGCTTTCCAGGTTTAAGCCGCTATGCTCTATCTGTTTACTCCACAATATACAATATTTTAAAAAGTAGTGAGTTTTTTTAAAGTTTGGTTGCAGGAACTGAAAATTATTAAATAAGTTTAAAAATGTTATAAACTATAGGGTCGGTCAGGATTTTTTTGACAAAAAAATGTGAATTTGTCAAAACTGAATTTTTTCACTGGAAAAGGGACAGTTTCAAGAAATTTTTTTACTTGAAAATATGTAGAGGAATTTCAAAATTGTTTAAATGTTTCATTTAGACATTTTCAAAATGAAATAATCTAGCTTTCTGGTTCAAAATGACATTTTGTTTAGAAAACTGAGTGAATTAAAACAAAATTTTGGTCAAAATTGGAACAAAACATTCTGAAATTATCAAAACAAAATGTTTAGATTGTCCCAGATCTATTTATCTATTGGATTTTCAGTTTTCAAAATTTCAAATATGTCCCATTTCAGGACAGGAAAATTGTTCAGTATCTCTCACTATCACGCAAAATTTTCTAACGGTTTCCCCTCCCAGGTCTAATAAGTTAGTGTCCATTCCCCTTATTTCAGAGCATGCATCTTGCTTAATCTGTTCATGTACAGGAAACAGCTAACCCTTTAAAATATTAAATAATGTCATAATAGCTAAGAACTACAGATATAATATTTTTCATTTGTCATCAGCTGTATGCTGATTTACATATTAATTGCATAGGCAAAATTTTGGGGCTCATGCAAAATTTTAAATAGAAACCTGCCTAAATTTCCATTCAAGTTCACATTTTTTAAAAAGACACTAATCAAATATCAAAACCCAGACAATGGCAAACCTAGCGGCCCAGGAACATATTTCATTTCTTTACTTGAAATCTAGGGAAGCAAATGCTACCCTTGGTGCTTTTCAACATGATACAATATTCAGCAGTTCCAACTTCATCAGCATGGAATTGCACAAACAGCCATTATAATAAAATGTGACTTCACAGCGGTGCTGTTCTGTCTGTTCTTTCATGTATTATTAAGATAGGTATGCAAGGTAGTGAAGATGACTTTGAAATAGCCTCTGAAGTTCCTGACTGGATACCAACTATTACTTTGTAGCAAGCATCAGAACTAAATTGACTGTTACAAAGAGAAACAATGGAAGTGTTAAAGTATGTGGCATATGATTCCAAAGTGTAAGAATGACATGCTATCCTGGCTGGCTTTGTCTATTGAACAGTTTGGTATAATACTGCAACACTGTACCAAAGGGAAATAATCTTAATGGAAACAGTTAACTCATACTAATGATCAGAGATAGGTTCAAGTTGCAGAATTTAGATATGAACTTTGAAGATCCCTAAACTTGAGGGGTGTTAGGATCTGAGGTCTTGGTTCAGGCATTTATAAACACAGGGGCCATTTGCAAAATTCACATCCAAATCTGGCATTGATATCAAATGCCTCCAATGTCAGGTACGCTCAGATAATACATTTGTTACTCTTCATGGTGGTCTGAATTTGGTATTAGGGATCATCCCATGTGCAATGATGGTGGCCAGATCGGCCCTGAATCACATCAACAACATATACTTGATACCTTCCTTTCCTCCCCACACTGATAAATACTACAGCTTCATCTAGATGTGTTTTCAAAGTGCACATGGGACTGCTTGTCAAGCTATTGGGAAGACACCATCTCAGGTAATAGTTTTGTGCCCATCTACTCCATGCTTTTCAAAGGCTTTCCTTTAACAGTTACTACAGTTCATTTGCTGGCAAATGTGTTCTCTGTTGTTAATCAGTCAGTCATTAACCTTAGTGATATCAATGTGTTGTCACAGTGCATTTCAATTACATGAATAGACAGCATACAGCAGAGACCATACATATGCTGCAAGGTATTGCTGCGTTATTTATTGCATCCTGGATTCTCATTGAGAGTCATTTCTATCTGGGGTTTTCCACTATTACTTCATTCAGCTCTTGAGACATTACTAAGCCTATTGATAGTGCAGCATAAATCAAAGCTCAGTCACAAATAACAATGGTTAGGCTGCTGGTGTGCTGACACCACTACCCATCATGACAACCAATACTGTCTCACTGTTTCCTTGTACTCCCCCATGTGTGTCTGTGTCTATCTGTGCTCTCATCTTACACTCAGACTACAAGCTCTTTGGTGCAGGTGCCACCTTTTTGTTCTGTGTCTAGAACAATGGGGGCCCTGGTCCATGACTAAGGGCTACAGGAATATAAACAATAATTTAAAAAAAGGGAATGACACCAGACATTAGTATGGGCATGTAGCAGGGTGGTTACCCCTCTCCTGCCCTGAAGGGCTTAAAATGGCCCTGGAAGAGGCTGGGCTGATTGGAAAGCAGCCACAGCTGTGACTAGCTTAAAGCAGGCCCAGCTGGTCCTTATGAAAAGGTTGTGAGCCAGAGGCCCAAGAGAAGTCTCTCTCCAGGCTGGGAGAGAGCAGGGCCTGGCTACCTGTAGAGAAGGTACTGGAAGTGAAGTAGGGCTGAGGAGAGCCGAAGGAGCAGGGGAGCTCCAGGCTGGCAACTCCCCAGGCTGCAGGGCCTGGTCCAAGGCCCATAGAGGTACTGGGAGGCAGAGGAAGGCAGCAGGTCCAAACTCCTTGCCTGTAATGAGGGGCTTTTACACTGCGGTCTGCCCCAGGGAGCGAGGGTTTGGTGATGACTGGCAGTAGCCCAGACTAAGGCAAGGTGGGAATTAGAGGGATGAGGGCTCCCCAGAGAGGGGAGACTCATAGAGACTTGTGGGGGTATTGCCAGGGGGCAGCCCCAGGGTAAAGGGCACCGGGGTCCAGGAGGGACACGGGGCCCACTACAAGTGGGACACTGGCCCTGTAGAGGGCACTCTTGAGGCTGGAGCTAGATTCAACAGCTAATTCCCAACAATCAGCAGGAGGTGCTGCAGGAGTGAGTTCTGCATGGTTACAGGGCACCCTGTAAGGAAGCAGGTTTCTTTAAATCAGTGATCCCCTCAAACTTTTCACATCACCTCTCCCCCCCTTACCCCAGTCCATGCCCTCCTTCAGGAGCTGGGGCTTCGTGGGGGGGGGGTGAGGGTGTGGACTGGGGTAAGGAGGTTGGGGCTATAGCTGGGGGAGGGTCTGGGGCTGGGAGTGGAGACAGAGGCTGGGAGCAGAGTGGGTCTGGGTGGTACTCCCTTCCTGCCCCCTGTGGGGGCTTTCCCAGCCCCTGCTGCACCCCGTGAACATTCCTCCATGCAGCCCTTGGGGGGGCACCACCCACAGTTTGGGGATCACTGCTTTAAACCATGGTGCAAGGTAGGTATGCCCCATCACAGGGAGCAAATAACATGGTTTTTGTAGAGTCCATGTTGCAGACATGTAACATGAATTATTTCCCTCTATTGATTCCCTCAGCGTGGCCTCACTGCTCTTTCCTGGTCCCTTGTTTTCTGCTGGATGCAAGAATAATCTAGGGAAGTAGTAGAGAAGGGTGGTGGGAAGGAGGAGAAAAATAAAGAGAATTTCCTCTGCCCCATATTGACCTTTCTACTGCAACAAGGACAAGTGCAGAGTCCTGCACTTAGGATGGAAGAATCCCCTGTACTGCTATACTAGGGACCAAATGGCTAGGCAGCAGTTCTGCAGAAAAAGACCTAGCAGTTACAATGGACGAGATGCTGGATATTAGTCAACAGTGTGCCCTTGTTGCAATGAAGGCTAATGACATTTTGGGCTGTATAAGTAGGGGTATTGCCAGCAGATTGAGGGACGTGATCATTCCCCTCTATTTGGTGAGGCTTCATCTGGAGTACTGTATCCAGTTTTCAACCCCACACTACAAGAAGGATGTGGAAAAATTGGAAAGACTCCAGCAGAGGGCAACAAAAATGATTAGGGGGCTGGAGCACATGATTTATGAGGAGAGGCTGAGGGAACTGGGATTGTTTAGTATGCAGAAGAGAAGAATGAAGGGGGATTTGATAGATGCTTTCAACTACCTGAAAGGGGGTTCCAAAGAGGATGGATCTAAACTGTTCTCAGTGATAGCAGATGACAGAACTAGAGTAATGGTCTCAAGTTGCAGTGGGGAGGTTTAGGTTGGATATTAGGAAAAACTTTTTCACTAGGAGGGTGGTAAAGCACTGGAATAGGTTACCTAGGGGAGGTGGTAGAAACTCCTTCCTTAGAGGTTTTTAAGGTCAGGCTTGACAAAGCACTGGCTCGTATGATTTAGTTGGGGATTGGTCCTTTGAGCAGGGGGTTGCACTAGATGACCTCCTGAGGTCCCTTCCAACCCTGATATTCTATGATCCTCTTTCGTTGGGTTTAAATTATCTGGATAATTCCCAGTGTGTATTTGTCCTTGGTGTGTTTTTGCACCAAAGAATGACTAGTTAACTTTCTCCTTACTTATCTTACTGTGGAGCATACAAATCCTCATCTCAAGCTCTTTCTTGTATCACATTGTCATTCCTCCCCCAACTCCTAAGAACACTGCAAGGATCCTTTCCTCCGCAACATATGCAAATAAATTTGGAAAGTTAAGAAAATTTTCAAAATTTAATACAGGGGAATTTTTTCCTTTTGTTTTTGGGGAAGTTGCTGTGTGTGTGTTGAAAATTGTGATTATAATAATAATATATCTTCTGCCTTAAATATGGTCATGCCATAATGTAAAAAAGTGTAGAGAAGAGCACTGGTGAAATGACAGAGCCATAGCAGGAGGCACATGTTACCTCCTAAAACATGTAAGCTTTGTTCTGAGAAAACAAACAACAAATACAGAGCTTACTGAGTGAAAGATAAGAAGAATCAGAGGAAGATGCTTTCTAGCTACAAATAAAGCCACAGAATTACTCCGCTGAAATGGACTTGCCCAAATTATTGTAACACATGCCTTTCTTTGTTCTAGCATTTCTGAATCTATAAAGTCATCCTATAGTAAACTGGGCAATGGGAAGGCAGTACAGTTTAGCAGCTAGGGAACTAGACTTGAAATCAGGGGACTTGGCTTCTATTCTTGGCTCTGCCACTGACCTCCAGGGTACTGTCCACTGACTTGGACAAGTCACTTCATCACTCTGTGCCTCTGCTCCCTCCCACACTTTATCTTGTCTATTTGGATTGCAATCTCTTCAAGGCAGGGATTGTTTCTTACTATGGGTACATATAGCACCTAACATAATAGGGCCTCAATCTTGACTGAGACTTCTAGGCACTACTGCAATAGAATTTTTTAAAAAAATTAAACTGAATATTACCTAGTGTTTAATTGGTAATATGTTAAATTACCAAATGGCTTTCCTATGATACATTTTACAACTGAGAGAAATTTCACAAATTAACTATGTTGCACAAGGTGGGTGAGGTACCCATATGGGACCAAAATGGCTACAACACTGCAAACAACTTTCAAATGACTCGTGCAACTTTAACATCACATGTGAGAAAGCAGAAATAGGCATTTCATCCATTATTAGCTCTCATTGCCTTTTACGTACCCTACTAGAAGTAACTCATTTTGTGCCTTAGTCTTTCTGATTTTGTGCCTACAAGCATCTGTTATTCATTTGTACTCCTCCTTAGTAATTTATCCATGCTTCCACTTGTTATAGGATTCCTTTTTGACTTTCAGGTAATTAAAAAGCTTCTGATGCAGCGATACTGGACTCTTACTATTTTTTCCAATCTTTCCTTTGTATTGGGATAGTTTGATGTTGTGCCTTAAATATTATCTCTAAAAAATTGCCTGCCCTCCTGAACCTCTTTTTCCCGTAGGTTTTCTTCCCATGGGACCTTAACTATTAATTCTTAGAGTTAGTTAAAGTGTGCTTTTTTGAATAATATCTATAGATACTACATATTGTAGTTATACAAATTTGGCAAATAGGCTGACAATAGTAAAATATTATTCACAAAGGGCCTGTTTTTCATAAGTTTGCAAATCTTACTATCACTAGACCCACTTAGAATTCTAAGGTAATAGGTCAAGGATAAGATAACTAAGATATCACTAATGTAAATTGCAAATCTCAGAACAGAGTATCCTATTGCAAAATCTGGTCCATTGGGTCTCAAAACCCATAGTTCTGTTAATATAACTTTTACATGTAACACATACTGCAAATCTGTGTTAGAGGATGCCCCTTGGGAAGGAAAAGTTATGGAGGTTGCTCAGTGAGGTTTGAAAGATTTTTCAGTTTCATTCCCACGTGAGTGAAGCAGATGTCCATTCCAAGACCTTATGCTGGGTTTTGGACCTAGTATTGCAGAACTGATGAGATGACTTCCAACTATTGCCAGAATTACTGTGTAATGATGAACAAGTGAGTAATTCCCCTTGGGATTTTTTTATTATTATCTCATTGATAATTTAAAGCCAGAAAGAGACCGTTTCACTCTCTGACACATAACTTCATCTTGTGGTGAAGGTGCTCATAGAAATGTACTGTCCTAGAAATGAATTTTCTTTATAACCACATAAATTACCCAGTATGAAGTCCTACAATTTGTCAAACAGTTTTTACTTCCTATTGCAAAGAATGCTTCAAATAAACTGTTTCCTCCTGAAATGGGGTAGCTGAGGCAATGAACTACTAACCAAGAAAAATCTTGAGGGGCATAGAAAGGTTTTTTGTAAGAAACCCCACCCCCTCCCCCAAAAGGCTAAGACACCACACAGTTCACATCAAATTAAAATGCTAATGTAAATGGCATATGCAGCACAGTATTATAGCCATAGTGGTCCCAGGATATTAGAGAGATAGGGTGGGTGAGGTAATATCTTTTATTGGACATCCTTCTTTTGGTGAGAGACAAGCGTTCGAGCTTACACACAGTTCTTCTTCAAATCTGGGAAAAACTGAAGAAGAGCCCTGTATAAGCTCGAAAGCTTGTCTCTTACCCCAACATAAGCTGATCCAGAAAAAAAAATATCTAACCCACCTTCTCTCTCTAATCGAAATGGTGGCAGTCTCAGATCAAGTTTTAGTTTTATTTTTAGCCAGGGTTATTCCATCACAATGTACCAAGGAAAGCGGTGTGCTCTCATCAAATCAATTCATTAATGCAAAGTGTGGCAGCCCAAAGAACTCTTGATCAACATTAATTTTGTTTTATTCTTCTTCCTGTTAGAGCTGTTCTCTGGGGAAACAAAACATAACAAAAACAAAAATCCTTTTGCATGTGAAAGAGGGTTTTTGCACTGAGCTACACATGGAAATATATTAGGGTGAACTAGAGACACAGAAAACCATTAAGTTTGCAGAATAAACAGTTTTAGCCAGTTAATGTTACACTAAATATGTTGAGCTGTGATATTCTGCTTTTACAGTTAAAAGGCACCACACAAAATATGTATGTGTAGGTATAGACATGCCCACTAAACCACTGAGTGGGAAATACATGCAACGGAGCCATTGTATAGTATGTGTCAGTCTGCTGTCCATGAAAATTCATAACTCAAGATTCTGAGGCTACGAATGCTTAATTTCTTTCTACCATCTTTCCCTCACCCTACAAAAAAAAAAGTGGATTTAATACTGGCAAAAGATACTACACTGACAACCAATAACTCTACTGGCAGTCAGAGGATAAACAGGTGGATGCAGTTGGAATACATTTATTCAGTGACAGCTCAGAAGGAATCTGACACTCCACACATGTAATGGTTCGCAAATCCCAGAGGTAAAAATCTTTAGCTTCATCTCTTGACTCTGACCAAATATTGCTATGGAATAAGAGGGGTTATAAATGAAATATATTATGGTACTTCAGAGTGCTACTAATACTTAAAAATCACCTTCTCTTCCTAAGGTAGGTTCAGCAACGTGGCAATCAACCCTTCACTGGACCTTGCCATTTCAGAATCTAAGCATAACAAAACTATTGTACTGAAATATACCATAATTATACCAAAACAAAGTGCAAAGCCCCACTCATTTGATCTCACATGAGGAGTAAGTGGAGTATAACTAGATCCACAGATATTTCTTCAAATCCAGATTGATGGCTATGTATGCATCTTCCTAAAATATTATAATCTATTACCTCCTGAGTACCAGCAGCATGCTTGGTACATACAAGACACACAAAACCAGGTTCAAAGGGTGCAGGTGACAAAACCCTGCAGGTAAGCATTAAAAAATGGTGACCTTAACAGAGGGCTAGTTATGGGAGGGAGCAGGGGCAGGCAAACATGAAAAATTATAATAGGATCATAGATGCAACAAGAGGGAAATTGTTTGGGGAATCTGATCAACATCTTAGATGTCTATGCAAAAATGCAAGGAGTAAAGGGAATAAATAGGAAGAATTGGAATTATTGCTACATAACTGGCATCACAGCTCTTGGTGGATATAGCTTGTTCAGGAAAGACAGCTAGCATAAAGAGAGAGGAGGTGTTGCATTATACATCAGGAATATATACACTTGTTCCAAGGTCCAGAGGAGTGACAGGCAAATCAGCTGAAAGTCTCTGGGTAAAGATAACAGATAAAAAAAATAGAGGTGATGTGTGATGGTAAGGGTCTAGTATAGACCACCATATCAAGAAGAGGAGGTGGATGAGGCATTTCTAGAACAGACATACCTCCCAAAAAACAAAAAATTGTAGTAATGGGGGGACTGGACTTAGTGATAAGTGGTCACTGAAACCAAAAATCACAAAATATTCAGGTTGCTCCCAGTCCCTTAGTCCAAAACAATTTGTACGCAAGATCTCACACTAAGGACAATATTGACAGCTAATTCTATAGCAAACTAAGGATTTATTAACTAGGAAAAATAAATGAGTCTAAACACTAAATGCATCCTTGCAAGTCCAACACCTATCTCGAACAATACTAACAGACAAGTGATCTGGTCTGGTTTCCAGCTATGAATTTGTCAGTGTTCAGCTGACACCTACAGACTTGGAAAGAGCAGGCATCTAATCTACCAGCATCACTAAGAACACAAAAAGAATAACACAAGCATGTAGGAACAAAATCAGAAAGGCTAAGGCACAAAATGAATTCCACCTACTGAGAGACATAAAAGGCAAAAAAGAGAGGTAGTTTAAATACATCAAGAGAAAAACAAAGGAAAGCACAGGTCTTCTACTTATCAGGTAAGGAAAGCTAATAAGTGATGAAGTGAAGAAGGCTGAGGTATTTAATGGTCATTTTGCTTCATTCTTCACTAAAAAGATAATTGTGACCAGATACTCAACATAATTAATATTTACAAGGGAGAAGGAACACAAGACAAAATAGGGAAAAAACAAGATAAAGAATATTTAGATAATTTGGATGCATTCACATAGGCAGATCGTGGTGAAATTCATTCTAGAGTACTTAAGGAACTAACTGAAATAATCTCAGAACAGTTAACAATTATATTTGAGAATTCATGGAGGATGGGCGAGACCCCAGAGGGATGGAAAAGGACAAACATAGCACCTATCTTTAAAAAGGGGAACAAAGAGGACTGGGGGAATTACAGATCAGTCAGCCTAACTTCACTACCTGGAAAGATATTGGAACAAATTGTTAAACAATCAGTTTGTAAGCCCTTACAGGATAACAGCATTAAAGGAATAGCATGGATCTGTCAAGAACAAATTATGTCAAACTAATCTAATTTTCTTCATTGACAGTTTACTGGCCTACTGGATAGAGAGGAAGTGGTAGATGGAATATATCTTGATTTTAGTAAGGCTTTTGACATTCTCATCAGCAAACACGGGTAATGTTATCTAGATACATAAGGTGTGTGCATAACTGGCTGAAAACCATACTCAAAAAGTAGTTATCAATGGTTTGCTGTCAAACTAGGGGGATGTATCTAGTGCAGTCCCACACGTGTTAGTCCTGGGTCTGATACTATTCAATATTTTCATTAATGACTTACATAATGGAGTGGAGAGTATGTTTATCAAATTTGCAGATGACACCATGATGAGAGGGGTTGCTGCACTTTAAAGGATAGGATTAGAATTCAAAACAACCTTGACAAATTAGAAAATTGGTCTGAATTTAACGGGATGAAATTCAGTAAATACAAGTGCAGAGTACTTTACTTAGGAAGGAAAAATCAAATGCACAATGAAAAAATGGGGAATTTACTTGGTTCCACCTCAGCCCAGAAGGCTGGATGATATCTCGAGGTCCCTTCCAACTCTACACTTCTATGATTGTAAGAAGACATGATTCCTGCCCCATCAAGCTTACAGTCTAAATTAAACAAGGACAATGTACTCCAAATATATCATCTGTATATAAAGCAAACATGACACAAAGGCATTTCAAATCTTTATGTAGGAAGTGATTTGCTATACTAGATATATTCACTATTAAGTGGTTACTATTGAAAATCCTCAGAGAAGAAGAGGGATCTAGATACTTCTGAACACTTATACATCTATGTAAAGCGAGTTTGCTACAGTTATGTAAAATATTTATGGTCCAAAATATCCTGATTCAGTTCACCTTCAAGTCATGATGCAAGGTCAATCTGTTTGCTTGGACTGCTGCAGAGGTGGATATTTGAAGGTAATCAGATTTGTGTGGGGAAGAGGAGTGGAGCTGCATGTTCTGATGGCTGCTTCATTTTATTTGGCTTTGTAATACGTATCTGGACACTCGAGGCTTGGATAAGTGTATAAGTGTCAAGAAGTGAACAGCTCCACGTGTGACACTTAATGCAGATTAACCACTTTACATATTGTACATCATTTGCATATTGTTTGAAACCTGGATTTACAAATAATTGTGAAAGTTGTTCATTTGATATCACGTTTCCCTCACAGAGTTTCCTGTGAGCAGTGGGAGCAGGTATAGGGAGGCAGGATTTTATTCTTTGCACATATCAGAAGACTGGGAGTCATGGCGGGGAGCCAGGAACAACTGTGGGAATCTGGTAGGAAGGATGTAGCCTGAGGAGTTATTGGAGAAAAATTCAGGACAGGTGAGGGAGTGCTGCAAGTCAGTATTATTCCTATTCCCTCTTCCCATGCTGTCCCCCATGAGCTGCTCCTCTTCATTAAATTGCCCCATTAGCCAATTCCCCTCCCAATAGCTCATGCTTCTTCCTTAGCTTCTGTCCCCCAACAGTTCCTGATCTACCTTAGCTCACTTAGCAGCTCCTGATCCTCCCCCTAATTCCCTCCTTAGCTCCCCTCACTAGTCTCTGCATCTGTCAGAATAGATCTTGCTGCCCCATTTAACCTCTGTGTCCCCTATTATCCTGGCAGGTCCTATGACTGCTGCCAAAGCCTTATTTCCTCTTCCAGCAGGTCTGGGATATGACCATGCGGAAGGAGAGGCAGAGAAGCTGCCAGCTCAGCAAGCACCACAGTGGTCCCTGCCAGCAGCCAACACAAAACACCACTCAAACCCAATTGCTTTCCCAAAGCCTAGCTGAATGCATGACATTCAGCCTGGGCTGCAACAATGTGCGAGGGGCAGGCTGAAAATATTGCATCACACAAGATGCATGGCACTTGACAAGTCTGTGTGTGCCCCTTTTTATTTTTGTATTAATTGAAAAGAAATAAAGGGCCATAGGCTAGTCAAAGGTCTGAGTGTAATTATCATCATTTGACAAATGCACATCCAGAAATCATAAAAGGGGGAACAGTACTGTTACATGCACTGACCGCTCAACCTCAGCAAACAGGACATGCCAAGGCTAGAAAGTGATTTAAGCACCTCCTTCTGACATGGCTAAAGAAAACCAGAAGCATGGGATCATCCGTACAAATGCCCTTGGAATGCAGGGATGTCTAACTCTGTCTGGCGCCTTGAAGGGAATATGGACTTACATGCCAGACCTTGCAAAAAATAAATTAAAATATCAGTCTTGTCACACTCACTTCTGTGAGTAACTCCACACGTTAGTAGTCCCATTGAGCTGTAGGGGACTGCTCACACAGTAAATTTACTCATGTGTTGCAATATTAGGGCCTGGATTTAAAGAGGCAGGCTGGCTAAGTTTCTAAAGTGGTCAAGCAATGGAATTAGTTATAGACTTACAAAATGAATATAAACAGTCAATTTATATATATATTTTAAAAATGTGCGTGGATATTTGCAGAAAATTTTTGCAGTATGTGCCCAGTATCTTAAAGCATTTAGTGACTAAGGAAGAGATTATTTCCTGCATAGTACATGAGCCTCAGAGGCTAATTTCTTCTAGATCAGGCCTACAGTGTGCCAGTTTCCCACTGCTCAGGAGTGTCATAACTACATTATCTTTTAAAATGTGCTGCTTGATAGGAAATGAGCTCTGTGTTTATATGCAACAATCTGTTTGTGTGTAAATGTCTGCAAAATACAGAACTAAAAAGTGACATCCAAAACCCTGATGAACAAGTGGCTGCTTCTGAAATGTGGGTTTTGATTAATTTTATATGATCCTTTTTAAGATTCTCTAATGCATATTTCAAGGAATAGTTTAATACTAGAAGTTTTAGATCCACTCATAACTGATAATTTAGAGTTTTCTAGTGCTATCCTCCTATGGCATCTGGCTTCCAAACTGAGATTTTAAAATATACAGTAACTCTGAATCAAGGCACAGGCGGAATATTAGATTAGAGCATATAAAACATCACAAATTCCTTTATTAATGCTAAATTAAAACCTCATCCAAGGAAAACACAAAAGTATCTGTGGATACCAGAAAGATAGTATAAAGGCCTTTTGTGCTTAGCAGTTTTCTTGTATGAGTTGCCTTCAAATGTCTCTGTGAAGAATGACTGTGCATCAAACATGAATGACCACCTTAGATGGTATGACTTTTATTCGCTGAAGAATCATGTAATATTTCAAAATAAGATAACCATAGGCAATGAACGATAAAAGTCAAATATTGCATTTTTATAAATAAGTGCTGTACAGTTAGTAACAATTATTTGCTCTTCTATAACACCTTCATCAAATGATCTATAAGCATTTTATAAAGAACTAATTAAGCTCTTTGGCTCCTTCCCTGTGCCTTATTCAGGAGCGGCGCCAGGGTTTTTGGTGCCCTAGACGGGAGTCCTTCAGCGCTCCAGGTTGTTGGTGGCAATTCTGCGGCGGGGGGGTCCTTCTGTGGCTCCCGGTCTTCTGGGCACTCTGGTGGCGGGTCCCGGAGCAAGTGAAGGACCCACCGCTGAATTGCCGCTGAAGACTCGGAGCGCGGAAGGACCTCCCGCCGCCGAATTGCCACCGAGGGTGGCAAAATGCCGCCCCCGCAAATCCTACTGCCCTAGGTGACCGCCTAGGTTCCCTAAATGGAAGCGCCAGCCTTGGCCTTATTTCCCCATCTGTATAATGGGAATAATGATACTGACCCCTCTTTGTAAAGCACTTTGAGATCTATGAATGAAAAGCTCTGTGGGAGAGCTAAGTATTATTACTGTATTATTACTTCATGTTTGCATAGTAATTAGCATAATACAGCAGACCCTCGCTAGAACACCCATCTTTATAGTGCGAATTTGGTTATAGCGTGGGACCATGCATGGATCCCAAATGTGTAATTACCTTCATTGGAATCCATGGTAATGTGGCCCCCGTTTTAACACCAGACTGCACATGGATCCAATACCTCGTGTTCTAGCGGTGCTAATGCAATACAAAATTATATAATAAAAATAATAAGTTGATGAGATAAATATTATCCCTGTTTTACATATAGGGAAATTGATGCACAAAGAAGTTAAGGCTCAGATTTTCAAGAGAACTCAGAATTGATTCAGATACCAAAATGAATGGTCACATAGGGCATTGAGCAGTTCAGGAAAATCCTACCATAAATCTCACAATGGGAGCTGTTGGCTACTGAGCATTTGTGAAAAATCTGTCCCCTACTAAACTGCCTAAATAGTGGTTGAGTATTTTTTGAAAATGAGATGCCAGGCTATTTTCTAAGTTTTGACCAATACCTGAAGACCCAGGCCATAAAGGAAGTCTATGGCCCAACTGGGAATGGAATCCAGATCTCCTGCTTCTAGTACATGTGCTGTAACCAATCCTGCGCTATTTTCTAATAAGAAATCAGTAAATTCCAGATAATAATTGAATTTGCAAATATAAATGAATTTGATGATCCATAAATCCTTATTTAGACACATCACAAATTATGTGGTTTAGTAAGAAATCTTTGTTCTATAGAAGGCCAAGACCAAAATAACAAGAGTGCTGCAAGACAGGAAGGAGACGTACTGTCAAAACAATATGGGAAAACTTGCACTGTCCCTGCCCACACTATGGGGAAAAAGTCTCCTCTCAGATCCATGCTGTACTTCTCTCATCCATAGTGCATATCTCTATTGCCTAGTCTACCGACAGAATACCGATTATCTTGCACACATGGCTGTTGGCGTTGAGTGAAGTATATGCAAGAGAGCCGCACTGCAGATGCAAGAGCAGAATATAGTCCTACATCTGACTCAAACTAGTGCTATTAGTCTTTTACTTTCATGAGCATCACATTCATTCATTAAAATTAAACAGATAATTTAAAATATCAAGTGATCAGTCCATTTGTTTCTGTCCATTAACAAACTATACTAATGTTGACAATATTTGTCACCTATTTTAATTCATGCTTCAATGCCTATAATATCAAGTGAAATCACAAATGAATGGAAAAATGTGTTTGTAGACCTCAATTCCCTGAACACGATAATTGCTTAACGCTTGGCAATAATGTAATTTTTTAGATGTAATAACTAAATACATATTTAAATATTCTCTCACAACCATTCATTCAAGGGCAGAGGATGTAGCCCAATATTTTAAATGGGAAGCATGTCACTTTTAGAACAAACAAACAAAGCAAGATTAGCTTTAATATTCAGCTCTGGAAAAAACCATAAAACACTGCGGATAATATTTGGTTTGACTAACGTGATCAATTCGTTGAGAAGAAATTGTGCTATATATTGGTAGCGAAAGTACACTATAGGTTTGATTGAAAAATTATGGGCTGACTCCTGTTAGAGACATCTTGACTGAGTAAAGGCTACACAAGGGATCAGCAACCTTTGGCATGTGGCCCGTCAGGGAAATCCGCTGACAGGCTGGGACGGTTTGTTTACCTGCAGCAGCTGCAGGTTCAGCCAATCACAGCTCCTACTGGCCGCAGTTCACTGTTCCAGGCCAATGGGGGCTGCGGGAAGAGGCAGCTAACACATCCCTTGGCCCACGACACTGCCTGCAGCCTCCATTGTCCTGGAAGGGCTAACCGTGGCCAGTGGGAGCTGCCAAAGGTTGCCGATCCCTGTACTACACACACAAGAGTTTGTAGGATTGGGCTCTAGAATTGGAGTGAAAAAATTTACTGTATAGTCAAAAATGCATTATTTGCAGAAGATTTTCTTAATACAATTACAATATACTCACTTCAATTAACTCTCCATTAAATTTGTTTATCTAGGCCTCTATCTATACTGATGAGTTTAAAAATGTTTTACTTTTACATCTAACTGCATAATTCTTAATCTTTCGGTGGAGAAATGACCAAGTGCCTAACCTTCTTAGTTATGTGGAAGTACAGTAAAATCAATGGGCTTAACACCTGATCATGTTATGCCAACATTAAAGAAACTGTTTCCAGATTTTTCTAGTTATTATTGATAACCTTTTCTGTCCATGTGACACTCCAGCCATTTTCTAATATGGTGCTGTGCCAAGTTTGATTATTTAATATATGGCAATATATTGTTTTATAGTATTCCAAGTAATAATAAAGATTAAAGAAGTGTGAACTTCAAAAGGTTTGTGGTTTTTTTTAAGTTATAGCATAATTAAGACAGAATAAAATAAAACAGAGCAATTAAATTCTGAGTTAAAGAAAACTCTGACTTGACATTAATTATGTTAACTAAAGAAAAGTCATCCAAATATGGTTTAACAAACATATGTGCAGCCTGGACATTGTAAGTACTTGCAGATTTCTACCTAATTAACAGACTGCACATACTCCAAGAACTACAAAAGAATTGCAAAAGGCCTAATTTGGATATATTCAAATATTGTCAGATCAGGAGTTTTCTGCTGGCTGAGACTGGACCTAAACTAGACCTGGATAAAACTGTTTTGATCAAACAGCAGATGCTTCAACAGAATCTGTTCAATATCTTCATCAACAACTTAGATGTTGGCATAGAAAGTATGCTTATTAAGTTTGCAGATGATACTAAACTGGGAGGGATTGCAACTGCTTTGGAGGACAGGGTCAAAATTCAAAATGATCTGGACAAATTGCAGAAATGGTCTGAGGTAAACTGGATGAAGTTCAATAAAGACAAATGCAAAGTGCTCCACTTAGGAAGGAACAATCAGTTTCACACATACAGAATGGGAAGAGACTGTCTAGGAAGGAGTATGGCAGAAAGAAATCTAGGGGTCATAGTGGACCACAAGCTAAATGTGAGTCAACAGTGTGATACTGTTGCAAAAAAAGCAAACGTGATTCTGGGATGCATTAACAGGTGTGTTGTAAACAAGACACGAGAAGTCATTCTTCCGCTCTACTCTGCACTGGTTAGGCCTCAACTGGAGTATTGTGTCCAGTTCTGGGCACAGCATTTCAAGAAAGATATGGAGAAATTGGAGAGGGTCCAGAGAAGAGCAACAAGAATGATTAAAGGTCTTGAGAACATGACCTATGAAGGAAGGCTGAAAGAATTGGGTTTATTTAGTTTGGAAAAGAGAAGATTGAGAGGGGACATGATAGCAGTTTTCAGGTATCTAAAAGGGTGACATCAGGAGGAGGGAGAAAACTTGTTCACCTTAGCCTCTAATGATAGAACAAGAAGCAATGGGCTCAAACTGCAGCAAAGGAGATTTAGGTTGGACATTAGGAAAAAGTTCCTAACTGTCAGGGTAGTTAAACACTGGAATAAATAGCCTAGAGAGGTTATGGAATCTCCATCTCTGGAGATATTTAAGAGTAGGTTAGATAAATGTCTATCAGGGATGGTCTAGACAGTATTTGATCCTGCCATGAGGGCAGGGGACTGGACTTGATGACCTCTCAAGGTCCCTTCCAGTCCTAGAGTCTATGAATCTATGAATCTATCCTTAAAGCATCTCAGTTCATCAGGCTATTTATCACTGAGAGTATGTCTATAATATACTGCAATTAAGAACCTGCAACTGGCAAAGGCCAGGTTTTTCATTACAGTGCAGATATAATGCTGACAGACCCCAGTTGTCAGAGGGCAGGATTGAACTGGGCATCTCTGGAGCTTAGTGCATGAGCCTCTACTGCATGAGCTAAAAGTCTGATTGTTAGCTAAGGCTAGAGTAAACTCATTAATCTCTCTCTCTAAGTGGTCTCGGTGCCACTAGATGGGACAGAACAGCACACCCAGGAGGTGTGTGCGTTACACAGACATAACCTGAGACACTGTTTATAAACCTATAAGACCGGGTCTTAGAGTGAACTGTAGGAGAGACTTGCTCCCTACAGATACCAACAAAAAGGGAATGATAACTGTCATATCTGTGACTCAGGCTTGATTTGTTCTATTGAGTCTCCTTTAAAAATTTCTCTACAGAGTTTCTCTACACCTGAAGTTTGGCCATGCTCGCCCTCACTGAATGTGTATCCCATTATTTTTATTATTTGTATTACCATAGCACCTAGAAGCCCTAGTCACAGACAAGAGCTGGACTGTGTTAAGAGCACACAGAACAAAAATACAGTATATACATAGGTGTCCTGTGAGAAACATTGAGTTAGTGTACATGCTCATTTAACTAAGATTTGAATATCAACATACAGACCTCTTTCCTAATGAATTAGCTTCATCAGACTTCTGATGTACGAGGTCTGGTTATGGAGAGGAAAAGGCATCTTATGGTATCACTAATACCAGCTTGAAAATGGATTTTGTTAAAGTTAGTTGATGAAAGCCCTTCCCTGACCTGGATGATCTGATTTGATCTTTTGCTAAAAAATTTACCATGCAATTGGTTACAGTGCTTCATAACTCAGTGTGGCAATTTATAGACAGAAGGCAGGGGGTCAAATTAAACTTTGGTGTCTGCAGATGGGATGCGATGGAGCCATTGGAATGGTATTTGCTAAAACCAGTGAGGATTTTGGCCCATGGTCCCTGTCCAGAGGAAGTCAGTCATGATCTAAGGTCTTGATCCTGCAAAGCACAGAGCTAGATAAAGGTACTCATGTGTAAGTAACGCCATTATATTCAATGGGACAATTTATGGTAACAAGCACTATGGCTGGTATTAAGTGTTGGCAGGATTGGGACCTACATTTGCACTAAACTTGGGATGGAAGAAATTAGATGGATGAAACAGCTGGGATAAGGAGAAGAAATAGGTAACAACAAGGTGCAGTCATTTGATTAGCTTTTTACTTTATATATCATCTCACTCAGATTTTGTGTTTTAAAATTGAATTTTAATATTACATTGATTAAAAAAAAAATCAAAGGAGAATTTTCATGGTAAAATGGTAATCCCCACATTTGTAAACGGTTGTAACCTTTATCTCAACTGCCCTTGTCCTTCTACCCTAATCAGAAGCACATATGGATCTGTAAAACTAAATCAAATAATATAAATGTAGAATTTTTAGCAAAAGCAAAGGATAAAAATCATTAAGGGCCAAATGCTGGTCTCATTGAAGTCAATGACAAAACTCCCACTGATGCTATGGATAAATTGAAATCAATGGGGTTTTGCTATTTACTTCATTTAGATCCAGGTTTGGCCTACAGTGCACAGCATTTCAAACAAAAATCACTAATGCTGTTGGAGTTGCTAATGTTGTAATTTCAGTCACTCCACAGCTAAAGAGATTGCTGACTATGAGCTGCATATGCAGAAGGATCCTAGAGAAACAGAAGGGTTTAGTATATACCCTGTACCCTTCAATGGGGGGGGGAGGAAATCCCAATCCTCAGCATACAATGAGGAACCAAACATAGGATTCCGTGCCTGTTGTTCTGAGCTAATTCCACTAGAAGATAAGCTTCCTTTAAGACACAAAGCACTTCTTCATCCTACAATATGAACATTTAATATTTGAAATTGTAATTTCATATGAAACCATAATACCCAGTTGATACAGCTTTATGAATGAATGACTCATTTAAATTTCTTAATTATTGCAAGCAACATTGTCAATAGTATAACATTTTCAAGAGATTAACTTTTTACAATAAGAGCTTTTGTGCCAGCTAGCAAATCCTTAAAGGGTTTCATCTATTTTGCATTACTAAATGGCCAAAGCAACTCAACTTAATATTCACAGACATAAAATGATGTTTAAATAATGCAGTAGTTGAGACAAACTCAGAAGAATGAAATTCAAAATTAAGGCTGAAAAATTCTGCACCACACAAATGTACCTTGAGCATTACGTGAACTTATCTACTCATTTCATGCATACAACTTCCATTCATATCATTGGGAGTTGTGCTGGTAGCTTACAGGCATATATTGTATGTCCCTGTGTGCATTGCAACAAACAGAGAAGCAGAAAGCTCAATAGAAGCCATGCTGTAAGTAAGGCCTATGACATTACCAGTTTATCTATCCATAAAGGTCAGAACATAAATGAGTTAAAAATCAAAGAATTTGTATACAGAGAGTTCAGTAGTTTTATTTCATATCCATATGATAAGATACAAAATGATATCAGATTATATTTGCAAATAGTATTTCAAAAACAAAGGGAAAAGAAAAATCTCACATCTTCATGACTGCTGTCAATTTTGTGTAAGTGCAGCTTCTGAAAACGCTCAAATGAACGACTGCTCATGTTTGGCATTATGGGTAACATTCATCTATATCCAAAAATAGCTTCTCTGCATAGGTTTGCTTTCACAAAACAGCAATCAAGTATCTATGTCCTGTCAATGCCTTAGCTCTTCCCTTTCCATTCATCACACCAATTCACGATTCAGTAAGGGAGCACAGTTTTAGTAACATCGCTGAGGACTATGCACATTTGCTGGTCTTGTACAGATACTTCTCTGCACACGTGCTGATTGAACACCAAGTGCCAAACATTTGCTTGCCTCCAAACGCCAAACATTTGCTTGCCCCCAAACCTTGCAGGTTCCCAGGTGTTCTTGGAATGCCAGGGCCATCCACACAGAGCAACTGTTGTCCCAGCTCCCTTGGTCCTCATTACTAAGATGCCTCCAGGATTTAAACTCAGGGGTTATGGCAGAGAAGAAGTCTCATGGAAAAGATAGTATTGCCTTAGATTGTATAATCTTTTTTAGGGAGAGGTGAGTAGAGAGGAATCTCTAGAGGTTTAAGGGACTCCCATTCTGTCCTACCAAATCTGTCTTTGTCCACCTGCCCAGTTTCAATCATTGTCCTCCGGCAGATTCTTTGAGGGGCACACAGAATCATAGAATATCAGGGTTAAAAGGGACCTCAGGAGGTCATATAGTCCAACCTCCAGCTTAAAGCAGGACCAATCCCCAACAAAATCATCCTAGCCCAGGGCTTTGTCAAGCCTGACCTTAAAAACCTTTACGGAAGGAGATTCTACCACCTTTCTAGGTGACTCATTCCAATGCTTCACCACCCTCCTAGTGAAAAAGTTTTTCCTAATATCCAACCTAAATATCCCCCACTGCAACTTGAGACCATTACTCCTTGTTCTGTCATCTGCTACCACTGAGAACAGTTCAGATCCAATCTCTTTGGAACCCCCTTTCAGGTAGTTGAAAGCAGCCATTGTATTTCAGATTTATTTCAGAAATCTATGAAACTGTTCTTCCTATGCCAAGCCATCTGAGTCAAACTACAATAAAAAGTAATATCTATATAGATAATACAGATATAGCTATATTATGGATTTAGTCATCACAAACAGGCTTCATTATAGCTTACACATTTATTCATTTCTTTGTCATTCTCAGTGTCCAAATGGGTCCAAACTCATGGAACTACCCTGCTAAGCATATTTGACTACTATGCAAACAAACAGTTTCCATATCAAAAGATAGATTATGACCTCAGACATACTGGTGCAAGTCTGGAACATCTGAACTGAATCTAATGGAGTTACTGTAGATTTTCAACTGCGTCTTTGAGATTAGAATTAGCTCCATGGATTGTAACTGAATCCAGATAAATCCCAGTACTGCTGATTGTCCTTTCTGGGCAGCGCTTGAAATCCCACTGGCAGCATGCTAGTAGGAAGCAGACAGTGGTGTATTTGAATCAGGATACTTTTAGTAGATTTTCCTCGCTACTCTAAAAACCAAAACCAATCATAGTACACACTGATCAAAGTATGCTACTGCCTGCTCCTCCACTACTGCAGGAGGGTATCAGTACTTACTGAAACGATGTTGTGGTGACAGCTAGTCATCATGGTTCACTTACTCCAATATCAGATATATTTATTTGCCTATGCATTTATACAACAGCCATCCCTATAGTTCAGGGTTTCTCAAACAGGGGTCGCCGCTTGTGTAGGGAAAGCCCCTGGAGGGCCGGGCTGGTGTGTTTACCTGCCCCATTCGCAGGTCCAGCCGATTGCAGCTTCTAATGGGGGTGATGGGAAGCGGCGGCCAGTAAGTCCCTTGGCCCGCACTGCTTCCAGCAGCTCATATTGGCCCGGAGCAGCGATCTGTGGCCAGTGGGAGCTGTGATCGGTCGGACCTGAGGAGGGAGCAGATAAACACACCGGCCCAGCCCACCAAGGGCTTTCCCTACACAAGCGACGACCCCTGTTTGAGAAACCCTGCTATAGTTCTTGAGTGTCTAATAAAATCATTGTCAACATAATATAATGGTCTGGGGAAATACTGCTCTGTAAACTGCTCTGTATTTTTGTGAGATGATACCACAAGCAGGTATATACTTCCATGTTTGCAAGTTTCAGGAGTTTCTTGGATCCTAAATTCAAAGTCTCTCTCAATGACAGTACTTAATGTATACTTTTCATTGTCAAAATACAAAAATATATCAGAGATAAACATAACACAGAAAAATCTATTATTTTTAAATTCATGATTAGTCCTACCATTCGGTCTTGAAAATTCCCCATTTTTTGATGCACTGTTCAAACAACCAAACTAAAACCCCTATATAGGGTTTGTTTTTTAGGTTGAGTCCATTGTAATAAAAGTTTCTCTAGCAATTATACTTCCTCTATGTTCAGTACAGTGCAAAACTTGTAGCCACACTGCAGTAGAGGCAACACTTCTTTTTCACAGCTACTTCCAAACAGCAATGCTCCTTTGGGCAAGCTCTCATTTTAGCAGTGATGTGCTTAATTTGTTTAATGTTATGAATGTCTTTCCATCTGGTTGATATTCCAAGAACTGTGATGTGAGACTATAGTCAATTATTTCAAATTATAGTGACTTCAGCTATCAGTCTACTCCCTGTCCCTTTTCCCATGTATGTTATGGCACTGAAATGTGAAAATGAAAAGGAACTAGTTTACAGATGACTAAATAACCCAACTAGATAAAGCAGCAGAGTGAGTGCACCGGCTCTCTGTTGAAAGGCTTCACTTTTAAATCTTGTTACTGCTCATCGGTGAGGATTTGCAAACACTGTAGCTGTGAAGCTTCCTGATCAATGATACTTTTGAAACTGAGCTCAAGCAGCATGGAGGGAAAGCCAAATCTGGATTCATTCTCATTTCAACCACCATTTTAAAACTGTTCTCAGAGAAATAAAAATTATGATATTTTCATGTGTGCGGCTACTGGAGGTCTTTAGCAAAAGTTTTTGCCTGAAAATGCAAGTTTGCTAACGTGAATGTATGATGGAAATGCCCTGATATTTATTTCTGTTTATTTTGGAGGTCGTTTTAAGGCCAGACTCTCAATGACTACAGAGAGTTGCTTAAACTCTTGGAACCAGCATACTTATGATTCTCTATAGCTCGGCCAGCCTTAAAATGTGCTGGGCTCCCAGGGTGACAAACTGCTTATGAAGGGCATTGAATTGCCTCCCACTCCATTCACATTGCCAGAGTGAGAGACTGGTCTGGTCTGAGAATTGCTGAGCAGGTCCTTCAAACCCACAGGTCACTTGCAATACTTATAAAACAAGGTCACCCATCAGCACATCATGAAACCTAATGTCATCTTTCACAAAATAAATAGTGTTAATGGTAGAGAAAGTCTAAGGTGTGTGCACTTCCATTTCTCTATAAGGGGTGGATATAACCAGCCCTCTTCTCCTGAAAGTGGCAGCCAATGTGGAAAATGTTACTTTAGTGGGAAAAGTCTCTGTTCTAAGAAGTTCTAAACTATTTTAACAGGTGAAATTGAAATTTCTGGATGGGTAGCATATTTCAAGGGATGCATACTAACCTGCCACATCTTATTAAGCAAATAGGATTCTTCGGTCCAGGCAATGTCCAATGATACTGATATTATGTTAGCAAAAGAAAAATATTGTATTGTTACTTTTTTCTATACATTTTTGTTATTTATTTATATTTTGCCTGCTTTCTTGAAGAAATGGAGACTTATCTTCAGCTATAGGATCATCCTCCTTCAGGGACAGTGGAGGAAGGGCAGGCATTTTGCTTTTCTTTGAAGTGCTGGAATGCGTGGGAGATGAAAGCAACTGCATTATTGTCTTTGATGTTTTTGATACTGAATTTCTCATTTGATTTTTCTTTGTAGGCATTCAAAAAGTAGATTTACTTCCTCAATCAACCTTATACTAGACTCTCAGTAGGTACTTATCCTCTTAAGTATCTAAAATGTATATCATTATTTAAAAAAAAAGTTTGATTCAGGAACTCTTTAATACATTCATTGAGTTCTAAGCCATGTCATCTCCCCTTCATTTGTGCTGGGTTCTTAATCTTTCTATGCTATACAAATCAGAAAGAAGGAAAAAAGAAATCTCCATCTCTTAAGCAGCAAACTACAAAGACACCACTTGTACAATACAATACAATACAATACCATTCAGAGTAACAGTGACCAATCATACTAAGATATACTTATTATTATGCATGCATATCATTAGTTTCTTTAAAAACATTAACTCAAAATATCTTATATTCTGGAAACAATGCAATGAAGAAGCACGATTGTCAAACAAGCTAACCCTGTTTGGATTAACAAACAGGGAAGATGTGTGGCCTTGCCCACTGGAGAATCATGCTTTTCCATATATCCAGAAAGGCAGCTGAAGCTCACAACAGTCAAATAATTGTTTCTTTCAAAATGTACTTTATTTTAATACACTCTATAAATATATCAAATAGACCAAGTGGCTGGAAATTTCCACGTGACTTGGCTTCTCCTACCTCCAGGCCAGATACACCCTGATTCAAAGTAAAGAAAATTTAAATCCACATATAACCACACCTGCCTGAGATAAACCTGCAAAGTCACTTAGCATTGTCACTTTTGCTCTACACCTCAGAATGCAGCACGTTCAGTGAGTGCAGCAGGAGCAGGAGCTAGTGTGCTTTGTTTTACAGGCTTTAATTTGAAGTTGTGACAGAGAAGCACATATTACTTAAAGACCAGTGGGAGGACAGGACAGAAACAAAGAAAGGAAAGAATCCGATCTTTGAAACCGCTATAGCAGCATCTGGCAAAGAGAGGATCTCATTATTAAAAGCCCTGTAGCATTGTCTAGTTACCTTCTCATAATATTACCAAGTAGCGATACTAGTGCTGGATGACTTGTACATGTTGCTGACATAATTGGGATGTAGCATTAAGGTCAGAGCTGGACAAGTTTTGATCTGTTATGATATTGTTTCTCAAAATTTATGATAAAATTCTGGCCTCACTGAAATGAAAGGGAGTTTTGTCACTGATCTCAACCGGGCCTGGATTTGACTCCTAGAGTGGACATCACCACAATGGAGAGACTGTCTCAAACAACACTTCATCTCACACTCCAAATCACTTCTCCCCCATTCAGGATTGCATGGACTACCTTCCCTCCCTTTGGTGGCTGAATAACATCCAAGTGGCATCTACAGCAGTTGCTATATGGAAAAGTATTATTATTGGGAAGTATTTAGGGCCAGATCTTCAGTCCTAGTTCTGACCACTTAGAGGGTAGATTGGGAGTCAAGAAGGGGGCATGCCAGTGGGATAGGACAGAGCATCATGCATTCCACCTGATCCTCAGGTCCCTATGGGTCTGCTGCAGTAAGCCTAACTTAGGGCAGGTCTTCGACTGCTCTAAGTTATGCAAAGGATCAGTTAAATCCTTGGCCAACCCAGGACTGGGTGAGTATAAAGGCAGCTTAGAGCCACCTTTTCCCCCACCCACACTCTTCTGAGCTGTGCTGAGTGAACACTGAATATCCAGCCTTCAATGTATTTCTAGTTCCTTTTAATATGACAGAGAAGCAGAAAACAAGGGAGGAGAATGACCAGCATGTGACCAACCAGCTTTCTCCAGACCACCAGCAAATGACTCATGCACCACAGTTCATCCATGGATCATCACACTGAGAGTACTATGGTAACATTAATAGTTTCACTCTTTACCCATCTAGGGCCAGATCCTCAGCTGGAGTAAACTAGAGTAGCTCCACTGACTTAAATAGAACTAGGCCAACTTATATCAGCTGAAGAGTTGGCCCTTAGCCTTCAATGCTTTTAGATAAACTGTAGATTTTGTAGCACAGCAAGGTTTCCATCTAAACTGGGATGGGTATTCTGCTGAACAGGGCAACATTTATATATTACTACTGCAGTTTGGCTTCTCCTGCTGTTGTTTCTTCTTGTTTTATTTTATTCCTAAAAGCAGCAGGTTTTTAGTGTGCAGTTGTACACAAGATAGATAAGATAAATAGGTAGACAGATATGGAATTGCTGTCCCCCCAAGAACCAAAGCTTGATATATTATTTAATACATCCCTTTCAGAAGGCAAACAAAACTTCCATTATAACAGTGTTTTAGTGAATATGAATATAGGTATGCAGTGTATGTATCTCTCTCTATATCAGCAATATGGAGATACAGCTATAGACAGACAGACACTTTTTATGTCTAGTTCCTGTCATCTCTCATGAAACATTCAGTAGCCAAAACAGTTTAATCATTTTGAATGGTTCCCACTGGATTCTCCTCTACCTCTGGTAACTGTTCTGAAGAATTATTCTTTCCCTATGATCTCTTTAGTTAAAACTGGTTACATCTGTTACCACAAACCAATTATTTGACCCCCTCAGTATGAGACACTGTGCTACTAGTCAACTCCATAACCTTAAAAGAAGATTGAATCTTTTAAAGAAATTCATACTAGATAGTCTAACTTTTTCACCTTTCAGACTACAGGAATCTGAGTACAAGATTCCCTGTAACCTAACTGTACATGAACACATTGTTTGCCACAGGTTGCCATTGTCCAATGAGGCTGATGGGAAATAAGACATCTTTATTGTGCCCGTTGGTAAACTACTTGCTTCATCCCTACACCTTGCGGCACTCTTTTTCTCTCCGGTAACCTGTATTCTTCACTCATCTTAGACCAACAGTATCATCCTTGTATTACAATAACTATCAGCTACACTTGTGAAAGGCTTATAACCTCTTCTGAGAGGGCACAGTTTTGAGTTGGCAACCCATGCTTTGATTGAACTCTACCAAACTGGTACATACAAGTACACACGTGCTACCATGACAATGTGCTATTAACCATGGTGAATGAATATGGACAGAAAATTACCATTGATATATGAAATAGAATCACATATGAACTGCTTTATTCAATGCTATATACTTTACTATTTCGGGTGCTTTAATGACCACACAGCACCTCACCAGTAAATTCAGTCAATGCTTTTGGTAGATATACAACAATTATTATGTATGAGATGGCAACATAGTGACCACAAAGAGGGACTATTTTACCAAACCTCCAGAACTGAGGGCACTAATGAAGTAGCAACCAGTAAGGATAGTCAGTATGAAAACTCTGGTCAGTGGTTTGATATAAATCCAAATAAACAGGCAAGGGGAAAATGTGGCTACACATACAAACTTTTATTTTGTGTGAATGTGACAAAAGAAAATGTATGTAAAATCTGACCTGGAAAATCATATTACATTAACATAACTTTTCTGACTGGAGAGATCTTGAAAATAAAGGTTAAAAAAAGTTTTAAAAGCTCTTTAATCCTCTCCACCTAGTTCCTATTAACTTCACCGAATGTTCACATTCTCTCTTAGAGCAACTAAATGTCCAGTGACCTGATGATTCGTCCCTTCTATAATTAAAATGATATTAACCTGGTCAGGGAATAGAAACACAATACCCTGTAACTGAAGTGGCCATTCACACAGTAATAACAATAAGTATAAAGCATACAGCTAGACAAAACTGCAAGCAATCCATAGAAATTTGTTTGCGTGAAACATCTGTGGATTAGTTCTAAGCAATGAAGAAACTGGGAAACTCACAAAGAGGGAAAAAAGGGCCAGGATCTGGCTGCCTGTTCCCAGTGTCAGCTAGTAAGCAAAAAAGTGAAAGTCAGAGATAGGGATAAAGGGTCCATCTCTCTGATAAACAAGAATTGGAAACATATAAAGGAGAATGCATCTCCCCAAAAAGGTGGGGAATGGTGCTGGGGCTCCTGACTGGTACAACAAAGACACAACACCCTCAACTCTAAGATGAGGGAAGCATGATGGAGTCTCAGCAACAGAGCTAGAACCAGATAAGTGGGGTGAAGAGCTCACAGCAGTCCTATACCAAATGATATGGCTTACAGTAGAAGGAGAACTTCACCAGGATGAGTTATTTCAGATAGCTCCCACATGTGTTACTTAAGAAACTTCCACCTTTATGTGGAACTACAGAAGTTCTACTCTTGGGGTCCTCTGCAGTCTAGCAGGTAGCAATGTTCAAAGATAGACAAACTAGTGGAGCAACCTGCAATCATTTTTTATGCTCTGCAGTGCGCAAACAAACTACAGTCATGGTGGAATCCCCACTTCTAGTGAAGTTGTTCAGTGAAAATAATGATTTCCATATAAAGGAGAGCTGCTGTCATTGGTTTGAAAGTAAGCAATGTATCAAACTGACAAGCAAATTTCTATATATGTAATATTATACGTATTAAATTACTTGTTGGCAAATACGAATGTATACTGCACAATAAAGCCATAAGAGGATATAGACAAACTGGATCTGAAATCATCCATAGGTAATGGTCCAAATTTCTGTGGTGAAACCATTTCATATATGTAAGCGGGGGAATGGTCCCACTATTGTGGGGAACTTTCCTGGCTTCTGCACTACCCCGGAGAAGTGGGCTAGGGAAAGGATCTGAGTCCTCGCTCCCATTTCCTTTACCCAGATGCCTCCCTACCTTTGAGACTTCCCTTACACTCTCCTGTCCAGCAGAGTCCTCGTAACCCCAACAAGACTAGGATTCCTGGGGAGCTCAACCTCCAACCCTGCTGTGGTCACCCAGGACAGGGGCTAGGGTGTCCCCACTCCGGGGTCTCTTTGCACTGGGCACTTCCCTGACCCACTGATCATTATATACAGTTTAAAGCAAATACAAGTTGTTTAATCAACAATTAATTAATTAAAAAAAGGAATAAGGAAAAATGGGAAGGGTTAAAGGAAAACACATCACCCCGCTCTGTGGCAGGGAACATTACAAACAGTGTCTCTGGAATGTCAGGGCAGTTCGCTTTGTTCCTGATTGGTCTCAGGCCTTCTTCTCAGGCCCTGGCTGTGCTGCAGGGATGCTGAGAGTTGGACACTTGCTCTGATGGTGGCCACACACCTCTGGGCTTTGGGTGGTGGGACCCTTCTTCCCAGCGTCAGCGCTCCTGTCAGGTTAAGATCCCCCTCCCAGTCTGGCCTGCAAGGACCCTTGGCTGGGGATGTCTTTCTGCGCTGGGCCCTTTGCCCAGAATCCCCCTTTGGCTGGCCACAGTTGCTCACCACACTGGGCTCTGTGGCTGCTGCTCTGCTCCCAGCAAAGGATCTGTTCTCTCTGGGCTGCATCTCTGGCTCTCTGGCTGCAGCTCTGCTCCCAGCCCAGGATCTGCTCTCCCTGGACTGTCTCGGGCTCTGTGGGTGCAGCACAGGATTTGCTCTGTAGGTTGCTTCTGTGCCTCTGCTCCCAACTCTGACCTGCTTCCTGGGCTGCTTCTCTGGTTCTCCTGGCTCTGGCAGGGCTCTGTTCCCCAGTTCAGCTTGGGCCCCAGCTCTCTCCTTAGCTTAGCCCCACTCGGTCTGACCCAGGCAATTCCAGCTCGCACAGAGGACGAGATCCACCCTGGCCTCCTGACTCCCTGCTTAACCTGCCCACCCTGTCAATCAGGCTGACCTGGAGCATTGGCTTCCCCCCATTCTTTTAGTACTGGGAGCTAGCCAACCAAAACACCCCCACTGAATGTTAGTAAGGGGACAACTGTCCCTTTACATATAGTGCCTTTACTCTGAGGTGGAGGGGGGGGGGGATATGTACAGAGCTGCCTTTCTCCTGTGTGACTCCCATTGCCCAACTTGAGAGGCCTGATCCCAAAGGGCCAGATGAACAAAAGCAGTTAGGTGTTGTGAGGCTGAATGTCACAACACCTAACTTTTAGGCACCTAGAAAATCAGTGTGATTCACAAAGCCTGAGTAAAGCGCCTAAACTTCTATATGATACACAGGGAGAGAGAGGCGCCCTAAACTGAGATTCACAAAAGCCAGCGTGCTAGGCAGGGAGCTGCCCAAGCTAGGCAATGGTAGATGCCAACAAGAGGGGTGTGTGCTAAGCCTCACCCTTCTCATGGTGATAGGCACCTAAGTTCAGGCTGCAGTAAAGTGCTTAAGTCTGCTTGTGATTGTGAGCTGAGAAACCTCTCAGAGTTAGGCATCTATGCTGCTTTTGGAACAAGCAAGAAGGGTGTGGGGAAAAGAAGGAGACGACGACAATGATGACTTCCCTCTTAACTTTTAGCTCAGTGGTTAGGGTACTCACCTGCAGTGTGGAAGACCACTGGCTTAAGTCTGCCTCTGCCCAAGGAGGGGAAGGGATCTGAACAGGGACCTGCCATTTTCAGGTGAGTGCTCTAACCACTGGGCTATGGAATACTCTGATGTGATGCTCCCTGAGACTTTCCTGTTGAAGCTATTGCACTGTGAATAAGAAATTATAGAGTTATTGGAGGTGGGGCACTGGATCCTCATCACCCACCTCTCAGGCAAGTGCTCTTACCATCACACTCTCTCTCATGTTTATGCTTTCACTCTCTCTAGCCCAAATGACTAAGAAGAAAGTGAAATTCCTCCATAATGAAAGGAAAGGGTTTGTCTTCTTACCCTTCTTCCACAAAGGAAAACCAAACAGAAAAAAAAACAACAGACGCCTGGGCTAAAAAAGAGAAGGCAAAGAGAAAAGCAGGTAGTGCAGGGACGAGTCAACTCCATTAAGATGAGTCTTTGCTGAAACACTGGGCTAGAGGCCAAAAATAAAGCATCCTGCAGCCTGGAGGCCCGGATTGCCTAGAAACAGAAAGGAAGAGAACCCTCTCCACAGGAACAGTGAGAGAAAAAACGAACTGCCTTTAAGGCACAGAGCAGGGGTGGGGGAGAGAATAAAACAAGAAGATTGTAAATGCACAGAAGTTCTTTCTAAAGAGCAACAGAGCCATTTTTTCCCATAATTCTTCCACTAAAACTTTAATTTCACTGATAAATGGATTGTCCATTTTGCACAGTTCCATATTTCAAAAGGTACTTGTTAATAATAGCAAATACATTTCCTTTCATACACATCATGGAAACTGAGGCAGAGAAGACACTGATGACAAATCGGAACATCTGGAAAAGCTAGGTGTAGAAGATGTGTTAGAATAGGTCAGTATATTTGAAAAATGCACCTTGACTATATGGGTTAAATACAATTAGTCATGCAAGTCACATGATATTGTTCTGGTTCCCTGGTTGGATGAGCATAGCTTTTTTTAATGGGGAAATCTGTGACATGCCAATAGGCTTTCATATTTTGGGGGAGAGAAGACACAATGGATTTGAGAATTTGGGAACATTTATAACATTTTGGGCAATACAGGCATTGACCTAGGCATTGTTCCAAGGAAAAAAAAATCAATATAGCTTTTTGTCAATATGCTAAGTTAAAATTTTCTTTTGTCTGATCACTTTCACATAAGCAATTATGTGCAGATGTAGAGCGAGGCAATTAATTGATTTTCTATTTGGCGGTCAAACAGAAGAAAAACCATTTTAGGTTGACCTGAACAATTTTCAGTTTTTCTTGTGAAAATAATAAAAAAAAAATGATTTGGGGTTGAAGGAAAGATGTAGGATTTTTTTGGTGCGTGTGTATACTCCCCCACATTTTTGTGGGGGTAGAGGGGGAGGTTAAATCTAGCTAAAATTTTGAAACTATGTGTCAGAACAAACTAAAAAGTCAAAATATGTTTTGTTTCTAAAATATCAAAACAAATCATTTCAACTTTTTCAGAATTTTCCCCCATTGTTTTTCAGCCAAAACTATTCACCAAATTCTACCTGATTTCCTGAGCAGTTTCACCTGGCACAAAGCTGCATTTCATGATGCATAAACTATTTGCTGATACATTTTCTCCCAGGTCTGAGCAAAACTCAGTGACTAGGATGTTCAAAAAAAGGTGTACTCCACAGGGCAGCAAGTGCAGCCAAAAGGAATTTATTCTGAAATGCACGTGACCATGTATGGAATTTTGGTTTTTTACACTATGTGCCCAACTCTGGCTCTGCTACTCAAGAGATGAATGTCTGCTTTGGATTGTACACCAAATCAACTATTTATCTTAAGTGTTTGTACCAGCACACATCTCTGTGGTATCTGTATATCTCCCAGGTTAATTGACTGGCATATCAGAGTCCACTATTTAATTTGCTTCAGCAAGAAGTAGATTTAGTAGAAAGCAAACCATGTTTCAGAACAGCAGTTGGTTAAATGGAACAAAGGTGATGAGGGGAAAAAAATGAAGATCAAGAGATAAATCATGAATGCAACAGTGTTCTGCGTGAAATATTGATAGCTAAATTAATAAACTGTTAAACTAAATCAAAGTAAGAACTGTATCAGGCTAATAATGGCTTCTGCAGGTGTGGAGACAGCAGCAGAAACTAAGACTATGAAGGATCTAAAGAAGAAAAAAAAATCACCTATGTTACACTCCCTATTAAACACTATGTCTTTCTATATCAGGGGTGGGCAAACTACGGCCCGTGGGCCACATCCGGTCCGCAGGACCGTCCTGCCCAGCCCCTGATGCTCCAGGAAGTGCAGTAAGGGGGCAGGGAGTGGAGGGGGATAGTGGATAGAGGGCAGGGGAGTTCGGGGTGGTGGTCAGGGGGTGGGATGTGGATAGGGATTGGGGCGGTTGAGGGGGAGGAACAGAGGGTTTAATGGGGCAGGGGTCGCAGGGGGGCAGTCAGGAAGGAGGTGGGAGTTGGATGAGGTGGCAGGGGGCAGTCAAGGGCAGGGTTCTGGCTGCAGTTAGGGGACAGGGAGAAGGGGTGATTGGATGGGGCAGGAGTCCCAAGGGGCCATCAGGAATGAAAGGATGCATTGGATGGGGCGGTGGAGGTCCGTGGGCAGTCAGGGGACAGGGAGCGGGGAGGGGTGGATGGGACAGGGGTCCCCGGGGGGCCATCAGGGAACAGGATTCCCAGGGCGGGCAGATAGGAGGTGGTGGCCAGGCCATGACCCCTTCCCCTAACCAGCCCTCCATACAATTTACAAAACCCGATGCAGCCCTCAGGCCAAAAAAAGTTTGCCCGCCCCTGTTCTCCATAATACTTTACCACAAAGGTACGCCATAGTTATGCCATTTTAATTTCTAAGGGAAGATAATCAAGAAAACAGGTTACAGTAAATGGAAAATACTGCATATATAGGTTCCTGAAATGAGGCACAAATTTTCAAAATGAGGTAACAGTTGTACATTTGTTCTGTAGTAGTGAAGCATTTACAAATGTTAAAGTGTGAGTGAAAAATACAGGCTAGAATTCAAGGCCACATTTATCCTGCCTGGCTCACAATTTACTGTGAAGTGACACTGGTATCTTTTCCTCCTTTCCAACAGCCATTGTGATGTTTCAGATGAAACAGAAGGACTCTGCCTAAAAGTAGAGGAAAAAGTCACCAGAAGACTAAGACATACACAAAGTTCACCCATCCAATGCAGATACGCTAGATATTTTCTTGATATATAAGGTATCTCTGAGCCTCCATTACCATTTTATGTGAGTACCTCACAACCTGTAAAGTGTTTATCTTTAACAACATCATTATGAGGTAGGGAAATATTGTCATGCAGATGGGAACAGAGGCATACAGAGAGACTATGCAACTTGTTGATCACAAAAGTCTGACATCCAAACCATAGGCTAGCACCTTAGCAATAGGACTAAACCTTTCTCTCTAGATATGGGAACATCTCTCATATTATTCCCATATCCACCATTTACCCCACTGGAGGAATTCTGCAGATATTTATATCCTGCTGTGTGTTGTTTTTCAGAATTCATTTCTCAAGTCTTTTGAAAGTGTGGAAACAACTTATGGCACACATTGTTTATAAATGTCCAAAATATTAAGCAAAATAAATAAAATAGAGCTTGGAGACCTTAAATGGAGCTTTCTAATTGGGAAGTCTATTACTGTTGATTAAAAGGGTATCTGGAGCAAAGTTAAATAATACTTCTGGGATTAAATGCTGCAGTTACTAAACAGAGAGACCAGGAAAAAAGCCAAGTGTATTTGATTTCCCACAATACATCACTCTTACCATCTGTGAGCGAGATAATGTTCTCTTAAGAGAAGGAACAATTACTAAAGAAGGGGGTTCTGGGGACTGTCTTGATATGTATTTTGTTGTTCAATTAACTCTTCATTTATAGGCTTTCCAAAAGCACTAAAACCAGGCAAACCTACGTATCGTTGGCTTTGTTAATGTGTATAAAAAAAGTATACATACTTAGACTATACACAAAACATACAGAGAAAATAAGAGTTTTATTTAATATTAAAAAGCTAATTTTTTTGCTCTTATGGGCATGAACGAGCACTACTCTCTTGTGATGCTAGAAGACCCAAAGCAGAACAGCTGCCAAGAAAATGACACAGACCAGTGTGGATAAAAGGGATAGAACATTAAAAAACTGACTCAAAACAACCATGAAATGGAAGCATTTTTGCTTTCCTGTCATAAAATACCATGCATTCTAGCGAAGCACCTCAAGATTTGGTGACAGGAAAGGGTTGCAGGGCAGTGGGATTACATGCATTCACACCCTCACCTCCTGAGCAGCAATGGCATTCACTATGACTGGAATGGCTGTGCCCGATATAGTAAAGGTTTTAAGAGTTATACATGTTAGAAGTCTAGACCTGAGCAGGAACAAAATGAAACTACTCAAGTGAAACACCAGTGAAAAATACGACACCGAGACGTCAAAGACAAAGATTTTCTCCTCCTTCTTTCTTGGCTTTATCTTGCCAAAAACTATAAGTGCAAACTGCAAAGTAATATTTTATTTACCGTCATATGATGTTTCAGGAAACACCTTATTGCATCTTAAATTACACTGGCCTAGATTCTCTGCTTATGCAAACTGATGCAGATCTGTTGACTTCAATTAACACCATCTCTGAATTTGGCCCTTTATTTTTACATTTCTATACCTTAATTATAACTAGAGAACAATTACCTTGCCTGTGTATTACACAGATAAAGAGGCCCTCTCCTAATGTATTATACTCTATAATTTGGTAAGGATTCAGAAATTATACACGATAGATACCCTGCTTAATCTTGCCACACCTTCAACCTGCTCCTTTCTTTCCTGTATTTGCAAATTCCAACACAGTAAGTTTCAGCCATTATCAGCATTTTTCTACAAACTTCGGCCAAAGATCTGTTAGCCTGAATGACAAGAGCATATCTATATTTTCTTCTTGTATTTTATTTTGCAAATCCATAAACTGTATAATATTTCCCTCTTCAATGGTATGAACCTGGCATTTTTAGCCAGCCTGGGATTAACTTTTCTGTGTGTTCATGAAGCATTAACCTTTGCTATACGAAACAGCTCTCTCTGACCTCAGCTAGGAGAAACAGAATAACTTTAAGCATGCTGTTTTTATTAACAGATTTTCCCATTTGTAATTCCTTTTCCAAATCCCTCCCTTGTTGTTCTTGCTTTTAGTCTTGCCTGCTAGTCAATGCCTTGCTGGATCATCATTTGGTTCCTTGAGTGTTTGTGATGCAGCAAAGATAATTGGATGAATCAACTCAGCCCCAACCATTTTATTTATTTTAAATTTGTTTTGAGATTATGTTGGTTTGACAAGAACAGATTTAAAAGGTCAGAAGCCTAGACATGGGATAGTTCAGAAGATGGGCAGCATTATCCTCTCATGTTGCCTGTGACATTCTAAGCAGTCATGCTACAGATACCCTTTCAGCTACTATGATAATGTCAAACATGAGGATAGCCACAAGTAGGGCAAGTATCTTAATACCGTTTCTTCTGTATGTACATCAGAAACTCCCACCTATTGTAAATCAGCTGTACAAGGTTGGCCATCCTCATTAAAACCCTCCTCCTTACCTCACTAAATCCTGTTTCCTGAATCGGGGTTCAGGGTTGCTACTGTGACCTTCCAGCTAATTTCAGGTCTTCTGCTCTCTGCACCAATCATATGCTCTCTAATCTGCTATGGAGTGTGGCCACTTGCAGCCCAGCGTCTCTTGCCCTACCTGTTGCACTCCAGAATTTGGAATGCTTCCCGAATTCCATTCTCGCTTCTCTTTAATCTTCTCGCATAGAGGTGGGAGCATTCCAAAATATGTAATGTGGAAAAAAAAAAACATGCAAAACTCTCGTCTGCAACAGTGGGTAGCGGTGGGACACCAGATCTCAGCACAGAGCCCGCAACCCAAGAATGCTGGAAAGGAGGGCCATGGTGAGGATCACCAGGATGAGACAGAACATCATCAGTCAAGTATCATGGGCAAAGACTTAAAATACTAGTGGCTCAGAACTACTGAGATGTCTCCCCTACTCACAGCTGTGCAGGTTTCCCAGTTCTCAGAGGTACAGAATCTCAGTACTTGCATGGGCATAAAAGACATGACACAAAATACAGATGACCTTTCTTCCAAAATCAGTGCCATGTTTTGACAGCAGGGTCTGCCCTCTGCAGAGCAGTACAAGATGTGCATGACCTTGCAGATCAGCTTCTTAGTGAAGGAGAAATGCGTGACATGGAATCTGGGTATATTCTAAGTGTAATTTCTGTTACTTACACGTATAAACCAATCTTAGAATAGAGATGATCTCTTCTGCCAGGAACTTCTACCTCACATCAATGCCCAGTTCTCAAAGAGCAATTCTGTCTCAAGAATGAACTCTATTCATAGACCAAGGCAGAGAGCAAACTCTCGTGCTACTCACACAGCACCCTCTCCAAGGCCCAGTGCCTGTATGCAGAACCTTGCATAACAACAATAGCAGCAACACAGTAAGTCTTCACAAAACTGAAGATTTGTTCATACACTTAAAGAACAAAACAAAAATCAAACAAACCAGCCTTGGAAGACTATGTGTGACATTGCCAGCCAATAATGACTGCTGTAACAATATAGAGACATGTGATGATGATGATATTGTCCACATTTCCCCCCACAATGTCTGCTGTTTATCATGAGGAAGATTTGCATGTCTGAAGCTACTGTCTGTGCATAGTCAGTACTATAATTCCTAACCTCTCAGGTTGTGTCTAAATCTGGCAAGGAAAAATCTGTGCCCAAGATATTTAAAATGGCTCCTAAATACATACATAGGCACCTAAGTTTGGCACCAAATTTTTGAAAGTACTGAGTACTCAGCATGTACCATTGAATCATCCTCTTGATAGTGCCAGTATTAGTGCTTTGTTTTTCAAACCATGCTGTCCTGCTGTCTTCTCAGAGACATATAGCAGCCTAGCCTAACACAAGCCAACATTAATTACATTTAATCTGAAATCACAGTGATGGAGTAATCTTGCACTTCAAGTTACTACATCTTTGGCTCTTATGCTTGGTTGGAGTCAATGAGGTTTGTTGCTAGCTCAGTTCTGGGAGAGTTTGCTCATTTTCTTGTCCAATGTTAATTTTGAACCTAAGAGGCACGATCACTCTTGCAATGAAGAATACATTTTAGATGGAAAGGCGGAATTTGGAGTTCAGAGCCTCAAGTTGTTACATATTGAGAAAAGGTACTGCAGTAGCACTGCAGGGTACCAGATGGCAAACCAGTGTGTGCAGTTTAATTCACTGCTTTCATTAGGAGTGACATATGTAAAAAAAAATAAAATCAATCCACTTCTGTTTAGGTGCTTGAATATGGGAATAGAAAGTCTAACTTTAAGTCTCCAGGTATGAAAAATTTGAGCAGATTCTGAACTTGATCCTGCTCCCAGTTCAAATCAATAAGAAAACTTCAAATGATTTCCATGGGTGTGGAATTGAGCTCTTAAAGTGCTTTATTTTGGCGAATGTCAAAATGTTTTTACTAATCCCAGTGAATTAAGCCACATGACTGCTTTGTGAAATAGGTAAGAATTATTTACACCCATTTTATATTTGGGCAGATTCAGACAGAGGGGGTTAATAGACTGACTGTAGATCACAAATGAGCTAAGGGAAGAGTTAGAAACAGAGACCTGGAATCTTTTTAATCAGTCTTCTTGCCTAGTTACTAACTGCCATGCACTTGCTTAATTATTTTGTGTATTTTCAGTGTATGTCTATTCAATGGCAAAAACTATGTTAGAGCAGAGTTAAAATTGCTTGGCGGTATGTCATCCCATTGAAAAATGTTGAGTTGTGCAAAACTCAGCCTTCTAAAAACCAGAAAGTGCACAGTTAAAGTTCCAGCTTCAACTCTGTCCTCTTCCTTCAATGCCCCAATGTGCCCCTCTAACACACACATCTTTACTCTGTTAATCCCACAATTGCTGAAGCATATAAACCCTTTACCTCTTCTTATAAACTCATTCACTCTCATCCACAGGATTCCTTCTAACATTTTTTTTTGTCCTTTAATAAAGGTTGCTCTTTGAGCAATATCTCAGTATGCCCTTGGTGCTGTAAGATTTGGGAGGTTCCAGATCCTGGAAGACACTCAGACACTTAGCCAACTCTTTATGCAGAATACCACCTGTACAATTTAAGAACCACTTCATGGCCTTTTCAACTTGCTTACACTAATTCATCCCAACCTACACTTTCACTTAAAGCATTAGAATCTACTCTTATTCCACCTCACTGCTGACAATATCCTTGGTAATACAAGCCCATACCCTGCTACTGGCATACCCTACACAACACTTTATAGAAATATTGCATACTACATCCTGAAGCCTAAGTACACATGCAGCTCTTCCCTTTCCTCACACACGAGAGGGATGGAAAACATAGATTTCCTCATATCACAATCACAGCTCTGTCACACACCTCAAAGTAATAGACAAATCTCATAAACATACCTCTATCAAGCAGAATTAACTACTGCCTCCGCCACTCAGTACAGCTACACTGGACACTGACCACATTTGCTTTACCTGGAGTGCAAGCAGACAATGGACACTAAGACCTTGTCTACACTACAGAGTTTTATTGACACAAGTTATGCCAACATACAGCCACCACAATAGCAGCTCTTGCTTTGATACAGAGAGCAGTGCACTGTGGGTAGCTATCCCGCTGTGCAACTGGCCACAGAGTGCTTTGGGAAGGGTTGAAATGCCTTATAGAGCAGGTACAGTGTCACATGAGAAGGTTTCTCAAATCCCACCATTCCAAGAGAATCCTACCGATTGTCAGGTGCTTTTCTGCCCTGGTAACCTGCAACCCAACCATCTCTCTCAGAAAGCATGGATCCCCCACTGCTGTTCAGTATTGTGCTGTGCATTATGAACACAAGGCTATAAGAGGAGCCCAAATGGGGCTATTCAGCTGGGGTATGCCTTGATGGAGCATATTAACATTGAGTTACAGTAATGTGTATTGCTATAGTGTGCTGAGCCTCATTTACTTACTCACTACTGCTTGAATCTTGATTATTTGATAATCTTGTTTTCACTACAAATATATGTATTTGTACATGTATGGCTGTGGTGTTAAGCAAAGTGATGGCCATGAGATGAATCATACAAGCTACTGTATTACAACAGGCCTTTACGGAATGCTCCAAGGGACATACCAACCTCTGAGTCCTATCATTGAGCAAGGTCTGTGGAGGCCTGGAAGTCAGTGCTTTTGCTGGCAGAGGCTGCTGATTTCAGAGAGCTGGTCCACAGCAGGCACAGACAAGACTATTTCACGCTAAGGAAAGGTAGTGGTGAGGTTTCTCATAACCTTGTCACCCTTCAGGAGCGTACAGGATGTTACAATCCTTTGACATATAAGCAACTCTTTTAAAAGAGGTTAAGAAAACATTAAGGTGCCTGAATTGTTACTTGATGTTTATATAATGAACAGATTGTATAGAGCTGATCAATCTTTCTGTTTAAAAATTAATATCTATTATTAAATTTGTTAATAGCCTAGACATAAAAAGGGGTAAAATCATAAACTTTAAGGAAACTTGTTTATCAGAGTTAGAAATGGATGTAATCAGAAAAAAGTCTGATCTCCATAATAGAGCTGTGACTGGTCTTGATTATACTTTAAAACAAAAAGTAACTTTAATGCAAAATATTCCACAAATTAATCAATATGCTGTATTATCTGTATGATAATATATTCAACACAGTTGACATTTACATTAATTGGAGGTAATGAAGAAAATATTTTTGTTGTTTGTTGAGTGGAGCTAAATGGACTGGAAATTCAAATGAATTAAACATCATTACTACTTACATTGTACACCTGTTCATAGTTTTATTGACAGCTTGATATTTTTATTAGGTGCATGCAGAGCAATATGACAAGAACAAACGACCATTTTTACGCTCCCAGGATAAAAGTAAATAACCAGCGCTTTGTGAGTGGTGTTGCTTAAACCACAGAGCTATGACAAGTGCTTAACTAGCCCGCAAACACCTCCACTTAGTCATGACTTCTAGTTTTATAAATTATTTACAGCTTGCTAGATGCAAAGCTGGTGGAAAATGCCTTTCTTAGCCGCTTGATCGACAGAATAATTATACTGTGTTTTTGTTTTAAGCACTGTTATGCAGAATCGTAATGCCATAAAAAGTAAATAGGAATTTTATGAGCTTTTAACTTTGACAAGGTCATGCTGAAGCATGCCAAAGTAGTGTCATGAAAAACCATAGCCATCATTAGCTATGTCCTGTAAGTATAGCTGTACCTCCAACTGCATTTGGGCAAGAATATGTACTTGCTTCTACATACTGCTTTAGAGTGAACTGTTGTGGACTTGTACATCAATCCTCCTCCCTCTCCCTACCGAACTGTACACAGATACACATAATGGTGTGCTGCGCAGAATTTTTCATACTTTATTTTGAATTATTATCAGTGGATACCTTGGGGCCCCCATAATAGACTAAAAACTCAGGTGGTAGGTGTTTCACAAACAGAACAAAAGGATAATTCTTGCACTAAACTTCTTAGATATCTATTCCAGCTGGCAGATACTTTATGGAAAATATATATAAACTGAATACGCAATACAGTATAGTTCTATAGAAATTCAGTAGGGATTTATAGAAATTACTCTTAAAATGTATATGGCTTGATTTTCAGAGTTGCTGAGCACTCAATTACCAATGGTCTTGATGGGAGATATGAATGTTCAGTACATCTGACAGTAAGGGTATAGAGAATGTAAAAGAGAATACTATCCTTTATTTAGAATGTTTACCATGCTTAAGAATTAAATAGAGAATTATATCCTTGCTGTAGAAATCTATAGATGGGCTTAGAAATTCCAGTGAAAGGTCACACTCCCCAGTGAAAAGCTGAACAACCTTTCCTTGAAGAAGTTCTTAATTTTCAATGTACAAGGCCAAATTATGAGCCTGGACAAATCCTGAGCCCGTTGGTCAGATTTCTACAGCCTGGCCTTCTCCAGACCTGTGGACCATTCATCAAAACCTCAGTGGGGAAACTCCAAGAAAGTGACACTGGAGAAAGGCTCTGTGTCTATTCAGGCTGCCTGCTTCCATGTATTGGGAGACAGATGGGAGGAATGTGACTGTCTGTTGTCTTTGGGAGGGAGAGGGGAGTCAGACTCTTCTCAGTTCAATCACACCTGGGGGGTTAAATCAAGGGATCAGTTGGCACCGCAATTGTACAGATCCAGCTCACCCAGTAGGTCTGAAATACAGTACAGGCCCACACAATGTGGGGTCCCACACCCAGAAAGCCTAATTCAGTTTCTAGACCTCTCTCTCACAGGGCTGCACACCTCTGTAGAGCTTGCTTCAGTCACAGTTTTTCAGCTAACTCTGCAGTTTCTATGCAGAAGAGGAAGAAAAGTGAGATCCACAGAGGGCCAAGCAGGGGTGAACAGCTTATCTGATTTAGCTGTGCTCCCTTTAATCCAGAGAGCACTCCTGAAGAGTCCTTCAGTGCTGGCCTTACTATTCATTAAGAACAGCCAGGCTGTTCCAACTCCTCCCAAGGATTTGGCCCTTTGAACAGTTCCATCCAGCAGTATCTTAGGTCCTGCGCAAAAATAAAAATACAGAACCCTTATTAACAATATCAAGCAAAAATGAATTCTGTTCTGATAGTCTATTTCAGAGAGCCAGTGTGATCCAGTAGACAGGGAATTGGATTGAGAGCCAGTGAACCTGGTTCTAATCCTGCTGTGTGACCTTGGGCAAGTCACTTCTCCTCTCTGTGCCTGTGTTGCTTCTCCCACCCTTTGTCTGTCTTGCTTATTTAAACTGAAAATTCTTCCAGGTAGGAACTGCCTCGTACTATGCATAGTACAATGGGGTCCCAATCTTCTTTAGGGACTTCTAGGAGCTACTACAAATAAATGACAACAAAGTATGATTGATTCCCTCCACATCTACAATCACCGTCTCCTTGCCAGCAGGCTTAAAACTTTGAACAGGTGATTTTTGAAAGCAGGTCTGACAGAACTAAAGGGAAGAAAAATTTCAAAGCAGAAGATCCTTCCGTGATAAAGCCCTGCCTTCTGTCCCCAATTTTACAGGTCAAGGAGTTCTAGTAAATAAATAAATAAAAATCAACAGCTAAATTGTTGTGGCTGTCTACAGAGAATCACTTAATAGATTCATAGATTTTAAAGGGACCATTATGTTAATCTAGTCTGACCTACTGCATAACACAGGCCATAGGACCTCACTCAGTAATTTCTGCATCAAGCCCATAACTTCCAGCTAAGTTATAGCATATCTTTTAGAAAGATACCCAGTTTTGGCTGGCTGAAAAATTTCCATCACAACTGTTAGTCAATAGAAAATTGGGTTTTCAACTAAATAATTGTTTTTCACAGAAAGTACTGATTTTTTCATCAGAAGACGGAACCAAAAATAAAATGTTTAGCTGAAGACTACAATCTTTATTGTGTAGCTCTTTTCTGAACCCTTTCCAATTTATTATCATCCTTTTTTAAGTGTAGACACCAAAACTGGGCACACCCATTCCAGTAATGGTTTCACTTATGCCATGTACAGAAGTAACACAGCCTCCTTATTCCAATTTGATATCCACCTCTCCATGTATTCAAAGATCACATTTGTCCTCTTACTTACATAATTGCATTGAGAGCTGATGTTCAGTTGGTTATCTGCCGTTATCCCAAAGTCTTTTTCAGTGTTACTGAATTCCAGGATATAGTCCCCTAGCTTGTAACCGTAGATGCCTAACATTTCCCTAGAAGCCCAGCCTTGCAGTTGGCTCTCTTAAATTCATATTGTTCAAATGAGGCCACTTTACCATGCAGTCCAGATCAATCTGTATAACAGGTCTTCATCATTTGCCACTCCACCAATTTTTGTGTTATCTGCAAATTTTATAAGCAATGATTTGATATTTTCTTCCAGACAGTTGATAAAGATATCAAATAGCTGTTTTATTGCCGTTCCTAGGGAAGACAGGCAGTCTGCCTGGTAGTAAAGATCCATGCCATCTCGAGTTTTATAGAGACAGATTCAAACTGAAGTACAGAGGGAGCCATTGGAACTTCTGAAGATCAGGTTATCATTTGGTCTCTACAGCTAGTGCTTCAAGAATAGTTCCACACAGACAATATTGCAATAATAAAATCATGAGATCACAAAGTATAGATAATTGAGCCAACATCAACATCAAAGAAGTGGGTGCTGTTGCCTAGTGAGCATATTTTTCTGGTCTAATTTTTCAGCTTGATTAAGATTATGACTTCCTCTGCTGAAAGCTTTTAATTGTGGTGGGGTGAAAGAGAATGGACTGGGCCCTATACTCAGATTTTTTTTCTGCATTATTCTGGGTCTGAACCTGCAATCACAATGCAGTACTGTCTGAATAAAAAATGCCAAACTGAGTCTTCTGTAAACTTGTCCCTCGAACATACGATTAAAATAATGGTATAATGCAGAATCTATAATATATTGTTTGTTTCTGTTAATTTATAAAAATTAGGTTAATAACTATAGTAAAGGTATATTTGTTTAGTAGGATCTAATCCTGATCCTCTAAGTCAAGAACAAAATTCTCTTTGAATACTTATATAGCCCCCATCACCATAGTATCTGAGTGCCTCACAATCTTTAATGTTTTTTATCCTCACCATACCCCTGTAAGATTAATGAAGTACTATTATCACCATTTTATAGATGGAAAACTGAGGCACAGAGAGTCTAAGTGATTTGAACACTGAGGATGTCTGTGGTAGAAAGGGAATTAAATATAAGTCTCTCAAGGCCTAAAATAGTGCCCTAGCCACAGGACAATTCTTTCTCTCTTGGGTCTAAGACCTTGTTTGCCACCACCTATGAGACTATCTGTTCTTTCCTCCTGTTCTGTTTATAATGTGAATTCCATATCATGGGTGAAGTGGAAGGAAATGAAGTAGCCACAAGTATCCACATTATTTGGTGTCAAGTTTGTCTTTGGCTTTACTCATGTTTATAACTATCTTATAGGTGCCTTTTTATAATCATTTTCCAATGTGACGTTGCATGAGTTCACAGCTTTGTACAGAAGATTCTTAGTTCCAATGCCTCTGTCACTTACCAAGTTTCACTTATACCTGATACACAATGCTCTGTGGCTATTATTGCCACTTTCTTTGGAGGTTATTATATTGTTATATTATGTGATCTTTATTTCACCTGATTTTCTATGAGTCACTTCTGATACCCACTTAGTTTCAGTGAATATCTGATCATTAAAATCTCTTATTTGATTAATTCCTCTTTGGAGCAGAATTTTATTTCCTTATCCACAAGACTTTTCCACTACTAATTTTATTTTTTGAAATACAATTAATAGATTTTAGAGTCAGAAGGGGCCATTGTGACCATGTATTTTGACATCCTGTATAACACAGGCCACAGAACTTCCCTGAATTAATGCCTGTGTCAACTGAAACATATCTATTAGAGAAAGATCCAGTCTTGATTTAAAAAAAATCCAATGATAGAGATTCCATTATAACCTTGGAAAGTTGTTTCGAAGATTAGTTACCCTCCTATTAAAAAAAATGTACCTTATTTCTGGGCTGAATTTGTCTAACTTCAACTTCTAGCCATTTTACCTCATTAAACCTTTGTCCAAACACAGCAGAGGGAGGGTATATTGCACAAGTGTGTTGTATAACTAAAAGGTTATATATAATCAATATGTCCAGAGAGTGAATAAAATAAATCTATAGATGAAATGGATATATGGGCACACACATTTTAATGCAAACTCTCAAGTAGAGAAGAATAAAGAATATGTTATATACTTTTAGTTATGTCCTTTCCCATTACAGACAAAGTGGTGATAAATGTTCTTCCTACACATGCCTACCCTCATTCAGTAGCCCAATTTCATCTTCCAGGATCATTATAAGTAAAGTATGTACGTAAAAACGCATAACAGTAGCACTGGCAGGGCTCAAGTATCAGTTCAGATTTCCCCGTTGTCTTGTGCTCAAAATACTGCCTCTCACAGCCTTGAGATGAATGATGGTTCAACGGTGCTTCCTTTGATCCTTTCATATGAGGGTAAATTGTTCTGAATAATGACCTTGTCCTTCCTTCATTTCTACTTGGAATATCTATTACTAGATACCTAGGAAAGGACTATTTCATCTCTGCTGTGATGGGAGATTACAATAAATGTAAGACTGAAAACTGGGGTCCTTTAAATATAAAAAGATTTCTGTGTTTCAGACTCAAGCTATTGGCAATTGTCTGGGACCATTTGTTTACAGAATTCTGCACAAAGGTAGATTCCAGCAGTAACTGCAATAGAAGTTTCATGGACAAGTATACAGTATACATTGTAAGGGGAATGCTGTCAGAAACAGTAGAAACAAAATTATTTGCACAATACTTCTATAGTAACTATTATAGCCTAATTAGAAGCTGTTTTTGATAGAGGATGCAAGTGCTTTTTATGGCATATAAGTGCAAATAGAAAGGGCAAAAACATATAATGCCAAGGTTTAATCTCCTGTTTTGAGAAGACATTTCCCAAAATTACCTTCTGTATGGAATTTCTAGTATAGGAGATCAGCAAGGGCAACCCAGGAACATAGAGGAAAAAATGTTTTAGAGGGGAATGTAGCTGCTGGTGAGCGTGGCTCACAAGGGGCAGTTTAAGAAAGGGAAATCTAAAGGCTCTCCTCTGATGTTACTTGATGTTGATAAGTCTTGGATAATCATATTTGCTGTGCAAAGAATTCTCTTTCCCTTGATGGGAACATGAAATGCAATGGATAACTCAATAACTGAGGGAAAGTTCTTCTCCCAATATAGTACAGTCTCTGAAATCCGGTGAGGCCTACAAATGCTTGGAAGGCACAAAAAAGTGCTGTGAGTTTTTTGCACGAGCTTTGTGTCCATGGGATCTTGGGGAAGAGAACTCTGAAATACCCTTGCAGAATGTTCCCAGTGTAAATAGGGATAGACCTCAACATAGATGCAAAAATGGTTAACAAAAGTATTTATTATTATTATTATAATTTTGTTATTACAAGCATGCCTTCACTCTTTCTGAATTTTAAGATATATAATCATTTTTATTCACATGATGCTTGGATATGATATCTTGTATGCTCATAATTTTGCTTACCTGTTTAATTAAATGAAATGTTTAAGCTAATTAAGGAAATTCCTAGGAAATCTCTGCTTTCTGTTAAAACAGTGACAGGTACCAAAAGTGTCAAAAAGGTGGACTCTATTTAGTCATATTTATTACCCCCAACAGTGCTTACACAAATTCTGGGATGCAGCTTAATAACTTCTATTTTGCTTTAACTTTCTATATTAACTGTCCTTAATTGGGGAATATCTGCCAATATTTTATTTTATACTAGGTTTTGAAAATGTATATTGGTATTGGGTATTGTAATTTACACCTCGTACAGAATGTACAATAGGAGTGTTCAACTGCAAATTTTAAATGCATTACAAATGGTAATTTGTAAATCTAGAATTTATTTGGTTGAAGGTTACCAGTTAATAAGAATGTCTTCTCAAAGAACAGGACACCTCCTCTACATATAGCACACCAGTTTGACACACACATTTTCTTTATCTTAAGAAAACAAACTTGTAAGATATTTATGTTTTAGAAAAAGATTTGGTGTTTAAAAGGATGGTATATCCTGAATAAATAATTATCCTCACAAAGAGAAGTAATGCTTAGCCTGTGTTATCAGAGCTATAAACCAAGTCCTGGTCTACATTAGAAAATTAGGTGGGTTTAATTACATTAATCAGGGATGTGAAAAATCCATATCCCTGAGTGGCATTGTTAAGCTGACCTAAATGCTTGTGTAGACAGTACTAGGTCAATGGAAGAATTCTTCCATTGGCCTAGTACCACCTTTTAGCTGACGGGAGAACCACTGCAGCCTTTTAAGTGTAGACAAGCCCTAAGTCATAAAATGGGCTTCCTCATCCCAATTATTTGCAAGGAGAAATTCTTTAGTTTTAAACTCACAAAGAATTCTTGAAAAATCATTCTTGAAACTGATGTATATATGTATAAATAGCATTATTGTATGCTAAAGTCTTCCTTCTTTAAATTTTGAGAACATTCATGCCTGAAAAATGTTTTACAGAAGATATCTGTTGCTTGTACCTCACGTTTCCTTTCAATGATGAAAATGTTTGTTGTCCCTCACATGATTTAGATGGTATAAATTTCCTTTGAGATGTTTATTTGAAACTGTTTGTATCTAAATGCAAGCCCTTCATATAACAACTGCCTGACACCATTATTATGTGAATAATAAGTTGTCTGGTGTACAAACAAAGCAAGGTCATTCGATACTATAACTGGTTTTTGGTATAAGAAAACATTTGAGTATAAAATATCGTCCTTAATTGGGGAATATCTGCCAATACTTAAGCAACTCCTTACCAAACTCAAAAAGACAAGAATATTATCTCCAAGGATCTTTAAGAAAAGACAATACCTTCCTTTGATGGCCATTTAACTGTAAAGATTTTCTTTAAACTATCATTTAATTAAAAAAAATATTCTGAGAGCTGCAAGACTTTTATATAAGAAACAGAAGTGTTCGGACTCATTTGAAAGATATTTTCAAATCCTATTGAACTCTGATGGAATTAAAGGGCTATCTTAATAAATTAACTGAATAAAAGAGTTAAAACTCTGTCTTTAAAGATACCCTGATAATTTTCTGCCACAAAAACGAAAGCAATCTAATCATAAAGTTGAAGAACTACAACCCTACTGCATATGGCATTAGTGGATTACGTATTCATGATCTAATATGTTACCAAGATCATCTCATTAAGGTGTTGCGCCAATGAAAGGTGATAGTTACTGACATTTGAATACAGCCAAGTCCCTGGAAAAGGTATGACTTCCATCTTCAGATTACGGAAATTCCTCTGACCTGAGACATGCACTCTTATCCTTGTTCTTGCAACACTATTACATTTTTTCTAAACCCTTATGCGCTCTCATGTTTACATTTTTATACTCTCTTACACTCTTAGTTCAGCTTGTTCACCTCATCTCATCATACCTTCAAGCTAATACCTCTACAAGCAAGCAAACTGTACTAGTTACAAGACAGTAAGATTACAGAAGCCGCCACACAACATCAAGACAAACCAGCCTTCTAGCCTAGCACTGCTTCTGCAACATGATTACATCATTGAGACTTCAGCATCATTGGTGAGATGGAGTTTGCAAAAATACTGCCAAAGGATTAGATTTAAGATCTTGTTGTAATAAATATAATGGGAAATTGAGAAGCTATTGAAATTTAAGATACTAACAGCTTCTCATGTTAAACACCAGATTGTTTAGACTATATTCTTAGAAAGGAGACTTAAATTTACCTTGGTAAATATAGAGTAATATTGGGATTTGAGTTTAAGATTCTTAATTATTTATCTGCCTGTTTTAACACCACTCCTTGAATGGCTTCTTTTAAGTAACTGACTTAAATCCTTTCTTCCATTTCACAGGACTTAGTCAAAATTACTTACCTCTGCTCATTTAAACTATTTATGTTATCCATGACAAACGACAAAGGATTCAGTTACCCTTAAATTAAATTAATATACCCATTTATAAACTATTTTAGCTATATATGATACAAAAGACTCCCAATTTGGGGCATAATATACTTTGGAGGCGGACCCTTTGCTAAGGTGTAATCTCTACTAAAAGCTCTTCACTGAGAGGCATATGGAAGTGATTATATTTAAAGTAACTGTTGGTTATTGAATGTCTTCTATTTTGTTCCCCCCTTTTCCTTTAATAATAAAACAGTCATAGTGAATAATAGTGATTATTTACCTTATCTTTAATTACAGTGCCCCTTAAGGCATGGCAAGAACTCCTAGTGACTAAACAGTGGGGGTCATATCCTTGAATCAGCACTCAGAGAAACAATGAAGATCTGGCCTACCATTTCTCGCTTTTTCATACTATAAATTTGCAGTAGTTTTTGTGATAAAATTATTTGGTGCTCAACATCTTAAAACTCCTCTTTCTGCCCCACACAATGATCTCACATTTGCTTTCCCCTAAACCTGTCCAGAACAAGATTCTGTCTGTGGAATCCATGAAGAAGCTCTGTAGCACCAGACTACTCCTTTGGGTCTCTGACAGCCTAAGACTACATCAATTTTTCCCTGTGGAACAAATCTGATGTGCTCCCTGGCCATCAACAGATTCCTGATCCATGCAGGAGGCTCCACAGGATTTGGACCAGGAGAGCACATGATGTTGCTCAGTGATGGTTGACCCTTTGCATGGGACATGGGTGATCCATGCAGAGGGGCCTTCTAACTCCTGTGTTTGGGAGCCTGAATGGGCCCCAGTGTACCAGGTAGTAGCAAGGATACTCGATAGTAAATGTTTTGTAATTACATGTCAAATGAATAGCTATGCTATATCTACCCTATAACCAAAAGTGCACAGTGCACCATTAGTTCCGTAAAATTAAGCATGAAGTTTATAAAAAAGGGACTGTAAAATGTGAGATCCATATTAACAGTTATCATCTCACAATGATGCTGATGACTAATATAGAAAACACGACAGGATGGAGAATTTTGCTTGAAATTCCATGGCATGATATGTCCATGAGCTAAATAAAATTTTTTCCTCAGAAAAAAGTTGAAACCAAAACCTTCTTTGGGAAAGAGTCTATTTTGACAAATTTCTTGATGAAATGAAATTTAGATTTTTAAAAATTGTCTAAATATTTTATCTTGTTAGTTTCAAAATGAAAAAAATCTGGGTGTCCAGTACAATATAACTGTTTGTTTAGAAATTAAAGTTAATTATAGTCAAAATAAATTGCTCAACGTAAAAACTAATGCTATGAAATTATTGAAACAAAATGTTTTGAACAGAACCAACTCTTTTCCATTTTTTGGTTCACAATTTTTTTTGATATTTTGATTTTTCGTCTAGATTTGATATATGAAAATTTTTCAAAATCTCAAAATGTTCACAGGTCAGGAAAACCATTTCCTGCCCAGCTGTATATAGAAATACATGAGTCAAGTTCTGTTCTCAGTAATACCCATGTAAATACACAGTAATAAAGCAGAATTTGAGTGATGTATTTGTAAATACTCTTCAGAATCCTTCCATATCATTTTCACTGAATCAGCTATTACTCTTGATTTAGAATGATGGAACTGTGAGCAGAACTTAGAGTCCCCTGACACTGTTTCAACTGCTCCATTCAGTGAATGATGCTCTCAGTGGTAGCTACTATATTATTCATATAGCTTTGTACTTCCCAGCAGGAGGCCAAGTCTCACAAGGCAGATTATGACTAGAACTCAAGTTATATTAGAAATCTCTCTCTCTAAGTTATTTTAAAGCTTAATTTCCTTTTTAAAATAACAATTTAATTGTTTTCTAAACAAAACTTTTTACATAATAGGATCAACTCACTAGTAATATAGTGAGGTGTTTGTTCTGCTGCTAGGACAGTTTCTTGTATTCAGTCTTTAGACTCCCTTAAACGGGAAAGCTCTCCTCTGGCCACCTTCCCCAGGTTTGAGCTTAGAAGTGTCCTGCTTCCCCAGTGTGGGGCCCATCTCCTTAGACAGAAAGGGCTGAACGAATACTTCCTCTACATTAGAGACAGTAAAGCAATTTCATTTTGAGGTACTGACTAATCCCTTACATTTCTCTCTCATTTTGTCATTAGATATGTAAACTGTGAATATCAGTCTAATCACATAGGGTTCCCTCTTGTGCTGCATGGCATCTAGTGATTCCTTTATTGAGGAAGCTAGGCTGCTAGCCTCTGATGGCAGAAAATCTATGTGGAGTTTGGCTTCAGTAAGAGAAGCCACTATTGAAACCACATGAATGTCCCCGTTCACCAAGGGACTTGAAGATGGCTGGCATAAGCCACAAAGTGGGAAGGACAAAGGCACCTGGTATGTACTGATTCAGTATATCACACAGGAAATCTCCCTTGGCTGTGCTGAAATATAAAGCTATTCCTCCCTGGCAGATGGTGGCACCTCTCCTGTGCTTCCCATCTCCTTGAGAGGAGTCTCTTTTCCAGGAAAACTGCCCCCATGAATGCAGAAGTCTGTAGTTTGCACACCCTGAACCTACAGGGAAGAAACAAACCTGTTTTTCACCTGATACTATGCACTGAAACAGAGAAGGCATTAAGCCAAATTAGATACCAACTAATTCTAGGTTCATTGTTGCCACATTTCTAGGTTTGTAAATGAAGGAACTTTTCTCTCAGAAACGTACTGCAGGATTTCCCACCACACTATCAAGTTTAGAATAACGATCTTTACCCTATGCTTTGGTGGGAAAAACAAACATCCTGGCACCATGAAAGACTATCTCACCATGCACCTCCACAGCAACTTCATTGCATGGGGACACTAAGGCCAACAGAACCTAGGTTCAAACTCTTTGGATGTATTCACCAATGGGCACTCCATATGCAATTCATACTGCTCCATGTCAGACAGAACACCAGTCTGGCTACCTTCAGGGTAAAAGCCATCCGTTAGGATGGTAGGATGGTTCTGATCATGGGCTGGAGGAAAGGTACCATCTTACGTCATTATTCCTAGGATTCTAGCACTCATTGTTGAAAACTCTGGTGGCTGTTATTTGAATTTTGAAAACAAATGTTTACTAGGATTTGCAATAAGGTCTCTGTTTACTAGGATTTGCAGTAAGGTCTCACATTTAAGCTAGGATTTGATGTTGCCTGATGTGAGTTAACTCCATGCAGTTCATATTATATATAAGTATATGTTCTAGGTAAGAGAGTACATATTTTTGATAAGCTAAAATGTTATTAGTTTACAAGAAATAATTCTATTAACAACTCATTCATTTCTGAAATTTAACTCAATCATTTCTGACAGGAAACTCAGCTAGACAGTCATTTTTATAATAATTGTGCAATTAAAGTTGTGGGTGTATGTTTGCCCACACAAATCAAACAAATGGATAACATTTACTTTTGCCAAATTTTAGGAAGAGGAACAGAACTGCTACTCCACTCAACCTGTTTCCTGATGCACTGTCTTGCACTTTCTCAAAAATAAAAAGCAGGGCTTATTTTCCCCATAGTGAAAGCTGCTTTCTGCTTGGAGAAAATGAAATCTCTGCATCACAATAGTACTGAAGGTAAGAAGGTTATTCAGCTTGCTGTGGCAAGTATTGCTTATGTGAATTGTACTTGCATGATCAGCAGCACTCACACTCACAACAGGAAGAGCCTGGAGTGGAAAGGCGGTTGTATAGGCACAAAGCCACTGTTAGGTTGTTTCTATTCCTGCCTTTGAAATAGGCTTCTTACTTTGAGGGAGCCCTACAGCTCTGTTTCCTTTATAGTGTTAATATATTGAACTGTCAAATAAAAAAAAATAACCAAGAAATGACTCGAGTTGCATCTTCAAACATCCTGGGGGCATAGGAGACCTCCACATTTCTAATAAATCAAATTTAAAATGGTTGCTGGGTCTGACCCTAGGTTTTCAATGCCTTAGGTGATGTAAGAAACATGGGGTTCTTATCTGCCTTTGGATGTCAAAAGACTGATGTGTATGTTAAGCTCAAACTCTGTGCAACTGCATATATAACTCAGATAGTCACTGTTATTGAGGGTCCTGCTTCAGAATATCACATGCACAGAAACAACTCACTGGCTGGGACCCCCTTGTGCCTGGGTGTGGGGTTGCTGGGCCTTCCTCTTGGTAGCATCCTCCTGTTGATCACCTTTGTCTGGATCTTCTGTGACCTAGCTCTCCAGCCTGGTCACTTAAAAGTTCAATCCTCTTCTGAGTTATCCAAGTCCAGTGGTAACTGGTCAGGCCCCAAGAGGGTTTTTCCCAGCTGGCCTCTTCAAAGTCGCTTCACCCTGCTCTCCCCAGGCCAGCAAAGTCCTTATAAATCACAACAGAACTCATCAGCATTGCACTCTTCTTTCCAGAATAATAGGTCACAGGGATTCTCCCCAGGACACCTCAACAGAACTCAGAACTACCACACAAAACACTAACGAAGCATCTTTTGCTCCTCTCTAGGTTGAAGCTCCTCATCTCCCTTCAGCTTCTTGTCAGCTCCCAGTTCGTTGTGAAACACTGGCCCAGGACTTTCACAGAGCCTGGTCTCTTGTTGCTAGGGCCCACCACAACAGTAAACTCAGCAATCTAACCACAACCCAGCTCAACTTTGCTCCTCTAGTGCCAGCCTCAAACTGCTGGGCTTGCTCCCTTTTTAACTCCCAAACTCTGAACAAGTGCGGCAGGACAAGGCTTATTAGAGAGTTGGCCAACCCAGGTCTCCTGATCCTTAAATGGGCAGGCCACTCTTATAGTCACCACATTTCTTTCCTTCCCCAGCCTTAGTGCTTCCACCAATAAAAAGAGTGATAGTTTTCTCTCTTATTTTTTTTTTATGACTTAGGAAATAAACAAAAACTAAATGTGAAAATAATCACATTTAGTACTTTTTAAAATTAACCTTTTTATTTTTGCAAAGTATGTTTTTCCGGTGTCACCAAAGAGAGAGAGAGGTGGGGGAAGAGGCTGTATGCTGCAATCAGGGGCAGCTCCAGGCACCAGCACGCCAAGGGCGTGCCTGGAGTGGAAAGCCACGGGAGGCGCTCTGCCAGTCGACGCGAGGGTGGCAGGCAGGTTGCCTTCGGGAGGTCCCACGGCTTCGGCGGAACTCCTGCAGGTGTGCCAATGAATCCGCGGGACCGGGGACCTCCCGCAGGCAAGCCGCCAAAGGCAGCCTGCCTGCCATGCTTGGGGCGGCAGAATACCTAGAGCTGCCCCTGGCTGCAATACGTGGTAAGGAAATGGGAAGAGGTTAATATATCAAAATCATAATACAGAACAAAGAGAGAACAGGGGAAATATCAACCAGGTAAAAAGTGAGGGGAAGATTACCATCTTTACCACCAGCTATGCTCCTAAAGTTTGACCTATAAGGGTTCTAAATGCAACAACATAATTTACAGGAATGCCAGCAGTCACAGACCTAGATATACCTATTTGCAACAATGTATATAGTAATATCCGCATCATCATCTTGCATGATCCAAGGACAAAGTGAAATGTCAATAAACAGGACATCTGAAATCTTCTGATCTAGTCTATTCACTGACAACAGCCAGAAACTGCGCAAACAACAAGGCAGCCCCAACAGGAGCAGCAGGGTTAATGGAGCTACTACAATGACATATTGTAGCTCTGGTAGAGTCAGTGGAGATACTGGTAATGCTATACCCAGTTTGTTTTCCATCTGGTGTGTGGTATAGGTTCTTAAGGATAGAGTGCTCTATTATGTATTGCTCATCTCCTAGTTTAGTTACTCTTAAAAATGCATGATGGCCTTTTTAATGTGCACATAGAGCAGAGGGAACTTCAGTTTTAAAGTCTTCATTGGAAAATCCATACACTAAGCTTTATGAAAAGTCAATTTACAAAACTCACTGAGAAAATTTTCACCAAAAATTTTTCTTCCGTTGATAAACTCTGTAAATTCATCTTTGCCCCAAATATTTCATGTTTTTTAACTAGCCCTACAATTTACTGCAATATATTAACCTTGGGAACGAAGAGATGAGGCAATGCTCCCTACATTTGGAACAGAGCACTTTACAAATTACTTGCAGCACCACTTTAAAGCTAGCAGTAAAGCTAAGAGGGCCTGATCCAAAACCCCTGGAAGTCAATGGAAAGACACTCACTGTTTGTGGTGGGCTTTGTATCAGGCTCTTAGTCATTACTAATGGAAAAATAAAAATAGCAATACTGGCCCAGCAGTAGCACGTTGCACTGCCATGTGGAAGTTCTGAGGCTTACATTCAACTCTATCCTCTATCCCTAAGAAGCAGCATTGCCGAGAATGCTGCTTTAATTCCCCTAATCAGTGTTTTCAGTTAATATATATATGCATTTTCTCTGTTGAGACCTTGATCTGAAGCATTATCATTCTCCTCATCAAAATATTTACAGGTGAAATTGTATTGCCTGGAAGATTCATGTTTGAATTGTGCATGGTATCTATGGTTACAATGTCTTTATAGATACCAAGGAACAGTAACACGCTGTGCAGAGAGGAAAGAACTGCTGCCATGTTAGAAAAAACATTCACACAACCAAAAGAGTGTTTAAATCAGACTGTCTGAGGGTGGTACTGCACAGTAGTAGTATGAATGAATCCATATTAGGGTTAATTAAATTTAGAAGGGAGGAATGAGAGGCAAAGAGTACAAAAGTCGTCTTCTCCATAGGTTTGCAGGATAAATATTAAATAGAACTTGGGGTTCTGTGAAATTACTATAGCAGCTGCTCAGACTAAAGGAAATCAGTAGTACTGTTAAGATTATGAAAGGATCACAAAATATGAGCAACCAGGATGCAAAAGATTCATTTATTAAAATATAAGAAGAGGAAGCTCTGGGTTTCTGGGTTCCTCCACTTACGGTATATTGCCTTGGAAGAAAACTGTGTGTAGGATTTTATCTTCAGGCAAATCTCCTTTATGCCCAACAAACTCTGAGAGTATGTCTATACGACAGCTGCACCATGTCTGGTGAACCTCTCCCGTCAGCATTAAAAAATACACACCGCTGTGAAACTTTCCTACCAACATTGCACACAAATGCTTATGTCGGTGTAACTTATGTCATTCAGGGGGGTGGAATAGTCTCATTGTCGATCAACATAAGTTTTGCTGACATAGGCTGTAGTGTACCCTGAGTCTTAACCTGATTGTATATCTTGCCAGCAAATATCCACTTCCACAAATAAATCTCTTGAATAAGCTGTACTGGATAGCACTTCAAGATGCAAGTCCAGTTCACAAACTGATATTGCAAAGCATTATAAAGACAAGTGCAAAGTACTTCTCTTAAGAAGGAAAAATCAGATGTACAACTACGAAATGGGAAGTATCTGTCTAGGTGATAGTACTGCTGAAAAGGACTTGGGCTTATAGTGGACTGCAAACTGTGAGTCGTCAATGTGATACAGCTGCAAGAAAAGCTAATATGATCCTGGGGTGTTGTCATAAAGGGATAGTTAAGAGTTACTGGAACAGAAGTACTTCATATCTCTTTTGCCTGTAAAGGGTTAACAAGATCTGTGAGTCAGGCTGTCACCTGACCAGAGGACCAATCAGGGGACAGGATACTTTCAAATCTTAAGGGAAGGAAGTTTTTGTGTGTGCTGTTAGATTTTGGTTGTTGTTCACTCTGGGGGCTCAGAGGGACCAGATGTGCAACCAGGTTTCTCTCCAATCTCTCCGATACAGGCTCTTATAAGTTCAGAATAGTGAGTACTAGGTAGATAAAGCGAGTTAGGCTTATGTTTGTTTTCTTTATTTGCACATGTGTATTTGGTTGGAAGGAATTCAAATTTATATTTTGCTGAAAGGATTTTAATTTGTACTTGTATACTTAGGCCGGGAGGGTATTCCCAGTGTCTATAGCTGAAAGACCCTGTACATATTCCATCTTAAATTTACAAAGATAGAAAAAACAATAAAAATTTTCTTTAATTAAAAGCTTTTCTTGTTTAAGAACCTGATTGTTTTTCTATTCTGGTGAGACCTCAGGGGAATGGGTCTGGATCCACCAGGGAATTGGTGGGGAGAAAGGAGGGAAGGGGGAGAAAGAGGCTATTTTCTCTCTGTGTTAGGTTTACTGTCTTTCTCAGGGAGAGTCTGGGAGGGGGAGAGAAAAAGGGGGGGGAGGTGCATTTTCCTCTCTGTTTAAGATTCAAGGAGTTTGAATCACAGTGATCTTCTAGAGTAACTCAGGGAGGGGAAGCCTGGCAGAGGCAACGGTGAGGGAAAGGGTTTACTTTCCTTGTGTTAAGATCCAGAGGGTCTGGGTCTTGGGGTTCCCCGGGCAAGGTCTTGGGGGGACCAGAGTGTACCAGGCACTGAAATTCCTGGTTGGTGGCAGCGCTACAGGTTCTAAGCTCGTAATTAAGCTTAGAGGAATTCATGCTGGTACCCCATCTTTTGGACGCTAAGGTTGAGAGTGGGGTTATACTATGACAGGTGTATTATCAGGAGTGTTGTATTTAAGACACAGGAGGCAATTGTCCCACTCTACTTGGCACTGGTGAGGCCCCAGCTGGAGTACTGTGTCCAATTGTGGGTACCACAATTTAGGAAAGATGTGGACAAATTGGAGTCCAGGGGAGAGCAAAAACATGATAAAAGGTTTAGAAAACCTGACCTATTAGGAAATGTTAAAAAATACCTGATCATGTTTAGTCTTGAGAAAAGAAGACAGAGGGGACCTGATAACAGTCTTCTAATATGTTATGGGTTGTTATAAAGAGGACAATTATTGATTGTTTTCCATGTCCACTGAAGGAAGGACAAGAAGTAATGGGCTTAATCTGCAGCAAGGAAGATTTAGGCTAGATATTAGGGAAAACTTTTTAACAGTAAGGGTAGTTTAGTTCTGGAACAGACTTCCAAGAGAGGCTGTGGAGTCCCCATCATTGGAAGTTTTTAAAAACAAGTTGGACAAACACATGTCAGGGATGGTCTAGGTATATTTGGTCCTGCCACGGCTCAGGGGGCTGGATTTGATGACTTCACAAGGTCCTCTCCAGCCCTACATTTCTATGATTATGATCCAAGAGTTGCTTAGAAACACACTAAAACTGCATATGGTCTATAGGCTATTTACTTCATTTAAAACACCTGCAACAAATGCAGGGAGTTCTTAAGATAAGAAATGCCATGCTTTCATTGATTTAGTCCATATGATTACATAAGATATGAAGGTGAGGAGTCTGAAGTATTCCAACACACCACACTTCATTTCAACACACAGTGTCAAAGAAACATTTCAATTAATAAACAACAAGGGTTATATTCAGAGCCAGTCCAGGGGCCAGGCAAACAGTATGGCTATGGTCACTGCAGGACCAGTAATGGAACTGGAGAGGCTGCCAGAGGCAGTAGGAACTGGCTGAGAAATGCTGCTACTAATGCTTCAGTCTCCTTGCTAGCCTGAAGAGACCCTTAAAATGTTAGTTTCCCTCTATCAGCTTCCTCTAATCTTGTATGGGAGTAAGAAATGGTATGGGCTACCCTGTTGAATGCCACCAGCTCCTAAGGACACAGGAAGAGGCAAAGACAGTGCAAGAGTAGTTAAAAGCTCAGGAGCAGGAGCAAATATGGGTGGGGCAGAAACTATAGGGGAAGTGGGACCAGGTTTCTTTCAGTCTGTACCAGGAAGTCAAAGACCAGGGACTAAAGAGGTTTCTTGGCAGAAACTCTGCAGAGAAGCAGAGTGAAAGAAAGTGTAGCTTTAGGGGTAATACTTATTCTTATAAATTTCCTCAATCAATGCTAAAAGAAAGCAATTTTTTTACTGTTATTACATGGCACAGCTGGGTTAGGGAGCTGGCTGTGGAACAGGTCATTGAAGCTAGAGTTGTGTATGTGGGATGGAGGGGATCAGGATCAGCAAAAGGAGCAGGGGGCTACATGTGTGCATGGGATCTCAGAGCCTGCCATAAGGCTGTACCGGTAGAATCCTGCAGAGGGGAGTGTGTGGAGTGCAGTATGTATTGAAGAGCAATTGTTCCATTTACTCTCTCCACCATCTTTGCCAATGAGGTGATTCTCATGAGGCATTTCTCACACTTCCTTGACAAGTTGATAGGACCATTTTGGGTTAAACAATGGACTATTTCATGCAAAAGCTGAAGGAAAAGCTTTATGTCACATGAGTTATTTTATTTCACATGCTTTTTTCCTCTTCCCATGAAGAACTATATTTCTCACTGAATTCTTTATCAGAATCCTGTGCAACTGATTTCTGAATGAAATTCTGATAAACCTATTCAGTTACCTAATATGAGTGTACAGCCAAGAACTGCAAACAAGAATATAACAGATGACTTTGTCATTTCACACTAAATATTTTCCCCCGATGGCAGATTTTATTCATAGTGTTAAGAAAGAAAGTTGCTATTTATTTATAGTTAGAATTTTAGCATCTTGAAAACCTTTTATTTTTTTAGATTTTCTTGGTATTTCTGTCTTATTGATATTTACTTATTTGAAGCTTTTAATCCTACTGGACATTCAGTATTCAGTTTTTGAGGTCAGCACCAATACACCTAAATTTCAGTGCATCAGAAACATTATCTAAAAGTTCTAAAATTATAATGTCAAAATGTAGCACTTTGACAACAAACAACTATGGCTGCCTATCATTGTTTGATTATTCTATGGTTCCTAGGAAGCTAAAATTATAATTTATAAGCTGTATATTATATCACCTAACTGTGACTTCCAATACATGGTCAATTACACCTTTGCTTTTGAAAAGGCTTTTCACCCTACTTGCAGTACAGGCACATAAAAGCCTGAGACGCTGTCAGAGGGCTGGTATCCATATTGGATACAAAATACGCTTCTTGTTATGCAACTCTAGTGGTATTTACTGGATGCAAGTAGCACATTTCATACTGGTGTTCTGATACCCTCCTTACTCACAGGAGCAGTCCTTAACCACACAGGCAGTTCTATTGATTTTCACAGGAGTAATTACTTGGGTAAGAGTTGCAGGGCCAGACTTAAAAATTTTCATATATATTCATTCTCTCCTTACCAATGTAATTTTACCCCCCCCATTGTATTTGGTACATATTGATTTTTCTTCCATCTGCATTTTCATTAACTTTCCAACAGCTGCCTGACTTGAGCTAAGCAAGAGTGACATATCTGACCTAAGTTCACAGAGATCCAAATTACTGCACCTCATGCAGACCTATGCACTGCACCTGGATCTCCACTATAAAATTGTAAATCAGTTCCTCATTCCAAAGCTCTAACTTTCTTGTTACGTAAGTCTTTCAGCATCAGAAGGGAGTATCTTATCTGCTGGATATTTAATGTTCTGTAACTTTGCTGTAACTAATGGAAATCATCTTCTCAGAAACTGAGTGGGAAAGACATTCCTGTACAATACGTCATTTCCAGACAATGTTCTCTTACCATTAAAAAATTAACTATTATTTTGATTTAGAATTGCAGTGAAGATTTTTATTATTATTATTATTATTAAATATAATAATAATCTCTTTTCAAGATATGTTCTTTGTTATTAGCAACATCAGCTGTAACTCTTTAAAAGGGATGTTTTAGATACAGTAATAAAAAATGTGATGCATAATATAGCATGATGAAACAGCTCCCATTTAAATTAATTACAAATAGTATTTTTGATGTTGGAATTATCTGTATCATTTTGTTTAGTGTAGGCAGAGGATGTTCTTGAACTTGAGAGATTTTTTTTCCCTTTCATTTTTTCCCTCTCTATTTAAAAAAACAACATCACTAGTGTTTTATTGGTGCTTGATTGTTTTGCATTGCAATGCCAAATGATTGCTGGCTGGGAATAACCATGGAGATAGTATTTGTATTTGAATTTCTCTTCCGTCTTAATTTTAAAAAAACCTTGATGGTTTTCATAACAGTTTTTGTAAATCCGGTGACTGTTTTCATAAGTCTTTATAAATCCTATCAGTTAATGATTATTACACCATATCCTATCCTGCTTCCCCTTCAAGCTAATGGGAATTTGGGCATTGATTGCAGAGAAAGCAAGATGGGCCTCTGGTGAACTGCATGCTTGGCATATACATTTCCTTTGTCTCTAAAAATGAGAAGTGGGTTGTTTTTTTATTATTTGTTTCTTTAATTTTCAGTAAGATGCAACTTTAGCCCTTTTGCCATCAATTATTTATATGCAAAACTGCTTCAAAACCTGTTTGTCTTTTAGAACCTGATTCCTTTTTAAGAGACAGTTAGGATATGATCTTGTTAATATTTTGTAGTAATCCAGTTTATTTTATATCTCAGGGTTTCCCCTTCAATTCACGAATCAATGGAATCTTTCTTCTTCTTTTTATCTGCCTTAAAAAATAACTGCCTGTCATGAACCTGTCTATGCTCATGTTTAACCATGTATTCCAAACTTACATAGATAATGTCAGTGCTTAGTTTTCCAACAGCTCTAATAATCTTAAAGACATCTCTGAAATTTGTTTGCTGATCTTTGCTGTGATGACCTTGGATAATATAAAAGGTTAAATGTGTTTTCAGGATTGCAAACTTTTGCCTCCTGGGCACCATGATATAAACACTGTCTTTTTGGTTTATAATCATCATCATTTTTTTAAATATGCTCCTCTCCTTTCTGCTCTAGTGTTTCTTTAACAAAGAGCACTTCTGAGGTACAAATGCAGCATAATTTATGTACTGTAGATTTATGAAATATCAATAATAGCACTGAATGTCCTGTCTTTCTTGATATTCAAGAGAGATATAAACATAAATATCAGACACTTGGATTCCAAAAGTGTAGGGCTTTTTAAAATTTTAATCTAAAACCTGAACTCTGATTTCTCCAGCTGAAATCTGAATATGGGGATTCCTGCATACCTCAAACCACCTGAACACCACCATGCTTTTTCTCATTTCTGAAACTGCAAGCCAAATATGCAACATTAGTTCAATACTCTTCCTCCACAGGAAATTCACCTTTTAAACAGGCTCCAAGTACTAAAGGGATATTGTTACAGATGAATACTTTACTGAACAAAACCCACACCTACTGTCATTCTTATAGGAGAGCTGAACCACTGAAGACCCATGAGTCAAGAGACTATCATGGGAAGTAACATTTGGGCCGGATCCAAAGCTTATTTCAATTGAAAGATTTCCACTGATGTCACCAAGTTTTGAATCAATCTTAGAAAGGCCCAGGACATTCAGGGCCATATACCTTTAATTATTGCGTTTTTATTTTTTAAATTGGTCTTCTGTTTGCATGGAGAGGGTAGCATCTGACAGACCATGCTTCCATGTGAAATTCTAGTAATGGTAATCGAAGTCAGCAGGGCAAATGCAGTCTTCAAAAGGAAAGCCTAAGCATGAAATAAAATACACAGGAATCTGACATGCTGTGCTCTACAAGATGACCCCAGTAGGAGCAGGAGGTTGGCCAGTTATCACCCTTCTTTCTCATATGAACCTGCACCTCTTGGGCCCAAAGAAAAGGCATCAGATATCTGGTAAACCATGAGTTATTAATATCTGGATATTGTTACAACCCACTAGGCATGAGTCCTTTGCAATGGAATATGTGTCATCTTACTTATTTTCTAAAAAACGTGCATTTATCTGAGAGCAACTGGGGCTAAACACACGAGGGAAGGAGAAATGGGTGCGGGATTCAATTTAGCATCTGAGACCCCACTGGTGGAAGTTTGCATGCAGAGGCTGCTGCACCTCTGGGCTTCTTTCATGAGGAAGACCTTCATGGAAGCACACATCTCCAGGGAAGGAACTAAAGATGTAAGGTCCCTCGAACTTAGTGTTTTAATGCAACCAGTGGTTTTTAAAATCCGTAACACACATTTCTGTTGTAAATTGCAGTGGCAAGGATTTGTTCTCACTAGCCATGTCTAAGTGCCTCTTTTCTATAAGGTTTTATAAGGGCTGCATTCTAATATTAAATTCAATATGTGCTATCACCATGCACATAAAACAAACCATCAAATAAACAAAAACAGAAACACACTTGTGCTTACGTGTGCACAAGATACTATGCTGCAAAAATAAAGCATTTTCTTTTTTCTTGGCTGAAAGACTCCATTTATCATACCATATGAATTAGCTACTGAGATTAACCAAATAGTGTAAGAGTTCTCCTGCACAACATATTACACATTCCACATGTCAAAAATAAATCTCTTAGTACTTACCTGTTTTTCTTTCTGCCCTTTTGAGATCTGTGATTATTCATTCACTCGGCAATTCTAAAGAAAAGGGAAAGCGAGAACTGCTTATGCTTGGTGTCAGTGATTTTGTTAGGCATTGTATAGTTGCATACAGTCTAAAGTTAAGAATTCTGAGCTGTATTCTTATGAAGATGCAGCAAGAAGTTATTGAAGATAGCTATAAAGTGATCTAACATTTATCACATACTTTCCCATAATTAAATATATTGTGATGGATTTGGACAGGCCTCTATAGGAGAACATCCAGTAGTCTATTTTCCTCAGTCTTTTACTAATAAAACACTTATCTGTATGACTTTAGCCTCTGATTTTAATACAGTTATACCATCCTGCAATTCTGGTATCTCCCAGTTCCTGACAACTGAAGTGAGAGTGTTAGGGTTTTAAAGACAATGAGATCAGGACTATTATTATTATTTTACATACACAAATTAATATCCCAATAGCACCCAGAATGTGTAAGGTGCTTCCCTCACACATATTGGAAGATACAGTTCCTGCCCCCCCCCCAAAAGAGTTTAAAACCAATTATTGTAATCTGATTCAAAGTGCATTACAAGATTCAACTAATTAAACCTCAGCGCATGCCTATGAGCTAGGTAAATGTTGTTAAAGTCACCTTATGAAGTAATACAAAATAAAATTATTTTATTAAAAAAATTGCAATAAAACAGAATACATATAAATGTCAAATCCAATGTTCTAATATTATAATTCCATCTCTATATATTCCCTCCATAAGTTGCTGTTTAATATTTCCCCTTTTCTCTTTGTTATTGTTTTAATTATACAATTACATGCATAAGTTGTTTAATAAAAGCTCCTTACAAGGCTTAACCTAATTTGCATTGAGATGCTCCTAAAATACCACCACATTTTATCTATTTAACTTATCGTGAGGGCTTTTTAACCACTTTAGATAGACAGATGACAGGAAATATTTGAAAAAAACCCAGCAATGCTACTTCTACTTCCATTATATACATGAAGGTGGAATAGCTACAATGAAGAATAGCACTTAAGAGTAAAATGCATTTGTATACAATACTCTGTTCTGTAGCAATTAGAGTTTCATTTATAGCAGCTTGTAACCAAAGTAGTGCCAACACTGCTTATTAATTAAAGGTGTTTTTTCATCCCTAGCCCCTTTGTGAAGAAAGTGAGAATAAGCCTACTGTTTCTTGGGAATTGCAGCTTTCTAATCATTTTTAAAATGAGGGTGACTAGTTCTGCCACCTCCTTGTCCTGCAAATATTCTGTCTCTTACAGACATCAGAAATTTTGATGGGTCTTTCATCACATAGACAGTATGTTAAATATTTCTGAATAGATTTTGAATTATTTTGTATATCAACCAAAATCCTTACTGGAGTTCTTTTAAAGTAACTTTGCTCTTTGCTTTCAAAAGGACATGTTGTCTCAGTTCCCCCAAAGATGCTTGGTACATCAAGGAAAATAACATCAAGTGGTAGTGGGTTCAAACATATTTCTAATCTTTATAGCCCCTTCAGTACTTACATTAAAAAAGTGAGGAATAATTTATTTCTGATGAAACAGAGTTGCTCAGCTCTCTACTAATAGGATCCTCAGGGCAAAAGAAGGTAGAAAAAGCACTGATAAAAAGAAGAAAGCTTCATTCTACTGTTTTCTGTACTGGAAACAAATAAATTAATAATAATGTTTCTCTGATTATCATTGATTTAAGATAAACTGTTCTCATTTAGCAAATGGGGAAATGAAACTCAGCACCCTAGGGACTGAGAATACAAGACTATGCCAAAAGCTATGGTTGGGGATACATTTACAGAACCATTCAGAATTCCTGGATTCATTCCAGTCATTGCTGATAGTGGGGAGGCTGATATTCTAATATCATTTACCAGTTTAATAATGCAAGTTAATATTCCTTTCCCCTCCTCACTCCTTACTTCCCCTCTTGTTCTCTGTATGACTCTCGTGAAATCTCTTTTTATCCTCGAGGGGTCACCAACATTAGGCTTTTGCTCTCCGCACTGCAAAATTCTCTCTTATAGAACAATAACCTTACACTCTGATACTGTTTACAAGAAATTCTTATTCAAATAGTCAATGTAACCAAAGGAAAATGGAACAAACACTTAAAATGGCATCCTATCCTTTTGTATTTAACAGAACAGCACTTCTCCAGAAGCAGCATCATGAAAGGAACTGAGCATAGTCCGCATAATTATTCAGCTCAGAAGATAGCATTTAAGTGCAGTATTAAAACTGTTTTCAGTTCTTCAAAGTGTTGCATTATCATCATCTTCACTATGCTTGAAAATAATGAAAAAGAAGCTCCATAATATGGTACTGAAGTGGATGCCATATAGCAAGGGCTTGAGGCTAGTATTGTATTTCCTGCTATGGAAGTTTCACTATTTATTACCACTCATTAAAATTTTATTTTATATAGCATCTTCGAAAGGTCATATTTTAAATCAGAATTTTGTAGCCAATATTATTGACTGACTAACTTCTTTGAAAACACAAATCTTCACAGATTTACCATTTTGAATTATAAAATATAAAAAATAAATTGGATTCATTACCCTTTCTAACACTGAAGGGTTAATTTTTTTTTCAGTTGACTGAAAAATAGCACAGGGATTTTTTTTGTTTTACCTTGAAAAAGTTAAACCTTGTCTTGATAGCCTAAAATATATTTGGTAACAACACTGAAGCTATGCAATATATACATTCATGAGATGTAGTCTACTTGAATACTTTAGTCATTATTTTAATGTGCTTTGTATTTTTCACACAGCACAGAGCTGTTTATTATGCGTAGAAGTGATAAACTGAGTAAGTTGAAAAACCAAACATATTATGGCCAAGATTTTAAGAAATAGATACCTAAATTAGGACTCCTAAGTCCACATTTAAGCTTCTAAATAAGTGGTCTGATTTAAAGTTCTGAACACCCAGCAGCTCCCACTGAAATCAATGTATGTTGGTTGAACTCAGTGTTTCCTTAAAAGGGCATATCATGCCAGTGCTTCCTAAATAAGCTATTAGCATAGCCAACAAGTATACCCAATCAATTTAGGAGAAAATCATTTAAGAAGCTTGTGGAGGGGTCACTATAGCAGTGTCTTGAGATTTCAGATTCCTGGACCTCTGACAGTTACAGTATAAGCATGGGTATGGGCAAAACTCTGATCTAATAACCTTGATGATGTCATAAGAATAGGTAAAACTAAAGTGTCTGTGCTGTTTCTATTAGTCCTGTCAGCAGGTTCTGGCACAAGGTTTAATTGAGTAACAGATAGACTAGCAGGAGTGGTTGGAATCACTCCAGTGGCACCATTCTTATATCCATGGTCAGGGTTCTGATCTCCTGAAGAGTACCTCCGGAGTTTATATGATCTTCTTTCCATGACTTATGCAAGGTCTCGCAGCAAGTCAGTAGTAGACCTGGGGCTTTTTCCACCCACCTCCAAAAAACCCAACACCTAGAGAGCGCAACTGCCAAAGCAAAAATAAATAAAAAAAAAAAAATGCTGCCCCTGGAATTGCGCCGCCCCAAGCACGTGCTTGGTTTGCTGGTGCCTAGAGCTGGTCCTGCTGGGAACACTACCCAGGTCTCCTAATTCCTAGTCTGGCCCTCTTCTGGTGGAGCACGCTGTCACAAGAATGTACTTTTAACCACCTTGTCACATTTTTTAAATGTCAGGAAACCACTTTTCCCACATGCACAATGAAAAGTGTATTTTTTTCCACGTTTGGTTACAAAGCTTTAAGGACTCTTACTTGAAGACTGAACAGGTGATTCATTAGAGGAATACTATTGTGAAATGCAAATTCACATGAAATCTTATCCCTAAACATTGTACAGGTAATAACTGTAGATTTCAAATGCAGCATGAAATCTAAAACATCTCAGAGAACTATCATCTATAGTGAAATGAGATATTTCCCCCCTCCCTCTCCATATCATTGTAAGAGAAGTTATTCACCCCCACTTTGAGATCCTCTTTAGCGTTCATTTTGCATACTTTTCAAAAGGAACCACAACCAAGATGGAAGTGAATAGGTTTATGTGGGGTTGAAAGGTCTAGAAATACAAAACACTAAATCTCTCAACAGTCAGAAAATGAAAGCAAATTTGGCCCCAAGTGGTTGACAAATTATAGAATATTGTCATATTTTGTGTGGGAGAAAACTGAAGAAAATTGCTAGAAAAGATAGAAAACCTGCAGAAAAATGTTCGACAATTGCAGACATGCTTCCATTTCATCCAATATTTTATTTAATATTGTTATCTTTAAATGTGACACATGGTAAACCTAGCTACTGTGCAATTGTTCCATTTACACAGTTAGCAAGTATAAATTCTGCTTTCAGCTTTGCTCTTTGGTCCTTATGCAGACTCTCTACGATTGATGTCAGAGACAGAAGAGCTTGGAAGTCAGGATAAGGGGACCAGAGCAACACAACAGCATACATGAAAAGTAACCTGGATCTTCTGTATGAACAAACACAATTTCAGTTCTTAGGAACCAAAAACGTATGTTCCACTGGAAAATAGCCCACCATTGAAATGAAATGCCCTCCCTTCCTCTCATTCTCTCCGCATCTGAGTTTTCAAAAGAAGAGGGGAATGCTGCCTAGCAGGGCCGGCTCTAGCCATTTCGCCACCCCAAGCATGGCAGCACACCGTGGGGGGCGTTCTGCAGCTCACCGGTCCTGCAGCTCTGGTGGATCTCCCGCAGGCATCCCTGCTGAGGGTCCACCGGTCCCGCGTCTCCAGTGGACCTCCTGCAGGCGTGCCTGCGGATGCTTCACTGGAACCGCAGGACCAGCAGACCCTCCACGGGGACGCCTGCGGGAGGTCCACCGGAGCTGCCTGCCACCCTCCCGGCAACGTGCCCCCAGCGGCATGCCGCCCCAAGCACGCCGCTAGGGGCGCTCTGCCGGTGTGGAGCCGGCCCTGCTGCCTAGACAAAAGAGTGGAAACGGAAAATGTGAAAAACACAGAAGCCCCATTTTCAAACATGGGTCCCCTTATAGGATATTCAAATCCTGCATTGAGATACTTAACATGAAATGTGCTGGTAGAGATAGGAATTTATTACATACAAAAACAATACTTTAAAAGAACACAAGTAAGATTGCAAAGTCAAGGATTCAGAAGTTTGGAAATGCCAGAATTAAGGTTGCCTGGGCAATTTTAATTCAATCCCTTTGTGGATATGCATTATGATACAGTCTAATTACATGAGTGCATCCACAGGACCCCATCTTCATTCAATGCACATGATGCACTGTGTTCAATCAATGAATAGTTACTCCATATTTGGCTTTATCTTGGTAGTCCACTATATGGGCCAGTGCCTTATCTCCTGCATGTTATTCATACTCTGCTATGAAGACAGTAAAATTAGTTTCATCACTGACTTTTCTATAGCTTTCATCATTATAGTATCTGAGTGCTTCAAAAACATTAAATATGAGACAAAGAGGTATTCTCCCCAATTTACAAATGGGGAACTGAAGCACAGAGAGATTAAGATAAAAAGTACCCATTACTTTTGGGAGCCCAATTTGAGATGACTAGAACCTGATTTTTCAGTTTCCTTAGCTTATATGGCATTTATGTTCAAAGAGCAGCTTCCATAAACTTTAGTTGCAGCTGTGAGTGCTCACCACATCTGCAAATCACACCCCAGCGTCTCAAAGCAAGCACCCAGAAACTGAGGGACACACAATGAATAACCCTCAATAAAAATTATGGTTTTTAAGTGACTTGCCTTGCATTACAAATGTACTCTGTAGCAGAGTCAGGGATATAATCAACTTATTCAGGGCGCCATTCAACTGCCTTAATCAAAGACCATGGTATCTTCCAGAAGTCCCCTGCTTCATTCCCTACTGGTCTTCCAACCTCTGCAACAAACGAAGCAGGAGACTGTATTGGGACATGCTCTGTACACATCCTCTGATGCCCCAGACACCCCTGGGATTCCATCCAGTAAATGGCAGCTTCCTTACGACATATAGTAGAGCCTCAGAGTTATGAACACCTTGAGAATGGAGATTATTTGTAACTCTGAATAAAACTTTATGGTTGTTCTCTCAAAAGTTTACAGTTGAACATTGATTTAATACAGCTCTGAAACTTTACTATGCAGAAGAAAAATGCTGCCTTTAACTACCTTAATTTAAATGAAACAAGCACAGAAACCACTTCCTTGCCTTGTCAATTTTTTTTGGTTAAACGTTCCCTTTGTTTTATTACTAGTTTATACTGAACACAGTACTGTACTGTATTAGTGTTTCTGTTGCTGTTGTTTTTTGGTCTCTGCTGCTGCCTGATTGCATACTTCCAGTCCAAATGAAGTGTTTTTGCGGTTGACGGTCAGCTCATAACTCTGGTGTTAGCAATTGAGGGTCTACTGTATTTATATTCGCATCCCCAATGTAGTCTAATGCCACAAATTGTTTACATTACTTCTCAACTTTTAGCCCTTTCCCACAGGGAAAAAGAAGAATGGCAGTCACCCTTCCTTGGGACCCCTGTGCACCCTGAGCTCAGCAAAACCAAGTCTGGTCCTTTCCCACTTCACTGCTTTGCCCGTGTCTTTCTTATATCCCTCTGCTGATGGGCTTATTGCTACATCAGCCCTCCCAACCCCATCAGCTAATTAGCTTGCATCTTCCTATCAGCCATCTCTGGAGAAACTGATTGGTGCCTAAGTGATTCACAGTGCTGATTCACCTCTCAACTCACAGCATTCTGTCTTAGGGTGCTAGAGACAAGTCTCATTTAGTGTATAAATCTGCATTTATCCCCAGAACAACACCATCCTGATCACTTCTTTCCTGGGTGAAGTTTCCAGCTGGCTGCTATTTGTTTTGTCAGTTCTACTCAGGGAGTCCCCTTTCCTCTTTGGTGGATGTTTTTCCTCCTGCACCCCACTCCTGTTTCCCCTTCACTGTTTTAGGTTCCCTCCTTCCCCATCCCCTTCCATAACTGTAGTCCCCAAAATTCTTCCTTCCTTGCCCCTTGCATTGTTTGTTTAGTTTGATCCTCCCCCCCTCCTCCCTTCACTGAAGTGTGGCCAGAGGGGCTGACTCTTAATGATTTCCCCTTGCTTATGGTTTTTGTTTCCTTTTAATTCCTTTTTTTAGTTCCCCTTCCTAACCAGGAAGGGAGGGGGCGCATGGTGTTCCACTATCACCACCAACCTCTCCCTCCCATTTTATTTGAGTCACCGCCATGGCAGGTCCTTACTCCCCCTTTGGCAAGATTTCTCCCTTAGAGGCCTCAGGGGAGGGAGAGAAGGGGGCAGTGGATTCCCTGGCCACTGTTGTTGCCCTGCCTCTGGGTACTCCGCTCAATAGGGCACCTTTTCTAGCTACACACTTTAAAGGCAAAGGCTTGGGCTCCTCCTCCTTTTCCTCTTCCTCTCAGGGAAAAGGCAAGGGCAAGAAGAAAGCTGTTGGGGGTGTTTCCATTCCTGTTTCTCCCGCTAGGTCTTCCGTCAGAACTGGGGGCCCCACTCCCACCGTAAACCCTGTTTCCTGAATTAACTAGTTTCAATACTCATTCTCCAGTTAAGAATATCTATTATTTTAAAGTCACATCTAGTTGCTATTGAAATATCTGTGATAGTCCTAATCTCCTATTTCTGATAAAGGATAAGTAAAATATTTGAACTGACCAGAACATCAGCCCCAAACTAGCACTGACCCTGAATTTAGTCTTTGGTGATAATTCATAAGAAAATCTGAGTCAGCCTTCATTTTTTAAACTGATACATAGTTGTCTGTCATGCATGGGTACATGGAGTAGAACCATCCTCTTCTGCTACCAAAGAGTGCTCTCCCACCCACTTTAGTTGTCCCTATTAAACAGTGCCATGTCCTGCAGCATTGTTATTTCATATTCAAACAACCCCACATGTCTTGATCTCATTTGGGCATTAGAGAAGTAAGTTAAAAAAAGCCATGAGAAAAGCTGTTCACTGAAAATAAAGTAGCTCTTGGGATAAATTCAGCCTGCCCTTGCCCCTCAAAAAAAAAAAATAATCAAGAATTACATTAAATATTAAGAAAAAGCCTGGTTGCATAACCCAAATTTTCAGGCTTTGGCTAAACTTCAGAGAGGTCTGCAAATATATGGATTTTTTTAAGTGAATATCCAATATTAACTTGTCTGATTGCCATTAATTATGACCAGGTGGAGACAATCAATAGAGCAAGGAGGTGAAATCAATAGATCAAGGAGGTGAAATTTTAAAAATCAAAATTCTATTCTCACACAAACATTCACTTGCAGAGGTGGTTAAATACTGAAATATCTCTATTTGATGAATGACAATAAACTTCATGTATTTGCCATGTAATATTCAGCTAGCTCTAATCCAGGAAGAAAGGAAATAGAAATAGTCCAGGGGTTCTCAAACTGGGGGATGGGACCCCTGAGAGGGTCGCAAGCTTATTACACGGGGGGCTGCGAGCTGTCAACCTCCACCCCAAACCCCGCTTGGCCTCCAGCATTTATAATGGCGTTAAATATATAAACAAGTGTTTATAATTTATAAGGGGGAGGTTGCACTCAGAGGCTTGCTATGTGAAAGGGGTCACCAGTATAATAGTTTGAGAACTACTGAGATAGTCCCTGTCTGGATAAGGCCTAAGCATTTATGCTGCTACTGATTTCTGCTGATTTACTGCTTTGCAATTTACAAGAAATCAATGAGAGTTAGAAATCCAGAATCTGGCCCTTAGTACTATACATTTTTCAGGAGTTTGATCTGTCTGTAAAGTGCAATACGTATTTATAGTACCATATAAGTAATAATTAAAATAATATAAATATAATTGTCTCTAAATTAAGAATTTTTTACATAAGGCTTTTAAAGGTTCCTATTCTCTGTAATGGTAGGGTTTCCTAGGCAATGATTCAGCCTCTAGGGAGGAAAGACATCCTGGCAACAGTTCTAAAAGCACATTTCCACAATTGCCTCCCTATCCAGAAAATGGCAAAACCACATGAAAATTGTGGGATCCACAAATTTTATCATTCATGCCATTTTCCAGTGGCCTTTCCTATTACATTAATTCGATTCTTTAAAATACATTTTTCCCTCCCAAATAGCCCCTTTTTTTTACCAGGGCAACTGTGCACAGACAGGGCACGGGAATAGGAAGCAATAATCTACACGACAGAAACAAACTATTCTGTAAGAGGCAGTTTGCAAACTCACCTTGTTTGCTGTCTACTGCCTGTTTTTAAATAATGCACAAATCAACTTCAATACCATGGAAATAATCAACACAGGATCAAAACTTGGAGCTTCTACTAGAGCACAAATCAAAAAGCTGTTGGAATCCAACAGCTGGAGCCTGTCTCATTATTTCAGTGTGCTTTGATGTGCTTTTCAGCCAAGTATCTTAGAGAATTACTTTCAGATAGGTCTATCTACACATTCTACATTGCTTACACAGTATAGTTTCCAACAGAGATAAATACTGTAACTGAGTTTTCATTTTCAAAATAGATTTTTTTAAATATCTTCTATTAGGCAGAAAATCCTGTAAACAGCAGAATTAAAAATCAGCTGCATTTAATAAAAGAAATCAAGTTTGTTATTGACTCTGAGCTGCTAGTTTCCATTAGATTATCCATCATACATTTCTTATGTGATCAACTGCCTAATGAATTTTGTGCTGGTGTATTTAGATATAATGCTGTATGTTTCATACAGGACTATAATCCTGCACCTGTGGCCTCAGAGATTTAGACAGCCCTCTATCACAAGTTTATGCTGTGCCTATAATCACTTCAGCTGGAGTATGGCTCCAGCTATTCAGTCTGTTGAAATATAGCTGAATTTAATTTCTGAGGCACTAGAATATTTGCATCTGTGGTTATGTTTCTTTGGACTTTAATCAGATCAAAGTTGCAGAGATATTAAAAGAGTTAGATATATTTTGCTCAGAGAGTTTAGTGGATAAATCAGATGCTGTTTTGATTTTTCCTGCTTATCTGTTAATATGAACAGATGCGGTTATGCTATTGTATAATGAATGTTGATTGCCAACAGTATTTGATTGCACAACCATTCTGCAGTGATAATTAAAGATAGCTTGATATCCTATAGAGTGATAATTAAAGATTGCTTTGTGTGCTATATTGTATAAATAAATGCCATAGATTATGAACAGACTCTGTATAGCTCTTATGCAGTACATATTTCATGGAGGCTAAGTCACACACGTCTTGACAAAGGAAATATTCAGACGCTAATGAAAGTCTTCCTTCCAAGACTTGTGTTATTTTGTGTTTATTTTTTAGTGGTTTGTGGCATTTATATTAAACTATGTCTTAGTGCTGTATGCTGTATTGAGACTGGGAAAGAAACAGTTACAGAGACAAATACTTTTCCAATGTGGAAATTTTTTTGAATATTTCAAATTTCCTGAACCACATTTTGAGAAAGATTTTGGTTTTAGTCACAGTCATGAGCAAAGGCTGGTGTGTAAACCGTTCCCTGCCAGTGGCAGCCTACACCCCTCTGAGACTCAGTTCCTCTGGTGCTTCCCTCTTGTGCCAGGGAAGTTTTCTGCTCCAGACCATTACTATGCACAGAATATTCCCCTCCCTCTCACTTCCAGCCAGTCTCACTGGCCAATGTATCGTATGGTGGGGGAGGGGGGAAAAGGAACAGAATCATAGCTCCTCTCCTCCTTTCTCATTTTGACACTTTGGCATGTGTGCGAGAAGCATGAGAGAGTATCTTCTGCACTAGGTCTTATGGAACCATGCATAGAGATGGGGGCTTGCTCTTCCCTGCTCCTTTTGTGTGTCTGTATCAGACTAAACCACAGTCCAGCCCTTTGCGATTAAGACCCAGACTAACTAGTGTAATCGAAAAACATTTCATTTGTGCTTCAGTGCAGTGACAAAATCAACCTCTATGGGTCCGATCCTGCAAATGCTTACATCCCTGCTTGACTTTATGTTAGTAGTCCCATTGTGTTCAATGGACCTGCTCCAGAGCTTAAAGTTATGTATAAGTATATGTATTTGCAGGATCACAGCCTATGTTTGTGAAGGGCTTAGCCTGAATCCTCGCTGGAGCTCTGGACACTACTGTAAAATATTGTCTCATTGTTTATTTAATACAAATACTAGAGAGAGAGGCATGGATTTCAGCTATCTTCAGAGCTCTTTAGTTAACAGCTATTTTTATTTTCCTGGTTTCATTCACCTATAAAGTCATTACTTCAAGTAGAACTGTTAGGGAGTCATGGATGGTATATATAGTATTAAACTACTGATGAGTTTCTCAAACACTAGTATAAAGATTATGTGCTGCTTCTTATCACTGGAGATTTATTCTTCACTATTACTTTTAATCATACTACAACAGTCAACACAGCTAGCCTCTTAGGTTGCTGATCAGTATATTCTAGCAGGTGAACCCATTATAGAAATAAATGAAAGCAGCACTTGCACTGCAGCAGTCCTTCCTGTTTTTAGAAGTGATGCATGTCATGCATTGAAACTTGCCAATTAAATCATTTTCTTTCTTGATGTGAGCTTTTGGCCACTGAGTATGCTTTAAGAGGTGTCTTCTTTCTGACAAAAAGACAAATCCATATGCAGTCTCCTCTAGATATTTGATAATTTGAAGCTGCTAATTATTTTTATTTTCCACTATCAGGCAGAAAGATACCTGTGCCTCTGATGTATTTCCAGTGTGTGTTGTTTTATATCACAGAATGGCCAGAAACGTATCAATTTCCTCAGCTCTATAATCTCAGAAAACATTTTTGCTGACATCCTTCTTGTGCCTTTTCGTTCCAATTCATAAAGTTACATATTGAGGAATTTTTATGATCCCCTATAATTCCTATTGGGGTTGCCTCTTAAGCCTTGATTAGCTCAGTGGAGATCAAACTCCCTAACAAGTTACTGACACTTGCAGTTTTAAGACTAGAGCCAGGTCATGTTTATTACCTACATCAATCCTTCTATGAAGCAGGTCAAAGATTAAAAACAATGATTTTTTTTTTAAATAAAAAGCAAAACAGGACTGAAAGTCCAAGCATCTGACAGGAACAAAAATGACTTATCTCAGGAACTGAAATCCTACACTTAATTTTTGAAATAACCCCAATGCTGGAACCACAGAGGTGATGACTACCTGCTAAAAGAGGAATACAGTCATATAGCATATATTTGTTGTGGAAATAAGTTACAACCAGACATGTTCTATAACATGTAGTCTTTTGAACTACAGTGCGGTAAAGGCTTCAATGTGTCTTGAAATGCTGAGGAGGAAATTAGTTATTTGAAAGAAAAAGAAACTTCTGGACAAGGCTGACCCTTTCTTAACCCTTTCCAAGTGTTAGGATTCAATTGGGCAGTAAATAAAAGGTATTTGCTACATCATCTTGTTTGAAGAACAATACCAGGAGGATGTAGTAGAAATGGAGGATTATCAAAAGATCTGGTGAGTCATTTTGGGTAAGCAGCATCCAAGTATCTGGATGCTTCTCTCAAGCAGCCAAACCACAAAATTCAAGCTTAAAAAAAAAATTCTGGCAGTCTCATGAGAACAGATTGTTCTATGAGATTTCTGATAGATAGAGTTGACAGAAATATTACATAGTTTCTGCTCTATGACCTTGATAGCAAGAATTGCCAGTGTTATGGTATTTCATCATTTTAATGTCTGGTCATATAGAGAACCAGGAGATAAAGACATGCATGAAAATGAAAAACAAAGGAGATGAAGAACAGTTATTCAAACTTTTTAAATCAAATCTCTTTTGAGGCTCAGCATTTTGGGGTAAAGTTTTAAGGGGCTTCTTGTTTTATCTGGCCTGGACTGCCCATCCTGGCACATGACAAGATACTCAGGTAGCTACAAAGGTTGCAGAGAATGTAAGTGACTCTGTTTTATGTTTCTGTAATGCAATTGTCTTCTGATGGAATATATTTAATTTTTTCCATAGACCCAAGATATATATAATTACTTTTGAGGTGGAGGCTTACACCAATCCAAACACAGAGCTACTGTGAGATTACTTCTCAGAAAAATTGACATTCTACAGAATAATGACAGATGAATGATGGAAAGGTTAAGAAAAGCTAGGACTCAGCCCAAGCCTTTACTTAAAGCTCAAGTGAAAACTTTTGGGAGGTACACAACTTGTATTTTTGTATATTGCAAAATATCCTGATTTCGTCCTGAAGTAGAATCAACAATATTGAGAATGCCTAACTGGAACTAGAATGTACCATAGATTTCAAAAACAAACCTGTATATATGTAAGGTATCCAGCTCAGCTGCTAGATGACAGTAGTTCTGCTATAATGCATTTAGCCAAGAAACAGCAGATGTTTAAGAATGTAGCCTGGACCTGACGTCTCCTCTTAGTGTCATGAAATCCACTCTGCCACGTTGACACCCCTTCCAGCAGTCGCACTTCATCACTCTGCCTCTTTCTCTCCCTGCAGTCCCCTTCTGATTGCAGGAATTGCAACCTCCTTTTCATGACTCAGCTCTCCTACCAGGTCACTATCCATGTTTCCCTCTTCCAGAATCCAGAGACTCTCCCAATAAATGGGCTCAGGCTGTCTTCCTGTTCACTGCCCAACTGGTGCCACTTTCTCAGCGGTTAGTAGGGGAACCTGAGCCCACTCTCTACTCCTGGTTTCAACTCAGTAATCCTCTAGCCAGCAACTAAGGTCTGTTTCCTCCACGATCTTACTGTCTTTCTCTGAGCCCTTTCCTTATCTTCTGGCTCTGAACTCCCTCTCTGGGTTTGGCCAGCCTCACAATTCCCTCCTCCCAGGGAATAAGGACAGGTTACTTGCCCCTGTAGCCCCAAACACACCTCCCTTCTGTCTGGGAGTAACTGCAGTCTACCCTCCTGCATACACCTTTCTACTATCAGCTCCCTATCTTTATAGAAATCCCACCTGTTCCCACACAGGTGAGCTTCCCCTAATTAGGGCTTTCCTCTCAGCCTTCATTCTCACAGCCTATAGCCTAACTGGACCATCTGGCCTTCATTAACCCCTTCAGGGCAAGTGTGAGGTAGACACCCCATCACAGAAGGATCCCCCATCAGTAATGACAGCTTCACAATTTCTTCCCATTTAAACAAAAACTAAAACTAAAAACTATTTTAACTTTCAAATATCACTTGAAATTGAATTAATCAAAGGACCACATTAAATGTTCTCTTTCTCAATTATCAAATATTTTCCCTCTTTCACCTTAGATAAGACCATTTCTTATTTCCATAGCTAGTTTAGACATATTTATAAGCAGAAATAATTTCACACTCCATTCTCCTGTGTTGTTGTAGTTGTGCTGGTCCCAGGTCATGGAGGAGACAAGGTAAATGAGGTAAAGTCTTTTATTGAACCAATTTCTGTGAGTAGAAAGTACAAAAATTCTTCTTCAGCTGTGGTGCAGGAAGCTGACATTTAACTCAGATACTTCCTTCTCTAGAGCTCTCTATATCTCGAGAGCTCATACCTTCCACCAACAGAAGTTGGTCCAATAAAACAATATTACTTCACCTACCTTGTCTCATTCCTTTCTCCTGTCATTTCTCTTGCCAGTACCTTCTGTTAGTTTCAGCTGTAGCATGAATGCTGAGTGGTTGAACTAACCCACACACAGAGTCACTCACTGCATAAGCAGACTGATGAATTCAGCATTCACAGTGGTACTGAGGGAAGGGAGTTACTACTTTTACATCTTATCATGAAAACAGAGACAGTGCTGCTTTGTGGGGAGGATTTTATAGGGACAGTCCCAGTATTTGGGGCTTTTTTTAAAATGGGCTTCTATTATCCCCCTATCCCCGACCCGATTTTTCACACTTGTTATCTGGTCACCCTACCTGTCGGAGGGGCTGGGGGTGGTACAGCTGTGCCGGAGGAGCTGTGAGTGTGGGTGGCCCCATGTTCTGCTCCTTTCACTGCTGTCGTGCAGTGGGAGGAGGACAGAGGCCCCCCCTCTTCCCCAGGTACAGGGGAGTGGATTATGGGAAGGGGATGGGGAGAACATGGAAGCCCTGGGAGGAGTCACATGGAGGGTAACGGAAGGAGGTCACATGCCTCTCGTGCCCCCTGCCCCCCAGGAAAGGCTACAGTGGTGAGAAGGAAATGAGACACTACGCTGGTAAAAATAGCAGTATTGATGGTGATGGCATAACTCAGCCATGTACCTTCAGGTTCTGATGTGACTTTTATTCTATTCTCCTAAGCAGTGCCTCACTGTCTACACTGCTATTTATACCGGTATGAGGTCTGGCAGTGTTTGTACTCTATCAGCTGCCATACGAGAGTGTGCAACATAGACCTACCCTGAGACACACCTCCAAGTTACAGTTTCCTCTCCTGCTTCCTCCTTGGTCCCATGAATAGTACTTAACTGCTGGCCTATACCAACACACCTCTCAATCTACAACACTGCAAACATTCGACAAACAGACAAAAAATGGAATGTCCAGGTTTTGTTGCATATCGCACTATAAAGAACGAGCTTTAATATTTAAAATACAAAACATGTTTCTTTAAAATGTTTCTGACTTTCTGAATAATTATACTTCCTTTGTGATCAGTTTGTAGGATTTTTGCCCAGTCTGCTTGGGAGTCAAGGTTTGGGGGAAGGGATGCGGGCCTGGCCTCTTGTACGGCACTATTAGGAGGCAGATTTTGGGAGAGAAGGGTGATTCCTGCCCACGTTGTCCAGATTCAAATAACGCAAGCCCCAGCAAATTCAATTAATGCTCTTCCCTGCTCTGTGTTACAATTAAAAGAGATCCTGCTACCTTCCGACTCAATTAATGGAAGCCTTTCTGTCTCTATTTGCAAGTGTTTCTTCCTGCCTGCTGCCCACCACTCCCAAGAGGCACTCAGCAACTCCTTACCCATAGGCAGTTCTGGGCTCCCTGCTCCCCTCTCCCTTTCCATGGAGCAGAATCCTGTGTAAGAAGGAGCACAGCTGCCAATATCTGAATACGGTACGGGGAGGAGAGAGTAATCTGTCTCGGTGTCAGTATTTTCATATCTCTTGGGCAGCTTGTCCCTTCACAGACCTCTTTGCTTTATGGAAAACAGAAGCCACCGGGGAGGAGGGCTAGAATTGCCCAAGGAGACCTCTTCCTCCTTCTCCAAATCTGCCCTCCTCTGCCCTAGAACATGTCTCAGGACATGGTGCAGCTGGACAAGGAAGCAGAGTGAGCTCCTATTTGGTATATACCACATAATGCAGTAAAGTTGAGAGCTCTGTATAACAGCAGAAAATTACTACTTCCTTCGTGCCAGCTCAGCTGTGCTGAGCAATGAATAGGGGGAGGTGGAGCCAAGACTCTGCCCATTCCCACCCACACCCTATGCACCTGTTTTGGGGAGGGAGTAATCATCTGAGTAGTCTGCTTGATCCTAGCTTGTCTATTCTCCTCTGAAGTGTGATAACTCAGAGTCTGAAGAAGTTTAACACACGTGGGAGCCAGATTTTTTTGCCTTATATAATGAACCAGCACTCCAAATGTTTTTGCCCTTTAAATATGGTAGACTTCTAGAAAGCAGTAGAAGGAGGTTAATAACACTAGAATGTAAAGGAGAATCAGTTTAACAGGGGGCAAAAATATTTAAACCCTGTGATATCAGAAGAGAACTTTCAAGTCAATGTGTTCATTTAAAAACACAATATATATGAGTTATTAGAAAAGCTATTCTTGCCCTTGTTACACAGCTATGTTACACTTTGTAAATATTTGTGTGATGCATTTGCTGCCTGGGTTTTTGGAGATGAAAATCACACATAAATCACTTGTTTTTTCCCCCCTTATATTTTACATGGAAAGCTTGGAATCTGTCCTGTGTGAGCCTGCAGACTCCAGATGGGTCAGATAGCCTTGCCAGCAGCCTTGCTCACTACCCCAACAAGATTTTATAGCCTTATGTTTAAACATTATGCAGTGAATGACTTTTTATTTCAAATAATAATGACATATGGCACTGTTTTAATAACTGTACCATTTGCGGTGTGGGGGTGTGTGAAGATTTTTTAAACATAGGGTTCTATGACTGTGGCAGCTACTGAAAATAGTGTACGTTACTGAGTCTTCAGTGGCGATGATCTGTTAAAAATGGAAGTTTTGCAGTGTGACATTCTGTTTAAAGTGGGCCAAATGATGTTGTCTCAGTCACAGAGGTTCAAAGGCTGACAAGATGGCAAAATATTATTAATTCAGTATCTCTTTAAAATGCAAAAATTATGGCCATGCAGACTTTTTTATTTTTTTTTAGGATATCAGACTATCCAATTGTGGATTAATCCCTGTCTACCCTTTTACACCATTCATCAATTTCAATGAAGCTGAAATGGGAAAGGCATTGCCAGTTGCATAATAGATCATTTACTACTATTACTAAGGGGGGAGGGGAACCACAGCAAAGCACTCTTTGTAGAAGACAGAGAAAATAATTTCAATCAATTTATTTCCTGTTGCTACTAGATTATCAAAAAGGAGGAAATGACTGAAATTTAATTTTTATACAGAAAAAAAATACTATTCTTTTGTCCAATTCTAGAGGAAGAGGGATGGCTCTGTAATTAAGCAGAGGACAGGCTGCTTAACAACTGTGCTCTGATACCTATGACCATGTAAAATGAAAGCACAGTGCATTGCCGGCAGCCAAATTGTTGCTATACAATGCAATACAGAAACACACATGCAATCATTTGTGGATTTTTCCTTTATCCTCATTCCCTTCATCAATCTATTGAAGCAAACAGTTTTAGAAATCGCACCCATAATGCAGGCTAAATTCAGGCAAGCTCTGAGCAGACATAACACCACTGAAAGGAGGGTTTAGTTCTATATATTGAGGTCAACAATATTCTAATCATCAGTCCAGTTGTAGCCCTTTTCCCATTGAGTAAAACTTTCACATATGAGTAGGTTCTTAACATTCAGAGTTAGCTCTATATGTAGAAACAAAAAGTAAAATCTTGAAAAACAGAACACATCTAACACAGATCATGCTTATCCAGAGGGGACATTAAAAAAAACACACCAAGGGAATTTTGATACAAATATTTTTAGCTGTTTGAGTAGAAATGAGATTTACTGTTATTATTTTAATGACTTCTTATCCTTGATATCACATCCTGAGTCTGATCAATAGGTTGGTGTGTTTCAGTGTGGAGGATGAAGTGAGACAGAAAAGAACACACACACCACATTCTCTACCCAGCTCCCCTTCTTTTCTGCCATTCAGATAGAGCAAAAGGAGCAGCAACTGTCAATAACTTCCCTGCTGTGGGACACAACTGAATTAGGGGAATCCCCAGCGGGTGTGGTGTTGGTGTAGCTGGCTCCTGTACGTACAGCCCCCCAGTGCAGGAGGCAGATAGTGGGCAGAGAGACCTCTTTCTGCTGTCACCTGAGTCAAGGTCAAAGCAACAAGTCAAGAGACCACAATAAACTCTGCGAGGCCCAGCCCCGTTTCCTTTGCTGCACTCAGTAGGAGCAGAGAACCTAGCCCAATGCATTATTTTTATAATAGATTCATCAGATTAAAATCAAGTCTTACGTAGTCAAATATTTTCAACATAATTTGGCAGAATGGATCAGTCTCAGACCCAGTGTAAGCAGCTGCAAATCATTTGAAATCAATAAAGCTGCACCCATTTATACATAGACCAAGGGTTTGTTCTTCGCAGGACTGCCAATGAAGGGTAAGAGAAAGCAGTGCTGAGCTCATGGTAGGACTGCTGAACACAGCACCGTGCTCCTGATGATCCTGAAAGGTGTGGTTACTGCAGGTAGGTGGGCCAGCAACAACTCTGTGCCCTCATGTATATCAATGAGCCATTGGATGCAAGACATGTTGCATCATGGGAAGTCTCAGAAGCATTGCTAAGTCTGTTGTTTGCTAACCCTCATGACAACCTCTGCTCTAATTTTTCTCCTAAGGTCACTCTTCTGTATATTTGAGTAAAGCAATGCTGTAAGCTGGCAGCAGGAGAGTGCTGAAATAATTAAGATGGCCACTAAGAATAGGGTGACCATACATCCTGTTCTGCTGGGACAGTCCCTTGTTTAAGCCCTGTCCTGGCCATCCACACTTTTTGGCAAAAGTGGGAACTTGTCCCATTTTCTCTTGCCAACTGATAAACTGGCAAATGCTCTCTTTCCCCCCAAAACTGGGGAGAGCATGAGCAGTGGTGCCAGTCCCATGCAGTGGGGGAGGCAGGGCTTGGGCGGGGGCAGGCAGGGTTCAGGTGAGCAGCGACAGTGGCCCTGCCTGAGGAAGAGGGGGCAGAGTTTGGAGAACAGTCTGGTCCAGCCTGGTGGGGACTTGGGTAAGCAGCATGAACCAGCCCCACGGGGAAGGGGAGAGGGTTCAGGTTAGCCTCACTTGGTGTCCCATTTTCTCTTTGGGAAATATGGTCACCATAACTAAGAATATCACTTGCACATACTGGATCATACTTACACCACTGATCATCACTTGTCTGCTCCCCCATCATGCCTACCTCTTGCCACCCTCTTACCTTCCTAACCAGTGCTCAGGTCAGTTAATATGCTCTTGTGCCCATTTCTCTGCCCTATGCAGAAGCCTCATTGTATAGACGTCAATGTTAAGGCAGCAAACATCCTAATTCCACAATTTTGTTTTGTTTATTTTGGGTGAGTTTACTTAGGAGGGGATAAGCTAAGCTGAAAGAAAAGGGAAGGGAAAGGAAGGGAGGGGGAAAGAACAGGTGCAAAGAGGGTATATGGGACAGTTATGGTGCGAAGCTGTTAATTCTTCGCCTTGCTTTACTTCTTGTCAGTATCCTGTATGACTGATCTCTGAATTTGTTCCATCAGCAGCAGGGAATAACAGTTCTAGTAAATGTTTTGAACTTTTTCTTTGAATTACACTGCTTGCATCACTGTGCTATTTGAGTGCTTGGAAAAAATTTACTTCAGAAAATTATATTTTATGCAAACTTTGGTGATTCAGCTAAACTTTTAAGTGTTTATGGAAACAGAATTAAAACACCTAACCAGTTGAGTGTCACCCATTGTACCAAGTGACAGGATGTGCAAAATAGACTGTTGCAGCATCTCTTGGGTGTCAGCCAGCTGGCTTCAGTCTTGCAAGAAATGCACCACAGCCCCCTTAAAGCATTTAGGTATGCGTGCAGTACCTGAAATCACTGGGATAGCGTGCATGCTTAAAGTTACACACATGCATGTATCAGGGCACAAAGTATACCTCCGATTATTACCATTAGAATATGGTGCATTAATTGTACATTGCACTTTAAAAACAAGTGTTTTTTTTTTTAAATAGTTGTATGGTATTTATGCAAAGTATCCTTCCATTATGAAAAGTAGTTCCTAGTAACAATGAGAAAATGGGGAAAATGATACAAATACATTCTCTGTGCTATTATGAATTTTTTATTTTTTTTTTATTTATTTTTTTTTTTTTTAAGTTTTACCCTAACCCTCTTTTGCTTTTTGGGCTATGTGAATCTCTTTCTCCCATACTCCAAATCCCAGCAATTTGACACCCAACAACCAATTTTAACTCACTTTCTCTTATGAAAATTAAATGTCAATTACTGTTTACCTTTTACATTAGACAAGGAGTTCAAAGTGGCAGAAAGGACCATAAGCAGCAGCTCAGTGCTATGGAAGGAAATGACAATTTAAGCCCCCGATCCTGCAAATGAATGTGAGAGGGTTGTGTTTCAAAAATTAGTATTTGTATATCAGAAAAGTGCCCCTTTATGCTTGGATTGGGGGAGGTGAGTTTTTGCTTAGTCACCGGGAAATGAAATGCTACAAAAAGATTAGTTTGGGCTATAAATGCTTTGCTTAACCAAATTCCTTCCCTCCTCTTCTTGAACCACTGGAAGACAGCTTGATAGCTCTGACCTGTGACCTCTGGGGTATGTTATTTAGTCTTGTTCACTCTGGCAGACTATTTAAGATCTATCTCATTTGCCCAAGCTCAAAATAAACAAATCTTGAGGCATCTGCTAAACCATTAGATTGGGGCCACCTATAATGTCTTAAAATAGTGACTATCAAAATAAAATCAAACTCTTTGCCTGTCCTGCTCCCTCATGACTCAGAGGCCCTTGTAATCACAAATCAGGCAACCTGTCTCCAGTAGCTGTGCATATAACAATGACTAGACCCTTTCATTCACCTTATTGGGTAGGGTATTAAATGGTTTATGCACTGGAGGGCCCTGTTATGGTCTTTCCTACATATTATTAGGCAAACTTCACTTTCATACTGGAGGAATTAGTGTTCACTGTATCTAAAATGTAAGCAGCTGAACTCATTACTAAATATCTGTTAAATATAGTAAATAAATTTGGTATTCTTTTGGGCAGCTCAACTTTTGACACTCTCAAATTGCCTCTCTCTGATTTCTTTTTGGTATGGGCCTATCTTGTTTTAATATTTTCCCCCAATAATATAAAACAGAGAATGTTGTATTATCTTGTCTTTTTAGTTCCATGCTATTCTCTAGCATTGCATGCCCTGAGTGTTTATGGGGCAACACTGCATGCATGCCTCCTGTCTGGCACAGGGCTCAGAGCTGTGGGGACTTCCTGAGTGTCAGTGTGTTTAAGGGTAGGGATAAGCATAGGAAATGTTAGAGAGAGAAACTTCACTGCTCCACCCCCTCTGCCATTGCATGGATGTATTGAAAGCATGAAGGGGGCTTCAGTCACTGTGCTGAATTAATACTTGTGGAGTGGCAGCAGAACAGCTACATAGCATGAAGGGATGGTTAACACTCTGTCACTCCATCCCTCCCATCCCCCTACCCTCTGCCGCCTTTTCCCACAAAAATACCCAGCAAACAGCCTGATCCTCAGACTGGGTTTAATGAAGGCCTATATCCTTGGCTATGCCGGAGTGTATTTTTAATTGAAGTTGGTCCTATAGTCCCCGTTGTGTCACTTTAATCACTGCATCTCTTCCTGCTTGCACTATGTATGTTTCTATCTCATTTGTTTAATAAGATATGCTTTGTGCTTAATTTTAATTATGAGGATGAGAAACAAGGGCAGTAAAACCCAGAATACCCATAACCATCCTGAAAGAAAATAAAATGGAAGCATTGCCACCACAGACTGTGCTTAGCTATCATAATATAGTTACATGACAAACTTTCAAGAAGCTGAATAAAATAAACTAAATTTTTGCCAAGTTATCCTACAGGATTTTTTTAAAACATGCAGACGTTTCATGGAAAAGTTGTTTTAAGTACATTTCCTAAGATAGCTACATTTTGTTATAGGCCATGAGTTTGTTTTAATTACTGTTTTATTTGTTTGAATTACCATATACACAGTATCTGCAAAAAGTGAGCATCTGCTCATCAGATTTCAACTACGTTTAACCCAAGACTGTAATTTTTGTAATTCTACACTCATATGTACAGTTTGCACACATACATATGTACTGTACACTAACAACAAATACTGCTGTGTATCTGTTTAACACTTTATAGACCCGCTCCTGATCCCATAAGGAAATCCATTGACTGCACTGGAAACTGGACTGGTTTTAATATATCGAAAACACTGTAGAATCATTAACCAGTTATTTCCCACAACATCCCTGTGTGACAGATCAATAAATATATTGATAGGGAAACAGTCAGAAAGGCAAATCAAAATGTTCAAGGGCAGCTAGTAATTTAGTGATTGTCAGAATTAGGATATGGAACTCCTAGACCCTACCTACCGACCCCACAAATGTGTGTCTTCTTAAACGCTCTATTGCAGCAGGAATTTTCAAAATATTTTCCTTCAGCTTCTGTGTTTATTTTTAAGCTGCATTCTTTGATCTGAAAAATTTAAAGGTAGGTTATTTTTTTTAATGGCTTTTTCCCTCAGCTCAGCTGTAGTGAGAGACAAATTAAGCCTGCTTACATGAAAGCACAGTTAGTTTCTGGTGAAACATATAACTCAGGGATGATTTCCCAGCTGCACATAAACACGTTAACACAGATGCAGAAAGATGCTTTCCGGAGGAGATGGGGGGAATTTGTAACAAGCAACAGTTTTTGATATAGAGATTAAATTAGCTCTCACAAGACTACTGCATCTTTAAATAACTACCCTTAACATGCCCTGCCAACCCTTGGAGATTCAAATAAATGTTTTAAAAATATTTTGCAAGATAATGGATACTAATTCTGAAAGTAAATAGCTACTGCAATATTAAGCATCTCAGACAATTATTATAAGTAGTACTAGAACTCCCAAGGGCTTCTGATTTATTTGATTTTAAACAGTTTCCCCTTGTATTTCACCTTACCTATTGTACATACATTATATTGTGATTAGCACTAAACAGACGCATTCAAATGTCCTGTGGTGTAGCACCCTATTTCTGTGGCTCTGAGAGATATATTAGTGCTCATTTTAATGCTGCACTTCTAAATAGCTTATAGAGAAGGGGAACAAAGGAATAGAGAACAAAATAATTTATACAGTAGAACTTCAGAGTTATGAGCACGTCAGGAATGGAGGTTGTTCGTAACTCTGAACAAAACATTATGGTTGTTCTTTCAAAAGTTTACAACTTAACATTAATTTATTATAGCTTTGCAAGTTTACTATGCAGAAGAAAAATGCTGCTTTTAACTATCTTAATTTAAATGAAACAAGCACAGAAACACTTTCCTTACCTTGTCAATTTTTTTTTAAACTTTCCCTTCATTTTTTTAGTAGTTTATGTTAACATAGTACAGTACTTTGTTTTGGTCTGTGTTGCCTGATTGCGTACTTCTAGTTCCAAATGAGGGGTATGGTTGACTGGTCAGTTTGTAACTCTGGTGTTCCTAACTCTGAGGTTCTACTGTAGTGCGAGACTACAGTGCAAGACTACAGTGAAGCAAATGTGAACATTTCCAATGAACTGAAGTAGTGTAAAAGTTTACTGAGTCAGGAACGAAGGGCCCCAGTCTTGTGAGATGCTGATCATCATCTACTCCCACTCATGTCAATGTATTTGTATTTCTGGGGTCAGCTGTTCTTAGGGAATTAAAATGAGAGCTGAGGAAATTCAGGTGCAAACTCATAATGGTACTCAGGTGCCCAGTTTTATGCTCCACTGTGGTGGACAAAACTCCCACTCAGAAGCTGACTAACTCTGTAAGCGCCTAAACTCATTCAGCGCTTAAGTTTCGGTCTAAGGGTACGTCTACACTACAGGATAAATTCGAATTAGCTTAAACCAATCTTATAAAACAGATATTATAAAGTCGATTGTGCGCGTCCACACTAGGCACATTAATTCGGTGGTGTGCGTCCGTGGTCCGAGGCTAGCGTCGATTTCTGGAGCGGTGCACTGTGGGTAGCTACTGTAAAAGAATGAGGCCAATAACGTCGATTTGCGTCCACACTAACCCTAAATCGATATAGTAATATCGATTTTAGCGTTACTCCTCTCATTTTGTAGGAGTACAGAAATCGATTTAAAGAGCCCTTTAAATTGATATAAAGAGCAGTGTAGTGTGGACGGGTGCAGCGTTAAATCGATTTAACGCTGTTAAAATCGGTTTAACAGCGTAGCGTGGACCAGGCCTTACACCGCTGGACCACTCTAGGAAACCAGATCCCTAAGAAACAGAGCAATCCAGGCAGCAGGAGAAGATAGGTGGAAATGCACCTAACTTGTGGGTGGGGCCTGATCCAGCAGGCAGCCTCAGAGGCCATCTCCCAAATCCAATCCCATTCAAAATCAGGGAGAGGAAGGGAAAGCAGGTGGTTACTAATGTCGCCTTATAACTTTTAGGTCAATGGCTGGAGCACTTGCTTGGGCTATGGGAGACCTGGGTTAAATTCTCTCTCTGCCTGAGCAGGAGGAGGGAGTTGAAAAAGGGTCTCCCATGCCTCTCAGAGTGCTCTAAGTTCTGAGCTATGGGATAGTCTGGTGTGGGGCTCCCTCAATCTCTCTTCTTGAAACTATTCCATCTTGGATAAATATGTAAAGAGTTATTAGCCCAGAAAGTGAAAGCATGGCACTCTAGCTTGGTGTTTAGGGCACCCATCTAGGAGGTGGGAGGTCAGGATCCAGTTCTACTGCCCTAATGGCTAGTTAATCACTTAGCTCAGCTAGAAAAGCTTCAAGCAGAGAGATTGAGGGAGCCCTGCACAAGACTATCCCTTAGCTCCTGAGAGGTGGGAGACCCCTATTAAAATCCTTTCTCCCTTTCATGATGCAGCTAGGGAAGAGAATTGAAGATTGGTCTTCCACATCCAGGTGAGTGCTTTAAGTTATAAGGTGGGCACCTCCTCCTCTGCTGGAGATTTTGCATGAAGGAAGGAAGGTCACTAACTCATTCTTATGTGAAATGATTTAGGCACCGAGGCCACCTTATTCCAGGAGAGGCTTCCCAGCTGTGGTCGCTAGCTGAGCTAGGTTCCTCCCTGTAGCCCAGATTTAGGTGCCTATCTCTGTGAGAGACACACCTCTCACCTTTGCTTGCTTACGTGATTTCCACACCTAGCATGCTGGCTTTGTGGATTGTATTTTTCAGCTCTTAACTCTCCCCTTTCATTGAGTAGGGAGTCTAAGCACCTAACTCAGGCTTTGTGGACCCCATTGTGGGTCATGTGATTTTCTAGGTGTCTAAATCCCTTTGCAGATCTGGGCCTCTGTAGTTCTGTTTCTCACTCATAGCAAGTCTTGTTCTTTAGGCCTGGTCTACACTACGCATTTAAACCGAATTTAGCAGAGTTAAACCGATTTAACCCTGCACCCGTCCACACAATGAGGCCCTTTATATCGATATAAAGGGCTCTTTAAACTGGTTTCTGTATTCCTCCCCAATGAGAGGAGTAGTGCTGAAATTGGTATTGCCAGGTCGGATTAGGGTTAGTTTGGCCACAAATCAATGGTATTGGCCTCCGGGCGGTATCGCACAGTGCACCATTGTGACCGCTCTGGAAAGCAACCTGAATTTGGATGCACTGGCCAGGTAGACAGGAAAAGCCCTGCGAACTTTTGAATTTCATTTCCTATTTGCCTAGCGTGGAGCTCTGATCAGCACGGGTGGCAATGCAGTCCCAAATCCAAAAAGAGCTCCAGCATGGACCGTACAAGAGATACTGGATCTGATCGCTCTATGGGGAGACAAATCTGTTCTGTCAGAGCTCTGTTACAGAAGACGAAATGCCAAAGCATTTGAAAAAATCTCCAGGCTATGATAGAAAGAGGCCACAGCAGGGACTCAGCACAGTGCTGCGTGACAAGCGTAATGGAATGCTAAAGAATCAAATGGACGCTCATGGAGGGAGGGAGGAGAGACTGAGGACTCCAGCTATCCCACAGTTCCCGCAGTCTTCGAAAAGCATTTGCATCCTTGGCTGAGCTCCCAGTGCCTGAAGGGTCAAAAACATTGTCCGGGGTGGTTCAGCGTACATCTCGTCAATTTACCCCCTCTCACCCCCCGTGAAAGAAAAGGGGAAAAAATAATTCTTGCCATTTTTCAATGTCACTGTATGTCTACTGCATGCTACTGGTAGATACGGTGCTGCGGTGCTGAACAGCAGCATCCCCTCCCCTTCATTTCCTGATGGCAGACGGTACAAAATGGTAGAAAACCGTCATCATCCCGTGAGTGCTCCTGGCTGGCCTCGGTGAGGTCGGCTGGAGGTGCCTGGGAAAAAATGGGAATGACTCCTTGTCATTCCTGGCAGATGGTAAAATGCTTGGTAACCATCCTCATCAGAGCAGCTGGAACCTGAGCTCCATCAGCCCCCCCCTTCATGTATAAAGAAAAGATTCTGTCCCCCCTGGACTATCATAGCAGTGGGAGGCTGCACTCCTCTCCCCCCCACCCTTTAATGTCCTGCCTGGACTATTATAGCAGCTGGAGGCTGCCTCCCCGTCATTTTATCTCACTAAAAAGTCAGTGTTTCTTATTCCTGCATTCATTATTACTTCATCACACAAATGGAGGGACACTGCCACGGTAGCCCAGGAGAGGTGTGGGAGGAGGGAAGCAATGGGTAGGGTTGTTGCAGGGGCACCCCCAAGAATGGCATGCAGCTCATCATTTCTGTGGGATCTCTGGGGATCTGACCCGGAGTGGCTGTGCTCTCTGGCTCTCTAGTAGACTTGCCCCATATTCTAGGCAGGACTGACTCTATTTTTATGTTTTGTCTAAAGAAGGGAATGACGCAGGGAGTCATTCCCATTTTTGTCCATACGCCCCTGGCCGACCTCAGCGATGCCAGCCAGAAGCACCCATGACAGCAGCAGACGGTACAAAATGATTGATAACCGTCATCACCAATTTCCAATTGCAAACGGTACAAAATGATTGATAACTCATCTCATTGCCAATTTACAATGGCACACGGTGCAATAGGGATGGTAACCATCTCTGCTACCTTGCAAAGGCAAATGAATGCTGCTGTGTAGCACTGCAGTACCACCTCTGTCAGCAGTATCCAGTACACATACGGTGACAGTGACAAAAGGCAAAACAGGCTCCATGGTTGCCATGCTATGGCATCTGCCAGGCAATCCAGCGAAAAAGGGCGTGAAATGATTGTCTGCCGTTGCTTTCACGGAGGAAGGATTGAGTGACGAAATTTACCCAGAACCACCCGCGACACTGTTTTTGCACCATCATGCATTGAGATCTCAACCCAGAATTCCAATGGGCGGAGAAGACTGTGGGAACTATGGGATAGCTACGGGATAGCTACCCACAGTGCAACGCTCCAGAAATCAACGCTAGCCTCGGTACATGGATGCACACTACCGAATTAATGTGCTTAGTGTGGCCGCATGCACTCGACTTTATACAATCTGTTTTACAAAACCAGTTTCTGTAAAATCGGAATAATCCTGTAGTGTAGACATACCCTTAGTCTCAAACTTAAGGGACCATCATGATCAACTAGTCTGACCTGCACACTGCAGGCCACAGAACCTCACCCAACCACTCCTATAATAGACCCCTAACCTCTGGCTGAATTACTGAAGTCCTCAAATCATGATTTAAAGACTTCCAGTTAGCAGTTATTAACCCCAAATAGTTTCCCTGTCAAAAAAACAACAAAAAAAAAAAGGGGTGGGGGAGGAGAGTACTTTCTTCTCAACACATTGTCAGCCACTCTGCTGAATTGGAACTGGAGTGAGAATGCATTAAGTGATAAAACCCTGAAGCTTCCAGAGTAATTATTTTTATTTATAAACATGTCCAGATCTTTCTCTGTACTTAAACTCACACAAGGTCTTAGCTGTTATATTTGTTTGCATTTACAGTTTCAAAGACTATTTCAGAGAGCAGGCTTCCAAACATGAAAAAAGCTTATTTAAGTTGAAAAGATACATCACTGCTTGTATGACAAGAACATACATTTTTAAAAAATGTGATTCAAAACAAATAGAGTTCTACATATTTTAAATCCAAATACCATCCATGCATATCCTTTAAACAAACGGTAGCTGCTTTCGAATTATGCATGAACTCGGACAATGGATAAAACCTTGGTATTCTTTATTTGAATATTGTATACAGGATTATGTTGCTGCATTGATCCTCCAACTCTGCTGGCCATGAATTTCAATTTCCAAACTCTGACCTCTGAAATTATTATTTGGATGAGGCAAGAATTCATCCCTGTGCAGGGCACAGCTAATGTTAGAGGTTGTTTTCCTTGGCAATAGGATGTGTGTTTGCCACCTCCAAAGAGAATAATACTGCCTGACAGCTGGTTTCTTATTGCCTGAATTAGTTTTCTCAGTACTAATCCAGTGGCAGGCATTAATACACTGGCTGGAGGTGAAGAGCTATTTTGCTTTTTCCCTTTCCCCCCATGTGATCCAGGACATAAAAGAAAGTCCTGAGGTTATATTTTATGAGTATGTTTAGATAGCTCCTTATAAAGCTCCACTTTGATGAAGAAGGCATATGGAGCCATACTCTCTAAGCCCTTACTACTATTAACACAAATACAGTGATAGCTCAATCTTGTTGCATGATTATTTCTTATTCCACAGTCAAACTATGAGGGATTTTCATTGTAATTTTTTCAAGTTTTTGTACCGGAGAGGGAACAAGGAGATAATAGTAGGTTTTACTTCCCTGTTGCTTACAATGACAAGTTAAAATGCTAAAGAAAGAAATAGTGTAAAATTATATCGGTAATTTATTATACAGATGGTGCAAGTCAGATATTCCTCCTTCTTTAGACTTTCATTAAACCTGCCCTAAAATATCTACTTCCATTGAATTTTCTGTTCCACTAAATATCAATGGAAAATATCACCTGAGGAATCAGATCATTTTTTACTTAAGGGACGGAAGGTTTACTAAGATGCTGGGGTATCCTCTACTCTTCAAAATGTGCCATGAGACCTCCAACTTCCACTAGGACAGCCACTGGAGGGACAAAGTTTAACATCTCAACCAAAGGGTGGCAGTGTTAGAAAAGTCTTCTCAAACATTTATCTTCACCTGGCATAACTATAAAATAAACAATTCTGCATAATAGACAGGTTTTTATACTGTGGACACTTTAGGAGCAAGTGATTGACATTTGGAATTCTAAAGGAGACAAAATATAATTAGCAGGAACAATTGCCATCCAAGAAGGAAGGATTCCCTCACTCTCTTAACAATTAGTTACTGAACAACAAAATACAATCTCTGGGGCTGGCTCTGTCCTTGGGGAAACATCCTGCATAATGATCAGTAAGAGATTTATAGTATTTAACAAAACTGTTTAAGAACCATTCATCCCTTCTTTTCCATTCCTTCTGCCAAGTTCTTAATATATTCTCCTGTATATCCCTGACTTGATTACTGCACCTTCATCCTCTCTGCCCTGTCCCCTCTCCTTTGTCCACTTGCAGTAACATGCAGTTGTGAAGATAACCTTCCTTTCCACTTTTCTGTCCTGAACACCATGTTCTTTAGCCTCTGCACTGGTTTCCTCTTTTTTGGAAAAAGTTCAAGCTGCTTCAAGCCTTTAATAATTCTGCCACCAGGCTCACTTCATTCTATCCCAGTTTCCCTTTTTGCCAATTTCTTGTCTTATCTGCCCTCTCTAAATGCCCTACTTTCTTTCATGCTGCCCCAGCCTCTCTTCCATCCAGTTAGGAAGTGATTCAATTTTTATTGAAATCAGTGGAAATATTAGCATTGAATTAAATGTGTAATGGAGTGGGCCTTTTGCTTCTATCAAATACCTTCCAACTCACATTTGTGTGTGTAGCATTTCAGTTATTTGGCTAATATACCTTTCAGGATTTATTCTGTACTTCATTCTACTGTATTCATTATACGCCTCTCAGTGTTTCTCTGTACTGAAGAATCATGCTGTATTGACTATATGCCACTCAATATTTGTTCATCATTGTATCTACTGGAACAATTCCATCTATTCTGTCAAAAATTTGGTTAAGAACCTCTTACACATGTAACAGCACTGTAAAATGAACTTTTGCTAAACTCTTGCTCACACCAGACTTCTGGAACACAATTGTTTTGCTGTGGGAAACAGGGCTAAATGACCATGAACTGCTATTAGAAGTGTTTCATACTGGTTCAAAGATATTTTATTTGTGTTTCTCTCTCGTAGTTATGTAACATGGCATTAAAAACTTTGCTATTGTAGGCACTTTTCTCTTTCATCCTTCAACTCTGGCTTCTCTTCACCTTGGATTCCCTATGACTATTTATTTTACTTTACAACATGAATTCTTACTATATATTGCTTTAATTAAAATCCATCTCTGGACTAGGCCATACTTCCAGATAAAGATTGCCGACCTGCATCTGCATAAGACTGCATAAAGAGGGTAAACTGCTCAGCTGTTTGGAACATGTATATCTCAGTGAAAATGCTAGTTTTACTGAAATGTAGCAGTGCAATTGCCTGATGGAGTGTTCAAGCAGAATCTTCTCTCCAATCAAGTGAAGTCTACCAGAAAGTTAGACTAGTCAGTTTGCAGTCTTCTGAGTTCCTGGGAAAACTGTTACCCAATATTGAGGGGTACAAAAGAGTTTTAAACACCCCAAATAATGGAAGGTAACAAACAAAAAAACTTGTTAGACTGAACTATTAGGGAACCACCAGCCTCGAGATCAGCTACAAAACCTACAGACAAAATCGTGTTCATCCTGCAGCCTTATGACATTAGGAGGTTCCTAAGTTTAAATAACTTATTAGGGGGTTAGCTGAGGAGTGTTGTTATCGGTTAACAGGAGGGATAGCTTAAGGTGATCGATGGAAGTTGAAAAAAAAGGTGTTCTTCCAATTAGCTTTCTAATCGATCAAGAAAAATCCTGAGAAACAGTTTGAAGGCATTCTAATAAATGAAGTTAAAGGCTTTTTTTGTGATTTTTACATGCCTTTATAATTAAAAGTGCACAGAAGCCATTTTATAAAGCTGAATTACATGGGAGTTTCACAGCTTGAGGTGAAACAAAATTGAAAGATTTGCATAGGGAATATAATTTGTTCAGTTGGTTATTGATTACTAACCCTTTTTCTTTCTTGTATTTTCAGTGTATCTTAATTCACTAAACCTATATGCAGTTACATTACAATACCAGTTTAAAAGGGAGAACTGGGAAACTTCAAATTACTGTTAGGTACAGTAGTAGGATAATGGGCACCATTAATAAAACATTTTGCCATTCTGAAGTGACTGTTGTGTGAGAGTGTCGTAAGAATAGTAAGATACATCAGTTTTGGAGTAGTTTTATAGGTTTTTCCACATTGGTCACATATTTCAATACTGAATTAGGAATTCTTATAGAAGTAGGAATTAAGGACATAGTTTGAAGGCAAAAAAGGAATATTTTAAATGATAATTTATCAAATCAACACAAAGTAAATGATGTATTTTACTTAAGTGACCATCCAATGATACTATAGATGGTATGCTTGATCTATTTTTTGTGTGTGCACATGTTATAGAGGCTCACATACTATGGTAACGGGGGCCTTATAAAAATTTAAATAAAAATATAGGTAACGTGCATAAGGACACAAATACTAGGACCAAGATTTTTAAAAATGGATGCTGAAAAATAGATTCCTAAATACGTATAAAAAATACTAAGCACCCATTAACTTTTATGGGAGCTGTGGATTGCTCAGCACCTTTGAAAGTCAGGCCACTAAAGGCCTAAATATGGACTTAGGCATCCATTTTTAAAAATCTTGGCTTTTACATATGTGAGAGTCTGACAAAAGAGCCATTTAAAAAAAAGCAAATATCCAAATTAAATTGTGTTTAATAAAAAATTACATTTGTTTACTAATACCCCGGAACAGTTTTTTATCCAGTACAAATCTATATCAGTCCAAAAGATAATAAGTTCAATACTATGGTAGAGTTTAAATGTCAAACATCATCCTTTGCTACGGTTAACAAATGAAGTTCTACCATGTGTGAAAATTTCATGATGATACAATTTGTGGCTACTGATATATTTCAATACATGGTGGACAGTTATGGTAGAATCTTTCTTAGCCATCCCTCAGATTTCATTCAACTTCATTACAATGTGGATGACCTTCACAAATCCAATAACATGCAGTGTCAAAATTGTCTGGAAAAAAGTGAATGGATATGCCTAGAGTGTTGAGTGAAATATACTTAATTCTGATAAACTTTTTATTTAAAGAGCTGCATACAGGCTGAAACGCAGGAGTCAGAGATAATGTCTAAATCAGAAGACATCTTTTAGTTAATGGTGTGAAAAATGCCAATATTCAACAAAAATTACTTCTATATACCTGTAGTACATTTACTCAATACACCTCTTATTTCTTAAGCTTTGTCTACATTAACATTTTTATTGGTAAAACTTTTGTTGATCAGGAGTGTGAAAAAAACACTGACAAAAATGGACAGAGGCTCTCCTGATGACATAGAAAATGTCGCTTGTTGGGGTGCTTTAATTATGCCAACAGGAGAGCTCTCTTCTGCTGGCAAAGAACAGCTACACAGTAGACTTTACAGAGGCACAGCTGTCCTACTACAGTTGTGCCACTGTAAGGTCCATAGTGTAGACATAGCCTTAATTAGAGTAATGAGTATAGTCACAGTATCGCTGAGCACATATCACTCTGAATGCCACTTGGAGAATCCATTATTTTTGAGATTAGGAACAAAGGAGTTATACTTGAGAGTTTAAGAGTATATGATTCCCCATTCATTACTTCCAAACCCATTAGGGCATAAGAAAACTAGATCTATGTAGCTCTAAGATGATTACTTTGCTTATGAGAAAACAACAGAGAAGTTGCATGAATGAAAGGGTATTCAGGGTGAGGGCTCCCAAGGAGAAAACAAATCAGTAGTAGTACAGGCATTGATACATTAGTGACAAATGAAGCCAATGGCAATAAGTAGTTGATTTTAAGTGAGGACATATTCCACTTGAACACCATATAACATAAAGCCATATATTTTATTTTCATTCTCTGTATGAATTTGCTTTGTACTGTGACAAGGAGACCATACTGAAAAATAGTTGTGTAATAATCAGTGGCCACATACATATACCATCGTTATTAGACAGTCAAGTTTGGGTGCCTCGTTCCCCATTTGCCTCAATGGGAAGGGTTTCCTGGCTGAACTAATGCTCTGCAACTCTTGCTAAGCCACTGAGGTGTATGATGGGACACTGAGTCCAGCAAGTGAACCTGCATGAGATATACAAACTGCAACTCCCATGAGACACCATAGCAACATTTCCTAATTGACAGTTTTCAGATATTGGTCAAAATGTTTTGACTGAAAGATTTCCTGGTTTTGAGTGTTCAGTTTTGTGATGAAATGTCACCATTTTTCACAGAACACAGACACTTAGTGCAAAAAAATTTGTTTAGCTAAAAACCCGATTTTCCATCAAAAAATTGTTTCAAAAGAAAATTGTCAACCAGCTCTATGTGGAAGTCAACATTTGATCTAAAGGGAAATCTTCGTCTTCTTTTATCACAAACTGGCAGCAGAGCTTATTAGTTTAGTTTTAGGTCCACTAGAGGATATTGCAACTGATCAATATCCGAGTAAACAAATTCCAGTACATAGCACTGGTACACATATGAAATAAGTGAGGCAGTATGGCTTAGTGGCTAAAGCACTGGATTAGCACTCAGAACTGAAATCTATTCTCAGCTCTAACACAGGCCTACCAAGGCAAATTTGGGCAAATCACTTCACCACTTGGTGCCTCAGTAACCTCATCTGTAAAACAGGGAAAATGAAACTGCCCTCCACTGTAAAGAGCTCTGAAATCTATGGATGAAAATGAGCTAGGGATTATGATGATAATAGATTACAGCAGAGAGTATTAATTGATCATATAAAGCCCATCACATGTTAACTTAGAGGAAACCTGCAAACTTTGAATAAGTTAATGAGTTCAAAGAAAATAACAGAGACTTAGTGGAGTGCAGCTGGCAACCCAATACTTTTTTTTTTCTTTTTTTTTAAGTCTCTTAAAAGACTTCTTAAGGAAGCACTAGCCAGGATGAAACACGCATGGTGGCTTGGCTTCTCACTTTTTCTTCCACAAACTGACATTCGTTTCTTAAATAAGGAAGAAGGAAATAGTTTAGCTAATAATCTTGCATCTGCTTATTTCCTATGGAGTGCTACTGATGTTTTCTCTAACTATTCCATTCAATGTGGGGGCTGGCATTGGTATAATGATTACTGGTGGGGCCTGCCATTCCACAATTCTACACCATTGAAGTAGCAGTTTTGCCATTGGACTTCAATAAAAGCATGATCGTTCCCCAGGTTCCTGTATCCAGCTTTATCATTGACTTACGGAATAACCCTGGGATGGTCCCTTAAGCTATCTGGCCCAGATCCTCAAAAGTATTTAGGCACAAAACTCTCATTGAAACAGCTCTTCCAAGAAGTCCAGGGGGCCAATGGCCAAGTCACAGTTTGTCGCGTCGCCGCCCCCCCCCGCCCCAACAGTCCTCCAGAATCTTGCAGGCAGCTGGAGGATGAAGGAAGGGTAGGGGGACCAAAACCCTCCTTCTCCACTTGGTCTCAGTCCAGGGCCCAAGGGGAGAGAGGCAAGGAGTGACTCAGTCCCTTTTGTCTCTACTTCAGATCAGCCTGCTGTAGGCTATTTCTTACCTTCCCTATTTTCCCTTCTGTATAGGGTATGGCCACAGTCTTCTGCTTGCACACTCAATACTTCAGACCCTCAGCAGGGGTCTTCCCAGCTCACGCTCAGAGTCCAATTGTTCCCCATAGTCAGGTCTTGCTCACAGTCCTGGTCCTTCCTCAGCAACTGCAGCCACACTTTCTCTCTCCCCCTCCCCCACAGCTGCAAGGGCTCCCTTTTAAGCAGGTCCTCTATAGTGAGCATGCCCTGCAGCTACTGAGAAGCAGGATATTCTTGATTCAGTAGTGTTTCACCACTCCATTATCCTTAGTGTGGGGTCTGTAAACCCCATCACAAACAATTACTAGTTGTACCTCACACTAATCATATGTAAAAGCAGCAAAGAGTCCTGTGGCACCTTATAGACTAACAGATGTATTGGAGCATTAGCTTTCATGGGTGAATACCCACTTTGTCAAATTCCATGAAGTTGGTATTCACCCATGAAAGCTCATGCTCCAATATGTCTGTTAGTCTATAAGGTGCCACAGGACTCTTTGCTGCTTTTACAGATCCAGACTAACATGGCTACTCCTCTGATACTAATCATATGGAAATCAAAGCTTTATAAAATTTTAATTTGGTGAGTGCCTCTACCTGTGTGTATATATAGGTGCAAACAAATATAAGCTTCTGTCTTAGCCAGAGCTAGTGCTCTGTTATTTCAGGTGCAACTCAGAGACCACCAATCATTCTGGAATAATAGAAAGGATACTGTTTTTTTTTTGGAAGCTGGAGAATGGTTGGAAAAAGGGACCTATTCTTCCACTTTACTTCCTGTTTTTGTAATAAAGGATAAGGACGGGTAATAAAAGTTGGAAAAGTATTTTCAGTTAGAGTTGCAATATGAGTTTGTGTGATTCTGCTATACAAAAATCAGCTTAATTAATGAGTTGGTCAAAAATGCAATTTCCACAAAATATTTTGAATGAAATGAATATATTCCTAAAAAGAGTTATTTTGAATTGAATGGAAGTGAAATTAACATTTCCACCCCCACACACCCCTTCTCCTTTTTTTTGGGCGGGGGGGAAGGAGCATTTCAAAGAGGAAAAAATAAACTCCAAACAGGAATATTTTTGTTTTGATTCAAACAAACATGTTTTTCTGAACTGTTAGTCAAGAACTAGAAAATTTCCTACAATTATGCATGAAAATTTCAACAAATCTAAAAAATGTTGACAAATGTTTTGACTAGCTCAATTGTTTATGCCGGTCATGGTCACAGGACTAGCTACACTGTTTGCCTTTATAGTCTCTCTGAGTGCACCCCATCAGGTGTCAGGCCACATGTCTTTACCTATCCCATGTTGAAGTTTTGCAAGTCTTCCATTTTTAGATATGACCCTGGCCTGCAGGAGCCATGTATCTACCCTATATACTCATCAGGTCCGATTGAGTTTGGGAACATGCCGTCTTCTCTTTGGGAGTCTGTGACAAGTGGTATATAGAGATAAAACAGTCTTCTGTAAAACAAAGTAATTTATTTTAGCAGTAAGAACAAAGTTATGTTTAAGAAAAATACAAGATTTGAGAACTATTTTGCTTGCTTCCTAACATGCAACAAGACTAGTTTCTGACTTCTATAGAGGATTGTGAATAAGGCTATGTAATCTACTATTACCATTTAGAAGTATTAAAGCAGAAATGAGCATTTAACGAGAGTTGTAAGGCAAATTAGATGAGAGGTAAAAAAAACTAATTTAATCTAAATAAAACACCTTTTCAGGTTTACTATATATTTGTCTCTTTAAAGATACTATATTCAGGTTGAGGATGATTTAGTGAAAGAATTAAGTAGGATAATTAGGACAGGTTTACCTTTATTTCAGAATTATCAGTATAAAAAAATAAAAGGGATAAATACGTGTTTTTTAAACATACTGTGTAGAGGCTGAAATAATTCTGTGTCAGAATGAGATCTTAAAATTATATACCATACTGGTGGTAGATGCAGAAATGTGACAAGTCTTTTCCATTGCTGGATTAAAATTGTAGTAGTTCGTACTGTTTGTAAGGTTATAGCTACATGTTTCAGCACTTATGATTTAATTAAAGGCGAAAGAAAGAAAGAGCTTATAGCGTTGAGTGCATAATGTTCCACATTATTCTACACAGCACAAAGCCAGTTCACCGTCCTGATTCCTGGAATCAATCACTGAAATACACTGCTAGTCACTAGTAGTATAGTTCAAGGTCATAACAAGAATGAAGACTATACTGTAACATTACAATATTCCTTGAATAACAGGCAGCACATGGCTGTACCGCTACAGGAGCAAGCCAGAGAATGAATTGTGATTCAGTCATGATTCTTCCCTTGCTTACCACTTGCTCTGAGGAAAGGGCACATTGCTTGATCCCCTTTTTGTGCAGCAGATTATTCCCTACTGTTCACTCAGCCAGCTACTCTGGCCAGTGAGTAAGGAGGCTCCTCCTGCTCATTAACACTATTTGCCTCTTCCACACTCATTTGCTCATAGTAGAGAATATTGGCTAAGAGGGCCATACTCCTCCCCTTCAAAATCTTAGCAGGACTATAAGTGGGATTTTATTACCTTTTATTTCTGTGTAGCCATATAAAGACTGACAATTTAGCCCATAGTGAAAGAGAGTTATATTAAAAAACAAACACATACCTTTGTCTGTTACAGCTATCCCTTTATCCCCTTATTCCATTTTGGTTTTTACAGCTGTCCCCATACTCCATTTTGTTTTTGTTCTCCTCCTGTGGCCGCCCTTCCTTGGCTGTTAAGTTGTTTACCGGGGCCACTGCCCTTCTCAAAGGGAGGGCCCCTTAAATTGTTTACCAAGAGCCATTGCCCTTCTCAAAGGGATGGCCACTTGTGCTGCGTGCTAAGTGGGACCACTGCCCTGTTCAAAGGGTTAGTCCTGTTATCACCTTGTTGAACCTGGGCTTGGTGTAGGGCAGGCAATGTCCAGAGCTGCAAGACCTATTGTGTTTTTAAGATCCTGGGCATGAGTCATAGGCCTCATGTGCTTTTGAGTCACCTATTGCACAGGACTCTGCCCAGGCATGTCTCTGTGCTCACCTGCAGTTTTTCCCTGTGCCTCCTCCCCTGTGACAGAGGGAGCCTAAGTTTGCCTTTAAAAACAGACATTTTTGAAACAAACACCAGAAAGGTTCCTATATTGCTGCCTGGTCTGATCAGCCAGGGGTTTTGGGGGGGTCCTTTCTCCGCTCTCGTTTTATTTTTGAGTGTACCCCCGGTTTTTAAACACCCCCCCCCCCAAAGAACAAATTGCTGCCTGAGAGTTCTCCTGATTATCAAGACGTAGGGAGCCCTCCTTGCTTCTTCTGATGTTACTGCTGCTTCTGCCTTTGCTGCTGCCTTAGGGACTGGTAAGAATCCCTCTGTAAAACTTTCCATACTTTTATTTTATTATTTTAGTTGCTGGCTCTGTTTCCCTAGCACACAGACTCAAGCTAAACCTTGGTTTGTGTCTTAAAACCTCTCTTAAACTCTGCGGCGCTTTGCTGCTAAAAATAAGCTTGAGCCGCTGCTAAACTCTGCTCCCTGCTTTCAGCTGTATCCACTGCTGCAGCCACCATCCCTTGGCTTCCTTGGGGGCTGCCTTGGGAGCTGTATCCTGGGCACATACCACTCTGCCTTCTGTGACTTTCCCATAGCATCTGCTCTAACCCCTCAGACAGAGACCAACACCTACAAAATCTCCACCAAGCATTCTCAAAACTACAATACCCGCACGAGGAAATAAGGAAACAGATCAACAGAGCCAGATGTGTACCCAGAAGCCTCCTACTGCAAGACAAACCCAAGAGAGAAACCAACAGGACTCCACTGGCCATCACATACAGCCCCCAGCTAAAACCCCTCCAACGCATCATCAAGGATCTACAACCCATCCTGGACAATGATCCCACACTTTCACAGGCCTTGGGTGGCAGGCCAGTCCTTGCCCACAGACAACCTGCCAACCTGAAACATATTCTCACCAGTAACTGCACACCGCACCATAATAACTCTAGCTCAGGAACCAATCCATGCAACAAACCTCGATGCCAACTCTGCCCACATATCTACACCAGCAACACCATCACAGAACCTAACCAGATCAGCCACACCATCACTGGTTCATTCACCTGCACATCCACCAATGTAATATACGCCATCATATGCTAGCAATGCCCCCCTGCTATGTACATCGGCCAAACTGGACAGTCTCTACGGAAAAGGATAAATGGACACAAATCAGACATTAGGAATGGCAATATACAAAAACCTGTAGGAGAGCACTTCAACCTCCCTGGCCACACTATTGCAGACCTTAAGGTGGCCATCCTGCAGCAAAAAAACTTCAGGACCAGACTTCAAAGAGAAACTGCTGAGCTTCAGTTCATCTGCAAATTTGACACCATCAGCTCAGGATTGAACAAAGACTGTGAATGGCTTGCCAACTACAAAACCAGTTTCTCCTCTCTTGGTTTTCACACCTCAACTGCTAGAACAGGGCCTCATCCTCCCTGATTGAACTGACCTCGTTATCTCTAGCTTGCTTGCTAGCATATATATACCTGCCTCTGGAAATTTCCACCACATGCATCTGAAGAAGTGGGTATTCACCCACGAAAGCTCATGCTCCAAAACGTCTGTTAGTCTATAAGGTGCCACAGGATCCTTTGCTGCTTTTACAGATCCAGACTAACACGGCTACCCCTCTGATACTTGACACCATAGCATAAGGTGCACCGTAGATTTTTAGTTTAATAAGTCATAGTTTGCTAAGATTTTAGAGCTTGTAAGTTTCACCAGCCTTGTTATAGTTTGCTGTTTTGTTGCTCTGTATAGTTGCTTGTTCTAGTTTGCTTAGAATTGTGATATTTGTTGTTTTGCCTAGTCATTGATTAAGATAGATTTTAAAAAAGCCATTGCCTGGTTGTATTCTGTACCTGTTTTATTACTTTGTATAAGCTGCTTGTAATTTATATGTTTAATTAAGTTAGAGGATAATAAGGTTTTTACTGCTTGAATTCGTCTTCCTGCTGTCCCAATCTCTCCTTGAACTTTCCCGTGTCTGTTTTTCCCCCCGCTCCAATCTCCCCCTCTGCGTACTTCTCCGTGTCTCCCTGTTGTAACCCCTTGCTGCTCCCCCTCCCCCGTGTAACTTCCCAAACCCTTTGCTGGTTCTTTCCCTTTTTTTTTTTGGAGTGTCCCTCTAGCCCTTCTTTACACCTCTCTGCTGCCTCTCCCTGTATCCCCTGTGTTCGTGCCCCCACTCCTCCGCTGCCCCTCCCCTACTGAAGATCAGCATCACACTGCTCCATTTGTCTTCACCCCGCTGCTCCGCAACTTCCCTGAAGTGCTCTCTGCTGCTGCAACCTGCTTCTTCCCTCAGCCGTCTCCCCCATTCTCCACGTGCCTTCTTATCGCTTACACGTTCAGCGCCCTCCCCTCTTGCTGCTCCCAGACTCCACTTAAGTGCGCTCCAGCTGCTCTTGTCTCCCGTACCTCCAGCGCGCAGGCTCCTGAAGACTGCTCTGGGCTTCACCCCGCAGGGCTTCAGAGTCTCTCGCTGCTTGCAGCTGCACTCTCCTCTCCTTAGTTACCACTAATCACTCACTCCTCTCCCGCTTCTTGACCAAGCTTTTAGGTACACTCTTGCTATCACAGCCTCACAGATTAAGTCAGTAATTTTCTACATTGCATAATTTTACTTATCACCCATATTGTATTATTGCACTGTGACTCACATTTTACTTGTGGTTATAACACCCCATTAGTTGCCTCCATTTTTCTAATATACTTTGTATACCATTTTTATATAGAAGCTACCATTTTATTTTGCATTCCACATTGTATCTAGAGTTGTTCCTATATAAAGTTGAGTTGCTTATTGACTGTACTGTATCCCATTGTGCTGAACCCCACTTACTGTACCCCACTGTTAAAACTCCCTACACTGTTCAGTAAGAACCTCCCCCTTATCATTGTCTATTGTAAACACCTTATACACCCCATCCCATTGCATTTCATTGTTAAATTCCCACCACTTCCTTTTTCCTTTGATAAAGAAATTAACTGGCACCCCACCTGTGTGGTAATTGCTCCCCAAGATCCCATATACCTGCAGGCAGGGACAACCTTAATGGAATATTTAAGGTTACCAAGTGTAAAAATCATTCATTCAAACGTTAAGAAATGCTGATTTTAAGGTTGCCCATGCAATCTCAGTTTAGCCCTCTTCTAAATATCCATTGATATAGTCCTTAATTACATGATCACATACTATTTTTTCCAGAAGACCTTGCCTCAATGAATGCACAGAATAGATGTTCACAGCATATGATCATGTAACTAAAGACAATCATAATACACATGAGCACAGATAGGCATTTTATAATTTAAATGCTTGATTTTTCAGCATTGACATTCTTTATAATTAGCTATTTTTTTAAAATGTAATTTCCTAGTTTACTAGAAACTGAAAACAAACAAATTCCATCATGTGAGACTATGTTGACAACTACATGGTTCAATGTAATCAGAAGCTCTCTACCTAATGACTAGTGGGCTGTTATCTCCTGTGGATCAGCCACTACAGAGGAATGAATCACACATTTTGCCAGAGGACTTCACAATTATTTGATGACAGTAGGGGACTGCTGAACCCAGGATTTCTACATTTCATTTCCAGTTTGCAGAAGAGCATGTTTTCTAGTGTTCAGAGTCTCACTGATCCCCATCTTCCCCCAGCATGACTTCCTCCCTTCAGAACCCTGGCATGTACTTTTCTGTCTCTATTCTCCTCATTTATTCATTCTGCCTCACCCCTCTCCTCCAGCTCTGCTCCTCACTCACCTACATCTGAATCAGATTGTTTCCTCTTTGTCTTCCATGCCTATCCAAGGCACTAGAATTGGGGCACTGAAAATACAGGTCAGATATTCTCCCTTCTCTCAGTTCTGGTGCACAGCATCACAGCAGTCCCCAACTGCCAGGAGGAACAACTGCACTTATAATGGGGCTGGAATTTAACCCAAAGTCAGCATGCCCCCCACCCTCCATTTTTATGGGAGATTCTTGGAATGGATTTTAATTTTGCACTATGCTGGGTTCTGTCCAGTTCTAATCTGCAAATGAGAAAATACAGCAAAATATACTAATCTTTGTGGCATTCTTGTCACAACCAGAAACAGGAAGTTCCAAAAATTCTGCATGAACACTCATCTTGTGAAAACTTCCAGCTCAGTTATTCCAACTCACAAAGATCAGATTTTTTGGGTAAACTTCACATACTCGTCCAAACTGAATCCGAAAGGCAATCCTTAGGGAATTTGCCTGTCATTGCCTATGAAGTTTATCTATTTCTTTAGAAGTAACATAATCAGAGAAATACACAAACTGTACTAAAATGTACTGGATTCTTTCTTTCTTTCTTTCCTTTGTGAAAAGACAACTGACAATAGCTTGAAAAGAGAGACTCTCAAAATTACCCTATTTATGGCATTTCACAGCTCTTAAACGGACTGATGCTTTAAGCCTGTGTTTTTGAACAAAACTTTAAACAGATGTATGATTTAGGCAGCCATGTGGACATTCTTCTCCACAACAAGCATTAGATTGCTGTGTAAAGATGTGGTTTCAAGAATCACTGTCATTTTAAAAAGCCAAAGACAATTGTATTCTCTTCCCTACTGAGAGTGGACCTGGGTTAAACAGCTGGCAGTCACTGGGAACCCTGAGAAAATCTTACACATTGAAATAAGAATCTTGTCTTTACTACATCTAAAACACATTATAACATGATACTCTCGTTATGTTGTATTAAAAGGTGTTTAAAAGACTTCAGATTGCAATGAACGGGAGTCATAGCAATAGCAATTTGGTGTGTTTCTTTTCTCATGTAGTACAATGCTGGCATTGTAGAACATGAGCAAATATAAGGAATTGTAAAGTAAATGCTTCATGCTATGGTTTGACAGTGCTTAAAATTGGTCATTAACTTACTGCATGCTAACCAGAGAATAGAAAGTATAGAATATATCTGTGGCCATTTTAGCCATTCAGAGGAGAAGAGAAAAATTCATGACTGAGTGGCAGCAGGAAAACAATTTGTTCTAATATTAGCTGAGACCGGAGGATTCTAGATGCTAGACTGACTCCCAGAACAAAAGGTAGCTGAGCATGACTATAAAATATCCTATAAAAAAAGGAGAGGAAGGAATTCTATTGACATCTCACTAAACTGTTATGTAGAAGCTGTTTGCCCCAACTTTGACCATTTGAGACAGTTGCCACAACCAGTAGGGATGTCAGAACCAATTAGTTAATGCTAGAGAGGGGAATAATGATTGTATTGTTAAGGCTCAGGACAAGGAGTCATGTCTTTTGGGTTCTATTCCAGGCTCTGCCACAGACTTCCTATGTGAATTTTGTCACTTACCCTCTCTGTCCCTCTGTTTCCTCACTTGAATAAATGGAGATATGTACATACAGATGTCCCTACATACCTCACAGGAAAGCCATGAACATTGTGAAGATGCTCAAACACTATGGTGACTATGATTAAATTACACTTCAAAATGAGACAAAAGGAAAATACATAGAAGGTTGTGCTTGTGCCTGTTCCAACATGGGTACACATAGCTTTCACCTCCTTATGCCTCCCACAAAAGCATAAGAAACAACTGAAAGCCTTGCACTAGTGGGAGCACAGGAATTTCTGCCTGTGATCTACTCTCTACGCCAGCCTGTGGAACCAAAGGGATAATACAATAAGAAAATTTCCTCAGTGTGTCATAGAATTATTGTGAATTATGCAATCTGTGATAAAGACAGTAGTATTTATCTGTTGAATGATACTGGAGGGGATTTACAGAGCTTCTCTCTACCAAAAGGGAAGCTGAGATACTATGATAATTGCAGTTGTCAATGCAGGAAGAATAGGAGGAAGAACTAACAGCACTAAATAAATCAAGTACATACACAGTCACTGCCTCAGATAGGAATACTGTATTCAGCATGATAAAACTGAAATATGGGATAACCGTATAGACAGACCCAATCAATCACATTTTATTCCAGGGTGTCCAAATAAAGTTGTTTTACACTCCATGTCTTTTACCTGACTTTTTTGCCGCCTCACAACTGTTTAATCCTAGAACTCAATATCCTCAGATTGCTTCTACATACAATGAATGTGTAATATTGTTGCTTCCATTAGAAATCCTGATTACAAAATGACAGGCCACTGAAAAATATTACCGACAGCCAGAAAAAAAAACATCAGAGGGAGGTTGGGATACTGAGAGATCCTGGTAGTTTGACACTTTGGAGGAGTTTGCAGCCACATGTAGGGAGTAGGGCATGTGCTATCCACGCATTCCCATAGACAATTGGGGAATTTGCATACAGAGCTAAACCTTATTTGCCACTCCCTACCTCAGCTATCAAGCTTCTGAATTACACACTGTCCCTGCAGTACTTGCACGGAGAGGCTTCTGTCCTCTCAGAGGTGGAGACAGGAACAATGTCTATTTATGGTCCTACTGCTCTTCTCCTAGTTGCTTGTTTTTGCACTTGCTTGAGTTTCTTTATACCAACACCGGAGGGGACAACATAGCATTAAACCAGCAATTCTCAAACTGTGGTTCAGGACCCCACAGTGGACTGGGACCCCATTTTAATGGGGTCACTCTGGCTGGTATTAGACTTGCTGGTGTCTGGTGCTGAAGACTGAGACTCACTACCCAGGGTCGAAGCCCAAGGGCTTCAGCCCTGGGTAGCGGGGCTCAGGTTACAGCCTTCCCCCCCCTACCCACGAGGGCTGAAGCCCTTGGGGTTCAGCTTTTCCCCCTCTTCTCCCCCCATCCAGGGCGGAGGGGCTCGGGTGGGCTCAGGCTTTGGTCCCCCTTCCTGGGGTCATGTAGTAATTTTTGTTGTCGAAAGGGGGTCATGGCGCAATGAAGTTTGAGAATCCCTGCACTAAACCTGTTTAACATTACATACAGTTTTATATTTGTGCTCTAGCACATGCTATAATTGACCTACTCTTACAGTATGCTTCTTCATCTTTGCCTCAGGAAAAAGACATTCAGGGGAGCTGAAAAAACTATTAATTGACCTTTTAATATATTAGTTCACATTAAAAGCTAATTCCATTCTGTAGGTGGCAGTCTTGTGTCTGGGTCATGTAACGCTCCAGCACAGCATTACAATGTGCTGATGGAGGTGACATATTGTGGATGAAATATTAAACCGAGGTCAACCTTCTGACCACTTGTGGTCATTAAACATCCTATAACACTTCTTTAAAGAGCAGAGGTGTTGCCAAGTATTTTCATCCTGGCCAAACTTCAACTTGGGCAATTACTAGATCTTATCTGGAATTTTTCAATGAAACACCGAATGACAATTCATTGAGAGCAATATCTTTTATAGAAACATCTGTTTTGACAAAACTAATCCACCCAAGAATGGTCAGTCACTAGGCGGTCAGGGCATTCACCTGGAAGTGGGAGACCCAGGTTCAAATCCTTGCTCTGAAACCTGGGTCTCCTACATTCAAGTTGTATGCCCTGAACACCTGGCTATTGACCTTGGTATTCTTGGACAGGTTGCTTTCAATCTCTCCCATTAGAGCTCTTCCATATGGTATACCTAATTGCATAGTCATTGGGCAAGAGACAGTAATTCTATTGCTCTAGGATATTCAACTGCAAGTTACAGACTCTTGAACCTGGGCCTCCCACAAGTTAGGTGAAGGTACTGACTACTGTGGTCTTTCTCTCGCAACCCCCCCACCCTGAAACAAAACCCACAGCATTAAAGGATCTCAGTTTCATCCCAATGTAGAATGGGAAAATTTTTGCAGAATGGAAGAAATGTTTCCTACCCCGCTGTAGTAATTACATTCTGTCTATCTTAAATTACACTGCAGTTTAAATTGGATACATATTTTCTTCACTTCTAAACTATTTTGTTGTTATTATCTGTTAAACAGATGCAGCATTTGAATGAAATGTTTCCTATATATAGTTAGGCTATCACTTAGTTACTGTAAGTCTAAAGCTGTTTAGACTCCACAAGAGTGAAATGCACTACACAAATTATTTTTTTTTAAATTGCAGTATATATTTGATAGAGATAAACTAGAAAATACTAAGTGATATAACTGCCATATGAGCAAATATAATCTTGAGATGTGATTTTTTCAGTCCTATATTACTCAATTCTACAGTGTGTACTCTAACAGAAGTAAATGCATTTTTATATTGCTATGTTCTTGCAGCATCAGATTTCCCAGGTGACTTTTCCCCAGCACCAGTCAGAACCATAGCCCATATAATATGGTGAGGGACCCATCTGCTACTTATACTTCATAAAATGACTCAGGATATTGGGATATGCCCAAAGAATGCTTTTAGGTTTTCAGCAAATCCATTTCTTCTTATCCATTTTGACCTCACTGTTATCCAAGAAACGTGTGACACTTAAGTGAAAGTTGGCTAAGGATCTCCTCTGAGTCATATATCAGTCTACTCCCATGTCTCAGGAGGTGCTCTAAGCTCAGTCTTCACCAACTGAGAGAATTAAAGTCTTGAGTATCATTCCTTAAGCAAAATTATTGTATTTCAGTGTACAATGCTGCCCCTGTTTCAGTAGATCAAATTATGGCTATGTGGCTTTACAGCATTATCACTTAAGGGTTTGTCTGCACTTAAAATGTTACAGTGGCACAGATAGACACTACCTACACTGATGGGAGAACCCCTCCCATCAGTGTAAGTAATCCACCTCCTCAGAAGGTGGTACTTAGGTCAACGGAAGAATTCTTCTGTTAACCTAGTACTGCCTACTCAGGGACTTGGGTCAGCTTAACTTCATCACTCAGGAGTGTGGATTTTTTTCCACTCGAGCGACATAGCTAATTTTCTAGTGTATACCAGCCCTTAGTCTTATCACAGAATCAATTGAAATGGGGCTAAAATTATACTACTGAGCAAAAATAAGTAATTTGCAGACATCATTTTGGCTGGCCTAATGTTGACTGGTTATAAACAAAAATAGTGTTCAGATGAGCAGTATCTACATAAGTAATCTTGTCTTCTTAGTATTTCTTTACTACTTTAAAGTTACCCTGTATGACACAGTGATGTGTAAGAGGGGACTACAAGGTCTTTGATAAAATGTTGCCAGTGGTTTAAAAGGACTGTAACAGGGTGTACTCACTTCCAGAGCACCCCCTCATGCCAGGATATGGTTCTGCTTTAGCAGCCCCAGTCATCTCTCATTCTGGTATTGCTGTGGTCTGCAGCTTCTATATCTTGGCCCTCTGGCCAGATCATCTTTCAGTTCATCCCCTAAGTGGTAACAGGAGAAATACAAACAGAAAACCAAAAGTCTGTGGTGTTTATGTCATGGCTTCAGCCTCCATCTGGGACTCATTCATTTGTCTTTGTCTCTTTACATCCTGAGTCTTGTACTTCCCCTGGGGGTGGGGGGGAGAGGTAGGAGAACTCAGACCTACCCTCTCCTCTAGGTTCCAGCCCAGGGACCCCATGTTAGGCAGTTACGGTCTGCACCTTATTAGCTCTTGCCACTTCCCAATGGACAGGGAAACGGGGGAACCTTGCTTCACCCACTGTGCACAGTTCCTGGTCCTGGTCCCTTAATGAGAAAGACAGTAACACTACTTATTCCTCAGGACTGTGTCCTTTTTTCCAATATCATCGGTTTTCTAGGTCCCTGCATACCTCAGACCTCTGAAAATCCTGAAGAGTCATGCCAGATTGCCCTTAAGAGAACAGACTACCCCATTACAGGGACACTGCAATGATTTCCCTCGTTCTACTGAAGTCACCATGGACATGGCTAATCACCATTGTCAGAGATACATCTTTGGGATTCTTAAAAATACCTCTGAAGAATTTTATTCGTTTGGAATGGACCAGGTTGCACCAAGTTTCAAAGACTTTAAAAACAATCAAAGGGAAAGATACCTGGGACCTTCTATTATCTTTTCATTCTTAATGTCCCTTCAAACTACACAACTGAACTCTCCATCATAGGGGAAAGTATAAACATTTTCAGCCAAGTGCAAGTTCATCTCCCTCTTTCCCCTCTCTACAGTTTCATCCCAATGCTATTTCATACTTCCTAATGTTGTTTAAACTGTAAATGATTTCTTATCCATTCTTCTTCTGTATAAGCACCTGCACCTATGGAACTTGGGGGTTATCACAGGATAAATATTTGTGGGATTCCTATGTTAAAATACTGAGAGAACATTAGTGCAGTGATGTCTGTGAATAACTAGCTGGACAAATAGATGGAAGCAGACATATGACACGTACAGCAGACTGTACAGTTTGACTAACTTGGAGACAAAAATACATATGAAGTACTGTCAGGCTTTTAAGGGTTTTTGTATCGTTACTCCTTTTATTAACACACAGGTAGATTTCTATATCATTGCACCTGCTATGTTAGATATATTGAGTGTAAGTGCATGTTACATGAGGAGCTTATAGGTTTCCTATATGGATGTATGTGTAGGATAGACCAAAATGTGGTACAATTTATATTACTAGCTATGGTCCTAGTTAAATGGAACAACATTTGTTTTGGTCTGAACCTACATTACTGTGGGGCTGCATACTTCTGAGGAATGTTATTTATTTAATATTTTTGTTACTGATTTTTAGAATGGATTATCCCATTGTACCAGCAATATATAATATTATATTTAAGGCTGAGGTGGCCCTTCATTTTTTAAATCCCCATTTTCAAACATGTTTTTTTAAGTTACTTTTAGATTGAAATTTCTCTTTGTTTCAACCAACACTGATTTTCATCCAGTGAAATGTCTCATAAAAATCTACTAGGACCTGATTCTGCTCCCATGTAACTGAGTAATGCAAGTTCAGTCCCCTAATTTATTTTTGAGTTATTGGAGCAGGAAAAGAAAACACATTTTACCCATAAAATGTATGTATATGCTTTATTCATGGAGGACTCAAAAATGACTATTGTAAAACTTCAAACTTGGCATATTCATGCTCCTGAACGAGCACTAAGATGAGACATATTTTTGAAAAAAATATTTAGGAAAATAATTTATAATATAGGATATAATATACTGCACATGTGCAGTGTGTTAGTTTTCCTGAACAACTGAAAGACAAACTAGTGTTGTGAACATTCAGACCTAGAGAATCTGCCTCTCTGCTATCACAGGGCATGATCATACCTATTGTAAAGAGGGTGGACTAAATTTAGTCAGGTTGTGCACTCCTCAACAAACTTTTCTGCAACAGAATCCATCCTCCATCTGATAGCACTGTCTTGGATTATAAATTTACTAAAAGAAACTTTATATAACTAATGCAAATAATAATATATCCGATTTATTGGCTTATTCCTGCAAGGTGCTGAGAAGAGTTGGTTGAAAATGGATTGGCAAAACAATTTTCCATTGAAAAATGCAGTTTTGTCAGAATTAAAATGTTCATGAAATTTTGACAGGAAAAATCTAAATTAATCATTTTTACCATCTTGTTTCATTAAGGTCTAAACATTTCATTTTGATTGTCTCATTTTGATTCATTTAATCATTTATATTACAATATTAATTTTAAGATGTATATATTAAAATCATATATAAAGTATCATATTGAAAATATGCATCCGACGAAGTGGGTATTCACCCACGAAAGCTCATGCTCCAATACGTCTGTTAGTCTATAAGGTGCCATAGGACTCTTTGCTCCATATTAAAATTAATATTTTATCCTAAAAGTTTACATGAATCAATATAAGAAACTCAAAGTGAACCCTTCATTTCAGGGAAATTTTGGCTTTTCTTTCAAATTCAAAAAAGGTAATTTTTTCCAAATGTTGGAGTTTCCTGTGAAATGGAAATTCCAAATCCCAACCAGCTCTACTTCTGAGCACTCAGGCCCCAATCCAGTAAAGCACAGCAATAGGCTCACTGAAGTCAGTACAGCTACTCATTTGCATATAGTTCTTATATGCTTACATCTTTACTTGGGGAGAAGGTGAAGAGTCTAAACACAAATATCTTTTTTTGCACCAACCTGCTGCTAAAGCTTACAGGGTGGAAACATGACTATAAATCACCAGAAAAAATATCCATTTTCCTTCAGCTTGATAGCAGAACTGGGTGAAGTTTGATTTTTTTCTTTTTTGGTTGTTTGGCTTATTTTAAAAATGGCCTCTTTCTGTTGCTATACAAATGGTTGCAACATTTCCAAAAAATTTCATAATGTTTCACCAAAAATGTTGTGTGGTAAGTTTCAGCATATTGGATGTTCTGCAAACACTTTTTTTTTTTGTTACTGATTATTCATACAAGACATGGGCTCCAAATAAGCAGAGGAAGAACAGAGTATATGATATGTAATTTCAATAAAATGTGAACAAAGAAGAATTGTCCTTGAAATGAGATAGGCAGACATTACCAAAAATGCAAAGTTTCAAGTAGTTGGGTTCCACAATCTGAGAAAATAGGGAAAAGAGGAAGAAATTGAAACCAGCATAAAAGATGACCGGCTTACATGGAGAAAGATAAATGGTGTAGTAAGTGACATGAAGATACCAGTAAGACTGAAAGTCTATTAAACACTGGTCCGTTCAGTTTTAGTGCATGCAGCTGAGTGTTGGACAACAAAGAAGAAACATGAGCAAATGATCTGTTCCACAGAAATGCAAATATTGAGATGAGATGGATGAGTGATAGAAGCAAGAAAGACCACATGAGGAATGTGTATGTTACAGACACACTCAAATTGAAAAAATGAGGCATGCTGGCTTAGATGGTTTGGTCACATAAAGTGGAGTCCTGACAACTATGTGGGTAAGTGAGTCCAACAGATCAAGATTAAAGGGAAAAGGCAGCGAGGCCAATCCAAAAAGAAGTGGGGGGATGTCATAAAGGAAGGTATGTTATCATGTGGATGCTATTTCAGGAAGGACTGCTAGGCAGAGATGACATTCACCTTTTAAGGAGGGGAAAACCCCTATTTGGACACAGACTGGCTAACCTAGTGAGGAGGGCTTTAAACTAGGTTTGACGGTGACAGGTGAGCAAAGTCCACAGGTAAGTGGAGAACACGGAGACCTGGAAGATAGGTCAGAAATAGGAGGGAGCGTGGGCTATAATGGCAGAGAGAAAGGAAGGTCAGGGCAAAACTGGGAGGCAAGATCAAGTCAGTATCTTAGATGCCTATATATGAATGCAAGAAGCATGGATAACAAGCAGGAAGAACTGGAAGTGCTAATAAATAAATACTACTATGACATTGTTGGCATGACCAAAACTTAGTGGGATAATATACATGATTGGAATGTTGGTATGGATGGGTACAGCTTGCTCAGGAAGTACAGAAAGGGGAAAAAGGGAGGAGGTGTTGCCTTATATATTAATAATGTACACACTTGGACTGAAGTGGAGATGGACACAGGAGACAGAAATGTTGATAATCTCTGGGTTAGGCTAAAAGGGGTAAAAAACAAGGGTGATGTCATGCTAGGAGGCCACTACAGGCCATCTAACCAGGTAGAAGAGGTGGATGAGGCTTTTTTTAAACAACTAACAAAATCATCCAAAGCCCAAGATTTGGTGGTGATGGGGGACTTCAACTATCCAGATATATGTTGGGAAAATAACACAGCAGGGCACAGACTATCCAATAAGTTCGTGGACTGCATTGCAGACAACCTTTTATTTCAGAAGGTTGAAAAAGCTACTGGGGGGAAGCTGTTCTAGATTTGATTTTAACAAAGAGGGGGGAACTCATTGAAAATTTGGAAGTGGAAGGCAGCTTGGGTGAAAGTGATCATGAAATCATAGAGTTCACAATTCTGAGGAAGGGTAGAAGGGAGTACAGTAAAATAGAGACAAGGGATTTCAGGCAGGCAGATTTTGGTAAGCTCAGAGAGCTGATACGTAAGGTCCCATGGGAATCAAGACTGAGGGGAAAAACAACTGAGGAGAGTTGGCAGTATTTCATAGGGACACTATTAAGGGCCCAAAAGCAAGCTATTCCGCTGGGTAGGAAAGATAGAAAATGTGGCAAAAGACCAGCTTGGCTTAACCACGAGATTCCATATAAAAATGGAAACTAAGACAAATTACAAAGGATGAATATAGGCAAACAACACAGGAATGCACGGGCAAGATTAGAAAGACAAAGGCACAAAATGAGCTCAAACTAGCTAGAGGAATAAAGGGAAACAAGAAGACTTTTTATCAATATATTAGAAGCAAGAGGAAGACCAAGGACAGGGTAGGCCCACTGCTCAGTGAGGAGGTAGTAACAGGACACTTGGAAATGGCAGAGATGCTCAATGACTTCTTTGTTTCAGTCTTCACCGAGAAGTTGGAAGGAATGCCTAACATAGTGAATGCTAATGGGAAGGGGGTAGGTTTGGAAGATAAAATAAAAAAAAAAACAAATTTAAAAATCACTTAGAAAAGTTAGATGCCTGCAAGTCACCAGGGCCTGATGAAATGCATTCTAGAATACTGGATGAGCTAATAGAGGAGGTATCTGAGCCTCTAGCTATTATCTTTGGAAAATCATGGGAGACAGGAAAAGGGAAAATATAGTGCCCATCTATAAAAAGGGAAATAAAAACAACCAAGGGAACTACAGACCAGTTAGTTTAACTTCTCTGCCAGGGAAGATAATGGAGCAAGTTATTAAGGAAATCATCTGCAAACATTTGGAAGGTGGTAAGGTAATAGGGAATAGCCAGCATGGATTTGTAAAGAACAAATCATGTCAAACCAATTTGATAGCTTTCTTTGATAGGATAACGAGTCTTGTGGATAAGGGAGAAGCAGTGGATGTAGTATACCTAGATTTAGTAAGGCATTTGATACGGTCTTGCATGACATTCTTATGAATAAACTAGGCAAATACAACTTAGATGGGGCGACTATAAAGTGGGTGCATAACTGGCAGGATAACCATACTCAGAGAGTAGTTAGTAATGGTTCCCAATCCTGCTGGAAAGGTATAACAAGTGGGTTTTTTTCAAGGGTCTGTTTGGGACTGGCTCTGTTCAATATCATCATCAGAAAGTATGCTATTAAATTTGCAGATGATACCAAACTGGGAGGGGTTGCTTTGGAGGATAGGGTCATAATTCAAAATGATCTGGACAAATTGGAGAAATGGTCTGAGGTAAAGAGGATGAAGTTTAATAAAGACAAATGCAAAATGCTCCACTTAGGAAGGAACAATCAATTTCACATGTACAGAATGGGAAGAGACTGTTTAGGAAGGAGTATGGCAGAAAGGGATCTAGGGGTTATAGTGGACCACAAGCTAAATATGAGTCAACAGTGTGATGCTACTGCAAAAAAAGCAAACATGATTCTGGGATGCATTAACAGGTGTGTTGTGAGCAAGACACGAGAAGTCATTCTTCTGCTCTATTCTGCACTGGTTAGGCCTCAACTGGAGTATTGTGTCCAGTTCTGGGCACCGCATTTCAAGAAAGATGTGGAGAAATTGGAGAGGGTCCAGAGAAGAGTAACAAGAATGATTAAAGGTCTAGAGAACATGACCTATGAAGGAAGGCTGAAAGAATTGGGTTTGTTTAGTTTGGAAAAGATAAGACTGAGAGGGGACATGATAGCAGTTTTCAGGTATCTAAAAGGGTGTCATAAGGAAGAGGGAGAAAACTTGTTCATCTTAGCCTCTAGGGATAGGCCAAGAAGCAATGGGCATAAACTGCAGCAAGGGAGGTTTAGGTTGGACATTAGGAAAAAGTTCCTAACTGTCAGGGTGGTTAAACACTGGAATAAACTGCCTAGGGAGGTTGTGGAATCTCCATCTCTGGAGATATTTAAGAGTCGGTTAGATAAATGTCTATCAGGGATGGTCTAGACAGTATTTGGTATTGCCATGAGGGCAGGGGACTGGACTCGATGACCTCTCAAGGTCCCTTCCATCCCTACAATCTATGGAGATGACATTGAGCAGAGCACTGTGGAACAAATGCTGGTACCTTAGTTTCCAGATCAGTAAACTGCTCTGTACATAGGACTTGGGCACCTGTGCAGAGGCCTATTGAAATCACTGGGTCTCTGCAAGCAGTTTGCAAAATTGGGCCCTGTGAAAGAGTACACTCACCACGAGTGCCACCTCATAGCCAGGCAGAGATGCAGCAGGTTGCCAATCTCCCTGATGTTCACCCTTTTCTATTACAAGTCTGTCTTGTGGGGTCTACTCCTTTTGGGCATCAGGCAGGTCATATGTTCCAGTATATATGGGGTATACAAAAGAAAGTTAACTAACAAACTAGATTTTTTGGTGCCTGCAAGGGCTTCAGGGCTCTCTCTTTAATTCAAGGACTTGGGATCTGGACTTGTGAGCATTCCCCTTTTGGGTCTGGACTCCCATTTGAAGAAAAGACTCCTATTGTTGTGCTGTCTTTTGGAGTTAGTAGGGGAGCCCGACCCTCTTCACTAGGCATTGATCTAGGGCCCAATGGTGGGCAGCTTATTTCTGTGCCTTAAGATGTGAAGCAGCTGACTCTCTGGATCGCTTCCTACTGAACACTGTCTTTCCCCACCAGGTAAATTAACGATCCAAAACTGAAGTTTGTAACCTTCACAAACAGTCACAAGTCTCTCCTTTCCAGGCTAATCTGTGTTGCCAGGTTTCATCCTACAAGAGCCCCTGGGCTATAGTTCCCCAGATCTCAGAGAAGCAGTATACTCCCTTACAGTGACTGCCTGCCTTCTGAGCTGCTGTGCTTTCCCTTTCAAATTCCGCCTCCAGCTTGTGCAGACTTTGCAGGTGCAGCAGAGCAGGGCCACCTAAGCCCAGGGCTGCTCCCTAACCACTTGGTCCCCAGTGTGGGGTTTGTATACCCAAGCAGAGGCCCAAATATATAGTATATCATATCATATCTTAAAATGAAAAATTGCACTTTTTTACAGTGCTTTTAAAATAGAACTGTATAAATCTGGTGAAGCATGTCTACTAAATTGCATGCTTTTAATATTGCAGCATTCTGTATTAGTGTATATCAGTTGTGTTATCTGATAATAGTAGTATATCCTATTAATATACACATCACACAAGGAAATTGAGACAAAATTTCTGGGAAAAACTTAACATTGAAATTTCTTACTTTTCACCAAAGTCTCAAAATACTGAACACTGTATTAAAATATTTTCTCTGTAATCAATTGCATGTTCTTGGTATCTGGTATCTACATTGGGTACAGATAGTTAGGGAGTTGTGTCTGAGAAAAAAGGAAATAGAATTAATATAAAATAGAGATTCATTATTTGAGCAAAATGTCCCACTGCACTAATAAATCTCAATTAGCTTTCTGTAATGGGAAATACCGGACAGTCATCTAATAATAGCCCAGAGCAATTTTTATACAGTATAGGATAATGAGGCTGATATTATGTCAGGGTTTAAAATGTCAAGTGTTACCCTTTTGTGGTGCTTAACAAATGGAGTTCCACCATGTGTTTAAAAAAAAACACACCTAGAAGATCATCTTTACTTACTAACATATTAAAATGCATGGTGATTATTATTAAACATAGAACTTTGATGGGGGAGGTAAGTAACAATGACCTTAAAGTTAGATACACATCAATCTTTCAAATACACTGAAAGCAAAGTTTGAGCAGAGTAGTGGAAAAATCTAATCCTGAATGATTCTTGGGTTTCTTTCTTTCTCTCTCTCTCATATCTTTTTTTAACACATTGATATCAGAACAGTCCCAAATAATTGTTGTCTGTTTTATGAGTCTGCTGACTGTGTCTTCATGGAAGTTGGTAGTGATCAATCTAACAAAAGGCAAACTCTGATTTTGAGAGAACTGCTCTATTACTAACTTCAGGAAAGGTACTTAAATCTCTGTAACTCATTTAATCCACCTGCAAAATAAGAATAATACCTATCCCCCTCCAGGGAAGGTGTGAGACAATGAATGTAAGGACACAAGGTGGGTGAGGAAATATCTTTTATTGGACCAACTTCTGTTGGTGAGAGAGACAAGGTTTAGAGTCACACAGAGCTCTTCCTCGGGGCTGGGAAAGGTACTCTCAGCATGACAGCAAATGCAAGGTGGAACAATTAGCATAAGTAATTAGCACATAACTATTTATGCTATGTACTCTGTCTGACCTATCAGTTCTCATCCGCAAAGGAAACTGCACAACATTTTGAAAAGATGAGCCCGTGAGCTTAAATTCATTACTCTGCTAGACACTAAAAATAATGGACTGAACAGAGACACTGGATTTATGGTTTATTACTACAATCTGCAACTTGCTAATCCCCTTGTTTTGTAGTACGACTGCAGAGGTGTTAATGGGCCACTCTACCTTGAATGGTCCCTTACAGTACATTCTAACTACTTATGATAAAACACGTGTTTAGGGGTAGATGATAAATCATCTCTTTGTGTGCCATTTTAATAAATAAAGTGTTTTAAAAGCACTTTGGAAACACCTAGAAACGTTCTGAAGAGATCCAAAGGTTTTGCCATAGCCAGATCTTCCCTGAGCTCTCTGATTTCAACTCTATACCAGCAGCGTCCATTTCAGATACTATACATGAGTGTTTGCTGACATGCCACTGGGCAGGTCTTCCTTCTGATGATTTTGACCTTTATTAATTTAAGTCTATTCAATCTTCACCACTGATCTGACAACGCTGATACCTTGTCACACTCTGATTTTGCAAGGAGCATTTCGAAAGAGTTCACAGGGCATCACACTCACTATACCTGATACCAGAAAGGAACTGTGCTTATTATAGCTTTTCTATTTGTATTGTTACTGTACGATAGCCAGACATTTTACTGTAAATAACAAAGGTAACTCCAAGAGTTCATAAGATGAACACCAGATTTAATATGTGAAGAGCTAGACTATTGAGTTAGACATGGCTTCCATGAGCAAATTTTCTGCTTTGCCCTTTTCCTACTGAAAATGTGTCCCTAGCTGAGGTGGAATGCAATAAACCAAGGCAATGTGTTTTTTAATCTGTGGGAGCTGAAAAGGTTACATTTGGTATGTGAAATTCTATGCTCAGAATATACATATGCCTTCCATAAAACAAAACAGAATAATCAGCATAATTTAATGAAGTTGAATGGCTGTGCTATTAGCATAACTCCTTGCAAAGAACGAAACAAGAAAAACTTTTGAGGGAAACTTCCTTGTGCTTGTGAATTTTTACAAGCAACACTGACACTAGATAGCTGAGTATTTAGTATACAGTTACAAAGGCCTGGAGTTTTCGGGCCTTGAACTCAAATAACTACAATACAGTAGGTAAAAAGTTACAATTTGCACCTATCTGCTAAAATTCAATACTTGCATGTGGCTAATGACCTCATCACTCAACATTACAAAGTCAAAGCCGTAACAGAGAGATAAAATATAACCTTTTCTTTTTCATACCTGTGCAATTCCACTGGCTTCAGTTGGTTACATGGTAACTGAGATCAGAATGTAGTCCTGTAATTATTACTGTAAAGGGAGATATCAGATATGCAAATGCTTCCCAAACATTTCTGCCCTCTTGGTACTTTTTAGTCTTTCAAAGAAAATACTACTATCTTCTAATTTTAAGAGACAGCTCAAGTACCCTACTTACTCTAAATCACTTTAATGTGCTCTTAGGCACCAAATGTATCTCTATATTGTAATAAAAGACTCCTGGCCTGGCTGCAGCTGGCCCAGGTCAGCTGTCTTGGGCTTGCAGGGCTATAAAATTGCAGTCTAAAAGTTCATGGTTGGGCTGGAGCTCAGGTTCTTAGACCCCATGAGGGTATCAGAGCCCAGGCTTCAGCCCAAGTCTAAAAGTCTACACTGCTGCTTTTAGCAATGCAATCTGAGCTCCACAAGCCTGAGTCAAAGATAGAATTCCTACAATTTTTTATTGTTTAGGTGAGCAAATGGTGAAACCTGATCCTATGGTCTTTGCACACCCAGAACGTCCACTGAAATCAATAAAAGTTTTGAGCTTGCAAAAGTCTGCAGATATATATTACCCACGTTATTCATGTAATACAAATGCATATACATGGACTAACTCTCCAAAAATGGATCCATGAAGCATGCAGAGCACCTGCAATTGGGATTTATTTGGTAATGGGAAAATAATACTATGGGAAAACAGTTCTCTCTGCCCTCAATAGAAGATACACAGATCTAGCGGAAGCAGAGGGGAAGAGCCAGCCTATTGAATTAAATTCTTATTCTCCAATGTGATCTTTTTATGTCCTTATTTACTTCTAATTTCTCTTTATTATCTTTTTACCAAAGGCAGATTAAAAAAATACTAAGTATTTTTAAAAGATGTATTTGCTAATAGGTTGGGAACACCCCTTTTTTTTCTTGTGCACTAGAGGTATGTGACCCTTTGTATGACCTGATATGCAATATATGTGCTGGTACACGTCCCAAGCACAAAAAGTGGCTCAGTGTTAATCATATGAGAGCATGCTTCAGTGACTGACAAATGTGTCAACACCGTTACTTACAAAGTAATGTTTGTGAAATTTTCTGATCTGCAAAGCTGATATTACAATCAAGGCATAATGGGTCAAATTATGCTCTCAGTGGCTGATCTAAATCTGAAGAAACACCATTGACTTTAGTGGAACTATTTCAGATTTATATCATTTTCACCGAGAGTAGTATTTAGGTGAATATATCTATGAAACAAGCTATAGCTAACATCTTTGTTTTATTTTCTAAGAGTGAGATGCTACCACCTCTACTCCTGAGTACTCCAGAAAAAGCTGCACTGAAACTATGGATGATGTGACAGACCCAGACCAGTGGGGTACAGGAGTCTGGTAGAGGGCAAATATACTGGTCCTATTGGCATCCAGCGGGGGTAGGCGGGCGAAGCCTAAGGGGAGGACCCACAGGTCTGGGACACCAAATAATTACGGGGGACAACTAATGAAAAAAACAGGATCGGGAGTGAGGTCATAGGGCTAAACGAAGGGAACCCGATGGGGACACCGAGCAGAGAACCCCGGACAACGCCCACTGCTCCTCGAAGGCGTCAAGGGAGCCAGTGGACGCCGCCCAGAGGAACTCTGCCCGGATGCGAGAGTAGACGGAGGAACGGAAATAGGCCCCACAGTCGCAGGAAATCCCGTCAGCCAACCTCCTCTCCCTGGTGTTGTAGTAAATATACTGGTCCTATTGGCATCCAGCGGGGGTGGGCGGGCGAAGCCCGCCCACTTCTAAAGGGCCTTCCCCCAGCCTAAGGGGAGGACCCACAGGTCTGGGACACCAAATAATTACGGGGGACAACTAATGAAAAAAAACAGGATCGGGAGTGAGGTCATAGGGCTAAACGAAGGGAACCCGATGGGGACACCGAGCAGAGAACCCCGGACAACGACCACTGCTCCTCGAAGGCGTCAAGGGAGCCAGTGGACGCCGCCCAGAGGAACTCTGCCCGGATGCGAGAGCAGACGGAGGAACGGAAATAGGCCCCACAGTTGCAGGAAATCCCGTCGGCCAACCTCCTCTCCCTGGTGTTGTAGTAAATATACTGGTCACTGGATAAGTAGTTTTCTGTTCCCTGAGTGATCAGAGCAGGGGCTGCTTTAGAGTAATCAGGAACCTGCTAGAACCAATTAAGGCAGACAGGCTGATTAGAACACCTACAGCCAATCAAGGCAGGCTAATCAGGGCGCCTGGGTTTAAAAAAGAGCCAGTCAGGCAAGGGGAAGTGAGAGGGTGAGCTGTGCTGGAGGACTAAGGAGTACAAGCATTATCAGATACCAGGAGGAAGATCCTGTGGTGAGGAAAAAGGTGTTTGGAGGAGGCCATGGGGAAGTAGCCCAGCAAGTTGTAGCTGTCATGCAGCTGTTACAGGAGGCACTATAGACAGATGAAATCCACAGGGCCCTGTGCTGGAACCCAGAGTAGAGGGCGGTCCTGGGTTCCCCCCAAACCTCCCAACTCCTGATGAGACACAGGAGAAGGTAACCCACACTGTGGGGAAGATCACTGAGGTGAGCAAATCTGCCAATAAGTGCAGGACTCTCTAAGGTAGAGGAGGAAATTTGTCACAATGACAAAATGTAGATTGTGGCTGTGGTTGCTTTTGGTTAATTAATCTTTCTTTACTGAACTAGAATAGTACACTTTTTTTTCTAAATTATCTCTCCTCTTTTATCCCAACACATATCCCACTTTAGAAACATCTGGGCTTAATGCCTAACAAGTTTGTTCAGGCTGCAAATCAAATGTTTCCTCCCATGGTTTTTTTCCTTGAACAGGGAAAAATGGGGCTTTCACTGATCAATATATGCCATTCTTCATGTTGTGATCAATTGGTGATTAGGTGCAAACAGTTTAGCTTAATTTGTTTTGAAAAGCTGTGCTTGCACTGATAAAGTGTGGAAGTGTTTCTGAGATGAGATACAAGGAACAGATGTTTAGTATAAAATATTGATACCGCAGTGAAGAGATAAGCTTGGTATTTAATTTGTCTTAATATTTCCATTGCTACAAATTCAACAGCTTTTATCTTACTGGGTAATTACAACTTTTTCAAGCAAGAGATAAGATATTTCTTTTTCAGCTTTTTGTCACATTTAAACTCTTTATAGCCATTCTTCCCCCATAAATTCTATTCTCATTGGTGCAGGTCTCCTTATTTCAGCTGTAAATGCAATTTCAGTTGAAGGGTACAAGAAATGCACCATGAGAGCTTGGGGTCATCAACTCTATAGCTTGTCTAAGGCATCATGTAAATATAACATATGTAAGAGAAGGAATCTAATAATCACCACTGCCAACAGCTAAGAAAAGTATTCCATATTACAAAGACAGCAATGGGGCTACAGATCCCCATGAGAAGTCTACTATGCAGTGCCTAGCACACTATTGGAATGGCATAAAATAATAATTATGGAGCAGCAGTAACTTTTCCATTGTTATGGCTGATTCTATCATAAATACGACTCTTAAGCCACCCCACCAATCACCCCAAAAGAACCAATCTCCCTGAAATTTTGCATACCACATTTCATCATGGAGGGCAATATTTCTTCTAGGAAGTCTGGAAAAAATCAGGAATTTTTAAAAAATTATGGGGTGGAACCCTGGCCCTGCTGAAATCAATCACAAAACTCCCATTGATCTCAAAGCAGCCAGGACTTAACTTGTTGAATTTTGAACATTTATCTGATGTTCTCTTATGAAATTTCTAACCATATTTGCTTTGTTGACCTTGCTGGGCAATGTGTTTTTTAGTAATTTTTTTCATTTGTTTGGGTGTGGAGTAAATGGGAAACATTACAAAAATATAAACTAAACATAAAATCAGCTTGTGAAATCCAACAATAGGGAAGGCACGGAGACCATTTGTGGTGATCCGTTGAATAAACCAGAGGGTCTCCTAGTACTTAGTTATTTTGACTTCTGTATTTATAGCTGAAGTCATCAGGAGGCAAAGCTGAGCTAAAGTGTGTGGTGTTTTCAGGGAGTAGGTTCCCAACTCTGTGGATCTCTAAGCAAGGACATCCAGGCCCTGGAAGCATTTCTTCCTCCCTACATCTGTGGGAGCTGCTGCAATTGGTTTAGTCTCCCTGTAACTGCCTGGAAAGGTCATTGGAAGTGAAGAGTTTGGAGAAGTATTAACGTTCTTCTGTATTTCCATACAGAAATCTCAGATCTGAGTAACTGATGATGCTGCAGAGTCCCCTGCTACACTCTGTCATGCCTCAGGCCCATCCCAAAGCAATGTTGAGGTGGCAGGTCCTTGGTAGAGAGCAGAAGTGTAAAAGAGATGGAAAATGCTACCTTGCAGTTGAGCAGGCAGTTGCATTTGGTGCTATGAACTAGGCTGAAGCCAAGATTTGCATCTGCAGGGGCCCTCAGTGGTAGGAAACCTGATGGGGGAGGTTACAGTTGCATTAAATGTGCTCTCACTATAGGGATGTTCTCTCTAATCCAAATATTTAGAAAAGATATTGAGTAATCACTTTATTTGGATCCACAGAATACATGGGTAGGTACGGCATACCTTCTACACCAACCTGCTGGCATTCTTCCCCAGCACTCTGCACTGGCAATAGAGTGTTCCGAGAAAAGTCATTTCCCGTAAGTGGTATTTTCAGAAACAATCTCTCAGTGCTAGTGAATCATCATTTCTAGCACGGTGAATGTACTTATACAGCTAATGTCTCCTGATTACTGTGCTTACAAGAATGAAGTTACAGAACCAAAATAGCCAATCCCATGAGGAGGTGGTGAACAGAGTTCCCTCACTGCACATAAGTTTTGGGATCTTTGTCTATTCATACTACTAATTCACTCCTCCCCTAAATTCAGACCAGTGCTTTTGTTTACTCCCCCCCTTTTTTGTGGGGGGGGGAGGCGCAGGGGATACCAACAAAATCTCTAGGGACCAGCATTTTCAGACAGGTAGGAGTCTGAAAAGACCACAAAGGAACCAGTTTAATTCCCTGTGGTGAGACTGCAAGTTATCTTCCTTCCATGAATAGTATTTGAGAGGCAGAGTTCAGTGACGAGATGAAAAGATGCACAATGCAATTATTGTTTTAACAGCACACAGCTACTGTGGTAATAGTAATGGGGAATTTTCTCCCTTTACCAAAGATATTTTCCAAATGAAGGCACCCTAGAGCAAATGCTGTATCATACCAAAAGTCCCAATTACATACAGTGGTCACAAATTCAATGGCATGTAGAATTATCCTGCAACTTGGAAATATTTTGTAAGGGGACAATCACCATAGCAGCTGAACATCATTTACCTAATGGAAAGATACATTTCCCCCTCCAAATTAGGGGTGACTTATTTATATAGGTCATCAACATGATCCCTTAAAAACCAGAACCTGGGGGGGAGATTACCATCAGACCAATTGTTATGATGATCCCCAGAAAGCTGACCAAATGGATATGTCTTGCATTATAAGCTAAACGGTGCAAGACTGTATGTTACCTGAATTAAATTAAAAGTTATGTGTAGAATTGTGTTTCTCACTATTTATACATTATCTGTTGCATGCATTTATAAGGCAAGCATCACTGGTGTTGGTGGGAAAACTACAGTTCAGTTTTGTGAAAAAATCTCTCCCCCTCTCTCACACATTTTGGAGATGTTTCTCTTTGTATGAGTAATTAAATATGAATTGGGCCAAAGAGAAGGAGGTGAGAGACTGACTCTACAAACTGTGGTTAGAGCATCCACCTGGGATGTGGGAGACCAAGGCTTCAGTCCCTGTTCCACATCTCAGCTGAGCACCCTAACCATTGGGCTATTGTCTGCAACAACAAATGAACCTTGACTCTAAGGCTGCAGTGATATCAGACTTTTTTCCATTCACAATGAGGACATGATCCTGTAAACCTTCGCTCATTTGATTAAAGTTGCACAAGAAAAGTCCCATGTGTTGTAGGATCTGTTATTTGCAGATAAGACTTTTTAGTATGGGCTTTAAGAAATCCTAAGACTAAGGTTGTGATCACAGGATTTTCAGTGAAATGTCAGTACCAAAACCATTCTTCTGTCCTCCCTTCTTTATACTGCCATAAGGGGGTTGAACAGTCTGCAGGGCATGTAAGCTGACTCAGAGAAAGATGTAACATTAGGAGATTTATGGAGTTAATGGTACTTATATAATGTCAATTATAGCAATAGTTAAATTAAATAACTACATTAAAAAAACCTTCTGTATGAAAGCAAAGAAACACTCTTCCTTTGAATGTTTGTTTTTTAGACAAAGAATCTGCCCAGCGAAACTAAACAAAAGAACTAATCTTTGAACAAGAAGATGAAACAAAAATGCATACCTCTTTCTTGTATCATACTCAAATTACTGCCACACCACATACATCACGCTTCTACTAAAGAAGGTGCAGGATTTGGATAGTCAATTAGGAGTTTTGTTAATTCTAAAGCCTAAATTATCTGGAAGTATCAGAGTCTTCAGTATTTGTCTTTTTGTGAAGGATGGTGAGCTTTGAAACAGGGAGCTCTAACATGAGGCAAACCAAGTATCCTTTGAAGTACCAACCTATATGAAGTAGAAAGAAAGTGTGGAAACAAACGAGAAAGGGATTGATTGCCATTACTTCTTATCATGTAATGCCCTTTTAATCTTACAAGGATGACCACAGATGATCAGAAAGGTCAAGGAATGGTTCTTGAATTCCACTTGTGGCAGCTGTTTCAAAAATTCTAGAGAACTGCGAGAAGCTAAAATTTTTTTTGGCATTTCAACCTGAGAAGCTAAGCTGAGTTGTATGATTCCCAGTCTCACAGGGGTACAGAGAGTATATTATTAGGCACTTGGCTAGTATATGAGGTGTTTTTTGTAAGTGGAGGTGTGTAAAAGTCTAAAAAAAAAAGTGATGTAGGTTATAGTTATCTAGACAGATAGGACTTTGTCTTCTGTCTGGAAACAGACAAGCAGACAGTAGATCTATAGAGTACTGGGTGTGATGTATTCATGCCTGTCTGGTTGGGCATTAAGGTCCTAACTGTAATGCTGCACACTGGATAAGCTATAGTTTTCAAGTAGTCTTATCTGTAGGTGATTAACAGCTGGAGCATAGTGGAAAGGTCGTCATATTACAGAAGTGTCTCCAATGCTTCATTTTAAACTTAAAATTTGAAGGTAAGATCAATATGATGGCAAGCTTTCTTAAATATCACTTCTGATTAAGTCCAAGATAGTGGGTCTTCAATCATTTACTTATTTCTTCCAGGCATTGGGTCACCTTAGCAATTGCAGAGCCTGCTGTGGTGGTGAAGGGGATATACACAAGTTGTCAAAATATTGCCATTCAATCTGCTTCTGCCAGGTTATTTGAGCCTGCTGCCTTTCATGACTGATGGCATTGAAGGCTCCTGAGAAATAAAGTAATAGCAGCATGGAGATGTTGCCTCTGTCCAAGGCCATTAGAGATGGCTCACCTAGTTCTGATAGATGATCTGCTATGCCATATCCTGGCATGGAGGATGTGAGGGTTTTAAGATACTACACAGGTTTAGGTATTGTAGTATGATTGCAATCACTTCTCAATGACTTTGTTCAGCAAGAGTAGATTGGAAACAGAGAACTAGTTTATGAGGTCCTTTATATCGAGTGTAGGATTTCCAGGATTGCCTGGACTATAGTATTTTGTAGGGAAGCTGATGGAGAGACCTCTATGAATGAGTTACAGATGAAGTAAGTTAACAAAGAACCCAAACATGTTCTTCACCAGCCAAAAGAGGCACAGGCCTGCTTCAAAGATGGTAGTTCAGATTGCAGTCAATTTTTCCAAGCTTTTAAGTCTGAACTCCACCAATCTGAGATATGCCTTAGTTTTGTTTCTATCTTGGCTCTTACATGTTGAGGCCATTTCTAATTCTCTGTGAAATCAGTTACACAATTATTCTGCAAGCTGGGGAAGTAGGATCAGTGGGGATGGGGGGAGCAGCAGGTGTTGAGATGGCTAGTCATAATTCCAACCTCACATATCTCTTAGTAATACACTTTAATAACTGGAGGATGACTAGTAATTATCCTATACAACTACCTGAACTATCAGTTTGGCAAACAATTTTACACCCTGAAGGTGACTTTGACAGTTCCTCTTAATGTCCTGTCTTACCTTAAATATTGTTGTAAAGTGTTGCTGGGCTCTACATTCACCTGAATTTCAGTGACGGATGAAGTGATTTTTATATTTAGTTTAGAGTGTGTTGGGATCTTTCTAGGAAAATAAAATTAGGTAAATTCATTATCATTGTCATCATTTGTGACTAAGAGGCTTGGGTAAGTGTTTTGAGGAGAAGGCAAATTAAAGTAACATAGTTACACTTTGGAGTAACACATTCAAAAACAAATATATCAAACACTCTCTCTCTCTCTCTAAAAGGAAAACTTTTTGGTTTATTATCTGTAGAGGGCTATTCATCTCCATGTTCAGCATTGCAGGACATGAGCCTCAGAGTTAAAGCATCTCTGTTATAGTTTATAGAATACTTGCATTGTAAGATAACTAAAGGAAAAAATCCTCCTTCCACTCTTGGGAAAATGAAAAATAAGCTGAGCAATGAACAAAAAAATTGTTCTTCCTTACATCAAATGCCAGAGCAGCAACAAAGCCAGGAAGCAAGTACTCCCACACAAGCAAAACAAAGTGCAGATTGTGCTGCAAAATGACAGCAAACTATCCCCCCATATAACCCTTCTCCTCCAGGAAAACGTTTGTTGAGATAGGAGATCAAACTTCTGAAGTATTTGTAGGCGATTCTACTTTAACTGGCCTGTTCTAGAACGATGCACCTCACTGTCCTAAAGAGAGTCTCAGCTCCTACCAAAACTCCTGCCACTATTTAGAAGTTTCTCAGCACAGTAACAAAGGCAAGTAAGACTCAGAAACAGTGAAGAACACCTCCAGAAAGCCAGTGTTTTGTGACTATGTTGGGATTATGCTGGGACAGCATTCACATCATGCTGCTAAGAAATTTACTGTGTGTGACAAAGTGAAAGGTCAAAGAGCCATAGGTATGAGAAACAGAAAGCATGGGCTTTTTCAGAGTTTAATGATGGCCTAACTTATTTCCCATTGAAATCAATGGTAAATATTTTCTAGTGCATTGTTCAGTCCACTTTTAAATGACTCAGGTCATAGTGCTTCTATCACTTCCCTTCAGAAACACTGTTATTAACCATCTGTCTGATGCATTAAACTACATCAATTAAGGCAAAGATTGTAGCAAATACGACATTTTCATCTCCTCAGCATGTGAGAAGCATACGCTGTCATTTTAAAAATTTTATTAATCATTTAAAACTCATTTCCTATTTTCCCAGCCAAGCAATGTAACTTTCTGGTATATTTTAGGATAATCAAACACCCAGGAAAAAACGGTATATTTGTTTTGTTCCTGGTCAATTTGCCATGTCACTTTCCACCCCCTACCAACTCAACTCTACTTTTTGCTCAATGGGAAAGTGTAAGCATCATTATGTAGTGGCTCAATTGGTTAAACATGCAAAGATCAGTATTCCTGCAAACAAGCCATCCATCCTCCACACACTCTTCCCCCTGCCCACATCAGTTATAAATAAACTGAGCTTGGACTGCCATCTGGCCATTAAGAGAGTTTTGTGATGGTATCATGGGCAGAAATACAAAAAAAAAACTTTGTCTGCACTCATTGTCTCACTAAGGTAGTTTCAACGAGCCAGTTTCAAACTGTGGATATTTCACTAGAGAGTGATGAGTAGGTGTCCATTGGAAAGGAAGAGAGAAATTGAACCTAACAGGGGGTAAGGATTTGAGTGTTAGCAGAAAATGTACACATCCATACCAGACTGCAGCTGAAAGACAAAGAAAGTGAAGTTTGCCAAAGGATCGACAGTCAACTCAGCTGCTGTGAAACAGGAGAAAAACATGTGAGGGGAAAGATCTTTTGGTGATGGTAGGTCCATGTGAGCTGAATGTGGTGCCTGCCAGTTATCATGGGACCCCAGCAAGGAACATTCAGGAGTCTGCAGAGTGCAAAGAGCTTTAGTGTGTGCATACGTGCCAGTGTGTGTTAACAAAATAGCTTGCCTGTCAGATGGGGTTTTGCTAGTGCTTGTAGCTCTAAAATAAATAAGGAAATACTTAAAAAGAGTAAAGAGCAACTCGATGTAAATCCTGAAAGCTCATCTTTTTTGTTACTTAAATAATTAAACTCTCTCATTGAATAATGAAGTTCTTTAAGAAAAGACATCAGAGAAATTTTCCAGCCAGCACATAACTGTTTTTGCCTGAAGTGACATGTTCACAGCAGTGGATTATATTATTTTCTTTGTAAAACTTCTTCTGTCACTTTTGCAGTGGCTGTTATTTTTGGTGGATAGATAACACGGCAAAAGGAAAAATATACACATGAAAAACTTCAACAGAAAATGAGTGGTGACTCATCAGTCTGAGGCTAGTCCTTATGACAAGCAGATTTAATAAAAGTCCGGGATCAGTCAACAATTGCGTGTCATCAATAGGAAAATACAAGAATTCATCCACTAAAGGGATTCCAAATTACACTGTAGTGATTTTGCCAGCGTCACACTAACATGACAAACCATTTATAAATTGGTGTTGTTTTGTAAGCAGAAAAGTGTGTGATTTCACCAAAGGTGACATCCAGTGACACATATGTAAACTATACATGCAAATGAAGAAAGGACATACATTACCTATATTTAGGGCTAGCAAAGGGTTTAAGTCAGAGAAATAATCAGATCAGAACACCAGCTTTAGCTCTGCATTTGAAATGCATGTTCCACCAGCATATGTATAGTGTGCTCAGTATGTAGCACAGCCTTTTGTGATACTAGTATGCTTCTGCTTGAGGGGGAGGGAGGGGGAGCTGTGGTGTCTAGGTTGGGGAGTGAGGGGTTTGGAAGGAAGAAAATAGTCTTCCAGCATCCTTTGAAGGGGAAAATCTTTCCTGGTGCTGCTCCTTAGCTTAATCAGGGAAGATTCATTTCTCCTCACAGCCCTTCAGAATACCCCTTGCATCAAACCCAATTAACTAATCATTGGTAGAAGTGGGAAGGATTTGACCCTGTTGGCTGCAAGCTCAGTGGGAGTTTTGCCTGAGTAACGACTACAGAAGATGGACCACAGTGGACAGTCTTCTAATAAAGACCAGCTAAATTTTATTAACTGCAGTGCTACACATGCAACAGACCTAAAAAATAATACTCATTCCATGTTAAAGAGCAATGCCTCTACCTGTAGCAGAAAAAATATTTAAGTCTTTCTTTCTGTGCTTCCAAAACCCAAAATGGTAGATCTCATGGTCATGTGAATTGAACTGATGGTCTCAGCTCATTTCCTAGAGGTTGGGGTAGGGCTGGCTGGAAAATAATAATTGCATTTCATGAAACCTTTCAAATTAAACAGTCCTTTCAATGTTTTTTCTTGAAAAAACAAAATGAGAGACCCACGCCAGCAAATAGGAAATTCCATGGAATGTGGGAGGCCCCAGGTTCAAGTTGCTAGTCTGCCTAATTTGGAGCAGGGACTCAAACCTAGGTCTTCCACATCCCAGATGAGGGACCTAATCATTGGACTATAGAACCAACGGGAGAGATTGAGAGAGACTGGAGCTGTTTCATTTTGTATGAATAAATATTCATTGGCCAGAGAGACTGACTCTATATTATAGTTTATTTTGGGGAGGATGGAAAGGCTTTGCTCTCATTTTGGCCAAAAATTTCATCCTGGAACTGGGAAACTCTTTATGAAATTTGTCAAAACCAATAGGATTTTACAAAACATTTCCGTTTTGACAAATTGGCATTTTCTGACCCCTCCCACCCCCAAAAAACAATCCTGACCAGCTCTAAACAGGATGGGCTTGCTTATTGTCAGCCTCAGTGTGAGCTGGGTACCAAGACTGAAGTACCAAAAGTGGATGCACATTGGCAGGGCAACATGGGGAGTGTGTTGCTAGCACTGCCCATGCTATATCTGTCCTGTGGATAAATGGAACAATTTATTCTGCAAGGCTGTTAATTCAGCACTTTGCAAGAACACTAAATTCTATGTAAAAATAAAATAAAATTAGAAATGTAAGAGCTTTGAAAAACCCACCTGGTGAGAAAGTTGTCTGTTTCCAGCCTAGAGTTTAGAATAATTAAAGTGAAGAGATTGGAAAGTCACTCTACCTTAGAAAAGGTCCTAATCCATTTATAAACCTGCTAGGACATTCAACACTTAAAGTCATGGTGAGCACAGCACCCCAAGCACTTAGACACAGTCAGTTGTAAAACAGAACAGCAACAAAAACTCTAGTAGAAGGAGAGTAAGTCAGTATTCCAATTTAATTTCATATTACAGCACAGTTGACTAGCAGTAGACAAATCCAGCCCTAAAAACAGGGGAAGGGGTTTGGATAGATAAATAAAATCAAACAGCCCCGTGATGCACTCCAAACCTTCTACCACAACATACTTGTATTGACTTTTTTAAATTAATTTTTTTTCTTCTACGTGGTTTGTGGGTTTTTCTTTTCTACTTCACTGCAGTGTCTGGAATTCTAGGTTCTGTTTCAGACCAGAAGCAGTGATGAAATTCTATTAGAGCCAGCTGTTCGTCTGCTTTTTCCAGAAGCAGAAAGAAAAGAAATCTTATGACAGAGGGTGTCCTTATCAGATTTCCAGTATGACTTCGCAAACTCATGAACACTGAAAAACACTTGATCTTTTGGGTATTTTGTAGGGGTGGCTGGAAAACATATCCAGAAAATAACTGAGGATTTGAAAATAAGACCTTTCATTTTTTGTGAAAATGTTTTGAAAGAGAGATCCACACCACTAAGAAAACAAAGCAGAGCACTTTAACCTGAGTTTTCCACATACCAGGTGAGTCCTTAACGACAGTGCTATTTGCTGTTCTGGTGGTGGGGCATCTCTCTCTCTCTCTTCCCCCTGAGAAAGTGTAATTGAAAGTTATACTTTTCCACAAAATGCTTTGGCTTAGTCTAATAAGCATTTTTGATGAGGGAGGGGAGGGAATAGCAACATCAAAAAAAATTGTCAACCAGCTCTACTTATTTGAACCAGACTGCCAAATCAGACTTGGCTATTGAAGGCCAGGACACCTAGCAAGGAGGTGGTGTGACCTGAGGTAAGGTAATTCACCTCTCTGGGTATGTCTACACCAGGGGTAGGCAACCTATGGCACGGGTGCCGAAGGTGGCACACGATCTGATTTACATTGGCACTCACACTGCCCGGGTCCTGGCCACCAGTCCAGGGACTCTGCATTTTAATTTAATTTTAAATGAAGCTTCTTAAACATTTTAAAAGCCTTATTTACTTTACATACCACACTAGTTTAGTTATATATTATAGACTTATAGAAAGAGACCTTCTAAAAATGTTAAAATGTATTACAGGCACGTGAAACCTTAAATTAGAGTGAATAAATGAAGACTCGGCACACCACTTCTGCAAGGTTGCCGACCCCTGGTCTACACTGTGATTAGACACCCACAGCTGGCCCATACCAGTTGACTTGGACTAGGCTAAGGGGCTATTGAATTGTGCTGTAGATGTTTGGGCTTGGGGTGAAGCCTGTGCTCTGGGACCCTTCCACGGCAGAGGGTCCTAGAGCCCGGGCTCCAGCCCAAGGCTGAACATCTAAACTGAAATTAAACAGCTCCTTTACTTAAGCCCCACAAGCCCGAGTCAGCTGGCATGGAGCAGCAGGAGGTGTTTAATTGCAGTGTAGACATACCCTCGGTCCCTCAGTCTTCCTATATGTTAACACCACTTTGTGAGGCCTTCCAGTATCCTAAAATATGGGACAATATATAAGTGTGAATTACTTTTTTTCTTATTCATCAGTCACTACATGACTCAGTGATAGAAGGATGGTTATATGTGTATTGAACATCATAGCATTTTCAGTTTATTTATAGTTGTAGTTTGTTTATTTATAGAAATACCTGGACTGAATACTGAACAACTAAACAAACAAGACCAGAAAGCTTGAATTATGTGCCTTTGCATTCTTTGGGCAATTTTTTTTTCTGTTATCTGCAGTGTGGAGAGTCTGGATGTAGAGATGGAAAAGTTGTGTGTGGTCATCTCAACTATCTCCCTGCCAATGCAGAACATGCACCCTTATAATGTACTTGATATTGTCTATCTACTGTATATTTAGTAGTAGTAATCCTGCCCAGCCTTACTGTGCCTCAGGTCCCCATCTGTACAATGGGGATAACAGAGCTTCCCAACTTCAATGGCATGTTGTGAGGTGCTGAGACACCTTGATGAGGGGACCCATGAAAGTACTTCAAATAGTCAGTGGTGATTCACCCCTGCCACAGGACAGAATAACCCTTTGTAATCCTGGCTCATGTCAGTGTTACATCTTTACTGCAAGCAGGGAGAGAAGCAGTTTATCAGGCAGTCATATATGGCTTTATGAATCAAAGCTGACACCTTAAATTGCACCCAGAAACACATAGCAAGAGACAGTGCAGTTGTCAGACAAATGATGGAAGATCTTCCCTGCAGCCTCTGCAATTCAACAGGCAAGCAGTTGTAGCTTCTGAGTGACCTAGGATAGTGCTATGCAGATCATGTTGTTGCAGCCTAATCTAAAAGCCATCAGTGACCCTGTCTTGGTGGGCAAAAGGATATTTATGTCAGCTGTGTTAGCACAGCTGAGAATTAACATGATTGGAAAGCCCTCTTAAGATGAATGCTAAGGAGATGAATGCTGAATGCTCAGCATCCTGCACAACACCACCCCTGCTCAGAACCCCCCACCCACAGCCCCACCACAACTGCCCTACACCCTATGCAGAACCCCAACTCTGTAGTGCCCCAACACACACAGGTCAGCACCCCAGAGATCCACTCTCCCATGCCCTGCTTCCTGGCTGCACTTACTGGCCCTGCTGAGAGGCAATTGTGTCTGCTGGGCTGAGCTGACAGTACAGCCATGGCTGGTTCTGGGGCAGGGAATTACTCCGGCCCCTCAGAAGTGGTGCGATCAGCCAGGATCTCTCAGGATCCACTTCTTCAGAACCCAGCCGAGCCCCCCAAACTGTCTCCTCTCCCAATTGCTAGAGACTGGCCAAGGTTTTGCATCAGTCCCAGGCGGGCTCAGCTCCGGGGAGACAGGCAGAGCCCCACAGGTGGTGAGAAGCAGAGATTTCCTGGAGCCAGAGGTGCACGGGGTCTGGCCAGGGGGCAGAGAGGAGCCTTTGGTGGGAAGTCTGAGAGGAGAAAGCGATGGGTGGGTGGGGGAGCCAGTGGGCTGGCAGGATCTTGGAGCACAGTGCAATTGGAGAAGGGTCAGGCCCCTTCTGAGCATAGCCCCGACTCCATGGCACCACTGGTGTCATTGTAAATCGGTACTGCTTCAAAACACATTAGCTTTCATCGTAATGGGGTTTTTCAGTCACATTGAACTAACACAATTAAAAAAAAACCAAAACACACATGCGTGTTACCCGTTGAAACATACCCAATGTGTGGGTTACTATGATAAGGTCCAGATTCAAGATGTCACTACACCAGATAACAGAGTATATAACACAAGCCAAGTAACCTTTTAAATATTTTAGAGATATTTCATCAAGAGAATATCAATAGTCAAGTGATATGACAAAAACTGGGTTAGGTGTATTCCTACAGGCAAGACACTGCACATTTTGGAAAGTATAGAAAAGGATTAGATTGCCCTTCTTGCCCCCCACACATTATGGTCAGCACAGGGTTTGACCAATCTGGACTTGAAAGTATAAAATCTTTCACCTGTTTCTCTATGAAAATCAGCTTTTCAAAAGACTATGAACATCTTTTCCCTTGCTTCTTGTTAATGACAAGCTTGTACTATGAATTTAGGAAGTTGTGGTGTCTGTGACCTCCCACAGGTCATTTGTAACTATGTCTCCTATGAGTTATGAGCCCTTGCCATCCATGGAATAACTTTGATCTGCTGACAGTAATGAGACAAATATGTATTAGCTTCATGCTTCAGAAATTGTAATGCCCCTAGTGAATGCTTGACATTTACTATTTGCAATTTCCCCTCGTTTAAAATGCAGTTTAAAAAACAACTGGAACACATGAACATGCTGGCAACAGTTATATCAGCCTAACACTGGCTCATCTGAATAAGTTACAGCACAGCCTTTTCCCTGATTCTTTTTTATGAACAGTATTACCACATATAAATGAGGATGTTATGTCAGATAGTTGCATGTTCCATGAACCTTTAACACTGTCCCTTTGTCAGTTGTTTTTAGATCTGTCATAAAAAACTTACATTTTTTCCCATTGCCCTTAGTTTCTACTATCATCACTCCATAAACTACTGAAGACAGTTGGTGAAATTCTGCTCTATACTGTAAACGCTTCAGAAAGGGGATGTTCACCTCAGGATAGGGACACTTGCAGAGGTCCAGATTCTGAGAGGCTCTCGCATGGCTCTGCCGAGGTGGAAAAGCATGCAAGAAGCCTCCTCTGCCTCACAGCTGTGCATGGGTCTCTCCCTATAGTAGTCCCTGTTCCATCTTTGGCCAGGAGGCAGAGGAGAGTACTCTATTCCAGCTTAATGATTGGAGCATATGGCACAGTGCTGGGAGAGACTGCATGCCTAATGCACAGTCTCCCTGGTGATCTTCCTGGTGTGGCTCTGAATGGTCCATTACTCCGGCTTATGGCATAAATACCACAACCTAGCCCTCTATACCATGGGGCCCCAGTGCTGACTGGAGTTACTGGGTATGGCATGCAGTAGTATCAAGCCCCGAAGTCAAGATCAGGAGGGATGTTTTTGGATGTAAATGTTTTTCTAAAATTCATTTAAGACAGTATTTCTCAAACTGGGGCCGCCGCTTGTGTAAGCAAAGCCCCTGGCGGGCTGGTTTGTTTACCTGCCTTGTCTGCAGGTCCTGCTGATCACAGCTCCCGCTGGCCATGGTTCGCTGCTCCAGGCCAATGAGAGCTGTTGGAAGTGGCGCGAGACAAGGGACATACTGGCTTCCAGCAGCTCCCATTGGCCTGCAGTGGCAAACCGCGGCCCCTGGGAGCCGCAATTGGCCGGACCTGCGCACGGGACAGGTAAACAAACCAGCCCGGCTCGCCAAGGGCTTTCCCTACACAAGCAGCATCTCAGTTTGAGAAACACTGATTGAGGATGAGATTTCCAAAGGGGCCTATGATATTGCCCACCTCGCTATATTGCCAACCCCAGGTGTTCAAAAATCATGTCAGGTCCCCAAAACTCATGTGTTAAATATACATGCATGCACACATACAACACACACAAAATTTCTTTTTGGCTTGAGAGCCCTCTGAGTGCAGTTGGGTCACATTTTCAGGTTTTGCTTCATATTCATGAGGGCTAGAAACTCACATTTTAAAGAGAAAACTGAAAGCTGAGATTCTTATGTAATCACAGAATTCCAGAAGCTAAGGCTTTAAGAAAACCATCAATTATCACAAGAATCATGATAAAATTGCTAGAATTCACAACACTGCATGCAACTCTCACTGGAAGTTAGAGATCTAACTCACTTAGGCTGCTTTGCAAATCCTAACTTTAATTTCTGCAAGAACCCCCCACCCAACAAACCTAAAGTAATTAAATATTACTGTTGCAGATTCAGGCTTTAAAAAAAATTTAAAAAAATTTTTTTTAAAAGGGAATTCTGCAAATCACTAGTCCACAATGAGCAATTATTTGTAAGACTTGATCAACATTTTTCAAACTGAAATTTTTTTCATTAAAAAAGTGGTAGTTTTTGAAATAGAAAGTTTATGAACCTATATAGAGATATCTGTCAACATATCTACACACATAGACACACATACACACGTATGATCATGCAAAAGCTTATTCATGCGCTTAATTTTAATTATCTGAGTGGTTCCACACAACTCAGTGGGACTTCTCATGTGCATAAGTCTTTGCAGGACTGGACCCTAAAATATTGCAACAACTCTGTACTATGAATTATTGATAAAAAAAAATCCCGCACTGATTTAATCCTTTGCAGCTACAATGACATTTTGTTAGTCAGGTTAGTGCCTTATATGAGCACTTTCTCATATTACCATAATAGAAGTTGAATATGTATTTATAGTGATTCCAAAGAAGTTTTTACAGTCTATTGGTATTTTTTTATAAAGTTCTTATGTATTTTGTTTTTCAAACTGTATATTATATTTTTCCTGATAGAGTGTAATGGATCCTCAGGAATATTGTAAAATCTCTTCACACAATTATGTGACTAGAGAGACACATTTTGCGTGAATTGATGTTAAAATCAAAATGGATGTGCATAAAATATCAACATACAATTACCTAGGAAATTTCAGTGCCTGATTCTAGTCCACCTGTCAGTAATTATGGAGTTTTCCTAGACTCATGCTAAATAATTTGAAATTGCTAATGCCTTTAATTACTTTCAAATTCATTTAATTTAGGCCTGATCCTGCACTCCTTACTCAGGCAGAACTCCCACTAGACACAAGGGAAGTCTATGTTTTAAACATACCAACTACATTCCATCAAGTATGATTTTCTCCCCTTTTTATTGTTGTAAAAAGTCTTCCAACGCTATAGAACTCTAGAGGGTTTATTTTTGACACTTAAAAATTAAACTTGGATCATGTTGATAATTCTAAATGTCTGCATATTGTTGGGGAGTTTTGATGACAGTGATCAGTGTGAATATGGGCCTATAGACCACAAAATCAGGTGTTCAACCGTGCAAGTTTATGGCATATATTGATGGGAATAAAAGTGAACAGAACTATAGCAGGCTGATCCACAGTAATTTCAGCCAATGAGTGTTGCGGGTACTTAAATTTCAAATCCAGACCTAGATTCAAATTTTGCACATAGTTCCTATTTTGTAACAAACCTCATGACATTCCCACAAATGAACACGCTTGAAATGTGGGGATTTCTCTTATTCTTTCTTTCCCCTGCCTGCCTGCCTCCCTCCATTGAAAAAAACCCCAAACAAAAAAAAAACTCCATCATTTAAGTGCACTTATTTCAAATGAGGCCAACAAACAAAGCAAATTTGATGTTTGTAAGACAACCTCTTTTAGAAATACTAATTTTAAAAAAAGTTAGATGGAAGACTGAAAGCCTACATATCTTTTGAATCCTCAGTTTCTCTGAAAACAAAACAAAACATCTTTGTGCAAGATATACTATGTCCTGATATTTTAATAGTGGTGAGATTAGAGTGGGTCAAATTCCATCCTAAAATGGCTTGATCCAAAGCCCACTGAACTCAGTGGGAGACTTTCCATTTTTTTACATAGACTTTAGATCAGGGTCATATTGGAGTAGGTTGATCAGACGTCCTGATAAAATCAGGACTGTCCCAATATTTAGGTGTTTGTCCAGCGTCCCAACCGATCTTTGGTCAGGACACAATTTGTCCCGATCTTTTGCTCTGCCAGCAGCACTCGCAGTTTTTTTTTCCCCCTCTGCCGGCGGACCCCCTCCCCCTAATGTGTCACGATATTTTCTCCCTCTCATCTGGTCACCTTACATTGGAGAGCCCACTCAGCTTTAACTATATGGAACATAGTTTGATCAGTGTGTGTGCATATATATATATGCCGGGGGTCCGCCGGCAGAGGGGGAAAAAAAAACTGCGAGTATATATATATATAATGAAGGATTGTAGATGGCTTAAGTGTTTATGCCAGCATAGGTAGATTGAACTGCTGTAAATATTTAAGAAGCTGTAAACAATTATTTCCATTTCAGGATTTAATGTGTCTGAAGTGCTTACACTGCCTTAAGGACTTTTCCCTCTTTTCTTCCCTACTTTTCTTCCCTTCTTTTAAGAAAACAAAATAAAAATTACAACTTTAAATGCAAAATTTTATTCATCATATGTTTGGGTTGCACAAAGTTCCCAGGATATACAAAAGTTAAGATTCCGACAGCAATGTTAACTCAACAGTGTACCATGAACACAGCACTTTATACTCTTGCTCTATGATTGTGCATAGATTAATATTATTGTTTGTCATGAAAGCTGTAGTAAATATACAGGATATTCAATATGATCTAGATTAGACAACCTTATTAGTGAAACCTTTAGTTTGCACTTCTTGGCTTTAATGGTGTGACTTTAATGTAACACTGTATCTAATCAACACAGGTTAGAATTTTCAGAAGGTTGTTAGGTGCCTAAGTCTCTGACTTTCAGTGGGACTTGAGTACCAGACTCCTTTAGGCAATTTTTGTATATCATCATGGATAAGATTTTCAAAAGTGAACCACTAGGGAGTGCAGATAAGATGAAATTCACCCCAGTGCAGAAGGCCCATATGAAGCCCTGTGCACTGCTCTAATCCTGCATAAGCCTTAAACAAGTTTCAATGGTTTACTAAGGCTCAGGCAGGGTTTTACATGGTTTATATAAGCAGCAAAGAATCCTGTGGCACCTTATAGACTAACAGATGTTTTGGAGCATGAGCTTTCATGGGTGAATACCCACTTCCTCAGATGCATGGTTTATATAGGGCATTGTGATTCTCTAAAGGGGTGATTTCACTGTAAATGCAGTACCTTATTCTAAAATAGACATAGTTCCTTTTAGAGACAGTCCTCTTTGACAACAGAACAGCCAGTTGTCCAGGTTCTCAGTGCAATCGCGCAAACCCTTACTTTGAAATGTGTAGTCCCAGTGAAATACTGCACAGGAGTAAGCACCACCAAGAGTGAAATTCATGACTGTGCATGAGGCCAACATAAGGTCTATGCATCTGTTTAAATCCCATTTAATCCCTGTTTAAGTGGCTGTTAAGGCCCTATGTTGGCCGCAGGCATGGGTGAATTTCTCCTGACATTCCTGAGAAATGAGCTCACAAGAGTAACTTCTGTTTTTGTTTCTCCCCCAAGATAAAATTATTTCATTGCAGTTTTTTGGTGTGACTTATAGATAGGTCTTTGCTGAGTGAACACTGTGAGGAAATTAATGAACAGCAGTTGAATAGTAAAACGTGTACACCTACCAGAAATGAGTGTACAGAAAGGTCTCCTGGCACAAATGGGAGATAAGCAGTTAACTCAGGATAAACCTGTATAGAACTAAATAGGTCAAGATGTTGTTATGATGTCACAGAGGTCAAATTATATTTAAGAATTTTCTAATTTGATGATGTACAAATGATGATGATAATGATGTCATGACATAAAGAAACTCCTTCAATTCTAGGGATAAATTTATCTTTTAGATAAGGAAGCCAAAAATAGTAATAGAAAAAGCCTTGTGGACTGGTACAACAGGTTACTTCCTTTAGGATCATATGATCTTTGCAGGTGCTACATAAAAGGGATTATTATGTTGACATTCAGAAATCTCTGGATATATTCGTTAAAATCATGATTTTTGAGAAGTTTATAAATTCAGTCCTTTTCATTTGCATGAGGTTGAAACCTGACATTAAAAGTTCTCAGACCAAATGCATTTTAAAATGTTTTTCTGAATACCATATATTTCTTTATTTCTTCTTTGATAACATAAAATGACAGCCCACTGCATTACATTGTTCTGTATAAAACAGCATGGTGCACAGCAACATAAGAAAGAAATGAAAGATTTTGTAGGCCTTAAACTTTGAAAAGAATACAAAGATTACAAGGTAACATAACAATTAATGTACATTAGCACCATAAAATATATTTGGCACCTACTTTTGCACAACAAGCTAAGAGCCATGTGGCAGCCTTAAATCCAAATGTCTTTATTTTTCTCTTTGCCAGATCCTTAATATTATGTTAACCTGGCTTTTTATATTAAATTATATAATTTAGCAGAGCTATATCTGGAGTTCTATATTATTTTTATGACATTATCCTTGACTTTTCCACGCTTTTCATGAGCACATTACTTATGATTTAAATTCTTCTTTTCTTTGGATTTCAAAATGTTACACTGGTCCTTGGCTGTTGTCATACAAAAATCCAGCAAGGCAATGAGTTCATACTTCACAAATATTTATTGCAGGGGATATTTAGGGGAAACCAACAAGAGATTTTTTTTCAGTGTTCTTTACAGTAGGGGAAATAAAAGTAGTTAAAAAAATCAATGATATAAAATAAGATGATTGTCAATATCTTAACATTGATTAATTATTAACTGTTATGTATAATAAGGCGAGGGGAGAGTCAGAACTATGATGCCAGTGTTTGAGAGTCAATTGTAGGAGCAATACTATGAAAATATTTGCTTCTTGTTAGCAATGTTAAGCAAACCTGCATATACTGGAGTTTGTTTTCAGTTCAGTTCAGATAAGCATTCTTTCATTTCTAGGCGACACAAACCCTCTTGCGTCTCTAAAATTGAGCTAGAAATCCCATGAAAAAAATATTTCCTGGGGAAGTTTCTAGCACTTCCTTTTCAACACATCCAGTTCTGTTCTTGATGATAAGTACAAAAGATAAAGAAAAACGTCTAGTGGTAGACTCCATCCAGCAGTTGGTGTGGAAAATGTTAACACTCCATGATGAGCCAAGAAAACATTAACTGGAAACTCTCAGTATCAGGATTGATGGGGAACCTAGCCACAAGAGAGGTATGGTTGGGCTTATTATGAAATCAGTTACCATAGACCCCCACCCCCAAACTCTAAGAAGAAAAAACAGTTTCTTTTTTCTAACTTACCTATGATTGTATGTCTGAACCAAGCCGTTCAGTTTGTGTTTCACACAAAGGAAGGTCTTCAAGGCCTAGGGGATTTAGCAACAAAACTTCCACTGAAATTAATAGGAGTTGTGTAGCTAAATCCCTTAGTGGCTTTGAAAACCAAAGCCTTCATGAGAGATTTCAGTCTGTCTTTTTACAGGACAATAAGAAAATGGCTGCTGAACTCTGCACAGGCAAGGAATTCCTAGAAATGTAATGATAAAAGTACACAGGAAAACAAAACAAAAAAAATACAACAACAAAAGCATTCTGGGGCAACCACTTTTCTGAAATTTGCACAGCTCAAATACTGCATTAGATAAGAGTTTGGCAAGAGAATCTGAGTTTGCACAAAGGAACAGCGATATAATAATGAAGATTTGAAATGTCTGACTGAATGCCACAAATCAGTACTCTAAAAGAAGTAATTTATAATAAATAGCTATTTCATTTTTCCATCAATAAAACATCCTTTCAAAATAAGCCCCATGGACTTAAAAACCTGTCTTTGAAAAGTATTGTCCTTGTTCATTTATTACTACAAGCAGCAAGAACATAGGTTCCAACTGCTATTCTGAGTTCAGCCTGACAGCTGCTGGGCATCTTCACCTTCTACTGAAGTCAATGAGGGTTGATGATCTTCTTTGGACCCTGGGAGACAGATCCTCTAGCAGAAGAAACACTAATTCTTTGCACATGTACTGAATTTTTAAGATTTTCAAAGACCTTCACAAAGATTTACTAGCCTTCACAGCACCCATGCTAGGCATAAGAAATACTGTCCCTATTTCACAGATCAGGGCAGAGAGACAGAAAGGTTAACTGAGTTGCTCAAGGAGCGTTCCCGGTAATAAATCCTATACTGAGACATCCCAAATGTAAGAAGCATCAAGCTGTATGCTTTAACTATGGGAAACTTCCAGACTGTTAGCCACTCTTACATTGGGTGACCCAGCCAGATATAAGTAGATGAGGAAAAACATTCCCCGGCTCCAGCTGTGGTCAGTGAATGTAGCTGCAACTCAACATCCCACGTGATTGAGACTAATTAAACTAGTCAGTGCAGAAGATACTAGCAGCATATTCTGCTGGTTTGACATATAGTGGAATTATTATCCTCCTGACAACAGTACTCTTACCACCTCAGAGAACAGAGATGATCAAGTTGGGGAAAAATCCCTAAATCTATTTGTTAAGCTAAATGAATCAATGAGACAAAGCCTTCATACATGACTACTCGATCTGGAGAAATGGTAAAGCCAATAACTTCTCAAGATCTGTAATTTGTTAGCTATGAATTCTTGTTTCTTTATGTAGGAAAAAGGGAGGGGAAGATGTAAGGCTATTTGGACTTTTTCTTTAAAACTGTAGAAAAAACCAAGGCAGCAGAGGCCAGGGAAGGTTTCAGCCAGCAACTCTATGATAATGGATGCAAGGGAGAAGGACAGTGAGCGAGAACCGCTTTAGGGATATGTAGCGAGGGGGCCCCACTCCCCCGCGCTCCTGAGGGACGGGCCCTGAGTCTGCAGAGTTTGGTGGGCCGGTGTGGCTCCCCTCCGCCCGCAAGGAGGGTTGAGCCCCGGCGCTGCTCTACTACAGTGCAGCCACGGGCAGAGGCCTAGCTGCCTGTCCCCACCCCCCGGAAGTCAAGGGGCGGGACCAGAAGTACAAGGCCCATCCCGCCTGTCCCCACCCCGCAGAAGTCAGGGGCCGGGACCGGAAGTACAAAAGCCCGGCCCCAGCGCTCAGTTGGCAGGAGGCGGCCAGAGAAGGCAGACGCTGGGGCCCGAGCTCCTGCTGAGCCCAGCCTACCCCGTGCCCGGTACTCGGAGGGGTACTGGCCGGACCTCCCCTGGGGTCAGTACCCAGAGGAGCCGCTGGAGCTGCCCGACGCTCGACTGGTGGAGGAGTGGTCTGGACTTCCCAGCACCCGATACGCCAAGGAGTGGATGGGACCACCCGACACCTGGTACCCTGACCTGTGGACTGGACTCCCCGATGCCCTGAGGAACCCATGGGCTGGGACCCCCCGGATGATACTGGCACAGAGTAGGTACCCAGTGAGGGGGAGGTTGGAAGTGGCCCAGGGGCAGCCGACTCCAGTCAGGCTGCAGGCTCCCTTGAGCCGATGTCAGTGTGTTTCGGTCAGGATCCCCCACTGACCGCTAGCGGTGTTGACCGCTACTAGGGCCCCGGGCTGGAACGCAGTGGAGTGGGAGGGCCTGCGTTTCCCCTGCCACCCCTCCAAGGCTGGCAGACTCCCCCGCCCCTGACCTGTGGAGGCTATATACTGTTACCTTGTCGCTCAGCCCCTGCTGAAAGGCCTGAGCGTAGATGGTGTGTGTTGCCCAGCCCTGCCTAAGGGCCTGGGCCACTTGCTAACTGTTGTGCGTTCACCCTGGCCCGCAGCAAGGGACAGGCCCCGAGTCGGCAGAGTGCGGTGGGCCGGTGTGGCTCCCCTCCGCCCGCAAGGAGGGTTGAGCCCCGGCGCCGCTCTACTACAGGATAGTACTGTTTATCAATATAGGGCTGGAAGGAATGTCAAAAGGTCATCCAGTTCATCCCCCTGCTCTGAGGCAGGAGTAAGTATACCTAGACCATCCTTGACAGGTATTTATCTAACCTGTTCTTAAAACCCACCAATGAGGGTTTTGTTCCTATTTAAATAAATTTCCATGTTCAGTGTCAGAACAGTGACTCACAGTTACACAACACAGACTACTTGTTCTTCAGCTCCCTCACCCAACACTTAAGCTTCCTTCCCCTGCCATACTGGATGCTACTACTGGATCTGGCCTTGCACGCTCACTCTCTCTCCTTCTCTCCACCCCCTAACCTATGACCTTTCAAGTCATTCCTGAAATAGGAGAAGAAATATTGTAGAGCTCCCAGCACCATGAGATAGCAAGCCCTAAACCCTTTACTGGCTCAGATCTAAACACTGCCCATCACATGTGGCCAATGAAGTCAGCAGAGCTAGCCTAGGTTTAAGGAGGTACGCTTGTTCTCCAGTCATTCAATCTGCCTCTAAATATTTCATCAGAAACTATATGGCAAGTCTCAAATTTACTCAAGTAAACTGGCTTAAGAATATGTAAAAATGAACATTTCTGTGGTTGCCTCAGAGAATAAAAAAAGTTGCACAGCATTCGAACAACAAGCATCATTTTAGTATTCAGTCAGTGCTGCTTTTGTGGGCTGTAACTTTGGTCATTCATAAATCTGGAATGGGCTCATTCACAATAGGCTCAGAAAGGAAAAAAGGGGAAGAAGCTAATTGACTGCAAAGAGGTGTTAAGTGTGAAATAAAAATATAGAAAAGTAGGCATTGGAGAGATATCTTTTTACATCTGCATCTTCAAAGATTTTCACCAGCAATTTGTGAAGATGAGTAGTACTGAATTACTATGTGCACAAAGTCAGGATGTGGAATGATAACTTGAATACCTGTTTTGACTTGAGTGGATTAGGTGCTAAAAGGGTTTAACAAATTTATCTAATGCATTACATCATATTGCTAACACATTTTATAATAGCAACTGCTAATCTTGAAGAAATCCAGGGAAGGTGTGAGCCAGCCCCTTCCCTGTCATCTCATCATCATAATTAATGGTTCTTAAACACATGAATGCAGTTTAAAACTTTAAAGGAAAAGATGAGAGGGATACTGTTGAGTTGTTTATGGCTCTCCAGGGTGAGGGAGCAGAGATCTGGTTACCCCAGAAGATTACATCTAGACTGGATGTGCTCAGCTTTTTCTTAGCAGTACAAATGTCCATGGGCTCAGCTCTCTACTGTTTAGTGCAACAGTTTGTCCGAGATATTTTACATTCATAACTGGGAACTTTCAGGAAGATTCTCTGCAGTCTCTGGGGCTTATATACAGGGGGAAGGAGAAGGAGAAGCTGAAGTCATAGTAAACCTCAACTGAAAGGAGGTTGGACTCCTCCTTCTTGCCCATATAGTACAGACCTGCAGGATGTAGGAGAGGATCCCTACCTTGGCCCTCTTAAAAAATGATTTAATGGTGGGAAGGATCGAATGGTGCCAGAATACCACTACAAATTAGGGGACTGGATTCATCATCAGGGCCGGCTCCAGGCCCCAGCGCGCCAAGCACGTGCTTGGGGCGGCATGCCGCAGGGGGTGCTCTGCCGGTTGCCCGGAGGGCGGCAGGCGGCTCCAGTGGACCTACCACAGGCATGCCTGCGGAGGGTCCGCTGGTCCCGCGGCTCCAGTGGAGCATCCGCAGGCATGCCTGCGGGAGGCCCACCGGAGCCGCGGGACCGGCAAGTGGCAGAGCGCCCCCCGCGGCGTGCCGCCATGCTTGGGGCGGCGAAATGGCTAGAGCTGGCCCTGCTCATCATCACTGGAGGTCCCTCAATTCAAGGATGATCTCTACCACAGATTTACATATGAGTCCTGAGATGACTCAGAAGTCCGATCCTGGAACCACAGATCCACCCACAGTAGGTTCAGACATTTCTCGGAGGGTCAGCTCCCTGCTGAGAGAAAGTTCCTTCTTTTTCCTTCCTTCTCCCTCTCTTTTCAACTTCAAAGGGAAGGCACTTCTCCTCAAAGTGGGCCACTGCCTGATGGAGGATGTGGCACCATTGAGGTCTGTTGATGGCTTGCTTCTCCCAGCTTGTGATGTCCACATCAGTTGTCTTGAGATATGCTATTAATGTGTCTCTGACCACGAGTGAGCAGAAAATAGAGGACTTGTTTTAGGAGGCAAGAGTCTGGCATCCACACACAATGTCCAGTGGAGTTTTTGCATGAGGATCATTGCTTCAGTGCTGCTGACACTAACTTCAGTGAGGCTACTGGCATCAATGCAGCGATCTTCTCACTTGATGCGAAGGGTCTTCCAGAGGCATTGTTGGTGATACATCTCCAATCTCTTGAAGTGGTGTCAATAAGTCATCCAGGTTTCACATCCATAAAGGACTTTAGGAATAACAATGTTGGTCTCATAGACCTGGAACTTGGTCAACATAGTCTACTGGAGCAATTTCCTAAAGGAAGCACTTGCGCACTGGATCCTGTGCTGGATCTCATTATTGATTTTTACTTTTTCAGAAACTTGGCTACTGAGGTAACAGAAGTGCTCAACTGTCTCAGAAAGTCTGTCCCTTGAAGGTGATTTGTGGTGGGTCATGTGTAAGGCCTGAAGCAGGCTGATGAGTCACTTTAAACTTCTCAGTATTGAGAGAGAGTCCTATGCTTCAGTAAGCTTGTGCAAAAAAATCCAGTGAGGACTTGTCATAAACAGATAGTTAAGGGTTAATAGAACAGGAATACTTCATGTCTCTTTTGACTGTAAAGGGTTGACAAGTTCAGTGAGCCTGGCTGTCACCTGACCAGAGGACCAATCAGGGGACAGGATACTTTCAAGTCTTGAGGGAGGGAAGTTTTTGTGTGTGCTGTTAGATTTTGGTGGTTGTTCTCTCTGGGTTCTGAGAGTGACCAGACGTGTAACCAGGTTTCTCTCCAATCTCTCTGATACAGTCTCTTATATGTCCAGAATAGTAAGTACTAGGTAGAATAGGCGAGTTAGGCTTATGTTTGTTTTCTTTATTTGCAAATGTGTATTTGGCTGGAAGGAGTTCACATTTGTATTTTGCTGAAAGGATTTTAATTTGTACTTGTATAGTTAGGCTGGGAGGGTATTCCCAGTGTCCATAGCTGAAAGACCCTGTAACATATTCCATCTTAAAATTTACAAAGATAATTTTTACTGTTTTTTCTTTCTTTAATTAAAAGCTTTTCTTGTTTAAGAACCTGATTGTTTTTTTTTATTCTGGTGTGAGATCCCAGGGGACGGCGTCTGGATCCACCAGGGAATTGGTGGGGAGAAAGGAGGGAAGGGGGAGAAAATGGTTAATTTTCTCTCTGTGTTAGGATTACTTTCTCTCTCAGGGAGAGTCTGGGAGGGGGAGAGAGAAGGAGGGGGGAAGGTGGGTTTTCCTCTGTTTTAAGATTCAAGGAGTTTGAATCATAGAGATCTTCCAGGGTAACCCAGGGAGGGGAAGCCTGGGAGAGGCAACGGTGAGGGAAAGGGTTTACTTTCCTTGTGTTAAGATCCAGAGGGTCTGGGTCTTGGGGGTCCCCGAGCAAGGTTTTGGGGAGAGCAGAGTGTACCAGGCACTGGAATTCCTGGTTGGTGACAGCGCTACAAGTACCAAGCTGGTAATTGAGCTTAGAGGAATTCATGCTGGTACCCCATCTTTTGGACGCTAAGGTTCAGAGTGGGGAATTATACATGACAGGACTGAAGGTCATTCTCAGCATGCATGAGAATGGCACAGTCATAGCATATTGAAGATCAGTAATGGATGCACTAAGGACTTTAGACTTTCTGAAGAGATGTCAAAGATTAAAAAGCTGCCAATTCATTCTGTATTGAATGTCAACTCCATTTGGGTACTGGTCTTCAGCGAGGACCAAAATCACTGCTAAATAGATGGAGAACAGGGTTGGGGAAAATAATGCATCCTTGCTTAACCTCAGCTTTGATGATGATGGGCTCCATCTCCATGCCATTACATTTCTGTGCAAACTCATGTCACACACAAAAAATACTCATCAGCAGGGAGCTGTAGACCCCCATGTCTACCTCATGTAAACTGAAAATACTCACCAATCTTTTTTCCTGTTAGCGCTGTCTAAAAATGAATTTGGCACAAGTGAATATTTTCATTATACAAATATGCATTGGGAGGGGAAGGAGGGATAGAGACTGTATCATGCTGTCAGCTGCCATTTTCAGGAGGCAAAAGGTGTGTAGGAGTGCATGTTTGTGGGTGCATGCACACTTTCTTACAGGACAGCATGTTTGCTTGTCAGGATAGAGGTGGGGAGGTGAAAGGAAAATAAGTAGATAGTTTACAACCCCATGCCAAAGAGGGCACATACCTGTCAATGGTCACAGCTTTAGCATGAGATAGAAGCCAAGTGGAAAGCTTGAGCAGCTTTCATTTTAAAAAGGTGTATGGAGAGGCAAAATAATGAAGGGGAACGCTGTGAGCTCAGGGTGAGAGGCAGGGGCTGGAGACTCAGAAAGGCTTCCAGGTCACATCCATCAAAAATGGTTGCAGCTACAGGGTACCCAAAACATAAGTTAACACTGCAGTATAATATAATAATTTGTAAAGACACATACATACATGACGAGGTTCCCTCCATAGGATCTGCTTCCTCAGTCCTCGGTTGACTTTCTAACTGGGAACTGGTATTGCTTCCTACAATGCTGTTCTGAGGGTCCTGAGTCCTGAAGAGATCTTGGCTTTATGATGAGAGCTCTTCAACTGCCCTCCTTGCGTTCCTTCTCTAATGACTCTTGCTGCTTGTCCTCACAGAATGCTGTGCGGGGAGGGGAGAAGGATGCAGGGTCCACAATTTCTTTGGGTTCAGTGGTGGTGCAACTGCTCAAACTCCTGTCCAGCTTCTCAAAAAATGGACAGATTACATTTCCATGGACAGACAGTTTCATGGCATTCCTGTTGGTAATTTGTCTGCCTGAGCAGTTTTCTGTATATGTGGCAGTGATCTACATTCCAGTTGTGACCCCCTGCAGATCTCTGACTAGGAATGTTCACAAATGCATCTTTATTCTGGTGGCTGTCCCCAAAAGCTTGCTGCACTGATGCTTCTCTCCAGATTACAAGGAGATCTAGGATCTCAGCATGGCTCTAAGCAGCTGCTCAAAGCACATTGTAAAGGCTGCTATAGTAATAATATAAAGAGCTATACCTATCTCATAGAGCTGGAAGGGACCCTGAAAGGTCATCAAGTCCAGCCCCCTGCCTTTACTAGCAGGACCAACTACTGATTTTTGCCCCAGATTCCTAAGTGGCCCTCTCAAGGATTGAACTCACAACCCTGGATTCAGCAGGATAATGATCAAACCACTGAGCTATCCTTCCCCTGTAATGCCAATATACTGGAGCAAATGAGCTAATCCTGGCACATTGCCAGATTTTAGTTAGGGGAGGGGACACCTGGTCCATTTGATCCCAGAGCAGAGGACGGCACACCTGTAAACAGACAGTTCAGTAATGGAGTCCCACAAAGCAGTGTGAGATAGTAGTTGGAGGAATGCCAAATTAGTGTGCAGCAACACTGCATTCACATGAACAGGAGACTGCAGTAACTCAATTTGCATCAAACTTAGCACATTTTCAAAGAGGACTCCAGAGTTCACAGTAAATATAGAGTTAGTGCTCTCTCATGAACTGTGTCTTGTGTAGGCATTTTGAAATTAGACTAACCCCCTTAAGTAGAAAGAATGAGAAGTATCTGTGGCACCTTAGAGATTAACAAATTTATTTGAGCATAAGCTTTCGTGGGCTAAAACCCCTTACGTAGACATGCCTTTAAATCACATCTCCAGGATAAAAGGTGTTAGTTTAAGTGATAGCTAAGTGGATGACATTTTGCAAACAATAACCTGATCTAACAAAGAAATGTCATGCACTAGCAGACTAAAAATCTATTGTCTTTCAAACTTCCAGAAAGAAAACAACATAAAAATTGATAGCAGAGGGTTGCTTGAATTATTAACTTTTTCTGAGCTGCAGTTCTGAGCCTTGAGTAATTGCTATAGTACATAGACTTCTGTATAGTTTATTTGAATTTGGGGAATATGGATGGAACAAGAGATTATATTCTGATCTTGCTTCACACTGCCAGGAAATTGGCAGACATTTTTTGAAGCACAAGTTAGAGAATCAGATCCACATTTGCTTAAAATGCAGAGGTTGAACTGTCGTCTTCGCATAGGGGCTAGGTGTAAGCTGGGAAATACTTTATGCAGCTTTCTGAGAATAATTAAACATTTGGAGGGATGTTCTCCTGTTAATTTAGTTATTTTTGAAGAAGTTCTTCAATCTGAAGCCAAGTTGATTTTTTTCCTACCTCATAAATCAGCTTTATTATGCTGTAATTACTGTCTTTTCAGTGTAACTTTTTTTTTAAATGGAGAAGGCAATGAGTCAAAATGTCACAAATAATAGAAGACGAAATGCTGCATCTATAACATACCCAGAAATAGTTTTCATATTGATGGAGAAAGTTCTTGCTGCCAGTGGTTTAACCATTATGCATGGCTATCCCTCAGGGTCACACAAATGACTATTAGAGTAAAGAGCACAACAGCACAATTATGGAAAGAGACACACCATCAGGGACCAGTTTGGGGTCCAGCTCTGTTCAATATCTTCATCAATGATTTAGATAATTGCATAGAGATACACTTATGAAGTTTGCAGAGGATACCAGGCTGGGAGGGATTGCAAGTGCTTTGATGGATAGGATTAAAATTCAAAATATCTGGACAAAGTGGAGAAATGGTCTGAAGTAAACAGGATGAAATTAAACAATGACAAAACGCAAAATACTCCACTTACGAAGAAACAATCAGTTGCACACATTCAAAATGGGAAATGATTGCCTAGAAAGGAGTAATGCAGAACGGGATTTTGGGCTCATAGTGGATCACAAGCTAAACATGAATCAACAACATAACACTGTTGCAAAAAAAGCAAATATTCTGTGGTGTATTGCTAGGAGTGTAAGCAAGACCTGAGAAGTAATTCTTCCGCTCTACTCTGCACTGATTAGGCCTCAACTGGAGTATTGTGTCCAGTTCTGTGTGCCACATTTCAGGAAAGATGTGAACAATTTAGAGAAAATCCAGAAAAGAGTAACAAAAGTAGTTTGAACAATGGCCTGCTAAACTCAGGGTGGTGAGTTCAATTCTTGAAGGGGCCATTTAGAGATGAGGGGGGGATGTGTCAGGGACACTACTTGGTCCTGCTAGTGAAGGCACTTGATGACCTTTCAAGAGTCCTTCCAGTTCTATAAGATAGGTATATATCCACATATTTTTATGAAAACATGATCTATGAGGGAAGACTGAAATAATTGTGTTTGTTTAGTCTGGAGAAGAGAAGACTGAAAAGGGGATGTGATAACAGTTTTCAAGTACATAGAAGTTTGTTACAAGGAGGAGGGACAAAAATTATTCTTCTTAACCTCTGAGGCTAGGACAAGAAACAATGGGCTTAAATTGCAGCAAGGGAGGTTTAGGTTGGACATTAGGAAAAACATCCTAATTGTGGGGGTGATTAAGCTCTGGAATAAGTTGCCCAGGGAGGTTGTGAAATCTCTGTCTTTGGAAATTTTTAAGAGCAGATTAGATAAACACCTGTCTGGGATGGTCTAGTGCAGGGGAATGGACTAGATGACCTCTCAAGGTCCCTTCCAGTCCTATGATTCCATGAGTCTGTAAAATTTGAAAGGTGCCATTAAGACATATGTATAGGCATTTCCATTATACAGGTTGTCAAAACAAGTCATCAAGTGGCTCAATTATAAAAGCATTTTTAGACTTGGACTTAAATAATAGAACATCAGATAAGTTAATAAAGCAAAAAAAAGTACAAAATCAATCATGCTTTCTCATTAAGTGCAGACATACTAAAAATGCCTTGGTGTAATTGTGTGGTTGGGGAAAGGCAGCAAGAACACCAAATTCAAGAATCCCACTAATTTTAAAAGATGGTGAAAGAGCAGCTCAATTGACTGGTAGCCTGAAGGAGATTAAAAGATTCATGACCTTTCTTCATCCTATAAGAAGTGGGAAGGTTCTTGAACTGCAAACAGAATGTGGCACAGGCCTTTTCCAATATCCTTGTGCATGTCCTTCTCTCCTCATAATGGAGCACTTCTCTATAATTCATTGTATCTTTTGAATATACTGCACTAAGCACTGTACTTCTTGGGAACTCTTCACTAGTGCAGCTGATTGCTTCAAAAAAGTGTTCAACTGTAGAAAACCGTAGTCACGACATGAAGGACTTGGAAGAGGTTTTAAAGCCATCGGACTATTAAGACCTGGGGGCCTGAACCCCATTTGCAAATTACAAAAACAAAAATACTAACCATCATGCAACTTGAAACGTTCCATGTCAGATGTGCCAAAGATCTTTAAAACTATTACATTTAGAACAACATACTTATGTGGCACTTTTCATCAGAGTCCACCCATTACAAAAACACATACCCACAGCACCCCCGAGAGAAAGAATTTCATTACCTCTTTTACTGGTAGGTAAACTGAGGGACTCGAAAGGTAAACTGATTTGTTCAAGGTCACCTGGTGCTTTTGTTGCAGAGTCATTAGCAGGACTCTAGCTATTAAATAAATCACTTTACATAAGGTAAATAAAGATTTACTTAGAGGGGATACAGTTAAAAGAAGTAATTGGTGCTAATGGGTCAGATACAGAAAATCTGTGGTAGTATCTACACAATGTTTACTGAGAGGACATTAACATCTCAGTTCTATCATGTATGCCTAATCTGGTAGCTCAAGTGAATTGAACTACTTGGAAAAGTAACATGAGCATGATTTGGCCTAATATATATAGTCATTAATAGAGGACTAACCTTCCATTTTCTTACTCTTTTCTTATCACTGCTTGAATTTAACCTGGATTTGTACAGTTTTGTATGGCTAAACTACTTGTCTTTTTTCATTGCATATGTGGATTCTAATTACTATTTGTTATATGGCACAGTAAAGATGATCAGTGAAACACATCAGTCTATAGGATATGTTAAATGGGCTCAAATAATCTAAAACCAGAGTTTCTGACTTAAGTGTTTACAGGTATCACACACAGATTGAAATATCCTTTCTTACAAATAATTTATAATGTTTGTACTTTTATAAAGATACCTTAAGTATATTGTGTAATAAAAGCATAATACTTTGCACTTGAGAAATACGTTTGCAATAACTTTATAAATTTATGACCGATTATCCCACTTACAAATATAAGTGGGCATGTAGCTTAAATTATTGTGGCACATTTCCACTCCTTATGTCTATATATTTGGGCTCATAGCAAGAGGCATTTTGGCTTAATAGATGGAAGGATATAAGGAAACACTTCAGTAAGGTTTAAAAAAAATGATGGATAATAGTTTTTCTATAAAATCTTTGGCACATATTGATGCTGTGTCATCATACTTTTATCAGCAGTCATTACGGATAACCTGGATAATTCCTTCCTGGTTTCACCATTTGTGAGCAATGTCCATCCTAAACTCATGCTGAAATAAATCTTTATATTACACTGTCACATGTTCCATATATACTTCTCTAAAACAAAATAAACAATTGACAGATCATATCATAGACACATAAAATATTAGAGAGATGTGGTAAATTGTACAGGCGTGTGATAAATTGCAACAGGTATGTGATCAAATGCATGTATCACACTGTGACTACCTCATCTGCATACTAATTCATCTTCAATATGGCTAATTTTAGTATTCCAGTCTAGCTAGCAGATAACCTTAAAAATCATCCTCTCCACAAATGTTTCTTCCCTTCTCACTCCACCCCTACCTGACTCCTAGAATGGGAAAGATTCAGTCACAGAGTTTAAGGCCAGGACTACCTTATCATCTAGTCTGACCTCCTGTATATCACAGGCCACCACCACCACCTGCACACTAAACCAAACAACCAAAATTAGACCTAAATATTATATCCCACAGGAGATTATTGCTGCCCCCCCACCCCAGTTTTCTTTATATACAAATGTCCCGCCTTTAACATTTGATATCTAGCAGGGTATCAGGAGCCTTTTCCTCACTGGGAAGAGAGATTCTCCCATTTCCAAAGGGAAATCTCCATTCATTATTGGCCCTGAAAACCCCCCAAGATACCAAATCTTAAAGAACTGACATTTTTATAGGATGGCTGGTAGTGCTGCCTTTTATTAAAATTACCTGACACTTCCCATTTTAGCACTCTGTTTTCAGTTTCTTATAGCGTTGTCAAAAACATTTTGCTGAAGTTTTCCATGCAGAGTGTATACCTTTTTTGGGGGTGAAAAGCTTCAGCAAAACGGTTCAGCCATTTCTGAGAATGAGATTAGGTCCGTTCTGTGCTCTGAATGAGGCAGAGGTCCTGTGGAAAAAACCGTAGGTATTCGTTCATATAACTAAAAACAGTGTCATAATGTAGACACACAAGGGGGGCTGACTAAAGGTGCATAGGCAACTTTAATTCTATCATTTGAGTTCTTAACTTTGCAACTTTAAATGTTCCTTTCAAATAGTGGCGGTTTTGTGTGTGTGAGTAATCATACACGCAGAATCATAGAACTGGAATGGATCTTGAGAGATCAACTAGTCCAGTCCCCTGTACTCATGGCAGGACTAATTATCTAGACCATTCCTGACAGGTGTTTGTCTAACCTGCTCTTAAAAATCTCCAGTGATGGAGATTCCACGACCATGCTAGGCAATTTATTTCTGTGCTTAACCACCCTGACAGTTAGGAAGTTTTTTCCTAATGTCCAGTCTAAACCTTCCTTGCTGCAATTTAAGCCAATTGCTTCTTGTCCTATCCTCAGAGGTTAAGGGAAACAATTTTTCTTCCTCCTCCTCGTAGCAACCTTTTACATACTTGAAAACTGTTACCCCAGGGTAGGATACACGTATAAGGTATATGAGTAATTTGGGCAGTAGTTTTAATTTCTCTTGTACAGCTGCACTCATTGTACATGGATACAGAACATCTGAAAAAACCTGTTAACTTTCTCCAAAATATTGTTCAACAGTAACATGTGGCATATACAGTGATTATGACTCTAAGCCATAAAAGTTTTATTGGTGCTTGTTTGGGATGACTGAAACTTATGTGGAATCACACCATCATATATTCTAGTGACACCCACCCCGACCTACCTCAATTCAGGTCATTCTACATAAACAGATTTCCACTTTAAGTGGTAGCCTCCGTTTTAAGCATATGGAATATCAGTCAAACTGGGAGAAAATTTCAAATCAGAAATTAGCTTTTTTTTAAGTGTGAACACTAGACATATACAAACTGTGCTATCCCCCCTCCCTTTAATCCTAATGTAAAAATATATATATATACACAAATAATAAAAAGTACAGCTATTTTCAGGCTCAGAGCAGAAACTTCAGCATGGTGATAAGATCAAAGCTTCTGAATCACAGTCCCTCGTATCTAGGTAACAGCAGATCCTGATATCTGCTTTTCCTTATTTATTTGCATGATTTACAAATAGATATGAGTGCCTTAATCCTCGAGACACCTACCCACCAGATACTAATTGATTGATTCAATGCAACCCACACAGGATGTGAATCCAAAGGATAAATAGTGATAATAATAAATAATGAGTTCTGAGAACACGTACAGTCTTTAAGACATAATGGAACCTGGATTATGAGGAGGAAATTGACTAGATTATCAGCATTTAAGTTTATATCATTTAAAACTTTTCCTAAATCCTTTATATTGTTTTTCATTTTTTGATAAATTATACAATCCCTTATTATTCTAAGGCTGGCAATTTGCCTGCTCCCACTAGTATGTATTGTTAGTGTATTGGGCTGATTGTTAAAATAAATCCTAGTTTTGTACCACTTTTTTAAATTGCTGTCTCTGCTTAACAACCTCTTACCCTCCCTCAGGCTTGAAGCTCAGGATCCAATAAGTATCCTCCTGTGTTATTAGACTAGTCAAGTTTTGAACCTTTAAAACAAAAAAAGTGTATTTATTTTTAAAAAATCCAACATCCGTGCACAAGATGCCTTTGCAAAGCTTTACTTCCAGAAATTGCAATCTTAAATCACTAATTAATGTTTAACCATTTTTATTCTTGTTGGTGAGAAAGTGATGCGTTTTGATTCAACAATTTTATCTCACTTGCTCAGTAAGCAAATAGCTGATGAACAAAGAGGGCAATTGGGCCATCAGGAATATTTGACTTTTGAGTGAAACACTGAGACAAATTTGGTGTGAAATTTTTCATCAGGTTCTGCATCCCTGAAATTTAGGTAGTGGGTATCAGGAGATTGACAGTTTTTCTCCACACTGAAGGATGTGAACATTTGGAGGAAAAAAAACCCCTCAAAACATTACATTACGAACTGGATGAGGATTAAGGGTGTCTGACCCCTTTCAGACATGACAAAAGTAGCTCAGATCTCCGCAGTTCTAGCTCCAGCTTTGATGCTAACTGCTCTTAATAAGACTTTGCATTTGTGTAGCACTTAACAAGCTTTTTTGGTTAGGCTTCAAGACATTTCCATTAAGTAAGTATATAAAAGTGTCCTCATTTTATAGGCAAGGAAATAATCTCACAGTGGTTGTTGTGTGTTTTGTACAGCTCCTAGTACAATGGGTTCCCACTCTAACTGGGGCTCCTAGTTGCTACCATAAGAAAAAAAAACAAAAATCACACAAGTCAGAATTAGAATTTCATCCCAGTGTAGAACTGATAAATGAAATTGTTTTTAATTGTTCACTTTATTAATGTAACTTCTGTTCACCATTCACTACACTTGCCTCCACTGTAACTTCTGTTAATTCAAACCCCATTTTAAAACACTCACTCCATTTTGTAAAAGCTTCCTCCAACCTTCATTTTTGCAAACCCTGCTGTAATCTTATTAGTTTAGTTTAGATGTGTGAATAAGGTATGTATGTATGAATGACGGAATCAACCTCCAGCCCCAGCCTGTCCTGATGAGATAAAGTTCAAATACCAATGGCTGAAGACCTAGACAACAGCCCTAAACAAAGTAAGAAGCATCCACTCTAAAAAGAAAAGGACAACAGAACAACGGAAGGAAGATCAAAGCCAGGTTCAAGGCTGAAAGTCACGCCTGCAATTGATGGGTGATCAGTCTAAACCCAGAGGCAGCGTGATACAGCAAGACGTATAGACTTTGAATCCAAACTAAAAGCCTATAAAAAAGAAGGGTGAGATGAGAGACTCTGGGTAACATTCTGCTGCCAACATGGAAGAATATCGGTGCCTGCCCAAAAGAGATCCAGCTCGGCCTTGTGCCCGGCTTTCCTGGCCAGTTAGCCGCCACAATCTACGAACCCAAGCTGCAAAATCAAGCCATGAACTTAAGCTATCTTCAGGACTGGTAACTATGCAGCAGCTGCAGAACACCTGATGAATGTGGGTGTGTGTGTGAATATGTGTGTATGTGTGTGTTTAGGTATTAGGTATAATGTGAATATGTGTGTGTGTGTGTGTGTGTGTATAGGTATAATGTGTGTATGTGTGTGTATAAAAATTAAGATATTAGTTATTAGTCATAAATCAAATTGTTATCATAATAAATGTGGCATCTTTGTCTTGTCCCCTTTAATAAGATCCTGCTGGTTTTTACTGGTCTAATATAATTGGTATAACATCAGGTCCCTATTTTTATTTATCCACTCGTATACTTATTTATCTTAGGGTATAATTGAACAGGACTAACAGTGTCCACATATAACTATAGTGGTATAATTATACTGGTAAATTTTCCTGTGTGGGCAAGATCAAAGAGCCATTTCACAGACTTTGCATAGACTGCTGACCCCTTATCCCCTCCTCCTCGAATATATTTTATATCTGTCTATGCAAAATGGGAAAACTAAACTTGTTCATGTAGATGTACACATGTTAAATATTACATATTTTCAGCCTCTGACTGGGGTAACTATTTTACTCTGTTTTACAGATGGGGAAAGTGAGTTTCAGCTCTCAAACAAGTGACATGCCTGGGAGATACTGTGGATCAGGGAGGAGATCTTGATTCAGTTTCTACTGTAATAATATTTGCTGTGTTATTTTGGGCAAGTCTCCTAATCTGAGTGTCAGTCTCCTCATTCAAAAAATGGGGAAAATGACATACCAGGAAATCAAGAGGTTCACCCAAAACTCAGTAGTTTTTTGTTTGTCTGTTGGGATTTGGCTCCTTCTGAGGTTTTCTTCCTATCAGGTTTGATTCTGAAAGGTTTGCACAGGTCTGTTGGACCCCTTTAAATCTGACGACAGATATCATACTGAAAACAAATTCTCATGCCTTGGTCTCCTGACTCAGACTCTAGCACTCCTCTCTACCGACACTCAGCTTCCACACCACCAAGCAGCCACAGGGGCTGGAGGAAAGAGTGCAGCACCACTTAGGGAAGAGTTAACCTCGGGGAGCATCAGAGGCTTTCCTCACCTCTGCACAACAACCAGGTCCAGCTGTGGGACAGGAAAGGGCCTCGTCGGGACCCCAGTTCCCCTCAGACCATCACAGCATCACTGATTTTTGACAGTTGAGTTCTGGTTATTGCTCAGTCTAATTGTTTGTTTCCTCACTCCTCCACTGCTAACATCCCTCCCTTTGCCTTCCATGGGCCTGCTTCCCTTCCTCCCCTCCCTTTCTCTCCCTCAATGCCCCCCCCTTTTCCTTCTTTACTTTTCCACACTTCCTTGCTCCTAGTTTTTCATCCTTTCCTCCCATTTCCCCTCAATCCATTGATTATAAATTTTGAGAGAGAAAAAATAGCTACTGAGACCTGTGCCTGTAATCAAACTGCTCATGATTCTTCTATGACATATTCCTTTTCCTCAACACTTTGGTATAGACTGTCTTCCTTGGTGTTTGTATAGCATAATGGGACTCAAAGCCTCAATGGTTCTGTTGGGCACTGCCACACTATTATTTTTAATCATAATAATTAATAGCATAAGACTTTATCAACTATCAGTAAAAATTATTACACACAATACTTTATGTCCCCTTCTAAACCATTTTTCTTAAAATAATCTCTACATGGTCCAGTGTAATTTCCTCTTTATGTTATTATAATATTCCTGCGGTTGGCATGGTGGAAATATGTGCCTGTCCATCTCTTCCTCTCCTAGCTATGGATTTGGTGCTTGGGAAAAACCACCTAAAGGTGGCACCAGATCTCTGCATATCTACTACCAGTTGTTGCTTTAAAAAACACTAATAATTACCACCATACTCAATATCCATATTCAAGATTGTGACATACTGTACCTCTGATCTATATCTGATCTCTCTGAATGTGATTCAACATGTGGGTGAACATTGATTTCTTTCCCAAGGAAGTAGCTATAATCCTGTTATGGCAGATTTATCATATTGTGTTCACTGCCCCAGTAATTTCTCATCTTGAATTTACCCCTCTTACTCTTTTTTCCTTCACAGTAAGAAACATATTGAACTGATAAGTTTCCAAGGAACAGAATATGTTAGCTGAGATGCTCTTCCAAATTTTTCTCATCTGCCGCTACCAATCTATCTAACATATATATTCGTAGGGCTCCAATCACACCTAATGCCTGCACTCCAAGTGGCAGTAGAATGTCCCATTTTATATCCCGCATGTGAAGGGTAGGTTTACTACAAATTATGCACATTATAATAATAATTTCACAAAGGTACAATGTCAATTAAACATCCTGCATGAACCCTACTGTATTATATTTTAATACCATTTTCTGTCCTGGGCTAGGAACTGCCAAACAGAGACGGGCTCATTGTTTATTTGTAATCCCTTGTCTGTATTCATCTGTTGTCTCCTGTTTTATACTTGGATCGTAAGATCTTTAAGGCAGAACCATCATTTTGTTCTGTGTTTTTACAGCAACCAGCACAACAGGATATTGAGTCCTTGATTTAGGGCTCCTAGGTGCAATGGTAATGCGAATAATAATAATAATAATAATAAAGGTGGATAGTCCAAGCAATGTGCTTTGCATGGGATGGGCCTTAAATAGACCAGACCAAGCTAACCAGGTACCTTGAAAAAGACATTAGTTAGAGACTAGACTAAATGATCTAGACTGGGACGCGTGTCTGATCAAGCCTCCTGGGCTCCGTTGGGTTGCCAGCAGTTGCAGTAGTATATAATCACAGACACTTGGATCCAGTTTTTTAAAAGAGTTAAGGACCCACAACTGGAATAAGATTTTCAAAAGCTCAGAATCCATCCAAACATCTGCATAAGGCCCAGATTTTACAAAGAGCTCAACTTCCAGTAGCTTTAAATGTGGCATTTGTGACCAGATTTCCACAAGATCATGGCATGTTGGATGCACATAGGCTGCTGAGCTCTTTTGAAAACCAGGCCCCAAATGCAAATGCAGCTGAATACTTCAAAAATCTGGTCCCAGGGATTATATACTCTATACATTCTACCAGCTAAGTATAAAGACAATAGTAGCATCAGGGGCATTAAGTGGACCTCCAAGCCAAGACCTCCAACAAGATATCTTCTTACTGTTAACTGTGGGTCAGATTTTCAAAAGTGCTCAGCTACTATGCTCAGCTACTTTGCTCCCCTACCTTTTAAGTAGATTTGTAAAACTCTCATTGACTTAAATGTGATTGGAATTAGAACAATGGGGAGAGCTTCTATCCAAACCATTGCTAACTGTGGCACATGCATTGCACAAAGACATTGCTACGAGTGAAGAACAACAAATCCAAGATGGTGAAAAAGTTATATAGCCAGGGAAGAGTTAGACTTTCTCCACATTCCCTTTACAAAACAGATGACACACTCTCCCTTGACCATCCCCCTTCACCTCTATCTGATAATGTCTTCTGGGTTGGGTAGAGAATCAATAAATAGCCTGATACTGTCACCCAGCACTTGATCAAGCCATGCAAATAAATAAACGAACAATAAGCAGATGGTATGGATTTTAAATGGCAGGCCACACTTTTATTTAACGCTGATGATGAGTGTTGTGCGCTCCACCCCTGGCTCTCACATACGAGGCATTTAACTGGGTCCAGTGCAGTGTTTAGAACTTCCACTATACAACCAATAACTTGGGGCAAACATGCCTGGGTACATACCTATGAATCTTCTCCATTTTCCTCAGGCCTTCAGTCATACCCACAGCACACAAAATAACACAACACAAATGTTATACTAAAGGCAGGGAGGGCTGGCTAGAGCAAGAGGCTTTGAAAAAGCCCAGGTAAGTTTAAATAAGTCTGTGGGAGATCAGGGGCAGAGGGGAAGCACCTCAAGAACCAACTGGCTAGCCTATTCCTCCATTTCCAGCCAGTGGCAAGGTGGTGGGTACCCAAGAAAGAGGGATGGGGTCAGTCCCCTGGTCCAGCCACACATACTCTCTTGCCTCCATTTCCATTTACAGGCACTGCACAGTTCCCCCATTGACTACTGGGGAGCATATTTTAGCAGATGGCAGGCCTCCTTCTCACTCTAGTATCTGCTCCCTACCACAGAGGTCTGAGTCAATAAAGTGGAATTAGGCTATGTCTACACTGGCACTTTTGTCGGTATAACTTTTGTCACTCAGGGGTGTGGACAGTGGGAGCTATGATAGTGGGAGACGCTCACTACCAACACAGCTACCGCCACTCGTTGGAGGTGGTTTAATTAGGTCGATGGGAGAGCTCTCTCCTGCCGGCACAGAGCGGCAACATGGGAGATCTTACGGTGGCGCAGCTGCATCAGTACAGCTATGCCGCTGTAAGGCCTCCAGTGTAGTGATGGTCTTAATTATTCTACGTGATTTACTAGGCTAGAGGTACTTTTCTTTTCTCTGTGTATTGCACCTGATACTGTAATATTATTGAGCCTCAGGCTGAACTGAATTTGACTTTGTTTCATATGGAATTAGTTGGTTATTTTACTCCAGTTACACAAGTAGCCCAGTTGATTCATAACACTCACACTCACAGATTGCACCTGAAAAATAAAGGAGACTAAGAGCATACAACAATATATGGTTTGCTGATAGTGTACTTTAGAGGACATATCTTAATGTGAAAAGGCCTATTCCATGGTCTAATAGTGCTCACTTACAAAGTTTTCCCCCAAGGATTCAATATAACAATTAATTCAGGCCTTTCTCCTAGTCATTTCCACCCTAATTAATGTCTCACCTTCCTTGGTGTTTATACCCTCCTTGGTGTTTATATCCTGCAGCTATTTGCAGATGATGCTGTTCCCCTTAGCCAAGCTACTATATGTATGTATGTATGTATTTTGGGTGGTCCCAGCTCTGTTGGTGTAAATCTGGAGCAACTCTACTGAGTTCAGTAGATTTACACCAATGTAAATGAGATCATAATTTGGCCTGCTGTTAACTCTAAAGCAATTCCCCTCCAGACTCATCATCTTTGTTGCTCTCTGAACTCCCTCCAGTCAATCAACATATTTCTGGAATCAGATCTCAAATAGTTATGCTTTCTTCCAAACTGTGGTTTCCATTATGCTCCTTTAGACAAGAAAATAAATGATTTGGTGTTTTATGATTATCAGAATTACATAATATTTAATAGTGATATCAAAATACCTACATCCTCCCACCTGTATTAATTAGCAGCAATTTCCTAAACTGTGATTATACCAAATATAATGAGATAAACATGGTAATATCTGGGAATATAGGGTGCTGGAGAAGAAGGAGTGGTGATTCATTAAGTGTCTCTCTTCCCTTTGAGTCACTACTGAGTCTATGGCCCCAAATCACAACAGAGGACCCTATGCTGATGGAGTTTTAGAGATGTAAATCCGATATTTTCATTGCTTGTGGCAATTTCTGTAAGAGCAAGGCTGTTAACCCTGCTGCCCTGACAAAGTCAGATCTGGGTAACTATAACCCTACTCACTTGTTTATATCCTCTCCAGTCCCCCATCTGTAGTTTAAAATAAATTTAATTCCTTTCCTCAACAATTGTTTGTCATAGTTCTTGTTAAAACAGGTGTTGCATTCCACTATAGAAGTGGCTTTATTTCAGCAGTCAATGGAGGTCTGATATGACATGACATATGTTTGTAAAACACATTGAGATTCTTTCAAATGTGTTGATAAATCGTAAAATATTACTACTGAAAAAGTTACCAGAATATAGGAAAATGAATTTCAGCCTTATGTATACCAACAGAAATCTAACAAAAGCTACCTGTTCAAGAATGCTATATCACATATTCTGTTTAGAGGATCTTTGTGATAATCTTGACAGATTATATAAACTCAGGCGCAGTCTGTGTTGTATGTCCACAGTTTCCCTTTTCGCTCTGCTATAAAGCACCTTGCAGAATCTTCACCTTCATTATTGATTGATCTTCTTCATGCCCTTACATTAGATTCTCTGCCACAGTAGAATATAATCCAAATGGTTATTACTTTGCAGGGCTGTTGCTACTTTGGGTGTTCATAGTCTAATCTTCATAAAACATCTTATGATGTTTGGATAATAAAAATAGTCTTTTTGCTCAGTTATGCTGATGTAATTCCAAAGCAACTCCATATAAGTAAATTACTCTGGATTTACCCCAGCGTAATTGAGAGCAGAATTTCCCCATCTTTTTAATGTCTTTTTATTGCATTCTTTTCCAATATACTTCATTTTAAGGTTTTAAACTCAGTAATATAGGCTTCTAAGTGTATTGTTATAACATGGATTAAGCCATACAAATCAAAATCATGCATTCTTCCATTTTCAATTTTTTTTGTTATAATGACGTTTTATACACAATTAAGTGAATACAATGTGGGAAGTATTTTATGGGCTTGGTTCTTCTGGTATGCACTGGTTTCTAGGCAGTTACTCTTGATTTACACTAGGGTAACTGACAGGAGAATCAAGCCATACACTTCTAAGTGAATTTAGTGTTCCTGCAAGGTGCCACATTGGGAGTACAAAGGGAAAAAATCCACTTTATACAAAGAATGAGCACTACACAGAATGTGGTACCTAGAACTTTTCCACATTATTGCACCAACGTGTTGTACCCGACTTACAGGGGACACTTCTAATCCATCCTTGATATTCCTGCTGAGAATACAAACAAAAGAGGAATTTGCAGTGGCGTTTTTTGTGATTTGGGCACCTTCCCACCAGGAAACAGATTGAGATCCGCATACTGTAGGCCACTGAAGAGCCATCAGATATTGATAACTTTTGATCATCAATGCCCATGTCTGAATTTGAATCAGAGAAAGATAAGACGTGAAAGGTCTGGTATCCCATTATCAGTATACCTGTTCTGCCTTTGAATTTTGTCTTATAGGAATGAAAAAAGATAACAGTTTCAATTACTACATATGAAGTCCTTGGGAAATACATTGTAGCAGCAAGAGTTCACATTATGTATTCCTTGCTGGTTGGGTGAGAAGGCATAAACACTAATTTAAAACATTTTTTAAAATATATTTATCTACAGCATACTGCATATAAATCCATTGAGCATTATTTTAGAGCTCTTTTTAATGTTATAAAACTACTCAAAGAGTGGACACCTGGGTATTTTATGCCTTCCAGAATCAAATGTTTTAAAAGTCAGTAATATCACACAAAATAACCAATATTAGCAAGACATCAAATGAATTTAGTCTAGTACTGGCAAACAAGAATGCTAATTAGTGGCAACAATTTACTTCAGAATGGGATTTTCATGATTAGCTAGGTTATGACCTATAATTAAAATGTATTTTATGTGTTTCTTCCACCAAGATAATTGATATAACGCATAATGCAAGATGCTTTAGGGGCACTTCTTTCTAAAATGCAATTAAAATTAAAACATACTCTCATGAAGACAGAATATATTGGACATTTCTAAGCCCAGAATCTTCAAATCAATGCCAAAATGAAAAACAGAGGAAATGATGGAAGGATAAGCTGACATTTTAAAATGGCCTTGATGAAATCACACATACTACTTATGGAAATCCAATGTCTGAAAAGAATTAGAATGAAATTGCTAAATAATGGCCAGTTTATGCAACATGACGATCTATTTACATGACCTTTGAGAGCTTGAAAAACTCACCTGATGAGCAAACTTCCTTGCTTTAGTTTTTTTTTTTTCCTTTTAAGGAATGTTCCCACTAGACTGAATACATTTTAAAACAAATCACTCCTACAAATTCTACATTCAATCGAGGCTAGCTTGGGGACTGAGGAGAATTTATGGAGAAAGACTAGAGACTGGAAACACTTCAGTATGGACCCCAATCCTCCTATTTTATTCAGAAGCAAGAAGTTGAGCCTAAAATTTAGGCCTGTTCCTTTTAAATATGCCCATTCTGACTTTAACACTGCTTTAAATAAAATTCCTTTTCTGAGCTGCATCTAAGTAGAATCTTGCATATTTTAAACAAACTAAACTAAAGTGATAGATGAGAAGATCACCACATTCTAAATGTCCTCCCTACCTTTTAGGATTCTACAATCTGATCTTTGTAAATCTCAAATACTGGGCCTCACCCTGCAGTCCTTACTTAGTCAAAAGTCCCATGAGCTTCAAAGACTATACTGTCGAAGACAATTGATATTGATACTGAATAGTGGACCGGATCCTGCAGTCCTGACTCAGATGAAAGTAAAATATTGTTAGAGTAGAAGCCCGAATAGAAGAACATATCAAAGTTGCTATCCCTTGAGGCAATGCCAAAGTGAATATAAACCAATGTGTCTTTAATAGCTGAATGGCTGGAAGTCCGTCTGTAACTAGTGTTGTACAGGAGTATAGAGACTGGGTGAACAGCTGCATAGATATGCAATACTTCCTCCCAGATCTACGCTTTCACATGATTACTTCTTTGAAAGGGTACAGTGAGAAAACAAAGTACTTTTAAATACTATTAAGTTTAAAAATGAGTCAAACTACTTTGGAAAAATGTGGCTGTTCACAGAGCCATAGGTGAACCAAACTTAAAAACAAAACAAATTCCCCAAAAGTCAATGTAGTCAAATTCCTTTACAATTACTCCTTGGAATTCACACTGTAGGGTATTATAGATGTCAATAGCTTAAGGGGAAAAAACAAATAAAAATTAAACTTGAACAACAATAGCTTCTTACTATGGGAGTGTGGTCTTTATGAACAGAAGGGGTATCCAGTAACCAACAACATTCTTTCCTTTGATCATATAAGCCACTCATCTTCAGAGCCTTTGAAAACATATTCCTGACAGGCAATTAAGTACGGAACTGATAAACTAAGAAGATTTATGGGTTTTTGTTTGAGAATTTTTTTCTCTTTTGGGGGGAGATGGACTGCAGTGAGAACTCAGTCAGAACGGGTATTTTGTTGCCCACTACACACTCAATTTGCAAGCCACGTCATGATTGTACCTACCTTATAATGTCACCCCTGAAGGAACCACTTAAAAAAATTAATCTTTACTTTGCAAAGTTATTTTTATTTAAAACAAAAACTATCTTCACTCATCTTGATAATCAGTTTTTGCCAAAAAATTCAGCTTTTTTAAAAAATGGCACATAACTACTTGTAATGCGACATATTTCTATACAATACTACCAATACTCTCATTTGAATAGATTTCACTGAGGAAAAATGAATTTATTACGAAGGGTTTTCATTGCAAAACATTTTTTTCAAGGCATGAATTGAAGATCTTGATAGTTTACTAAGTGGTAAATTTCCCATAAGCAACATAAAATAACTTGTTTTAACATGCAACCTTCAGATCCACACTCCGTTTTATTATGCAATATGGTTGAACTAAATTAATGGTTTTATTTTGATAGAAAGACCTTCCTCCTATTCCACTTTGGCTTTCTTCTTACATCTAAAGATGCATAAGCTCCCCTCTGTCAATCTGGAATCTCTTACTGTCACTAGACAGAAAAAGAACAACTCACAGTGTATGAGGACTGTTGTAAGCCAATAGATTTGGCTGTCAAGCACTGAAAAGTACTGTCACTCAGTGTCAAAGCACTAACAACAAAGCAATTATCACAAGCACATTCATAAGGCTCAAGGTATGCAGATAAGAGAGACTGACATATTTGAAGTCTAAAGAGGTGAAATCTTTTCAAAGATTCTCCAAAGTCATCTTATTTTTCTTACTTCAAAATAAGACCAAAAAAAGAGTATTTATTATTCAGGAGTTAGCCAATGTTTTGGATTGCATCTGGTATGAGATACTATCCTTATTAAAATTAGTCACTGTGTAAGTTATTTTCCTATAACCCTTCAGCTTTATTGGTGGGAAAATAATCACTTTGAGGATCAGTCAGAAAGCAGGCTGCCCCATAAAAGCCAACTTGGTGGGTTCTTCTATAGAAAAGTTAATTATAAAAATGATGAAATTCTGTAGGAAGTAAAACCAAAAGATCTGAATGCTTATGTCAGTGTTGTAGACTGAGCAAACCTTATGATGTCAAATGAGGAAAGTCAAACTTAAGAATTCTACAGCATTGCAAGTTGAAAAATAAAGATATTTAGCAGAGCGGTGAAAGTTATAAAAATACCACAGGGCATCTTACCCCTAGGATCTGCTGACCCACTGGGTAAAATGGTTCAGAAGTGTTCTAGAAACAGTAAACAGTAAAGAGAGGGAGATGGAGTCAGCCCCACAGACGACAATTCAGGAAAACATCTCTGATCAGCAGAGCACTTAAGAACAGGCTTAAACCACACTGAAGAACGGGCTTTATCTTCTGAGCTGCTGAGCATCCAACTGTCTTGACAGTAAGAGATTTGTGGCTACTTTGCACTTCACAGAATCACACTCTTTAGCAGCGCTTTGAAGTGTGAGTGTGGTCCGAGCGCCAGCGCTGGGAGAGAGCTCTCCCAGCGCAGCACGTAAACCACATCCTCTATGGGTGCAGCTTGCAGCGCTGGGAGCTGCGCTTCCAGCGCTGCGGCACTGATTACACTGAGGCTTTACAGTGCTGTATCTTGCAGCTCTCAGGGGGGTGTTTTTTCACACCCCTGAGCACGAAAGTTGCAGCACTGTAAAGTGCCAGTGTAGCCAAGGCCTAAATTCACTTACCCAATCTTCCAGTTGAGCAATGAAGAATATTGGTGTTATTTCAGAGTTCCGAGGGTGGTAGCTTTCAGAGCAGTTTATGAACAATTAGCCTTTCTCAAAAACACAAAAACCACAAAAAAAAAAAACCACTACACTAAGCATCAAATGTGGAGTGCATTATTCTCCACACTGCTGTTTTTGTTGTTGTGTATTTCATTTGACATACATCACCAGGTGGTTTATCTATATGAAAAAAATTGGAAGGCAAGTAAGACACTTTATGTATGGTTCCCAACATTCGTTCACATTTTTGCCATATATTCCCATGTGACTTTTAGTACATTTGGTAACCTTACTTCGAATGTAAATCAGTATCCATTCTTAACAAACACTGAAGTGGGATATGAACATTACAATTATGTGACCAGTGACTGGAATGATACTGCAATATTCTTTGCTACATGAAATTCCAATGACGCTGACTGAATTTCTGTCATTTACAGCAGGTCAGGCTGTTAAACTGAATAATCCAACACAAACCTTACATTCTTTCATGATGTAATGCCACATCTCTGCTAAAGTGTACAGACACAGTGGCTTTTAGATGGAAAACCACTGTCAAATTGGTATATACTGGCTTTCCAAGGTGGAATAAAACAAGTGGATCACCAATTCTATATGAACTAGACAGTCTGTCAATGGATGATTTCACTGTTGTTGTTTATAGATTAAATACAAACATGAAGAGGGGAAGGTCATCTTTATCTCTATTGGCCTTGTTCGCAGTGTCACCATCTTGATGCAACTCCCAGATGGCGATGTTGTGAATGAAGTGGCAGCAGCAGACTCACCTTAATCTAGTTTTTACCTTGGTAAAAGAAAAATCCCTGTATATATACTCTAAACCTCATGGGTCAGGTTGACAGAGAAGGTGGCTCAAACCAGTCTACTTCCTTCAAAATCTGATATGGAATTAACAATTCAGAGTAAAAGGAGTGAATACATCCTCCTCTGTGGGGCTTCCTGCCACCCTGTTTACTTTCAAAAGCAAGACCCCATACTACCTTTAAAATAAATGTCTGTGGTCTGTAACGTAGAAATAATTGCTGGTGCCAGCAAGTTCTCAACTTCTCTATACCTTCTCCATTACAAAATCATAAAAATGTAGGCTGAAAAGGACCTTGAGAGGTCATCTAATCCATTCCCCCACATGGAGGCAGGACCAAATTTATATAGATTATCTCTGACAGAGGCTGTCTAACTTGTTCTTAGTAACTTTCAGTGGTGGGGATTCCATGATCTCCATTGGTAATCTTAGTTACTTAGGTATTCTAGTACTTAACTATCCTTATATAGTTAGCATGTTTACCCTAATAGTTAACCTAATTATCCAGTGCTGCAGATTAAGCCCATTACTTCTTTTCCTACCTGCAGTGAATATGGAAAACATTTGGTCACCATTCTCTTTATAACAGCCTTTAATATACTTGACGATTTATATTTGTGACCTAATAGTCTTTTCTCACTACTAAACATATCCAGTTTTTTAACCTTTCCTCAAAGATCAGGGTTTTAAAACATGTCATTTTTGTTCCTCTCCTCTGGATTCTCTCCTGTTTGTCCATATTTTCCTAAAGTATGGCACTCAGAATTGGACACAGTACTCCAGCTGAGACTACACCTGCCAAGAAGATTGGGACAATTACCACCCATGTCTTACTGTTAATTAACTCCTGTTAATACACCCCAGAATGATATTAGTCTTTTTTGCAGCTGCATCACTGTTAACTAGTTAAATTTGTGATCCGCTATCCCCCAGACCCTTTTCAGCAGTACTGCTGCCTATCCAGTTATTCAAGATTTTGCAGTCATACATTTGAGTTGTCCTTTGTAAGTGTAGTTATTAGCACTTGTCTTTATTGAATTTTATCTTGTTGAATTCAGAGCAACTCTCCAATTTATTAAAGTCATTTTTAATTCTAATCCTGTCCTCTTATCCTGATCTTCCAGCTTGGTGTCATCCACAAATTTTATAAGCATACTCTCCACTCATTATCCAAGTCATTAATGGAAATATTTGACTAGTACCCAGGCCAGACCCTTGTGGGACCCCACAAGGTACAACCTCCAAGTTTGACAGGAAACTACACTGGACCCTCACTAGAATGCATGTCTATATAGCGCTAATTTGCATATCATACTGTTGCAGCTATGGATCCCAAATTTAATTACTTTAATTGCAATTCATTTTAACACGGTCCCCACTATAACGCAGTCCCCGCGTTAACACAGTACTGCGCATGGATCCCAAATCCCGCATTCTAGCAAGGGTCTGGTGTATTGCTAATTACTCTTTGAGTATGATTTTACAACCAGTTGTACACCCATTTCACAGAAATTTTATCTAGACAACATTTCCCTAATTTGCTTATGAGAATACATGCGATTTGTGTGCCTTATTCAAATCAAGATATATCCCATTTACTGCTTCCCTGCTATTCACTAGCTCAGTAACCACGTCAAAGTAGTAAGTTAGGTTGGTTTGGCCTGATTTGTTCTTTACTAATACATATTGGCTATTACTTATCACTCTATTATCCTCTAGATGTTTACAAATTGATTGTTTAATAATTTCTTCCAGTACCTTTCCAGGTATTTAAGTCAAACTGACTGGTCTATGATTCCCTGAATCCTCTTTGCTCCCCTATTTAAAAAGGCAGGTACTATGTTTGCCTTTTTCCAGTCCTCTGGGGCCTTACTTGTCCTCCATGAATTCTCAAAGATGAGGTTCCATGATTGCTTCACCTAGTTCTTCAAATACCTTATGCTGAATTTAATCAGGCCCTACTGACTTGAACACTTACAATTTACCTAAATATTTTTAAACCAGTTTTTTCCCCCCTATTCTGGCTTCTGTTCCTTCCTTCTGGCTGTTCATATTAATTGTGTTAAGCATCTTTCACAATTAACCTTTTTAGTGAAGACTGAAGCAAAATAGGCATTAAGCACCTCAGCTTTCTTGGTGTCATCCATTATTAGCTCTCCTTTTCTGCTAAGTAGTACCTAGTACCTTTTATGATAGATCATTCCTGTATGTGAAGCATATGTTCCACAGAGAGATGACTAATCGTTACCATTTTCTGACATACAAATATCAGAGGGTTTAATCTAGTGGATAGAAGACAGGTCTGGGTATTAAAGAGTAAAACTCATTTTTTCAGCTCCACTTCTGACAAGCTGTCACAACTTGGGCATGTCATTTAGGCCCACATTTTCAAAATTCCATCTCATGCTGTGTGCCTCCATTTTTCAATATCCACCTTCAGACACTGACAACCCAATTTTCCAAAGTTCTGAGCACCCAACAGCTCTAAATGAAACTACAGTTTTAGTGATCGGCACCTTTGAAGAAGTCACATCACAGGGGCCAAATCCACTCACCTAGTGAAGCTACAATGAAGATCAAGGTATGTGTGAAGCTACAATGACTCTAAATCTTATAGCGAGTTCTCCCTATGGGATATATCCAGGCTCACATCTTACAAGCCAACAGATGGAAGGGTAAGGTTGTAAGTTACAATACCTTATGCTCATACTGATATAAGAATGTGGAGAAGCCATCAGTTCAGGAGAGAGAAGGGCTTTTAGCTACAACCCATTCATAAACACAAACTAAGTCTAGAAATGCTTGTTTACAATACTTGTACACAGATTTGTTGAAACCCTTGCCAACCTGGGTATTACCCAGCTTGGATAGCCTCCCATCAGGCTGAACTTAAAAGTTTTGTCAAGAACAACTTGGATGGTGACATACGTTTCTGTAAATGCTAACAGATTTCAGTGCTATTTCTTATTTTGTTTTGGTGTGCAAGAAGAAAATGTCCAGATGCATGTTAAGGATTCTTATCAGAGCCTCATGCTGCATTGGGTGGCAGTTTAATGGTTTAAGCAAGATTGTAGAATTATTATACAAAGAAAATTCTAAATAAGTTATTTCTGCTGTAGCCATTGACCAGATGTTTGACAATATGAAATTTACCAGAAAAATATGCCATTATTCATATTCAATGTGGCTTTTTTCCAGAGAACATATTGTATGCATAGCATGAGGTAAATGGAGAATTTAAGTCCAATATTATTAACATTGGAGTGTGGGTTTTTTTTAATGCTCTTGAGTGAATCTCTGCGTATTAGCTAAAATATTTTAGGCACCATAGTTTAGCAGAAAAAAAAATATTCCATTTGCTTTTTCAGGGTCAGAATTATATTTAAAAAGAGTCACTGGGAAAGGTGTGTACACTTTTGAATAAAAACAATTGCTTTGCTTCAGGTTAAATCATTTCAATTGCTGTGAAGCAATTAGAATCAATTTCGCTATTGAGCACAGCTAGCTGCTTAATAAAAGGGTCATGGGGAGACTCACAAAGACGCTCACTTTGCCAAACAGTCAAAGCCTTTCTACCAGCTGTGTTAAAAAATATATATATAAAAATTGGTCAGTTGACTTGCAAGCCTTTTATGCTACAAAAGACGGAGAGATTTTTGAACTCCTAGAATATACAGCAGAATAGGGAGCTGTTACATGGATTTATGTTGCTCATTTATTATAAAAACTCAGAATGGTGCAAAAGATCCTCGCTTCCATGATAATATCTTTAGATTCTATTTCATATCTTAAAATAATGGAAATCATGGATAATAAATCAACATCTCTTAGCTAAATATAGAATATAAATATGCTTAATTTAAGAACAGTATTTAAAAAGTTTATAAACCCATCATCATGTCAGCTTCATGTCAGTCCCTGTGCTAAATACCTAGACGTACATAGCTTGCACTGTAGCTCTATCCATTTCTTTCCCCGCAAGCTACCACCAAATCAGACCTCTCATTTTCAGCTAGGCAAAGGAGCTACTTCAAGACTCCCCTATACAGGAGACATTCCACCAGGATGCAAACTCTTCCACTGTGAGAGAAGAAGAGGATCCTTTTGCTGTCCTATCTGCTTACAAACACCATGTCATTAAAGTTATCTTGGAGCAGCTGCTGTTGCCCCTTGCTAGAAAGCCAGCAATAATGTTATCTTTCAGCTTCAACTCTGTCTCTCCCAAGCTGAGAGTCATCTGTCCATGTATGCGGCACCAGGGCTATGCACAGGCAGCCTCCCTTGACAAGGGAGGGAGGACATACATGGAACTGATCCCAGTCCCACCAGGAAAAAATTCAGCAGATTCCATTTGAATCCTTTAATGGATCTGTATTAGATTCTTCTGGAGGACTAGTAACTCCAGGATCTAGTAGCTGTTATATACACATTGTTCTGTTGCAAAACTCAGCTGACAACTGGAACCAATAGGAAACAATGGAAAAATTTCCAGCACTTTGTATTGGGGCTTTCCACGTGGATCTTTTTTGCCATAGAAAGGGAAAGAGGAATTCATCATAGTGAGAACATAGAGTGCGGTTCAAAGATCCAGCAAAGACAACTTATGACTCCCTAACCTTGGGGTTACCAGAGGCCATTTCAGCTCATGACTCTGTTAGGACTGAAGGTGGTTTTACCTTGATCCCCAGCTTCCTTGGCCCAGGGGGCATTGCTGCAGCCAGAGAACAATGGGATCATCCCCCATGCCTCCTCCAACCCTGGCATACCACAAACTGTCTACTGCCCACTTCCTTACATTGCTTAGCTGCAGAAACAGGAGGCAGCATCTCCAATTCCCTTTGCAGTTGGAGCAAGAAGCTGTTTGAAACCAAGAAGTAAAGGAGCAGTAAAAGGGATAGAAGGGTTTTAAGCAGGGTTTAAGGAAAGTCTATGATGGGTCTGATACTCATTCTGACCTTTCCAATAACAAATGGTTTCACATTACACATATGCATGCACACACACAAAACCCAGTCAAACCACACTTCAAAGTTGAAGTGTGGCATAAATAGGCATAATAAAAGAGGTCTTTGGACTATTCCCAAGACAGGAATTCCTTTCAGCAGTAACAGAAAACGAATTTGGGGCATTTGCAAACTTCTAAGTTGCTGGAATTCCATGACACTATACTACATACAAAAAGATTCTGTTGCAACACTGACGTACAGTGGTCATTGAGGTCACCTGGACTAAGAAGCCAACATCTACTGTTACCCTGCAGTTGAGATACCTCAGCTATCTCTTTGTTACAGATCTACTTGAACTCCTCCTCCTGGACAGTCAGACTTCTGTGAGAGGATCCAAACTCTGAATCTTCATGTGCTTTAAATCTCCTGAGTCTGAACAGAGTCCAGGCATTTCCTATGGCTTGGCATCTCTATACAGACTCTCAGGGTGCAGATCCTCTGTGTAGCATCTCCTCTTGAGAGCGGAGAACTCACTGTTCAATTGCCTAGCCTCTGAAACCAGTTCTGATCTCTCAAGACTCCCCTGGAGCATATGGATATCCTTCCCCCAATCCCCAGTACTCCACCCTTGTGGGTACTCTGGGTTAAATTTTCAGGGGCACATGGTAATTGTTACAGATGTCATGCAGACTTTGCACAGGGTTCTAAAACACCATTGTTCTTTACCTAAGAGATAAAGCACAAGAGAACAGAGATCATTTTGAAAACAACAAAGAGTCTGAACAAAATGATCTTCACCCATTCACCCTTCCTTGGGATCTACCTGTGTTCAAGCAGGCAGGTTTCCTGACATATCAGGCCCCTGCAGCAGTTTATCTAAGCTTGAGCTAGTGAAAATAGTGTAGACCCAAGCAGAGTAGCTCTTGCCATTTTAAAACGATCCAGCCCCTCATTTAAGTGACTATGTAAACTCCCTCCCCAGATGCTCACAGACCTCTACCCAGTGACTTCGTTGTCAGGTTACCTGTCCCCTGATAAATGAGTTCTCCTGGGGGTGGGGACAGCCTATTGTCTAGGATGTTTGTATCTGAATAGAGGACCATCCAGATTTAACAATGCTCTATTGTTATCTGAGTATCTCTATCCTTTGTCATTTAAGTCCAACATGGAGATAAAAAGAAGAAGGCAAAGACAGACATATTCAAAATGGAGTTTGCAGATTGATAAAGACACATACAGAGAGTTAATAATTTCACAAAGAATTCTTGAATTGTACAGACAGATTCCAAAATCACCACTCTTATTCTAAAAAAGAAAAGGGGGAAAATGCAGTATCTTGATATCAGCGACCTAACTACGGGTTAAATATTGACTTCTTAACAGTAACCATTTCGTGCAGTGAGTGAGGAGGGAAAATATCTCAACTACTAAGAAAAGGGAAGAGGAGGCAGTGATGACTGGACAAATTTGCTGTTGGACTGAAAGGAGGGAGATGAGTTCCAACAATTAGGAAAAAAAAGACATTCATAGAGTGAATGGAGTGGATAACTTTTGGTGGAATCTTGTAACTGTACTAATATAGAATGCACTCTTCATTACATTGCTAACCCATATAAGTGGCTTCATCTTTTTATGATTTTCATTTCTTTATGAAGGCCTAAATGATATATACCATCCTCATCTGCCTTAACTGGACGTTGGATACTTTACAAATTATGAAGTGTGAAGTTTATTAACTTGATTATTTCTTTGAGAGGACACTGCACAGGATTTCATGTTGAAATATTCTTCATTTTAATCATTTTTGCTAAAAAAAATTTATTGGTATAATTTGTGTGCCTACCTATATTTCATTTAAATGTGCTTTATGTGGTTGATATGTTCAGCTTACATTTCTCAAGCTGCTTTTCCTCCAATAAAATATTTAGTGAAAAATGCTGCCTATCTAAAATAGAGCTGATGTTTCTTGCCTTTTACATAAAACCCTGATCTTTTTCTCAGAGTATTTATGATGCATGGTGCTTCATATTCTGGAGAAATTAGCTACTACACTTGCACAAATGTGGGCCTATCTGATGAGAGACACAAAGCACCAGTGGTGCCTAGTGATCAGGCAGGGCATCTTCCTTTTTTTTTTTTTTTTTTTTTTTTTTTTTGAATTACTGTCTGCCTTGATGTGGTTTGTCCTTTCAGTGACTTTGGCCAGTGAACCTTACAAGTCCACCCCTTTTGGGGCATATGTAGAGTCTGATAATGAGGAAGCCTTCAGAATTTGGCAAGACATTCAGTTCTTCCTCAAGTGTCAAGGTCTTGTGGTTCAGACCCTTCTATCTGCAGGGTCTTCCCTCAATTAAGTTCCCCACCAGGGATAGTCTTGAGTCATTGTCCCACATTAGGACCCAATGGTAGGCAGTGGAGTCTTGTAGCCTAGGGTGATATATGTCTGCTTCCCTTGATCACTTCCTACCACTCTGCTTTCTTCTCACAGTGTAAAATAAATAACTAAAATACAAAGATACAGTCTCTATCTTCAGAGTCACAACTTCCTCCTTTGTAGACTCGGTCAGGTCACTATAGCTAATCCTCAGGAAGCAACAGATCTTGTGGTACTCCTTCTGAGGAGCTCATAGTGCAGGTCAACTCACCTCCACTGCCTGCCTGTGAGCTACTCTGCTTCCCTTTCTCCTCCTTTCTGTGAAGGTTTTGCAGGTGCAGTGGGGCAGGGCCACATAGGCCCAGAACAGCTCCTTAACTCTTTCCACACCAGTGTGGGGTTTCTACATTTATCAGACCCTAGTATTTCTCTACCTAACAGTGCAGTAAATCACAAATAAATTCCATGAAATCAGTTACAAAGGAGAAAGGGGAGCATTCACCCCAGAAATGACCCAATTTTCCCCAACACATAAGATGGTACAAGCTAGATACTAGACTTAGATCAACCTCTGAAAATTTAAGTCAATTTCTTCCCTCTATTCATGATGTATGTAGCTCCCAGAGAAGGATGTTAACAATCTGGGAGCTGAGAAGGAGATCTTGAAGGCTATGTCAACTATTCTCCTGTCTGAAACAACTTGATTAGAAATATCAATATTTTTAGAGTTAGGGCCTGATCCTACGTACACTTACTACTGGGTAAAGTGTTGTCTACTGAGACTGTGGGACCCAGAAGTAAGTATTTGCAGGATGGTGCCTTCAGGATGGGTGAAATATTTGATTAGATTAACAGTTCACAATTATTCATGAACTTCTAAAGTCAAACTCAACCTGGATCTTTGCTATGATTCTGAATGTTTACATAAGTAATTTATCATTTCTGTCTGGAACGCAACTAGAAGCACAACTAAAATGTCATGAGAATGGCCATTATTATGAGATTTCAAGTGCAGTTTTGCATAACCCAAAGTTCAGCTGAGATTTGAATAATCATCCACACTTTTCTTATCTTGTGGCTATGATTGGTGAGTAAAAGGCAGCAAAATTCCTAATTCATTCAGAGGAGCCATATAAAAATGTGTCATAAGTCTTGTTGTATACAACACACAACCAGTGGCAAGTTATAGTTTCCTCTACAAATTGTCTGAAGCGAGACTCTTAAAACTCAGTAGAAATACAATGTTATCTCCTTGTAAGTCATCCATTGCCTGGCTATCCCTGCCTGCTAGTGTCATACTCATTTGCTTAAACGTGCAGATTTCAATGCTGAAGCAGATCGATTTAAAAAAAAATCAAATAGTTCCCCTGTTCAGAAACAGGAAAAATCATAAGTACAGTACATTATAGTATAAGAGCAAACCTTATATATGTGCATATGGATCACTAGATCACAATAATGAAAAGGTGGAGTTGGGCCCACATTGCTGACTGAAATTTCTTTTTCTTTAAATGTGAACTTCTTGATAAATATATTTTAAATTGTCCTCATACCTGATCCTATGAAGTGCTGAGCATGTCCAAAGCCCCCTGAAGGAAAGTTTATGCCTGATCAGGATTATACAATATGCAGGATTGTGTTTTGTGTGGAGGTACTCACTCTAAGGTCAAATTAACAGACTTTTTCATTCAAGGTAGCAGAATTAATGAAAATCTGACATCAGCTACATTAACTTATCTCCAAGACAAAAGACATATGAATGTTGCAAGGATGTATTTTAATGCTTAATACTATTGTATTTGTAATACTTTATATTAGTCTAATGAGCACTAGTCTATTATCCAGTGATAGTTATTATTCTAAAAAATAAAAACAAAAAAAATCCCCTGTGACAGAAGCAGAATGCATCCTCTCATTGTAATACAACAGAATCATGACATTCACATTGTCTTGTGAATAGGATTAAGGTGGAAGTGGTTCCTTTATTCTGGTTTCTAATCTTCCTCCCCATCCCATCTTTTAAATTACACTATTGTACAGAATTTTCTCAAAAAGATTATACTAAGCTACAGTGTAGTGACCACAACTTACCTATATTGTAGTGTTATTTTCATTAATGTAGCCATTGTTTATTTGTAAATTAATTTTTAATTAGGAGTAAACAACCCAATAGTGAGACCTGTTATAATATACCTTATTTGCCACCAACAATCCCCAAAACATTACCAGGTCATCAACGTTTTTATTCTTCATTTGCCATTGCTAACATGACACCTCTGTTAGATCGCAGTTCAAAGCATATGCTTAAGTCCGTTGCTGTTCAGCAAAGCACTTAAGGGCATAAACACATGTTAAATGCTTTTTGTCTCAGAAATATGACATCGTTGAAAAAACTCACCATTGGCCAAAGTGCGCATGCATGGCATGCGGTAAGGCTGTGTGCTGTAGCTAACAATGGTGTCCTGTTAGTAGTTCTTTTATCAGAAAAACTGAGAATTGCACATTTCCTAGGTGCTGTCCAATAATTAAATATAGCAATTCCTTATAGTGCTGTCTCCTGAGTCCTTCAGCAAGAGCACAAATATCTATCATAAGTTGTATTTAAAAGTGTATTTTAGTCTTTGGTTACATCTTTAGCATACAGTAAACATCACTACATGATATGCTGGCCTGTGAAAAAGGCTTATCAGTCCTTTGAGGACCAATCAGCCCAAATCTATGCTGTCTTCTGTCAGCTTGCCTGGCCTTCATTCAGAAGCAGCAGCAGCAGCAAGGTTTTTTTCCCCATATTCTCCTCCACGAGCTGGCATATCTCATTCAGTGATGTTTTTCATTTTCATAGTTTGATGTTTGTGTTGGGTCAAAGATAATTATGCTAAAGGACTTTTGTGATTATGGAAAAGTGTTTTCCTCTTTTTATCTACTTCTATTTCCAAGTTAGAAAAAAATACTGAAATACAATCATAATTATAATTAAAGCTGCAATGAAGAAAATCTTTTCAGCATTGTTGCTTGAGTGGACTACATAGATCTCCACAACGAATTACTCTTAATTTTCAAGCGAAGATGCAAAGAATAAGCCTTAGCAGTTAGAGAGCAGAATTTTTTTCTCATCTTTGTGTTGATTCTTGTGTTGCCTTCATTTTGATGCTGAGGTCTGAACTCTCACAGCAGCTCCTCAACTACAATCTTCTGTGATGGCTCTAATAATCACTTTTCATCACTGTTTGTCTGACTTCTTTCTGTTTCTCTGGTTTTTTGTTTTTTACTTTCTTGCCAACATGAGTTATAAACATGTTTTTGGTGCTTAATTTTTTTATTGATTTTTATAAAGAAATAGATAATGAAAAGTACAAAAAAATAGATTTACTGATTTCGTGTTTCCCAGTACTGTGTGCTTCATGGGATCTTCAATAGAATTTCGCAATTACAAGCTTTTACAGTTTGTCAAAGCTGCAAGACCAGATAATACTAAATACACATAATAGGTTAGGGTGGGATTTACAGTAATAAAATAGAAGACATACATGATTAGGGGTTTATAGGGATATAACTGTCATTCAACGTTAACAGCAATTATGCATACATTGAAAGGAAAATATAATCCATAAACTTTAAAGTCTGTTAGTGTTTCAGACTACAGTGAATTTCTCTTACACACACACGCACACAATAAGATGGCATTGATAATTTTAAAGTTCACAGTATGTATTAAATATAGAATCAATACATATAGTATTATATTGTTATTTACAAAGGCAATGAGATAACACATGAACACACTCCTGAAAAGAGTTATATAGTTGTCATCCAATTATACTGAATGAAATATGTTAGCACTGTCCATGGCCTTGAAGTCTTCATTCTAGGAATTTTCAGCAATTCATTTCAGCATATGCTTAACTTGAAGTCAATAGAATTTAAGCATTTATTTAAAAGTTAAGCAGATACTTAAGAGTATTGCTGAACTGGAATGAGCTACTGTCTTAAGCCTTCTGTAAATGCTGAGCACTTTCTCAAAGGGAGTGGAGAGTACGTCTTTTATGAAATCAGAGCCCTCAAAAATTTTACATACTCTAGGCATAGTGTAATTTATAAAACATTTCTGATTTATTCCTTCTTGAAATGGTCAACATTTCATTTTAGTAAATGTGGATACCTTCAACACAGCAATTTTTCAAGATGAATGGGTAAATCACGCACTAGACCAGCCTCTGAAATACTAATCCATACAACAGTTAGTTACATAACACCAAAAAGTAGAACACATGAGATCAAAGTAAGGAACACTCTTTAAAAGAGTAACTGCTAATTGGAGAATGTTAATTCAATCTCAGAAGTACCAGAAGAACTGATCATGCTACATGTAGCATATTGGTGGACTGCTGCACTTGTGCAATACAAGTTTCAGGATAAGCACCTAAGTGAAATGAAAGGATAACATAGCTTTTGTGGTTCAGTGAAATAGCTAAAACAGGTTTTGGGAAATTCAAATAAACCTGTTAAATTAAGTAGCTTAATAGCTATATTTATTGTCCATGTCCCATTAATGTATTAATCTGTAGCATTAGAGAACACAATTTGCTTCTGTTATGAAAAAACTGTCTGCTTAAAATGTGTGGAAAGAAGCATGACATACTTTAGTTATGTTACCCATGTGAATCAGATGCAAAATTGCACATAATTTATCAGAAAAAAAATAGGTTTATGAACTAAGCATTTGATTTACAAAACGATCTCATCTCTCTCTCTCTCTCTCTCTCTCTCTCTCTCTCTCACACACACACACACACTCTTTTTGTGGCCTTTGCAGTAAGAATGGCAGATCTCAGAGATATTGAAAGGTCCCTCCACTAGGGGCAAAGAGGAAATTATCTGCTAATGGAGAAAATGTATTGCCAAAGTAAAAATATATATACGTACATACATGGTAAAGCACAAAAGTACTATCTGCTTTCCACTGAAATAAATAATTCCACAATCACAACCAAAAGCAAGCCATTAAAAGGGAACTGGCTCCAAAGATTTATGGGGGATATAGATAAATGATACTTATTTTCCAAGAGCTGCTCAGTAACTTCTGGGAAATAAAACCACTATCCTAATCAGTAAGTGTAACTTGTGTAAGAAACAGAATGGGCATGAAGATTGAAATCCTCTATCAGGAGCTGTCTCACGATCTAGACATAGAGAACTTAATTTTTTATAGCAGCCAGCATGTTTCTATCCCATTAAATTCATTAAGGTCTAAGGTACCTAACTTTAAGTATGTGTTGAATTCAACTGTAGTCAATGGAACATCTGATTTGCTTAACATTAGGATGTTCTTAAGCAAGTTGTTGAATCAGTTCCTAAAAATATAAGAAAAAGTTGTCGCTGTGTATTGTCAGGTGCTAAGTGTTCCTTCAGTAAGATTTAATTTAGCAACTGAAGCTGGTCCAAAAAGCAGGGTCCAAAATGATCCAAAATAAACTTAAACCAGAAACTGAAGCAATATGTGGTGGTCGATGATGAAAGACTATTCAGACTAAGCCTATTATACATTATGATAATACCGTGACCAGTCACCAGTTGCACGAACTATGCTTCAAGCACCTTAGCTTGATAACTGTTTCATCAGCTATGTGTTGAGAGAGCACAGCATGGCACTGAGCCAATGACTTAGAGCACTGCACAGATGCAACTGCATTGAATGTCACACTTGTTCACGGTAATTCGGTAGCCATTTATAGTAGACAATACTGTAGTGTCTGTACAAGCATTACTTTTTGTGTTTTAAAGTGCTCTCATTTATTATAACATCCAAATGAAGTCCTTTTGACGGCTGATTATACACACTCTTTATAACTATGTTCCACCTAAAGCTGCCAAGCCTGCTTTGCTGTTTATTCAACAGTTACTTTATATCCACTACAACAGGGAACGAATGCTACTCCTACATATTACAATTAAAAAGATTCACTAGGTTCTGATTACAAGACAGCTATTCAGAATCTGCTGATTGTTCAGTGCTTGAAGAAGCAACTGTATCATAGGAGTTTAATACTCTGAAGATATTTGCAAGTTCTATTCATAGCACTATATTTAAAATATTTGTTCTATTTACCTTTGATTGTTACAATGCCTATCCTCCCTTTGTGACAGTGGACTTGCCTCCATCTCAGCTATAAAACAATAGCAACCTCTAAACCTTGTATAAGCCCCATTAAGAGATATTTACAATAATTCTTTCTCAATGTCTAAAAATGAAAGATCTCAACAGTCAATACCATTCTCAAACTGCACAACAAAAAGACAATTAATGGAACTTCTCATTATTATTTTTAATCCTGTATTTGTATATGTATTCATATTGTCATAGTTTGATGATTTCATTTGAATTAGTGTTTTCTTTACCAAACAGTTATACCAAAATCAGAGGGAGTTTAGTTTTAGAAAAGGAACGTGCTGTACTTCTGATACCATATTTGCCCTGCCATTGGTTCATTCAATCTGACCATTGCCTCATGGTCTCTTTCTCCGAACAAACCACATCATTGTTTTAACCAATCATTCACTGATCAGTTTGAATCTTAAAGATTAAGATTAGATCATTATATTTTCCTCATGCAAATGTATTGCTAGTGGCCACGAAATTATATATAATTATATTACTCCCTTTAAAAGTCCAGCTACAGTAATTATCTTGACTTCCTGCAGTGGTAAATTGACAACTGTTGACTATACTCTACATATTTTAATTATTTCCAACAGTGCACAGACAGATGGCCAAAGGGCAACTTTTTTCCCTTTCTAAAATAAACGAACTACAGTATTGAAGATTGTTGACACTTTGTAACAGCGCATGAACTGTATTCATAGACAACATTTGTGGGACCATGTTTTCTAACAATAAGGAGCTGTCCACAATGCTTTATATTCATAGCCACTGTCATATTTAGTGCATGTCATCCTCATACAAGTGTTATGTTGTCATAAAATATTGTATCAGTATTGAATAGTGTAGTAGTTATATTGTACTACAGAGCCATTGCAGCATTTTAATTGACGTTATATACTGGGTAAAGTACACATTAATGAGAATTGTAACTAAAATGACATAACACTTCCTTTAGTAGGGCAAACACTTGTATGATAAATACATGCAGGGTACACTGTTTTTTACAGGGAAAAAAAATTGTTACCTTTCAGATAAGATTGCTGGGAACTCAGATACCACAGCGATAGGCAAGATAACCACCTGTAATAGAATGATATTGTTATCTTTAAATATAAAAGTATGTGCAATCCTCCCCCAGCCCCAAATCTCACACAGACACACACAAAATAATGCAGATTAGATAGGAGTCTCACTTTTTACAGAGTCTCCTTTGGCCTTAAGAGAAATCTGGCAACGTTCAAGCCAAAATAACGGGTTAGGAAAATTTGTAGCTGGGCTAACAATGGAACATGGCTCCATTAACTGAAGAGCTGTGACCATGGCTCCATAACAACACACATAGGGGAAGATTTTCCAAATCTCTGTGGGTTGGCCCAGCTCTGCTCTCATACTTAGATGTAAACTCGTTGGGGGCAGGGACTCTCTCTCTGTTATAGGTTTGTATAGCATTTATCACAATGGGGCTCTGGTCTCTAGGTTTTACTATAATACAGATAAATAAAGAGAAATAAATGGTGAAACTCCCACTGACTTCAGTGGCAGCAGACTTAGGCCAATGCAGAATGCTTGTGAAAATCCCATGTTGTATGCAGTTTTGAGATGTTATGTACAACTATTTGCATTTATAACATTCAGATCAAATGTTTACCCTGAAACTCTGCTTTGATTTTTACTCAAAGCAACATGATTATATCCAAGAGGGTATAAATCAGGGAAGGATAGGACACTATGAATGTAGTTATTCAATCAGAGCTATTTGCTTCTTACTGTGTTTTGCTTCTGCAATAATCCAGAGCCATCCTGCAATACTAAATTAATATGCTGAATATAATTTTCATATGATTATGTAAGAAAATTCCTTCCTCTTCCACTCAGAATTGTATAGTTGTCATAAACAGATAGCTAAGGGTTAATGTCTCTTTCACCTGGAAAGGAGTAACCTGAAACACCTGACCAGAGGACCAATCAGGAAACAAGACTTTTTCAAATCTGGGTGGAGGGAAGTTTTGGGTGTGAGTTCTTTGTTCTTTTTGCTGTGTCTGTGCCCTCTCGGCTCTGAGAGTGATTTCTCTATCTCCAGCTTTCTAATCTTCTGTTTCCAAGTTGTAAGTACAAAGATAGTAAGACCATAGGTTTATATTGTTTTCTTTTGTATTTACATGTGTGTAGTTGCTGGAATGTGTTAAATTGTATTCTTTTTGGATAAGGCTGTTTATTCTTTTTCTTCTTTTAAGCAAATGACCCTGTATTTGTCACCTTAATACAGAGAGACCATTTTTATGTCCTTTTCTTTCTTTTTAAGACCTGTTGGAGTTTTTCTTTAGTGGGAACTCCAGGGAATTGAGTCTGCAGCTCACCAGGGAATTGGAGGGAGGAAGAAGGGAGGGGGAAAATCTCTTTGTGTTAGATTTACTAGCCTGACTTTGCATACCCTCTGGGTGAGGGGGGGAAGAGAGATTAGCTCTCTCGGTACTTGTGTTTTCCAGGACTGGAAACAGGGAGGGTGGAGTCCCTCTGTTTAGATTCACGGAGCTTGCTTCTGTATATCTCTCCAGGAACCCAGGGAGGGAACACCTGGAGGGGAGGAAGGGGAAGGGAAATGGTTTATTCCCCTTTGTTGTGAGACTCAAGGAATCTGAGTCTTGGGGTCCCCCAGGGAAGGTTTTGGCGAGACCACAGTGAGCTAGGCACTGTATAAATCCCTGGCTGGTGGCAGCGTTATCAGGTCCAAGCTGGTAACTAAGCTTGGAGGTTTTCATGCTAACACCCATATTTTGGACGCTAAGGTCCAGATCTGGGAAAAAATGTTATGACAATAGTGTGTCAACATTTTATTCCTGGGTTTTAAGTTAAATGAAAAACATTCACAATTCCATGTCATTAATTATGTGTTTGTGTTACAACTGTCCATTGGGAGTAAACAATTTACACATCTGACACAGTTGAGAATCTAGGTTTGCTTTTTTAGAGAGTCATGAAGAGGGGACTAATCAGGACTGAGAAAACAGTACAAAATGAAGACATTTACAGAAACCAGTAACAGATAAGTTATTAAGTTCAGGAGAAACTCGCACTACATCAGCATATCAGCTGCTAGAAGTTACCAAGTTAATCAGTTTGAAAAGTTTCAATCATCTCATAACAACAATCAAAGCAAAGATCTCCCAGCATCAAAATTAAAGCCAACACACAGCCTAAGAGGAAATGCACATTATAAAAGTAACAAATATTTGTTATTCAGCCTGACAGTGATTTGGTGAGAATGCAATTAAAGAGCAAAGCTGTTAGAGCAGGCTTGCTTACGCTTACCAATTAAAATTATTTTTGACAATACTACAGGACTATAATCAGTCTAATGGCTTTTATGGAATTTCCATCTTTCACAGATTGGTTTAAAATAATAATTATAATTCTCATTTTGAAATAAATATGCAAGGCCCTCATTATATAGTCATGGAGAGCACTCAAATTCTCAGACTTGCGATAGCATTGTGTAATATCTATAAATAATGGATCTGTAGCACAGCACAGAGCCTACATACAGACAATGAGTACATGTGTTTGTTTTTAAGTTGCAACAAGTGCTGCACAGCATATTACATTAATTAGGAGGACCCTACAAAGAACGTGCTACTCAAATCAAATGTTTCCTGACTATCTCAAACATGTGGGGTACTCAAAGTTGCTAAATGTTTTAGCTTAAATGCTCAGAAAAACATTCTGCTACAAATATTCAGTTTGGGATTACTACCTCCATGTCCCTTTCCACACCCTTCTCTCTTGGCAGGTACCAGGCTTACTTTTTTGAAGGCTGTCTGGTAGTCTACAACTACCCTTCCCAATCCACTTTATCGTTTTTGGGCCCAAGGGCTCTCAATTTCCCAAATATTAAAGAATACTAAATGCTTGCTTTTCCACCAGGCTTTGGAACAGTCACCTGCTGCCTCCCAAATTTAAAAAGGTTTTTTTTTTTTTTTTAAGGTGCTGGAAGAGGTAGAAAGCTACACCCTGCAGTGGTGGGAGCATGGGGGTCCCAGAAACTACATTTTCCAGATGGCTTTGGAATGTTAGCCAGAGGAAGTCCAGCTTTACTGTATTTACTCTTCAAAGCCTCAGTGTCATAGTTTCTCTAGCAACTGACATGCCTCTTTCGGTCACAGGTAGATGAATAAGTCAGTGCTTGGGTTGCTGATGGGGAATGTGGTCATTCTCCGACTCATAGTGCAGCATGGGATAATGATGACGTTAATATCTGCATGAAGAGGACCAGAATTAGAAATGACACCTAGCATCACTTCTGACAGTTACAACATTTCGTAAAAGCAGCAAAGAGTCCTGTAGCACCTTATAGACTAACAGACGTTTTGGAGCATGAGCTTTCGTGGGTGAATACCCACTTCGTCGGATGCATGCATGACATTTTGTACAGAAATCTCACTTCATCCACATTGCAGAGGGAAATAGAATCCATTTTTCAGTCCCAAATTTATACAATCAGACCTGGTGATGACCAGTGGGCAGTGCTGGCCAGGAATGAGGCCTGGGCCAGATGCCCATGAGATATGCTGATTAGCCTCTACAACAGAGGAACTGTACAAGAATACAGCTGTGCTAATACGGTCTACCTTCCTTGAATTCCCCTTCAAGAGCCAGATGCTCCACTGATGCAGAGAGAGCTGAACTGAAGAATCCCTTTACCAGTGTAAAGGAACTTTACAAGACTTTTAAAGGAAGAAATGTTTTGTCAATGTCTAACTTGAAGTAAGGAATCTCTCCATTGTCCTATACAATACTGTGGTCTCAGCTCTGTAGATCTGTATTTCTTCCTCCTCCTCCCCAGTCAGGCAGTCACAGTCACTCATGGCCACCATTTCATCACCTTCATCCATTATCAGGGTGCAACAGTGAACATTCCTGAAAGGATCCTCAGTGTGGACCACTGCAGCAGATTCTCGCCAAGCACAGCATGATCCCAGTTAGCTCTGATACATTTAACATATAAATTTAGACAGAAGATCTCCAAGGTTTGCATGTGAAACCCCATGGTTGGGTGCAGAGAGCTTCTGATCCTATTCCTGCCCCTCTAAGTGGACACAATCAGATTGGCTCTTGTCTCCCAAATAATCAGATTCTGGTTAGGCTCCCCAGTGGGGATGGTGAGAGGGCACATCTCTTCCCATGGGGAAGAAGCCACCAGAGCAGATCATCTGGGACTGAGCCAGAGCCTGTGTTGATGGAGAATAGATTGAAGCCCAAGACTGGGAGCAGGAGCCACTTATTGGCCCAACCATCTTTCCAACACTCAAACAGGACTCAATATTCCTTGCCATGAGACAATCCACATGTGGAGAAAAGGAGGGATTTTTTGTGCCAGTCAAAAAATAAGTAAACTCTTAAAATCAACTCTCTTTGGAGCTGCCATGAGGACTGGTGTATTAGAAGCAGTTAAAGCAGGGACTGCTGCACAGGGGGTGGGGGAGAAATGGGTCCCAGCTGGGGCCACACCTCTCCCCAGAACTGTGCAGGAGAGACTCCCACACACACTCTGAGGACACTGAAATCCAAGTGGTATCTCTCTTCCCCCCTGCCATGTGGTCTGGGGAGAAAGATGCAAAGAGGAGCCTACCAAAGATGCCAGCAGCTGGGGGGCAGAAGCAGCCAAAGCGGTGGCTGCTGGTCCTTTGGAAAATTTCCTTCATTTTAACTAGACTTTCTCTGACTTGCACAGATTGGGGGCAGTTTGCTCCAACCACTCCTTCTCCTCCCTCATAATCTCTTCACCTTCACACTTGCTCCTCTTACCCTCTTCTCTCCTGCTTTGCCCCTCACTCCCAGCCAGTACATCCCTCGGCCCATGTCCCTTCCAGCATGGAGCAGCGAACTATGGCCAGTGGGAGCCACGATCGGCTGGACCTGTGGACGCGGCAAGTAAACAAACTGGCCTGGCCCGCCAGGGGCTTTCCCTACACAAGCGGTGTCTTAAGTTTGGGAAACACAGTTCTAGCTGATCCCCTCCTAGTTAAACCCACAAAGAAAGCAAGGAACTAATAAGATGTTTGCTCTGTGTTATTCCCCTTCCCCAACTCTGTGTCTGTCTTGTCTAGTTAGACTGTAAGCTCTTCAGTGCAGGCACTGTTTTTTTGTTCTGTCTATTTGTTTGTCTATTTGTACAATGCCTTGCACAATGGGGTCCCTGTCCATGCCTAGGCCTCCTAGGAACTAAGGTAATACAAATAATAATAAAATAAACTTCAGCAGAGTTGTATGAATAAGGAAAGTTCAGGCATGCTGCTCAAAGGTGCAAAATTAATACAATTAGCAGAATGATAATGCATTTCACTATACAGAATATTATAGCTATATATAGTACATAACCCATCAACCCACACAGATAAAATTCACAAAGTCTTTTTGTGTAGCAGTTGAGGTATTTACACACGTACACCACAACTGACACAAAACCCATAAGAGAAGGGAAATAAAAATTAAGCCAGTTAGTAATCTCTTCCTTCTGCTTCTACACTCACAAGCACACATCTTACCATTACTATAACTACCATATACCACAGATCCCGTACCACAGTTCTGCCCTCTGTTACAGGACTTGGCCCCATCAGGGTGTCTACTGGTGGTCAGCTGTGACACGACAGCCATGTCCTACCTCAATTCCCCTTTTTCTATTCCCAGAGTTGACCAAATTGCCCATTCTTTTCTCCCCACACCTCCAGCAGATCAAATCAGCAGTCATGTCATCTGCCCAGTAAAGGAATGATGTCCTTGTCAGAGTCTAATTAAAGCTCTGTTTCTAGGCATCATTTATTAATATTTGTATAGCCACTGATAGGTCTTTCAAGATGAAACAGTTCACACTCTCCAAAGTAAACCGAATTAATGAGGAAGCAGTTTCCCAGTTCTGTTAGCCCTATCCCAAGCCCTCCATCCCAAGGTCATCTACCTGAGAAGTAATATTCCCTGTTCCATGACTCCTGGGCCCCTATTCCAGGAGCCCTTCCTGGCCTTTCTCCAAGCTTTTAACAAAACTTCTTCGCACCTTCATCTCAGGCTCTTTTGAATGGACTCCCTGCATTATTCCATTCCCCAGGCCTCTTTTGCTTGTGAGCCCTACCCCTACTGAGGTCCTACAGAATCACCCTCTGCTCTTGGGCCTGGTCTGCCCCGGCTGAGTTGGACCTTCGTCCTTACCTAGGAGCACCCCATAAGTCTTCTGCTCAGGTAGGATTTCCCCATTCCAGTTTGACCTGACCCACCAAATCTCTCCTGCTCTTTCTCTGTGCCAGCTCTTCCCCACCAACTCAAAATCTCTCGGTGGTGGGTGGAGGTCTCATTCAGCTCACTACAGGGTCTCCTCAGTTGCTGCTTCTTGCCTGTCCTAGTTGCTGCCTGTGCACCTGGATTTTTAGTAGATAACCGATGTCTTCTAACAGGCCCTATTGGGAGGTGGTCTAATAGTCACAGTTTAACTGGACCCATTCCTTCTCAAAGAGACCTGTCAGCCTGGGACATTCCTTTTCACTTCTCTGTACATACACTTTTACCAGATTATTCCTTCCTATTCTCTCAAACAAAAACAAAACCCTACCAATTATGGTGGATGTTTGGTGTAGTAGTCTGTACTGGGAAAGGCTAGTATGGTAGAGGGGTGTGTGCAGAAAGGTAATGAAAAGAGCAATAGAAAGCTGACATGCAGTGTGGGGGGCACACAATTAAGGTTACAGTGCATGATCTGTAGTTGTGACAATGACAAAGAGGAACAGACTTATTTACTGTAAGATGATTTGACTTTTTGTTTGCTTGTTTTTTGTGGGTTTCTTGCAGAGCTATGAGGAAGCCTGAATGCAGTTGCTAATGGAGAATATTTTAATCTTTCAGCCACTTGACATAAGCACTAGTGCATATGAAACCCACCCTTTTTTTCCCCTTTAAACTTTTTATTAAGGCAATGTTACTATAATACATTAGCAATACTACATTGCTCCATTTTAAGATAAAATATGCCAGAAAAAGTCAGATCCTAATAGAGAATTTTTTATGTGCCCATTCCCCCTCCCAACAGCCAATGACTTCTGAACATCCAGCACACCCTATCAATCAGGCTTCGGTATGCCTGCCCCTGCCCCTCAAATCAATCAGGTTTGTGTGATAAGCATACACTTTCAGTTATAGTCAAAAATAATGGCTACAAGCTATCCAATTTTTTTTAAAACAATACCCATTGTGTGAAACACATTCTAGATCCACCTGTCTATCATGTTTTGCGTAGCTACACAAGTTTTAAGAGATATTAGTCAAAAATAAAAAAAAAATATGAAGAGAAACTGAACAAGAAAACTACATATAAAATTAAAAAGGCATACAACTAACCCTGTGTGAAATTTCATACTGCTTGTCCACATAATTTTAGAGAAGAAACTGACATGCTGAATTTTAAACCCGCTATAGAAGGCAAACCTAACTATGGAGTAGCTGCCAGGTGTCTCCTTAATGTGATATGTACATACAGACATAGGCCTGATACCACAAGCACTTAAAGACATCCAGCAAGATTACTCAGGCATGTTAAGTTAAGCACAAGCACACAGGTGTTCAGGATCAGAGCCATATTTGTTAGTTAAGATAATATTTCAAACATTATTACTGAGGTTAAATACAATTCAGTGTGCACACTACTTTCAAGTGAAGACAAAGTATTTGACCATTGAGAAATGGAGTTACAAATCTAATAGAAAAATGTGGCAAGCTACTGAGAGATGTCTGGAATTACCTCATCTGAGTATTAAAACCTCTAAACTGTAAGACAAGATCTTGGAACAGGGCAGAACGCACATGCAAATAAAGAAATTCCCAGCACAGATTCTCATTGTATGTGGAAAATATGGTTTTGCTTTAGTTTCTTGAGGTCCTGGGCATTAGATTTTTGTTGCTGTACAATATTACGTAATTTATGTTCAGCTGTTATTAAATTTATTTAATTACATGTTATCTAATTCAAGCTGATATTATACTGCTGAACAACAGGATCACCCTGAATATTTTACTTAAACCAAAGAAGGAAATATATATTTGGGGCTGTGTTGTGAATCATAGAGAAAAGCTAATGTGTTGATACGTGAGAAACTTCATATGTTTTGACAAACTGAACAAGCTCCACGGTGCTCATCTCAGTTATATGAATGAGATTTGAAACTCACTCACTCTTGCTGTAACATTTCTGGAGCGTATTAACAGCTCAGGGAGATGAGATGTTTGAACATTAAGTTAATTCTACACTATTTAAAAACAAAGTGGTAATAGGAAACATTCTTGTGCTAATGCTGGTTTTCCAACTTTTCAAGCATGACATTATTAACCACCATACAGTTACTCGTCAGCTAGATAGTAATCTTTGAGACTACAACTCTGTTAAAATCTCTCAAATTCTTTCAGATTCCAGGGTAAATTCCAGAGTAGAATCTTATTAGAGACAGAGACAAGTTGGATGAGATAATATATTTTATTGGACCAACTTTGGTGGTGAGACAAGCTTTAGATCTTACACAGAGCACTTCTTCAGTTCTGGGAAAGGTACTCAGAGCATCTCATTAGACAGTACTCTGATAGTGATATAATCCTTTTATTGCACAAGACTTGAGAGTGTTTTATGTAAGATGTGTTCAATGTATTATTGATGCAACAATTATTGAGACAATTACAGAATTTATATTTGGACACTGTGACCTGATACATGCAGCTGAAAATCCATGGTCTACATTTGGTCCTATACAATTGGGACTCCTAGAGACAGCATAGGTGTGTCAAGAAGAAACACATGGCTAGATAGTGCCTAGCCCTATCATGAAGTTGCATAATGGTGAGGGAAAGGGGTTAGGTGCAGAGCCTTATCTCCCACCTAACACAGCCTAGCAAAAACCAACTGTTGCAAAGAGCAGGGGAGGGCTTCACTTCTGCACTGCCCTGGGCTGTTGCCAGCTATGCAGACTTGAGCATGCGGTCTATGCTATACTCCCAGCTTCTGCCATTGTAGAGTGAAACAATTATCCTCTACTGCCCTATCTCTCCCAAACTGCGCACACACATGCAGTGTAGGATGGAGTGCCATGTTTTACGGTGAATTCCCCAGCTGCTGTTGGTTTGTGTCAGACAGGAACAGTAACCGTATTTACCATTTTTTAAAATAAGAAATTGAATATACACAGTAACATTTTCTTTGTACATGGGAGTAATTTATTTTACTTAGCCTATAAACAAATCAAGTGAAGCTACTTCTATCTTAATGAGCACTAAGAAAGAAAAAAAAATTGAAAAGTAAAATCTAAAAATAGCTACTTAACTGCCCATCCCTCTTCTGACATTTCAGCCAGAAGAAAACAGGCAGCAAACAGGACAACAGCCAATGTGCTTCTTGTTTATATTCGACTGGGATTAGCTGACTGGAAACACCACAACCATTGACAGAGCCCACTCCTGTTTTCAGTAAAAGAGTATTCCCTGAATAAGTGTGTTCCTGAATCTCTCCATTAACCAACCTCTTCATGTCAGTGATCAGAAGCCTCTGCCAATAAGCTTTTTGCTGTAGAGTAGGAGGAGAAGAAATAACAACCCTCCAACTGACATCAGCTTAATGAAGAATCTTCCTTCTCTTTGTAGTTTCTCTCCTCCCACAAATCCTCCTTCCTCTTTACTGAAGTAGCATGAAACTGTCTCAGGGCTCATATTTATTACACATTAAATAGGCTGTACATATATCTCTGATCTCATGTTCTGTGATTTATTAAGAACTCAGCTTCAGAGCATGGGGATATTTATGAATCTAATGCTAGTTAAATCTGCTGGACTGACCTGTCAGTCCTGAGGACTGGATTCCTCTATCTAAAAGAGCTAGAAAATAGTTAGTGGCAGTGCAATGCCTCATATGCGTTCTATCCATCACGGTATTTCAACTGCCTTACAAATCCTGCCAACAGGCTGCATTCCTGACTATCTCTGGACATGAGCAAAGCTCCCGTAGCTCCCACTGGTTGGGAACAGTGAACCACGGCCACTGGGAGCTGCGAGCAGACGTACCTGCGGATGCTCAGGTAAACAAAGCGTCTTGTGGTTCACCAGGGGCTTACCCTGAACAAGCTGCGAACCAAGTTTGGGAACCCCTGTTCTAAAAGATCTTCTCTAGGAATTATCTTGGGGAATTTCTATGGCCTGTATTATATAGAAAGTCAGAGTAGATGATCATAACGGTCTCTTCCGGCCTTGGAATCTATGAATCCTTGTGCTGAAAGAAGTTAGTTCAGCGCTAAGGCTGATGGTTCATTTTCTGTGATATGATTCAGTTCCTGAAGAATTAGATTGAGTTTGCAACTTGTTTGAGCTGCCAGAAGCCATCAGATGTTAGTGACTTTCTGACACAAGGGATGGATGGAGGAATTCAGAGAAATAAGAATTGATCTTGCACTCTGCATCTTCAGTGGTTTTTACAACCAAACTCAAGCCGAGTTTTTAAATGATATTAGATTTTGCTTCCGGGGCTGAGACAGGACCCAGAAGTATCATGAGAAGAAGCAGTTCTTGTGGCTAGGACCAGAAGATACAATGATAGGAGTCTAATGGGAAAACCTTTGCAGAGTGATGCATCTATCTGAACCAAACTAGAACCCCAGACCTACAGAGGCTTTGTCCATGTTTACACACTTTTCCAATCAATCTACCAGAAGCCTAGTTTCAACTAGAGAGTTAGACTGAAAGCTTCCATATCCAATTACCATCCAACAAACCACTAGTATCTGTCCTTTGACAATTTAAAGATTCTATTTCTTATTGATATAGGACAGAGATAGCAGTCTCTTCTTTTGAAAATGAAATTATCAGAAGGGAAATTGCATACAGAACTAGATATATTATAATGTGGTGATTAATTTACATTATAGATCTGATGAAAAAAAGAAAAGGCAGCTCACTTGAGTTTCATGCAAAGACGTGAAAAATCAAAGATATTTAGATAATTCAAAAATTCCTAGATGTCTTAAAAGACTAAACATTTCACAAACTAATAATATGATGGCTCTCTACTCTCTATTATCTCCCCAGCATTTCTTAAGTCATCTTTTGGCAAATGATTTTAACATTCACTTTTCACCTGATAGATCTTCTTGCTTGTACTATTCATTTCAGAGGCATAACTTGTTTTCTTTGCTAAGATTTCATTTCCTCCCATCTCAGAATTTGATGAAATCTATTTCTTAGTTCCTCATCTCCCAGTGAAAGCTGACAAGTATCAGACAAAATGTAGCTGTCCTATATGAAGTAATTCATTTCTGTCAAAGATTAAACATTTTTTTTCTTTGACACAAGATGACTGATATTGTTCCATGAGACCCAAAAAGGAACAAATTTAACCACTTAATTTCTAAGACAGTTTAAGGAAATGCATTTATCCTTAAAATGTATATAGCAGTTGGGTTAAACAGCTGAACAGGATCAAAAACAGAACAATGGAAAATATGGCAGGATATTCTCATTGACTTCAAAAGATGTTTTATTGGGGACTTTTGCTATTACTAGACTTAAGTATTGTAATCAAATGCTTTGCATCTGACCAGATTGGGCTAATAATAATTAAAAAAAAAAAGACATGTTTAAATGATGCCTTCGTGTTGACCAGTGAAACCTGATCTTGGAAAATTTCTTCCCTGTGATCCATACTTTAAAACTTTTATCTGTATCGTGTATTTGTATCTGCTGCTGAACTTATTCCATACCTGATGTTAAGGGGCTCACAAAAAAATAACTTTGCTTCAGGTTTACATGGGATCTTTTATTTTAAGTCATGTTCCCTGTTACAATTGACTGTATTGCCCTATCACTAACTTTGCACTTACTCCAAAAATGCAAGAAAGAAGGTCATTCTTGTAGTATTATTGTGAAATGTGACTTTCCCCAGCACTATTTTCTTTAGTTTAAAATGCCTTTTGTCCTATGAGAACTAAACAGATTGAAATCCCACGGCTTCTGAGAGGTGAGAGGCAAAAGTGTAGATTTTAATTAACTGCCCCAAAAGAATGCTTTCCATTACATGGGTGAGTGTTAAGAGAAATTTCCCAAATGTTTTTTTGATAATCCGGGAATGGGAACACAGAGTCTGCAACCTGCAAACATATGGACAAAACCTCCTTTAAGGCATCAACTCTCTCTGGGTTCTCCATGGGGGGATAGTTGCTTCTGAGCCAATTTCCTGAGCACATATTGAGAACAATAGTTGGCTCAGATGAATGTAAATATATCTTTTAAATTAAATAGTTTGCAAATGATCAATGAGGGTGCCAGGATCAGACCTCAGACTATGGAAATCCTGTGACTTGCTCAAGGGAGGTGGATGTGCCTCCACTGGTGGTTTTGAGAATGGCACCTAAGTCTCGTAGGTGCTGGAACTTAGGGTGCTGGAGGATTGGGTGTGCTGCTGAACTCCCTGGCTTGAAGTGGTTTCCATTCTTTACAGGGTTTACAGTTTGGTTCAATGACTCTTAGCACCTCCACTATACAAATTGTTCCAGAACCCCTGCCCTGAATTAAAAAAATAGTTTGGTCAACCCAAAAATTCATTTTTCAGCAAATAAACTATTCATAAAAAAATTTACCTAGCTCTGGATCTAGTATTAAAAAAGTAAATGTCGCCCCTTCTATATACACGTGTATAACACAAACATTGAGCCCAACTTTACTCACATTCATATTAATGAAAACATTTCTATTACCTTCAACAGGAGCAGGACTGGACCCATTTTGAGCAAATATGAAGCATATAATTTCAAAGAGAGATTCAGTAAGAAATGGATATACAATATGTATTACTTATTTTTTGCATGGAGTTCCTTTTAGGAGTGGTCAAAAGGGCCTAGAACTTGGGACAAGAGTTTTTTCTTATTGCTTAACTCCAAAGTAAATAAATAAATATTCCTAGCAGAAGTACTTTCCCCCCACCCCACCTTGAATTCAGCCAATTATAGCTCATTTTGTTTGAGAAATGTACAATACTCTCACCATTTTACTGAATCAAGAGGCAGACATGAACGTGCTTATATGACTCTGAAACATATCAATAGGACTGAAATTGATACCTACGGTTTTTAAATCAACTATTTTAAAAGATCATTAAAGGATTTATTATAAAAGAAATAGCATTTAAAAATTTAAGATTTATTCTTACATACAGCTAAATAGCTTTTGTGGGTTTCCTTCATTTTTGTTTAAAAGCAGGCTAATGTGTTTATTTTACTCCTATGTACACCTTTCCTTTCTCTTCCCCCTCCTCCACCTGCAACCCCTCCGCAGGTGATAATCCCAGTGAAAGCCAGCAGTCTCTTCCCTGTGGGGCACTACAAAGAATTGTTTTATATTGTTACCAGGAAGATTTGTGACTTTAATTATTTTTGCAATTATTTGCTACAACTCAGCTCTGATTTTATTCTATAATCACAGTTATGGTTGCTGATCAATTATTTGATGCCACTTCAAAACAACTCAACATATCTAAGTTTGGACCTCATGAAACATAATGTTTTATAAGTGCTGTAAGGTTTGGTTTCTGGTAGGAAAACTTCAAAAAAAGCCATAAGCTTTCCCTTAGGGCTCATGTCTCCTTGCAATTTTTCCATAACAATTTAATTAGCAAAGTTATCAAGGGAATATTTTGCAATATTACAATATCTCAGCTACTTTTCAGTTTATTGTAAGCTATTGAGAAATACAATGGATTATCCCCATAGGGAGCTAGATAAAGTTATAGCACTTTTGAAACTTTAAAATTACAGGAAGCACTTTTTGTACTCACAGGTCATTCCAATTATTCACATCTTAAAATCTGATTGAAAGAGACTTGAAGTGACATTAATTTTCTATAAACGTTACTATGCCAAGAGATTCTGCAGCTTTGAGCAACGCTTGGGTTGCCTTTTATTATTACCTGGTCATTTCTGAATCCAATCAAAAAGTCACAAAACATTTTGGTCCAAATTCTGCTCTCACTTGGTATGAAATGCATAGTAAGTCACAGGGGCAGGGGCAGGGGCAGGGCAGAGAGAAACAGCCATAAGAGCATTAAAATGTATTGCAGACTGTGACTTCATTAATTTCTGTGCATTTCCTCTACTGTGCTGGGGAAGACTTCAAAATGGGTATGAATGAGCAGCAGCGGGCAAGGAAATCCAGGAAAGCTGGGGCAGAGGTATAGGGCCTACATGTGAACCCCTATATCAGAACACTCCAGATCTACATCAATTCTAGGGATTCAGTGGGGTTTGATGGCAAACCCCACTCACAATGAAGCAATTTGATGAGGACTCCATGGAATTTTCCCCTTTTCCACTTTACAGGCACTCATAAAGGTTTTCCACTCAGAGGGGGAAATTTCCCAACAAGTATCCGATTTAGATTTTAAGCACTCTAATCCAGAAAATATGTCTTATGTCTTCTGCAAGGTACACAGCACACTTTTGGGTGATATAAAATAAATACATAAAGAATAAGCAAAATACATGTTTCCTCATCAGCATTTTATATATTTTTTTCTGTACTTCATTCTGCCTTGTACAGCATATTCAGAGTACATTATTTAACACTGGTTCCTATTTAAACTTCTGTGATATTGAGACTTAAGGCTTAGCCTACCATGCTATTTTACACACAGACACACACACACAGGGATGCAGATGACAATGTTTGGCTTTTACTTTGTTTATGAAATAATATGGATTTGTAGTTTATTAATTTAGCAGTAGCTACAGTATATGATGCTGAGTTTTCTGCCATTTCTCCCTGTGAATTACGTAGCCTGCCATCTCTCTAAGTTATTAGACAAATAGACTGGAAATGATCATCCAGTTTCTACCTTCTTTGGGTCTGCAAAAAAAGCTATCTCAGTCCCGATATTTTGAAGTTATGTACAGTTTGACAACAAGAGAAGCAAGATTTTTTTTTTAACCTTGTCTGTGGTAGTTGTTTTTTAGAACATCAAGGACAGCTCAACATGAACAGACCTGTAATGTTAGCCAACCTGCCAATCAAGGCACTAATCCTCTAAACATCTCTACTATCAGGAGACAGATACCTGGAAGCTGGTATGTGGGAGATAAAGAGAAAAGTTGGACAGGAAACAGAAAATGTTCAAAAGAAAAACCAGATGCATATGTCCAGCTACTGTTTCTCCCCAAAAATCTAAAATTAATGATACAGGAAGGGTCTGACCTCCACAGATTTAAAAGAAAATCCTTCTTTATTATTAGTTACTTGGTTCAAGCTTCTGTACTTCATCTTCATTAAGAATTTCAAGACAGGATAACACAGTATTAAGGACAGTGGTCATTACAACACTATTTAATTTGAAATAGTAGTGTTTAGTATCTCTGGAAATCAAATTTAAAGTATATTTTAAAGAGTATGTGCAACTTTATACCTTGCTCTTTTAATATCACACCTGAGTGTAGTCGGAACTATAGCAGAGACAGAAACTTGCTATGAAAATTATCTCAATTGCATTACCCTTTAATGTTAGTTGAATATTTTGTTTCATCCACTGAAAAGAAAATGAGGACAAATACATGTTGTACATCAAGTGCTTTACATAGTTCTACTGTTATGTTACACATTATAGCATTAATACAAGAAAATAATTTTTAAATAATTTATTCAATAAATTACACTTCTTTTCTTGAATTGTCTGAAAACAGACATCAGGTTTTCCCCCCTCAAATTTATTTGTGAGCTGAATGATTTCTGCCAGTAAGTCTTGATCTGTGGCATATTCACCGACAGTTCATGGAAATAGTTTGATATTCAAATTTGAGTTGTTTTGACTAGAAACTAGATTACATGGTATGTTTGTGTTCCCTGACTGGGTGAGTAACTCTTAGAATCAGGTTTCTGGTGTGAATACTTGCTTCTGTGAATATTCTTGCAATGTGTGCTTAAAACTGCCTGTTTCACCAAATATTCCTGCCAGTAAAGTCATTTGCTAGAATATTGATAGAAAGTAAATACAGAAGGGGTGTGAACAGCACTGAAGGAAATTCACTGAGAAATCAAATGAATATTCAAAGGGTTGGGTTTTTTGTGTGTGTGTGGAGAATTTACTCAGCTCTAATTGTCACAGCATAAAATAGCTACAATTCACTAAGGCTTGAAGTGGGAACTATCAGATAAAGGTTACTCCACATTCCACATACAATCTCAATATCACCAACCCCATGGGTTCAAAATTCACATTTCAAACCCCTCTCCCTCAAATCATGATACTGGCTTAAAACTCATGAGATATTTCAAAATCATAAATCTGTTTTTTTTTATTTATCTTCTGATGTTTGAGACTTTAGGGATCATATTTTCCAGTTTCTTTCAGAAGCCATGAGGGCTAGAAACTTAGATTATTTTTAAAGAAAAGCTGAGTCCCACATTCACATGATTAACCCTTCTCCCAGCTATCAAGTACTGTGAGGATTAGGATAAAAAATCATGAACACTGCCACAGTCTAAATCCTCAGTTGTGTAACTGGATCCAGGTGGGTGCATATTTGCATAGGTGTAGGAATTTACTACTCAGGCTAGCATGAAGAACCAGGTCCTAAATTATTATTAATTTAAACCTAGATCTCATACTGGAGATTTTTGTCTTCAGTTTAACAACTGTAGATAAGAATGCGTAAGAATTATTTATTTATTTATTTTATTTATTTTAAAGACATTAATTTAGAAAACAGACACACCAAGTAATATCATTGCCATGATAAGAGGAGAAAGTGTGTCAAACCAGAATGAAATTATACAATGCATGTTATTTTATGTATATATAAATGCTACTATGAGCGATCCAGAAACAAAGGCAAAGAGAAATAAAACGCAAAGCTGGACAAGACTCAGTCAGAAAGTAGATACTAATTACAATTGACTAACCAAACCAAGAGTGTCTTGTATTTCAAAGGGGGCTTCCTGGCTAATTCCCAGCTCCATGGGAGTGTCCTGATAAGGCAAAAAGAGTCACAATATGAAAGAGTTTGATAACAACTAGGCTAAGCTAAGCAAACAATTGCCTCCACACAAAGGAAAGGAGCTGGGTTTTCTTCTACCTGCATCACATCACCAGGGATTACTCCGGTTCAAAGCACCCAGACCAGGTGAAATGAATAGACAGAATCACCAGTTGCCCACAGGTGACCCAGTCCTACTCACCCACAGATGTCTGCAATAAAGACAAGCAGCTGTAGTAAATAAATGGGTTTTACTTTTTCCTCACTTCCCCAGAGAATGCACATACTCTGACACAGGGTGCTGCACTCTAGGAGTGCCACTTTATCAACTTTGTTATTTTCTTAAGCTGTTTGGGGTAGTGAATTTCTTTTAATCTTTTCTCTGTGTCTGTATAACATTGAGCACAATAGTACCTCAATCCCAACCAGGGAGGAGGGGACAAATTGGGATTTGAATTTGAATAATATTAAATGATATTCTGTACATTCAATACAGTTCAGGTTTGGATTTTAATAAACCAGTCCCATCAGTGAAATTTGTACAGGTAGTTTTCATTCAGATACTTTAGTGTTTAAATGATCCACATTTAATCTTGGTTTGTGGCTTGACCTCTTTGGTCTCAGTTCTGGAGATGGCTCTTCTGGATTGGAACACAGTCTTTTGCAGGATCGAGGCGTTTCTCCAATGGAATAATATCTAATAGATTCTGAGTCCAGTGATGTTGATTGAGCTTTCCACAATAAAGTAATTCTGAGTTTCACAAGAAGGAGCACTACCTGGACAAAATGCTTTTGATGGGTTTGCTAATATTGTTCTAGACAATAGTGGTAATACACGTGCCCGGAGCCCCCAAGAACAGAGGCTTGTATTGGTAGGGATATCATTTTTTTTGTTGTCATTCCAGCAGTTTTGTTTTGTTTTTTTGCGCTTTGGACAGGTCTCCAGTATGTGGAGTGAAAAAAGTAAATAGAAAATCACTATTTAAATGCATTTCCAGTGCTAACAGAATCTTGAGCTGATTTTCTGGGAGATGTGGTTTATTATAATACATAACACAGTTGTAGACATTGAATTATGTTGGAAAGAAAAAAAAAACATCAGCCCCATCTGTTTAAAATTCTGCCAACAATTTGGAAATAAAACTGGGAAAATGTTTCATTTAAAAACATAACAGATACACTGAGTTGAGTCATGAACTATCAAGTCAATGATAAAGAGAGTAGTATATCAAAATATAAGGTGGCACAACCTACCAAAACACATTTATGAGAAACTAAAAAGCAAGGGGGGAAATTCATGTAATGTGATTATTCCTAATTAGATCTGAGTATCAAAATCAAATTATACAATGAGTATTCACTTCATATCCCCAGAGAAAGCCAGCACAGATCATTTATTCATTCACATCTTTTTCCCCCTTTCTTCTCTTTTTCCTCCTGAATAATCCCCAACCCAATCCTAAACCTCCTGAGGCACCTTCCTATGAATAGGGCACCCTGCAGGCAGGAACATGCTTGGAATAGCTACTAGCTCCTATCAGACTTCTGCCTTGACAGTCTTTTGCAAAAGACATGTGCAGGGGGGAAGGGTGCCTGTAGAGCTCCAGAACTGCTTTTTGTTCCCAGATGTAATGATCCAAACATCAAGTGAGCTTTCCCCATACTCCCAACCTCCCCCAACCCACCAACTAAGACAAAATAATGCAGTCAACATGATCAACAACTGAAAACTTACAGTTATGCTGCTGATCCTGCATGATGCTAAACGCCTTCAGCTCCCACAGGGTGAATAAAAATTGAGGGAGTTCAGCACCACGCAGAAAATGCTCAACATTTCTCAACACTGGTCCTTGAATCAGCAAATTAAGCCTCTGAGCATTAAAGGCTACCTCAGTGAGACAGTGTTCAGCAAAGTATCATCTGAACCCCTTTTTGTCCCTTATAGACACAAGTTCAGCTTCATTCATCTTTTAATAATAGCATGTTATTCTGTAACATCTAGATGTTAAATATAAAAGGGCCTGAAACTCCACTGTCTTGGACTTTGTGTATTTGTCTATCACTGTTGACAGTGCATGCACATTTCTGGTGAATGAGCATTTTACACTCACTTTGCCCAGTTGTCAGAGAGTAAAGAATTAGGCTGCAGGTGTCATGTCTTTAATCATGCAGAAGCTTCTGTGCTCCTTTCTTTTTTCCCTCACTCCCAAACAAGGGAAAACTCAGAAGTGATATTGAAAAGGAGTTTTACAGGAAACAATGTTCAGTATTGTGTGGCAAATTGCCAGCACTATTATGATGGGTCTTGCACTTTCTCTTCTTTGGGGGGGGGCTGGGGTTCAGGGCACCATTTCTTGCCCTTGAATTGGAATATTAACTACCCCACTAGTGTCCTAGAGGAGGGGAGTGGAGAGGGAGGGACCTGGGCCCGCCCTCTACCCCAGGTCCCAGTCCAGGGGCCCTTAGGATAGTGATAAACCGCTTGAACTGATAGTTCCTTCCCCTGGGCTACTTCCCTCTCAGGTGCTCTAATTGGCTTCAGGTGCTCTAATTAATCTATAGCAAACTTTCTTCCCTCTACAGGGAATAAGGCTCCCTTCTAACTCTCTCCTGCTGCCCTCTGGCCATGCTGTATCACAATTTCAATAACACATATTGCCGATCATCCACAGCAGCAAAGCAGTATCACTGAGGGCATCTGTGGAAAACATTGAGACCAGTACACACAGGTCTAATGTGTAAGGCTAGAGCTCTGGTGCACCTTGAAGCCTGGAAGCCTTCAACTCAACATGTGCAGGGAGCAATCGGATTAGACTGAATTTATTTAATAAATTACAGGTGGAATTTAGAACCTGATCCAAGGACCCCCTGAAGTCAATGGGAGTCTTGCCATTTACATTAGTGGATTTTCACATCGGCCCTATAAAGAGGGCTGTCTAGGGTGGTGTGTTTTCATCAGAATAATTAGAGCTTGTGACGCTGTATAAAAAGAAAGATAACTATGTTTACGCTAATGTATCAACACTGTTACAACCACTGATGTTTTGTCCCATACCAGGAAGAGTGACAGAGCAGTGTGAAAGTAACAAATGCACCTACCAGAAAGGGAGGGCAGGCTTGAACTCCTTTGGAAATTTTACCACTAAATAGTGATTTCCATTTGGGAGTACACAATTCACAAGGGAATAAAGGAAAGTTCTACTACCCTCTTTGAACTACTGCAATATCAAATGCAAGAACAAGACACATGGAATAATGGCATTTTGAGCTAAATTCCTTTATACAAATTGAGTTTCCATATGGAATAAGGATGTTAAAAGGAGTTACAGATGTGAGTTTTTAAAAGGAGTTAGTTCAGTATTTTGAGGAGGAAAATATGGGTCACACAGTGAATGTTAAATTTTATTTGAAGGGAATGGGGGAATAGCTCTTACTACCTATAGTTACAGCATGCACTGTCCCACAGATCTTATAGTCCAAGGACTAGATTGTGACCCAGCTAAAGCACTCACAGAGCAGCAGTGCATATAGTGGATAGGAGAGCTACTGCCTTCCCCATACAGGTGCTCAGGGAGTAACCAGAGACTTGGCTCCATGCCTTTAATGTGTGGGCCAGTGAAGCTGAGCCAGTGCACCAGGGAAAGTAATCCACCCCAGCTGTAGGGCTAGCACTGATTACTCTCCCTCTACTGCCCTGGGAGAAAGGGGCAAGAAGTGGGAAACAGATTGTGACTTTCTGACTATTTGCTGCCTCTTGCTCAGGGCTTCTGGCCAACCCACAAATTACTCCTGGACAAGACAGACACAGAGTATTTGCTCAGAGAAAGATGTAGAGGCTGAGAACAATTATGTGACTAGCTCAATGTCACATAGAAAGAATGTAGCAGAGCTGGGTCCCAGTCATAATGGCATAATAATTAAAAGATAAACATTGGCTTCAGAAAGAACTATTCAAAGGGAGTGAATAATGAAATAATATCAACTGAATTTATTGGAAAAATATTGTTGAACTCATCTAGCATGTTACAGTATTAAAGAAATATTATCTAAGTAGCACAAACTTATATGGATGAGGAACGGGGGGAAAAGGATAAAATGAGTTTAGAAGAAGCAAAGCTATCTTTTGCTTACATCAGATAGATGGACTATTACTAACCCAAAGTATACATGAGTTGTTATAAAGTTGTGCTTATATAATGGATGAATTATTTTGTTTAGCTAGTTGTGAAGTAGTTTAAATGTATAACATCACCTATATCATTCAGCTTCCAGTGATTTATTATCCAAATTTCTATCAGCTGCTAACAAAAAAAACCCCATTTTTTCACATTATTTTATAAAAGTCATCTCCTTCACATACAAAAGCTGTTTAGCTTCTAAAAGGAAGGGGCGGGAAAAAGATAGCAGGGGGCTTTCAGAATGGAATGGTACCTCTAGAAACATTTTATAGCAAAGAGAACAAGAGGAGCCAGATAGAGTTCCTCCTTCATCAATCTTTGTCTCCAGCTGCTGTGTAATCTATATGAACAGGGGTGGGGAGATTGTCTCTCGGCATGTGCTAGGTTACTCAAAGAAAAACAGAACTTCTTGTGCCTTAACCTCTGTTATGCAGAATGTTTTCTTTTTAATCCACATACTCTTGGCACATGCCTTGGGGTGCAATTATTTGATATGAGACTGGTTAGAATTTTATTAAAGATTAGTAGTTCTTATTCAGAATGTAATAACAACAAAAGGGAAATAGAAGAGAGTTGGCTAATTTTGTCTAACATATTAATATATTACAAATATTTAAAAGAATGTGACAGGATGTTGATAAAAATATTTGATTTTAATTTAACTGTTTTGTTTTTAATTACTATTCTGGTATTCTCTAGAATATTAGAAAGAAAAAGAAGGGAAAGGAATGTGAAGATATGGGACTTGGATTCAGGAGAACAGGGTTCAGTTGCTGGCTCTGCCCCCAGACTCCTGTTTGACCTTGGGCAAGTCACCTAAGTCTTGATCTAAAGACTTTGGATCCCTTCCTCACAAATTCTGTGTGCTACTTCTGCAGCCTCACTGTCCATGACACCTCACAACCACCCTTTGAGGTATTGCTGGAAAGAAGAAAATAGGCATCTTTGCAGTGGCTCCCATGGGTTTCGGATGATGGTGACTTTTGTTAATAATAATCATGTTTATTATGGTATTGCCTAAGGGCCAATCAAAAGCGGGGCCCCATTGTTCTAGGCATTCCACAAACACAGAGCAGCAGATGGTCCCTTCTCCAAAAAGCTTGCAATCCAAATAGACCAGACAGATACAGGATGAGGGGAGGGATATAACACACATGTAGGTCCCTAATCTAAGTGGAGGAAGTTCAGCACCCATGAGGAAGCACTCACAGGCTCAGGGCCAATGGGAGAATTGTCACTATTATTTATGGGGCTGTGGTAGCACAAAAAGAATAATAAGGACTTTCCAAACACAGTCCATGCCCCAGAAACTGTAAAACCTAAAAAGCCTCAAAGTGTGACTGTTACACATGGCTGCACAGTGAGTTCCTGAAGAGCAGACCTTGAGACTTTGTGGTCCTTCTGTTTCTGCTGAATGTTATTCTCTGATCAGGGCACTAGCAGATCGTGCAACATGAACCAGGTCATATTTGCTCTGAACTTGTGGCACAACAGAGAGGAATGACTGAAAGAGATATCATACATAATAAAATGAATGAAAATATCTCACTCAAAATATTGCTTCGGACTAAATAAAAGGCAGCTAGGATAAAAGGAATTAATTGAAAAGTGCACCTGATGGGAGTGAGCTCATAGAAGTATCTGAATTATAATTTTAATTTAAAATTACAATAGCTTCCAATAATGTGCTAGGAACTTTCCAAATGTAGCTGAAGAGGTTGTCCCTGCCATGAAGAAGGTGGAATCTAAACACATATAGACAGAACCTGGGTGGGGAACAGGGTTATGATATATAAGCAAATTGATCGGGATGATGAAAGGCTCTTGTCTTGTTAAATTCACTACACTTACCTTCCCCACCCTGCTAATGCAATTCATCTCCTTCTCATCTTTCTCTCATGCCATTCCCTAACTTCAATTCGAATTTGTCCTTACACTCTTTCCTCCCTACACACAGGAGAGCAGTTCATCCATGAGAGAGATGAGAAAATGACATAGGCACCAATCCTGCAAGCACTTACACACTGAATAGTCTTACTACGCTACATGGACCCACTCATGTGCATGAAGTTACATATGTGAAGATGTGTGTGCGGAACTGGGCCTTTTGCAAGCTGATCTTTGTACACATTGCAGAAGCAGTGGCTCCTCAGGAAATATTGAAATGATTGTCTTGTGGATAGGCTCAGAAAGGGAGTTCTGTGCATAAGGGAAGGCTTCTAGATAGATGATGGAGTAGTACAAACAGGGAGATGATTCTGGCTTCATTAACGGAGAGTACAGGGATTAGAGGTATTTGACAAGACATAAGGCCAGATAAGTGTGTGTGAGGGTGGGTGTCAGAGGGACCTTGAAGATAAGGGGAGGGAACTTGAGCTATACATGGTGAAGGATAGGGAGCTATTGGAGAGATTCAAAGAAAGAAGTGGGTTTAATCAGAAAAGAACTAACTGACCAACAATGAAGTTAATCATAGCATTGTGTTTTGTATGAATAGGAGTGATACAAAGGTCAGGGAGGAGGAAGTTACAATAATTAAGACAGGCAGTGATGTAGGCCTAGATGAGCATTGTAGCAGTGCAGATGCAGCTGTAAGGTAAGAACCAAAAAATGTATGTGAAAAAGCAGTAAATTTTGACCACTGCCTTGGTGAGTAGAAGAAGGAAGTCAATGACCCCGAGGTTACAACCAGAGTGACAGAGTCTGATGGTATGTGCAGCTATGAGAAAGGCAACATAAGGACGTGTAGAGGGTTCACATAATAGTCTGAATTCTGTAAGAGTCATCCCAATCAGTCGGGGTGGATTGTATCACAAAATCACAGTTTGTGAGGCAGGACTAGATGACTGTCTTATGCATAGTTGCCTTGTGAATCCCCTAATAGCCAACCTATCAACTTTCTGGTCTTTTCTGTTTCTGCTGAATGCTATTCCCTGCTAGACTGATCAGGGCAATAACAGATCATGAAACACAGAACCAGGCCATGTTTGATTTGAAGACAACACCAAGAAAAGATGAAATACTATACAAAATAAAAAAGTATGCATTTCTCACCAAAAATGAAGTCAAAGCTGTTCAGTATAAGAAAATCTGATGAAGATGTGTCATTCTGCATATTTTCTATTTGCTAGGACAAACATTTTAGTCTCAGAGTTAAGTAGCTTCACAATCTGAAAACACTTCTTTTTGATCAGAAGAGCTAGGCTGACTTTTTCACAGGTACATAATATACCTTTCTCTGTTATCTTTATTAATATTGTGATCCTTTTTTCTTTACCTTGGGAAGGGGAACCTCTACAAGTCTTGCAAATCCAATCACACTACCTTAGCTCTTATACCTACTTTAACCAGACAGTCTGAGGACTCAATATTTGGTCTGTCAATGGTAATTGCTCTAAACTTTACCCAAAAGATTACATGCCACCACCCTTCCTGGGCAAGATCAAATGAACTTTATGGAGCCTCGCTCCACCACTTCTATATTAGCCTCAGAGGTCAGTAAAAAAAATCATACAAGACAAACTCTTCCTCACAGACTTTATGTGCTCCCTCCACAGCCTCACAGTATATTATGCCTCCCAATATCCCTCTGAGGTAATGCAGGAAAGAAAGATGTAGATATTACAGTAATGCATCTTTCTCTCGTGTGGAATACAGCAACTATTTAACAACACACATCAGCAAGAGAAGAAAAATTGAAACTGAAATTGCAGGGGAAATTATAAGGAATTGGAATGTAATTACTTGATCTGGAGTTTGGGAAAAATATCAGAGCACTCAACCCTTCTCGTACAAAATGGTTCAGGGGATTATTAATTGCAATCAGGCCTTAGTTTTATTTCTCATCTTGAAGGTGGCACCTCCCATATCACATTGGACCATTGCTTAAGTATAGATTGGATTGAAGTGTGTCATCTAGACCTGTGTTTAAGGCACTGGACTGGGACTGAGATCTGGATTCTCTTCTTGGCACTGTTCTAGAATTCCTGTGTGACTTTGGTCAAGTCTCTGTATCTCAGTTGTGTATAAAACAAGAATGATAATATTCCCTGCCTGGTAGGAATGTCATTGGGATAAATCCACTAGTCTTTGTGAGATGCGCAGTGACTTACTTTATGTTCACCATGTACAAGCTTCTAAAATTAATAAAAAAATATGCACTGCTTCTTGAGCACTAGAGTTTTCTTTGAGGTCTCCCATCCAAGTAGTGCTGAATCAACCTATGCCTGCCTATCTTGGGCAAAATCATGGTCTCGATGAAATCTATTGCAAAACTTCTATTGAGTTCACTGAGAACAAGGATCTGGTCCATTATGAGGTTCACTGGGCTCACAGCATAAAGTGATGTGACTACAGTAGAACCTCAGAGATATGAACACCAGAGTTATGAACTGACTGGTCAAGCACACCTCATTTGGAACCAGAAGTACACAATCAGGCAGTAGCAGAGACAAAAAAAAGAAAAAAAAAGAAAAAGCAAATACAGTACAGTAATATGTTAAATATAAACTACTAAAGAGCAAATGGAAAGTTAAAAAAAGATTTTACAAGGTAAGGAAACTGTGTGCTTGTTTAATTTAAAGTAAGATGGTTAAAAGCAGCATTTTTCTAATAGAACTCATAGACTATCAGGGTTGGAAGGGACCTCAGGAGATCAATTAGTCCATCCCCTTGCTCAAAGCAGGCCCAATCCCTACATAGATTTTTGCCCAAATCTCTAAATGGCCCCCTCAAGAATTGAACTTACAATGCTGGGTTTAGCAGGCCAATACTCAAACCACTGAGCTATCCTCCCCCCATAGTAAAGTTTCAAAACTGTATTAAGTCAATGTTTAGTTGCAAAGTTTTCAAAGAACCACATTTTTTTTTTTTAGTTACAAACATTTCAGAGTTACAAACAACCTCCGTTCCTAAGATGTTTGTAATTCTGAAGTTCTACTGTACTGGTAACATGGTAAGTGCAGTTTTGTCTTAGACAAAGATAAATTTCTCTGCCTGTGCTCATAACTTAAACCATTATTGGCTTAAGTAAATTTTGGGGCTTTGAAGATTCCAATATCTTAATTTTATACATAGAATGAAGAGAAATTATGTCTATAATCATGTATTTATAGATGGTATAGTAAACAGCAATGCATGTCAGGATCACATTGGGCTAGAGAATTCAACCTTTAATCCCACTGAGTAGACTCAGTGAAGTCAACAGGACTGCTGGTGTAAATGCTCACCAATGTAAGAGTTTGCATAATCTAACTCATTAATATTAACATAGAGTGTAACTTTTCTTCACTATGAGAGAACAGAGTTAATACTATATTGAATATATAAAACAAAAATGAACATCAAGAAAGAACTTAACTGTGAGTTCTCATTTGAGTCTCTATATCCATCAGAGATAATTATTTACTAGAGATTGGCCCAAATTGTGAAGTTTGGATCTGGATTTGAACTGTCTCAATGTTCTCTGTTAAATACATTTCTGACAATACCATCTGGAGGTTATGCCAAGATTTTCAAAAGTGATTAGTGACTTTGGATGCCCATCTAGAGATGCCATAAAGGGGCTGGATTTTCAGAGAGAGCTGAGTGTACATCTTTTTTTAAATCAGCTCCTTTAGTTATCTCTAGTTGGGTATCTAGAAATCAAGGTACCCAAAATCATTAATCACTTTTGAAAATCTTGGCCTCACAGTACTGAGATCTTGTTAATCATACCACAAATATAGTACTTATCGCAAGAGCTAGAATACATCTTTACTTTACCACTGTGAAATGTATTTAAAAAGGATGAGCAACAAATGTGCAGACAGGAGGTCATATTCATATGGACACAGAAAAGCAGAGATATAGTACAAAACTTCTCCAACATATTTTTAATGAGAAAAGAAATCATACCTCTGAATTTAGCAACGAGAGGTAGAGGGGAGTCCATCTTCCAGTTATGTTATAGAAGATAATATAGTCTATAGATATAGTCTATATTCTCTTTGGAGATGATAATGCCCATAGAAGGATTATTATACATTTTGTCAGGACTGAATTTGAACTAGGTTCCAGAGATTAAAGGCGATGGACAAATCTGTTGAGATACCAGGTCCACTATTCTGCTGGTTTACAGGAGTCCTATTAACTCAGTGATAGAGTGGCCAAAAGATAAGATAGCAGACTGCTGGAAATACTGGACAAAATTAGTATTTTAGATAAGATATTTCTTAACCATGTTATTCTTAACCATGTACTGTATACACAGGAAGTACAGAAGGGAGGGTAGTAAATTCTCCTTCTCCCTGTTCTTGTGTCCTTGGTTTTTCAGCCTTCTAAAGTGCATCTGTACCTGCCATTGAGCCATCTTTTCCCATGCCATGCTGAACTGGCATTGTCAGAAACACTGCTGTCTTTGACAAGATTCTGGATAACAAAACTATATAACAAAGAGTATGTAATCAGCAAACTTAAACAAGATTTCATAATTCAATACATTTCATTTCATGTGACCTATATACTTTTGTGCTATTGACTTTCTACTTTCTTGAAATTTTAGCACATGACTCCCCAAGAGACAGACAGAAAGCCTGATCCAAAGCACGTTGAAGTAATTAGAAAGACTCCCATTGACTTTAGTGGACTTCAGAATGCATTAGCCACCTTGAAACCAGAATGCAGATTTTATGTCCCCTTTGTTCTCAGTGGAAGTCCTGGAATTAGAGGTGTGAGACAGTAACACCAGCTGATTTTGAAATTTCATTGTTTTGTTCTAAGTCATTTTACCACCTAGAAATTTCCTTCCTTCTTTCTTCCTTCCATGGATATTTTCACATCAGAAACATTCAGTGTTTGGGCCAGATACTCAGCTTGTAGCTCTACTGATGCTGATAGACGGATGCTGACTTGCACAAGCTATGGACCTAGTTCCTGGAACGGTGCATGTTTCTCATGCCAAGAGATTTTTCTCAGACAGAGATCTGGAAATTCAAATTCTGAACAGGTTCTCATTCATTCAAAACCACAACATTTTCACTCCGAAATGACCCTTTCTTAAAATGAAAACCCCGAAACTGATGCAGGTGCTAAAAAAAGACTAATATAATTCTGCGGTGTATTAAGAGGAGTGGTGGATGTAAGACATGATAGGTAATTGTCATGCCTTACTTGGCACTGGTGAGGCCACAACTGGAGGCCAATTCTGGACACCACACTTTTGGAAAGATGTGGACAAACAGGAGAGAGTCCAGAGAGAGCAAATGATAAAAAAAATTAGAAAACTTGACCTATGAGGAAAGGTTAATAAAACTGGACATTTTGAGTCTTGAGGAAAGAAGACTTAGGGGGGACTTGCTAACAGTCTTCAAATATATTAATGTCTGTTTATAAAGAGGATGGGGTTCAATTAATTGTTCATCACAATCACTGAATCTAGGACAAGACATAATGAACTTAATCTGCAGCAAGGGAGATTTTAGGTTCGATATTAGGAAACTTTCTGACTGTAAGAGTGGTTAAGTTCTGGAACACATCTCCAAGGGAGGTTGTGGAATCCCCATCACTGAAGGTTTTTAAGAACATGTTGGACAAATACTTGTCAGGGATGATATAGGTTTACTTTGGCCTGCATCAGCGCAGGGGGCTGGACTTGATGATCTCTCAAGATCCTTTCTGTCGTTTGTTTCTGTGACCCTATGATTCTATGAAGAATGTAGCAATTAAAAATCCTGATCTATTTTCAAAATTCAAAATGAAGTGTTAAACTTTTAATTTCTGACATTTCTAATTTTGTTTCTATTAGCCTCCTGCCACTCCTTCACACACACATCTCTGCCTGGAGCTCATAAAATCTTAACACAATATTTTCTCCTGTAGAGAACAACAGACCTTTTAAGGCCAAAATCTTGTCAAAATTATGCATGTGCTTAACTTTTTGCAATCTGAACAGTATCATTGAACACAACCGTCCATACAGATTTGCAGTACAGAAGTGTACAGAATCAGAAGCAAAAATAGGCAACTCCAGTGGCTTAATAAGAAGAATGTGACTTCAAAGAGAATTTTGCCTGAGTAAAGACTTCAGGGTTTTGCCCTGCACACTTCCTCCTGGATAAGAATAAGAATTACAGGTGTATCAAGTTGGTCACACCATTTTGAATTTCAATGAAAGGCAACAAGTCAACATTTTGGCAAAAATTGTCACTTGTTTTTTGATCAGCTCTAGTAGTAAGTAACAATGATATACTTATGGTACATCTATCTCATGACATCAGAAATAACTCAAAGAGTTTGACATCACAAATCCAAGATGACATTTCCTGGTTTTACAATCCCGCATATTAGATTTTTTCCTCTTTTTTTTTATATTTGTCCCGTTTCAGAAAGATGTGTGTGCAACTGTGATAAACTCACACAAAAATGATCAGTTGGATTCTCATGAGTCAGTTAATCCTGAAGTTGCCATGTCTACATATGTTAATTGCAGACATTCATACACTAATCACCTGCATGGAACTGCACATGCACACATCTGAGAATCTGGGCCATAAAAATACAAAGATGTGTGTTTCAAACACAATGCATAGGTTTAAAAAAATTGCACTATTATCAAATCAATAATACATCATGTTGAATATGATGTTGCATCAGAACTAATATTCCTTTTCTACATGACCTACCGAGAATTTTCAGAAAATATCTATTAATATAAAGGAGGATTTTGGTCTCAGATTTAGTTTGACAGATTTGATATTCTTTTGTCTTTTTTCTCCTTTAATAACAATACAGAAATCAGGACTAGCATTGGTGCTGGGGCATGCAAAAGATCAAATAAGCTGTGTGTATGTAAGACATACTTTTAATTATTTTTTATTCACAGTAACTGGTAACTTACGTTATTGATGCTGAAAACATTGAAGGATTTCCCTTAGGAAATCAGTGTGCTTTTTCCCCCCTCTATGTTTCTGAGGCATTAATTTAATATTACTTCTTAAAGTACTTTTAAAGAATTGCAGCACTACATTGCACACTGAATCACTTTCTTGGAAAATGCTTTCAGAGCTATACCCAGGTACAATTTTTATGTATGTATTTATTTATCTTTACTTTCAAAGGTGGAGTAACACTTAGTCCCTGGAAGCTTCTTTGCTATATAAAAAAATATCAATATCAGTTTGTTTTTAAGACTGTCACTCTAGAAAGACAAGAATAGCATAGCCAATCAGAGAAGGATATTTCAGAAGCCAGAAATAACTGGTTACTCCTAATTGTTACATTTTTAAGAGGCACTGCTCTTTCCTTAGATCATGCTGGGCATCACTTGGAATTGCTAGAGAAACATTTTATTACTCATTAATTATTATTCTTTTCAGAAGCATGTTCTTGGCATTTTTTTGTTTGTTTGTTTTATAGTTTTCTTGAAAACCTTCCCAGGTTCCATCTCTCCCTCCCACAACCATTATGTGTGATTTAAAAGAAATTATGTAAGCTGGGTCTCTGACTAAAAAAATAACCACACAGGATGTGACCAATGCTGGTTTCAAGTTGCTAATGAATCTTGCCGTTTTAAGCTTATTCCAAAGAAAAGAAGGTTTCACAAATCGTTTAAAATATAAAAACTATGTTTTTTACCTCAAGAACCATAATTGCCATGCATTTACTGTTGATAACCTATTACTACAGGGTGCTTACTCTAGATAATTCTGTACAGAACAGTGGATATTGATGCTGTTTAGAAGGGGCACAAAAATCATCTGTCACTTGAAATACTCATTTGGGAAACCTCCTACACTAATAAAATCCTGAAATGTAGTGATAAAAACCAGAAATATTCTCTTCCCCTTAAATTACAGAATTCAGTAAGTTTAAAGGTCTAAATAGCCCAGAAAGACAGTCTGATGGATAGCATAGCCAGTAGCTTTCTTGTGTCATATGATAGGCAAGGTTCTGTGTTGATGAATTCAGGTTATGTTATACTTTAAGTGGCAATTTTGGAAAACTTTTCTTGTTACCTCACAGTAACTTGCAGTAAATCAATGTAAATTCTATTACTTACAATGCATCATCCCACTCCAATAACTGGAAACCAGACTTGACTCTGTGCCTGTCTATATGTCTGTGCATACAGAAAAATGATGAAAACTGGCAGCTCCATCACATATGTACTGAGCATTCAGACCTGGTAACTCTGAGAGATAAGTCTTCAAGAACCCAAGGCTTAGAAATCATTTTGTTTTACAGGAAATTAATAAGTAATCAAATATAAAGAATCTGATGGAAAATAAAAGACATACACAAGTCTAAATTCACTGATTCCTATAAAATATTAGTCAAATGCACTGCAGCTAAAAGCAGACTGAAAATTATAGTTATTTGAGGCATAAATTTGGCCCATTATCTTTTTCACACTCTATGTATTTATGTAATATACATTTGTAATCTTATATGGGCTAAGGTTATATGCATATTTATAAGCACACACACAAATGTATATACATACTTACATATTCACATATATACATATCTGAATATATGTGTGTCTATACACACACACACACACACACACACACACACACAATGAAAAGAGATTCATGCCTTAAGTTTCCTAAGATAAATTACTTACAGTTTTGGGTTCAAACTATCAATTTCTTCCCCTACCATGCTCACATTTATGTCTTTTTAACTCTACAGGAAAAGCATTAAAGATAAGATGAAAATAAATTTGTATTCTATATTACAATAAATGTGAATATCAAAAGATTCTTCCATGTTGTGTGACTGCTGGCATTTGTAAAGAGTGAGAGAACCCTGGAATATAAAAAAGCCAAAACACAGATTTTTTTTTTCCAATCAATTCTAGCAAAACAAAAAGCACCATATACGAATAGCAAGAAGGTCTAGGGTGGGTTGACAGCTAAAGCCTATTTCCTTAATTGAAACAGACATTTCTAGTATCACTTGAGAAAGAGGTTGATATGAAAGACTGACAGATTCAGTCCTGCTCTTTAAACTCTAGTTGCTTGCATTCTATGTACAGTATAAAAGTATGCAAAGAAAGAAAGAAAGATGTCCTTACTGAGTGCTGATTTTATTGAATTATATATTTAGGCTGACATGAGACAGAAGACAATAAAATCACTAGAGCTGAATGAGTAGGTGATTTTCAGTTCAATGGCCAAAATGAAAAATCCAAAAATAAAACTCTTTGGATCAACCTGAAACAACAATTATTCAGTTTTTCTCTAGGAAATGAAAAAACATTTTTTTTTTTAGTTTAGGTTATAATAAATGTTACACATATTTGTTTGTGTGCTTATAACTATGCATATAACCTTAGCCCATATAAGATTACAAATGTATATCACATAAATACATAGAGTGTGAAAGAGATAATGGGCCAAGTTTATGCCTCGAGTAACTATAGTTTTCAGTCTGCTTTTAGCTTCAGTGCATTTGACCTAATAAATGTTTCATTTGATTTGAAATTAATTTTTGTTAGTTTTCAGGGTTTTTTTTACCTCCCTCTCTCCTTTTTGGTAAAATAGCTAAATTAAATATCACTTTAAATGAAAAGTCAAAATGGCTCATTTACATTTTTTTGGAATTTTGGAATTTCTGCAGTTTTATTCAGATGAAACTACTAATCAAATATTACCCAAATTCACTTATGGTTATGTTTCACTGAAACATGTATTTCTCCATGAATAAACTATTTGCCAACAAACATTTCCCTGCTCTACAAATAACATCAACTATACTCCTGGGGCCAATGCTCCAATGAGATGCATGGTGACATCACATGTCAAATATAATTTGATCAGAAAAACTGATTAAAAAGTTGTAAAGTTGCATTCATTTACCACAAGGTATGTGTGCAAAATGAGTGAAATTTATATGCCATTGGTGAAGTATAGCAAGGAAAGCTACTAACTGGATAGGAAAGCTGCCCTCAAACTCTATCTCACACTTTCCTATCAACATTTTATACACCACCACAATTTCTGCCCCCCAAACATGTCATTTACACTCATTTTACACAACCCACTGAATACACAATAGGTGGACATCACAGTACTTTACCCCTTACACATTTTCTGATCAATTTATGGTGAACAGCTACCCTATTCATGTCACCAATTAATTTGCCCCAGAGTTTTCCATTGGAATTGTATTAGCTTACATCAGATGTAGATTTTGCTCAAGATGCACAAGTTCCCAATGTATCGTATCCATCCTTTCCCTCTAACCATGCACTCGTTACAAAGCCTAACCTACCACTTCCTTCTGTACAAGGAGGCTTGTGCTGCAACAGTAAAAAATCAAAGGGGTAGAAAAGGCCCTGCAAAACCCTGTCCTTCTAAATGGCACCAAATACTTATTAGCCTTGTAAATCCAATTTATGTATCATCTCTGAACATGAATTTTAATATAAATATATATAAACACAAATCTAACATTTTGCAAGCCACCCGCACACCAAAAAAAAAAAAAATGGCTTCCAGGTGATAATTGTCTTAGACAAAATACTATCCAGAAGCTATGAAACTTCATTAACATCAGATGGTGGTTAGAGCTGGACAGGAACCAGATTTTCCATTTTGTGGGAAATTCCACGATTTAAAAAAAAATCCAAAATGGAACAAAAATAATATCAAAATTTCCTGTGAAACAAAATTCCAATTAATTGTCATTTCAGGTGCATCAAAACATTTTGTTCCGATTTTGACTTTTTAAAAATATTTTAATGTAAAAACCTATGAATGTGGTTTTGAAAAGTCACTGACTAGTCATTTAATTATGAAAAACTGAAACATTTCCTTCAGAAAATGTTGTAATGGCACATTATCAAAACACTTCATTTCATTTTTTCAAATTAAATTTTGTCTAAATTGACATTTTTAAAATAAAGACAATTAAAACAAAAGTGGAATTTTTCATTGAAAAAAATGTTGGACCCAAAATTTTCAACCCTCCCTTGTGATGGTAGCTTGTAGAGCTTAATTTAATTATGAAAGTAACACCTGTTCAATGTTGTTGTATGATGTATATCAAGACTTAAACTTCACACAAGATATAAATATCACTGAAGTCGCCCCTTAAGCTTTTTTTTTTTTTAACACATTCGGTTGTTTAACATATGAGGCTGGCACAGCTGGAGAAAGCTTTAAATCTACTAAACCTATTTAGATGTGCCAATTGTTAAACGTATTTCTGGAAAACGGAATCCATGTTTCCTATTTACAAGCAATTAGAACCCAGCACACATGTAAGTACATACATTCAAACACAATTTTTTTCTTTTGGAAGAAAACAAATAGCTGAAAAATTAGAGTTGGAACCAAGACACACAGAGCTTAACTTTCTCATAGTTTACAGGTTTGGGGCCTATCCTTTTGTATTAATCAAATCATGCTTCTTAATCAATAGGTCTATGTCTCACAAAATATTTTTTTACTTTTAAATGTACACATTTTGCCATATTGTGTGTATGTTACATATGACTGTATTATGTGAAAATAGCACAGTTGCTAAATTGTAAAAGTAAATGTCAATTGGAAGAGACAGTATTTGATCTGAATCATTTGTGGACAGTTTGCCCTTTGGATAAGCAGGTACTCTAATTATGAAATTCTGGAGAATGCTTTGCATATCCCATGCTTTGCTATACACAATTTTCAAATGCTTGGTAGTAGGTAGATGGAAAGTAAAGAAGGAAAAACTGCTTTACTGTGTTTGGGCCCTAATATCTGATATCAAAGTTATCTAATGGCCCAGCTGCAGGGAATGCAGCTTGATAAAATATTGTTTAGCCAATCATCTCACTTTCCTGTTAATTAAAGAATCAATGCAGATACTGTATGCCAAACCCTAGCTATTGTTTCATAGGTGCACATAGCTTGGGAAAGAGGCTTTAAAGAATATCTTTCCCCCAGTAGCACTTGCACAGAAGCAAAGTCAGATATCTAAATGATACCTGCTTAAGAGGACCCACATGGAGGAAAGAAACAGCAGTCTGTGTTATCATTAAGTTGTTTCTCCTCCCTTCCACACATACATCCCTCACCAACCTTAAATCTAGCTTAAGAGGGTGTCTGGAAATTCCCATGGGTTAGGTGGATGCCGGGTGGCATAAAGCTGGTATAGTCTTAAAGTAGTTAATCATGCCAGTGCTGTGCTACTCTCACTCATAGCCCCATCATAGGCAGCACCAAAGCACATTGCACTGCATCAGACCCAAACTAGAGCACTGACCTTTGGGGATGCTGCATGTAGGAATAAGTTAGAGTATCCAAATGCTAGGAATCAGGGGAGCACAAATGTGGCATAAACATAAAGCACCTTTTCCCCTCAGGCTCATTGGGTCCTGTGTGGAGCATAGCTTGGCAAGAACAGAGGATCAAGGCAGTTTGGGCCATGCTAATTAAATAAATCCACACCTCAAAAGTATTAACAACTACAAGGCCAAAGGGTAAACAGGTATAGCTCTTTGTGATCACAAAACCTGCCAGCACGTATTCCTGACTCAAAGAATACAAACATAATTGTTTTTTTTTTTTTTTATTTTAGTAGGGGCACATTTCATTTGGGAAAAAAAGTAACATCACATCAGAAAGATATTATTCTTTATATATTAAATCTTTAAGATTGTTCCTTATTTTTTATTCTATATTTAGTTTATGAGGACCCTGTAGGAGTCTAAATCCTGAATCAGTTTTTATGAAACTGGCTACATCAAACAGAGCTGCTCTCAGTGGGCAGATTATTTGAAACTGCCAGAAGAGAGACAACTCATGTTAGAAATGCTTGCATTTTAGCCAACTGTTTTTTCCCCATTTGACAACCACTAAGTTGTAAAATCTTTAAAACTTCACTCTGATCTAGGAAGGGAAAAGCCATTAGGTATATTTTTTATGTATTTTTGTTAAAGTCTGGAAGTTGCACAACCTGTGTCTCCTGAAGCAGCAAAAACTGTGCAAAACAAAGGAACACAGGATTAAGCAAACCAGATTACACCGCTGGTCCATCTTGCACAGTATGCTGCCTTCAGCATTAGCTAGTACTGTACCTAAGGTTCAGAGGAATGCTGAAATATGCACTTGGAGGCAGGAATTTGTTTCTGACTCACAGCTAGATATAGGCTAGGACATGAATTACAAGATTTGATTACCCGCATCTTTACTTTTTTTTTTTAAATCTTTTTCTTTTATCTTGCATAGCTACAGCTGTTATCAGTGGCCATACAATTATCCAATCCATTTCAGTTACAGCATGGGCTTGATTCTGATCTCATTCTGTATTTTATATCAATGTAGGTTCACTCCTGACAACAAAGTTAATCTCAATTTACATCTTTGTGTTTTCAGAATCAGACCCTATATCTCCTGGAATCCTTGGAATCCAATTAAAAAGCTTGCTCTTTTTTACTCCCTTATAAAACACTATCCAGCATCACTATCGTTTCATAGCAACATTATTTCTCAGTCTGGATGAGTTTGATTTTAGATTAAGGGGGGAAACAAAAGAAAAGGGAACAAAAGTAAACTGTCCATAAGTGATTACTCTGTGCCTGCACTCTGTAACAACAGCCATCTGGAACTAAACACTATTCTCAGTTGTCTCATTTTCACAGAATGAAAATTGGTGAACTTATCTGAAATATAAAGGTGTAGTAAACAAGAAAGAGAGATATAGCAGGTATATAGCAGGTCTATATACAGCATAAATTAATATTGAAAATTCCCATTTTGGCTATAGCATGGAAGGTTTCTAAGCAAATAACACACTTTATTGATTCATTACCTCAATGGATAGGAAATTTAGTTTGTATTTAGTATCTCTGCTTTTATTTATTTGAGTATAGCTGTCCATCCATAGCACTAGTGCACACTTGGTCTTATCCTGTATTCTTTGCATACCTACTACTTCCATTGAAGTCAATGCACCAAGATTGTTGTTTGGGGCTTTCTGAATAACCCATATGCTTGTAGTGTCATGCTACATTATTGGGACGGAATAACCCCTAACGAATATCAACATTCTTAGGCTTCCCATTATGTTATGCACAAACCAAGATAACTTGTTTGATTTCTTGCACATGTGGACAGCAACAGATAAGACTAAAACTGCTTTTGGTACAGTGGTTTTTTGTTTTTAAAATAATTAGTCCAGGGAGGATATGTAGCTGTGTGTTTTGGTGTTAGCCGTATTTTATAGCATGACATTTTTATGGTGCAAGTACAATGATCGTTTCAATGTTTTTTATGTGAAGTTAATCCACACTATATTGCTTATGTAACAGTAAGAGAAAAGAAACCTGGCTTATAATCATACTACTACAACACTGAGCTATTGACTGCATGATTCTAGTGGGTTTATCTTTTTCTTTCTCTCTTTACCAAGTGAAGAAGCATAGCAGCTGTAACTTAAATGCCAAATTCATCCCTGGTAGAACTCCACTGATTGTAATAGAGTTACACTGTGGATGAATTTGGCCCTTCTAATCCCTATATAAAAAAAAGCATCTGTCCGCATTACTGTCTTCCCTCTACCTGCTTGAAACAAAGATACCTATTTTTAAAGAATAAAAGATGAGGTATGTAAAAAGTAGCTTCCATTATGTTAATAGTTTAATCTCAGCATGGCCCTAAAGATTTTAGAAACATTTTTCATGATGTCACATTGTTCTGATTTTTAATTTGTTCATATTTTGATTCCATCATTTTTCTTTCCTCGACAGAGAAGTTCTAGTAATGTGGTGCTGTATACCCAGGTACTGTTTTTCTTTTCAAAGTTTGTTTTAGGCTTTTAAATTCAGTGCAATTTACTGAAAGTTAGAGTTGGTCAATAATTCAGGTAAAATTATGATCGGCTTTAAAAATGATCTTACTTATATTTCCACTTCATTATTCATTCCAATGTGCATTATAAACTGTACATAATGTAAGCAACTGAAAATGAGGCTATAACAGAAAATGTTTTCTAAACTTAACCTTAGAAGTTGCTGTCTTTCCCACTACATTTCAAGAATCATTTCACCTACTACTGAAATCCAGCCCCCTCTGGGGTGAAACTCAGCAGCAGCACATAGGAAGAAAGAATGACATTTCAGCTGAAATTCTAAGAAGAATTTACGTAGGCAGAAAGTAATTACTTAGCTGGACTTTTGGACAGGACCCTGGGCAAACATCCCTATCTCAGGATAAATCATCTTGTGATAATGGCACAGACAACCACACTACTTCCTGCAACATCTTGAATTTTCTCAGTTAGTTTCCCATCCAGGTATTATAGTCATGATTAAGATTCTGCTTAATTTAGGGGACATGATACTTTCATAGCAGCATGGCGGCAGGGTTAGACTACTGTGCAAGATTTTACCCATGTAATTAATTGGCTTAACATTGTAAATCCCTTGAAGAGGAACATGGATTACAACATATGTCTTGAAATAATTTCAACGCTTAAGATTTGTGATAGTTTGGTGGTTGATCCTCTAGTGTCTGTAATGATATTTGACTATTTTAATAATGTAAATAGTCCGATACACCTAATAATGTTTCTTAATAATTGAACTGAAGTTCAGAATAATGTGACTAATAATACCATTATCTAGACTTAGAATTACTGATTATTTGGTGATGTACACAAATTGCCCTGTAGCAGTAGCAGTTGCAATATTAATGTAGCCAACTATCGTTGTAATGCACAACAGCCACAGAATGTAAATGCAGCCATTTGTTTTCCAGCCAATCTGATTTTGGTGTAATTCATACTACTGTAATGAGGTCTTCTCACTTCCTGTCCTTTTCAAAGTCTTTGCGCTTTCTGAAGGGCAAAAATGTTTTCTAAATAGTGTCTCCTTGCACTGTAGCCTTTTCCACTGAAGTACTTCATAAGAAAGAATTAAAATGAATCTTATTTACGAGATGACACCCTCTCCCTGTATCTTTGATGTTATACAAAAGATTGAAAGCTTTAAATCCAAAAATGTCTTACAAAGTCACACAGTAATTTCTTAAGGGTCAGGAAGTCAAGAAAAAAAATAAAAGACATTTACAATCTATTCCACCTAGTCTTAGTTTGTAAAAAGCAAGAAGAGAGACAACAAGAGGCTTCATCATTACAAACAGGTTTAAGTGCAAACATTTTAAAAATATGACTCTGAGGCCCAATAAATCCTTGATATTAAAACACTGGCTTTAATATGGTTACACAAGGGATGGACTGGGGCCAATACCCAGGATTTCTTTTGTTGGTCTTCATTATGATTTAACAGGGATAATAAACTGATTTTTTTCAACATTGCTTTTGTTCACATGCAAAACTCAAAATGTTGCTAATTCAATAATTAGCTGTAAATGCTGTGTATAATTCATCACTTTTTTATTATATGACCGGGATAATTGGTATTTGTTTCACTGAAACAGTAAAGAAATAAGGCCGAAAAATTTCAAACTGTACAGAGTATTAATCATGTAGACCTGGAAGAGTTGGGATTGTTAGGAAGCTTGTCTCCTGTAGCACCCTGATTCTTATTCACGTAATAAAGAAATATCTGTTCAGTCACACATACCCTGCAGCTAAATCATGCAAGCACTAAGACAAAATGGGAGTGAGTGAAAGAAAGGAAGTAGAGCATCAGCTCTCTTTCTTCTTTGCTCTTACTGCCACAGTGAAGCACCAGTTTAATCCCCACTACACTCCAGCTCTTCACTATTACCCTTTTCTAGGTCACTCATGCTCTCTTCCAACTTCACCTTACTAAGCTGTGTGGAGGAAACTGCACTATCAAAGCCTCTGCAGCTGGCTCCACAGAGAATCTTGAAGCCACGCTTTGTCTGGAGTTGAGTGCTTTGAGAAAACAAAGGATTGTGGGATTTGTGTGTGTGCTGGCCAGGAGAATTTTGGGTTCAAGCTGAAAAAAAAGAGAACCATTGCTTTAAGTTTCTAGTTGAATCCACCCTTAGCTGAAGGTGACTGAAACCTACAGTAACCTGACAAGTCGTGTAAATTATGTAGGTGGACGCAGTCCATTGACAGGTATGGCAAAGGGAGAGTGGCAGGCATAATAGGAAATGACTAGAGGGACTGGGAATTGCCAAGAAAATGCTATTTCATCTCTTGGTACAGAGCAACTAACATAGCAAAAAGCCTGGTGATATTAGTACCCTTTTCAACAGTCCCAGCTGGATTGAATGGACGTAAAACCAAACCTTCCTCTCAGTTGAGCCCTTCAAGTGAGAGTTGATGCACACTGGAAGGATCTCGTAGTAGGGAAGCTTGCATTTCTGCTGCCTATGAAGGGGGAAAGATGCTAAAATGTCAAATCATCAGCTCTAATGAGTGCTAAATTCATTTAATAGAACAAAACAAAAAAATCCATGTTTGATGTCACTAGAAATATGCTCTGTTACTGTAGTTTTCTTACGCAATATGCCCTGCATGATAAGTCTTTTTTTTTTTTTTACTACCAAAGAAATGCTATTTCAGCTCTTTTGGTGCACAGCCATTGAAATTCAGAGAGATGTTTTAAGAAGAGTGTATAGGAAGTTAGAGCTGCAGGTCCCATTTACATTAATAAGTATGATGTACCCAGGATAGATATAATTTGAAAAATCAACATTTTTTCCTTTCCCCCCCTACCTTCAGGTTTACCTATTGGTCATTTCAGTATGGCAGATACATAACAAGCAGGTTCTGAAGAGAAAAGACTGTTACAAAAATCAGAATGATTTCAGGCTGGCCTAAGGTCAGACCACCTTAGGCAAGGCCAATTTCTGCATCCCTTCCTTCATGATCTTTATCATGGACCTTGCCAATTCTCCTCTGCCCAGTGGCCTTTGATTTTCATAACTCCAATAGCTTTACTTTGAGGATGCAAGCTGCCAGACAATGTTGAGATTTGTCATTGCAATCTAGAAGCCAGAAGCACTGATGCAGACAAGAGTGCGCAAAGCACTTTGTGTGGCTGTATGAAACACTGTTATTAAAGTATAAGTGTTCCACAGCTAGCTTTTGTCACCTAAGTGGACATTCATTTTATATACCCTTAGAAGCCTCATAATATTTTAAAACATCATAGAGTATTTTACTGCTAGGTACAACATTTCAAGATGTATCATACTTAGTCTGCATATGTGATCAGATATTCATCAATTTGCCATTAAGACCAAGACCAACCCCAACTCCCCTCCTTCCAAAAAAATAAAAAAAAATTAAGAAGGCAAATCATGGTGCTGTACAGGGAAAGATTCCCATTTGTGAATCATATTTAAAAGTCAGCTAGACTGAAAATTACAGATCAGAAAACTGCCGGATCAATGGAAATAGATAACTATGGTTCTCTTGAAAATAAACAGGATACTGAAATAACTGACTTTTTGTCCTGCTTTGATTCCACTTACATGAAGTGTGCCTATTGTTACTTTACATAGCATGATTTATTTTATCTATCATATACATTATGCCCTGTATTGGCTAGCTATTATTAAATAAGCTCAGTATAAATAATTAAATAAGTCTAATTATTTCATTGATATAGGACTATGGTAGATGGCACTTTGGCACATATGGAGCCAAATATGGGCTTGGCTGAGAAAATTGGCTATCTCCTTTTTCTCTCCCATCCTTCAAATGGTCATTAGACAGGTTGTCATTAAGAAATATATGTCAACAGTCATCCAAGATAACACAGCTCTTCTGTATAATATGAGATTAGTACAGCATCTTAGACAACATTTACCAAAAGTTAACACAATGTATTAGATACACAGCAGTAATGTCCTGTTTTAAATTTAGCAAAGATCTGGTGCTACTTCTGTATCTGAAGTAATAGAAAGGAGTAAGGATGGGAACACAATTTGTTACATCGTATTTGTATTGTAATATCTCACAATATACATTTATATTAGAGACAAGTGCAGGACAAATCCTCACGCTCAAATCACCCTGAACTTTAGGGCAGTTTGGTGCCAGATTCAACTTTCATCATTATCCTTTCTCTCCATCCAGACTAAACAAAAACAATAAACAAGAAATTGAAATCTAGCCCCCTTGTGCAATGAAGAAAGTCAGATCTGGACATAGGTCTAAATTGTGTAGTTTGGGATTATTAGAGTGTAGTTCAGTGGACTGTGCTCTGGATTTTACTCCAGACTCTGCCAGTGAACTGCTGAGTGGCAAATCACTTCACTGCTCTGTGCCCCAGTTTCCCCATCTGTAAAATGGGGAAAATGATACTGACCTTTGTAAAGGCCTTTGAGACCTACTGATAAAAAGTGCTAAGCAAGAACTTGGCGGGCTTTCCTCCTCCTCCTCCTCCTTTTCATTTCTGCCAGTCACATGTTGTGTGATATTGGGCCAGTTACTTCATTTCTCTATAACCCATGATATTTATGAATGAAAAGTACTTTATGAGCAGTCATTCATTATCTATCTACAACGAGCCTTTGATCTGAATTTATTTAAAGATGTACTTCAACTATATTTCCACTCAGCTATTCCACTGTGTAATGTCTGTATTATTTTAATCCAAAAAACAAAGTTAAAAGAATGTTGAGGTTGCAAAATCAAGCACTCAGACATTAGGAAACATCAGAATTAAGGTTGACCATGCAATCTTACTTCATCTTGCTTGTGCATATGCAATACGATACAGTCTTTAATTATTGGATCACATACTATTTTTCCTCCCGTTTCCTTCTTCTCCTGTCATCTCCACCTGGCACCTATCCTCCTATTCCTACTGGTTCCTGAACCTATCCTCCTCTGTAGCTCTCTGCCCCTTTGTCTCCTTCAAATAGGGCCGGCTCCAGGCATCACCAGCTTATCAAGCACATGCTTGGGGCGGCAACTCCGGAGCAGGGCAGCCCTTTCAGGTATTTGGCAGCAATTCGGCGGAGGGTCCCTCACTCCCGATCGTAGCGAAAGACCTCCTGCTGAATTGCCGCAGATCGTGATCGTGGCTTTGTTTTTGGTTTTTTTGGCTGCTTGGGGCGGCAAAACCCCTGGAGCTGGCCCTGCCTTCAAACCCAGACTCTGCCAGTGAACTGCTGAGTGGCAAATCACTTCACTGCTTCAAAACAGTGTCCCTGCCTTCAAACAGACCTGGCTAGGAGAAACCTAGCCAGGTCTGTTAGCCCTGTTCCAGAGGAAGAAGGGTATTAGTTGGGCTGGCTGAGGGGGCACGCACTAATTACCAGAGTGGATCCATCTGCAGGCCTGGGTAGCCAGCCTGCCCTATAAAGCTGGCCAAGAGACAGGAAGCAGGGGGAGACAGGAAAGGGAGGAGTGTGGGCTCTAGATCCCTGCTGTCTGGGAAGTTAGTAGTCTCCCAGAGTGTTGGTCTCTGTAAATATCTGTAAATAATAGATGGTGGGAACAGACACAAACAATAAAAGGACACAGGTGCTGCCCTTCAGTTGGTCTCTGCGTTTGTGGAGGGGCCAGGAGAAGGCACCACTACACCATCCCTATCTCATTTCTCACTTGCTCTGCATTCACTTCTCTTCCATTCTGCCTGAGCACATGAGCAGGGGAAGAGACTGAGAGCTTAGGAAAGACAAGTTCCCTATCCTCATTTCTTGTGCCTAGAATCACAGCAGCCCTTGGCTACCAGGAGGAGTGATTGCAGGGGAAATTATGTTCAGCGCTTGCAGACCCAAGATGGAGCATGCTCAGTGCAGACAGAATATTCAGAGATTTTTAGCTGCCAAGTTCTAACAAGTCTCTACTGAGCACATGCAAGATGTGATGGCCAGTTTTGGTCAATTTTTCACAGATATGGCACAGGCACCTCCCTGCACTAGGGTGACCCCAATCCCCCGACCCCCTGGTAAAAAAAATAAAAATTAAGGAGAATTCCTCAGGTGTGAAAAAAAATCTGCTACTGCACAGATCTTACATGCATCATAGTAGGAAGATTTTTTAAAAGAGCCTACGTGATTTAGGAAAATACACCCCATCTTTCCTTTATTGTCTTGAAGAATAAAAATAGCTATATCACTGTTTACACATTTGTGTTTAGATCCCTATTTTTATAACATATACCATTATGTGATTATCTATCTAGAAATTGTACTGAAATTGTATTGCTCTACGCAACTTAGAATTGAGCTATTATGTTGCCAATGGGGGAAAATTGAGGCTTGAAAGAGAGTTCCTCATGAAAGCTCCATTTCCATATGTCTGTTTTCAGTCCATATTTACCAGATGTCACAACTTCATTTCCATTCATGCATTACAAACCAGATTTGATGCTGTCCCTGTCTATACTTCTAAACCAGTCTGACAGGTGGAAAAATGATTTTAGTAATATAGGAATTATCTACATTTTCATCAGTTAAGAACTTGGGTGTGGGGGAAGAAGCTACCAATTTCTGGGAGATTTTTTTTTTGCAGCAATCGCTTCAAAAACTTTAATTCATTCCCTTTATTAATATGCAGGTTTAGACAGTTCTGTTTCATCAGGCTACATTCAGACTCTTTTGCCCTTGAAATGGGCACAATAATAACACTTCAAAAACCACCTCCCCACTTTACCGCTCTCAATCTCTGGCTGGCATAGAAGGGTCCACCCAGTTCCTGTATGAGCCATCCATACACCTTACTTATTGCTGAGAGTGCGTGAGGGAATCTACTCATGAAGCAGACCAGGCTTCTCCCCAGTTTGGAACTCACCCTCTGAACTCTGCAGGTTCCAGAGCAGCCAGGAATAGTAGGGGAAAGTTGCACCCTTGTTGGCTACTTTCCCCCCATATATACGTATGAGATGAAATGTGACTATGCTTATAATACAATGAGATCATCAAGCAATCATACTCTAAAGCAGGCTGATTTCCTTTACACCCAATACGCATCTTACTTGCCAACCCACATACAAACATTCTCTCCCTCTTACAAGAAGCTCACATCCATGAGGTAGGAACTCTTCCATCAGCCCCTTCATTAAAGGAAAGAAGTGCTGGATAAAGGCTTGTATTTCCACTTCCACCCCACTCCTAACTCCCACAAAAATCCCAACCAATCAAAACCAAAAGCCAGTAACCAAAGAGGTGATGACTGAGGAAGAACAGACTCTTCCATTGTGATTCTCTCCTCCCCACCATTTCTTCTGTCATAAACCTCTTTTATGCCCATAAAGAGAAAAGGAAAAAAGATAGACTCTGTCTCTGCTATCCTACTCATGTTACAGTGCAGAGGAGCTGTCTAGTAAGTTTCCCCTCTCACTCACTCTCCTCCTCCTACCCCATTTCTCCTACTCCCAGATACGAGTTTTATCCAGGGTTAGGTCACCACCGCAGCAGAAACCTATAGTCAGCCTTTCTCAGCCATTTCTTCTCCTGCTAAAGGAGAGACTGAAGGCTCAATTAATTGTTGCTCTACGCCTTATGCAGCAATTTACAACTACGCACAGTTAGTACAAAGCAATTCGGTTCAAATCGCTTTTCAGTGATGTAAATGAATGCACAAAGTGCAGGGCAAAACGGAATTGGACTGTGAGGCGGTAGCATCTCTCAAGCCCAGCTGTTTCCTCTGCTGTAAGAAACGGATTTTATACTAGATGCTTGTGAGGCTCATTGTAAATTGAACCTCTCTGCATGGGTAAGGAATTCTGCAGAATGGATAAAAAGGGAGGTGAATAATTTTTATAGGAACTTCTATAGAACCCTATTTCTTTAATTCCCATAAAATGCACTAGGAGATTTTTCATAAAGGCAACTAGCAGAAGTATATTTACTGTGACCATAGACAAAGAAAGAAAAAATTAGGACACTAAATGTTATTTATTCATTTATTTTTTAATTTTATAATCTACTTTTTTGAATGGGGGAGGACACTAATAGAGAAAGGAATGCTCAGTATCACAGTTTATAAATAGCTTTAGCTGAGACTATAACAATAGCTTTGCCTCTTCCAACGCAGAGCAGAGCCAGTAACTAGAATTGAGCTGACTACAGAGCTGAAATATTTTGTAGCTGAGATATCTTCAATGAGGCTAAGCCAGCTCAAAAGATTCCACTGCTGCTCGAACACATGAGCCTTTGATGTTCCCTCATCTTTACATCATAGAAGGAGCTCAAAGGGTTAATTAAAATTTAATGATATCGGCTGTACTTTGAAAAAGTTATGAACTTGGGCGAGATCAATCACTTTCTTGGACTGCCTGACTTCAAAGCAGATATTATGCAAAAGAAAAAAAAAATCCATTCTGAACTGAATTCATAAGCAAGGATTTGCTCATTAGCGGTCTATGCACGGAGGAGATTCCAAGTTCAAACTGGAAAGAGGTGAGGTGCCAAAAAGTGGTTAATCTGAATTTTAAGCCTTTGATGCTGATCACATTTTTGTTAAATAAATTAATCACTGCAAAATCAGGGGACACTCAAATAGGCCCCCAAATAGAAAGTTTGAGATTATGGGATGAGTGGGCTTTTTGGATTCAAAATGTGTTTGCAGAGATTTAGCAAAAATCTCATTAGCTTGTTTATTCATTCTCTGTGACATTCAATAAAATGTCAACCGAAAAAGCAAAAGTAAACTTTTTCCCCAAAAATTTAAATATTTTTTGTCTTCTCTTTGGTCACACTTTTGTTTGGTTGTATTTTTATTTTTGTTTCTAATCATTTTAGAACATAGAGCTGATACTCGTTATTCATTGTAGTCTGCCTTATTATAAAAAAAGGGTGTGACAGTATTTCAAAGATGAATAATTTAACATCAGCCGAACTGTGACAATTTTAAGGAAAAGATCAGGAGTCACTGCTACCTCGTTGATAGGCTTTTTTTTCATAAAGATCTGGTAATATTTATTCTATCCAGTACCAAAGCTACAATGTTTACCAATTACAGCCTTCACTTAGGAAATGGTTTTGATAGCCAAGAGCCTGATTCAACACAAATCTACTGGTATGTCTGGCTTCCCTCACCATGTAAGTTTATTCAGTCGAGGACTCCATTATACAAAAGCTCCTGGATACATTTTGTTGCTATTGTTGTTTTCAGTATAAGTCATGCTGCTGTGATCACATCAGTGCAGATACAGCCCTTCATCTCTTTCTCCATACACACACACAGAGGCAGATGTGCTCCATAATTGATTTCCCCCCAGTGTTTTCCAAGAAAACTGGAAGGTCATTAAATCCGGAAGTCGAGTATGCAGCACAAGAAGCAGTAGAAGGAGGGGTCTTTGACTGAAGTTTCCCAGACTATACCACTAGCCACATGAAGCAAGAGGTTTGGCTGTAGTTTGGTATGAAAGTTCATTCTTGTTTTAAACAACTCAATTTGCCAATGTAAAATCTTAGTAAGTTCTGTGGTAACTCTTTAATGCACAAAGGGTTAGAGAGGATGGATGGTCCAGTGGTTCAGGCACTAATCTAGGATTTGAGAGACTGGGATTTAGGTCCCTGCTTTGCCACAGATATCCTGTGTGACCTTGGGCAAGTCACGTAGACTCTATGTGCCTCAGTTTCCCATCTGTGCAATGAGGATAATAGCGCTGCCCTACCTCACAGGATTATTGTGAGGATAAATACAGTAAAGACACTGGAGCACTCTGATACTCTCGGAATTGGGGGCCATATAAGTATCTTAGACTTTAGACATGTTTGTTCAAAGCAGTGCTGCTGTAAACTGAAGTGTTAAGCAAATAATATATGCCAGCCTGTTGGTAGCTTTCTCTGCAGCATCAACAGAGAATAGATGCTATTTTTGGAACATAGTGTTACATACTGTGCATTGGGAGCTTCTAACTAACTATAAGGATTTCCCTCCAAAGAGTTATATTAGAGAATAGCTGATTCTATGTTAAAATAAACAAACAAAAAACCCAAACAAACTGGGCTTTTATCTTGTGAAATTGACATTAATAATGTTTCTTGTTTTATGTTAAAAAATAAAATCCAGATGAGCATTTCCCAATCATGTGTAGGGTTAATAAAGAAGTGTGCTCGAGCACCATCTAACGCATTCACGAAGCAAGATATGCCACTGCACATAGCCTCTCATTCTTCAAGACGGAAAGTAGAAAGGTCAGATTCTCATTTGTGTTCTGGCTCCTTTGAGGCCTGAGTACTGCACAACAAGGAGGACCCAGCAATTCAGACTTTAATCCCAAATGTCTTAATTTTATGGCATTAGGCAGGAAATAACATGAAAACAGACATTCTGGTTTGCCCTGGCTGCATTCTTTATCCCAAGAACTATTGTATTCTTTTGTCAAGTGGCATAGGTGTCCTTTGAGATTTATTCTTACTGGAGATGAACCCAAACCCAAATCAAACACCAGGGCGGCAGGCCAAAGAGGGTGCCATGTGCAGGGTTTGGATTCCTACCTGGCCTTCTGAGAGCCAGCTGGGCTGAGGGTGGCAGCAGGCAAACAGGCAAGCAGCAGCACTGTTGAATGGGTGGGGAGGCAGAGACCCAAGCTGCAGGGAGCAGTTGGATGACCAGTTGTCTGAGCCAGGTGACCAGGTGACTCCTCTGCTTCCCCTCCTGCCCCTACTCCACGTGCAGCCACTGCTATTCCTGTCCCTCACCCTTTCTCCCTGGAGCTGCCCTTGGCCACTCCAGACTGGGAGCTTCCTCCTATCTGCTGTGGTGCGGCTTATGTTGGGGTGTCCCCCTCACTCGTGCACCCAATTTCTACTGAGCTGGGGTGACGGGACAGTGTGTGTGCTGCTGCCTCTCTGGGTCCAGAGCTGCTGATGGCTGCTTGTATCTGAACACAAGCCTTCAGGATCCTGACCCTGAGTGCTTTCTTAAAGAGACAGCACACTCATACACTCAGGCACACTCCCCTCACACACACACTCTCTTCCCTCACCCCCAACCCCAACATACACAGCACCAGGGCTCCCTGCATTCAGCTCAATTCCCCACCTGGGCTGTGTTGAGGCATCAGCAGCTGCTGCTGTCCTGCCCTCTCCTTACGCAGCCCAGCGGGTGGTAGGATAGAGGAGCAGCCATCCAGTGGGGGAGTGAGCAGCAATGCCAGCTGCTTTGTGCATCCAGGTGGGTCAGTTTCCCCATGTGGGTGCAGGAAGGGAATGTAGGTGTTAGGGGCTCAGGAGGGAGGTGCAAGAGGGTAGGAACGAAAGGATCACAGTGAAGGGACTGGGGCACAGGAGAGAGGTGCAGGGGTTGGGGTGAAGGGGGAGCAGTGCAGAGCTTAGGGGCACAGGTGAGAGGTGCAGAGATTAGAGGTGAAGGTGGCACAGTGCAGGGATTGGGGGGAAGGGAGTCCATGGGGGACCAGAGGCAATGGGGTGCACCATGCCCATAGGGGGTAGGGCACGAAAATGAAAGTTCACCGAGGGTGCCATTTTCCCTTAGGCCAGCACCGTCAAACATCTCTGAACCTTAAGGTAGATCAGAGCCAAGTTTTGTAACTGATATTTATTCCTGAACCAAAAGCCTGAATGCACACATCCCGGGGCTCTCTGATTGTTCCTCCGTACTGCAAATGCATAAAACTTATTACATTAGGACCAACAATTTGCTAAATTTAATTTTGCTTTTGACTCTACTGGGTCACCCATCACTAGAGAGAATAAGAACTAAAACCAGACTTCTTTTGAAGTTCAAAAGCATTACTTTCACTTACTTCTGTGCTTTTGGTCTCTGGGTCCAGAAGTATCAAAATAACAGTTGGAAGGCTGTTCTAAGGATTTCTAACCAAACCAGGACAAACCAGAACATTATTTTTCCACGTTTTTTTTTTACTAAATTTGCAAAATCAAAACACTGGGATTGAACTCTGAAATGCCGAGTTCTTCTTGGACTGAAACCAAATTTGGAACCTTTTTAGTCCATGGGTTTTTCACATCATTGAGGTCAGGAACTTTGCAAATCATGTTACAGGATATTTGTGTGGGCAATTCATCTCTTAGATCTTAACCTACATGCCCATCAGACATATCTACCTCCAGCTACTCAATAAGTTTCTTGACTATCATCATCATACGTGTCTTCCCTTTGTGTGCATTTTAACCGGATTAAAAGATGGTTTTGCCATCTCCAGATGAGAGTCCAACATCCTCTGTTTCTGAATTGCAAATGGGCAATTCAATAGATTTAGTTCTAAGATAAATAATTACTTTCACTCTCACTACTTAAATTAAAATAGTTTGCATGTAACATATACAGATATTTTAGCTTTAACCTTTTCCCTAATAAGTTTCAAATACAATTCTTATGCCATTAACTCTTGTTAATAGAAACAGAGAATTCATAACTTAGCAGAGAGGCAAAAAAGAAGGTATTTTCATTAATCTTGAAATGTTAGTACTTTGATAATTTTCTAATATAGACACATAATCTAGCAAGCATTTGAAAATCTAAACAATTTATTGTGGCAACATTAAGGATTCCATTCTAATAACCTTTTCCCCCCATATTTATAATTTAACCAACACGTTGCTTTTAGGCTGAAATTTGGCTTTTGTCTAAAGGTATTTTTTTTAACATCTTCAGCCAGCACTTCCTGTTATTGCTGAGTTAAGCAAATATGGCAGAAGAATGGGAAAAAACCCCCAAAGACCTCACTCTGTAGGGTTTTTTAGATTAAAATTTGCATTACATAAGTCAAAACTCTCTGGCACTAAACACTTTGCATTCGGCTTTTTCTATACATATTACTTACATGTATTTCTGAAAATCTGAGCCACAGAGGAACCCCAACCCCATAAGATATCTATTTCTTTTTTTAAAAAATTGTCCAAATAAAAATAATTGGCATTTATGATAGAATACAGATCTCAGACATACATAGATTAGCTGAACAAATCTCGAGAAGTTAGAGTCATTTATCGGTAATCGTTTTTGCTTTAACTCTTTTAAACTACACCGTACATCTCTTCTCCATCTGTTCCTCTTTCCTACTTGTAAGCTATTGACTAGAGCTGGTGAAAAAAACAAACATTTAAAAAAAATCAAATTTATTTCATTTCAGACTGTTTGACATCAGCCCATTTTTCATTTTTCCTAAAATTTGCATGGTTTTTAAACATTTTTTTCAGTTTTTTTAAAGATTATCAGAAATTAAGCCTATTATTGAGAAATTTTATTAATATTTTTGATAAAAAATTCAGGAACAAAAGGTGACACAACACCTTGAATAAAAAAAACCAAACAAACCAAAAAAAATTGAAAATGTCCTTTTTTTGCAATTTTTTTTTAAAGGGACATTTTTCAACCATAAAGATTTCATTTAAATTATGTTGACTAGCTCTGCTACTCATCACTTCTCCATTAACTGTGCAAACTGACTAGAACAAATTCTGACCACTGCTTAAATTGTCTTTCTCTAGTTTCTGATGGTAGGAAAAGCCAGTCCACTCCTTACAATTAAGTCTAATTTGTTATGACTGAAATTAGAGCAACTTATATTTATCCCTTTTTCCATCCTGTTCATTTTGTTTCATTTCACATATATACATTTCTACCTCAATATAACGCTGTCCTTGGGAGCCAAAAAATCTTACCATGTTATAGGTGAAACCACGTTATATCAAACTTGCTTTGATTCACCGGAGTGCGCAGCCTCGCCCCCCCGGAGCACTGCTTTACCGCATTATAGCCGAATTCGTGTTAGATTGGGTCGCATTATATCAAGGTAGAGGTGTAGTTAAATGCTGCGTTTTACCTGCATAGTCAGGTTCCAATTCTGCAAGCACTTAAGCATGTATCCATGCTCAGTCACATATATCATCCCAAAGACATCACGTAAGTAAAGCTACACATGTATTTAAGTATTTGGAGGACCAGGTCCACTAGTTTATCAATCACTTCTAAAGTTGTTTGAGTGAGTCTTCACAAAGCAGTCAAGAGGAATTTTAAAAAATGAGAAAATGTGATAGTAAAATTACAAAAAACTGGGTAAACTGAGGTAGTGCCTGAAACTACTTTAAATCAGGGTTTTTTTAAATTACTAGATTTCGAGTTGGTGTCCCTTTAAATAAAAATAAACTCTCATACTTTAGCTCATGTTCTGTTGTTCTCTAGCCTCATATTTACTCACCAGTCTTCTTCTGAGCCCTACTATATTTGATGTAGACTCTAGTCCACTACCACAGGATACTGCTGGTGCTAACAAGGGTCTAACTTTCAAGACAAGTCTGAGAAGCTGGATACATTATGAAGAGCATAATACCATTTGAACAAAAATAATCAAAATCAAATTTTATCAAGAATCTCAGTGTTCACTGAATATTTGCTGCTGATATAAATTGAACTATCCTAGCAATTAAAATGGTTGCCAGTTGTTAGCAACAAACTCTTTGTGTGATAGAAAAGGATCCAGAGAGCATGAAATGAATGCCACTGAAATCAAATTATTTCTATAAGAGCTACTACTTGCATTCAGTGCTATTTCAGTTATAGATAATTATACCTCACTAACAAATGAGATGAATGAAAAATATGAATGAGTTTCCTTGACACAGAGAAATGAAAAAAAAAAAACATATATGTGTTTCCTTGACACACAGAGAGAGAATATATTAGAAAGAGTGAATATGTGGATTAGAATGGCTGAATGTGTATTCTTGAAGGGCTGAATATATTGATAAGGACAGTAATCCATCAGGCAAATGAATCCATTGTTTCTATAACAGAGCAAATGTTCCACTAAATAACACTGAATGTGCTTTCAAAAAATAAACAAAATATTAATCCAAACACTGGTGAGTCCCTCCTATTTGTGTATGGGCCTTTGAAGTTTTTTTTTCCCTTCCAGACCTGGGAGGGGCTCATGCAAATATAGTCCCAAGTGCAATAGAAACTCCAGGGCAACCATAATCCCCCAAATTTGCTAACTGGAAATCTGGTTTTGGATCCCTTTTCCATAGTTGCAATGGCCCAACTTTTGAGAGAATAGCCAGCGGAAGCTAGGAATGGTCATCAGAGACCTTTAGAATGAATCAAAAGCCAGGAACTTTTCAGGAAGGGAAGAAGCTAAGAGGCTAAAGATAGGCAACCATGACATTTGAGAATGAGGAGAAGCTGCAAGAGGAAAATAAGGCTCCATCAGAGCGCTCACATTATCTTCTAAAGATTCTGCAAGGAGCTTCTGGGGCTGACATAAGAGACCTAATATACTAATATAACAGGTTGTGAATACTGCCTGTGAAGCCTTGGAAAATACCAGACCAGAGATCAAGAGAGGAAAACCCTTTAGCAATAGAGATGGACTGCTTAGTTCTGCTATTATAATGAAAATTCTCACTTTTCCCTCATTCCAGATTTTCAGCAACTTGATATGGCAGCATAGAGACAGACTACAATTTACCCTGCCTTGATAAGATTGGTATGATACATCATCATTACACAATAAAACATGATGTTGCATCATAGCCAGCAGTACCTCCATCATATAGTTCTAAAGACAGGTTCTGAAAGGTGTTCTTATTTGGGAAGTTTGGACACATTCCTTTTACAAATAATTTAAACTGCACATTGTCTGTGGCTGGAAGTACCCCTACGTAGGTATGTACAGCTCCTGGGCAAAGCCACATTGTAAATAATAATCATAGTTAATAATGTGGTAACTGAGCTACGTAGAAGATAAGGATAGGATTTTGAAGAGCTCTTGGCATTGGCTTAACTTTGCTCACTTTGAAGTTAATGGATTCTTACCATTAATTTCAAAATAGAAGAATTAGGACAACACCAAGAGTTTTTCATAATTGTACCCTAAGCTACTTGCCAAAAATCTCCCAGTGACTCAATGCCTCTGACAGCACTAGAATCCAGCTATTTTGATAGGCAGGCCTTGCCCACTCTGCCAGATCACAGTCACCTCAAGGAAGTGACTATCTCTCTGCAGCTGAGTTTTCCCCTTAGACTCCTATACTGCAGAGGGAAAAATAGATTTACGTTTATTCTCTATGCATTTATGCATGAGGATGCTATAGGACAGGGGTGGTCAAACTATGGCCCGTGGGCCAGATCCAGCCCCTCAGGGCTTTGGATCTGGCCTGCGGGATTGCCCCCCTCGGCGCTCTAGGCCCTGCACCACTCTCAGAAGCAGCCGGCACCATGTCCCTGCGGCCACCGGGTGGAGGGGCAGAGGGCTCCGTGTATTGCCCTTGTCTCCAGGCAGAGCCCTCCATTGGCCGGGAATGGGGAACCGTAGCCAATAGGAACTTCGGGAGACATACCTGGAGGTGCAGCAAGGGCAGCACATGTGTAGTCCTCTGCCCCACCCTCCTGCAGGGGCCGCAGTGCTTCCTGGAGCAGTGTGGGGCTGGAGAAAGGGCAAGTACGCAGGGAGCCTGCCCTGGCCCTGGTGCACACCACTGCTTCCCTGGAGCCGCTTTAGGTAAGCGGTGTTGGGCTGGAGCCTGAACCCCCCTGCACCACTGTGCACCTCAACTCCCTTCCCTGAGCCCCCTCGTGCACCATGCACCCCTCATATACCCCAACTCCCTGCCCAGATCCCCTTCATACATCCTGCACCCCTCCCGCACCCCACCCCCTGCCCTGAGCTCCCTGCCACACCCTGCAACCCTCCTGTATCCCAACCCCCTGCCCTGAGCCCCCTCATACACCCTGCACCTCTCCTCTGCCCCACTCCCTTGCCCTGATCCCCTTCCTGCACACCACACCCTCTCCCACACCCTGCATTCCCTCCTGCACCCCAACCCCCTGTCCTATCCCTGCATACAATTTCCCCACCCAGATGTGGCCCTCGGCCCAAAAAGTTTGCCCACTCCTGCTGTTGGAGGATAGTTTTGACTCATGTCAGTTGCAGGGGTTTGGACTTCTGGTCTCACTTCCTGTGATTTGACATTTTAACTTGATTTCAGATGTTAGACCATACAGATGTGGTTCATGTGTCCTTGGTTCTCAAACATCTTCCATAAATTCACTCTTCTACTTCACACCACCACTTGTGCTCCTAGGTAGAGGGAAACCACGATCTCAAACCTCATGATCTCTGAGTGCATGGGTGAAGGGAGTCTAGCATCACCATGAATGTTAATTACTCCAAAAGGGATGGATCCACCTACCTTAAAAAACCAGGTCACTGGGACTGTTGGAAACATACAGAGAACCTTTTGAAAGGGAAGGGTGATTTCTTCCCCAGCTTGTGCTCCATCAGCCCCTATGGATGCAACCTATTTGTTTTTGTTCTTTGCAAGCAGGATGTCTCAGCTACTGCTACCACCCTTAATATCTATAGGACAATGTTTCCAAAACTTGGGACGCTGCTTGTGTAGGAAAAGCCCTGGTGGGCTGGGCTGGTTTGTTTACCTGCTGAGTCCACAGGTCTGGCTGATCGCAGCTACCACCAGCCACGGTTTGCTGCTCCAGGCCAATGGGAGCTGCTGGAAGCAGCATGGGCCGAGGGATGTACTGGCTGCTGCTTCTAGCAGCTTCCATTAGGCTGGAGCAGTGAACTGCGGCCAGTGGGAGCCGCGATCGGCCGGACCTGCGAACGTGGCAGGTAAACAAACTGGCCCGGCCCGCCAGGGGCTTTCCCTACACAAGCAATGTCCCAAGTTTGGGAAACCTTGCTATAGGACAATATGGATTCAAATTGTTCATGTTCTATTTTATGCAAAGTGATAATTTTCCATTTAAAACAATACCTCTATGTGAAAAGTTCTAATGTGCCATATTAGAGTTCCATATTTCTTTTGGCTCTCCCATCCTTTCTGATATGGCTATTAAATGACTAATTCACAACTCATAGAAACCTCTGTGCAGTAAAGAAGGTTATACTGTACAGGGCTGAAATACTATGAAAAATGAATCTGGCCTTAAAAATTGCATGGCTTCATTTTACTGAGCTGTGTTATCAATTCATGATAATAATGCTGATAATATGAAACTCGTTTTTGGCTCCATTTTTGTCACTAAAGTGACTTCATGAAAATTTTACCCAGGTAATTTCTGTCCAGCACTTAAAGTATTATGTGCCTGAAATGTGAGCTTCAAATGACATTGACAGGACAATATGACAACAAAAATCACAGCTAAAAGACTATACCCCATTGCAACTGTAATGTCTGTGCAAAGTAATTAAATGCATAACTCTGCCATCTGAGCTCAGTACATGGCAACTCAACAGTTTCTCTCTGGTCACTGTGATATTCCAGGGGAATCTAGTTCTGTTTTGTTTGCACAGATAAAAACAGACACAGAATACATTAGCAGGGTAAACCACTTTAGCTTGGACAGTAAAGTATGTGAATGAGTGAACTGCTTGAAGTACTAGGGTGACTTGTCCTTGAATATATTACATACAAAATGAACCTCACATTCAATGTCTTTTATACTGTGAAGCTTCCTGTAGCCTCAATTTATTTGGTTAAAATTAATCATTTAATGAATAATATGAACATGACTGAGTATTTCTGAAATGCTCTAAACAGAAAAAGACTAAGAGGCTGATTTCTTTTTTAAATTAGAGTCTCAACACAGCCATCTCCTTTGTGGTTGCAGCCTTGCACCCACAATTAATTCTGAGTGAAAATGCTGCTGTTTTGCCATCTAAGTACTTATTTTGTGAGTGCATTCAGATACTTAGATACTAGCTTTTGTGCCAGCAAATTATCTAAGTGCAAAATTAAAAAAAGAGGCCACTTTTCAAAATCGCTTCTAAAGAACATTGCCACAGAGCTGGGTTAACTATGCTAGTGATGGTTGCAAAGGCAGCAGCTTCTATTGCAGCCCCTGTTTTCACATGCTTACAGCTTAGCAGAACGTTTCTTTGTGGGCTGAAGTTTTCATGCTTATTCTTAGGGGGATGAAATGCACACCCAGTGCAAAAATCCTACACCTGGCCCTGGATGTTGATGTGGTCATAAATGATGAAAGGATCTTGTGCAAGACCTCTGCATAGGTGGGTAATAATCTTCCCTTTGCAGATGATCAGAATAAGGACTAATCACAACTTAATTCCTATTTTGAAGACCACAGTGGGTCTCAAGTGGTGCAGAGACGGGGGCTATGGCTGCACTACAGAACTTACAGCTATGGTGCTGTTAGCGCAGATGCTCTAAACCGATGGGAGCGAGCTCTCCTGTCTATTTAGTTATTCCAGCTACTGCCACTTGTGGGGACTGATGCTGGCGGGAGTAGCTTTCCACCTACACAGTGCTGTCCACTCCTGCGCTTAGGTGGACAACCTACACATTTACACTTACATACACTTAGTCGCTCAAATACCCCACGCACGTGGCAAAGAGTGTGTGCAGATGCTATTTCACCCCACGTAGTACAATAGCAGCTATGGAGCAAGGAGCTGAACATAATTTTCTCTGGTTTACAATGTATGGTCTCAGCAGCATACAGAATCACAGTCGCAACATGATGGAGAGAAATTATTTGGAGAGAAACGAATGCTTTCAAGTGAATTTTTTCCCTAATAGATTTTTCCCTTCTATCCCAGCCATGGTAGAACAACAAATACACACACGTACTGCAGGTGGATTATCAGGAAGAATTGGCTGAGAGCAGCAGCCAGATCTTTCTACTAGAAGTGATGGAGAGACGGAGAAAGGAGAGATACGGTGGAACCAAAAGCGCTGATTTCTAGGCACAAGCACACGTTAAAGGCAAACATCAGTTTCTTAATGCCCACAATTAAGCATGTGTAAGTCAATCAAAGCATCTCCATTCTCCCACAGACACTTCGTTACCATGAAACTCTCTACCCTTCTCTGTAGCTGGATGTATAAAATAATTCTGGTCAAGCTTGATGACCAGAAAATACTGGATATCTTCACATGCAACAACCAGCCACTTCCTTAATTCTTCTTCTTGGTCACTTAAGCTCTGTGGTGAGGTGGGAAAGCCACTGAAGTTTAGTACTATTGTTGGTTTACTCCGACATGCAGCCCAATGATCAGTGGCTCTGTCTTTATTGGCAGAGTGTATAATGAAAACAAAGGTAACAGCAGCAATATGTCCGTCAACTTGAGATTTGGATGATATTTCAGGTTCTGCTGAGACTCAGATTAGAATCTAGAATAGTACTGCAACCGTTCCCATGGCAAAATACCATGATATCACAAGCACATGATAGGATTTCATTACAGGATAAAATAAGGGTAGTCTGTGCAGGCAAAAGATCTTCAATATAAATACCTTCAGCGATAGAAGGGATGAAAAAGGGGGAATTCCATCCTGAAGAGGTGAATACTACTAGCTATTTTAAGAAAAAAAATATCATTGTTGAAAATAGAGATGGAAATAACCTAGTAGTTTATCCAGATTACGCCCATTTCAAGCAAGCTTGATCCCTAGAATACAACTACTGTACTTGTGTCTTGTCCAGAATAGTCAAATACAGTTCAAGCAATGGGGTTTCCATTACTTTTCTTGTAAGGCTATTCCACAGCCAAATAAATTTTACTGTTGTTTTAATGAAGTAGCCAGCTCAATTTTGCAGTTGTGTGACAAGGCTGGAATTTTCTGTAATAGTTTTATAAATCCGATGTGTGCCTACATTTCCCTCTGCACTTTGCACTACTAGCTGGCAGAGAAAAAGGGTTAGGTCTGCTCTTTGGGGCAACACAGGACATTAGGTCTGCATGTCACCTTGCTGTCTGAACCACAATGAATGAGTAGTTAAGAAACCAAGCCTGGTGAACAAAGGGTCCAGAGATAAAATGGAAGGCCCAATGACTGAACAAACAGCACTCAACAGTAGGAAGCTCTGGCAAATGGGATTGTGAACTCAGCCTGGCTCTACCCAGAGACAGAGGTCTGGGAGATGACCAGCAGCAGATAAAAGGTTGGCTTCTGAAAGAAGCTGGCTGCTTTCAACTGGGACTAAGGAGTCAGAGAGTGACAGAGACTAAAATGGAAGTCATTACAGCTTGCCTGGTGGATCGTTTGGCTTGGCCAGATAGAGAAATAAAGGTCAAAATGTAGTCTGTGCTAAGCTAAGGACTTCAGGTCTATGTTCCAGTTGACTAATCAACCCCACTATTTTGAAAACGCTGCATGGTGTCACTGCCAATACTTGTCAAGGTACATTAATCCCTGAACAATGTACAAGTCTCTAACCAGGAGTCTATATGAATTGGACTAGCTGGCAGAGCTCATGGTGTGCGTGAGTCCAGAAGCTCTGTCTCAGGGAGTGAAGCTGTGAGGTCTACCAAAGGAAGACTGAGATTCCTTGGGGTCTGGAATACTGAAAAGTTTCCTCCAAGAAACTGCTTAAAAGCTGGGATGTAGTGGCAATCCTGTGGATGTGTGACAAATAGTGATACAGATAGGGATTTTCAAAAGCTCTCAACTTTAGCTGCTCTCTCTTTCCACTGAAGTTAGTAGGCAGTTTACCATTGCCTTCAAATAGGAACAGTATTAGATCAATGCTGAATGCCTTTGAAATCACATCCTCTATTCTCAACTATGCATTAATCTATTTGATGGATATAATACTTCATGGTCTAGACTGATACAATACTTCATGGCCTATTTGTACTAGCAGGCTGAGCTATGCAGTCCACCATGTGCGGCAGTTTATAAATATCCTGCCTACCTATCCTGTAGCAGCCAAATATGCTCAGAGCAGTGCAACTTTTTTCTATTTAAAATCAGTTTATCCCATTTCTTCCAGATTATTATTATTTAACATATTTCTATACTATCAAAGATGTGCTTTACAAAGTGAGTAATAGGATGAAATCCTGGTCCCTTTGAAATCAATAGGACTAGGATTTCACTCATGGTTTCTCCCCTGAAGAACCTGAACCCTAACAGCATATCTATGCTGCATAGTAGCATGTGACCTATGCCTGCAGACTCATTCTTTCCAAGCCTGTGCTTGAATGTTCTTCGGGGTGCAGGGGGAGGGATGGGGTTCCAGGGTTCTTAGCATCCTTGTTAGCTGTAGCTACTCTGGGATTTGGTTCATGGAGTATGGCATGAGAACTTGTCTGTCCATCCTGTGGCACTTGACTGTAAGTGCTCTTAGCTTGCCAAAAGATCCAGCTGACCATATTTTTGAGTGTGCATGTGTCCTGAAACCAGAGCCAGCACTATAGATACAGTGGAAGACCTTCTCATGCTTGTACTTTCACTCCTATTTTGGGAATCAGGCAGGACATCTGTGAGATGATGGTGAACATAGCAGTTGTGGGCAACCTGCAGCCCACAGGCCACTTTCGGCCCATCAGGGTAGTCTGATTGGGGGCTGCGAGACATTTTGCTGACATTGATCATCTGCAGGTACAGCTGTCATAAACAGATAGCTAAGGGTTAATGTCTCTTTCACCTGAAGCACCTGACCAGAGGACCAATCAGGAAACCGGATTTTTTCAACTTTGGGTGGAGGGAATTGAGTGTCTAAGTCTTTTGGGAGCCTGCCTGCTTTCTCTGAGCTTTGGAGAAGTACTTTCTACTTTCTAGTCTTCTGTTTCTAAGTGTAAGGACAAAGAGATCAGATAGTAAGTTCTATGGTTTCTTTTCTTTGGTATTTGCATGAATATAAGTGCTGGAGTGCTTTGATTTGTATTCTTTTTGAATAAGGCTGTTTATTCAATATTCTTTTAAGCAATTGACCCTGTATTGTATCATCTTAATACAGAGAGACATTTGGATGTATTTTTCTTTCTTTTTATATAAAGCTTTCTTTTAAGACCTGTTGGAGTTTTTCTTTACTTCAGGGAAATTAAGTCTGTACTCACCAGGGAATTGGTGGGAGGAAGAAATCAAGGGGAGATCTGTGTGTTGGATTGCTAGCCTAATTTTGCATTCCCTCTGGGGGAATAGGAAAGTACTTTTTGTTTTCAGGATTGGGAACAGAGAGGGGGAGTCTCTCTGTGTAGTTTCACAGAGCTTGTGTCTGTGTATCTCTCCAGGAGCACCTGGAGGGGGGAAGGGAAAAAGGATTATTTCCCTTTGTTGTGAGACTCAAGGGATTTGGGTCTTGGGGTCCCCAGGGAAGGTTTTTCAGAGGGACCAGAGTGCCCCAAAACACTCTAATTTTTTGGGTGGTGGCAGCAGGTACCAGGTCCAGGCTGGTGGCTAAGCTTGGAGGTTTTCATGCTAACCCCCATATTTTGGACGCTAAGGTCCAGATCTGGGAATAAAGTTATGACAACAGCCCCCCGCAGCTCCCAGTGGCCATGGTTTTCCATTCCTGAAGGTTGCTCACCACTGCTTTAGACCTTTAGAGGAAAGTGAGGAAAGATGGACCTTTGGTCTGACCCAGTACGGTCATTCTTATGTTCTAGTGATATTTGTTCTATCGAAGGCACCACTCAGATGGGGAGAAGGGGGTACACCAGTGGCATCTAGAAGCTGACCAATGCTGCTTATGCCTGTTGCTATAATTGCAGAGGCTCCATATGTAGACTGGCACTTCTCAAGCAGGGCCACAAGCACAGAGTGGTGGGATCATATTACCACGTGGATTTGGGATGACCAGCAGTGGCTTCAGAACTTTTGTATGAAGAAGCATACATGCCTGGAACTGTGTGAGCAGCTTGCACTGACTCTCCAGTGACAGAATATATGCATGAAGGATGCCATGACTGTGCAGAAGCAGGTTGCTCTAGCCACTAGAAGCTGGATAATTCAGATGACTACAAATCCATGGATGACCAGTTTGATATTGGCAAATGAAATGTGAGGCTTGTGGTAAAGTAGGTTTGTGAGGTGATCAGGACAGTGGTTTACCCAAAAATGGTGGATATAAACAGCGTTCTTCAAATAATTGCTGACTTTAAGAAAATGGGCTACCCAAACTGCACAAGAGCTATCGATGGGACTCATGTTCCCATGATTTGTCCTCCAAAAGGAGCACATTAGTACATAAACTGCAAAGGTACCACCCTATCATTATGCAGTCCCTGGTCAACCACAAAGGCAGGTTCATGGACACAACATGGGATGCGCTGGCAAGGTGTATGATGTCAGTTTTTTTCTGGAGATTGGTACTTTACCTTCATGGACAAGCTAGGACATTAGTCCCTCCAAACGACGTTGCATAAATGGAGTCACTGCCTCCACTGTTATTCTAGGTGACCCCACATACTCATACTTCTGTCCTGGCTTATGAAATCACACCCTGATCTCAGAATGGCAAAAGAAGGTTCAACTACATGCTCAGGCGCTGCGGGTTGGTAATGGAATGTGCATTTGGCAGACTGAAATCTAGATGACACCCCCTTCAGAACCATTTGGATGCTAATGTAGTCAATGCTGTTCACATTGTTGTGGTCTGCTATGAACTGTATAACATTTGTGATGCCAAAGGTAAGCCGCTTCCACAGGAGTGGCTGGACTCAAGACACTGCTGTATTGCTGGAATAGTATATGCAACAAGAAAGTACACCTACCATTATTGGGACAGAATCCACACATGCAATGGGATTCCGGAATGTTTTGTGCGCCCACAGAATGAGTTTGCAGGATGACATGGATGAGGAAAAATGACATAATATAGTTTTTCCATGTTTAAATTATCCCATATTTATTCCATAATTTCTGAGACTGAGGCATCTTAAAAAGTTAATAAAAAACTGTTCATGTACCTCCACATACAGTTAAGGACTGCTACCATAGAGTTTCCTTTTATAAGTTTTTATAAAAACTATTCGTGTACCTCAACGGAGAGCTTATGGGTTCGTGTGATGAAATTTCTTTTTAATGAATTTAATAACCCTGCTCATGTAACCTTGGAGTATGATCTTACTTGCAAATCAAACACTTTATTTAAAACATGAAAATAACAAACAATTTTAAAACTTTATAGGCAGACCAACTGCCATCAAGCCATAAAAGACAATAATGCAAAACCAATGAAACAAAAGTGAAAAATGGCCAAACTAAGTATTTTTCCACTTCATATAGCAATTTCACTGTTTCTGGAACTAAGTCCCCTATGTTTCTGTTCTTCTTGGCCCCTATGGTGCATTTAGCATGCATGAGCCATAGCTGAACAAGCAAGGATGAACATATAGGGCTCTGTTTATTCTTTTAAAGAAAGAAGGAAAGAAAGAAAGAAAGTGCAAAATTCACACTAACACGTTAACAATCTGGTCAGGGGTTCAGATTGGGATCTTCTGGGCTCTTTCCAATCCTGGGGGATACCACTGGTGGACTGTCAGAACACAAGCTTGGTGCCCAGGGTTCTGCTATGGCTACACTGAAAAATGAGTGGGCCTGGATGCCATTGGAGGATGGGGCTCAGACCCATACCTCTGGATGAGACCATAGATCAGATAGCACCCAGAGAGACTTCTGGCGCATATCAGAAGGATTTTTCTGTAGATAGTAGTTGGGAGTTGGGCTCAAATGTGAATATGAACCTAAAAGCAGCAAAGAATCCTGTGGCACCTTATAGACTAACAGACGTTTTGGAGCATGAGCTTTCGTGGGTGAATACGATGCATCTGAGGAAGTGGGTATTCACCCACGAAAGCTCATGCTCCAAAACGTCTGTTAGTCTATAAGGTGCCACAGGATTCTTTGCTGCTTTTACAGATCCAGACTAACACGGCTACCCTCTGATACTTGACAATATGAACCTAGGTTTCCTATGAATTGTACCCATATCTTAAGGGTCCCATGTTGCAAATGGTTATGCACATAAGGAATGTTACTCACACGAGCAAGCATTTGCAGGATTATCTCCACAATGGATCATGAAGAAACACTGATAAAAAATCTCTTTTAAGTGATTTTCTGGCACTAGGACCATTGCAAATTCCTTATAAAAGAAATACATGAAGTCTAAAGTCATCTATTTTTCATTTTTAGTTTGAGGATTTCTCTTCAATCAGCTCTCTCTATTTCCTTTTCAGAACTATCTTTGGCTGAGTGGCTGAGACTGTCAGTGAATACATAACAGTAGTTAAGCAATAATTTCCCCCTAGGACAAAATTACTTTTATGCCTAGAATAAAAAGGAATTAAATTATTTGAGGCTCAAGAAATATATTTTTCTCGACACAATGAATCTATTTAGTTAATTTATTATTTTTTGTGCAGGGAAAGGCGTTTTTCAAACTTATATGTGTAATATAATAAAGACTGCATGCATAATTTTTAACCTCTCTGATATAACTATGCTAAATTATAAAAACAGTCACAAGAACAATGTTCATGATATGCAAGGCCTAATTATATGGTGAGAACATTTGTTCTTTTTTTTAATAGTCTGAAAACTCACTTTTTTTTTGTTTTCATAGCCCATTGAAATAGCACAGCATACTTTTTAGAATAATGTGTCTGCCATAATGGGAATATGCAAAACATTATTATTTAAAATGAACTTTATCTCTGCTCCAAAGAGAGGTTTATCAGTTATGACTCAGAGAGAAAAAAGGTTCTATTAGGCTATGGGAAATATTATTGCCTTTTTAAATATATAACTTTCAAAATAATGCTATTGGATCAGACAACAATTATCCTACTTGTATCCAAAAGCAGTTTATTTATAAGTCTATTCTTATTTCTATACTTTACTGCAATTGCTTTAATGTTTGCCAAAGAAAAAATGTTAAAATATTAATAACCCAGTAACCTATTCCATGACGAGTCATTAGTGTGAACTTTCATTTCACACACACGCAGACACACAGAGTACTAAACTTTAATATAAATATGGAAATGGAAGTAGCTATATTATGAAAGATGTATTATTAAGCATCAACACTTTTCACCAGTGTGAAATAACTATTAGTTCCTGGCTTTCAGTGTTTAGAGAAAATAAAAAGTAAAATAAGATTTGTGTGTGTGTAGTCTCCTCAACAATGCTTTTATTTTTTCCAGTTCTCTCTCTCTCTCTCTCTCACACACACACACACATGGCCGTGCATGCATGTAGTGCTGAAAAAATAAAAGCAGTGCTGGGAAAACATATATAAAGAAAGTTAACTAGATGAGAAAATCTTTTGTTTAGACTTTTAACAGTGCTGTCTTTTTAGATTCCAATTTAGAGTCTGCTGAGATTACTATGCATAGAAAATGAGTTCTTTTTAATCAGAAAGAATGTAATACATATTTTGGACATTTAATTAAAGAAACAATATATATACTGTACATTATCTGAAAAGAATATAAGCAAAACGCTAAGATATTTATTTCTACAGCCTCTTAATGGGTGAATGTCTCCCCTGTGCATGAGGCCAACACAAATTCTGTGAAGCACTTAAATTCCACTTAAATGATACACAGGATTCTTGTACTAGTCCTCTCCACTGGAGAATGACATTCACTCCTGCACAAAGGTGAAGCAAAATATCTTTGCACCTGTGAAGCCCTCAGAATAGGATTTAGTTGGAACAAAGGTGGCGCTCAGGCTTTTTCCTGGATTAATGTGTGTTTATATGTTTAGATTTTCAACAACTACGAATTTAGGACCCTATACCAATTGGACCAAGTGTGTATATATAAGCATTAAGTAAAGTAATAAGAATGTATTAAGGATCTATTTAGCAAAGGATTTATTAAAGTAAAACAAATTTATTTTCAAGCCCTTAAACTATAGAGGTAGACATCTTTCTGTTTCTTGATTTTTTAAAAATTTACTATATATAAACACTATATCTGAATGAGACTTAAAAAAAGTTAGCAAACATTCATTCAAATATATGGTGCAAATTTGCTTTGATGGTAATTGTGACCCTTTTCTTTATTTCCTCTAAATATTTACATCACTGAATTTTTTTAAATGCAGAAGAAATTGAATAGAAAGGGAACTTCTTGTGAATGCTTTTTGTAAATATGTTTTTGTGCAAAGGTTTGTGTGGAAGCATTTACCCAGTCATCTTGAAACAGACAACTAGCCCTACTGACTTATTCAAGCCCTATTCCTATTTATGAAATTTGCTCAGAGATTTAAATAAATTAGTCATATAGGCAAATATCAAGCTTCAAATACGAAATACTCAAAGCAGTAATTACTGTGAACATCATGAGCAATTAATTGATTGAAATACGTTGCACAAAGCACTTTGGTTCAGATTCTTATATGTGCCCCTAGGTGCAGCTGAGAGTCGTGGGGGTTCCTGGGTTATGAGGACTCAGGGCTGCACTACACCATCCAATTATGCCTCCCCGCCCCGGGTCACTTCTCCCACCAAGAAAAACTTATAGTGGTGTTCCACATGCACTCCCATGACAGCTCAGGTACTCCCCAAGGCTGGGGAATGCCCCCCTGAGGAGATGTGGTACCTTTCCAGACAGACCAAAATGGCCAGATTGTATAAGAGAATCTGGCCTTTACTGATGAACGAACATGTTAGTATACATTGAAGTCTGTTTGTGGATAATTCATGAAGAAAAGAAAAGGCTAAATCTGTGACCAGAACAGGGCCTAAGTATCAAGTATGTCCTAACTTGAGGACTTCAATTGGGCCTAAGTGGTGCATAGGCTCTGTGCTCTGCATAGTGGTGATATTCACCCCATATTAATAGTTCACACTGCTCTAATTAAGCACTTTGCACATTTTCATAATATTTCTCTGTTAAAGACAGAATTGTTTGCCATAGGCAGAGAGAGTAAGGTTGAATTCATTCCTTTCTGTAGCTCTTACATGTGTTTAGCAAATTCCTTCTCCTGATGGTGATTTTTCTGTACAATGTAATTTAAGAAGGAATAAAAGGCCAGATAATGCTGCCAAGAATGTCTCCCCAACATATATGTCCCAGCCACCCAATAGGGATACATGACCGAACCTATCCAAGATATGCTCAGGAGTTAACACACCATAAAGATCCAGTACTTCCTTAGCTGAAACCCCTCTGTGCTGGAGACTCCCTAGAGGGTGATCTAAACACTGTTCCTGACAAGTGAATCTCTGCTGCACTGGAGCTGTGATGACAGAAGGCTTGGAAGGACCCGCAGAACTAGTGTGGAAGCACAGGCTATCTTTACAGATGGGGACTTGCAGAGAATCTCTGGGCATCTGGATGGGATTGAGCTCCTTTGCTTCTGCTGTGCTAGGTTGGCCACTCTGGCTTTCCAGTGGTGGAAATCAGAAGAAACAACACAAGGGAAACTTCAAGACATTGCTCTCCTGCCTTCATCCTGTGAGTTTTCCCAACGAACTGGGTGATCTGGGCCAAAGTTGTAAATAAATACACAAAGCTGAGACATTATGTGCCCCAAAGCCAACAGCATTCAGCCCATGCCTTTGTTTTGGGCTGTGTTCCTAATATATTCTGTCTGTCTCTTAGATTTGCATTACCTCTGTGAAAGGGTTATAACATGTCATGATCTGGATTACTATTTCTAAAGCAAGTCTAACCTTATGCTAACTGCTAATGCTTGTCTTTAAAATGTTGCTATTCCTTTCACTCATTCTCAAATTACTTATTAATTTAGCTGATGATTTCCTGTGGCTAATCTCGCAGACCTGAATCTGTGTTAGTCTTTATCCTTCAAAGAAGAATTTAAACCTCACTAATATAATTCAGAAGTTCAGACTTGTCTTCACATATCCCTCTATCTGTTCTGCTTCAAGGCCACGTCCTGCATTTAAATGAATAATGATACAAAGAGCTAATATTTTCTTGTACAATCTAAATTATAAGACTGAAGATCCTGGGGGGCGGGGGGCGTGAGAAGGGATAACTGTTTTCTTGATCAATACCAACAGTGTGTGAAAGTAGGCATGTTCTTTGCATTAAATCTCCTGCAATTTCATACTGGATGATTTCATGTTACTGGCATTTCCAGTATGACTTTTCCCACAGAGAAAACATACACAAGTGCCAGTTTTTGCATGGTTTTGATGCATATCTACCTTCATTCAAGATGTTTGAGGTTTTGGGCATTATTATTATTATTATTTGAGAATCAGAAATCTCAACTACTGTAAAATTATTAATACAGTTAATTTCCTTGAACTAATATAACTAAGAGCTAAACAATGGCACCTGCTTTTTAGCTAAAAAAAAAAAAGCAACATTTTAACAATGTTTCCATCAGGACACCTTGTCCTGCAGAAGGGATCCACACTTCCTCTCTGGGAGTTAGAGACACACTTGCTTTGGGCAACAGGTGGCAGAGCTTTCACACATGAGCATACAACTTCTCTAAGCTGCTGTTTGTGGATCTAAGGGTACGTCTACACTACAGCATAATATCAAATTAACTTAAACCGGTTTTATAAAACAGATATTATAAAGTCGATTTTATGCGTCCACACTAGGCACATTAATTCGGCGGTGTGCATCCATGGTCCTAGGCTACCAATGATTTCCGGAGTGTTCCGGAGGGTAGCTATCCCGTAGCTATCCCATAGTTCCCGCAGTCTTCCCTGACCCTTGGAATTCTGGGTTAATACCCCAGTGCCTGATGGGGCAAAAATCATTGTCGTGGGTGGTTCTGGGTACAGCCTCACCCCTCCCTTCCTGAAAGCAGCAGACAGCCATTTCGCGCCTTTTTTACTGGGTAAAATGAGCAAACGCCATAGCACAGCAAGCATGGACCCTGCTCAGCTCAATAGTGCGATCGTGGATGTTGCAAACACCTCACGCATTCTCGTGCTGTCTATGGTGAACCATGAACTGCAAACGCAGGAGAGAAGGAGGCAGCTACGGCAGCGCGGCGACGAGAGTGATGAGGACATGGACACTGATTTCTCCCTAACCACAGGCCCCCGCGCTTTGGAGCTTCTGCTGGTAATGGGGGAGGTTCTGCCCATTGAACGCCGATTTTGGGCCCGGGAAACAAGCACAGACTGGTGGGACCGCATAGTTTTGCAGGTGTGGGACGATTCGCAGTGAAACTTTCGCATGCGGAAGAGCACTTTCATGGAACTTTGTGACTTGCTTTCCCCTGCTCTGAAACGCCATAATACCAAGATGAGAGCAGCCCTCACAGTGGAGAAGCGAGTGGCAATAGCCCTCTGGAAGCTTGCAACGCCAGACAGCTACCGGTCAGTCGGGAATCAATTTGGAGTGGGAAAATCTACTGTGGGGGTTGCTGTGTTGCAAGTAGCCAAAGTAATCATTAAGCTGCTGCTATGAAAGGTTGTGACTCTGGGAAATGTGCAGGTCATAGTGGATGGCTTTGCTGCAATGGGATTCCCTAACTGTGGGGGGGCTATAGACGGAACCCATATCCCTATCTTGGCACCGGAGCACCAGGGCACCCAGTACATAAACCACAAGGGGTACTTTTCAATGGTGCTGCAAGCACTGGTGGATCACAAGGGACATTTCACCAACATCCACGTGGGATGGCCAGGAAGGGTTCATGATCCTTGCATCTTCAGAAGCACTGCTATGTTTAAACGGCTGCAGCAAGGGACTTACTTCCCGGACCAGAAAATAACAGTTGGGGATGTTGAAATGCCTGTCATTATCCTGGGTGACCCAACCTACCCCTTGATGCCATGGCTCATGAAGCCATACACAGGCAGCCTGGACAGTGGTCAGGAACTGTTCAACTACAGGCTGAGCAAGTGCAGAATGGTGGTAGAATGTGCATTTGGCCGTTTAAAAGCCCGCTGGCGAACGTTACTCACTCGCTCAGACCTCAGCCAATCCAATGTCCCCTTTGTTATTGCTGCTTGCTGTGTGCTCCACAATCTCTGTGAAAGTAAGGGGGAGACCTTTATGGCGGGGTGGGAGGCTGAGGCAAATCACCTGGCCGCTGATTACGCGCAGCCAGACACCAGGGCGATTAGAAGAGCTCACCAGGAAGCGGTACGCATCAGAGAAGCCTTGAAAATGAGTTTCATCATGGGCCAGGGTACGGTGTGACTGCTGTGTTTGTTTCCCCTTCATGAACCTCCCCCCCTTTATTGACTCCTCCTGTAAGCAACCCACCCTCCCCCTTCGATTACAGCTTGCTTCTGGAAATAAAGTCACTATCCTTTAAAAAGCATGTATTCTTTATTAAAAATCATTCCCTGTAAGCAACCCACCCTCCCCCTTCGATTACAGCTTGCTTATGGAAATAAAGTTACTATCGTTTAAAAAGCATGTAATTATGAAAAGAGGCAGAGAATTAACAAGGTATCCCGGGTGTGGTTTGGGAGGAGGATAGGAGGGAAGAAAAAGGCCATTAAGGACATTTCAATGTAATGACAGCCTTTTGGTTGGACTGTCCACGGGGGTGGAGTGGGCAGGTGCAGAAAGCCTTCCCCCACGCGTTCTTACACGTCTGGGTGTGGAAGATATGGAACATGGTGAGTACTGAGGGTGGTTAAACATGGGCTGGAGCGGCACTCTGTGACCCCGCTGCTCTTCCTGAAGATCCACCAGACGTCGGAGGATGTCAGTTTGATCACGCAGCAGCTCCAGCGTTGCATCCCGCCACCGCTGATCTTGCTGCCTACACCTCTGATCTTCCTGCCGCCACCTCTCATCTTGAGCATTTCTCCTATTCTTACGTTCGTCCCTCCTATCCTCACGTTGGTCCCTCCTGTCCTCACGTTCACTGGCATCTTTCCTGTACTTTGCTACCACATCCTTCCACTCCCCCAGATGAGCTCTTTCATTGCGGGTTACTGCCATTATTTCTGTGAACATTTCATCTCGTGTCCTCTTCTTCCTCCGCCTTATCTGAGCTAGCCTTCGGGATGGAGTAGGGAGGCTTGAAAAATTTGCAGCTGCATGAGTGGGGGAAAATAGTGATAGAAGGATTATAAAAGATACATTTCACAGAACAATGGTTATACTCTTTCACAGTGAACAACACTATTCACCTTACATAGCACATGTGATTTCACTACAAGGTCGCATTTGGATTCTTTTAGTATTGAGTGCCTGCGGCTGTGGTGTAACAGATCAACACAGACGCAGGTCCGGGCATCACAGTTCAGCTTGCATGCGGTCATGGTAAGCCATACAAAGAGACATATAGCTTCTCCCTGTGCTGCTTCTTTAACAAGGAGCAGCAGACGCCAAACCCTAACCCTAACCCTGGAATTGCTTTACCCCTCCTCCCGCTGCATGGCTGGTATAATGGAAGATCACTGCTAATCACCCCCCCTTTCTCCTCCCCCCCAACCCCCCCACCACATGGCTGGTAGCTGGGAAGATTCCTGCTGGCCAAACGCTAAAAAGCTCAGCGCCATTAACCCTCCTCCCCTCCCCCCGCTTGGCTACCTGCAAGGAAGGATTTCTTTTAAGCAACAGGCAAGCAGCCCAGTAGGAATGGCCATCTCTGTCCCCTTAATAAAATTCCTTAATTTCAACCAGATTACCATGAACGATATCACTCTGATGAGGATAACAGAGCGAGATAAAGAAGGGATGTTTCTTGAATGCCTGCAATCACCGGGACCATACGCAGCTAGGCTTTGTCATGCAATGATATCCGATTACTTGCTACATGCATGGCGTGGTAAAGTGTCCTACCATGGTGGACGGAACAAGGCTGCCTTGCCCAGAAACCTTCTGCAAAGCCTTTTGGAGTACCTCCAGGAGAGCTTCATGGAGATGTCCCTGGAGGATTTCCGCTCCATCCCCAGACATGTTAACAAACTGTTCCAGTAACTTTAATGCCTGCTAATACATGCCAAGCTCTCATGGCAAATCAATCATTAAAAAACGCTTGCTTTTAGACTATGTTTTATATTTACAAAGGTACACTCACCAGAGGTCGCTTCCATGGCTTCACTGTCTGGGCTAGTGGCTTGGGAGGCTTGGGACTGTAATTCCGTCTGTGTCACAAAAAGCTCCTGGCTGTTGGGGAGAATGGAGTGCTGTGTGCTCTCTGCAAGCTCTTCCTCCTCTTCCTCCTAGTCATCTTCCCCCTCCGCTGAATCCTCATCCATGGTTGAGATTATAACCCCCACCTCGGAATCCATGGACAAGGGGGGGGGTAGTGGTGGTGCAGCCCCCTAAAATTGCATGCAGCTCAGCGTAGAAGCGGCATGTTTTTGGCCCTGATCCGGATCTTCCATTTGCTGCTTTGGTTTTCTGGTAGGCTTGTCTGAGCTCCTTCACTTTCACTCTGCACTGCACTGAGTCCCTGGTGTGGCCTCTCTCCCTCATGGTATTGGACATTTTTTCAAAAGTTTTTTCATTTCGTCTTTTGGAACGCAGTTCTGTTAGCACAGAATCCTCTCCCCATATAGCGATAAGATCCAGTACCTCTCGTGCGGTCCATGCTGGTGCTCTTTTTCTATTCTCAGGAGACTGCATTGTTACCTGTGCTGATGAGCTCTGCGTGGTCACCTGTGCTGATGAGAGCTCCACGCTGGCCAAACAGGAAATGCAATTCAAAAATTCGCAGGGCTTTTCCTGTATACCTGGTCAGTGCATTAGAGTTCAGTTACCTGTCCAGAGCGGCCACTGGTGCACTGTGGGATACCACCCGGAGGCCAATAACTTTGATTTGTGGCCACACTAACCCTAAATCGATATACTAATATCGATTTTAGCGTTACCCCTCTCGTTGGGGAGGAGTACAGAAATTGATTTAAAGAGCCCTTTAAATCGATTTAAAGTGCATTGTGGTGTGGACGGGTACAGCATTAAATCGATTTAACGCTGTTAAAATCGATTTAACAGCGTAGTGTGGACCAGGCCTCAGTCAGACCAATAAAAACGAAGGACAAGGACCCAGATTTTAAAAATATTTAGGTGTAGAAGTGCTCAGCATTGCAATGCATAACTAATTTAGGAGCCTGTCTCATTTTTAAAATAGATTTAGGCACTTAGGAACGTAAACCCAAAGCTAAGCACTAAAATGCCTAAATACCTTTAAAAACCTTGCCAAGGTCTATAACTATATAAACAAACAAAATAACTAGACCATAGCAGCAGATCAGAACTCTAGGGGAGGGGTATTTTCTTCCTCCTCCTGACTGCCAGGAAACGGGTGTTTAATCCAAAAGGACCTCAGTGAATTGAAAATGAAGGAATTTATTGGTATTTGTCTTTTTTTTAAATAGGTCCCAGTAACAGAGAACACTTTCTGTGAAAAAACAAGCAAAAATAGCTTTGCTGAGCACAAGGAGGTCTCAGACAATCAGGGACTGAGAACCAATTCCATGTGACTTCATTTCAGTGAGCAATACAAGTGAAACCTGAAAGAGAATGAAAAGTTTCTATTCTAATCAGCCTTTTCTACCATCCTCATCATCATAGTATCTGAGCACCTAGCTGTTTCAGGATTTTCAGGGACAATCAGAGTGTGCAAAAATCTGTTTCTCGATCCTGAATGAAAATGTTATTGACATAAGGCCTCCCACACCACAAGTTCTTAGACAGAAGCTCAAACTGAAAAACAGGCTGATTTTGAAAACTGTTCAATTTGTGTAAGTTTTTTTCACAGTTCAAGCTCAATTAGTTCCATTCCTGTTTAAACTCTAATATTTGCCATTTGGACATGAATATAAACCCTTATTCCTTGGCAGTGTGTTATCTTAACTTATGGGAAACTGCATGGTAGTCAGTAAATTTGGGCTTAAGCCACAGCTGGACATATTTCGCTATGACCAAAGTAATAACACTTTCTTCCTATCTTTAAAACAGATCATGGCCAAGTCCTTCTAGACCAACTTGGATGTTTATTTTATATTTGAGGCATAATATGAATTGCAATTCTACATAGTACAGAATTTTCTTCTTCAGCTCTGGCTCAACTACCTGACTTTCTTAACTCTGACATTCTTTTTTTTCTAGATAAAGATTTGCAAAATCACTTCACAATTGTAAAGGTCTTTGTATAGCAATTAATATTCATGTATGCTTCTATTAGGGGCCAATTTTCAGATCTAAGAATCAGTGTCAACATTCACACACACACACAAAAAATCTTATAAACAAAAAACAATGCAAGATGAAACTCTGGTGAGGGCTTACATTCTTTAAATATTCTGTTTTTAAAAAGTCATGGTCCACTCTTCCAGACAATGACTCTGCTTATCTTTATAGTCCTCCACATAGCAGTTTATGGCTTAGAAGCATTTCTAGAAATCTCATCAGTCCATACAGGCAGGCAGACAAAACAATGAAAGCTAGTCAACTACTTCATTAATTTAACACATCTGGAAAACTAACCAGCAATATCTCATCCAGTGCAGGTCAGTAAATCTTTGCCACTTGCAGGAGAACAGTCTATAACTCCCGCAATCCTATTTTCCAGTTCCTTGACTTGAGTCCAGTACTGTTTTTGGGACCCCATACAAGGGTTCGTGAAAAGGGAATGTCACCTCATTGTACTGCACATTAAGAGCCCTGCCGTCTCCCCGCAAATTTTCACTGAGGGTTGTCCTCTATTAATCCTCATTCCGACACTGCTTTATCAGGGAACTGGGCTCTTTATTCCAGTGAACATCTATCAAGTTGCCGTAACTTAAACACTTTGAAAACCTAACCTACCACAGTGACTCTGGGGCATTGAGAGGAAGGCAAAGGAACCGAATCAGTCTGGCTGTATGGGAAACATTCCTTCCCATCCCCCAAGCAACTGAGATCTTACCCACAGAAAGGCCCAGAAATCCTCCCCTCCTCTACAGCCAAGAGTAGGAGCTGGTGTTCCGGAGCAAAGAAAGATACTGTAGGTAATGAACGGGCCAATAAAAACTCTTGCTTCAGGGACATGGAGATAATAGTCTTCTGCCAGATCCTTTAATTGGGCCAATTGTCTGAGATGATAGGGATTGCACTGCTCCCATTAGCAAAAAAAAAAAAAAAAAAAAAAATGGAGTCCTTGTGGCACCTTAGAGACTTACACATTTATTTGGGCATAAGCTTTGTGGGCTAGAACTTACTTCATCAGATGTATGAAATAAAAAATACAGGAGCAGGTATAAATACATGAAAGGACGGGGGTGCGTTACCAAGTGTTAGGTTAGTCTAATGAGATAAATCAATTAACAGCAGGATATCAAGAGAGGAAAAATAACTTTTGAAGTGGTAAGAGAATGGCCCATTACAGACAGTTGACTAGAAGGTGTGAGTAACAGTAGGAAGAAATTAGTATTGGGGAAATTAAGTTTAGGTTTTGTAATGATCCAACCACTCCCAGTCTTTGTTCAGCATTAGGTAGCTCCTCCTGCCAAGCACACGAGCATACTGAGAGCCCTTGTAGAGGGGGTGGAGGTGAGGGAGGAGGGCACTGCTGAGGGTGACAAAACTTCACAAGTAGAGTTAGCCAGACAAAAAATGATGGAACAGTTTGCTGTTGAAAAATGCAGCAGCATCAACATATAAATATTTTGAGGGAATGTATTCATTTCAACAAAAGCTTGGACAGGAAAATGTCACAATGTTTCATTTCAACAATGTTGAAATATGTTGATTACTTTCTTTTCTATTGATTATATTACATTAAAATATCAATTGAGTATATTATTTAATATTATGTAGACATAACACATGAAATATAATACAAAAGTGTTGACACTAGTCAGTGAAATGTTTTTTGAGGATAAATGGACACAAATCAGACATTAGGAATGGCAATATACAAAAACCTGTAGGAGAGCACTTCAACCTCCCTGGCCACACTATAGCAGACCTTAAGGTGGCCATCCTGCAGCAAAAAACCTTCAGGACCATACTTCAAAGAGAAACTGCTGAGCTTCAGTTCATCTGCAAATTTGACACCATCAGCTCAGGATTGAACAAAGACTGTGAATGGCTTGCCAACTACAGAACCAGTTTCTCCTCTCTTGGTTTTCACACCTCAACTGCTAGAACAGGGCCTCATCCTCCCTGATTGAACTGACTTTGTTATCTCTAGCTTGCTTGCTAGCATATATATACCTGCCCCTGGAAATTTCCACTACATGCATCTGAGGAAGTGGGTATTCACCCACGAAAGCTCATGCTCCAAAACGTCTGTTAGTCTATAAGGTGCCACAGGATTCTTTGCTGCTTGAAATGTTTTGGTGTTTCTAAAAAAGAATTATTTACATTTAAATTTAACATGAAATTTTTGAAATTTTGGCTTTCAGTCGAATTTTGAATGATCTCCTCCCACTCCCAAATGTTGGGATTTCCCATGGAAGGAAAATCCTGTTTCCTGACCAGCTATAAAAGGGGTCCAGAGGGCTCTTCCCCTTTCTCGCCCAGAAAAAAGCCAGACTAATCTCCCTGCTGCTCAGCTCTGAGCACATACACTGGCCCTTTCCTACCACATTGTTAAACAGTTAATCATGACTTGGTTTTGTGCCAAGTGACATAGGCCTACTTACACTAGAATCATTCACCATTTTAACCTTTCTTCAAACACATTTTTTTAAAAAAGAAATATATCTACATTTTAATTGCTAAAAAGATGTAAAACATCATTCTAACGATTTCCATTACTCTTTTTTTATTTAGCTGTGTAGATTCTTTTAAAGAGAAAACCACTCATTTGACAGTCTTTTAGATTATATTAAAAGCCTTTAAGTGATAGTTCTTGATGTGTTCTTGAAGTTTGAGCCTGTCTCTTATGACAAAACCAACTGAATGCATAGAAGAGAAAGAGGAATCAAAAAAGCACAAGATAGTACATTACATCTACTGTCTCTTGGTCTTTCTTGCTTACAGTTTAGCTGCTTGAAAATTACAGGCAAAGCCAATAATTTATGCCCTTATTAGCCACCTTGAGACCTTTAGGCCGTTCAGGTTAACGCATGATTTTTGTCTGTTTTTTATCTCAACAATGTTGCATGAAAAAATTGTCCTAACTGGTAAAATGGGATGAAATCTCAGGCTATGTTCCTATACATAGTGGGGTTGGCAAGCTTTGGCGTGCGGCTGGGATGGTATTGAGGGGCTTAGGGTGGGGTTGGGGGCTCAAACCAGCCACCAATAGGGTGTCACATGGGACCTCTGAGATTGGGCTTTGGGCCCAGCCAAGGGCCACTACGGCATTCGTAGAATCATAGAAGATTAGGATTGGATGAGACCTCAGGAGGTCATCTAGTCCAATCCCCATTGTAGGGCAGGGTTTGGAGACCCAACCAGGAGCCCCTGAGTCAGTGCTGGAGGCCCCCAAGGGTTAGGTTGTTGAGTTCAGCAGGAGCCCCTGGATTGGTGGTCTCCAGTATTAGGTGGCTTCCCATAATACGGGATTGGCAGGATTTACACAGAGGATGCTCCAGAGTCACAGATTAATTTTAAACTGCAGTGTTTTGTAGAATAGTGCAGGTTATTTTACAGAATTGGTGGATTATTTTTCTTAAATTGTTTTCCTTGAGCAAATGCACCTCAGTCCTTAATGCAGCAATTTTGTCTCCTCCAAAAACCTCTGAGCTCCAATGGCAAAAATATGAGTGAAAGTTTGTTAAATAGGCCCATGAAAAATGGCTTTAGAATATTCAGTTAAAAGAAGGACTCAACAAGTTAGTTTATTGCCTACCACCTACACACCAAACAAACACTGCTGGGAAAGCTGGAGAAAACACACATCACATTTTTTTAGTGAATAGCTGAATTGTTACCAGTTTGATTTGCACACTTACACATATTTCAGTTTCTAACTGTTTCACATATATAATCCAACCTAACATTCATATTTTCCCCTTCAATTTATTTCTTTTCCTTTTGAGCTTAAACACTGCAGAGCAGAATATTCATGTGTTCCATTGCTAACTCATAAGTTACTGCACCTGACTGGAGTATTGCAGACTTTTACATAATAGTGGCATCTATATACTGATTGTTTCCTTACTCTTTGAAGATGTTCTATCACTAAGAGAAAGCAAAAAATAAAATAAAAATACAGTTGCTCTGTAATGTTTTTATATATAATTCACATATTTAAGGTATATTGGCTTTTATCTATGACTATTGATTGTGTTCTAACTACGCTGTCATCTATTTTTTCTCTCCTCTTTTTCCCCCCACAGAGTTGCCATCTGTGCATGAATTTTATTTCCTTATGATAAGAATGGTGGCAATAAGGAGGATGATGGCCGAATGATGATTTAATTGCTTTTCTTTTTCTGCTGTATTTTGCTACATTCACTAAAAGTAATAGCTAGTAACAGCTGTAGGCAGCCTCTCCTGTTTCAAATATCATTGAATGAAGAACAATTGTTTCCTTGCCCTAAAACAAAAAAAAGAGAGAGGAAAAAGTCTGTTGAGTTTAATGTGCAAGGAAACCACTAGCTACAGCACAACCTTTCAAAAAGACTGATCTCAGATACAGATTAACTGAAAGGTTCAGAGAATTAAAACCCTATTCATCCTATGGCTGCAACTTATTTTGTAATTCTTGCAATGCCATATCTTTATGAATACCCTGGACAACCCCTTTTAAAGTCAAAGCACCCATTTTCTGCAGGGCTGTTCTAGAGGAACCAGGTCTGTAACTCACTGTGCATGGGATTATGTGTGAAATATTTAATTGCAAGTGCACTAAAGATCATGAATGGGTGAATGAGGTCCAATTAAATCTGAACATGCCTTGAACTTCTGTCACTTATTTTGATAGCAAAACTTGAACTTCCCTCCCCTTTCTTGAGCTTTTCAAGTGTTCAGATTAGTCTTTTCTTGCTTCCTGGCTGAGACCAGAATTGGAAGTGCTTAAAAATCTATGAAAATAGGATGTTTTGGTATCATTTATAACCAGGACTGTCATATGACTATGATAATGAATATCAGAGTCAACTGCCATCTAAAAGTGAATAAATAACCCCAATGCTATCTCTAAGTATATTCTGTCTCTCTCTCCTCTTCAGCACATTGTTTCTGCTTAGAATCTTCTTAGGCCCTGTCCTAACTGGCTTCCTGCTATCAATGTAAACAAACAGTTCACATACCCTTGAGGATTACAGAACAGGCCATAAAATTTCCATCAGAATGAAATTTCAGTAATAAAAGTAAAAGTGGTTTCTGACAATCTCTACCGGATAAGAAGCACTATTGGTGGAAGACCATCTTCATATGTTTCATAAATGTTTTGGTCAACTTCTGCATACATGACCGGATTGGGTAAGAAACCAAACTTTTGAAAGCCTATCAATACAGAACCTGAATCTTCTGAGGGTCACTCATCTGTTCTGTAAGTAGATCTAAAGATATTAAATTGAGTGGAAAACAAAACAAAGACAGCACTTTGATCTCTCTGAGAATTCCACACCTGTGGTTATTATATGGTCTCTGGATGTAAATCAGGGGGCAAGATATGAATCTGTATCAATAGTCACTAGAGTCTATGGATATTAATCCCTGCCATGTGACAGGGATATTGACATTTGTCACTCTGATCCAGAAAGTAAAGTCCAATACTTTACCATATCCAGGACACACACTCATTATTCAGAGAAGTGCAAACAAGAAGTTGCTGTGCCAGTAGTGGTGATGGTTACTACAACAGGGTGAGAGTCAGTTTTGCAAGGGAAGAAGGCAGTTTTATTCTTCTATGAAGTTGCTGGAGAATGCACTGAATCATCAGATCCACTGGCTGTGCCACTACCCTGTCCAGCACCTCCCACTCTCAGGGCAAACTGGCTGGCTGAGCACCCTTCCTTCTAGCGAAGTGGGTTTGCAGGTGCCTTGTGAAATTTTCCTCCACGCCATTCCACTACAAGGGCTTGCACTGGTAGAAGATTGTGAAAACCATGGGCAAATCTGGCCCACAGCCTATGTATATACAGCTGCAATATCTGATGGCACAGTATAAAAGGCATTTGGACTGAAAAAAATGGTGAGGCAGCTTTAGTCTTAATGCTTTAGTGCAAAAACCATGCTACAGAAACCTGCATGTGTTTTGTAATACACTTCAATGAACCATTATGGAGCTGGGAATTAACTAACGTCCTCTACAAAGGCAGTCTAAACTGTCTTATATTGGCTACCTATATATTTCATTAAGTCACTGCTACAGAGTGTTACCATAGGCACTGAAACATTATTTTCCGACTGGTATGCAATAACAGACGTTTTTATGCTTGTTATTTAATGTTTGTATTCAGTGATACAGATATGCATGGCACTTTACATAGAGAATGAAGACTTCTTGACCCAGGGATCATACAATCTAGACTGGATATGGCATGATGTGACACAGGGAGAGATGGCATGAGGCAAGGACAGGAGTAAAGTAAACATAAAGTATGGTGGAGAGATTGTTTGTTTTGCGTGGTATGCACCATGCTAGCTACTTAATGAGGTGGGCTATCAGTCGCAAGAACTGAACCTGGAACCTTGAATTACAGGTTATCTAATGCCTGAGCTAAGAGTCACAATTCTCTTAGCTCACAGGCTGTAGCACACTAAGAATCTTCCCTGTGGTACAGTTGCTAGAGGGGGACAGAAAGTCACACTGTGTAAGTGTAGATTACATCTGAATATCTAGTTTGAACCGTGCATAGGAGATTTTTTCTGCAATGGATAGGTATTAAGGAAATACTTGAAAGTGAAGAGGGAGTTTACATGTTGACCAAGAGGTGGGAGGACATTTCAGTCATGGGGGACTGGGAAGTTAAAAAAAAAACAAAGGGGAATGAAAAGAAGTGGACTTGATGGAACACAATGTCCATGGGAGAGGGATGAGATGCACACGTTGATGGGGCAGAGCTGTGCAGAATCTTGAAGGCAAAGATGAAGATTTGTATTTGATTGGGACCTGTATGTAAATAACAATGCAGGCAAAAGTCAGATACACAGGACATTTCTGGCAAGCACACAATTCCACAATCTCAGTGTTATTTTCTGAGAGACCATATCAGAAAGTATTCATCATTTGATGAGCAGGAAACTGCCCAGAGTAATGAAGAGAAATATAAGAAACTAGACAGAGAATCAAAGAAAGACAGATGAGTTAGAGAAAGGGCAGATGAAACAATTGGGAAACAGAAAGAAAAGCAGTTGAAACTATCTGGGAAAACACCACAACCAATAATCAGTGACTTCCAGTTCTTTGTTGTGCATCCATGCTGAAAATAATATTAGAAAATCTAGTGCAATACCTTGTTATGCAGATGTTTTACTCTAACAAGGAGTGCTTCATTTAAGTGTAATGTTGTTTTCTATATGCAAAACTGAAACTGAAACATTTGTAAAGGTTTCTTTGTACTGTTTCTAATCTATAATTTAACACATTTGTTCCACTAGAATAAACATTTGCTGAATGTCATGGAAATGTTTTTTTTTCCTTTTTCCTTTTTAGGTATGGTGTCAGCAAGTTCTCTTCTGAACATAGCACTGGCCCAATACAGCACTTGAATTCAGAAACATAAAATATTTTTTCAATATTTCATATGCAGCTGTTTTTTTTTAAACTGATAGTGTTGAGTTAATATGAACATTTTTTTCCCATTGGCTTTGTCATATGTGTTCACAGAATCTTCCTTACGTTCTTCAAGAGTCAAAGATATTAAACACAGAAACCTATATATCTCTGCGCAGAAACTTGGCCCATGTACCAAGTCTTGAATAACATATACCACTGACCTTTACGATCAGAAAAACAAACAAGGAAGCCAAGGGCTTGTAGTCTACATTTTTCTAGAAGTATCATTTCTCTGCTGAACAGCTAAAATAAATAATTCTTTCAGTATTACGTGCTGCCTCCTAGAAGCATTTTTGTGTGTGATGTACAATATCACATTACCTTTGATGTTAGGTCTTGTTTGGGGGCTGATCTGACGACAAACTTTCTAAAGCCCCCTACTATGAATGTCAAATTAAGTGCCCTTATGAATATGCATGAACATAAAACTAGTATAGTCATTTTCTATGGTTACTTACTGTGCTGGGTGGCCCTGGAAGCCATGCCAAATGGTTTTGATTTTGCATTTGAGATTCTTAATGGTAGCAATTATCTGTTGCAGCCATGCAGTACCAAACATGATGGGTGTTAGAGATACTTTGAAAATAATAAAAAAAATAAATTAAAAAAAAAACCTAGAAAAACAAAACAAAACTGAAGATGCTAATTCTCACATTTTAGTTCCTACAGGGCAATTAGCCCCTACTAATGATGTTTATATTTATATGCAAATATCTAAAAAATGAATCTTACCAGATACTTCATACTAATGCTGCTGGGATAGCTGAGCATTCCATCTGTCTGTAGAAAATATCTGCCGTTAGCTCTACATGTTGCCGATTTCAGTAATAAGAACTATTTAATCTTAAGTAATTCATTTTCCATTTTGTGTTTTCCCTTCTCCTTCTGCTCTTTCATAAAGACCTTTAACTAATGTACAATACAGAATGGCTGTTTAGAGTATCAGCAGAGGTGCTAGGCACATTTCCCACACGGCATTAGGCTCTCTGTTTTTTTTTTCATGATTGCCTTATATATTATACATACCAACACTCCTGAACTCTGAATAATAATTTAATAACCAAACAGATTTTGCGGGGGCAGTCATTTGTTAGTAGCTCACTTTCTAGTGATCTCCATGATATGCAAACAAGGATGACAATCAGGAATGGTAGCATACTATAGACTTTATTTCCTAATGAGCTAACAAAAAAGATCTTTTCACTGAGAACTATTCTTCAGAGACAAGAAATCTGGTTTAAACTTCCAGGCTAACTGCTCTAATATGCCACGTTCATAACAAAATCCTCAAGTCATTGGACTATGTAACTTTGATAACAGGATGAAAACTAAACAAGGACCCATGTGGACAAGCGCACTGGTTCACCATCAATATAGTTTGCCTGATCTTGTACCCTTTAGGTGCAAAACCAGCCACATTTTAATCAAGTCATTGTAGAAATAGAATCACTGAAAGAAGCACTTTACCTTTCCTAAAATAATTCCATTTGGTGAGCACTATGAAACCATTATATCATTAGGAAATTAGTTTTTATTAAGCTTTACAGTGACCGGTCAGTAAAGCTTACAGACAGCAACTACTTTTAACATTAATTTTACTGCTTTATGTTATTGTAACTAAAGATTGTAAAGTCTTCCAAATTTTATGCATGCAACAAGCTATTAAATGAAACAAAGATATAAGAATAAGTCTGTGATAAATTAAAAAGGCTTCATTAATTAACATAACATGAATGGTTACTTGATCAGCTATGTTAGTGCTTTAAAATGCTTAGAGGGAAATTTATTTAGAACAGTAACATTTATAGTGACATAAACTGATCATCAGCTGAGGTTAGAAACAATTTTTCCCAAATGGTGCTGTGTTGCATAATTGGCCAAGTACTTTCTGGGATTTTTTTCATTATCTTCTCAAGGATATTGCATCAACTAAAGTTTCTGGTTAATGAATAATTATCTCTGGAAATATATACAAAACTCATCACCATATACCCATATTTGTAATCTCTGAAAATACAGAAAATGATCAAGACTTGAAATTGAGCATACTTTCTCTTTATCCATTTCTATTATTAGGACAATATTATTAAACTATATATTTTTACTTGTCCCACAATCTCTCCAGCACAAATAAATCAAATAAAGAAGAGTCTCCTGATTATTGCTTTGATACTCACTTTGTAATTGTGAAAACAAAATGCTAAAACACAAGGACTGTCCTGCTTTGTTGTTATGAATTCTACAAAGACATGTGTACTAATCACTAGGAGATGATTTGTTTCTATTTATTATCCAGACTTTAGGAGCTTAGGAAAAGCACTTACCTCAGTGAGTTATTCAGGTCCCTCTTCCAACATCTGAACAATCAAGGACGCATGACTAATTCCCATTAAGCTCAATGGCTTTAGCTGCAATTCCCCCACCTGTTACAAAGTTTAAAATTGTGATTTTGTTTAACTCTTCAGGTACAAGAAATAACATTCATTAACTGATAACAATTTAGACAGTATTATTTAAGTTCAAATGTTACAAAGTTCAAGGGGTTTTTCTGTTTATTTTGTATATAAGCAGAGAACAGGGAAAAAAAGAAATGGCAAAAAATATATTGCATATGGATGTGTTCTCATATAATGCTTTTATTCAAACAAGCTGTGGTCTAATTTTCAAGAACAGACTTCTCAAAGATTTCACCTTCACCATTAATGTAGCTGTGACAAGTAAGTCAAGGTCCAGTAATTCCAATTAGAGAGGTTTTCTTATGAAGGTAAGCATATTGTGCTTTCTGACAATACTGTATTAGGGCAAAATTATTGTGAAAGGGTTTATCTTTAAAGGGGTCTGTAGTAGGTACAATAATCTTATTCAGTGACTTAAAACTGTGACATAAAGCAATGGATAGCACAATGTATTTCTCCAGCACAATCTGCCTTTCACATCAGTGCTCTACAAAGCAGAACAATTATGTTCATGTGGTTTTACTCTTAAAAGAAGGCAAAAGTTAGACAAATTCACAGGAAAAGAACTAGAATGATGGTTTCCAATTGTGTTTACAATTCTACATGTAGTTTATTTGTTTTTAAGCCAAAAAGATCAAATCATGTTTAGCAGTGGTGAAAGGCTACTTAATGAAATGTAGGTTGTCTCTGTACGCACCCAAGTTTATGGAGGTGAAAGATTCTCATGAAGCTGAACAGGAGGATTGCAGAAAGATTATATGTCATAATGCAAGGGGAAGAATTAAAAGAAGACCAGGAGTAGGTGGTTCTTATGACCTAGAATGTATCCTGTTCAGTATGACACAGAGCATTAAAGTCAATGAGTTTCCTTCCAATCAGGCTTTGGATCAGGCCCCTTGTGATCAATCAGTTGTAGATGCATCCCTTTGATTGCTGCCTTAGAGTGACTGATTTGAATAACGCTACCACAATTTTCAAAGATGGAGATGACTGGCTGCATGGTCATGAGCTATTTGATCCTTGTCAGGGTGGGCAGGAGAAGGTCTAGGCCACTGGGAAGGTTTTAGTTTGGAATGGCCTATTTAGCCAGACTGGCCTTTTAACCAGATTGTTTTCCTTTAATTAATATACCATGAACATTTTAAAGTGTAGCATAGTATGGTGATCCCTTAAGAGCAGGCATCACGAGGCTGCCTTTTACTGTGGCAAAGACCTTTGTAGAGAGGAATCTGGGGAGACAAAAAGTTTCCCCATGTTTGCTAATGAGGGGTGTAGTCCTAGGGAGATCATGTGACTAGGAGGGAATCCATATGACTACGTCAGGATTATATAAAAGGTGGTTCTTGGCTCAGATAGTGAGAGAGAGAAAGACCAGGTTTGGGGACAGACTTGGAGTGTAATTTTCTACAATGGCCAGATAAATAGAGTCAACAAAATCATTCAACAGAGAGAACACAATAAGCATAACTATTCAAAGAGACCATGCAAAAGTCTAGAAACACTATTGTTGAGTAATATAAAAATGAGTCAATAATGCTGCCATCCATGGAATACTTTTCTTCATTATTTTTCATTATTCGGCTATCTAATAATATGCACTGAACAATACTTTTGATGAATAGTTTAATTGCCAAATATGTTAATATTTAAGATCTGATTTCATCTAGTATTTGACCTGTACTATAGACATCCTGGGGCACATGTGACATCCTGACTCATTCAAGCTTTACTATCTTTTGTAGACTATTAAAACTCCATGAACTTTCTACCTTAGTTACCGTTGTGGTATCCCATCTGTACAGACACAGCAAGTAAAGTGTATTTATGTTGCACAGAATATAATATGTTCTATCATTTGAGATTAAAAATATAGTCTATAAAACGTAGAATTACAACTGTGAACCATTCTGCATTAAGGCTTAGGAATCAGATTTATTTTGTTGTTTTATTATACATACTAGAAGTGGCTAGAATAGCCCTCAAAGGCTAATAGCTGCTTTTAAATATCACCATCAGAATGTGATATGGAGACACTAAGGAGATATTATAGCTGATTTCCCATACAGACTAAAGCCCTGCTGACTGGAAACATTGCTTATGGCTCCTCAAACAGCTGACTAATATATACTATGATTTCCTTATATAAGTAAATAAAGTCCATTTATTCATGTCTAATTACTGGTGACATCATAGCAGAATTTTTGAAAACCTTCTTGATCCACCACGAAGTTTGCACACTTAGCAGCTGACTTCCCACTGACCTGCTGCACATTATCTATCTATCTCCTTGGTGGTCATCCCCTACTATGATGACCTATTACCATTCCTTCCATAATAACTTTCCAAGGTTATTTCCATCACTTTCCCTTCTGTGACCAAAGTACATAATTTTCTGCCTGTTGCTTTCTGAGAGCAGAGTTCATGTCTCTCAAATAATATTTTAACATAAATGTTCATCTTTTCCATCTATAGACATGCCAGAGTTTTTGTGCCAGAACCACATCCCAAAGGCTTGAATTTTCTTCATGTCAGCAGGTGTAATTGCCCAGGATTCACATCCATAAATCTAGACGGAAAAATTAAGCTTTTCACCAGTCAAACCTTCAAATATTTTGAGATTAGAGTTTTCCACACTTTTGTAAGGGAGGTCATGGCTGAGTAAGCCATCCCCTGTTTTCTGATTTCTTTGGAGCAGCATGTTTGATTGGATATATATGATCCCAGTTAATTAAATTAATCTATTACTTCAACAGTTGGATATAAATTGTGATATTTCGTGAGTAACTCTAATTTGACTCTTTTTCTAGAGTGTGCATACGCATGTGTCCATATACAATTATGGAGGCACCCTGGTGGCTCCAAAGCTAAGAATGCTCTGAAAATTGCACAAAGCAGAATTAAAATCTATTTCATACTTCAGTGTCTGAATTCAATCTTTAGTTTTAACCACAAGCTCTTTGTAGGCCAATTGCATTTTCCATAATATTTTCTTGGTCAATATTTAACTTTGGTAGAGGATTTAAATCAGCTCTTTTTGAAATTTTTCCTAAAACATTTTCTTCTAGTTAAAGAAATACAAGCCCTACAAACTCCAAACTTCACAAGTTTTCTTAGCAGCTCAAAAATAGGACAGTTTTAAAATTTTATGGCCTTATTCTTCTCTGACACTGCAATCACTCCTTTGAATTCACTGAAGTAGTTCCTGATTTATCAGGGTATAAGTGAAAAGCAAATCAGGATCTTAAAGTTTTAACATCAAAAGAGTTATTTGCCTTTTACTTATAACCTATTTTTTCTTCAGCAAAGACTCGGTAACAGCTATTAATCACTGCTAGCTCCGTATGTTCACCTATAGTGTCAGCCTGACTTGGTCATTCTACCTGTTACACCTGTACTCTGTCTGTGACAATGTATTGAGGTCAGAGTTAAGGTGGCACAAATCAATGACTAGCAATAATTAATTAACACATAGCTCTAACCTTGCTTTATAAATCGCCTTCATACTGCTATTCTTGCATTGTAACAAACAATTCACTGCTCACCATCACTGCTTCCTCCCATTCTCCTTTCACAACCTTCATATGCACAAATGTAAAGAAACTACAAGACAGAAAATACTTCTTCCCCACTTCCCCATATATATTGTGGAGAACTGAGACATTTTTTTTTTTATAAACCACATATGTACCTTGGTGCAGCTGAATGATACTACCCTGTCTGAATGCACAATTGGATCTAAACCAGAGGTGTTTAAAGAAACCAGGAAGGAAAGATAAAATTAAAGAGGCAAGAAAAGTAAAACTATGGCCTAGGTAAGAAGCACTTCCTCAAACTGTAGCCAGGTTTACAGCCATGAAGTGGGATTCCCAAGCCCGAAGCGTGGTGACAGGGCTATTTGCAAAGGCTGAGAAACTGATGCTCAAAAGACTGTGACCAGTTGAAATATGGCCTCACAGAGAGGATGGGGGGAAGTTTCAGTGGTCCGTAGGCTGATACTGAGGTATATTGGGAAAGCATGCTCCAGGCTGGTAGACACTGACAGTTGCGGGTTTGTAGTAAGCAATCTGTAGGTTGATGTCCAGTGAAAATGGAGGGGCACCAGGTCTAAGTCAGGTTTACCCAGGGGATTGAGGAAAATGCCAACCATGGGTAAGACAATATGTATGTAAGTCTCTGTTATTTTAAATCCACTTCTAAGTGTTTGTGCATCTTTTGGGAAATAAATCCTACTTTGTTTTGCAGAAGCTGCTTTTATGTCACTTCATACTATTACAGTCCACAGGCTCCCGCTAGAGAAACTCTTGCGGAGCTGCTAAGTAATATGGTTGGCAACTGGGGAGTGTGGGGAGGGAGTGTATATTTCATCATACATAGTAAACTTAACTCTGAAAGAATAGTACTCTTTTTATGCCAGAGTTATGCAAGGTTATTGTTCTGTGGTGAAGTATGCATTATCAAATAAGTATATTTTAAGTTATATTTAAAGCTGTTCAAGTACAATTCCCACCAGCAAATACAAAGAGTCTAGGAAATCAACAACTAAGTTATTTCTACACCATCCACAAAACACATATCACTTACTCTGATCACATCTATTTAAATATTTCCACCAGTGCTGGTGCTAGCCAGTTGGGACCCTCTGGAGAAATAGTTTTGGGCTGACCCCCACACAGCACATGCTAATAATAGGGGGTCTCCTTGAGCTGCTCAGGGCCCTAAGCAATTGCTTAATCTGCTTATGCATAGTGCCAGTTCTGACTTCCATACAGGGCTGGCTCCAAGAGGGACTGAGGGACCCGCCACCGAATTGCCGCCAAAGACCCGGATGTGCCACCCCTTTCCATTGGCCGCCCCGAGTACCTGCTTCCTGCGCTGGTGCCTGGAGCCAGCCCTCCTTCCACAACCCACAATACACACATTTTATTCATGACATCATCAAACTTCTAACCTCCACTACAACTTTTTATTTGTAGAAATAAGTGGGTGGTGATATGGTAATGTGCCATGCTCCCTGGGTAGGTTTCTCTTGCTGAGACTCATTCTCCAGTCCAATGGGTGCACCTCTTTCCATTAGCAGGTCCATCCCTCTGCTTCTGTTTGGATGGGGCCCCACAGCCCAACCATTTCTGCACTATGTCTCTGGGTTACACTCCCCCCATCTTCAGATACTGTACAAAATATTATATAGTGTCAGTCAAGATCAGAAGCCACATCTTCTAATTCAACAGCCAATACCTAAACCCAAGGCGACATCATTTCCCAGGCAAATCACTAAAATCCTCACTTTTTTAGTTATCTGCTCTGGAAAAAAAATCTGTCTATAATGCTTTTCATTTATATAGTGCTTTTTCATATGTAGACCTCAAAGCACTTTATAAGGGTGGTTAAACTTTATTAGATGGATTTTACAGTTGGCCTAACTAAGTAAAGAGATTTCAAGCAATTTTCATGAGGGAATACGGTCTAGTGGATTAATACACGGACCTATTACCTCAGAGATCAAGGTCCTCTTCCCAGATCTGCTTCAGGCTTCCTATATAACCTTTTTTTGTGTTAGGTTTTTGCTTTTCTGGTATTCTCTCTGGAAAATGGATCTCTGCATATTTGCTCCAGGGAAATTGCACATTTTGGTGGGAAAAATGGACATTTTTTATTAGATTCTGACATTCTCTCTCGCTTTTGGAAAATGTCCTGAGCTGGCTCAGGTTGTCAATGAAAATGTTTTGTTGCCATGTGTTCTCGACTTCAGATTTATTGATAGGAAATTGCATCTACTTTTCAAATAACAACAACTTATTTGACACTTTTACTACTCCTAATCATAAACTGTCCCTTGCACAAACCAATGCCAAAAGGTGCCTATATTTCAAGCTTTGTGGTATGTGGTGCCATTGGCAATTAGAGAGACAAAAAGCAACATTAGTACCCTGACAAAAAGATTTTAAAAGAGCCACATTAAATGATGGCACTTAAAGTACTCCAAGTTTTCAGAAAATGGTTTATTGTCTGAGATTTCATTCTAAACACTTGAAAGAATGAGGATTTTTCTATAGTAACACCAAGGATCATAATTCAGCCTCAGAATAGGCCACTGGCTGTAAAAACACAAATATTAGACACTACCACTGTGCCACAATGAATCATACTCTTTTTTTCTAGAATGCTGGTCCTACAGCTTCAGACATCATAGTCTCTGTCACTTGAGTTAAGGATGCTCTGGCTCAGCTTTCGTCTATGGGAGGGATGTGTCCTAAGCTGTAAGTGGCCGAGAGAGAGAGAGAGAGAGAGAGAGAGAGAGAGAGAGAGAATTTTGAAGACTTAAGCAGAGCACAGCCTCCATTGTTCCTCTGAATGAGTGTGAATTTCACCTAAAAGCACACATAAGGGGTATGAACAGAGAAGAGAATTGGTTTATAAATTCAAATTAATATACATGGAAATGTTATTGCAGTATTTACTCAACTCTGATCCCAAGGTACTCAACGATAGCAGTTTGCTGCAACTTGGCTCAAGTTTTCACAGATAGTATTTGATAAATACTGTACTGTAAATGAAACAAATTCTAAGTTCTGTTTGCTGAAGTTAACCTTGTCTGGACTGAGTTACATCATTCTTTCAAGCCCCTTCTCTAGTTTACCAGAACTGTTGTACAAAAGACACGAATGAAAACCTAAACTGTATATAATTAACATTAAAGACAAAATGCAAAGATCATCACAGCTTTCTTAAATGTCTTTACAAAATCAAAAGATTATTGACTTTAAATAATCTTCCTGAAACTTCTCACCTCTCAGAACTTCAAAGTCCAGTGCCCACACATGGCAGCTTTTGAGACTACAGATTATTAAAGGCTCCCATTGGAGCTGTGTTCTGTTCATTTCCTATGTAAACCATGGGTATCCTACACTGACAGTTGTGTGCCAACACTAACCAAGACAGCTGCTATAGTAAAGCTGTTCTGAGTGCAGGTGGGAAAACAGCTTGTGATATTAACAGGACTAGACCTTTCTTGTGGCTTTTCATAGCCTCTATTTAAAATAACAATAATAAAAAATGCTTTCAAAGACTTATTTATAACTGCATCAGGCACAAATTGCACGATCATTATTCTGCAATAAGCACAGGTGTTCTTCTTACTGATATTAAGCAATTTTCCCTTTTGAACTAACAGAAAACTAGCTTTTCCCTGACATAAGTTGGCCAATTGGTTCATGACAGTCTGAACTGAAACTGAACATGTTTTAACACTGATTAAACAAAAGTAGGGAAAAAGATTGCCTGCTAAATTAAAAATAATAATAGGACAAGCTTTCTAAGCAGCTTTGAAAACGTAAGACAACTGAATAATTTGAGCTACATTAGCACACAACTAAAAAAATCTGATGGTGTTTGATCTGACTGTAAGAGTATTGTAGATTTTTCTATGAATTTAAGAAAATAGAATCTCATTTTATACATTACACACAGAGAGGCTATTGTGCCCTTAATACTGGTATTCAGCTTCCAGATTTGATCCCCTCATCATGTGTTCTGTAGTCTTTTACTGCAGTCTCTTGAACCCTAAAGCAACATTGTTTGGAATGAGGGGTCACCCAACACAATTAATAGCTAGGAGGTTTAAAACAAACATAAGTACTTCTTCAAAAAACACGCAGTCAGCCTGTAGAACTTGTTGCCAGGGGATGTTGTGTAGGCCAAAAGTATAACTGGATTGAAAAAAGAATTAGGTAAATTCATGGAGGATAGGCCCATCAGTGGCTATTAGCCAAGATGATCAAGGGTGCAATCCCATGCTCTGAGCATCCCTAAACCTCCAACTACTAGAAGCTGGGACCGGACAACAGGGGATGGATGATTCTATAATTGCCCCATTCTATTCATTCCCTCTGAAACATCTGGCACTGGCCACTGCTGGAAGATAGGATACTGGTCTAGATGGACCATTGGTCTGACCCAGTATGAGCATTCATATGTTTTTTTTCTTATGAACCCAGAAATTAGGTCTGGTAAGTGCCAAATAAACAAGACAGTCTAAGCTCTTTTCATGCATATATTATATATGTCATTTATATTGTTGTTTTAGTTACAATAACTAATCCACAACTTTACTAAATATATAACTATAACATAACCATCACTTTAAATATGATAAGAAAAAGGGAATGTGTAGTAATTAGAAGAGATTATATGTGTGGGCAGAGAATAAAGCAGACCCGTACAGCACCCACCAATACTTCATAATTATCTTTTCTCTCCTCAGCATATGCATTTCCAAATTATCTCGCTATCAAAATTGATAGCAAGAATCAGACACTAAAAATGAATGTATTATGCTTTAATTTTAGGCAACATGTGGTGTTCTGTCATTTATGTTAAATTTCATTATATTTTATGACATGCGACCTGACACATAAAATTTAAATGGGTATAAACAAGTTAGCTGAAGTGTCTGCAGTATTTAGGAAAAGAAAGGAAGAAGAAGCTATCATTCTCCAAACATGTAATAGCAATAGGAATGGGTGAACAAGCTCATATTAACTCAAAACTGACCTAAACTTTCACCCTGAACTTGAAACAATGCCAAGGAAAATTGTTCTTGAGGTTAAGATGCTTCAGTTGATTTTTTTCTTTAGAATTATTTTTCACTTTTGCCATGCCTGTTCCAGGTGGAATTGAAACTAGAAGTGCCAAAGTAATACCACAAGAAAGTTTATTTTTGCAGTATAGTATTTCCATTATGACTGAAAGCAGGAAACAATGGAAATCTCACAAGGGGGTCTGTTCATATAAGAAATTTAGCTCAATGTCATAGATGCAAATGATTAAGAGAAGGTCTGTCTATTTATCCAACCTTCTAGCCTTTATCCAAGTTGAACTACTGAGTTATTTCATCCCATTACTAAGTGCCACAAGTGGAGAAAATATTTCAATAAGCAATGCCAAATTTCTGGGTAGTGAATATTCACATTTCCACTAAAATGACTAATCAATTCCCCTGACCATTTAGAAAAAGACACATTAAACTGTGGTCAAAGAAATCATTGTCTCACGTGATGGCTGTGTTATGTGCTACCATAAGACATTGCTTTTGGAATGTAGCAAAATGATAGAAACATGAATCAGTATGAATATGGGAGTATGTAAACTAAAATAGGAATTTTACACACTAGATAAAATAGGTAGTTCTAATCTCTGAAGAACTTGTCTAGCAGGTCAAAAAGGTTATTTTCCCCTTTCTTTAAAGTCCATCAAGCCTGTAGGGCTATAGAGCAAAGACAGTGGAGAATTTAAAAATGAGAAAATATCTGTTGGAATATTGATTGAACATAAGACCTCTTTCAGGAACCAGCAATGGGGAAATTAGCTAGTAAGTGACAAAGAGATATCAGGATAATCAAGGTTATGTTGTGACAACATAGGCTGTGGGCAGTGGAATCCATCAACCAAACCTCTAACAACACAAATAATAGAAATAAATAGCAATAATAAGATATATTTCTCCAATTTCCCAGTCACTCCACATGAATATCACCACTGATATAGCCCTAGTTTATATGTAAATCAATTTCACTTAGAAAGATAGAAATCAATCTAATGAAAGAATCTGAATGAACACTAGATGTAATGCTGCTTAATTATGGGAGGGCAATTATGGATGGGCAGGGTACAGATATAAGTTTGAAATGGTGACTTCCCATGCGAGTAAGGACTTGTTGCCATTTAAGTTTCCTGTAAACATGAAGCTGGCAGTATTAAGTTAGTTTCCGCTGAGTTTTCTTTTTCATGACATCAGGAATTCCATATTTATTAGCTCCGAGCCACAAGTTTTGTGTGCTGGGTTCTCAGACTAGCAGCTAAAAAGCATTTCTTCAATGTTTCCTGTTTGGCAAAATTACTAAGATTAAATGTTATTCTTAAATTGTGGTTCCACTAAGATAGTTATGGTGTCCGGAGAGGAATGTTTTATGTTCAGAATTCCTATGTCGCTGTACACGAGTTCACTGGGGCTCGACCCTCTCCGGCGCGGAGGGGAGCCACGCCGGCTCACCACACACCGATGGGTCCGAGGAAACAGTCCGGCCGGGGCTCTCTCTCGGTAGCCCTTGAGGTAGTCGGCTGCACAGTGGTTACGTCTGGCCCTGACTCCGGTGGGTCAACACCCCCTGGGTCATGAGGCTCAGGCCCTTGGGGAGAGTTGAGCCGTAACAACAGTTATGAGCCCCGGCCCTATGTCAGGGCGGGGCAGCAACCACTGAGTCCGGGGTGCTCAGACCCTTAGGCAGGGCTGAGCAACAGTAACAGTTTTAAGGCCCAGCCCTAGGTCAGGGCGAGGCAGCAACCACTGAGTCAGGAGGCTCAGGCCCTGAGCAGGGCTGAGCAACAATAACAGTTTTCGGTCTCCTCAGGCTGGGGAAAGGGGGAGTCTGCCACCCAGGAATGCAGTGGCAGGGGGGACGCAGGCCCTCCCACTCCACTGCGTCCCAGCCCGTGGCCCTAGCAGTGTCTGACGATCCACTGCTTCATCAGTGGGGATCCTGGCCGCAACAAACTGACATAGGCTTCGGTAATGCTGCAGCCAGACTGGGGTCGGCTGCCCCCAGCTACTTCAGTACTCCCCCTCAGGACCTACCTGGGTCCTGATGTTGGCCTCTGCGGGGTCCAGGAACATGGGTTCGTCGTGGCCGGGGCTGGCTGGCAGCTCCGGCAACTCCTCCGGGTAACTGTTCCAGGGTAGCTCCGGAAGCTCCTCCAGGTAGTGGGCACGGGGTAGCTCCAGCAGCTCCTCCGGGTAGTGGGCACGGGGTAGCTCTGGCACCTCCTCTGGGTAGCAGGCGCGGGGTAGCTCCGACAGCTCCTCCGGGTAGCAGGCGCGGGGTAGCTCCGGCAGCTCCTCCAGGTAGCGGGCATGGGGTAGCTCCCACAGCTCCTCCGGGTAGTGGGCATGGGGTAGCTCCGGTCAGTCTCAGCGGCTGCCTTGGGCCGCAGGAGCTCGCCAGTCTCGAACTCTCCTAGGGACATCTGCTCTCTCTGGCGGCTGGAACCCTACTGAGCTCTGAGAGCTGGCCTTTATAGTTCCAGGTCGCCGCCTGACCCTTTGAGGGGTGGGCTCAGAGCTCCCTAGCTCAGCCCACTCTGGCCTCCAGCTGGGCTCTTCCTCCTCCGGCATGGAGGGGAGCCATGCCGGCTCACTACAGTCACTATTAACCTTGTTACCTAAAACAGCAACCAACTTCACAGCAGCAAAAGCACAGCTTTACAAACAGTGTCAATGACTTCAGTGCCTCTCCAATGAGAGAAATTTACTGTCACTAATAATCTGCAAATTTAAAACAGGATTTCTCCAGGATATTTAAAAACTCCATGTGAACTCCTAGAAGGCTGGAATTCAATGCCTTTGTGAGATTGCCATGAACATCTTGGTTTACCTGACACTTCAGGATGACAGTGGGTGTACAAGACATTTTGTCTAAAAGTTCCCAAACACCTCCATTCACAGTCTTGTTAGCAGGGACACCCAGCATAGAAATTAGTGCTTAATTCAGTTTTCATTTAGATTTGCAGATCAATTTAAAAAAAACTTCACATTATATGGTTGAGACAGTATGCGAATAACAAAACATGGCCCTCTTACACACAATGACCTTGTCTGCCACGAGAATTGTGAAGACTCTTCCTACCATTTCATTAGCACAAGTGCAACTGCACCATTGCTAGGAACAGGGAAGCACTAGTGTACACCAGCTGCTGGTGTTTTCTACTACATGTTATTTAGACACAGGGGAGGCTCTATTTATTTTGCCGCCCCAAGCACAGCAGTCAGGCGGCTTTCGGTGGCATGCCTGTGGGAGGTCCGCCGGTCCCACGCCTTCAGCGTACCTGCCGCCAAATGGCCTCCGAGGCCACTGGACCGGTGGACCTCCCACAGGCATATCGCCGAAGGCAGCCTTACTGCCGCCCTCACAACGACCGGCAGACTGCCCCCTGCAGCTTGCCGCCCGGGCACGTGCTTCGTGTGTTGGAGCCTGGAGCTGCCCCTGTTTAGATACGCCCCCTAATTGGGTCAGATGAGACCATGTTAAAAAAAAAAGTGCCTGTGTGGATGCAGCCAAATTTACAAATCTGTAGGGAAATGGCAAGGTTCAGTTACTAGAGCAGCAGAACGGGATTCAGCAAAAGTAGTTTCTGTTCATGACTGATGCTAGGCAAAAAATTTTGCCAACACTTTTTCTTTCACAAATAAACTAGATTGAGGTTAACTAAAACATTTTGTGAGTTTGTGTTGATTTGCCAAAATTGTTTTGCTACCCCCTACACAAAAAAAAAAGTCAAAATAAAAGTTTCAGTGCTTTTAAATGAAACATTTTGATTTTTCCATTCAAAATGATTTTTGTTTTGAATTTAATTCAAATGTATTGTTAAAAATGAATGCTTAAAAAAGTTCAAATGACATGTTTTGTTCAACCTAAATGATTTTTCCCCATTTTTTCAGAATGACCAGAAAACCAACAAAAGAGTTATTCACACAGCTCTATTCATGACTGCCATTGCATTGCTGTGGCACTAGACAAGTCACATGAATTCTCTTTCCTCCAGTGTAAAGTGAGGATAATACCACTTATCTTTGTGAAAGATTTTGAGATAGTTGGATGAAAGATGTTTTAAATATTATTGCATACTGTTATTAACTCCCACAAGGAAATGACCTCAGTAGTGAACAAGTCTGCTTGTTTATATGAAGCATACCTAGCACATTTGTTGGGTACTCAAAAATAAATAAGAAAATAATCTAAAAAACTCCTTTGAAATTCGATTTTCTCTCTCTGGTTTAGGGCTCATTTTGTAGGAGAAATCATGACTTTTTCATTCCAATTTACTGCTAAGCATATTGATCAATATATCTTATGTGTCCATCCTTCCTCCGAAATAGTAATTGGTTGTGGTACACTTGGATATCTATGGGAGATGGTGTAGTCTGACAGTATGAGCAAGGGGCTGGGAGTCACACTTTTGAATTCTATTCCTGACTCTACCACTGAAATGGTGTTTGATGTAGGGCAGGGATCGGCAACCTTTGGCATGCGGCCCGTCAGGAAAATCTGCTGGTGGGCTGGGTCAGTTTGTTTACCTGCAGTGTCCACAGGTTCAGCTGATCACAGCTCCCAGTGGCCGTGGTTCACCTTTCTAGGTCAATGGGGGCTGTGGAAAGCGGCGGCCAGCACATCCCTCGGCCTGCACCGCTCCCCGCAGCCCCCATTGGCCTGAAGCAGCGAACTGCGGCCAGTGGGAGCTGCGATCAGTCGAACATGCAGACGCTGAAGGTAAAGAAACTGACCCAGCCTGCCAGAGGATTTCACTGATGGGCCTTCTGCCAAAGCTTGCCAGTCCCTGATCTAGGGAATGTCACTGTCTGTCTGCCTCAATTTCCTGTCAGTAAACTGAAAATGTTACTGCCCTATCTTCTTCTTAGGGTGTTGTGATGATAAATTAGTTAATGGCTCTTCTAAAAGTGCTATGTAAATACTAAATATTGTGTGTCAGGGAATGGCTACTTGTTCTGAGTTCCCTCTGAGTTGATGCTTTTATAATCTGATTTGCTCAATATGATTAAGTTTTGAGTATGTTGTTTAATTCTGCATTACTCATTCCTTCCATTAAATACTTTAGTAGGGCTTTTTTCAGTGCCAAAAAGTAGAACAGGTCCAGCTAAAGACTTCCGATGTCAAATGGAGGTGTCACACAGTGAAGATCGCAAACCCTCAATGGCATCTGCTGCTCTTTACTGTGAAGGGTGGACTGCTGACTTCTAAAATAAAAACTAGACATTAGAAAAAGCAGCGATCTTAAAGGGACATCTTCAACTTGAAATCTTGTCAATTTGAGTAAAAACAGAGTTTAAAATAGCTTTAAGTTCCACACCAGCTCCTGATTCTGCCTGCTACTTGTGTGGTTTTCAAAATCACAGTTTCCTAGTTTAAAAATGTTTTCTTCTCACCTATAGCTGTGTGAAAGACACCCCTAACGCCAACCTCCCCATCCACCCACCTTACCTGCAAACATCACAGAAGAGAGTGAGTGCCTCTTTCCCAGAACTGAAACTCCACCTCCTACCTGCTTCCTCTAAAGTGAGATTTTTTCTCGCTTAATCCCATTATTAAGTATCAGCAAAAGGCCTCCCGTGGTGAACTTAAATCATTTTTAAATACTGGTTGACTATAGTTGGATGTTTAGTGTATGACTATATTGGTTTAAATCAACAGAGCTGTTGGGAAAACAAGCAGCAGGAAGAAATATTTGTTCAACATGAGCCACCTCTAGCAAATACTTAATGGTTGTAATGAGACAAGGGGACTGCCACTGGCTCTGAGGATTTTGGCTAGGCCTTCTGTGGAGCCTACCAAACTAGTTTGGATAAACAGGGCCAAAATCCTAGGAACTGATAGGGACAATAAAACTCTGGTTGGATTAAAAAGAGATTTATTCTCTTTCTCTAGGGAGGAAGGCAGTTGGTGGGGAGCTGTTCAGACTGACACAGGCATGCACTGGAGTGTCAGAAAAAGTTAGGCCTGCCTAGGTTACCACCAGGAGATAGACATGTGTATGCTTTTTAGTTAATTAATTAATTGTTTAAATGCTTTGTTCCTAGAATTAGAATTAAAAAATCCCTTGGTTTTAAGAAGGCTTCTGTTCACTATATTTGCCATTGGTCACTGATTCCAGAACGAAACAAGGTTCTGAACCTAATGAGACCTACTGGTATGAACAGTTGATACACAGAGCCTAGTTTAGGAGAGGGAGAAAGACAAAGGTCTGAGGCCCGTGGGAGTGTACTCAGAGAGACCAGAGCAGTGATAGTGGTGCAACTATCCCATACACATGACACATCTCTCTTTCTTTGAGTGAGTAAATTGCCTCACCATGCAGCCATATCTTCAAGGCACTCAATGGTCTATGACCATGATACCTAAAAATTTCCTAGAGCTCTGGGTCGAAGACCCTGGTTGAGAACCTTAGGTGAGAGGGAAATTTTCACTACAAGTGTAAAGCTCATCTGTGCAGGAAACAGAGCTTTCTCAGGAAATTTGAGACTATGGAATGACCTCCCAATAAACCATCACAAATCTCACCATTTTCCACTCCAACTGCATACCAGGAGCCCTTCTTTGACATGACTGATTGGATTTTTTTTCCCGTCAGATAATGTCAGTTCATCAAATCTGAAACTGTTTGTGGAAATGTATCAGGTTAGCTAAAATTTCCATAGGTCTAGGATGGAATTTCTGGTCAAGAAAAAAGAGGATGCCCAGAATAGCCAAGGTCTTGCTCTGAATCAGGTAAAGCAGGGACTTGAGCCTGGAATCCTTACATTCCATTCAATCTCATTACCACTGGGTGGGCAACTGTCTATTCTGGGAGATTTCTCTCTGTTCTTTTTTGTGAAAAAGTTAGGAAGGTTTTTAGGTTTGTTCTCATGTGCAACAAAAGCAAATGCTGAAACCTTTTTTTTCTGTGTGACGCAAAATTCTTGTTTTCCTGTCTGCCCTATTATTAGATCTATTGGTATTTACATTTAAAGAAAACCCAAATCCATACCAAAACAAGATACTATAGTGGACAAACTAGTCTTCCTCACAGGAGAGGATGAAGGAGAAAAGAACCCACACGTGACAGATGTTAGTCACATCACTTAATAGACTACTGGCATATGCTCAGATACTACAGTGATGAGGACAATATAAAGCATCTATATAGAATAGACCTGCCCTCTGCTGACATGTTACCATTCAGCCAGTTGATGACACTGGTTGGTTAGTGTGCTGGCTTGGTAAGTGCACTGGGCATGACAGCTTGACAAGCTGTATTTAAAAACATTTTTTTTTCACTAGGTAAAATCCAAACAGCTTTCTTTATTGCCAGTGGGGATAGGACCAAAACATGATCTATAGGCATCAGCTTTTACAGGAGAGATGAGGGGAATCTTCCACAGTGGAAGCTAAACTAAGCTTTCCCTGTTTGTAAACTGCTCCTAAATTCATCCAAATTATTAAGCACTATGTGTCATGATGAAATCCCAGTGGAGACCTATAATATTGCTCTGTTTTAATAGTGTTCTTTATATTTACACCTCGGAAAGTGGACTGCCATCCTGGTGATCTATTATATTTAAAATTATATCTAATGCTTGAGATGCTGTGTGAATTATCATTTTATCAAGATACTGCATGACTGTTAAAGTCATATTAATCTAATGTATTTATTAAGCATGCTAAGTGGAGTGAACATGGACTGACCTCTCTGCCACATACTGGGGGAGCAATATGATAGGAACTCTTTGGGGGACTCATGAAAAGAAAGAGTGACACTTCTGTGGTGTTGCACCTCCTATTCCCCAGGCTCCATAGAAGCCCACCTCCCGCTGAGGAGAGAGCTGGCCAAAGGTAGGGGCTCTCCATTTATTGTTCCTCCAACAACTTCACAAAGATTCTGTTGGACAGTTGTACTGATGGAACTTTTCCTTCAGTCTCTTTATGTTGCAGGACCCCATGTTTTCTGTTTGGGAGGCAGGTTCTTGAGATGGTGACCAGCAGGGGAGGACCTGGCAGCATGGCTTGAATGAAGCTGTGCTTCCAGGGAAAGTGTCTAGAAGAGATGTTGTGGAGTGTGGGACACAAAGTCTCTGCACAGATAGAGCTAGAGTCTCCCATTAGCTTACTGAGATTACCTGAACCCCCTATTTGTTACGTGGAGAAGAAATCCTGACCAGCTCTCTTGCCCCCAAGAGAGCAATTTGGAGGAAACTTTGTAATGATAACTTCAAAGTTTCTGGTCTCCTCAGCAGGGAAGCCTTGAAAGGGATAATCTGGGCCACTGTGAAAGGAATATTGATGGCTGTTTAGGAGGGTTCTCCATTCTATTGCTGTTATAGAAGAGAGCTGGTTTTGTGTTTTATAATTAAGCACATACATATCTTAGAATAGATTCCTAATGAAGAATAATTAAATGTAACCTACAAGGTCTGAGAATGGGCTAATTCTTTTTTTATTTATGCAATAACAGAAGGGAGTATTATCTAGTGATGAAAGCTGTGGACTAAGGGTCAGGACTTCTGGGTTTCATTCCTGGCTCTGCCACTCACTTGCTATGTGTGATCTGTGTAAAATCACTTTTAACAAGCTATAGTATAAAGTCCTTTGGGGAGATGGTCTTAATTTAATTCCTTCTTTATGTAATCCTTTATATTCTGTTTTTGTAAAACAGATTTGGTAATAAAAATGGAGAAACTAGTTGAAATGAAATAGGAAACAATTCAAACAGTCTCCTCCAATCTTGAACTAAGCTAAGTAAAGATTTTGCCAAGGATAAAATTAATTTAAATGATTTCTTCTTTAATTTTTCAGTCTGAAAATTTCCAATTTTAGTGAAGTATGGTATTAAAATCAACAAAATATAATCTATTCTCATTCCAAAACCTCATAATACTGGACATTTACTTTGTTTACCTTCCAGCTAACCACGTACACTAAGGCAGTTCAGGAAAACTTTATGTGAGCACACACTATTTTGGATGCTTATGACATACAATACAATGCCATTTTTTTCATATAGTAGCTATCATTCAAACAGGAACTCAAAATTATTTACAAAATTAAGTCATATAAGGCAATGGACAGCGTATGGCAGTTAAGGACAAACATGCAATGTTTTATTGACCTAAGACCAGTGCAAAGAAGATTACCATCAGGCCAAGAAGACACAGAGAAGTCAATCAAGCTCTGTAAATAGGTTGGAGATCTAAGTTCAAACTCCTGTTTCACTTTAGGCAAAGGGGGGATGTTAAAAGTAATAAGGTGGGCAGCACCGTGATCTTGTTCAGACCAAAATGAACTTTTTTTTAGTTTGTCAGGGTTTTGGGAGAATTATTTAGATTTGGTTCAACTTGACCTGAACTTCCTTTTTATAAATTATTTATTTTTCAGAACTGCCAGAGAACCTAAAAATTAACTATTCAACTAGCTCTATTCATCATGTCCTAGTTTTTGTCATGTCCTGTGGTTCTTGACTAACCTTAGGCCTGCATGACACACATCCATGAAAATACCCCCCAAAAGGAAGTTAACTACACACGGAAAAATAGCTTCTATATTATCTAACTACTTATATGGCTCTCGCCCCTAGAGTATCCAAGAGCCTCACAAACACTAATGAATTTATCCATACAATGAGTTAAGAAGTATTACCTCAACTTTACAGATTTATATGCTAAAAGGATTATTTTATATAAGTAACATAAATAAACCTGGGAATGAACTTATCTCCCTAGCTTCTTATACAGTGCCCATCATGCTAGTTTCTGGGCATCTTAGAAGGTACTCAGAATTCATAGCCCTCCCAATATTTTCATAGTTGTAATGTAGTTATGTTTGTGATCCAGTGTGCTACAGTATCAGACCCTCAATGTTCAAAACCAATCTTGTAAAAATCATTAATTCCTCTCTGTACAAGCTGTAAAAAACCAACATACAAATCTGTAAAGTCAGAGAAGGAATGGTGCTTCCCAAAAACCTTATACTGCAGCCCAGTATAGATACCAGAATTTTCATGCTACATCAATACAATGACAGTCAGGATGATTTGAAGAATGAAGCTTGGAGAGGGGCTGTAATGGCTGTTGCAGAGATCCCTTAGGATGACAGGTTTGGTTTTGATGGTGTGTCTTTTCTTTTCCTCTCTCATCTGCTTGCCTAACAGGAGGATGGATAGGTTAGATAAAGAGGGTATATGACAGTGCTTACCATTTTTTACAGCTATTGTTTTCTTTTCTCTGGTTTAAATTTAAATCAGGAGTTGAGTTTGTCACAAAAACTATTTCAAAATGGAGGACATTGCTATACAGACACTAAACTCCTCCATCACAGGAAGAGTTGTGCCAGCTAAAGAGCAGTACAACAGCCCTAGAAAGCAAGATTTGGCCTTCATGGTAGGGCATCTAGATTAGATGAAACTGAAAGAAGCTGAAGATAGTTAGGATAAGTAAAAAAAAACCCACTTATTTTTGATTATTGAAACTATTTTCAATGTATGTATTAAATGGGATAATTCATATTTCCCCTCTCACCACTGCTTACAAAGATGTGGGGAGATACTGAGAATGCTCCCCTTGGGCATGCTTGGGCCCCATGATGTCTTAGAAATACCTTGGATAGTAAAAAATAATTGTGCCTATCTTGTTCCCTGATTGTTTAATTTTGGTCCTACTTACTTGCACTCTAATCATGTTTTAGAATATAATCACAAAAACGATGTGTTTTGAGCCACAAAAAGCTAGTTATTTATCACTCTCCATCACATAACACAGACAGACAAAAGGGCTTCTCATAATATATTCTATGTCTACAATATAGCATATTGTAAATAGTGCCCTGCCGATTTGTTTTGAAAACTCAATGTTCAATAATTTGTTAGGCTTGGCAATCATCAAAAGTCATCTTGTGAGAAAGAGTACCACTAACTCATTTCTCTAGAATATTCTGATGCATCGTGAGGGCAGTTTTGCCAATTTCTCTGCTATTGGGCTCCCACTGTTCTTTATATTAATTTGAAAGGGGTGCTTTTAGAAGTGTTATTCATCCTGTTTTTGGTGTGTGGTCTAACTCTACATCTTATCCTTTTATAATGTAGGGGAGGGGAGAAGAGAAGAAAGAAATCTAATCTTCTCCATTTACCTCATGTTTCTAATGGAATGAAGAGTGTGATGCTTGTACTGACTATCTCTAGTGTTATATGCATAAAGTCACTGGTAACATTCTTCAGCACTCTGTGGGGCTCCATTTCGATCTGTCTTAGCACTCGGTGCAATCATTGTCTTTCACAAAGAACATCTGCTAGTACCGCCACATCAAAAGCTTCCCTTCTTCTTGTAACTCTCTCATTTAAGATTTTCCCATATCACATTCACAAGCGTGCCACTATATTTTTAATGTCCTCTATCATCTCTTTCCTCAAGGTTCCAAGCAGCAATATTCAGCTCTCCCCTCTCCCCATTTTTGTTTTGTTGTAATTCCCCTTTATCTGCCCTCTTCAATCATGTGTGCTTTGTTTTATTAGAATGTTTGCTTATCTCAGTGTCCTATCTGCTTACCTATGATTTCCTCTTTGACTTTTAACCACTGGACACATTGTTTCCTCTGATTTGTCATTCAGACTTTGGTTTTAGGTAACTAAAGCCAGAGAGAGCATGAAATCTATTTATCAGCTGAAGGCTAAATTCCATCATCATTCTGGAGAGTTATTTTTATAATTATTTTTTTGTTTTCTTTCTTTTTAAGTTTGACATCTCCAACACTGTGTAATTCACTAAAATGTACACCTCACTGTGGTCATATCATATTAAAAACCATTTGAACACTTATGTCTCAAATATGATTAAGTGTCTGTTCTCAAAAAAATCAATACCACAATATTAAATGCACAGCAGCTTGTATGTTCATGGCTCTGAATGAAAGTCTGTTCTCCATTATGCTTGCGTAAATCCATTGACTACTGTGGTGTTTTCATCAGCATAAAGGCGGGGGGGAGCAGAATTTGGCCTACCATGTTTTTATTGCAATTTATTAATTGGATTCATAATCAAACACAAAATAACATAACTATGTATTTTTTCAAACCATCATTTGAAATATACTTCACAGCAATAAATATCGTTTATTTTACCAAGTGTGACACACATGCAGTATAATCTTTTGTTTTTTTTTCCTTTGAATGAACACTTCTCATATCAAATTCCAGTTTAAATATTAGTTGTTTAGGTACTTTGATGTTTAAATATGCTAAATAAATATCACCTAAAATTGAACAATCATTTGTCTTTCAAATGATATCTTAACAGCATTATATAATTAAATGCTTAGATTTTGCTTGTTATTTTCATTCCAAGGTATTAATGATCTGCTGGCACTCTTGTTACAGAAACTGTTAAGATTATGTTGTCATTTTGATGATAAAGCCCATTTTTCAGGGATTTAATTAAGTAATTTTGCATTGCATTGCAATTTTTGCAATTTGTTTACTTTGATGTATTTAAATAAACACTGTTTCTTTAAGCCCCCTCCCCATTTTATTTGTCAGTTATAAAGAGTTTTATTTTTCCATTTATTTAAAAGAGACCAACACAATACATGTTCCATCTTTTGTTCAAATGGAAAGTGCTGCTTTTAACCTTCAGCAGTTGGTCCGTGCTTTTATAGTGACTCAAGGACATGATTATAGTTATCAGTAGTGTCACAAATTAAGCCATACCTCACCTCAATGCATAACTTAACAATGATATGAAAGAACAGCAGAGCGTTGCTCCACAGCCTCTGTCACTTAGGACAATTGTGCTCTGGAGAACACGCCTGAGCTTATGTCACAAAGGGAGCTGGTCCAGCACATCTGTGCCACATTAACAGCCTCTCAGTGGGGTGTGATAGAGGGCAGCTGATCATTATAAATCACCAGAAGGGAACTGAATAAAGGAAGAGGAAGCTGTGGAAGAAAGTGAGAAAGGCTCCTGCATGGAAACCCTGAGATAACAGACAAGTTTCTAGGCAGGAAGGCTGGGGAGTACGGATCCTTCAGGGAAGATAGTGATGCACTGCAGGCATTTTGAGACAGTACCTCAGGGAGGATGGGCTGTGTCCAGTTTAAAGCTGGGGATGAAGACTTGTTTGTGTTTATTTTGAACTTTTTGCCAATAAAACCAAAACCTAAGTAGGAGTTTTAGTGAACAAAGAGAAGACTTTTGGAGTTTACTGAGAATCTGTGGCAGGCAACCTAGACTATGATCTCAGGACACGACAGAGCTACTCAGGAGGCGGCTGACCCCATGATAGTTTGGATCAGTCATCATCAAGCTTTTGGAGCACCTTCCTGATCTATTGGTAGTAGCCAATGAATTGTTACTGCAAGCTGTATATAACAGAGAGTAGTACTATCTACCTGCATACCTTTGTCTCCCATCACAACTTAAGCACTTTGCAAGTGAATTTATCCTTATGAAGCACCAATTCACAGCTAGGGAACAGAGACCCAGAGATTAAAAATTATTTGCCCAGGATACACAGAGTCTGGCAGAGCCCACCAGTGGACTCTGATCCTCCAAATCTCAATCCAGCATCTTCATCACAAGACTATCCTTCCAACCTTACTCTGCAAGTATTCTGAGTACAATGGTTGGGGTTACTCACAGAGCAAAGGTGTCAGAATCAGACACTGAGTGAGAACACAGTATGGGGGACAGGGGTGTCTCTCTGTGCAGTGTTCTTCTGTTTCTCTCATTTTCAACATCAATGAGTATCTCCTATAAATATGTGTGTATGGGGGGAGCATTGTTTTACCCTGCGGTGGTCTTATTAATCATGATTTAAAGCAAAAGTGGGAACATTCTGAAGTAATTCTCAGTATCTGTAAAAGATTTGAATTGCCATTTGTATCCCACAAATGTGTTTGGCAAGTTGTGATGGAGGAAGCTCTCTTGCAGTTTCCATATAGCTTATGCTTATAGCTGTCTGTGAATCCCTTGCCAGATCTCCATATTTTTATGAACTGCAAAGATCAGTCCTGGGGAACAATGTCTCATCGCACACATCTACTGCTTACTCCACATATGTGAGATAAGGAGTCATGGATTTTACCCCATTAGGAACACTGCACTGTTGTTGTCTGATATCTTGCAAAGCCGTGTGATTTAAGATTTATTTATTTATTTATATTATTTAATATTAATTAAAAACAAATTATGCTCCATACACTTGTTACAAAGTAACTAGGGAATGGTATTCTGCACTGGAGCAGCAAGGTCTTCTCAAAGTCCCTGCCTATAACTGGTGAAAAGGACAAAGTACTGTGTCTACATAAGACACCAAGCTTTTTAAAAAAAGTGGTTGGATAAGGTAATTGCAACAATTGGAAGATTTTTTAGAAGAGCTAGTGGAAAATTTTCCAACAAAAGTGTTTTTTCAGACGTGCTAAGATGCCTTTGTACAGTCATGACTGCTAGGTATTTGCTGTGTGCAGATGTGCAAGTCAGTTCTGTCAAAACAAAAAATGCTATGGAAATTCACTAAACTATCACAAGGACAAGGAAGACAAATAAGCATTCCATGCAGCTGATGCCCTTGCAACAACTTCCTCAGCCAGGACTCAGTCCAGCTACTACTGATGTTAATAGAAAAGTCCCATGACGTCAATGGAAGTTTGATTTGGCCCTTACAGTTCAATCATGAGCTCTGGTGAATGCCTATGCAGGGGAGTAAGAGGCTTATGAAACCCTGTTACTCACTGTGCAGGCTTCCCCCTGTTATTTAGGTGATCAGGTACACTGGGAGAGGGACCTTGATTCTGCCTTCTCCTCAGCAAGGGCAAGTGAGCCATTGTAGAGGAAAAAGCAGGAAGCAGATTGTGAACGAGACTGTCACAATTTAGGTCTTGCCTCACTCCTAAGGCAGCACAATAACATATTCCCCTTACATGTAAGGATATAATCCAGCCTGCAGTAAGGACAGATATTGCTGAGTTCTCCAAGCTTGCATAGAACTTAGAGAGGAGTACAAGTTGCAGGAGGGAAGAATTTGGAGGAGGGACCAAGCAGTCAGTGTGCACATGGCTGGATTGCTAGCTGCAGTTGCAGCGGCTCTGGTAATAGTTCACTTAATAAAGAGCCAGTTTAGTTTTACAACTATGGACTCCTCATATTACTACGCAGCATGTAGTATGTGAAACCATTGGTGCCTAGGAGAGTGAGATCATAGAGGAGAACTAATCCCATACAGAGCCAGCCCTCTGTTTCTGCCCCCACAAATCATCAATCTCATCACCACATTCTCTTGCACCATTTCTCATTGTTCTCCAAGATCTAATCAAATCTCAAACCCTATACTGCTACAATCTCTTCGCTGGGGAATTTTTTGGTACAATTACATACTGTGGACAAGGGTCAAGTTTGATCCAGTCTCTAGTCCTCTGCTGCTGTTCCCCCAAGAACCTCAAACTCAGCACAATTCTCAATCCTCTCTTTCTGCTCTCCTGGATCCCACTGATCCAATCACCAATCCTCTGCTGCTGTGATGTGGTCTTTGGGACTCTGATGTTCCCCATGCTCTGTGCTAGATCCATGGCATGAGATATTCGCACACACAGAGTGATCCCTAGAGGAGAATCATGGCTGTAATGACTGACAAAAATTGTAACTAGGGTTGCCAACTTTCTAATTGCATAAAACCAAACACTCCTTTCCAGAGGCCCCGTCCCCACTTGCTCTAACCCCTCTCCCTCCATTACTTGCTCTCTCTCACCCTCATTCACTTTCACTAGGTGGGGCAGGGGGTTGAGGTGTGGGAGGGGTGGGAGGGCTCTGTCTGCGGGTGCAGGCTCTGGGATGGGGATGGGAATGAGGAGTTTGGGGTGCACAAGGGGTTCTGGGATGGGGCCAAGAGGTTCAGAATGTGGGAGGGGGTGTGAGTCCCAACTGAGGGTGTCAGCTCTGGGGTGGGGACAGGGACAACAGCTTTGGAGTGTAGGGGGGAGGGTCTGGGATGGGGCAGGGGGTTGGGGTGCGGGGAGGGATGAGGACTCCAGCTGAGGGTGTGGGCTCTTGGGTGGGGCCTGAGATGAGGGGTTTGGAGTGCAGGAGGGGGCTGGGTAGGAGGTGGGGCAAGAGGGGTGAGGGTTCTGGCTGGGAGAGCAGGCTCTGGAGTGGGGTTGAGGATGAGGGGTTTGGGGTGCAGCCCAGATCCAGGGGTTTGGAGGGCAGGAGGGGGATAAGGGCTGGGGCAGGCGGTTGGGGCGTGGTGGGTGGATGGTGCAGGCTCTGGATGGTGCTTACCTCAAGCAGGTACTGGAAGCTGTGGCATGTCCCCACTCTGGCTCTTACATGGAGGCATTAACAGGCAGCTCTGCACGCTGCCCCATTCCCAGGTGCTGCCTCCGCAGCTCCCACTGGCCACTGTTCTTGGCCAATGGGAGCTGCAGAGCCAGTGTTTGAGGTAGGGTCAAGGTGTGGAGCCCCGTAGCTGCCCCTATACCTAGGAACCGGAGCAAGGACATGCCACTGCATCTGGGAACCACGCAGAGCCACGGCAGGCAGGGAGCATGCCATTGCGCCACCCACCAGACTTTTAACGCCCTGGTCAGCAGTGCTGACTGGAGCCACCAGGGTCCGTTTTCAACCAGGCATTCTGGTCGAACACCAGATACCTGGCAGTAGTAAGAGGAGGCCCTGAGATATAAACTTTGGTATCAGAGGCCTGGTATGAGGCCTAAGGCCTGAACTAAAGTAATGGCAAAGACTTTGCTAACATAAAGCAAAGTTAAGCTGTGAGCTAGAGGCACGCCCTGCTCATAGAAGCTGGCAAGAAAAGGGCTGATGTTGCATAAACATATATCCACCTAGTGTGGTAAAGTATAAACACGGTACCAGAACACCTTATACTGGAACATTCCACAGATAACAAGGAACAGGCTTACCCACCCCAATGACAAGGCCAAAAGGGTAATATGGTGGATAGAGTTGTTTTGTTCAAACCAACATGTACAAGGTGAGAGGCGACACCTTACTACGTAGAGGGGTTGTACCTTGCTACATAGAGGGGTTGCACCTCATATGTCAGGAGTGATGTGTAACTTATTTGTACCTGTGTATAAGAATACATCCCTGGGGCGGTGTCTTTGTCAGGGTGAGGGAGCAGTGGAAAGTCCCGCCACTGACTGACCCGAGTCCATTGACCGTGGGCACATATTTGTAGTATGCCCTGAGCTAGAGTAAAAATCTACAGGGAACTATCATAGTGTCCAATACGGCAATAAACCTGGTCGATGTGCCTTCATACCTTACTAGACTCTGTGGTCATTGAGGGTTCTCTTCGGGTCTGTTGTGTCAGCTATCTGCAGAGCTGGGGCAGCACACAGAGGGAACACATGCACGCAGCCGAGTGATATCAACATTGAATAGAGCAGAGCACCACACTGGTAGCATCTGATAACACTGGCAACCCTAATTATTCCAACGAGTGAGCTCTATCCTGTCAGCATAGAGTGTCTTTACCAGCCGATATAGCACTTCTAGTGTCCCTGATAATAATGGACCATTTATTTGGTGCCCAGTCCTGAGAAGTGCTGAGTATCTGCAAATTCCATGGTCTTACTAAGCACCTTTTGAGGATCTAGTTCTCCTGCTTGTACATTGTTTGTTCACGAACTTTACCACAAGCCATAGGTGACTATTGTTTAACTTGAATTTGTATAATTTCTAAACTAATGTATCGATTGTTATGCTAATGATGCACATAAATATATTCCTAATGGAATGCAGCTAAAAATGAATTGGCTTGGTAAAATGAAGCATTTGAATTTGTTGCAGATCACAGGGCTAGTCGACACTAGAAGCGCTTCCCTCTGAAGCTGTCGCAAGTGACAGGAATAAAATAGTGTAAAAAGTACAGTACTTTAGTACCCTATTTTATTTGATCTCTTTGCTTCCTTTAAAATGCATAAATAGGCCAAATTTGTCTAACCTGTTTGCTTAAAATTAGGCACCAAGGGTAGAATTTTCAAAAGCACCTATGTGATTTAGGGCCATATTTCCCATTGAAAGTCAATAGAATTTCATACACCTAAGTCTCTTAGATGCTTTTGAAAATTCCATCCTTGAATCACTATTAAGGCACTTAGAGTTGCCTCATTTTCACTGGCTATCTATTCTCTATTGTATCAAACCTAAACTTCTTAACTTCACTTTCAGCGCTTTTCATGGCCTATCCCCACCTTATCTCTCATTCAGTATCAAAAGGTTGGCTCCCACCTCTGACTGGCCCATAATGACAACCTCCATCTCCCATTTGTTAAACTTTCAAATAGGTGTCTTCATAGAATCATAGAATATCAGGGTTGGAAGGGACCTCAGGAGGTCATCTAGTCCAGCCCCCTGCTCAGAGCAGGACCAATCCCAAACTAAATCATGTTCATGTTCTTTTCCATGCACTCGAGAGGAGCTTCCCCAAAACATATTCATTCTCATTCTCACTCTCCTCCTTCAAAACACTCCTGAAATGCTGGGATGCCTGTAAAAAATGTGAGAACAGTTAGGCTGCTGGTGTGATAAGCCACAGCCTATCATGATGACTAATATTGTCTCATTGTTTCCTTGAACTCCCCAGTCAGTCAATGTGTATCCATCTCTTTTCTCTTGCCTCATATTTAGATTTAAGCTCTTTGTGAGAGAGACAATATTTTTGTTCTGTGCTAGCATAGTGCCAAGCATGACCAGGTCCTGGTCCATGACAGGAGATCCTAGGTGCTATGATAATACAAATAATAAATAGTAATGCTAACAATGAAAAGGAACTTCAAGTCTTCAGCACTTCTGAAAAACACACTATTATTTATCTGCTAAAAATGGATTTAGGTGCCTTATCTAGGCCCCCAGGTTGAAAATTTGGGACCTATTGATTGTTGTGCCAGTGAAAGGTTTTGTGCTGGTTTCAAACAATCTGAAAGCCTGTCACTGCTCCTCCAGATAAATCAGAGTGGGGAAGGAGCAGCAAGAAAGAATGGCAACAGTAGCAGGTGATTTCACTTGTGGCAGGAAAGAAAGGTGAGAGGGCTCCAGACTAGTTCCAGGGTTCCTCCAGCCAGACACCCAGAGAGAATTCAGTCAGTCAGGCTCTTGCCCACCAGTCAGTCTTTAAACCACCAGAGAGAACCCTCCTGCACCCACAAAAGTCCCAGAGAAACTGCAATCATCAGTCAGTTCTCAGTCTCTCCAAGACACCCTGCTGCACCAGGGAGACTTCAGCCACTATTCCCCTACATCCCTTCCCAGACAGAACTTAAAAACAGAACACACATATACCCTGCGAGAGTACCTGGGCAGCAGCCAAACACCTCAGCAGTCCCAGATATTCACCAGCGTAAAGTACCCCAGAACCAAGCCATCAGTGCCAGACACACACCTCTCCTCAGAGCTACCAAGTTTTGTGCAGCTTCATGTCTTAATTCCATTACTGTTTGGGGAAGGGTGTACTAATGATAAACGCTCACTTATCTGTGTTCATTCATCCAGATCATGCAACTTTAGAGAGTGATCAGCTTCTCCTCCTCTGGCAGATTTTTCACAATTCACAGGTACAAATTGTGCACTACAGTCTCCATATTCATCACTGTGGAATGCCCTTCCCAAGCTAATTTGTAAAACCTATGCACTGCCTTCTTCAGATCCTTCCTCAAGACCCATTTCTTACCTGGTTACTCTGACAGTGTTCAGGTAGGTGTTGAGCTAGCACAGTAGCTATTACTGTAATGTTTTTAACAGTTCACATAGCTAGTCCATGTAACCCCATGTTCATATCATTGCCACTCTCTTCCTAACTCCTCTTTTCTCCCCACTTCTATGTTACGCTTACTTGTGTCTTCTCTTAAAATTAGGTCCCAGTTGTGCAACTTTTGCATGTAAGTGGACTGCTTTGACTGCCTGGAGACTTCCTGGCTTCAGTAGTGCTCCAAGAAGTTGCAGGATAGGAGCCTTATTTTACAAGCTTTTCAGGGCAGGGTCTGTTTATGACTATGTGCATGTACATATGTGGCAAAATGGGACTCCGATCACTCGTAGAATAACGACGACTCTTCAATTACTGTTTCCCCCATCCTCTCCTCAATAAAGCTTTAACCAATTTTATTCAACTTGATCTACTATTAATTTATATTTTTCTTTAAAGAATCTGTCTCCAGGCTACCTATAAAATCCTCTACACAGTCAAATGCTTCTTTACTACTTTTAAATAACTAAATGCCAAATCTTCTGGAGCTTGATTTTTTTTTTAAAGAAAAAAAATCTCCATCTAACTAGGCAGTAAATTGACAACAGTTGGTGTTTCTCATTGTTGGGGTAGATCTAGCAGCCTTCTTGCTGTGAGCTTCACTGTCAAATGTAAATTATATTTTTACCAGGAGTTAAAAGAGAAATGCTGATCATGTAAACCAAGGTTTGATTTGTGAAGTTAAAAACCAGGTCCCTGTATGAAACTAAATGTAATCAAAATCCTTCCTGCTCGATAGTTTGTTTAGGAATGGACTAAAAAATTCAAATGTGCTGGAGCAAGTTATGAATTTTCTATCTAAATGGAAAAAATATGGCTTGGATTTCTTTCCCCAGTTTGTGCTGCTCAATCCTAGAAATATTTTGTCTGGGTTATATCAGAATAGCATCAAATGTGGACCATTTCTAGATAATAGAAATAATTAAGAAATACAATCAGACTACAGTTAGAATAAAATGAGAGAGAGAGAGAGAGAGAATGCGACTCTTGCCACTTCTTAGTATTGTCAACATGAGTAACTAAAACTTAGCTCTCTATTGTGATGCCTGCAAGGGGTTCACTTTTTAAATTAAATATCATCAGTATGAAAGAAATACATTACAAATAAAGGTCACTAGCTGGGGAAAAAAACAAAGAAAGTATTATGTATTCCTGTTAATTGTCCTTTCAAACCTGTTATCAGAGACAGCTAGAATACAGAACAACTTATAGCTGTGCATGAGAGGTGAACTCAACCCCCCCCGAAGGCTTTGTGATGACATGCTCTGCTGTAAGTGGAACAGCAGGTAGAGGTATTACTATGTTCATGTGAATTCAGTGCTGCAGAGTGGAATTTCACCTTTAGCTGCAGAACAGCCAATGTGTGGATGTTCAGGAGAGGAAAAAACATCCCCATGCAGTTGAAAGCAGTCAGAGAGCTGCGCTAATGGCACAGCTGGGATTCAAACTATCTGGGAGAAGGGAAAAAAAGGCTGCTCCTTGTCATCTTTTTACTTGAAAAGATTTAACTTTTACTTTACACTCATAGGTTACTGTGGGTTTTGGTTTAGTTAATTTGTGTGTGAATTTACACCTAATATTCAAAGGCTCTCCCTGCCAAAACCACACACTCTTAGCCAACTATCATAGACACATATACTGTATATATAAGCTGCAAAGACCAACTTTATCTGTAGGCTACTGGAGAGCAAGGATTTGGGTTTAGTGCTATTATCAACATTATATTTGCTGGTGGATATTTGTTTATGACTCAGGGTGGTATGAAGAGTCCTTTATTTTCCAACTGCATTATTATTTTTACTGTGCACTTTTATTTATGTAATGGGTGCCAAGAGCATAACATAGGGCCACACTGAGACTTCTATGAATTTAAAGATATATGTGGTCCTACAAAAGTCACTTCCTTTGAATCCTAAAGGGAAACAGTTTAGATGGAATATATCTTTCATTTTCTTGGTACTCTGTTTAGCTCATTAGTAGAAAACAAATGAATCCACATTATTTTGGGGATCTCCTTACAATGACATCCAAGCCTTTGAACATGCAGTTTTGCTTTAAGAGATAAGTCTGTATGGAACCAGACTCACTTATATTCTCTTATCTTTCAAGCTTAGCATTTGCTGATTAAAGAAGCCTTATGATTAGAACCAGAAAGGATTTGTTCTGTACCCGCAAAGGGACAGACAGATGTGAGTGCTGTTAGTTCATCGCTATCATAAGAAATACAGTGGAAATCATAACATAAACATGAAATCTCTCTGTCAAAGGTAGAAGGATATATTTTCTGTTGTTAACTTGAGCCTATGTTCAGGTGTTACCTCTGAAGATGAACAACTAATGGTGCTGACATCCAGTACCTGCTAGTTTCAGACTGCCATAGTAATTTTACAGTGTTAGCCCAGAATGTGGCTTACTCTGTGCAGGAGCAGAAAGATAGGGTAAGAAGCCTTCCCCTCCCTTTCATCCTGCAACTGTGGTGTTAGTTGTGAAAGTTTAGGGGTCGCAGAGCCAGGAGACAAAAGTCTGTGTAAATGGGAAATGAAGTCAGTCTTGCATTTACACCAGCCATGGCATGCTGGGTTTCTGTAAACTCTATATGCTGTCAGAACAGGACTGAACGAAGATCCCACTGATTGCACAACACCCCTGCAAAAAGGAGAAAGGGCAACAGACAAGCAAGCCAGCCAGCTCAGCTGCACACAGCTAGCAGCACAACTGGCAGAGAAGTGGCCGGAAAATCCACAGAGGCTGGTGAGTTCAGGTTACAATGAACAGAGAAGGTAGGAAAGTAAGGAACACTGAAGCTAAAGCTAGGCCCATGTAGCACCAGTTTGCTTCCCTAAAGGGTTACACCATCTTACTCCAAACAGAAACAACAAAGAATCAAAGGCAGAATCTACAGCCTGGTAAAACATCAGAGATGGTTGCATCTTACCCAGCTTTGTTCCACTCCCAGCAGTATTTGATTTCTAACACCATGAGGGATAGCCACTCTGGGTATGTCTACACTGCAATTAAAAACCCACTGCTGGCCCATACGTGATGACTCGGGCTTGCATGACATGGGCTAAGAGTCTGTTTAATTACAGGAGAATAAAAGCACCAACATTTTAAGAGACAAAAAAGATACTGAAAAGCCAAGGACCGTCCCTATTAAACAAGAAAAGAGAATTTGTGCTCAATACAAAAATCTGAGTGACTATATCCCAAGAAGTCTACATTGTAGGAGGGCTATGCACTGCTCTACTTGGCCAACCAGCAGACAGAGTCCTATGTCTGGAGCAAGATCCTGAGATCAGGAGGAGGTTCCCAAAATTATTCCAAGGACTGAGGAAATTAGTGGGAGAATACCACTTCAACTGATACCAAATGCAAAGCCATTTGCTCTCTCAACACAGAGGAGATTCTCCCTCCCTTTACTGCTCTGGGTGAAAGCAGTGCTCAGCCCTGTGGAACTGCTGATGGGAAGTAAGCTGAAGTGAACTATCCCAGCCATACCTTCCCAATGAAACCCTTGATATTGCCTAATTTCCTGAGACTACAGAAGAAGGAAGTTCAGTATAAAACCCATCAGAAGAAGGACCATAGAGTCAAATCCTTGGGATCACTGAATCCAACACACCACATTTGAGTGAAAGAATCTCAAGACAAAAGGACAGTGCGGGGATGCGACAGGACACCTCAATTCTATTTTGTCAAGGTACCGGCAGGAATAATTTGTTGAAACCAGTGTCATCTTGGTATGTCACTAGGTGGATCTTCAGTACACCTTGATTGTTACCCTGTGACTGAACCTGTGAACAACACCCCACCTGTCCACAGTGAACTGCCAGCATGCCCTCCAGACCTTCTTCCTGTGAAGAGATAGTGAGCCACAGAAAGATGGCCTCCTGCAATCCTGGAGGATTACATAAAATCTTGAGAATTCAAGAAAGTCAGAGGCTTAGTAGTCGGATGTTTTAAAAAAGCAGAATAAATGCCAGATATGAGGCTGAAGTTTCACACAGTCTACTCTGTCCTTCATAAGGCTATTTGTCCTCTTTTTATAATGCTATTTTATTTCTGTTATATGTTGGTGTTTAATATATAGTTTGGATAAAAGTTTAATTATCCTTCCCTTTTCAGCAAGGGGGATTTGGTAGTAGTTGGGAAAGTGGGGGCTGTCACAGTTAGCTATGCAGACCAGAGCATGTGAGTCCAATCCAGCCAGTTAAAGAGGGCTGAGTTACACCTGGGCCTATAAATGACTGCTAATAGGCAGTTAGAGATTGACTGAGATAGGCTGTGCCATGGAGAAGGACAGCTACACCAGAGTGGGACAAGCTTTGGTGGCTGGTCCCTGGAGCAAGGGGCATGGGGCTCAGAGAAGTAGCCCTGGGGCTGCCGCTCTAGGAAGGTAGCAGAGCTGGGAAGCTGCCAGGAGCAGGAGTGCCAGAGGCCCTGGGGAGGGGTGGGTCTGAAGCCTGAGGCTAAGGAATGAGCTAAAAGATTTTTTTTTGTTTGTTTGCTAACCTCTGTTAAGAAAATAAACCTCCTTGCAAAAGACTGGGCATGGCAGAATGAGCTTTGGACCTGGGGAGAAGCCCAGGTGACAGGGGCACAGAGCAAGGCAGTAAGAGTCTGTGTAATCAGGAAATAAAGTTGGTCTTGTATTCACCCCAACCATGGTATGCAGGGCCGGCTCCAGGTTTTCTGCCACCCCAAGTGGAAAAAAAAAAAAAAGAAAGAAAAAAAAAAGCCAAGCGGCAGCAGCTCAGTAACGTCGCTCCATTCTTTGGTGGTGGGTCCTTCAGCTCAAAGAGGAAGAGAGGGACTGAGGGACCTGCTGCTGAATTCCCGCCGAAGACCAGGATGTGCCGCCCCGATACTGGACAGAGTGCCGTCCCTTTGTATTGGCAGCCCCAAGCTCCTGCTTCCTTAGCTGGTGCCTGGAGCTGGCCCTGATGGTATGTAGGGTCTCTGTAGTCTCTAAAGCAAAGGCCTGCTGCAGTGTGCATAGCTAATGTGCCAGGAATACAGCTTCCCTAGAACAGGGGAAGATGGTTGTATGAGAGGGGGACCATGATCAGTCTCCCCCTCACACTTACCAGTCATGGAGGGGATTGCATGCTGCACCTTCTCCCAAGAAAGTGGAGCTACTACTGGATCATGAACTCTCCTGCAGTCTCCAGATGCAGTTTAGCCAGTATTTTCCCCAGAGATTCCTGTGTAACATGGCCTCTCTACATCCCTGCCAGCTCAGAATGCAGCTTTAACCCTTAGAGTGACCAATATTCTCAACCCAAAACACTACACTAATCCTATAATGAGTCACTAGAGTCTCTCAAAGGAAATATTATGTTCAACCTCCTGGAACTACTGAGCCCCTGCAATGGAGGTGGTGGATATCAGCAAAAGTAGGTGACTTGATGGGGAAAGGCAAGGAAAAGAAAACAGCTAGAAGAGGAGTAAAAGTTATTGGATCCAGGCTGGGGGAACCAAAGACTGGCATTAGAGTGAAAGAGAAAAGGAGATGGTGAGTGTTAGGCTTATGTAGAGGATGGCAAAGGGAAAGGTAAAGCTGCCTAACACCCAGGAATCAGACGATGGGGACTGCAGCTCATTCAGTTTACAGACCACGTAGGAAAGAGGATTTATGGGATATGTGCCTCAACTTAAAATAAGCTATAAGTACAACTCATAGATCTCAACTGCCAATTCTCTGATTAGTTTCAGGGAACTAGTGTATCACTATGCTCAAAACAAGGAAGTATGTGAAAAAAGCTAATAAAGGCCTGGGGATTAAGGAGCCATAAAAATCATACAAGGATCTGTCTTGGCACAGAGGGTGCCCTTTGAATCTACACATATTGTATTGTGGTAACACATGGTTACACTTTTAAGTGACCAAAAGATGTATAGAATGGAAATACAACAGCATTGATGCAGCATCCATCAACACAGCAGAAAGAACATTCCTGGCAGAGCAGTTACTCTGCATATAAACTAAAAAATATCAGCACTGGAAAGAGTAGTTCCAAACTATAGTCTTGTCCCTGCGAACACTTGTTTGCAGTGCTTAACTTTCAAGACTACCAGGCATTTCACTGCAAACAATGAGATTTCCCACATGCTTAAACTGTTTACATGATAGATATTTCAGATTGTAAGATCTTTGTTGCAGGGACTAGGTCTGCAAGATGTGTGCGTATAGTGTCCACACATACCACATATGCAAGTGCTCCTTCAGTGTAAATAATAATGTCCCAGAAGCAAATTACTAATATTTTTTCATGAACTTCCTAAAAGAAAAATATTCAGTATATTTACTTACCCCTAATCCAGATACTGACCAAGATGCTTTCAATATGTCTCATGTAGCTTACCCAACATATTACTGTACAGTAAGGGTTACTGATCTATGAGCTGATTTGTATGGGCAGATCTTACATCAGTGGGGCTCTGCAGGAGTAGACCCTTGAGCCTGGTTTTACCTGTACAGATCTAATTGCAAGATTGGGACCTATATTACTGAAAAGAGGAGACTAGAAGAACAAAAGGACATTATATCCACACAGCCAGCGCTAACAGAAGGAAGAATTAACACAGTGTTGTGTTATATGCATGTATTGTAGCACTTTGCCTTCTAGGTGTATCACTTTTGCCAAGTAGGTTCAGGGAAAATGGCACCCTTAAAATGTAGCACATGTTAATTAAATGGCACTTTGCATCAAAACAAAACATGTGATGTATTGTGATTACATTATGAAAAATAATTTGTCATCCATGTACGTGCTATCAATTTGTGCGGAATAGTCTCTTAGAAACAGAGTGCAGTAATGTAAACACCAAAAGATGGATGTTGCTTGGGAACAGAGGAGCTCATTTCCATTCAGCATATCTCAATAGAAATGTGATATTTTTTCAGAGCGATATAAATATTCAGCATTAGAAAGAAAAATGCCTGCAGCCCTCCTTTCTTTATCCCTTGATAAAAAAACACAGTCACAAAAAAAAAAAAACACAAAGCAAATTATTATTTGTTTCCAATAAGTAGAGAGATTGAGCACATTTTAAAGTTGCTCTGGCAACATAAAATAAATATTATTGATTATTTTGGATCATGGCTGTGTAAATTTCTTTCCACTGTATTGAAATACACAGAAGAGCCATTATAATTGGGAACTATACATTACAGTACAATAGAGCCTTGTGAAACTTTAGGTTTCCTTGAAAAGGACTGTGATGATCTTTTAAGACACCAAAGCTGTCAGTTTTTATTACTGTATGAATTTAACGTAATCAGTTCCTAGTATCTCTTTTCCTGAGTCCACCCATTTTCATGGCTCATTGACAAAAATGATGCTCAAAAGCAGGTAAATAGAGTTTGTGACACAGACGTCTACATTTACAAGCATAGCCTGAGGCCATCTAAGTACTTAAAGCTCCCAGCAATGGCAGTAATTCCTCAAACAAGGTAGAAAATTATCCAGGCGCTAAGGTGCTGATTTATTCCATCATTCACAACATAAGAGGATACGTTATATTGACTGAAAATGCATGTTGTATACACTGTGGGCCCATTCTGATCTCTGGTGTAAATCAGGAATAGCTCCAGGGAAGTCAGTGGAAAGCCAATCCAGGTTATCCGTCCTGATTTATGCTGCCTTCTGGCTTTGTAAAGTCAGTAGGAGGAGGGTAGCTGCTTTGCAGCAAGACAGCACAGGTCTCACTGGCACGCCGCCTGTTGATTTTGTCACACCTCCTCCCCATTCAGTGCCACCCACTTTTTGAGTAGCCTTGGTCTAATGGTCAAGCAAGAGGGATTTGTCAGTGGGAGAATTCCAGCTCTATTCTCTGCTGGTGGAGATTCAATGAGACCCTCCAGGAAACACCACATGCTCTACTCCAGAAGTGAATCTCTCTTTGGGTGCATTTTCCCCCACTGTTATAAGGCTGTGCAGTTTCCACCTTCCTCTGGGTGAATATAGCCATATCCGTGTATCTTCATCCATGTAACTTAGTCCACATAGGAAGCAGGGATGTTTATGGACCCAGTTTCAAACATCTAGCCTACTTAGACAACAGACCATACCATAATGTCATTACAGTATATAGAGAAGCTATCTGAGATAATTTGAAAAAGTTTCTAAAATATATCACTTATTTTTAATGTTCTCTAAGGCTTCTACAGTTTAATTAATGGTTCTAAGGTACGTGGCTTCACAGGGACAGAGGGTAGGAAAGAAGAGATACAGGAGGGAGGGAAGGTTGGAAGGAAGCCTGAGGATAAAGAGAATGAGGCTGGTAGGAAAGGGACCACATGCAGGTAATGCTACAGCAAACAGCCAATCATCAGACAGGAAAGAGTGTCCTGGTTTCAGACTGAGAAAAGAAATGTGCCAACATCATTGATCTCCATGGTGTTGGGTTCCGTGTCAGGGCAAGGAGCTCCACTTGGGCCTCACCCTCCCTGGTACTGCTGCCCTATACTTTGGTCAGGGAAAAATCTCTTGTTGTTGTTAGCTAGCTCTGATACTTGGAACCTGGCTCTTTGCCCTCCTACTCTGTGGCATGGGGAATTGGAGGAACACAGACTCACACAAGAATCCTGGTGGTATGTAGTGTAAAAATATTTTATTTGTGCACATTTGATCAGCCTAGCTTACTCACAGATGTTGCCCCTTTCATGCAATAGAACCATCCCAAATTCTATAATAACCACATATGAATTCTTTGCTTCTCTCTCTGGCTAATATATCAACTACAGTAATTTAAATGTATCTTATTGGAATTCTGCAGCTATGTGTAGTGGGAGTGACTGAAGAAGTCCCTGAAAAACCTGTGATTTCTAGGAAAAAGTTTTATGACAAAATTTTCTTCCTAGTAATCAGCTTATATTTTCAGAAATGTTTTCACAATTAAAAAAGGACTAAATGCATAGTTTGTTCTATTTGTTTTTTAAACAAATGCTTAAATGTGCAGATTTAATTATTCAAGTTTATAAATCTCACAATGACTTGAAAGTTTTAAAAGGTTCAGAATTCTGTACTGAATAATGCTAAACTTAATCCTGGAACCTTTGTAATAATGCCCAGAGATGCTAGTTCTGTTGGGGACAATCAACCAAACAAGGCTTAATGGTTAGCCCTTTAGAGCAGACCAGCAGCTGCCGCTATCCACTCTGCCTTCAGAGCTGGGAGGCCAGACAGCAGCAGCTGCTGGGAAGGCATCAAGATGGAGTATAAACAACTACCTATACAAAGAAGAGGGTACACACAATCAAATAAATATGAGAACCCCTCTTTTAGAGTTCAGAGAAGCACACCCTATTGAGATAAGATTAATAAAAAGACTTCTCCAAAACACAAACAAATCTCTTTTTTTTCAAACTTTCTTATTTCAGTTATTAGAATTAAGTTAACTTTAAAGTTTATATCTTCACTCCCTCAGAACAACATGCAGGGGAAATTATCAACCAAGTTTAGGGTTGTCAAAGAGTGGTTCAACATAGATCATGCACACTGAAAAGCTGGTTAGAACTTTAACCGGAGAGTCCCAGTAATGACTCCTACAATGTGTCACTTCTATGTAAAAGGTTTACCGCTCTAAAAACTCATCCATGTGCATGATGTACATAAAATATACTGTGAGTGAACTTTGCTTTCTGATAACATTATTTAACTTAACTTGTTGACTACAAATAAATGTATTTTACATGAAACAGAATATTTGAGAAACTGTCTCAAAAATCTGGCTGAGACCTCAGTATTAATAGAAATCTGTCACAAACATAAACTTTTCAGTCATGATAGCAACTCTTGTTGCAGAATGAGTAAATGAAATCACTTGAGAATGCTACAAAAGACAGAAAACTTTAAACTAAATGCGATTCATGACACTACAAAGTAAAGCAAATGATGTGTTGCTTTTGATATAGGAAAGCATATTTACAGTATTAGCTATCATTAAATAGAAGAAATGAGAGACATTTTTCTCAGGATGATGGTTCTTTCCATGGTGTTGGAGTGTGTTATACAATACAATAACAATAATTTAAAAAATTGATACACAATTCTACTAAAACTTAAACTTTACTATGTGTTTGTGTATCCCGTATTAGCTAATTAAACAAAGTTCTAACTGAGTGCCTCTTAAGCAACCACTTATGCCCAGGATCTCACCCCTGGATTCTCTTCCTGCCAATGGCTAGCTATATGAAATTTGGTAAGTCACTTTACTATTTCATTTTTATCTGTTAAAAAAAAAGCAAACAAGTGTTTTATCCCAATTTCTGAAGTGCTTTGATTAGGAAGTGCTGTATAAGTAATAAAGAATGTTATTGTTATTTTATTGTCATTATTCCTTCCATCCAAACTGGTAACTAGTTTCTCTAATGTCTTAAATGTTTGCTTCACCATAACTTCTGTCTCAATCTGTGAAAATAGAATACCTGCGTTTGCAAGCATTCTGTGAGGGGAATTCAAATTTGATTTAAGAAAACAATTTATATTTAAAATTAGAAAGGATTTATGGTATTCCTTGAAAACATAAGAAATTTAATTGACTGATTCCTAAGCCTATTAGGAATAAGCTTTGACTACTGAGATATTTTCCAAAAACTATGGATATACCAATGGCTGCAATCCATTGTGGGTAGTATGTGCCTGATAAGAGCATCTTCTGTAAAGAAGATGAGCATCCACTTAGCTTCTGAGTTTGCTCCTGAGGAGTAAACCAAAGCCAACTATTGATATGTTTATAAACAAGCCAGCCTGTTCAGAATGTTGTTTATATGAACATTGCTGCATTCTTTTATTATACATGAAAACATTTTGTAAAATACAAATACAAGCATCACGGCATCAGAATAATTGTTTAAGCATTGATCTAGTGAGAACTCTTGTCCCTGATCCTTAGCATCAGTTCAAGACTTTGCTGGAAGTTACCATGGCTGCAAATCATTATTTTGTAGTAAGTAACAAGTGAAGTAATGACTTATATTAACTTGACCAATATGAGATCTTCTGCTGTGGCTGCAGTTAAATAGTGAAACCCATGAAACTAGCATGATCGTCTGTCGCAAATACTGAAAAATGAATCATTAAGGGGCTCAATTCGTGCACATAGCTCCTATTGACTTAAAGTGGATCAAGAGAAGGGTATGTCCCAAAGATTGCAAATTAAGGCTTGCTTTAACAATCTAATTCATTCGTTTGCGAAAGCAGTTCTAGCAAACAGTGTGGCGTGTCTATAGGGCTCTCTCTAGTAACAGTAAGAATTGCACCTTATTGTGTCTCATAGAAGCATGCATCTGCCACAACCTGCAAGATCCTCAATATAGGCTTATAGAAAGGAAGTGGCAGATAGATTACACTCACAGAGAATGGCTTTGTTAAATCAGTGCATCCAGTTCTTGTTCCACTAGAGTCAGTGACAAAACTCCCATTGATCAGGATCAAGTCCTTTGATCCCAAACACCTTCCAAAGCGGAGAATTTTCTTCACAGGATATGCCAGCCAGCTGAGCATTTTTGGACTAAACTCCAGACCGAAACTCTGTGTTAATCTTTAGGTTAGGAACCTGAAGTAGGATCTACTTTTAAGGCCCCAAGTCAATCACTGAAAAGAGAAAAGCAATTGAAAGGGTGGGAGGAAAGAGGTACTTTTCAGCTTGGAAAAGAGACGAATAAGGGGAGATATGATAGAGGTCTATAAAATCATGAGTAGCGTGGAGAAAGTAAATAAGGAAATGTTATTTGCTCCTTCTCACAACACAAGAACCAGGGGTCACCAAATGAAATTAATAGGCAGCAGGTTTAAAACAAAGAAAAGGAAGTATTTTTTTCACACAACGCACAGTCAGTCTGCGGAACTCTTTGCCAGAGGATGTTGTGGAGGCTAAGACTATAACAGGGTTCAAAAAAGAACTAGCTAGGTTCATGGAGGATAGGCCCATCAATGGCTATTAGTCAAGGTGGGCAGGAATGATGTCCCTAGCCTCTGTTTGCCAGAAGCTGGGAATAGGCGACATGGGATGGATCACTTGATGATTACCTGTTCTGTTCATTCCCTGTGGGTCACCTGATATTGGTCACTATCGGAAGACAGGATACTGGGCTAGATGGACATTTGGTCTAACCCAATATGGCCATTGTTATGCTCTTATGTTCACTGTATTTTTAGACAAAAGAAATACTTTTAGTTCCCACATACACTATTTCTTTCAGAACTTTAAAAAGATGTACTATTCTATTTTTAGAAGAGACTGTAGATAAAACATAAATAGCATATAGTGATAGATGGAAGATAATTAATTTGGTAGATAAATTGATCTGATAGATGAAAACTATATAGGATAAACTGGTACACTAAAGTTTTGATCCTGTTTTTATTGAAATCAATAGGACTTTTCCATTGACTTCAGTGGGAGCAGCATAAAGAGCTAATGTGACATGTTTCTTCTTTCATTTTACTACATACTACAACACTGGCAACATAATGTACTGTCCTCTTTGGCTTCACTTCTTTTGTGCAAACTGTGAAACTTTTGGCTTGTCATGTGTTTGTGATGTTCTTTTGGATTTTGCAAGTTGTACTTTGAATGGCACTTGTGAAAGAGACATATTGAAGGAAACTGGGTTTGAAGAATTAAATTAACTAAAAGCATAAGCAGTCAGACTTTAGTCAAAGTGCACTAAGATTAGGCATCTCCACTGCATGGGTGCTCTCTCTTTCATGGTTGCGAGATGGCCCAAACATATTTCATGTTTAATTTGACTAGATAACTTTTAGTAATAAAGCAACATCGAATCTACTGACATTGTTTTCAATTGCCAAAACCCAAAGGTGGAATAAAGATGCTTGAGAAGAACACAAGAATAATAACAGTGCAGGGATTTCTAAATTATGTGCTATTATTTTCTCTTTCATCAATATCATTTTCTATCCCCTCAGTTCCATGATTCAACTTTTATAGGACAGCCATAGCAAGTTAAGGTCTGGGTAGGCTGGAGGTAGAATTGACTCTAATATGAGGGTCATCCAAGTGAAGAGGTATGCCCTGAAGTGATTTGGATTTCTAAGCTAGCTCCTAAGGGTCATAGAATCATAGAATATCAAGGTTGGAAGAGACCTCAGGAGGTCATCTAGTCCAACCTTCTGCTCAAAGCAGGACCAACTCCAACTAAATCATCCCAGCCAGGGCGTTGTCAACCCTGACCTTAAAAACCTCTAAAGAAGGAGATTCCACCACCTCTCTAGGTAATTCATTCCAGTGCTTCACCACCCTTCTAGTGAAAAAGTGTTTCCTAATATTCAACCTAAACCTCCTCCACTGCAACTTGAGACCATTACTTATCCTTATCTTTTCCATTTATGTGCATGAATGTCAGGGTTTGGCATGTACTGCATGTCTTATCCTGTGGGATCCTGACATTTTAAGTATCTATTCCCCTGTCAATGTATGTGTGTAACACCCATCAACATTAACAAGAGTTATATGGGCACATAGGGTGAGGCGGGAGAATAAACATCATTATCATGGAGACACACAGTTGCAGGTGTGGCTGTGGAAGAAACTGATCTTCATGTAGATTGCTAAAATAATATACGATAGGGGAAAACTTAATAATGGCCCACTGAGAATTTTATATGAGTGCAACTTATAAAAGTCCATTATGAAATATTCAAAATTCATATATATTGTATTTGATTAATATTGCAGACTGAATTGAACCAGGCCTCTGTTTCAGCTGGCTGAAGTTCAAGGCATTAATACCCTCTATACAGCAAAATCTATACCCCAAAATAATGAAATGCAGCTTGTGTGTGCAAGGGAAAGTGTGTATGTGATGCTGAGTTCTTCCCAGAATTTCCCATTGATGTTTGGGGGCTGAACTGCTACCAGCCATTCTACAATATTCTTTTGCTGTCTGTGGCAGGGTCAGATTGCTAGTGGTTTCCCTTTACATCTCCATTGGTGGTTGGTTTTTGTTGTTGTTGTTGTTTTTTTTTTTGAGGGGAGGGAGTGTCAGTTGTTACCAGAATCCCAATAATTTCCCATTACTAATGGGGTAAGGGTACTGGATTAGAAGACGAGGTGACAAGCTGCACTTGTATTCTCCAAGTGTCTGCGAGAAGCAGGACTGGGTGACAAATCTATTCCCCATACTTCTTTATACCACAACAAGATGTCACTGGTCAAAAAATAAAACCAAAAAAGGTTAACTTAAATAATCAGCATGAAATATTCTGCTAATTCCAAGAATAGCTATTTCAGTGCTGGATATTTCTTGGGAATTAATGGACACCATTCTAATACTTGTTGCTCCATTAGTCCATATAATCAACTTGTACCAAAACAATGTAGATGTTTAGGACTCAATCAGGCAAAGTGCTGAGCACCTTGTTCTCAATCCAGCAAAAGACTTAAGCAAAAGACTTGGTTACCTTTAAACATGAGTAGTTCCATATCCTGCAAGGTGCAAACTCTCTGGCACTTGAGGAGTATAGAGTAGAGGGATGAGAAACACTCAGCCCAAGGCTTGAACATGTTTGCCATCAGCCTCCAAATTTTGTTCATATCTATGAGCATTTTATCAAACATACAGGTCACATTTTTTGCTCTATCCCTACAAAACTTGGTGATTGATCAAGTATCAGAGGGTAGCCGTGTTAGTCTGGATCTGTAAAAGCAGCAAAGAGTCCTTTGGCACCTTATAGACTAACAGACGTATTGGATGCATCCAATGAAGTGGGTATTCACCCATGAAAGCTCATGCTCCAATATGTATGTCAGTCTATAAGGTGCCATAGGACTTTTTGCTGCTTTTGGTGATTGATGAAATTCATTATATATGTTAAAACTGGGAAGGAGTGTGTATGTGAAAGAGAGCTTAAGAAAGAGAGAATCCAAAAGCATTTTCCTACTTCACAGGAAACCAAACTTTGGCCATGAAAAAAAACATTTTCATTTGAACTCAAACTTGAGAGTCTTTGAAATCAGGTAGATTGGTTTTGACAAGATTTGTGTCTCTCTTTTGAAATTGCCTTGGATGGTTTCCACAAGTCTTGAATCAGAAGTATCAAAGCAATTTATTCATGAGAATGACTGATTGCAACAGCAGAACGTCCAGAAGCCTAGACATCAGGAGATAAGAATGATCATGGGTCAAAATGCAAATCTTAAAGAAATAAAAGCTAACTAATTGCTTTAAATTAAGTTCCCCTAAATAATTTCTTATCTCCAACACAAACACCGCTCACTCGACAATGCAAACATAAACAAAGAAAACCCATATCTCAATCAAGCTATTGCACCTACAAGCTGGAAAAGGAAGAGTGGGAAATAGAGAGGAAGGCACAGAAGTCCCAGTCTCAAAGTGGGTATTGTTAACTGCAACCTTTTTGATTTAGAAAGGACTTTTTAATTATGGTTTTGTGACCAAAATCCTTCCCCATACTTTCAGATTTTAAATTGCCAGGCAATTAGTCTAATAGCCATGGTACCTGGGGATAAGAACATCAGGCGATACCCAGGCTCCTGTGGTATATGATTACTGTATTTGTGATATGATTTGTAATGAGAAAAATAAATAGCAGAAGCATATGATTATTTCTGTAATTTAACTTACATTTTTGTAAAACTGGTAATAACTGGAATAATTTAGATCTCATAAAAGACAGAGTTGCACTACTGAACCTAAAATCAAAGCCCATGAAAACCTTTTAATACAAGAAATAATCAGACATGTTCAATACAAGCAGCTGCTAAGTGAATCTTATTGTTTTGTGCATGTTTTATTTTTGCTGCCTTGGCATGATTGCATTTAATAACAAACTGTTGCAAAACAAGAAGGTTTGGCATAGTTTGTAATAAAATGTGAAAAAAAATATTCAAAGTAAACTTAATAACAACAATAATGTGCCAGCATCTCCAATGATGTAATGGCTCCACTGAAGTCAAAGTAGATCTGGGCGTAAGTGTTTGTTCTGTATATATTCTGAATACAGTACTGAAGTGAATGCAACAGGAATTATAGACCAATGTCAGATTAGCATCATGCTATCAATAGGATAACTGCATCTATATTGGTCATTACATATCTCTGTAAGTTCATATCACTGGTCACATTTTAACTTACAAGTTAAAATCAGTTTGTCCCTGTTGCAGGGCTAGGTGAACCTCTCTCCCCTCTCTGAGTGCACCTCCTTTAGGTGTCAGGCCTCTAGCCTTCAGCCTTCTGGGGGTGAAATTCTCCCACTCTTAGACTAGGCCCTTGGTTACATAGCCTTATGTATCAACCAGGCTTACCTAGCAGGTCCAACTGGGTTTGGCACATGTGGTTCTTCCTTCCAGGAGTCTGTGACCAGAAGTGAGTATAGTAACCAGACAGCATTCTTAAAACCAAGGTACTCTTCAATTTTATTAGTAGGAACAAAGTATTTAGAGAAAGAGATTTTTAAACAGCACTCTGCATGCATATATATATTTGCCCGTAGGTTTACTGTCCCCTCATGGTAGCCTAGGCAGGCCTAACAGCTTCAGATACTACAATGAGTCAGTCTGCATAGCTCCCCAATAACTTCCTCCCCCACAACTGGATAGAGAGAGTTTCTTTTTATACAGCCAGAGTTCCTTTCTCTTTTCAGTTCCCAGGCTTTTGGTCCTGCTTGTCAAAACCAGTTTGGTAGGCTCTGAAAGAGATTGAGACAGTATTCCCAAAGCCAAGGGCTCTCCCATTGTCCCATAACAGCCCTTAAGTGTTTGCCATAGGGTGGTTCATGTTGAACAAATATTTCTCTTCCTGCTTTTTTCCCCCAACAGCCCTGTTGATTTAACCAAACATAGTAATGCAGTAAACATCTCACTAACTATGCCAGTATAGAATATTTATAAAGTTTATAAAGCAGCTGTATGTCCATCACACACTGTGTCTGCCTTTCTTGTGGGCAGCCACAATGCAGTAAAATAAATGCCCTTCATTAGCATGTTCAGCATGGGGATTAAACTGCAGGGAGCAGAAGCTAGTTTCCATTTGGGTTTCCTAATGAAAAATAATTTGAGGATCCTTGTCATGAAAATGTAAGTGCCAAATTCTGTCTGCTTTTGCTTGGATGTACAGTGGAGAGGAGACGACACAGGTCACTATCCCCATGCATATCTGCATAAAGACCAGCCTGAATCTTGTTTTTTTTTGGTTATGTAACAGAGTGGGTTAGTATGTGTAATAAGGTCTCCCTTTAGTAGCTGACACCAGTGCTTATTTCAGCCTTATGCTTTCAAAGTTTAGGGAGCTACTTCTCTAGCACAATCATAGGGGCTTTTGCTGCTGAAGGGCTGTGGTTCAATCTCAATTTATGACCAAGGCATCTGTCCAGATATACAGTCACAATGTATTATATTTGTGCTTCTTAAGTGGGAGAATAGTATTAAGAACTGCCACCAATCCTATGCACCCCAAAGAACCATGACACCCACTATCTTCTGCAGTGCCTATCCTTATGGTAATTTTGCTGACAAAGTTGGGGGTAGCAGAACGAGATGCAGAACGAGATGCTCCTTCACAGAACCTTGAGGCCCCTGTAGTCCCTGAGATATCTGTTATCAAACCTAAAATATAGAGGTGCTAAGGAGGGTAATGATTTTTTTTCTAAAAACTTGGCTGTCAGGCAGGTTTTTGCAAGTGTTCAGGGGTCTAATTACCATGCATCATCTATCAGCAGAATAGCAGAATTAAAGACTGCGTACATGAGACACCTTGGGGCAGAATAAATTAACAGTACTGTGGCTATCTCAGGAAGGGCCCACAATGATTGTCACTCGTTTAGTCCAGTCCTCAAATTAACTGGAGACAAGGTAAGAAGTGAAACATGGATGGAATACACAGAGCAGTACTTCGAATCAGAATTATTATTTATTGAACAAAGTTATATTTTTTCTTTAATTAGAAGAAGTTGAGGGATAAAAACAAGAGGTCAGAAAACACTTTCCTCAATTTCAGAATTTATTCATAATCTGAAGATTAAGGACCTTGCACCTTTGTATACTAGGAATATTAATGTTAAAGTGACAGGTTACAGCTTTGAACCCTTTATAAGTGATGGTAATGGTTCAGCTGTTAGATTTAAATTCAAATTAAATTCAATTAATTTCAGTAAATGCAATTAATTAATTAACAAGCAATTATGCAATGCAAATTCAAAATTAATTAAATGCTATTCTTACTCTCCTAACATGTAAAAACCAAATAAGCTTCTATTGTATACAATGTGTATTTTCAGTACATGAGAATCATATGAGACATCATAATTCTCAAGTTTTGAAAATATTTCTTAATGATTTTTAAGATATTAAGCACTTCTTACTGTTCATCTTAATGAACCTTCTTACTTTTGTCGTGTACCTTATAGTCACTCTGAAATTTGCTTGGCCTTAAATTTGTAAATGCTAATCTAGTTACAAATGTAAGGGTATATTCTATACTGTAATCACAGAGGGTGTATAATGTAGCTAGCTCAAATACTGGAGCAAAGAAGCTGAGGCAGCACACGCTTTCATGTGAGTTGTACTAGTCCACCCAGAACTGTTTTAATTACTCATGATTCCATCTTGAACTCCTGCAACTTCACTACTCCTGTACTCAAGCTAAAGTTAATGTGGATTTATCTAGCTGAGCTGTAATCAGAGCACTGATCTATTAGTGCACCATATTTTTCATATATCCATGACAGTATGTTTCCTCTACCAACTTTAAAACCTCTTTGAATGCATGCAGAGTATAAATACACCAATACAATATATACCTGTATCTAATCTCAGTGCACTTAAATCAGTTCTTCAACACAAATGTTACAGGAAAACCCTCATACATAGTCACTCCCAAGTGTTGAGGTTTCAGAGGTGATCTTGATAACACTATAGGGCACATTCTCAACTTACTAGTAAGAGTATGAAAGGGAGCTAAATTGCGTCCCAATGGACAGACCCATATCTATTACTACACCTTCTGGGATGGTCTAGATAATACTTTGCCCTGCCATAAGTGCAGGGGACTGGACTAGATGACCTCTCAAAGTCCCTTCCAGTCCCATGATTCTATGATTATATCCATCAGAACATGACTCATTCTGTGTGTAATGGACAAAGTTCTGTAAGAGAGAGAAGAATTTGGATCATTATCTTTTCAAGAGATCTTACAGTCTTGAAGCTATTCAGCTCTGTTTTTTCCCTGGGCCAGACTACAAGTTTCAGTTAGCTATCCTATCTCTCAGCAATTAATATTAATTATAATTAATGGTAGAAATAATTGCTGTGGCTCATTAGAAGTACCCAACGTTCTACAGAAGATATAGAATAATATACGGCTCTTGAAGAATTTAATCTAGTGGTATTTACAAACTTTGAATCAGAGCCTAATCTTAGAGGCACATTGTATATCCCTACATGTCTCAAGCAGAGCTCATTGGAAACATTTAGATGAAATAGTTTTCTGTTGGAGACTGGCTCATTGACCAAGCCTTTTTAAAAAATTGTATAGGTTGTGATGAAATTTTGTTTAGGATGAAAATCAGAAAAAAAAAAGTGTAAATGTTGATATATACTATTTCGACATGTATATGCACTGTTTCGACATATACTTGTTTAAATGTTGAAATATACTCTTTCAACCCTGTCTCAATGGAAAGTGTTGACTTTATTTCAAAATGCCCTTATATTTTGAAATTTACTTAATTTTATATTAAAATTATTATAAACATATTTGAAATCCCATTTTTTCCAGGAAAGAAAATCCATTTGCCAGACAGGTCAACTTTCTTCTGCTATATGCCTCCTTTGTAAGTATTCAGGAAAGGCAAACTAATTTGAATAAAATAACACAGAATCTGTGTTCTAAAATTCCATCCAAATGAAAACTTTGTAGCAGTTAAAAAGAATTTAGTTATCCTTCATTTGTGTGCTATTTTCCAATTTCATGTGCCTCTGAATTTTTGAATTCTAGTCAGCAGAGGAACTGGAAAATGACTAAATATAATGAGAAAGGTTTTTCAGACCCAACTCCAAAAAGGCAATGATGAAAAATCAGGTAAAGTCCATTTGTATGATCATTTCAGCCAAATGATGACAACCTAAGTGGTTTGGATAGTTTAATAAATTTCTAATCTAGAGGTGGATAAATAACTGATTTTTTAGTTTGGTGGTCGTTCTGAAACAAGACAGAAAATCAGTTCAACCTGGACCAAAACAAAAAACTGCAAAATTTTGACCAATTAAAATAGTGAATAAAAATTTTGGTTTTGATTGAACTAAATGTTTCATTCCACAGAACCTAAACATTTCATTTCTGGGAATGTTTAAAATAAAAGCAAAGGAAATGAAGGGCTTAATTCACAAAGGAAGAGGTACCCTCAATCTCTAGCCCAGTGGTTTGGGCACTCACCTGGGATGTAGAAGCTCTGGTTAAACACCCCCCTCTGCCTGATATGGAGCAGAGATTTGAACTCGTGTCTTCAACCCCCCATCCCAGGCCATTTGGCCAAAGAGAAAGTGGGAATGACTTTATACCTGGGCAGCTGGTGTACAAGTTACAGATCCAAGTTACAAGCTCTGCTCCATGACTATTTAATTATTTATATGAATTGGAACAGCTTCAACAGGAGAGAATGAGAGAGTCCCACCATGGAATACCCTCATTGTTAAGGCATTCTCTTGTAATACTGAAAACCTACATTGAATTTTTTCCTCTGCATCAGGGGAAATTGAACTCAGGCCTCCTACATCCCAGGTGAGTACCCTAACCACTGGGCTCAAGGTTATAAGGGGGGTAGTAGTACTACCACCTTCTTCACCAGCTGTTTTGTGATTGGCTCCTTAGTCCCCTTGCAAATCCAGCCCCCAAAATGTTGGGTTTTTTTAAAGAAACTATTCAGCAAATTCATATACAATTTGCTAATAGTTTTGGGTCGACTGAATCTGCATTTTCAGTGACTAAACTATTTGTTTGAAAAATTTTGCTTATCTCTGATCCAAACATACTGGTACTTATTTGAACCTTGGGATAAGTGGATAACACTGCACTGAAATATATGGATTTGAACCTGCTTACCTTAGGCATGAATTTGATCTTACCCTTCAGTTTTCCCAATGTTTCAAAACTATGCAGCAATGGCTTATTTGTACAGGGCACTAAATCTACTTCTTCATTTTAAAGTTAACAAAGGAGGTTTTAAAAAAAATACTTGATAGGCACATAATAAGCTCATACTGCTGTTTTCTCAGTTTTGCTACTGTATATGTTGCCAGAGTTCTGTAGTCTCCCAGTGAGTATGAGAACCATATTCAATTCAGTAAAGAAGTCTTCAGAGTTTTACATCTCTGCCACAGAAGAAAAAGGAAGTTCTTGACTGAAGGAGTGGTGCAAAGTCTTTGTAGAAAACTAAAGTGAATCATTCTTTTTTATATACAGGAAAAAATAGAAACTGTCCCAGTATAATTCTTTGTTTCTTCTTCTGTCTGGCAGTTAAGATCCCATGACCATGTATCTTTGATCTTACTCATTGCCTTGCTATCTCTTTGAAGCAGCATGGCTCAAACTCTGGGTACCAGCTTATTAAAGATCAACTTATCGTTAAAAACAAACTCCAACTGAGTATAAGCTGATTCAAGTAAGATCCCTTCAAATTGTTTACAAAGAATACCAATAACGAGGGAGAGGAGAAGGGGGATTGAAAAAAGAATTGCCTTGTAATTTGTTTTCAACTGTATTAACTTCCTTTTTAAAGAAACTATCCATTTTCTAAATTCTATTGTACTATAGCCCCATGGACACATTCCCTCATGTCAATGAGAATGCACAGGTGTAACTGACAGCTGAAATTGGCTTCCAGCACATTTCTATGTACTGAAAAATCCATAAAAGAGAAGATATTCCTGTTATCAACTGTTAAATTATCCATCCTTTATTTGGAATATATGTTATGTTATGTTATGTTATGTTATGTTATGTTATGTTATGCCACACAGTATTTTCCCTTATGGGTCTCACCCATCACTTTAAATCCTGTCTGAGTGTTATGGTAAGACCCTCATGGGTGACAGGGCAGAGCTCTGGAAAGCAGAGATAATGTCTGCCTCATTGACAGACCTCTGACCACAGCAGGAGACCTAAACTAAAAAGGGACCTCAGATTTCTGCAGCTTCCATGGATGTTCACTAGGGAAGAATTCCTTACATAGCACAGGGGACTGGATTTCAAAGAAAACTGCAGGATCTAAGTAGACAGTAGTCTGTTCCCCATGCCAAACTCCAGAGATTTAGGACTGTCCCAACAGAGCCACAGAAAGTCTGAGGTACTCTCAGGAATCTAAAGACACTCATTGCTGCCACAGAGCACTCTTTGCATACCTTTAATTGGAGCATGAACCTCTTTGAGTGGGTTGCACCTCTTTAATGCAAGCGTTACCTGCCTACACTTCGAGAAGGAAGAGCTAGCAAACTCCTACTTGCCATTTTCCCCAACACCAAGGCATGCCTTGTGGTGTCTTAACTTTCCAGTGCTTATATCCTCTTATATTCACCCCTCTCAAAATCTGAAAACCCTTCTAGTGTGTCTAAACTCAAGGTCTCGCTGTTGAGGTAATTGGGCCAATAAATTTATGCTAATTGGGAGTGTAAATATGGCTTGGCATGAGTTTCATGGTAGACAGGGTTAAGGTGGTAAATGGATCAGCAAACTGGACACAGAATGTTTTGACTAACTAAGATAATGGGAAACTACAAAGGAACCATATCCAATGGACAAGATAAAAAGGATAATCTAAGTCAGAAACATAAAGATCAGGTAAAAAGTAAGCTGTGCATGGACAGAGCATGCTGTACAGGAATTGGTTCCTACAAAATGACCAGGCCAATCCCAATACCTGTGATACAATGTATAATAAATGCAATGTAATGTGTAAATGTATAGAAAGGAAGAGGTTAGTTGTGTAACTTTGGATGTGTGATATACCCTGTATCCACCCTTTACATTTGAGCCTGATCAACTCAAGTGTAGTTTGACAGTATGGCAATAAAGAAACTTCAGTCATGAGTTTGGAGTCAGCTTAGTTCTTGGGAACTGAGTGGATAAGGCCTCAGCAGCTACTGAATGGATAGCAGACACTCCAACATACTCCTGAGTGGCTAAGACCTCAGAGCCAAACCCAACATACTGGTGTCATGATTCAGATCCACTCATCTGAATCAGGTAACCTATAAACCCCTTGGTGTGAGGTTTGTAGCCAAGCATGAAGAGAAATGGCATGGGGTGAGTTTAAACTCACCCCAGAGAAGTATTAGGGGAGACTGGGACCAAGTGAAAAAGGCACTCCAGAGAGTGGTCTTCAAGAAAAAAATGATTAGCAGAGCACAGCAGAGATCTGTTAAATGCAATAAATAATAAAGTATTGGTAAAGCACAGCAAAAGTGTGTTAAATACCATAAAACAGGATTCATTGGCAGCCACAGAAAAAAATTTTTTTTTTTGGGGGGGTGCGAGGGTTATTCCTAAGGTAAAGGATGTCCAAATCAAGGCAGCAGTTTCAAAAGGATTATTTCTCACTACTAAAACTTTACAAACAAAATGTGCCACCTTAAGAAACAAATGTAAAAAGCATAAAAAGCAAACGAGAGTTGTACAGAAGGAAACAAACTAAATGGTAAAGATTCCTGAAAGGTCATGGAGAAAACAATGTCTGTTACCAATGTCTGTTACCAAATCCAAAGTAAAAAGCACCTATCCTTCAAGGACTATATTTAGTGAGTACATCTTTCCAACCAAGTGTAGTAAGTTAAAAAAATAAGTGCAAAAACATAAAAAAGATAAACTGTATGCTGCAGAAAGAATTCAGCTGAGAAATGTGAAAAATAAGCAAGTAATTAAGAAAAGAGCGTGAAAAGTTAAAAAAAAAAAAAGCTTTTGCGCAAATGACAATGCAGGGTTTGGAGAGAAAAAGTTGGGGGTTGTAAAAAAATGTTAAAAAGTGAATGTGTTAAAAAAGTTAAAAGTTGTAAAGAAAAGGAATGTTTGATTTGATAAGGAAACCCAGTTATGGCAGTATAACTCAGTCACATTTGGTAAAACTCTTACTGATAAAACAAATCATGCAAGGGAGAGGCCAGGAGGTAACAACTACCACTGCTATATGCTTTTTTCTCTCCAGAAGTCTTTACAGGCATTGTCAAGGAAATGGGTCCTTCCCAATGAATGTGTCTGTGAATGATCAATTGTGGGTTACTGCAGGCAGAGTGACACTCTGATTTGAATTATTGGACTATGAATAATTTAGTCAAAATCACTAAGAAGAAAATAGGAATTTCTATATGGCTTAACTGCTTCCAAATATACTGCTGGGACTGGATATATACGTGTAAAAAATAATTAAGAGCAAAGCAGGAGGCATAAGTCAGCTCAAACAACACATTGTATAAAAAAAAAGTGAAAAACACTTAGTTGAAAAAAAATATTGCCTGTCAAAAAAAAAAAGAGAGAGAAAAAAAAGTATAACAGTCAGTTTTCTAAACCTCAGACACAGAAGAAAAGTAAGACAGGAAAAGCAGCAGTAAAACAAAACGTTGTTAGAATCCAGCAGTTATCAAAGCCCAGGCCAAAAAAAAAAAAAAATTATCTCGCCTGTAAAAAACTTTATTAAAAGTATAAATATAAAATAAAATAATAAAATATAAAATAAAAAAATGCTATTTAGAAATGTAAACAACTTAAATGTGTCATCTGCTCATAATTTGCAATTTACACAAAGAAGACTTCAAAAGTGTGAAATCATTTTAGGAATAAAGGTACAAAGGCTTAGCTGGCAAGGCTAAGCAGAGCAAGTTTAAAATATGTATTTGGTCGCTCATAATAAACTGTTTACAATGTAGCAAGGGACTGCAGAATTTTAGAAAACAACCATTTAAAAAGAAAATGTATGTGTAAAATGAATTGGCTTAAAAAAATTCCTCTAAATCCATCCAACTCTTTCATTCAAGGTTGCAAAGCTGATACAGACACTCTTTCCCTTACCTGGCAGTCATTGTCTTGTGGTGGTGTTAACTTAGTTAGTTAGTCTCAGTGCTTTTACAAAATTTAACTTTTTAAACAAAAAATGTTATAAATGTTAAACATAAATAAATAAATAAAATAGGGTCTAAAAGTTCAGACAGAAGCAGGATAGTGGGAAGAGACCCTGAATCTCTATTTTCAATAATAAAGCAACAGCCAATTAAAGCTGCAAAATAAATAAATGCATAAATAATAATTAATAACAACAAATAATAAAACAACAGTGCATCTTTAGAGCCACAGCAAGAATGAGGCACAAGAAAAGAAATTTTTAGAAACCCTGAGCCTTCTGGGGGCTCTGACTAATCAAGCAGTCACTTTAACAGGGGGACATAAAAACTCTAATTACAAACTAAGCTTCTATTTTACATAAAGGTTAAGTTAATATAACCAATATATGTTGTAAGTAATATATAATATAATATTATATTATATATAACTAAATTAATGTGGCTAATATTATGTTATAGCAAATAAAAATAAATGTTAAACTATTAAAAATAATCCTGTGCTTTCCTATTAAATATGCAGCGGATACAGTGAATTAAAATCCTGTAAGGGTTCCAAAGAGGAGCCACAATAGGTTGTGTTTTCTTTTTCAAATGTCTGTGTCCCTTAAAAGCAGAAACCAATCCAGCACCAAGAAAAATCAGTAAATATAAGGAGTAAAGCCCAGCCTATAAAATCCTATTTGAAAGTGCCATCCAAAATCTGTTCTCTTTTAACAGGTTATTAATTATTATTATTCAAGCTACTTTAAATGGTGCATTGGCCATTCCAAAAATATGACAACACCTCCCACCATTAAAATCCTATCCAAATGTTCTGTTTAACTGTGGTATAAAATTGATGTTACTAAGGAAATAAGAACAAATACTATATGATAAAGTTTTGTAAATAAATACATAAATAAACAAAATGTCCTAAGATAAAAACAGATCCAAATAGTATAGAGTTTGGCTACCCTAACAGTGAAATCAACTGTAAAAACTAAGTATACAAGATATCACACTAACCTATAAGAACAAATGTTGTTGGGAAAAGTGGCAAAAAAGAGTCAGAAAGACTGAATTAGTCTAAACAGAAAAGGCCTGCTAATATAACGCAAGGACTGTGTTAAGATCATGTCTGGTAAACAAGAATAGTGTAAGGCTTGAAATCAGTGAACCAAAACCGGTGTGTCAAAAATTAGGCCTAATTGGTGGACAAAATATTGAGGAGATGAGCTATTCCAACCATCACTGCACTTTGAGGTCCTTAAAGAACAAGACGACTTTTGGAGAAAAAATAGCTACTGAAGCAAGCTTCACCATCCTGGCTGCCACTCCCACTATCTCCTGGAATCTTGGACCATCTTTGTCCTAATCCTGAGACATGTTCAGACAAAATAAGGACAGAGAGAGGGACCCAGGAAACACTGCTACATCCACCAGCTCCATCTGAACCCTGTATACCACCTCTGGATGTGAGACTTTTTCTCACTCACTCCACACACCCCAACTTGTATTTTCTTTTTCCTCCCCACTTCATTACTTCTCTTTCTCTCTCTCTCTTACTTTTTTTTGTCTTCCATTCAATAAACATCCGGTTTAGCTGACCAAGACTGTATTTTTTGCAACACCGATGTAAGCCTGTTATCAGAAAAAGGAAGCTAAATGCAATGCCTTTACCAGCCAGATGATGGTTCAAGTTTGCCAGGTCTCTAAGTGGCTGGCACATCTATGTGTTGTGCTTGTGTTTCTCCAGCATTGAGTTTGCAAGTGAGAGTCAACGTCAGAGACAGAAACTATATTTTCCGTCTTTGCTATTCGTTTCTCTCCTCTTTTGTGTGTGTTTGTCTTGTTTTAAGTTCTAGGAAACAGGACCGGACTTAACATCAAGAACAGCAGCAACATCTCGATTAACTTCTCTTTTCCCCAAAAAGGATAATTACCATTTAAAAGATTGTTGGACACAGTGGGTTTCCTTCTGAAGACTGTCCAGTTTGAGAGAAAGGGGACAGGGAATGCTGTTATAATGAAAACCTTATTTAATACTTTACATTTCAATTGCTCTGTTTTTCCTTTTTTCAGTATCTTTAATCAAAGGTTAAATCATTTTTTAGTGGTTTGTCATGGCACTAAGCAGGTTGAGGGCTCTGTTTACCAAATCCAAAACTTTCTTTAACACTGTTTCATGTTGGACAGTGACAGCGTCTTGTTAACACTTTTAATTCTTTGAGCCCATATATTCCATCTAAATTAATAAAACAATACCCACAATGTATAAGAACTGTGTACTATTTCCTCACTCTGCACAGTCATCTTCCATGCAGTTAAGTTATCTTTTAGAAAAATCCACATAACAGTCACCTTGTGTTCCGGATTTAGTGCATATTTCCAGGCCTATACAACTTGGAAAATCCCAGCTGTATGAAATAACCTGTTCTGCTATCTTTATTACTGTTATAAACTGGGGGCAGAGGGGAGAAAGCAAACTGGTATATGGATATTGATTTTTTTTTATGGATAGTACAATTTGAATTTGGATGAGGAATTTGGACATGATGTTCATTAGCCAGTCAGCTGGCATGAATCATCACTCACTGTCCCATTCAGCTTATAAAGAGGCCTTTAATATTTTTGTAAATATCTTTCCTTGTAAATTAGTTAGCAAGTTTTCTGTTCTCTCTGCCCTATTTATTTCAGTTGGAGCTCTTGCTGGGTAAGAATGTAAGGTGATGAACACTCAAACTGGTATTTGTACTTTAGCTTGCCATGTCAATCATTGCCATTCCCTTGACCCATCTGCAATATCCTTTTACCCTTATCCTCATCCACAGATAGGATATTCCATCTCCAGTATTTTATCACTTGCTTGAAAAAGCAGAGAGCACTTTCTCTTTCATACTTGCTTAAAACACCATTTCTTTGCCAATCCGATGCCCATACCCTTCTGCCGCGCTGCCACTCTCCTTCTAAGATAATGAGCATATCACTTCCGCAGTGGATCTTTTCTCAACCAGTATGGTGCCTGAGATTCCAAATCCATATAAAAAAACCTCAAGTCTCTGTATAGCAACATGATGCACTACCACCAACCATGTCACTAAGTAGAAGTTATTAGGCTATTTCAGTGCACCAATAGCTAATAATATTGAACTGAATGTCCTGGGGTAGCTCAGAGCTAAAATTGAGCCAACACCACCAGGCATAGAACATTTGAATGCAGAATACAGATGCCAGTCACTCAGTATTAAAGATTAAATATGAATAGAAAGCTGAAAGTTAGAACAAAGCAGCTGAAACACATCCAAATCTCACTTCTTTCTCTCTCTCTTTCTTTTGATATATCTTTATAGTAGCAATTGATTTACTGTATAAAAATAGAAGCTATCAACACAGAAACAAAATATGGTAGAGACAGAGTAGCATTTTAGGCTTATAACCCTTGCCTTCATTTGTTTCTCTCAACATAATTTTGCTGTAGTTTTTTACATATGTAACTCCTTTATTGATTTTAATTGGAGTATAGGGATATATTTGTCATTAAAGAAACATCTTTGAGGTTTTTTTTAAAGCCTAATTAAGGGGTTGTTTCCATGCTAATTATATAAACTGTTAGAATCACAAAACTAGTTACAGTGCATCTCATACAGTGGCAAGGCTATTTCATTTATTTTCTTTGGGCTTTCAGTGTCATGGGCTTCAGCTCATAACAGTCTGACCTCTTGAGACTAACATTTAGTTGTCACATGTCTGTGGGACTCTTCTGTCCATACTTCAAGGTATTCCATATGCTAGTTAAAGGTCTTGGTAAAATTCACCTCTCATTAATGAGAGTGCAACCCACCAGTGAGTCACCATCAAGCCAACGTGATGAAGTTGTACCAGCCTAACAGAGGAGAATTATCCCCTTGTGATTCTTAAAAAACAATCTGGTGTTCTTTTTTGTCTTCGTCAAATAGAACAACTTCTAACATCCAGACTGTGTAAGGTACACTTACTGCTCTTAAAAACATTCCAATTTTGCAGTGGATAATTAGGTAACACATTCTCAGGATTTCCAGTTAGAGTTAGTCCAAAACTACAAAATGGTGTTTGTGAACAATTGTTCAAGACGCAAAGGTGTGGCTTAGTTCAGCCAGGCTTGCACGCTTTGTTATTCACTATCTGTGAATATTTGCAAGATAAAACTTTTTTTTTTGCACAAATATTTGGGGAAAACTTTGTATGAATATCTCTGTTCACATCCAACTGAATGCAAAAACAAGATACCCTAGCTGAAATTCATTGTTTCAAAAGTTTCAGCTATACAGTCAGAAAGCAGAAACAATGCTATATGATTAATCACACACCACAAATCAGGACAAGTAAATAGTCAAAGTGATAATTTGCAAACAGCACACAGGCTGAGATCCATCTGCATAAACTCTTCAGCCAATAGTTTAATAAAAAACAAAGTCTGTTCATAAATGATATGTGAGCAGAAAAATAAGCTAAATTCACAATTAATATTATTTGCCATGGTTTATTCAATCAGCGCTATTAATAGTATTCCCTCTACTTCTCTATGCTTCTTACAGAGAATATTGAAAACACTGAGGTAAAATTATTCAGTTTTCTAGAGCAATATAAACATTTTTAAGTATGACCACTAAATTACTGTAAGCTTACTTTCTGTCATATTTGCCTATATAGTTATACCATTAAGCATATCTAGCTCATTATTTGTAAATGCTTTGAGATGCATTTAGTATGCTGCATTTAGACTGATTTAGTATGTAAATCATATAAAACAAACTATTCTATAATAATATTCCAGAAATTTATTTCTGTGCAGGAAAGAGATGATTTACAGGTTAAATAGATTCCTACGTTGTTTGGACAATGAATAAATTCATCATCACTGCTTTTTCTTATACTGAGTACATATCAATACCCTTTTTGTGCATTTCAGAACAACACAGAGTGCTAGAAAACATGGAAGGCAGCCAAAGAAGCAAAGAGAAGATCCAGAGGAACACCAGAGAGCTAGGGTAACATGGGAGATGCCCAAAAGAGAATAATAAATGGCAAAGAAAAGATGAAAGAGGACATAGAAAAGAATGTAGAGAGCATTTGTGAGCTGGAAAACCATGAGACAGCCAGGAATTAAAGGCCTGCTCCAAAGTTCTTTCAAATCAATAGGCATTTTTTCCATTTACTTCAATGGGCTTTGAATCAGGCCCTAAGAGAACATGGTTCACCTGATGGAAGAAGGAGTGAAAAGAGGTCTTATTTCAGAGGAAAAAAATGAAGATTTAGGTAGCTGGGTCACCAAAACTCTCTGGCTTCCTAATTCTCTTGGGCAGCTTTGAAACTCTCAGCCGTATATTCTGAATGCCAAAGGAATTCCCATGGGAAAATATGAAACTCTTCAAAGTTCATAAGCCATAAAATCTGATTTTTCTACATAATCAGTTCCATGGCCCCCTGTAAGCAAATAGGCTGTAGTATGCATGAATCCTAGATCAAAATCATATAGAAGCTTCTGACAACATTTGAGCAGTTGAACACCTACACCAGAAACACTATGAAAGCAGAAACAACAAAGATCCTTTGAGCTGGCCAAATACAAGAAAGTATGGGGTAAAAACTGTGTACGGTTCAAAAACAATATAAACCATCCAACAAATCTCTCTCTCTCTCTCTGAATCTTTACACAGACTTCTAATGGGATACTGTGTTTAGGAAACCTCCAAAACACTAAATGACAAAGAAACTCCCAAGAAAACCAGCCAAATGAAAAAGCACAACAATAATCCTTGTATGTCCATTATAGCTAAAATTATAATAATACTTTGCATTTCTGCAATGCCTTCCAGTGGAAGATCTGAGTTCTTTACAATAATTAATGATTCAAACATCACAACAGCCCTATAAGGAGTCTGAAGAGCAGCAGCAATGCAATGTTTTTGCAAATCTCCCAGCACACAAAGTATAAACCACTAATAACAATATATATGAAAGACAGGCATATTGTATATTCCAGACACACGGAGCAATATGTACTTTCAGTCTAGGTTACTTCTATTTTTCATAAGGGAGATATTTGGAAAAAAACAAGACAACACCAAGAACAAAGAACTAACATATGATCTCTGTGAGAAAGCACAGCTGTGTGTGTCTCACTCTTTGAGATCAGCCTTACAGCAGTGCCCCACCTTCCCTGCTGACAAAACAGAGACTTCTAACACTGGTTAAAGGTGCAGTACAAAGAATGGAGGTATGACAGATACATGAGTACGTACCGCTCAGAGAACTCTAAGCAGCAAACTCTCACCAATGCATAACAAATATAAAGTTAGGCCAGAATGAGTACCTGGAGTCCCAGAAAGTTTCAGATTTTTCCATAGACAAACCTCAAGGTGCTGTTGGAACTATGCATGAGGGACAATCAGAATGAGATCACTGGATTATAGGTGTAGTTCAGTGATGGGCAACTTGCTGGCCACGGGCCGCACGTGACCCATTAGAGTAATCCTCTGGCAAGCTGCCAGACCACTTTTTTACATTTGCACGGCCACTTGCAGCTCCCAGTGGCCACGGTTTGCTGTTCCCAGCCAATAGGAACTGTGGAAAGGAAGGCTATTTTGGTTATAAAGGAATCCTGCATATGACTGTTAGGTATATTTGAGCATATTTGTGTTAATATTTTCATGATATGTTTTTATTTTCACTGATCGCTGAGTCAGGTGGGAGGAGATGACCAAGAGGATGAGCTTTACCTGCTCCAGCCTCAAGTGTTGGACTCAGCTCCGACACCTTGGAGCAGCGCAGCAGCCATCTGTACTCTGCTGACCCTCAGTGACACCCAATAAGGTAGCCAGACACCTAACTTAAAGTGGTTAGAGCACCTTTGGAGAAAAAGATGTGAAGACAAGTGAGGAAGGAATGGCGTATGTTTAAACATGTACACCGGATCAGAAGCTGCCCAGAACCGTTCACTGTAACAGAGCTGGAACGGACACCGGATAGCATCAAGTGTGGAACAGTTGTGGGCTGTGACAACATACTTCTAGAATCCTGAAAAACCTTGGCCCCTGTGCTCAGCTTTGGCTTGTGAATTTCTTCACAAGGGTCATTAGTAAAGGTAGGCTACTGAAGATGTGGTGCATCGCAAAAGTCATGGACCTCCTAAAGCCTGGAAAGCTATCGACTATTGTCCCATATCATTATTGTCAGTGTACTTCAAGGCACTGGAGTGCTTTGTCCTATAGCACATATTACCTAGCGTGGAGAGAATTTTGAGCCCTGACCAAGCTGGCTTTCGCTGAGGCTGTAACACATATGACCAAGTACTCATGCTGACCACATTTGTTGAAAATGGCTTCCAGAGACACTTGAAAACAGGCGCTGTTTTCATCGATCTAAAAGTGGTGATATGGTATGGCACACTGTCCTGCTCGTGAAGGTATCATAGGTCCTGCTACCTTGGGTCACAGGCATCGTCGAACTGTTCCTCTGTGATAGGCAGTTCAGAGTCCATATGGGGTAGAAGAGGAGAGTATGGAGACAACAGAGCAATGGGTTATCCCAGGGCTCTGTGCTTTCAGCAAACCTCTTCAACCTTCACATCACTGATCTGCCAACAACGGAGTCATGAAAGTTCATTTACACAGACGTCATCTGTTGTGGTACCCAGGCCCAGACGTTTCACAAGCTTGACACCACCTTAAACTGGAACATGGTAAAGTTAGCTGATTACTGTAAGACTTAGCACCTCCATGCAAGCGTCATGAAAACAGTCTCCAGTTTGTTCCAGCTTCATCATGCAAGCGCAACTTGAGAACTGAATGTTTCTCTGAATGGTCAGAAGGTGAAGCATGAAGTAGAACCAGTCTAGCTAGGTGTGACCTTAGACCGCATACCTTGCCTACTTGAAGGAGACAGTAGCTAAAATTAAGGCGTGCAACAATTTTCTTAGCAAACTTGCAGGTTTGTCGGGGGGAGGGGTTGTGCACCAACTTTGTGGATGTCAGCTCTTGCCACCTCATATTTGGTGGCAGAGTACTGCACACCAGTTTGGAGTCAATCGGTGGATATGCAGTTACATGCTGCTATGTGTATCATCTCCAGCATGCTGCATCTAACTCCACTCCCATGGCTCCCAGTTCTGAGCAATACTGCTTCTCCTCATATCAGATGAGAGGCTGCCGCTGGCAAGTTACTGGAGTAAGTATGCACCAGCTCAAGCCTGCACAATGACCTTTTTAAACCACCAGCTGCACATTTGCCATCAAGTTGCCCATTATGGACTCATCTGCCACGCTAGGATGTTAGGTCCACGCCAGGATGTTAGGGCAGAAACACTCTGTCGGTGAACACCTGCTGACTAAGTTCAGCAGTGACCTAGAAGTACTGCATCACACCACGGAAGATGCCATCACTTGGCTAGAGGATTATGCACATGCTAAATAAATTTTCACTCCTGAAGATCATTTTGGGACTACATAACTAATGAGAGAGAGTAGAGTGTTGTTGAGTCATCTGACCAAAGGAGTAACAACTGGACCATGACAGTGGGATGAGGAGCTACAGCTGCAGCTCCTATACAAGTTTATGTGGCACTTCTGTCAGTATATTTTCCATGCAAAAAAATAGAATTACTTTCTTACTGATTTTATAAGTGATTTTCATTAATAACTTGTAAACTTGAGAAAAGGAGTTGCAAGAACATACATGCCAAGACACATGAGTTTCCTTTACAAGACCACACCATTTTCTTGTTCTCTCTGGTCCATAACTTCAACTCCATCTCTGTCACTTTTGGATGTCTGTGACAGTCTGTACCTCATGTTCGCCCTTTTTACAAGACTATGATAAATTTTGTACAAAGTATGCCTTGTGAGGTATCATTTGAAAACTCAAAATCTACTGAACATTATTGTCCTGGTAAAATATATGTATCAACATTTTATGTAAAGTTATAACATTGTATAACATTGCTATAGGATGATCCAAATTGAAGGAAAGCAGGTCCAAACCAGTTTTTCAGAGACAAAGACATAACATGCATATGACGAAGTGGGTATTCACCCACGAAAGCTCATGCTCCAAAAGTCTGTTAGTCTATAAGGTGCCACAGGACTCTTTGCTGCTTTTAAAGACATACTGGTATGCCAGTCAGGTATCAGGATAATCAGATGAACTATTATGGACTATCACTTAGGTAAACAGCCATTCTTTGATAAGAAGGGTGTGAGTGAGAACTTTACAGTTTGGCAATGGAACACCTAGGATCTTCTGTGTAAACAGACTGGTTATCACCTGTATCCCAGCTGGAGATAATCCTCAAAGAGGGGAGAAGGGTACAAGAAGGAGAAACAGTGGCCTTCAAATCACCTCTCTCCTCCATGGCAGATACAATGCTTGAAAGACTAAGGAAGTATCACTGAACTGGGAGAGGGGTTCCAGCTGGAAGTCTTTTCAGCCAGCACAGACTGCTGTAAGCATATGGTGAGATAAAATCTTTGATTTGACTCCATGTAGCTTGTTAAGCTAGGTGTTAGTTTGCATATTATCTTTTATTTTCTTTGTAATCAATTCTAACTTGATGCCTCATTATTTGTAGTCACTTTAAAATCTTTTTTTTCTGTGGTTAATAAACTTGTAGTGTTTTACCTAAACCAGTGAGAGTTTGGACTGAAGTGTTTGGAAACCTCTATTTGAGGTAATAGGGCTGATGCATATCATTTTCCATTGATGAAATGATGGACTTTCTATGAGCTTGTATTGTCCTACAGGAGAGACCTGGGCAGTACAAGACACACATTTCTGGGGACAAATCTGGGACTGGGACTTAGTTGATGTCACTCTGTATGTAATTCATGAGTGACTGCCAGAGCATTCATATATTTCACTTGGGAGTGATTTTGCTTGCTAGAGGCTATGTGTGAGTAGGACCAGGAATGGTTTGTTCTCACAGCAAAGCAATGTAAAAGACATCCCAGGCTGGAGCTCTAAGGGGACACAGCTGTTCAGCAGTCCAGATTGTACCCTTGGTAATATTACAGTGCCTTACACACTTTTTTAAACATATAAATTTAACAGTAAAAATTAAATCCACACCAAAAAGGCTTATCAGTGTCATATGAAAAACTCAGTTAATGGCCTCAATTAAAAGATGATGATGTCCATTATGTTTTGTATTCTTTGGGGCCCTCCAGTTGTGATTCTGACCGTAGTTTGATTTGGCTGCTCAAGGCCTACTCTACACACAAAATTGCACTGGATTAACTAAAGGCATGATTCTTAATGGATTTAATTAAATTAAACTAGGTCAGTTCATCTTACTCTACTTCTAAAAAAGCTAACTCCCCCTTTCAAACCTCTATTTAAAATAACCGCTACTGATCATTTGTTTCCCTTCTTTTCAATGCATTACTTAACCAGTTTTAATATATTTCTGTTCACTATCTCAGTATTTTAATATATTTCTTTTAATTGTCTTTAAGCAGCCTCTCAATTTGCTCTGGCAAGGCTGATGCTATTAGATAAATTATTGATTATTATTTTTATTTTTAAAAGCTGGGCAATAGGTAACAGTAAAGCTTCCTAACAAGGCCTTGCAGAAGCCTGCCAAATTTTGTATCAGATGAAAAAGGGGTGAGATTGCTGGATTGTAAATCATCCCGAGCTCTCAGTCCTTATTCAGAGATGCCAAGGCTAGAAGGGACCTCTTGTGTAACACAGGCCATAAAACTTCCCCAAAATAATTCTCTTTGAACTAGAGTATATCTTTTAAAAAGAATCTAATCTTGATTTAAAAATGGTCAGTGATAGAGGATCCACCATGACCCTTGGTAAACTGTTCCAATGGTCAATTACTGACACTATTAAACATTTACACATTATTTCCTGTCTGAATTTGTCTAGCTTCAACTTCAAGTCATTGTACCTTGGTATATCTTTCTCTGCTAAATTGAGGTGCCCATTGTTAAATATTTGTTTACAATGGAGACTGTAATCATATCAACCCTTACCCTTCTCTTCTATTTGCATTTGGCTGTATTACAATATATATGGTATGTTTCCATCTAGTTTACAAAGAGATCTAGATCAGTGATTCTCAAAATCGTTCTGCCGCTCGTTCAGGGAAAGCCCCTTGTGGGTTGGGCCGATTTGTTTACCTGCCACGTCTGCAGGTTCGGCCGATTGTGGCTCCCACTGGCCATGATTTGCTGCTCCAGGCCAAAGGGAGCTGCAGGAAGTGGCACAGGCCGTGGGATATGCTGGCTGTCCTTCCCGCAGTCCCCATTGGCCTGGAGCAGTGAACTGCAGCCAGTGGGAGCTCCGATCGGCCGAACCTGCAGACGGGGCAGGTAAACAAACTGGCCCGGCCCACCAGGGGCTTTCCCTGAATAAGTGGCGGACTGACTTTGAGAACCACTGATTTAGATCACTCTGTATCAGTGATCAGTCCTCTCCATTATTTACCCCCAATCTTTGCGTCGTCCGCAAATTTGATCAGTGATGATTTTATATTTTCATCCAGGTCATTGATAAAAATGTTAAATAGCATAAAGCCAAGAACTGATCTCTGTGGGACCCCACTAGAAACACAACCACTCAGTGATTCCCCTTTATAATTGCACTGTGAGACCAACCAGTCAGCCAGGTTTTAATCCAGTTAACGTGTGCCATGTTAAATTGTGTATTGTTCTAGAATTTAATGCAGAATATTTTTCTTGTTTATTAAACACAGGGCCACCTTCGGGAAAATGATGCCTGGGCAAACATGTATTTTGGTGCCCTTCCCCTGGCTGCAACTCCCGAGGTGCCTTGAGACACCCCTCCCCCCTTTCCCCATAGTGGTCTGCAGTGTCATTCTACACAGAAGAATCCTCCCCCCAGGACTGGGACCAAGCTAGGGGGCTCTGGCTCTCTAAAAGGCTCACTTCTTCCTCCTTCCTGCCCCTGCTCCTATTTTGCAGAGGTATGTAGCTGCCCCCTGATGACCCATTTCCTAGATGAACAGGCACAGGGACAATATTGGGACAGTTTCTGTGTGGGAGGCTCGAGGGAAAAGATCTCTTGGGAGGGGGGAGGGAGGTGTTAGCCCAGCATTTGGCTCAGACAGAGGTGGCTTCCCCTCTGCCATCTGGATTGGAGCTGGTGAAAGATGAGTGGGGCAGGGCAGGGCAAGAGACTGCCTGCAGCTTGGGGTTCTGGGTTTCCTGGATCCTGCTTCCTGTCAAGCTGCAGAGGCGGCATGTCCTGGGAAGGGAATGGTGATGTGTAGCCACATGCAGCCCCTGGCAGCCAGTCTGAGTGCAAGGCAACAATGGCAACAGCAGGAGAAAAGTCAGAAGGAGGAGCCTTGCAGCAGCTCCACAGCCCTGTGGCTCCTGAACACCCCTACAACCAGGTCAGGTCAGGTCAGGCCTGGCAGCTCTCTGTGTTAGACCCCAGCAGCTGAGTCGCATCATGGGGAGCCAAAGGAGCCAATACACTGCTCCTGTGATTGCTAAGGTGATTTAACAGCCTATTGACCACTGCGTCCCCTGATCCTGGCAGTTGCTCACATCACTCATCCGTAAGACCAGCCCTGATTAAATATAACAAAATCAAAGTTACTCAGCAGCCTTCTTCCCAGGCTTGACTGTGCAAAATCCGTGTCCCAGACAATACCTTCCTCCCACAGTATATTCAGGGGTGGAATTTGAGTTCAGTGAATCAGCAGGAATTAACCTGCAGCTTTCTGCAGATATCTTAAACCCAACTAATGTAAGGAACCGTCACAATGGGTTGTCAGCAGCATTTGAACCCAGTGTCTTCTGCTACTACAAGTAGAGCTAAGAACTGTCACAGTCTCTGAGGCTGTCCTTTCTGAGACCCCTTTCCAGTCCTCTGAATGCACGTTTCAAGAGACTAGTCCAGGGATCATCTACCTTTGGCACGTGGCCCATCAGGGAAATCCGCTGGCGGGCCAGGACAGTTTGTTTACCTGCAGTGTCTGCAGGTTCGACCGATCACAGCTCCCACTGGCTGTGGTTCGCTGTTCCGGGCTAATGGGGGCTGTGGGAAGCAGCGGCCAGCCCACGGGGCGGGACAGGGGGAGATGGGACAACCTATAATCCAACCACTCTCGGACTGGGTCTCCAGGTTTGCACAGTTGCCAACTGTGACATCTACCAAGCCCAATGGGCTTGGCACCTCCAGGAGTTTCCCTTCAGGAGTCTGTTGTACATTAACAGTATTTACCACACAGAAGCAGCTTCTTTAAAACAAAATATGATTTATCTACCAAAAAGGTACACGGCACTTAGAGAAATGGATTTAAAACAACCAAACAACCTATATACATACTGTCTTCTCCATGCTTGGCATTTCCCTCAGACTCCAAGGTGAATATGACTTAGCCTTGGTGCTCCCCCCCACCATATTCTTGAAGACCACATTACATCCCACTTTCTGCAGATCCTGACTCTGTCAGCCTGTGCTAGCCTGCAGCAGCTGACAATCACCCTTCCCCCACTTCTCTTTCTGCTGGGAGGATCTGGTTACAGATCAGTGTCTTGTCTTGTCTTTTGATCTCCAGTCTTTGAAAAACAGCTATGTCTTTAAAGATGGGGTTTAGGATTTGTCTCTTCACAATTATTAACCGGGCTATTAAGTTTGTTGGTATGTTCCTTATCTATGCCATTCTGTTGCCTGTCATGCTTGGTTCTCCTAACAGACCTCTTTTGATCTAACTCCATAGCAAGCAACACATCATAAACACATGCACAGAGGCATGTATGATATTCATAAAAATAATAGATACTTCCAAGTTCTCCACTATGCCTCCTGTGAAGTACTTAAGCATTTTGTTGTCCCATTGAAGTTGATATGACTACTAATGTACTTAAAGTTGGCCATATGCTTAAATATTTTGCAGAATTGGGACCTGTGTCATGAGTTGGAGGCAGTAAAAAGTACGATCCAATGTGGACATGTCACAGTGGAGATGGATAACACTTCAGAAGCATGTGATACTAATAGATTGGGACAACTGTTTACACCCTTTTAAATGTGACTGTAAGACAATGGAAGCGTTAATACAAGAAAAATGTGAGTCTTCTATGGATTTTGACCCAGGCCTATCAGGCCCATAAAATGGAAATGATAATGGATTTCGGATAACGGCCACACGTATTGCGAGTTCGAATGATAGAATTCTTGATGAGGCTTAGCTCAATGGAGGAATGAATGGTGATGCTGTAGTGCTCCCCATGTCAGAAAAGATGCTCTGGGATGAAAGAGAGAGAGAGCCATCCAAGGCGCATTAACGTCATACACTAGCATTTATATTCTATTTAGCAAGACTCCACATTGAGCCACTTTTCATTTACAGTATATTCCTAAAGGTGGAAGCAATAGGAAAATGAAATTGCTTCATTTACCAGAATTACAGCTCCTTTTGTATAAAATTTTAATCATTTTATATATGACAACCTTCTGCTTAATGTTTTTGGAATACTCTTCATAAAACATTATTTAGCAAATGCAACATAGGCTCTCCCACTGAGCACATTTCAGTTTTCAATGGCTGTGCTAATCTCGTTTGAATATATGCAGTATTTAATCTTAATTATGATGCTGAAGTCTATACAATGTTAATTATTCATTTCACATGTTCCTTCCACTTTATTGTAACTCCTAATTTGCTTAAGCAAAATGTAGCTTTTAATTATAGCAGTGAGAATTTGGGAGAAACCTGCCTGGCAAGCAAGCGTGAATTTTTCAGTTTTGTTTTGCTTTAAGGGGAGGGGAATAAGGGAAAATTTGCCAGATTGGTGAGCAAAGGGATATTGAATTACATAGGAAGCTCACTCCCCTAACAAGATACATTGAGGTAGTTAGAATCAGCTGGAACACTTCTGCTGATGTTTGCTGGGTCAGAACTTCGAAGGAACATAGATTCTATCAAACTAACATAATATCACTTAAGAAAAAATACAAAGTTTGTTGATAAAGGTAATAGTTTTGAAATAATATCCCTAGACTTCTGTAATACTTTGAATAACAAACTAGAATGATTTAAACTTAACTTGCAACATATTAACTGGATTAAAAGCTGGCTAACTGATAGGTCATCACTGAGTGAGTGTGTTTCTTATGGGGTTCACAGGGATCTGTTCTTGGCCCTACGCTATTTAACATTTTAACAAATGACCTGGAAGAAAACATAAAATCATCCCTGATAAAGATTTCAGATAACATAAAAGGTTCAGGGAGTAATAAATGATGAAGAGGATAGGTCACTGATGCAGAGCAATCCAAAGTGCTTTGGAAACTGGGTACAAACAAGTGATATCCTTTTAAATAAAACCAAATGCAAATATATGCATCTAGAAAAAAATGTAGATGATACTTGCAAGAAGGGATCTCTATCCTGGGAAGCAGTGACTCTGGAAAACATTTGAGGACATGGTGAATAATCAGTTGTAAATGAGCTTCCTGTGTGACACTGTGACCTAAAGGGCTAATACAATCCTTGGATGCATAAATAGTGGAATCTTGTGTAGGTGTAGAAAAGTTATTTTACCTCTGTATTTGAAACTGGTTTAACTGCTGCTGGAATACTATGTCCATTTCTAGTGTTCACATGTCAAGAAGGATGTTGATGAATTGGAGAGGGTTCAGAGAAGAGCCACAAAAATAATTAACGGATTAGAAAACCTGCCTTACATATTTCGTTTAACAAAGAGAAGGTGAAAGAGTAACATCGCTACAGTCTGGAAGTACCTACACGGGGAACAAATGTTCGATAATGGGCTTTTCAATCTGGCAGAGAAAGGTATCACACGATCTAATGGCTGGAAGACACAAAGAGCTCAATCTATTTATCTCAACTAAGAGAAGGTTAAGAAGTGACTTGATCACACTTTAAAACTACCTCCATGGTGAATAAATATTTGATAATGGACTCTTCAATTTAGCAGAGAAAATTATCACAAGATACATGGCTTGAAATTGAAGCTAGACAAATTCAGATGACTGGAAATAAGATCTACATTTTTAACAGAGAGGGTAATTAATCACTGGAACAATTTATCAAGGATCATGGGGGATTCTCTTTCATTGGTAATTTTTAAATCAAGATTGAAATTTTTAAGGGATTATTATTTTGGGGAAGTTCTGCCCTGGAGGTCAGACTAGGTAATCATAAAGGTCCCATCTGTCCTTGGAATCTCTGAATCTATGTTTAGACTAAGTTACTTTTGGTAATGAAGTCAACCCCCAGGAAAGGGCTGGCTCACTGATACCACATGTGCATAAGCCTTTTGATGGAACTTCCCTGCTCATTTTGGTCATGTGAACAGCCACAGGGAGGGAATGCACCACTTCAATAGCAAAGGCATGATGGACAAGGCATATTGTCTAAAGAAGCATGCTGATAACTCTTGCTACATTTTGAAAAGGTGCAGTCATTGGTCTCCTGTTGGTGGTGTCTGGTGCATAGGAGGGGACATGACATATTTTGTCCTCCTATTGAGCCTGTCCGAGTTGGGACAGCTAATGGTGCTAGCTGATACACCTCCCTTGCTTACCCTCATTGCACCCAGCTAAACTATGGTCGTATCTTTAATGGGATGGGCTCCTTGCAGCTACACACACACACACACACACACACACACACACACACACACATATTTCTGCACCATCACTACACAAAGTATTTTTGACCCTCCATAATGTAGAACTGTTTTTCAAAGTACACAACCAACTTTTGTGCAAATGGTCCTTACATTCATCTTCTTTATATTCTAATTTTCCAGCAGCCTTTGAATGAAGTAGAATGCCCAGATCTGTCTAACCAACTGGGAAGAGACAGTTCCTGAGAAGCCAGTGTCTCATTTACATGCATCTTACCCTGGATTTCACAAGAATGCGGAATTTTTATGCCCTCCTGTGGTGTAAATCTTTTCCTTGTTGACAGCAAAAAATATTAGACTACACTAAAAGAGAAAATAACAGGTAAAAAAGCTGAACTGCCTTGAATGCATTTTTTGTTTTGTTTTTATTTTTTACTTTCCTTCTGATGTACATTTGAAAAGAAAGAAAATGTTACTTTTTCCCCTATCATGGTGACCTATATTGTTTCATTGTTCCTTTGTGCTCCCCTGTCTGTCTATCTCCATCTGTGGTCTCTTGTCTTATACCTCACTTGTAAGTCTTTGGGGCAGGGACCATCCTTTTGTTTTGCATTTGTACAGAACCTAGCACAATGAGGTTCTAAGGCCGTGACTGGGGCTCCTAGGTTCTACCACAGTGCAAATAAAAAGAGTAAGGAAGGACATCCTCATTGAGCTCTTAATATAGTACTTTTGATGAGGGCTGTATGTCTGTACAAATAACTTAGTGTTTTGGCAAACCTAAATAACTAAAAGCAGCGAAGAGTCCTGTGGCACCTTATAGACTAACAGACGTATTGGAGCATGAGCTTTCATGGGTGAATACCCACTTCGTCGGATTCACCCACAAAAGCTCATCCTCCAATATGTCTGTTAGTCTATAAGGTGCCACAGGATTCTTTGCTGCTTTTACAGATCCAGTCTAACACGGCTACCCCTCTGACACCTGAATAACTACGTTCTTATATTTGCATTTATGTTTTTTGTCTCCTTTCCTACTCCCTATGGAACTATTAATTGGGTTGTGTTCTTCTCATGATATTTCCATATTCTGAGAATGGAAATACCTTGTGGAGAACTGATGTAGTAGTGTTGGACCCTTTAAATGGTTTCAAGAGATTTTTTTTTAAAAACATAACAAATATAAACAAAAACATGCATAGGGTTGAAGAATAACTTAGCTGATCTCTCACTGCCCCTCGAATCCAATAAAAAAGGCATCCATAGCACAGAATGGATCACTTTGAAAATTAATACAGTGTCAGTATAGAACACCTTCCCCTGCACAGATCTGTCTGCAACTATGGGGTTTCTCTAGGGATAATATTGCACAAGGCATGCTCTACTTTCCCATGAAGAAAGGATCTACTCTGCCTCCCAGGGCAGACAGGGAACTCCATCACCCAATGAGACATATTTGACAGCCTCTCACTGACTACTGAGAGAATCTCTGAAAGGGCCAGATATCAAATATTTAATTCAGATAAGCATTCAGAATTCATATATTTGCACCAAGCTTAATCAAACCTATCAAATATTTTTAATTTAGAGATCTTGCTAGAAGAGGCATTCGTATCAGATTGACATGACTTTTCAGAAATATGTTGAAAATAGCCCCTTCTCTTGCTTCAGTTTTTCTGTATAACAGTAGAAAAAAAAGGTGCAGAGATGTTCAGTAAAATTGCCAAAACTTTTTCAAAACAAACTCTAAAGCAGTCGTGGGCAACCTGCAGGCAACTTGTGGGAATGGTGAACCATGCCTACTGGGAGCTGCGAGGGGCTGTACCTGAGGACGGTTAATGTCAGCAAAATGTCTCACAGTCCGCACGGGGCGGCTCTAGGCATTTTGCCGCCCCAAGCATGGCAGGCAGGCTGTCTTCGGTGGCTTGCCTGCGGAGGGTCCGCTGGTCCCGCAGCTTCGGCGAACCTCCCGCAGGTGCCGCCCTCGTGGCGCCGGCAGAGTGCCCCCCACAGCTTGCTGCCCCTAGCATGCGCTTGGCGTGCTGGGGCCTGGAGCCGCCCCTGCAGTCCGCAATCAGATTACCCTGATGGGCCACGTCTGGCCTGTGGGCCGCTGGTTGCCCACAACTGCTAAAGATTTGGATTAGGCTCAGTGTTTGGAGGAAGTGTTGGGTCAGTATTTATTTTATTCAAATTGCCTCCTAACCAATCCTCATAAGGCAGTGTTTCTCAAACTGGGGTTGCCACTTGTGTAGGGAAAGCCCCTGGTGGGCCAGGTCGGTTTGTTTACCTGCCCCGTCCGCAGGTCCGGCTGATCGTGGCTCCCACTAGCTGCGGTTCGCCGCTGCAGGCCAATGGAAGCGGTGGCCAGTAAGTCCCTCGGCCCGCGCTGCTTCCAGCAGCTCCTATTGGCCTGGAGCAGCGAACCACGGCCAGCGGAAGCCACGATCGGCTGGACCTGTGGATGGGGCAGGAAAATTACCTGGCCCGTCCGCCAGGGGCTTTCCCTACACAAGCGGAGACCCCATTTTGAGAAACACTGCCATAAGGAGACAGGCACAGGCATGGAACCTATTGAGTAAAGTATTACTGCATTTCTCAGAATGGTGAGTTCATTAACCAGTATAGCCTAGGCAACATTGCTGTAACACAGAAGAAATGGCTATGAATATAGAAAACTTGCTATCAAGTATGATAATTTTTGTTTAGGAGTGAAGAGGTTCCTGACACATGTTTATTTCTCTCTATTGACTGTGCTATAGAAAGCAGAAAAAAGATCATTCCATATGTCTAGAATTAAACAAATAGAAAAACAAATGAAAAAAAGCGCATTTGAAAAAACTGTAACCATAACAGTTAATTTGCAAATTAAACAAATTCTTGTTTAAAAATGGGAACACACTTTGGTGCAACATAACCTTTGCTTTATGGATTTATAATGTTTTCAGGCCTTAAGTTGAGTGCTAAAGACCATTATGATAACTATAAATTAAAGTTTATAGCAATATAATCGCAAGTCCTAAGTCTAGGTAGTATTAATAGCTTCATCAATTACAGTGCCTTAAACATAGTTTATAGCAGTATAAATATTGATATTTATGCAATCAAGCATCAGCCGCAGTAATTCATAGTTTTTGTTAAATTCAGCTAGTCTGTTGCACAGAGTGTTTGACTTTACACTGGCTGTGAATGTGGATCGCCACACAGAATAATTTCATGTGCCAATTCTACCTGCATTTAAATACTGACTGAGACAAATGAGCTCCATTAAGTACTTCAGGTGGAAAATATTTTCATTCTGTAAACTGTGTTAATTAAATCAAGCTACAGTATTTTGTATTGGGAGTAGTATTCAGATTAAAATGTTAATTCTGCCATTGAAAGCAAAGAATAATGATGAACCATAACTCTCACATTATCATAAAATCTTCTTTTTGAGCAATACCTCAAGCAAACTATTTACAAACTGCATTTAAAAGGAAATTCACTGGATAAGGTAAATCTTTGATTTCTTGATTTCTCTTTCCAAATACTTGTCTTATTACCACTAGGAAACCCAAATGGCACTCATTCATATTAGTGCAGGAGTCACGGTGCACCCTTTGATTATGTCAGGAATAAGTTCAGATCTTCAATTTTTCATGAAGTTCCAAGCAATTTGCTTGATATGAGTATTTCAGAAAAGACCCTAACAATCTAGGTCCTGTTTGCTCCTGGACATTAAGGATCAGATGTCATTTCTCATAAAAAGAGGAATGTCCACCAGCATCCATTTCTGCACTGTTGTACAACATACTATGCACTGATTGTCTGTCTAGCTGCTGCCTTCCAGTCCAACAGTAGCTGAGTTTCAGTGATCACTGCATGCACTGTACATTGTTCATAATATGCTTTGGAATGCAAGATTCTATGCAAATGTAAAACATTATTATTATATATGCCCTTTTTGGCATTTCCTCATAGTACCTAATTTTATTCAGAGACTTATCAGTATTTACTGTTTGAATGCTGATACCTGAGAAACTGATATCCACTTCTTACTCTGGTTGTGATGCAGGCTTAAAAGAGAATGCTAGAAAGCACAGCTATATATCTTGAATAGAATTAGATCTATAAACCAGCTTTCCTGGTCAATGGGAATTTGTCTTACATTAAGAGTGAAAGATTGGGCCATATGGGACAAAGTCTCCATGTTATCACAGGGAAAAACATTAAATGTTCCCCCAGTAACTCCAATTATTTAACAAAATGTACCGGTAGCAACAACACCACAAAATAAGTACATTTAATATATTTTACCTGTAGTTTGAAAGGATAGCCATTTAGATGCTATATTAAGGGTCATTCTTGACAGCACAGTGATTTCTTCTGCAGGATGGTGCCATCAAACCAGATGACTTATACAGTCAAAGCACTTCACTGACAGTACAGATCTACTCTGAAAAAGTGACTCAAAACAGTAGTGTGGGATTCCATGTTTATTGTCTCTCAGCCACTCCATATCAAATATGCTCAGGTTTCAAGTATAAAGATAGTTTTATGACAGAAGATGCAATTGTCATGCATGTTATGAGTCATTGATGTAGCAACACTTGTTATTAAACTTTCCATAGAAAGAGTTAAAGTTATCCTAGAGACCCAGAAAGTCATTAAGTAGTCTGTGTGAGTTAAAACACTCTCCTCTCTCTGGATGGGTAATCAAACCTTTTTATTAGGTTAATTTGTGTTACAAAAGCAGCTGCACAGGGGAGTTAATGGCCAGACCACCTTTCTAGGCCATATGGTCCTGAAGGTGGAGTTTTCTATCAGGGGTTTCCAAGGTAAAACTCAGGGGGAGCTGAGACAGGAAAAGTGATTAGTGTATTAAACAGGAGAGCTCTAGGGAAATAAAGACCACAAAAGAGCTGCTTCTTAGTGACTGGGCAGTGGTGCCTGGGCTGAGATTTCCAGTTGTCTGTGCACAGTGTTTAAGGAAGCAGGTTATGTGTGTATTCTGTTGTTTGCAGTGTTGTAGCCATTCTGGTCCTGGGTTATGAGAGAGACAAGGCAGGTGAGGTAATATCTTTTATAGGACCAACCTCCACTGGTTACTTTAGAAAAGTAATTCTTTTATCTCTCCCACACACCCTCACCAAATGAGAAGGTTTCTCATGAGATCATTGCTGGATGCTGTAGATATTAGACACCATTCGGATCATGGGCTGAACAGAGACCCTGGATTTATAGCTCTTTTTTCCCTATGACTGCAGAGATATTAATGGGTTACTCTGCCTTGAATGGTCCCTTAGCATATGTGCTAACTACTTATGCTAAACAATCTGTTCCATCTTGCATTTAGCTGTGACACTCAGTATACCTTCTGCAGACCTGAAGAAGAGCTCTGTGAGGCTCAAATGCTTGTCTCTTTCTCCAGTAGAAGATGGTCCAATAAAAAGATATTACCTCTCCCACTTTGCCTCTCTAATATCCTGGGACCAACTTAGCTACAACTACATTGCATGCAACATTCAGATCAGACTGTCATGGTGGAACTGTCAGTGGGATCTCACTTATATCAGGAATGTACTTGGCCTACTGTATTTGGATATTGAAATTATAACCTCTCCTCCACCATATTTTTTCTGGCAGTGGGTGGTGGCAGGGAAAGGGAAGGGATAGCAGGAAAGCCAGGAAACCTAATTAGCCAAGTAGCCAGGAAAACTGAGTATGTTAATGCCAGCTCATTTTTGACAATTCTTATCTAAACTAGGGGAGTTTGTGTGGATCTGAATCTGGATAAAAAGTTCAGAGGGGTTTGGTTTTAGGATTTTGGTTTGGGCCTGGATCTATACTCATCATAATCAGCTGTCAGGATTATTTGTATCAGGGGGATTGCTTTAGGCTCACCTCAGCTTTAAATATTTAAATAATTTCTATTCTGAAATTACTCTAGTGATTTACCTTCAACAAAATACATTGACTGTAAGAACAGTTTAGAAATTCTGCACACATCATTAAGATGACATAAGAGGACTTGACACTTTAGCTGACTTTGGAAGCCACTTGTTGGTACACTTGTGTCCAGAGCCTCCTACCCATATAGCAGGTTATACTGAGAACTGTAATCATAAGACATTTGTATAAGGCTGAATTGTTTCAGTCTATCAGGCATTTAAGTCAATCTCCTTGATGATTACAAATTTTGCTCAATCATGTTAAAGAGCATTAAATCTTTAACTACTTGCATACTGTGTGGCAAAATTTCTATTGATAGAGAGTTGTTTCCAATCTGCCACCTCTCTGTGTGTGTCTAGATCTAACAATGTTGCATATACTTAATTTGTGGTCTCATCATCAGATAGATCTATGCATCGGAAAATGAAGCCAAAACTCTAGCGTTAGCAGGCATAGATACTATATGATGCAATATATCTCTACCATCCTAAACCAAAGGATTCTCTTAGACAGGACCAGATTCTTATATCCTTATATTCAGTAGGACCGTGTTCCATAAGTACTTCCATTGACTGAAATGGGACTACCTACATAATCAAGTACTACCTAAAATTTGTAAAGGTATCTGAATCTGGCCCATGTTTTGTTGGGCAGGGTTCTTACTAATACTACAGTGACTTCTCACTTACATTCTTATTAATAAGGAAGTTATGACTATAAACTATGTGTGAAATTACAGTACACATTTAAAAGTCACAAAAGCAGCAAATGTATACACACACATAATTTTATCTTTATTGATAATAGAGCTGGATGAATAACTGATTGGTTTGTTTCACTGGCAGTTAAAAACATATCAATCAGTTAAAAATAAAAAATTACAAAAAATAAAAATAAATCAGTGAATTGAAAAAAAAGCTGAATTTAAATAATCTATAAATAAATGATCAGTAATTGGCACAGGGACTTGGGTGTCCCTCCTTCTAGGTGAGTACCCTAACCCCCAGGGTATAGAATCATTTACACTTTCATACTGTGGCCCAGTGACTAAATTAATACAAGGCTGGTATTAAGGAAACAAGATGAAAATAAATTCCTCTATTGTGATGGACGAAAACTTGCTTGTGCCCCCCATTACTTCTGGATTTGTGCTAATCAGCCAAGCATTTTCCCTAGATGTAGGCCTTAACATTTATGAACGCAAAAGTTTTGCTCCCATTGATTGCACCTCACACTGCTCTAGCCCGCGTCCTGCTACATGTATATCCCTCTTTCAGTTTTGGAGTCATCAACAAATTTGATCACAGTTCAGTGTTCACCAAAGAAATGCTTGTCAAAGGAAGACATTGACAGGCATTGGCATTAGGGAATTCTGCATGGGAATAGAGACATACACAATTAAAATTTTCTGAGCTGATAAAATGACCTCTTATTTCAATTGCACATTAGTCACCACGGATAGAAGCTCTGAGGGTCCACACACCATTGTTTGAAAACAACAGTTCAATAGCATATGTAGTGCTGGGACATTAGTTACAAGCATGTCAGGGAATTAATGTTACTTTCATAGCTAAGGTTAAGTACTCTGCTAAAGCACTTGTTCTTCACCTTGGAGATTGTGATTCAATTCTAACATAATCCTCAAATTAAAAACACATACATGTTAACATCAGCTCTGTTCCTTATGCACAGTAGTTCACATTATCCAAAAGTGCCCCCTTGGGTCCTGTTGCTTTGTAAGCCTTTAAAATTACTCTCACTTGTAACCTAAACCAGCATGGTTCGAAATAGGTTAAAAGAATAAAAAGGGTCATAAGAGCGTGTCTAATTAAAGTTTCCGTGATTACAATGTCAAATTAAGACCCTGGAGAAAACTATCCAGTGGCTACGGAGAACATGTTATGATATCATTAATGCATAGGGTTGCCAGCCCTCCCAGATTGGCCTGGAGTCTCCAAGAATTTAAGATTAAACTTTAATTAAAGATTATGTCATGTGATGAAATCTCCCGGAATACATCTAGTCAAAATTGGCAACCCTATTAATGCCTTGAAATGGGTTTTACAGAGCCCATAGTGAGCACAGGAAGAAGGGAGGGGAGAGTCTTCCCTGTTTACATCAATCAGGTTGACCATACCCACATGCAACTGCGAGTCATGGGGGCATGCACCCATAGCTGTGAACCAATAAAGAAAACAAGTCCATAAAGGAGGGAGAACAGAGTGGGAGGCAGAAAGGCCTGGGATAGCAGAGGCACAACAGCCCCACACTAAGCTGTCTCTAAGCCCACGTCCAGACTAACCCGCGGCATCGGCGGGTTAAAATCGATTGCTCGGGGATCGATATATCACGTCTAGTCTGGACGCGATGTATCGATCCCCGAGCGCGCTTACATCGATTCCGGAACTCCATGAACCCGAACGGAGTTCTGGAATCGACACGGAGAGCTGCGGACATCGATGCCGCGCCGTCTGGATGGGTGAGTACCTCGATTTTAGAAATTCGACTTCAGCTACGTTATTCACATAGCTGAAGTTGCGTATCTAAAATCGATTTTAATACCCTAGTCTGGACGTGGCCTAAGAAACTAACAAGGGACAAACGAAGACTGAAATCCCTGGAGTTAAAGGGCTGAGAGTTTACAGTTCTAATTGTGGGCATATTGAAGGGGACCAGTTAGAAAAAGCTGGGACCCATGGAGAGACTGTAAGATCAGGTAACGTGCCTATACAGTTTCCCTCTGGTTTTGTTTGAAGGGGCTATCCAGCCTTCTGTAAAATAACAAGATATTTGCATATGGCAGATACCTGCTAAAGGGGTGGTGTTCCCAGTAAATCCTATTTGGAAAGTCTAATCTATTAAAATCTGCTAGAAGGTTTTACTTTTGGATATAGAATATGCCCAAGTGCACTCAGGCCTCTGGAAAAGGTTGAAGAAAGTCTCTGTTAATAATGTTTCCAGGAGGAATATTTCCATCAACGGTGTTGCCAAAGTTAAACATTAAAAAGGGGGGACATTTTTTCAAACCAAAGCTCTACTTACTATAGTTAATCCAGACCCCTAAACCCTCCTGTTGCCACATGAAAAATAAGAGGAAAAAATAGTGCCTCCAGTTCCAGGTAGAAGTCTTCTGGAGAATGAGATCTTGGTTTTCTGCAAGATCAAAAGATTTTAGATTTGACTGCTGGGAAATTGGCACAAATGGGCTATTGAAAGACTGGACACAAGGAGTCCTTGATAAGGAAAAGACTGATAATAACAGAGAAACTATATTAACTGAGGTTTTATGGTGAAGGATTGTAATTGCCAGAAGACTTCATACAGATAATGATAGGCTTTTGAACCTAGTGTAACGTTAGCATAATAAAGACCTGAGCTTGGTTTCATTCTGCGAATCATATAATTATGTTTTGTACAAGACAAAATTTCATGAGAAATCAGCAGCTTGGTTACTCAAATATTCTGTATTGTATAGCAGGGCATATTATATAGCAAGAAACTCATGAATCTTATCTTCCTACCGTTCCAAAACGCTGTGTCAAATAATTTGATACTACCATCAAATTGAAATGTGTGAATGTGTGTCCACAAAATCAAACTTACCCATTGGGATGGGTTATAACTGATGAGGTGAAGCTATACTAGTATACATTTGGTTCAGCTGTGGCATTCTTTGAAGTTTTTAATGAGGAGATGGCCAGTGTGTCCTATAGTGTGAATCAATTTTTTACCTACTCTATAAAAAGGTAATCTCCCTCAGGTGGTATTGAAATAATTGGTGAGCAGTGTAAAGAAACTTGTATTATGGCTTCTGGCTACTTGTACTATCACAATAACCAGTGAACAAAAGACATTCCAGACTTGAAAATCCAAAAAGTTTCACAGGTACAGTAATTACATACCACAGATATTAAGCTGGTACGTTAGCTCAGCAGGTTACTGTCATGAGTTGTAGCAAGCAGCGAGCTTGTTATTGAAGGGTATCTTGTTTCATATGTTTACAGTCACTGATATACTTGCTGTTTGCGTTTCAGACAATAAATGAAGTTAAATCATATTTATATGATTTAATAGATAATTATATGCATTTAAATTATTAAAGCAAATATAATACCAGGAAAACCTAAATAATTAATGATGTACTTATAAATAATTTCTATTAGTGAACTAGATTGAGAAAATGATTTGTTCTTAACAGTAGGCTTATAAATATTTAACAACTACTAGCAATATAGTTTATAGTCACTAAAAAACTCTAATGCTCTTAAACCATTTATGCAATGTAGAACATGGCTATTAAACTTGAAGATAAAAACAACAATGTTCTGGGGTTAAAATTTTGATTTATAACTAATCAATTGAAAATTATTTTAAATTTGATTGGAGACATTGACAAGCATTTTTTAAATAAGAACCAATTTCCAGAAAAAAAGTCCACTCCCTACAATTGAGTATCTGAACATAGATGAGCCAGAAGATGATCAAACTGTAATATTCAGGTAAGAAAACTCATGGTTCAGTGCTACTCATTTGGACCCCTGTTCAGTAGCAGAAATGTTAGGCATATGAACCTGGAACCTGATCCTCTTCTTTAACTAAAATTATGTTTAGTGCACGACGTGAGAGGTGGGAGACAAACATGACAAACATGGCTCTAGTATACATTTACAATACCTGTCCCCATGCCTGCTGGGGATTAATAGCCTCTGGGATAAACTAGAACAGTCTTGGGACTGCTCTAATTTACTCGTGATTGTAAAGGCAGAAGGGCCATTGTGGCCATCAATGACCAACAAAGTAGTGGGTGCTCCTGCCAATCCCCCTTCCTCTGACACCACCCGAGCACCTTCCTATACTAGGTATTATTCCGAGGATTGATGTAGAATTTGCTGCTATAGCTCTATGCTACCTGGGGACTGACTGATATCAAGAGAATCTTGAGCTGGCCACTTGGGCCAATTTTAAGACAGTTTTGTATGAATGGTGCAAAGCAGCCTTCCCAGGGCCAAGGACCTGGCTGACAGTGTCACACTGGAGGCAGGGCGATCAGTGAATAGGGCACAGAACTGGGAATCAGAAAACCTGGGTTGTATTTTTCATTCTGCAAATAGCTCACTGACTGACTTTGGGCAAGTCAATTGAACCCCCCTCCGCCATTCCTCATTTTCTCCATCTGTACAATGGATACTTCCATACTAGTATGAACACCTTAGAGATCTGTTGATACCCCCCACCTTACATTCCCCCCCAACATACATACAACCTCCCTCCTTACATTGTTAGCCTTTTCTCTTATAACCTCTCTATTCTGCATTTTTGATGTTAACCCCACTACCAGACAGGGGAACAATATAAGGGAAATGTGTGGAGAGAGAAATGGGAGCCCAAGATGATCTAGTTAGAATCTAGCACTGTAATACTTTGGTCCTCTATAGACACCACACTACAATAACCTCATTCACTGTACAAATTCAGCGTATGCAATGTATAATGCTGCAAATACTAAACCTTCTCCTGTCTGTGTCCACTGGCCTGAATATGGAAAAAAATATGCCATTATAGAGAAGTTCTCTAGACTTAGAAATCTACAGATTGGTTTAAAAATTCTTTAAGAAGGTTATTTATTCTCTATCTCCTGCATGGAGGTAACTACTAAATTCTATAGGATTGTTTAAAAATTCTATAGGAAAAGTAATATTCGCTCTGAAATTCTGTAGTTGTTTTGAATAGAATAATTTCCATATGATCTCATTTTTTTTATAGAATTCTGTTGATTTTGATCCCTGTTGTATATACATGTCATCTCATATGGGTCTCATAGGTCTTAAAGGTCTTAAAACCTTTTTGTAATAGGCTAAAACATCACATAAGTCATCTTAAAACACTGATGATCTTGAAAACTGTACATGCTCTACTAATAATTTAAAATGTGGTTTCACTATAGTGACACCTACACTTACAAACACATAGGCACAGCTGATGATGCCTGGCAAAAACTTAATCCCTGGGAGATTTCCTATTGCTTCCATATTAATTCAGTCTGTCACAGGAGGCCAGCTGCCTAAAACATTTAATGCTACTTGCAAACCTGCCCTACTGTGCAAATTGCATTCAGATTTGCAATCAGATTCTTTAGGCGGACAGAAAGGGAAGCCATTTCATTTTTTTTCTAGTGTGAAGAATAGAATGTTAAAGTAATTTAATATTTACCATTACTATTATTTATGCTGTGGTAGTTCTTAGAGGTACCAGTGAGGGATCAGGTGCGCACTGCTAGACACTGTAAAAAAAGACAGTGTTTGCCCCAAAGAGCTTACAATCTAAGTATATGATAAAAGGCAACCAGTAGATACATAAAGCAGAATTTCTGGGGGAGAGGGTGGGGAAAGGGAAACAAAGTAACTGTGAGATGCAATTATACATTGTACATTAATTTAAATTATTTAAGTGTAACCCTTCTTCCCCTCTGAGTTGGCAGCAACGAGGGCTGGGTTCAGTATCCAGGGGTTACGTTTCAATAACATAATGCAAAACCAGCTCGAGCTCCCACCCAGTGACCTGAGACAATTACACACCACCCCCCTGGGCACCTCTAGGAGGCAATACTTCCCCACTCACAAGCATGGAGTCTGAGTGTAGCAAAATCCTTTTAATAAAGGAGGGAAACAATGCGGCATCACGTTGGAGAAACACCACAAACAGGATTATAACTCAAACCATAAGCAAAAAACCCACCTCCAAGTATGTTTAGCAATGTCCTTTCCCCCTTAGGGTCTTAAGTCCAATCACCCCAAAGTCCAACAACCCGAAAGTCTCTGGTCAGTGCCACCCCAGAGTTCAAAACTTTATCTGCAGAGTTTTATGCCCCAAGCCTGGGTGCAAAGGGGGTGGGGGGCACACAAAGGGCCAACAGCTCCGCCTCTCTGTGGAGTTCTGCTGCAGCCTTCACCATGACCAGCTCCACTCCACCAGCTGTGCCGCTCCTCCAGCCAACCTGTGAGCCACTCCAGCCGTCCCCGCAAACCGCTCCACTCCACTCTCTGTTCCATGCGCTGCTCTAACTTGCTGCAAACTGCTCCGCTCTGCCAGCCACTTAGTGATAGATCTTCAGGCTCCCCCACTAGTTAACACAGCACTCAGTGATCTCAGCTCTTTTAGTGATTTCAGCTTGTAGTAGGGGAGCCCCAGTGCTGGTGCACCATTGGCCCAATGTGAATTCAGCTCAGCAGCCTCTAGATGGACTCCTAATGGAATCAAAATTAGCACCGCTCTTCAACAGTGGAGAAAGGAGGATCTGCAATTGGTGTTCCAGGCCCTCAAAAGGGGCCCATACCATCAGGTACACACACCAGTCCCCAACCTCTCTCATTTCACTGGGTTTTGACACCCATGTCCCTCGTCTAGCAAGTGCTACTTAATTGATGTTGAGACATCTCTGTCATAAAGCAGTCTCATAGTTCCTCATTCACATAATCAGGGAGACAACACTTTATTCCTCCTGCCCCAATAACAAAGAAATTGGGGATCCCAGAACTGTCAAAATAACCATCCCAGGCTGCCGTGGGCTATGCTAGGTGGGGTGCGTGTGCCAATGCAAATACCTGAAATTCCTTTCCACACTCCCCATAATTTATCACCAGATGTCAGGGTAGAGCTCATCCTGACTGCTTACATAAGAAGTAAATTAGGTGTCCTGGGAGTGGAAGTTGTATGATAAGACTTATCCAAGTGCATAAATTGAAGTCATGTGTGGCTTCATAGTTAAACTATATTTATCAGCCACCTGAACTTGCCATCATGATCAAATGTGATGATAAAACAATTCTTGGGTCCTGATGGTGGCCATTATTAACAGGTTTGACTGTACTTATCTCAAGAACTAGTTTGAATCCTGTTTTTGTGGGTAATAATAAGGTACCTGCATAGGTTATAATTTTTAAGTGGACAATAGCTTCCTTTTACAAATTACGGGCAGATTACTGAAATCATGGGCTACTTGCTCTCCTTTGTTCTGTGTAATGGAGGTAAGTAAATAAATTCAGTTATCACCCAAATATGGCTGTTAAGTATAGAAAGAATAGCATTGCTCCTTTCTACTTTCTAAACCATGAGAAAGCCCTCCCAGTCTATTATAAATACAATTGTATGTAGCCAGGGGAATTACTCCCTGAAGAGGGAGTAGAAAAGCTGCTTAAACCAGCAAACTGTCAAGGTAGCTGCAAGCAAATTATATGCCAGCTTGCTGTGGCACTTACTACTGCTCCTTTCAGTAATAAGTCCAGCTTGGTACCCTCTTCATTCCCCGGGCCACCTCCCCCTCCAAGCAGGAGCGGGTAGGGTTCAGCTCAAAAATGGAGGGGAACAGCTGCTACCAAGGTGGAGATGCCTATGAACTTTGTGTGGATTAGCAGTTACCTGGATCCCTGGACTGTCTGGCCCTTGCATTGCCATAACCCCCTCCCCACAGTAGAAGCATGCAACGTGTTTCCTATGCAGACACCCAAGCACTTAAAAAAATAACTTTTCCCCTTTCATGCCATAGACAGGAAGAATCCAGCCTGTATATTATTAAATGCAAAACTAGGTACTTTTACATTTAAAGGTGTGACACAAACTGACAAGGTAAGAAATTCAAAGCAGAGCCTGACATTTTGCCCTGAACTCATGCTGTGCTGTCACTAACAGACAAGCCTGAGATACAGTAGGTATGTGATGTTAGCCTAACTTTGAATTCCTTGATTCCCAGCCTTTCTATCTACACGTTGGGGGCCAAGTCATTGCTGGCCCTGTGGAATACTACTGTGGGAAAGAAGGTTCAAAGAGACCACATCCCTCACACACATGCAGGGGGCAGTGATAGTGCAATTGTTTGTTCTTCCTGTGCAGCAAGCAGCTGCATTCTGGCTGCCTCAAAGACAGCCTGCTAGCACTGCTCGCAGCGTTGTTCACCCCAAAAGAGGGCATTGCTTGGCACTGCTCGCAGCGTTGCTCACCCCAAAAGAGGGCATTGCTTGGCCTGATTAAAAGGATATGGGCCTTTCTCCTACACATAGAGAGGCACAAACCTTTATCCTCAGCATAACAAGTGCTGATGCATAGATTTTCCCTCTGTACCCCCAGTGATAGATTCTGTTCTTTGGTAGGCAGTGCTAGCCTTAAACATTTGTAGAGGTAGTGAAGAAAGTGCCAGTCTCGGCGTTTCCTTTTACTGTGTGGCTCCCACTGCTCTCATCCCTTCTTTCTGCTTCCAGGCCCAGTGCTTAGGGTCCCAAAATGCCCCAATATTTGGCCCTGTTGTTTGTGCTTCCCTTGTATCAGCTCTTTGTCCAGCATCCCCTGTTTGAGCATGACCAGTGCTAACTCACTGCCAGAATTCTAAAGGGGTCCAAGGACATGAACAGAACCTAAGATAAATAAATAAATAATAATCATAATCAGTATAGAATTAAGAAAAAGTGCTGTGTGTCTGCAGTTTGTGTTATCACAGATTAGTTATAACAATAGCATGAAGATGCCCCAGCTGAGCTTAGGGACGATTGTTCTTGGTATACATAAATATACAGTATGGAACAGTTCCTGTCCAAAGAGTTGACAAGGTTGCAGAAAAAGAACATTATCATCCCTATTTTACAAATGGGAACTAAGGGACCGTGAGATCAATGGCTCGATTTACAAAAGTGGTCAGCACCCACCAGCTTTTTTGACTTGCCCCAGATCATGCAGGAAGTCTGGGACAGAGTTTTGGACTGATGTCAGGAAGTGAACCATTATATTCCAGCTGTGCGGATGCACTAGTGCCATGCTTTACAAAATCCACACCAGAGACCCAGGAAATCGAGTAGGGGAAATGCTCGAGATCTGTTCAACAAGCAGGAAGTGCCCAATCTGCTCCCCACTGGTAGAGCAGAATTAAATCATGTTTCCCAGTTGAGTCATTGGGTTTCCTGTGCTGAGCACAGCTGAGATGCAATCCAGGATTGAGGCTTTTAAATTAAAGAATGAGTACCATAATATTTCTTGTAAATGTAAAAGGATTTTAAAGGCATATAATTTATTCAGCAATGTATGCAGAGTATTTTGGCACACTTTATTTACTCAATATATTATAATGGCTCAGGTCCATTGGGTAAATGCCTATTTAGACACTTTTTGAACCCCCCCCCACAACCTAATAGCTCTTATAAAGCTGTTATAGCGTTTTTTCTTCCGTTGAATCTTTCTTCCCTCCTTGGTTAGTGACCTGATAAAAAATATGAGCTTCTTTGAAGGCTTATAATTTATCATGTTAATCCAGCTATTATGAACTAAAACTGTGCTACAAATAAAAATAACGGGCATGTGCAAAAACAAACAAACAGATTTTTAAACAAAATTATTCCATCATTCGCTTTCTCCCTACAAAATACATTATGCTATTAAACTTTAGGTTGCAAATCAAAGTTATTTTGATTTACAATAGTGCATAAAAAGCATCCACTAATCTCCTTTCATTCTCCCCTCCTTCCTTCACAAATGGTAACATTTAGTTACCCAACCAGTCTAATAGGCAGAAATATGTCTTAGTCATAAACCTGTTATGTTTGCCTTATACAGAATTGCTGCCCATGCACTCTTAAAAAAAAAGGTTTTATGAACAGCTCAAGCTAAAGATTGCTGAGGCAATGCCCTGTATTTATAATAAATGGGTTCTTTATTTAGAGATGTGTCTGATGCTGGAGCACCTACAATGTCTCTCTTTATTTTCATACAGCATTCATCTCCCTGGCATCTGACCACCTCATTGACTAAAATCATCTACTAGGCTCCATTATCTCCCCTCAGTTCAATGTCTATGTCAAATCTTTGTTAGAAATTGTCAGGCTCAGGCAATGCTAGTGGGTAGGGGGAGATCCTGAAGAACTAGGCAATATTATCCCACGACCCTCAACAAAAGGAGTCTGCTCCACCATCATAACAATGGTATGCAGCCCAGGAGTCCTCTGGGACATCTCTTTGGTATTAGACACCAAATAGCAACCAAAACAGCTTCCTTCCACATTAGGTTGGCCAGAAAAGTCAAACACAGAACTGGCCATGGGGGTCCATTCACCCTTGATTTCAGACTTTGGTTTTTGCAACTTAATCACAGACATTAAAAAAACCAACAACCTCCAACTAGTGCAAAATGAAACTGCCAAGCCAATGACAAACACATGTCAAAGAGGACTCAGATCCCTGCACTGGCTGCTGTTTCAATATTAGCTCAAATGTTAAATCCTCATCTTTGTGTTCAAAGTTCTCAATGAGCCCCCCTGCATTTATCAGAGTCAATGGAGCTCTGAGAATGGGTAAGGCTAGGGCAATGGGAGAATGAGACTTTTTGGTGACCAATGATGAGAGTGAAACTTCTCCATTCTGCAAGAGCTAAGGATAACAACAAACCTGCCCACTGCAAAGCCAAGATGCAGAATCCAACTCTTTGTCTTGGCCTTCCCATAAGACACATTCACAAAGAACAGGGAACATTACTGTGCTTCCTCTCAGCAAGTGAGAGAGAAGAACCAGAATGGAAAGCCATGGAGAGAGACACTAAGTTCTTACAGAGCCTATCTACCTCTGATGTGGGCCAGAGAAGTTGGAAGAATAGAATCATAGATTATTAGGGTTTGAAGGGACCTCAGGAGATCATCTAGTCCAACCCTCTGCTCAAAGTAAGATCAATACCCAAATGGTCCCCTCAAGGATTGAATTCATAACCTTGGGTTTAGCAGGCCAATGCTCAAACCACTAAGCTATCCCTCACCCTGCCTCACTTTTTGTGAGGTGGAAACTCAGCAGCTTTCACATCACTGACACCTTTTCGTATAAAGGTACAAAATCCGCCCCCAACCCTGCCCCACCCCCACTCCACCTCAGCCATGAGGCCCTGCCTCTTCCTACCCCTTCCCTGCCCCCATTCCAACCCCTTCCCCAAAGTCCCCATCCCAACTCCGCCCCCTCCCTATTCCAATCCTTTCGCCAAATTCCTGCCCCAGCCCTGCCTGTTCTCTGTCTTCTCCTCTGAGCACGCGGCTCCCTGGTCCTCCTCCCTCCCTCCTGGAAAGCGCGAAGTGCTGCCAAACAGGTCTCTTTGTAGACCAGAAATATTTTGCAAAGTGCTCAGATACCCTAGTGGTGCATGGAGAATATAAACCTAGACATATTGTGTTTTTTATAATCTATCAAATAATTGAAAATATGTCCTCTGTTGATTTTACTTGCTATGGATAGGGTATAATTCTGACCTATATTTTGTTTTGAAAATGTCTATGAAGAAAATTAGATAAAGGAAATAAAAATGTTATTAATTTACATGGGTTGTCTATAGATTTTACTAGCACAATGGAAAAGCATGCAATTAATCAGAATCACGACAGCAGATTATGGGCCAGATTCTCTGCTCTCTTGTACTTCCTTTGAGCCACTTAATGCAAAGAATGGTGACTAGCTGCAATCCGTCTAACTGACAAGTCCTCCATAATAGGGAAAGCCTGTAACAAACATACAACCAATTTTTATATCACCACCTTGCAGCCCCTGGTATGAAATACATTAAATCTAATGAATGTCACACTTTAATCATTTGTATCTGTCTGTTGACATATCAGATGACACCAATGTCTTTGTAATATTTGAAATCATCAATATTATTGTAATTATTGCAGACAAAACCAAATGAACCAGTTCTCACAAAATTGTGTGGTCCTCACAAGTATCATTCTGAAACAAAAGCAAACGTTTAAGCTGCATCTTCCAAAATACTATGGCTGGATGGTGAGACTACTTGCTAAAACATCTGAACCTGCATGAGATTCCTCCCTTGTCATAATTGTTTCTTTCCAACTGACCCTCCCCTGCATTGTATAACCTGGAAAAATCTATGTTGCAAAGTATTTCTATTTTGCGCAGAAATGTGTTATAAGTTGTTTTCAGGATATTATGTGACAAAATGGACTAATAAAGCATGATCTGGAAATGAGATGATCTGCAACTTGGTAAACAGGATGTTTTAGTTTTTATTTCTACGAGGGTGTTTCTAGACCTCAGTGCCATTTGCCACTAAACTTTGACTAATTGAAACCATGTATATATTTGAAAATGTGAAATGGAATTACTCTACTCACATGTGTATGTTTTTGCATTATCAGGGCTTAAACATACAAACTATATACAAAGGTGCAAGTGTAACCCACACAGCTTCTGAGTGTGGTGTTCTATCCCATATAGTGGCACTTAAAGAGGGTTAAAATAAGCTTGCTCTACAGCCTTAGCTAACAGCTCGATGGCTTTTAGCTCATGCAGTAGAGGCCCATGCACTAAGCTCCAGGAGTACCTGGTTCAATCCCGCCCGCTGACAACCGGGGTCTGTTGGCCTTACACAGGGGATGCAATAAAATAAGGTGCTGCAAACCTTATCAGTTTCATGACTTCTACAATTTAATACAGATACAAAGCCATCTCTCCAGCCTCTTTATGTCAACAATCCAGCAAGTTATTCTACGTGAAAATAAATTAAGTGGTCATTGTGTGGGAGGAAGATCAGCGTTCATGGAGTAATTTGTAGGGTCAGGTACTTATCAACAAAGAACATAAGCACATGCTTATCTTGAAGTCTTCAGTGGAATTATACTATTTACTTGCTTAAATTTAAGCACACACTCAAATGCTTCATTGAAGTGGGCATAAGTTATTTTAAAACATTATATGACAAGAAACATCTGGAGTGTATATCCTCTTGTTGTTATATTTAGTGTTTTCCTTAAATCCCAAGATACGGGAATCACATGATTATGTCATAATCTAGGGTTGTTTTTCATTTTTGTTTCTAGCTCTCGTGGTTGCAGAGAAAAACTTGAAGACGTGCATCCTGTGAGTTCAAAAGCTACAAGGCAAACAGAAAGGATTTGAAATGTAATGTTTTAAAAAATGCATTCATTATTTTTGGCCTGATCGTGAATTCTGAACATGTGGGGTTGGCAATACCATAAATTATACACCTGATGATATGTATAACATCTACAGGTAAATTATTTACATAATGAGAATGTATATCATTGATGTGTTTAGGAGGGTATATTAACTGTGTTGAAAAATAACTGTGCAGATAAGGAGAAAGCTTGTAGCTGGTATAGAAAATGGATCCTGTACTACTTCTGCCACCCCTCCTGCTAAACTCTGGCTTGATGTCAGTGGGTGTTCTCAGTGCATAAAGAGTATAGGCTCAGTCCCTATAATTGAAATTTCTTTATGTTCAAAAATTAAACATTAGCTGGACTAGTTTTTTATGTTTTTAATTTTAGTTAAATTAGATTGGGTCCATTATGCTATTTAATGTTAGAAAGCATCAATTAAATTACTGATATTATGTTTCCTTAGAAGTTTGTTATGCTCTAAAAAGTCAAATACAAATGCTTTTTATTCAACAGTGATTTTTTTAAAATAATGTGCAATGTATAAAGGAAATAAAAAATAGCATATATCAGTTCTAAAATGAGATAAATGTCATTATGACCTTTATGGATTTTCATATAACCTAAGTAATCACTATAAATCCAACCAATTCAAATGCAGATCTTCAGACATTTCATTATTTTGCTCTCTCTTTCTCTAATATAGCCATTCCAAAAAAAAAAAAGTTGTTAAAGCTGTAAAGCTAAAAAAACCCTCTGAGAACTTGTCAGGGAGACCTGCTTAGATACTGCTTCTGGACTTTTGTTGCTTTAATTACATTGTATTCTTGTCTTTTTTGCTGCTTTACTTCAAGTTCTGTCAGCATTTCCATTATAAATCCCTGTTCTTCACAGTTAAAGACCGCCCTAGGGCTAAGTCTTGGTATATAATATTTCAGCCTGGAAGTGGAAAGTTATCTATATCTACTGTTATATCAATATTATTTGGGGGTGGCAAACTATAGCGTTTCAAAAGCCATAGAACAACAAAAGTTTGGTATTTTGATCATTTTATGTGTTTTTCTCCTTTATAGAGACACCACTCAAAGACAGCTTCTTTTTATTAAATGAAACTTATGTATCCACAGATTGCTTTTATTTATCTAAGGCAGGGATCGGCAGCCTTTGGTACGCAGCTCTCCAGGGTAAGCACCCTGGTGGGCCAGGTCGGTTTGTTTACCTGCCTTGTCTGCAGGTTCAGCCGATTGCGGCTCCCACTGGCCGCGGTTCTTTGCTCCAGGCCAATGGGGGCTGTGGGAAGCGGAGCAGGCCAAGAGATGTGCTGGCTGCCGCTTCCCTCTGCCTTGTGCTGGGGAGCTGCGTTCCAAAGGTTGCCGATCCCTGATCTAAGGGGGAAAAAAAAAGAAATTTGAAGTAAAGACATCAGTTGACTTAGAATGCAAATTTCTGCACAAAAAGGGGGATTGTATTTTTCAATTGAAATGTTAAAAAATGAATTTATACATCCATTTAGTGCACCAGATTATTAGGAAAGGTCTTAACAGCTTATATGTTTATTGTGAAAAATTCTGGAGTTCACAGGAGCGCATGTGTGTCTGAGGACAAAATGTGATTTTCTTGGGCTTGCTCTTAAGCAGTGCTCCGTGCACACAACTCCATCTGAAGTAAATGGGTGAGCTGAAATTCAAACACATAGAGTATGTCAATGTATTATTAATTGACAATATATTTCAACTGATAGATAGATAGATAGATAGATGTCACCTTTTCAATGTCTGTAAGTGATCTCATGAGAAGAAATTATAATGCAACCATGACACTTGTGCCATCATATTGGTCACTCTGCTTGTGTGATTTATCCCTTCACCCTCCCTGTGTCTGCCTTGTCTATTTAGATTGTAAGCTCCTTGGGGCATAGACTGTCTGCTACCATATGTTTGGAGAGCACCTATCACAATTCTTAGTTGGCCTTTAGGCACTACTGTAACAAACATAATATTTATTATTAATATTAATAACATGCTTAGAGTTAAGCATGTGCTTAAGTCCTTCATTTTAAAACTCAGTTTGGCTGCAAACAAATTTAAACTGATCCAGTACAGTTTAGTTGGAAACCTGCGTGGACTGGATCAAAGTTAAGATAAAAGCTACAAGCTCCTGTACATGGCTCATCTACTTCCACACTACACCCTCTTTAGCTTCCCAGTTTTTGCTGATTGTGTCACTATCTTAACATTAAACAGAGTCTTATTTTGCATTTAACAACAATAATATATTTCTGCTCTGTTTCTTTTTCCTCTGTGCTCTGAAGTCAGACAAGAGACTAGTGCAAAATAGTATTTATCAGAGGGAAAAAAAACTAATTAAAAGTAAAAGCTAATGATAAGAATTATAATTACTACTCACTAAAGATGCAATTATAAGGAGATAACTTCCAATTACAGCAGCAGTGGTGAAATAGAAGAAGAACGACAATTAGTTCTTCTCTTTGCTGCTTGAAGACTGGTATTATTTAATATTTAATATTATTTAATATCCTGTGGGGCAAGACCAGCATGGATAACCATAAAATCTGACACAAGTATGAAAAAGTGCAAATACTAATTTTTGTAGAAGTTTTTGAGAACTCTCTAAATCACATCAGGAAACCACTTTTTTCTCTGTGACATCTTCCAAATTCATTCTCAGTTTGCAACTGTAGCCTCATCTGAGTCTTTATCACAGCCTTGTGATATTTTCAATACCAAATACAAATCTCACCCGGTTTAGGGTATATTAGAAATGTGAAACTCAGTCCAAATATTCAACAAAAAGTTTACTAAGGTTCACCAATGGAGCTGGTCATATTATCTGTTGTGAATAATTATCCTTAGATTCATAGGTTTTTTTTTTAAAGTCAGAAGAGACCATTAGATCATCTAGTATGTCCTGTATAACCCATGCCATAGAATTTCATCTACTTACCTCTGTATTCATCAAATAATTGTATGACAGTTAATTTAACCCTTCTTTCCACTCTCAACATTTCCAGACATGTTCTAGTTTTTATGAAGTTTTCTTTTTTTTTTTTGCTACTAATTTTTTGATGAAGAATTTAAGTGATCAAATTTTGGCATTTGATTTAGTTGTAAACCGGTCATACTAGTTGTGCTATATTACTGTTCACAAATTATCTGCACATCTTCATAATAGATCAACCAATATTATCCAAATAATACAATGATCATGAGAACACTTCCCAAAAATGCATATAAATAAGCAAATTAAAGTGGCTGAACAAAACAGCAACATACGTTTGCAGGTTGTATTCCTAAGACTTTTCATGAACACAAATCTTGGAAGAGAGCAGATTCCAGTTCAGAGTAATGACGAGTCTATCTCTGATTTTACATTAAAACCATGTGACACTGTCATTTACATTTTCCTTTGATATGAAACCAGGTGAACCTAAATAGATTTGCCCAGACATCAAGTAGTTTTTGAGTTTGTTTGGTCCTGTAAATCAATGTGAAACTAGGCAGCAGACAAATCCCAGATGAGCAAAACCAAATAAAAGTTGATGCAATCTCTTCCAACCTGAAGTCACTGAGGTTCACACCGGTCTTCACTGTACTAGAGTAGGCACCTAAAATGGGGATGCTGGACCTGGGAGTTTGATTCATTCATTGTAGAGCTGAACTTTCCCAAAATCTGGGACCCTGGATTAACTCATCTCTCGTCTTCAAATGATATGGTAATTTATATCTTAAGAGACAAGTTCTGATCTCAGTTATGTTAATACAACCTTATGAAGTTCACTGGCATTTATCTAATTTAAATGGCATAAGCATTTGGCTATCAGATAGTGCTTTTATCAGCACCATGAGAATCTGCTTAAAATCTTAACTTTTACCTTTTTATGGAGCAAAGGGGAGTTGTATCTGCTTACATTAGCAGTGAACTTGGCCCATGGCTTTTATCACCCATAGCTTTTTATCATCTCTGGTTTGCAGAGACTGCATTCTGATTTCCTTTCGCACTCTCATAAGTGCAGTGCAAAGAATGCAGGCCCACTGGTAAAGATACAGAATGATACTTTAGAGCTAGTTAAAAACCTTCCAAGTACAATATACACAGAAATGCATCATGACTAGACTGCAGTTAATTGTAGACAAAACTAACTAGAGCAAATGTCCTGTCCTATTTACACTACAAACTGCCTCTTCTCTGTAATGCAGCTCCAGAAGTACAGTTTGCAATCATGAGCCCTTGGAGATCCCAATCCTGCTGTTTGCTGTTCAGATCAGAAGCCGAAATGTTTAAAACAGGCTTTTAAACTCCTAAGTGCCAATAGTAGTATCCAATATTGTCATAACATTTTTCCCAGATCTGGACCTTAGCGTCCAAAATATGGGGGTTAGCATGAAAACCTCCAAGCTTAGTTACCAGCTTGGACCTGGTAAAGCTGCTACCAGCCAGGAATCTATACAGTGCCTAGTGCACTGTGGTCTCCCCAAAACCTTCCCTGGGACCCCCAGACTCAGATTCCTTGAGTCTCACAACCAAGGGGAATAAACCATTGCCCTTCCCCCTCCTCCCCTCCAGGTGTTCCCTCCCTGGGTTGCTGGAGAGATATACAGAAGCAAGCTCCGTGAATCTAAACAGAGGGACTCCACCCTCCCTGTTTCCAGTCCTGGAAAACACAAGTACTGAGATAGCTAATCTCCCTTCCCCCTTACCCAGAGGGTATGCAAAGTCAGGCTTAGTAAATCTAACACAAAGAGATTTTCCCCCTGACTTCTTCCTCCCACCAATTCCCTGGTGAGCTGCAGACTCAATTCCCTGGAGTCCCCACTAAAGAAAACTCCAACAGGTCTTAAAAAGAAAGCTTTATAAAAGAAAGAAAAATACATAAAAATGGTCTCTCTGTATTATGGTGACAAATATAGGGTCATTTGCTTAAAAGAAAAAAATGAATAAACAGCCTTATCCAAAAAAGAATACAATTTAAACATTCCAGCAACTACACACATGTAAATACAAAAGAAAACAATATAAACCTATTATTGTCTAACTATTCTTGTACTTACAACTTGGAAACAGAGATTAGAAAGCCAGGAGACAGAGAGATCACTCTCAGAGCCGAGAGGGTCAGACACAAGACAAAGAACAAAGAACTCACACGGAAACTTCCCTCCACCTAGATTTGAAAAAGTCTTGTTTCCTGATTGGTCCTCTGGTCAGGTGTTTCAGGTTACTGGTGTTACCCCTTTACAGGTAAAAGAACATTAACCCTTAGCTATCTGTTTATGACAAATATGAAATTTGGAAGTCCTGTTAGGACATCAATATTTGACAACTGGGTTCGGTAAAGAGTTTTGGGATACGGTTAGCAGGAAGAGACAATATGCAAACTCAGGTTGTATTGCATTATATATTATTGACATAAGCTTTAGTAGCACAAAGAGATATCAGTCCATTGATCAATGAGGGCAACTGGCAATGTTATTATATTTTGTTCAGCACTGCTGCATTTGCTTACTTCATGTGCATCCTAAGAGTATGGATCTATATGTGCCATACTCAAAGGAGAACTCGTGTAGTTTTATATACATGAAAGGAATTGCAAGGAAAGCATGAAGATCTTTTCAATAAGAAAAACACCTAGGCCTGCATTTTTGAGGGAAAAATTACCTGCACAAAAATTAAGATAACAGTACAGTGTGCATTTCTCTCAGACTCCATAATGTATTTAATTGCTTTTCTTATGGCTCTCAGGTACTAACAGGTATTAGATACCTTTTAAAGAAACCTGCACTAGATAAGGTTTCACTTCACTGCTAAGGGCTAGGAGTGATAAAGTCAGTGATAATATAGGACTAGAATCTGATTGGCTTTATGCAGGCACAGTGGAGGGAGAAAGAATAAGGAGCTTTCCCATCTTGGTGAACTTGCATAAGTGCTGGCCTGAATTGCTTTACCTGTGTTGAGGAAAGCACAGAGTTGTGACCAAAGTGCTCCTCATGAGCAGCTCAGTGCCCAAGAGCGGGTGGGCAGTAAGCAGAGCCATAGCTCTTCCCCCATCTCTACACAATGGCCAACAAAGTGAAGAATATGCTGCATCCCTTAAAGGGATGAAGCTGTGACTGAACTGAGGAACTCTGATAGAGATCATGTCTCTTTAAGTCAGAATGTCTCCAGTATTCATTCTGGTGTGTACTCTCTTTTTACAGCCCCAAATACAGGGCTATGCTGACATGGTATAATCTAGCCCCAAATGTACTGAGTTGCATGATGTATAAAACAATATGGCATCCTAATTGGAAACTTCAGCTGACCTCAAGCGTTTTCTAACGGTGTCTGTGGATTTCTACACGGGAACCAATATTCCCAAGAACAAGTAATGAAATTTCCACTGGGAATATATAAAAGAGGACTATGCAGTGCTGCTCAGATAGTCTTTGTACACTCCAAGGAGAAGAAAGGAGATAAACATGTGGAAATAGGTGAATGATGCAATGACATATAAGACAAAAACAGGATCAAAATACTATCACAGATAAATGAGTAAATGCTTTGTGCTGGAATTTAAACCTGTCCAAATCATCCATCCCAGTCTGCAGCATATGAACCCAAACTTCTGCAGTGAGATGTTCTCATGACATGCTGCTAGCTCAGAAAAGTTTTGCAGCTTAGAGCTTGGGGGACAGTTTAGGAACAGGTTGCCAAAAGTGGCAAACCCAACCTCAGCCGTCTCTGTTTGCTCATCCTCGAGCATAAATACATGCTCAACATAAAAGATAGCTAAAGGAGTTTGCCCTAATTATGTCTACAGCATCTTAGGTAAGTCCCAAGAGGCTTTGAAGGCTACTGAGCAGTGAAATCTAACAGTATATCATCAGCACAAATATATTTAGCACAGGTGTTTCTTTATGTGAGATGGACTGGGCAAATTTGCAGTGTTCAATGGCCTTTAAGCTCACACTTTCAGATTATGTGATGTAGTGTTCTAATGGTAACACATGGAGCTGCAATATCAAAGATGACTGGGTCAAGATCTGCTAGAGGTTTTTATCTTACACTACTTGTGCTCCCTCTTTATCCTGGTGTGCTTCCTCTTTATCCCTGTGTGTTTCCTCATTTCTGCAAAAGAAGCACATTTACCAAGAGGAACAGAGTGGTTTTACTAGGCTCTACTTCAGGCCTGTTGTTTAATCCCAGTGGTATATTAATAATAAATATTGTTTCAAATTTGCAAATAAATAATAAAATACTTCATAGTGGAACAGTTGGGGATCTGAAGGTTTATCACAAAAATAATGAATTATGCCCCATAACAGCCTTGTAAAGTAGATAAGTAAATACTCTGAATCCTCACTCTACAGATGGGGTAACAAATGCAAAGAGATTAAAGATTAGATTATGACTTGTCCATACGACCAGTCTGTACACAGGGAAGAAAGTTGCAGGGCTGCTCACTTCATGCAGGTGAATGGGCATTGGATGGAGAGGGCTGGTGAATGGGCAGAGTTTGGCTCTTTCCCACAGCAATGTGCCAGCCAGCAGAGCTGAAGCAGCATAAAGGAGAGTCACCTGCTTTTGGTATGGGTCAGTTGCACAATTCCACATAAAACTATGTGGAAGGAAAATAGCATCAAGGATCCACAATTTTTGAGCTCCCATAAATCTACTGTTTGTATTTTCCCCTTATGAAGGTGGGGCCTGCAGCAGCAACATGGCACAGATCAGAGGCAAGCTTTCCAATTCAAGTTGATTTCTGAGGTCTCTGTGTGTACACTCAAAAAAACCTGGTTCTAGATGTCTCTCCATCTCTGGTAGCACAGCTGTCTGAGCTGCCATCCATTCATTGGCTGAAAGCTTTCAGCTCCCTTCTATGACCATACTGATAGGCTTCAAAAAATATGTGGCATGAGTTATGTTTTTTCTCACATCCTTTTTGTTAGCTGGAGAGTGGCACATGTTCCATACAATGGTGGTTTGCAAGCTCTTCGCCTTTGCCAGGCCATAACTACATTTTGACCTTAGAGTAAACTCAAAGGGGCTCTCAAGGATGTAGACAACTGAGGATTGGACAGTTTAATAAATAAAAGAAACAGTGAGTTTGGAACAGAAGCTCATTTATCTCACTTTACTAAAAGTAAACATATTTAGTCGTAGTACAAAACTACAAATTAAAGCATTACCTTTTCTTAAACATAACAAAAAAAATCTCAGATATCTGAAAAATGTCTGGTCTCCTCCATTTCTTTGTGAAAAGAACACATGGAACTTTTGTTGGAAAAAGGGGGAGAGAAAAGCTAATCATGAGTTTGATGAACAGCATCTGATGGACCTATCTCAGGTCTCTCTATAGAGAGGAGATCAGAAGTCCTCATGTACTGAGAAAGAGCGTCAGTAGCTTTTGTAAAAGAAGGAGGGAAATAGTCATCTTAGCTGCGGAAATAATGGGAGAAGGAGAGACAGGTGATCTTCACCCATACACACAGAATTCCCCTTCACAAGAAGAGGAAAGCCTCCTTGTTGAATCATTTCCCAGCCAGGGTAGAATGGAGACAGAGCCTCCCTGAAGCTGAGACTTTCAACCTGATCTTAGCTACCAAAAGCCAGCTGATGCTCTGTGAAAAAGAGAAAGACTTCAAGCAGCGAAGACCATCAGAGGACTATACCATTCCTGGGATGACGAAAACAAACGGTGAGTTATGAGTGGACTGTCCCTGCTACAATAATTAGGTAATATAAAAATAATACTCAGCAGTTATTATTTTATTATTTTTAACCATAGAACCCAAATCAAGTAACATTTTCTGTACCCCATAGCTTAAGGGAGTTACCTTTCCTTTACACATGGCCCTTCAACACATCCATGCTGTGCAACAGCATAGACCATAAGAACCTAAATTAATAGTCATCATACGGAAACTTTTGGTAGAATACTGTTTGGAGAAAAAATCTGTGGAACTTAACCTTATCTCTCAACAAGTAAGTGTTACACTCAGGTTTTATTGACTGAAAAATAATATAAAGCGACATGAAAATATAGGATTGTTGGGTAGAGGAAGAGTTTTGTAAAAGTCAGGCACTTGACAGTTTGAGTTTATAGTCTGAACTCAGGTAGTGACATTTGTCTCCCTGTAAAAATCCTCAATAAATGACTTATTGCAACCGGTGCATTTTTTTTTACTCAAATAATAGTTGACAATGTGTGTCATCATTTGTTTACTAGCTCTATTTCATCTGCTTACTATAAGCAATAGAAAAGTTCCCAGACACGCAGTATTTTTAATGAGTACATTATTTTTCAAGTGATTTAAAAATATTTTGTTGTCTCTTTCCAAGATTTTTTTGCCAGGGCTCGCTAGATACAATGACTAGGAATGTTCATTTTGTTTTAATTAATATACCTAATGTGTCACGACGATATGTACGTTGTAACACTGCATAAAAATATTTTGGTTGGGTTTATTGTTTGAGAGGAGTGTAGCAATGATTACATCAGGCACAGTGGGAACTTTCCCACCTAGCAAACCTGCAACCATGGCCTTTTTTCCTGACCTGGGCATTTTTTAAATAGAAACTACTGACCATACTAAGTTGTGCAGTGATTTTATGGTGTGAACAAATGGGAGGCCAGGATGAGAACAGAAGACTCATTTTCATTTGTGACATATTCAGGAACCAAAGGCTTCCAAAGATAAAAGCTAACACATTCATCCAGTGTGACAACTTATATAAAAAATTTATTTTAACTACTGGGTTTTTGCCCTTTTAATTTGCTGACATAGTAAACCCCAGGATGGCCACAGTAATAATAAAAATAAAATAATAATACCGAATTTTGCATTTTTAAAGCTTCTTTCATTCCAGGCCTTTCCGAAGCATTTTATAAATATTAATTCATTTTGCCTCACAACACCTTTGTGGGATAGTTATATATAATTATACCCATTGATAATTATACAGATGGATAAACTAAGGCACAGATTGATTAAGTGACTAAGTCACAGGGAAAGTCTATGCCAGAGCTAGGAATAAGAACTCATGAGTCTTCACTCCTGGGCTAATGATAAGAGCACATGAAAAGGTGGTGGAGAACTCCCAACTCCCGCAGCTTCTTATTTTCTACCACACAGGCCCCTCTCAATCCAGATTCCCACAGAAATTCCACAGATAACACTAATTCCTGATCCAGTGCAGATTCCTCTTTGAAGGCCTGGGGTGAAATTATGGCCAAATTCAAGTCAATTACTAATCTTCGATTGACTTCGTAGGGCTAATATTTCACCCTGGTGTTTATTGTGAAAGCCATATATGAACTAGGACTTAGCTGCCTATGATACTGCTTCTTGCTCTGTGCCCCAAAATGGCAGCTGTGTATGACAGAAATTTAATTTTCATATTGTTGTAAGACCCAGAGGTGCCATTCTGCTAGGCACTGCACAGTGATATGGGTGAACCTACCCCATGCTCTGTACATCTTGCAGACTGTAGGTTATTTGGGCACTGAATGACTGTGCAAGACTACGAATTTGTGAAGAAAGGGAATAACTAGCTATACATGAGGCAGTTTCTGGAACAAACACTAACCTATCCCTGAGTCTCAGCAGTACTCCTTGGCTAACTGATTACATTTTTGGTTTAAATTAAAAAAAATATATATTTTCCCCAAACCTCCCCTTCCTTTCAGAGGCATGTTCATCAGTTACAGGGGGTAACTGTGTGAGTTTCTCTTGTCATTACACAGGAGATCAGACTAGTCCAGTGTTTCCCAAACTTGGGACGCCGCTTGTGTAGGGAAAATCCCCTGGCGGGCCAGGCCGGTTTGTTTACCTGCTGTGTCCGCAGGTTCAGCTGATCGCGGCTCCCACTGGCCACGGTTGATGCTTCCAGCAGCTTCCATTGGCCTGGAGCAGTGAATTGTGGCCAGTAGAAGCCGCAATTGGACGAACTCGTGGATACGGCACGTAAACAAACTGGCCCAGCCCACCAGGGGCGTTCCCTACACAAGCGGCGTCCCAAGTCTGGGAAACACTGCACTAGATGATCAAATGGTCTCTTCTGGCCTTAAAATCTATGAATCTTTTCAGTTTCTGTTGGACCTCTGCTGATGAAGCTCCCACATATATAGACTATGTAATATGAAAGTAAATATGCTGTGATGAGTAGGAAAAATAATATATATAATTGCTTATAGGGTTATTTCTTAGGTACTTATCCTCCAGTGATCTTCTGCACCCATGAAGAAAACCTACAATTATAACAGAACCCACTGTTTAGGGATGGGCTGGAATTGAGAGAAGTCAAGAAGGATGTATAGAGTTCACTGTGGGATCTCAACCTCTTAGACTCCTAGCAGTGAGCACTATAACGGAATGTCACATATTATCTCTCTCCTTTTCATTTTCTCTCTCCCCTTTTTCCCTGTCATTTGTTAGGGTTATAAATATATTTACCAGTTTATTCAGTCTTTCCTGTATTGATGATTCCTGTGTTGATGATTCCAGTAGAAACTTTTGGGCATGTCTACACTGCAATAACCCATGAATGGGCTGTCAGTCGGCTTGGACTGCGGGGTCATAAAATTGAAGAGTGGATCTCTGGACTTGGGCTAGAGACCCATGAGACAAGAGGTCTTCCAAACATCAAAGGTTAAATTTTAGACCTGATTCAGCACATCAGGGATTCAAAGAGGATTCTAAAGTTAGGGAAACGTTGGAATTGAGGAAAGCGATTGGAAATTGTCTTCTTTAGTTTATCAGATTATATTACTCTAAGGTTAAACCAGGTGCCATTTTCAGAGGCAAATGTTCAACAGGATTGGTTTAGAGTAAACATTCAAAAATTCTCATGCTTTGCCATCCCCAAATGCTTGGATCTTTCTCTTTAAAGAGCCTCAGTACTTCTAGTTTTATACAGACTGAGAATTTTGCAAGGGCAGACTCATTGTATGTTGTTAATTCTTGTCTTGAATGAAACCATGAAGTGCAAATAAGTAATGTTCTTTCTTCCTTTCTCTACCTTCCTTTCCCTTTTAAATAAAGTACACAGAACTCTTCCAAACCTCAAAGGTTTAATTTTAGGTCTCTCTCTCTCTCTCTCTCTCTCCTCTTCCCCCGCCCATCCCCGAATAAGCAATTCCAGCCCTAGCATCTATATCCCTGGATTAAGATTTAAAATTAGCTGCAAATGCTCCTGCTTGGATATGAAGCTGGGAAATTTTCCTCTTAATAAAATACAAAATCTACAATTATCTTTGCATCAAAAACTAAAATGCAAATAAAAGTTCCAAAGGCTCTCAATCTTTTACTCACTGCTATCAAAAAATCAGAGTCCTCTGGGGTTTTAATTTTCTCCAGATGTCAGCAGAAGATATTGAGTTTAGCAATGAATGGCTCAGTAGGGGAAACTAGAACTGGAAGGAAAAACTAAACAAATAGGCCCTTAAATCATTCCTTCACTCCCTCAGTACAGTGCCATGGCTATTTTAAGATGTTGTTCTTGTCCAGACACCTTAAATCAAATCATGTGGCTAAATATAAAACACATCCCCTTAGATCAGGGCACTCAAGAGCTACAATGCTTTGAATGGCAGCACCTTATTTTTCTAGTCCTTCTTTTCCATTTACTCCAGATCAATAGCCCTAATAACCTATAACAAAAATGTCCAATTGTTTGTGGCTTATAATGATACTTGAGGTAATCTGAACCAAACTGCTTGGAATTTTGCCCATTACAACAGCAGCTATTTTAAACTTGCAGTGGTAACTCTTCTAAATTAGAGACCACGTAATATTATCAAAAACCCACTGAGATAAAGCAATGGAATTTCTCAGTCTTTGTCCCTGTGTATGGCAGCTCTCCATTGTTCAGGTGTTATATATTACATGCATACCCTTTAAACAATTTATGTCCTTCAATAAGATGAGATATTTTTAATACCAAAAACTCACCTTGCAAGAAATATGCACAGACCAAAATTATTATATTAATAAAATGTATCTTATTACTTGCTGTATTTGCTATGCCATATGTTGGAAACAAACATCAGCAACCTCTAACAAGAAAGACAGACAACTACCCAATATAATCAGTGACACAGAGGTGGGTCCTCTGGCCACAGAGATGGGGAAAGAAGTAAGTAGGTCTCCTAAGCCTTCACCCACATTTGTAGTATTGTGTCCTGCAGGACCCAAGTCGGTGCAGTGTGACAGCAGATACAACTTAACACTGTCTGCTCAGCCCATCCCTCCAAACCTTGCCATGGAGGTGCCCCAAATTGTGAAGCTGTTCCATTATCCCACCAACCGTTCGCAATATAGACCTGATCCAAGTCCCATTAAGGTCAAGGGTCACACCATGTCCACAGTAACCAGGGTCCCCCATGGCTGTGGAAGAGGAGGCAGGATGTGACACAGTTTTTTGACCTGGCACTGTCTGCAGCCCCAATAACTTGGAGCATAGCAGGATCTATAGCTAAATGTCATGGGGCCAGATCCTCAGCTGGTGTAGCTCCACTGGCATAAATGCAGCATTACAGATTTACATTAGCTAAGCATGTGGCTCATGGTTTACCTCTGGAATAATACAGCTGCCCGCGAATAATTCATTTCTCTCAATGAGCAAAATCCAATAAGCAGAGCGGGATGACAGGATCTACAAAGCTGTCTGTCTGTCTGACTGTCAGTTGTTCCTCATATTGCGACCCAAGCGTTTCTCCTTTCTACTGGTGAATATTTTTTCTTCTTCTTCAAAAGTTCCTTATTTAAAACACCTACAGAGACTATTCAATTGTCAATTAACTACCATGGGGAAGGCCATGCGTGTCAGGTGACTTTTACATCCTTACCAGCTATGATAAAAGCTATTCTGCAGAGCTGAAGGGAAAGCTACAAGATGCTGAAGGCTAGAAAGAAAGCAGATAGGAAAATCAGAAGAGAATATTTGCTTGTCTAGGTTTTTAATTTTGTGTATCAATAGGTAATAGAGAATGCACTTACAATGGACTGAAAAGATAGTCATGTGTCAATGCAGAAAAAAATAAATAGATGAAGGTCAACTAATTTCAGCCTGATCATCCTGTGGCTTTCTAAGGGAACTTCTCTACAGCATCTCTTTTAAGTATTCTGCTTTCCTAAGGCATGAAGTGAAATCTGTGAGTTTACTTCAAAGAGACTGTACCCAGATGCAGATAAGAGGAGCTTAACACCTACAGCTGAGCAACTCTTGTCAGGCCTTAGGATGCATCCTGTGTATGATATCCTTTTTGTACACAATGGGACCACAATAAATCATCTGTACCTGGATGGGCAGAGGGCATAACGCTCAAGAGACCAATATACCAATTTTTGTTGTTATAGGTGACACTGACATAGCTGTAAATGTTTCCTCTATGTGGAAACAAGACTCACTGTAAAATATTTGCACGGATTTCAATAGCAAACAATACAGTCAGAAGCACTGTACTGACTGAAGGAGATAAGTGGTATCAAGGTACTTTTGACATCAGCAGACTAACCTGAACCCTTATTTTTAATAGGCATTTTAAGGATTCCTGTAACAACTATGCAATTAAAATAATCAAGAAAGAAATAAGGGAAAGGAAAAAAAATCAGAGTCTGAACGCTTTAACTGAAAACATTATCTGCAATTATGAAATGCAGAAAAGTACCTTTGAATAAAACAATCATTTTAAACAATGTTTACTTTTAAGGTATGTGTATCTCTTTCTCCCTCTTTCTTTCAAACACACACACAAGCAGGAAAGAGTGAGAGAAAGATGTAAAAAATATAATTGCATAGTTAATTAACAAAATTGACAGTTATTTGATATTTCCCCCAAAAAGCACTTAATTAGAATCACAGCATTGTAAAGTACGCATGGAGAAAGTAGAAACACCAGGCACTTGATCTTTCAGACCCCGAAGGAATACAATATGGGAGCACTGCACAGAATGTGAAAATTAACTGCAAGCAAGAGACTACATTGATAGTATAACTCTTCCTCTGATAGGAGGGATCAGCGATTGTTCCTTCTCTGTTGGGTTACCTTTTTTTCCCTTTGCTCTACAATACATTGGCAAATCTGAAAGATAGATGGGGCCTTAAAATTCACCCCATTCCCCTGGCTGGGTGAGCAAATGAAATACATGGAAGAGGATTAATGTGATAGAATCATCATCAGAACAATTTTCCCATCAGAAATGGTATAAAAAGGTGTTTCTCCTATAATTTTAAATGAGTCCGTCTTTGCAAACATGCAGATTCTGTAAAGCAGATTAACAGGTCTGTATAAATCACACATATACATTTTTGTCTTGTTGCCAACCTCACAAGTTTTCATGCACTTCCCTCTTTCAGTTTTTTTTCTCCTTAATTGCAAAATAGAAAGAACTGTGTTGCTCTAATTCTCTCAGTTTTCATTACTCTGATGGAACACTTCCATTAGCATGAGGGATTACATTGGGCTAGACTGAACTGAGGTTTATAGCCCCAGTTCCACAGAGTTCTTCTTAAAAGGAACATTCCAGCACCTTGTGATGTCAGAACACTGGCAATAGTGTTTTCACTTTTCAAAAATCCTAATGTAATTCTCTATGGATCTCAATAGACTACAAATGATATTGAACCAATAACTGATAGGAAGCCAGCTCCAGGCTCTATGCGTTAACTTCCCAAGGTCTTTCACGGCCTTTTCAACTTATTTTATATGTTCTGCAGCTCTTGTCTTGCTCCATTGAGAAATCATGGTCCTATCTTTAAAGGCTTGGCCCGGAGCATGGAAAGAGGAATGGTGTGCCTGGAAAATTACAGCCACCTTTTCTGAGACAGAGGTGTGTTTGGGGTTTTTTTGTTTGTCTTCATTTCAGTGGCTCTGTGACTAGACATGGAACACAAGTAGCACTTTTTGTTTCATAGGTAGGATGGCTACTCTTGGTTCCATCTTAATGAAACCTTATTTGAGGAATACCAGTGCCACGGAGCTGGGGGAGAAGAGAATGTGCTCATTGAATTTTTTGACTCATTTTGATAGTGGAATCTTAAAAATTGGGAAAGGGTAGGAAATGTTCCCTTATTCTTGGGCTATTCTAGTTCCACCTGGAAAGATATTTCTGCTCTTCTTTTACTTTTTATGTGACACTGGGGACACAGTGGCAAAGCCTTCAGTTGTGCCTAGTGGTGTGAAGGAAATAAGCTCTCTCTCATGTGGTTCCACTATGCATAGCTGGCTGCAGAACCTGCCTTTCAGTATGAATCCTGGTCTGAACATAATAGATTCATAGAGGTGGACAGCCCTAGAAAAATGCATGATAGGGTAGATGAACAGAGGACACATGTCAGATAGTGGGGAGAGCTATTTAGAAAAAGACCAGTTTAAGTCTAAAACCAGAAACATTTTAGAAACTATGTTCACAGAAATGCAATTAAGTCTCCATTATAAATATATATGTTAAAAAATTAATAGCACACCTCACCTACAAAATATTGGAGTGGAAGGTAACCCTTCACCTTTTTGCCTGAACTGCACTGGTTTAAGTCAGCATGAGATGCACACGGGACACTTCTTTGTGTTGCATTGTGGATTTCTCATGCAGCAAGCCCCAATGGTGAGAAAACACAGTGATCCCATGATTTATTAGCATTCAAACAAACTCTGTACAGATTTTCACATTCCCAGTATTGTCCTTAATATTCTATGCCAACTCCTGTTCGTATGTGCACGGGATTCTGTCTGCATACAGATAGATCCTTGTGGTAGGCTTGTACAGCCTGTATAGTTTCTCTTAATGTATCTCTACTCTTTACATGTCAGCTCTTAATTTTATTGAATAAAACTGATAATATAGTGGTTAAATATAAGTAGCATTAAGAAAGGAAACAGCAAGAGCTATAGGAATTCATGGCTAGAAACTGCTTCTTGCATGTCATTTCAGTATACAAATATCTCCAAAAAGGGAGTTTTTTTCTATACAACTAAATGAAATATTAATATTCTAATTTAATATTTGTTTTGTGACAGCACTTAAAAACCCTAGCCAGAGATGAGGGCTCTGTTGTACTAGCCACTGTACCCGCACATAACAAAAGGTGCTTAGTCTGAGTAATATTAACATATCCATCTCTTTTAGGCTGGAGAAATTAGATTTGAGTTTTCTTTAAGATCTATGATTTAATCTCAAAGTCCACTCAGCTAAATTTCACCCTTGGAGGAGATGCATTGGATTCTGAGACTGTGGTCTCTATGGCTAGATTTTTCAGATGAGCTGAGCTCCCATAGATTCTGATGAAGTAAGTGCGCTCAACACTGCTTAAAACCAAGTCCTAGTGTTCATTTTTGCTCCGAGTTTAGCTCATATTCCTTTCTGAACATTGCTGATCATTTATAACTGCTATGTACACACTGTCGTCAAAGCTTCATACACTAACCAGACTAACCACATTCCACATTAGCCTTGTTCCGCTTAAAATTTCCCACTGATGCTACTACCTGTGATAGTAATGGTGGAAGCACCAGTTCTGACAGGTGTCCAGGTGGCCATCTGTGGTAACCACAGTGTTAATTAGTCCCTGCTCTGTATAGGTCTGGGTAACACTATTTAAAATGTCAATGGCTGCCTTGGTTACATTAGTGCTCTGACAGTTTTGGCTACAGATGGAACTACACTAATGGTAACAACAGGAAGACACTCTAGGCAAAAAAGTGTCATGTAGAGAAGGACCTTGAGTCTAAGTGGAACTAGGTGCTTTATCATAGAGACCCTTGCTCCTGGACACAGCATAAAACTGATTGTCAATTTTCAGTCAGGGAAGAAAATTTCACACAGGAGGGGCCCAGTCAGGGTCTCACATTCCTCTGGACCACTGAACAGGAGGCTTCCAGTAGGATCAAATTAACGTACGCTACACATACGTTTTCCATGGCAACAGGTAACATGGATTAATAGGTTTGTATCTTTCCTATCTCAGATTTTCCTATGATTTTCCACCCTTCTAGCCTAGGATTGGATGGCACCTCCTTCTGAACCCAGCAAAACTACACTTTGGTCAGTCAGAGTGGACTCCCTCCCAAAGCACTCTCTGTTCCCAAGAGATGAGTTTGCTTCTGCACTCAGCACAGACAGGCACTGCTGGCCAGTGAGGTATGAAAGACATGTTTCCATGGAGACAGTTCAGAGCACTATCAGTAGGTCACTGAGCCAGCTACCATTTTGCTTATGTATTCATGTCCCTTTCAGTTGTGCATAGTAATTAGCAATAACCTAACACAGTTGGATTACTAAAGTCTTTTAAGCATGGGGCTTGGATGGAGGGCAACCATGGTTTCAGAATATCTTGCTGCATGACTCAATTCATATAAAGGCTATGGTGTTAAAAGACCCTTACTTAATGAAGAAAGGCACTCAGCGGCTCAGTAATAAAGATCTACATTTACAGAGTGGTCCTCATGGAACGACAGAGGGAATTTTGATGAAGGACAACAGGCTAAAGCATAATTCTTAAGAAAATTTACATGGGACCTAGAATGCACATGCAAAGATCCTCAGCTTGTGTAAGTCAGTGGAGCTCTATTAAAGTCAATGGAGCTACATAGATTTACACCAGCTGAGTATTTTCACACAGTATCTTTCTTGAACTTTCTCAGCTTTTATTGCAACTTTTCATAAATCAATAATTTCATTGACCTAATAGACTACAGTTTATGGTCCCAGTTTATTACAGATGATTTACATGAACACTGCTTAATTTTGTCTGGAATATTTAATATGGTGAGTTGTTATGCATGTTTACATATACATTAACACTCCTCTCCCACTAAAGTATTGGTGTCTATAAGGTTCTATGAAGGGTCTTTTTAATCTTCAGCTATTTAGCATAGTATCTTGTGCTTCTACCAGGTTGATAAAACAGTAGTACACAAGATAATTAGAGCATGCCTACACTGCAATTGTGAATGTGCCCCCCAGTTCGGGCAGTCACAGACACTCTCTCTTTGCTCTAGTTAGCATGCCAAAAACAGCAGCATGGACTTTACAGCATGGGTGATGACACACAGGCTAGCCACCCAAGTATGGACCCAAGGGGTTGGACAGGCTTGTATTCAGGGGGCTACTCCATGCATCACAACATTCACATTGCTGTTTTTAGCATGTAACTTGAGAATAGCCATCCCATGACTGTCTACCTGGACTGGGAGGCTTGCTTCCAACAGAATGCAAACATACTCTATCAGACCAGATGGATTGGACCAAGCAAAGCTGGTCTGTGCCTCCGCTGTGTCCCACTGTAGACTATAGCAATGTTTCCTGAAGGCTTAAGGACAAATCCAGCAGTCATGTGAGAGTTACACTATGAGTTAAATTCTGCCCTCAAAGGAGTTTCTCTGCATTTACACCTGGGTAACTCAACACAGTTTGGGGTATAACTCGGTCAAAATAATACAGACTGCATCAACTGCATGTGCAAAGTGAATGCAACTTACACCTGTTAGAGGTGTTCTCTGGGCACAGTTTCAAACTCTGTAAAAGTTGGTGCAACTTCCATTGGAGTAATTGGGATTTTCTCCTGCTTAAGTAAATTTGATTGCAGTAACTTCAGGGATGGTTCAGTTGTAACTCAACTTAAGTGAAGAGAGAGGATTGCTTGAATATCTATAATTCTATTATTTGCTTCTACTTAGCTCCTTCTGCTTCCTGGGCCTATCACTCATTTTGTACATCCAAGTCAGTATAAGTTATACTTATTTTGTCACTTCTACCACGTTATGGCCAATGGTGAACATGGCTCATTGCTTATTTAGGAATTGGTCAATAAATGTTCTTGACTATCTACTCCGTACAGCTCCACACTAATCGCATGTGCTCAGGCTGGCCTGGATGGCAAAGACTGAGCAACAGACTATTCAGCAATATAGACCCAGATCAATGCCTCTCCAAAAGAGGCATTATACAGTGAGCCTTATTCTATATGGATATATACACTATGGACTATGCAAATTCAACAAGGTACAAATGCAGAATTTTATGCATGCAAGTAAAAGTCGATACAAATTTTATGGACACAGTTCTGGAGGCAGTTTTGAAAATGTTTCTCAATAAATATTGCAGACTATTGTAAAAGCACAGTTCATGCATGCCACCTCTGAAAGTGAAAACAATATGCAAGGAAACCTAATATAATGATCCTTTCTGGAGCAAAGAAACTAACCAGGACAGTGCAGGCACAATAGTAACAGTGGAAAAATGGAAGAGTTTAAACAATTTTTGAAAGAATTAGATTAACAGAGTCTGGAGGATGAAGTCAGAAGATGGTCATATGCTTCTATCTTTGAAATCAGCTCATTTCTATTCATTCTTTGCCTGCTCCTGACCAATTCATGAATTTTTTTTTTGAATTTCAGAAGGCTTTTTATGAATGGGGAAAACTGACCGAAATATAATAGGGAGGTAGTAAAGAAGAGCAGCTATCCTTTCATCAATCCAGCCCATTCAGGGAGAGCTGGGGGCAGTGGGGAATAAAAGAGGGGAACATGCTTTTGCTTTCTCAGATGTATCTGGATTTCCTGGAACCTAATTTGAGGTGAAAATTATTTAATTTAGACTTTGACAAAATGGAAGCGACTGATTTAAGAACTTCTAGGATTAGTAATGGAAGTTCATGTGCTGGAAACCTTCTTTGAAATAAACCTGAAAAAAGTTAGCTGGCAGGTAGGTTTGCACTGCAAGAGATTCTGACAGCCTGTCAAAGTTCCACTTTTCTCACATTCAATCAACCTCTCTCTTTAAAGAAAGCATAAAATATGTCAAAATGACAGCTGCCAAAGCACAGCAACAGCAGCAGCAGTGCAGCCAGCTAGCTAGCTGCTAGGCCTATTACCTTGGGAAAGAAATCACTGAAAAGTTGTGCAAATGACACATGCTGAATTGGGATATAATTTGCCTGGTCAAGTAGTGGCTCAATGAAAGTCCTCTTACCCCTTCAGAGGCTGCTATTAACCCTTCAGCATTTTCAGATGAGTCTGGCAGACAAGGAGGTTCTGGCTAGCGCAGCGGGAAGGGATTGTTTTAAAATATTGAGCACCTTGCACTTTATCCGTAATGATTTCCCACAATTAATTTGCCACAACATTGACTGCAATTAATCTGAAAGCAAACCCAGCAGAGACAATGCTGTAATTACATGGGATTTTAAACTGGTTAGTTGGGTCAATATACCCATGATGATCTTAGAAGATGGAAAAATTAATAGAATTGTTTATTTGTCTGGAGTCTCAGTGCTACTGTTCCTGTCTCTGCCCTTTAAAAATCTGGATCAGCTAAAACTTTGCGTGTGGGGGCTTCTGGGTCCAAAGAATGTTACTATAGGGGAAGCCCAGCTCACCTCGTTTTCCTTTCTGCTAGGAAGGGATATCTGCTCCCAGGTTTCTTTGTGGTATTCTTGCTTGTAGAGTGGCATGAGGCTGGCCTTAGATTATAATGTTCATGTTCAGCTATCATTTTTCTACACTTCACACAATTGATCAGAAACAGTAATTTTTAAATGTTTATGTCTCAGCTAAACCTGCACGGAATGTTATGGGACCAAGAAAAGGCACTTCTCTAGGGGGATGAATTTCAAAAGCCTACTGCAGACAATTTTTTGGCAACCAAAATATAGGGATTGCTACCAGCTTCAGATGTGTGTGTTTCTGCTGGAGAATCTGGGCTAATAGATACCTCAGGATATGATCCCAGGAAAGATTTGTCCTTGTGAATCTTAGCCCCAAGAGCCAAAAAGGATTAATCTTGGGTTTCTGATTTTAGCAGTTGTAGATAAGCTAGTCACAAAATTCATGCAGAATGTATATGAAAAAGGAGCAAGATGGTAATTAGAATGAAAGGAACGCTTGCCAGGGCTGGAAACAACTGCCCCTAGCTTTTCAATATGGTGATCTGACTACCACATTCAAGACATTGTTGCAAATTGAACTTGAAGCATAAAGCCAAGCCTTGGTGAGCAGCTGTAGTAGCTGCTGGGCACTTGCCTTGATTGAGTTTCAGACCAGTGGCATTTTTACTCCCTTGTTTCCTTGCTTTTAACACTTTAAATTGAGTATTACAGTGTGGGTACTATAGTGAGTCGAGTTAAACATGGACTGCTCATGCAATCCAAACTCTGTACTTTACATGGCTCAGTCTCTGTCTAGCAAGCCCTGGTTTACTCTCTCAGTTAAAGCTCCAGGAACATCTCTTTAAAAGGCTATACTTTCCAATTTACATACACTGCTTGGGTGGGGGGCCTTAGAGGGAAGGTCTCTGTTCTGCTGGGTTAACCACTAGATAAGGCCCTGGAATCTGAGCTCCCATCCAAAGCTTTTCTAAAGCAGGAGCAGTCTTTTTCCATTGTCAGGCAGGATTCCGATCTTTGAATCAAGTCCCACCCCACCTTCAAAATGGTCATTTCTTCATCCATCCTCCTCCCCAGAAAAACTCTACTACATGCTCTAGTGAACAAATCTGATTGAGCAGCAAACCCAACAATGTGTAAATTAATTCTATTGAACCACAGAACTATAAATTCTAATGTAACTTTGTAAATATTACTCACACCCTAGTTTCACAGAACAAACAGATGATCTTTCCATGTGCTCTTCAGAACATAACCAAAGCCATTCCACATGTCCCCATATACCCCAGAAACCTACTGTTCTCAGCCACTGCTAGCCTGCCTTCTGCAAGGCAAAGCAGCAACAGCTCCAAAACTATGTAACAAATCCCCCACTCTGTGTAGTGGGGCAGTTGCCCCACTTTGGCAGACAAAGGGTTAATAGCAGCCCTTAGAGTGGCTGCACAGAACCCAGCCAATCACAGAAGGCTTAGAAGCAGCCAGTCAGGGCCAGGGTGGCCCTATATAAAGGCTGCAAAGCAGGGGAGACAGGGCTCTTTTCCTGACAAGCAAGGGAAAAGGACTGACTCCAGGTGGTAGAGAGAGCACCTTAGATAGGGCAGCGCTGGGCAGGCTCAGGGGAGCGGAGAGAAAGCTCCAGCCTGATAAGAGCCAGACTGAGACCCTGAAAAAAAGGCTGAAAAGATCCAAGGGGAAGTGGCCCAGGAAGTGTGAGCAGTAGAGAGGAGAGAAGGAGGGCAGGACATGGCTGTCACCAGAGGGTCCCTGGGCCGAGACCCAGAGTAGTGGGCAGGGCTGGGTCCCTCCCTCCCCCCTTACACTGCACCTTACCATGGTGGCAGGTGGCCATGAAAGCAGGTGCAGACTGAGGCCTGCTGATACCCCCATAAGAGGGGGAGAACAGAGCAGGAGCACAACCAGGGGGCTATGTCCAGAAGAGGATGCCACAAGCCAGGAAGCAATGCGGGTCCTAGCAGCACAGCTGAGCAGGCAACAGGTGAGACTCGACTCTCAGAGGACGCTCCATAGCTAGGACAGAGCTCATTCCCAGAGCAACCAGCAGGTAGCGCCCTGGTGGTGAGTCAGTGCTCTGTTACACTCTGCCACTCTTGTTTTAGTAAGGATGGTAGACAAGATTAATTTCCAGCATCAATATAATATAATAGTTAACAAAGTGGTAGCAGACTAGAGCATAAGACACTTTTTCTTTTGTCTTAAGAAGGTTCATTTTAAAGGAACTTTTGGAGTCACTTGTGGTGGGGAGATCAGATTCAGGCCCTCTGTAGCAGTGTCATAGAATCATAGAATATCAGGGTTGGAGGGGACCTCAGGAGGTCATCTAGTCCAACCCCCTGCTCAAAGCAGGACCAATCCCCAGACAGATTTTTACCCCAGTTCCCTAAATGGCCCCCTCACATGGATTGAACTCACAACCCTGGGTTTAGCAGGCCAAGGTGCAAACCATTGAGCTATCCCTCCCCCCTGTCAAAGCAGACCTTCAGGATCTATTTGCAATGGTTCAGCATTGCTCATTAATTTTAATTCTCAGGCTATTAAATTCAGCTAGCTTCAGAGCAGGATTACAGACCTAGGCAGGAAAAGAAAGAGGGCTCCCTTTTCTCCACAAGTACTGAAAGGAATTTTGTTGTTTGTTTCTTTTTAACACATTATTTACCTTAAAGACAATAAATCCTAACCTGCTCTAATCTGTCACATCAATCACTAGCCATATAAAAGTTTCCAGTGGAGCTTAATGTATATGCAATAAAACAGTTATAGGTACTTTGTAAATATTTACTGCAACCTGTAATTAAGATATCTCTTACTAAAAATATTTTTCTTTTTTCTTTTATTTTTGTTAAAATTAGTGTTCTGGATTGAGCTGCAGTGACAGGCCTGGGCACTGAAGTCCTCAGTCCATGAGTGCTGGAACAATTCATATATTTGGAGTGCTGACAGCCATTGAACCAAACTGTAAACCCTGTAGGTGATGGAAAACACTTCAAGCCAGGGGGTGGGGCAGCGCCCCCCAGTTCCAGCACCTATGCCTCTTTCCAGAGAAAAGGTACAACAGGAGCAGCAGCAGTGGCAAAATCAACTTCTAATAACACTAAATCAAATTATTTCACTCACACTCTGTAATGACCTTTGAAAGATCTCTTCTGCTCTCGGCTCCTGATGACAGCTGATGCCCTCAGGTGAGGAAAGGAAAGTCAGAAGTATAAATTATTAAAATCCCAGCTGAAACTATATATTTTATGAAAACAAAACAATATGCAATTCTTAGAATCCTAAAACTTGGGTGGCTTTCCAGAACCATCACTTTTAGAGGTGTGGGCTCCAAAGATAATCAAGCACCTGGCTAGGTTAGAACACAACCTACCTCACTGGCTGCGGGAAGTGGCATAACTTTTGCCTAAGGAGGTTACCCATAAGGGAAAGGTATTCTAATTAAAAAGGAGCAGTGTAAGCAAGTAGCATTTCCTGAATTTTAGGACTCATGATAAGTTTGCTCTCATCAGGATTTGTCTTCACTGAAAAAAGTTACCATGTTTCAATGTAGTTGTGAAGAATCAAGTCAACTGATACAAGACTGACCACAATTTTACTGCTAAGATAGACCAGGACAAATCATGGTTAAACTCTGAAGGTTTAAACCATGACTAGCAGACATGATACTGAACATATATCCTGGTGTACCTTGACTGTGAAGTCATAGTTAACATAGTAAACCCCTCCAACACATCATCAGGGATTTACAACCCATCCTGAACAATGATCGCACACTTTCACAGACCTTAGGTGGCAGGCCAGTCCTCACCCACAGACAACCCGCCAACTGGAAGCATATTCTCACCAGTAACTACACACTGCACCATAGTAACTCTAACTCAGGAACCAATCCATGCAACAAACCTCGATGCCAACTCTGCCCACATATCTACACTAGCAGCACCATCACAGGACCTAACCAGATCAGCCACACCATCACTGGTTCATTCACCTTCACATCCACCAATGTAATATACGCCATCATATGCCAGCAATGCCCCTCTGCTATGTACATCGGCCAAACTGGACAGTCCCTATGTAAAAGGATAAATGGAAACAAATCAGATTTTAGGAATGGCAATATAAAAAAAACCTATAGGAAAACAATTCAATCTCCCTGGCCACACAATAGCAGATTTAAAGGTAGCCATCCTGCAGCAAAAAAACTTCAGGACCAGACTTCGAAGAGAAACTGCTGAGCTTGAGTTCATCTGCAAATTTGACACCATCAGCTCAGGACTAAACAAAGACTGTGAATGGCTAGCCAGCTACAAAAGCAGTTTCTCCACCCTTGGTGTTCACACCTCAACTGCTAGAAGAGGGCCTCATCCTCCCTGATTGAACTAACCTCGTCATCTCCAGCCTGCTTCTTGCTTGCATATATATACCTGCCTCTGGAAATTTCCACTACATGCATCTGACAAAGTGGATTCACTCACGAAAGCTCATGCTCCAATATGTCTGTTAGTCTATAAAGTGCCACAGGACTCTTCGCTGCTTTTACAGATCTAGACTAACACGGCTACCCCTCTGACTGTTAACATTGTCAGCTAGGTTGATTCTTCCTAACCACATTCAAACATGATATAATTTTGCAGTATAGACTTATAGAACTGTAGGGCTGGAAGAGACTTTGAGATATCATCAAGTCTAGCCCCCTGCTCTGAGGCAGGACCAAGCAAACTTTGACCATCCCTGATAGGCGTATGTCAAACCTGTTTTTAAAAACCTTCTGTGTTGGGGATTCCACAACCTTCCTTGGAAGCCTGTTCCAGGGCTTCACTATCCTATAGTTAGAAAGCTTTTCCTAATGGACACCGTACTCCAACTGAGACATCACTGACATTGAGTACAGAAGGGACAATTACCTACCATATCTTGCATACAAAACTCCTGTTAATACATTCCACGGTGATATTTGCCTTTTTTTCTGCAACAGCATCACACTGTTGATGCATATTCAATTTTTGATTCACTATAACCCCCAGATCCTTTTCAGCAGTATTACCATCTAGCCAGTTATTCCCCATGTGGTAGTTGTGCATTTTGATTTTTCCTTCCTAAGTGAAGTACTTTGTACTTGTCTTTATTGAATATCATAGAGGAGCCCTCAGGCAGCACCACTCATACTGTTCTGTATAGAGCTCTCTAAACTGCTATTTTTTGGTTTGCTGGCTACATACAAAAATTGAAAACAAATGTTGGCAAACAAAAAAGTAAATGCCATTTCAGGTCACATGAAATGTTTCATTCAAGCCAAAGTCAAACATTTCATTTTGTGTTTGAACATTTTAAAAAAATAAAAAAGGACATTTTGAACTGAAAAAGTCATTTCAAATAGAAAAAAATCAAAGTTTCATATTGAGAATGTTGAAACAAAACATTCTTGACTTTTTCAGATTTGTTTTTAGGGTTTTTTTCCCCAATTTAAATAATTTAGGGATGTTAACAAGAATTAATGAAATGTTTCTGTTGACTCAAATCTGAAAGGTTTCAACCAAAACATTTCAGCCAGATCTGACCCTTATATACAGCCCTTAGGGACAACTAACAATAGGGCTGTTGTATAGTCAGACTCTGCATCTGGCTATAATGAGAATGCAGCCATTTAATATGCCTTATAAACAGCAGGCTCAAATTTCTTCAGGACAGGTATCAGGCAGTCAGGTTACCAGATTACGCAAAGGTATTCTGGAAGTATCTACAAGGGCATTGACTGTATGGGTCAGGAATGTTAATACTAATTTGTCTCCAGTTTTGGCTAAACTACAGCTCAGTATTTGATGTAGGGCATTGACAAGCATGGTGTGGGGTTGAAAGGAAATCGGATGGAAATAGAACATAGATATTACTCTTCGCTACTCCAAAGCTCTGATCAGCTTTTGGAAACAAAATATTATAGTTCTACATTTTCTAAGACTTCTTAAGTTAACAGCATCTGATTTTTTTTCTTTACGCATTGTTAATATGTAAGATGTGCCCTTGTGACTTCTCTGTTAGCTAAGAGATTTACAACATCTGGATAAAATCGATCTTAATTAAAGCAAACTCTGGAATTCTGATAGAAGGAAGCTACATTAGTCCACTGCTACCATATCCTCCCTCCATCATGTATACACACACCGACACACTACTGTTATTGATGTTTGGAATGACTGGGAAAGGGAAGAAAGAGTCAATATTTTGATCTATCTAGCTCTCTATGGATTTGAATTTCTAACACTTCCATAATGAGAACTGGTATTGTTTAATAGATACTCTGCAACACATAGAAATCACTTAATGTGCCCAAGACACTAGCAACAGCTATTACGACCACTGTGTAGTCTGAAACAGGCACTGGGGAATCCAACATAGAAAAGTGAAGTCAAAGTGAGTAATTCTTTTCAGAGCTGAACTTTCTAAATATAATTCTTGTGCTAAAATCCATTGATTGCAGAAGCACTGAGATTGGGTCTTTAAGTATTATTAGTGATAAAGGAGCCTCCAAAGGTTCGGTTCTTGGGATTCATTAGATATATCCAGATATTTGGATATTTATTCATAGTAATCAAACCTCTGGGGTCTGCAAAATTTGTAGCCTAATAATAAATCCTTGTTTATGTGGCTACTCCTATAGAAGTTCCATAGGATTATTTACATGAGTAAGGGTTTGTTAGACTGGATTCTTGGATCATAATGGGTATGCCAACAGGGACAGCCTAGTTAATATGATCCTGCGAGAATGCCAACTGCTTCTTGCAAAGTGTTGAGTGTCCTCAACTTCCATTGATGTCAATGGGATTATTGTGCATTTCAGAATAAATTGCATGATGTACCCCAGCAATTCCTGCCTCTTGTCGTGCCAGAAATACAGGGAAAGCAAAAGTGTCAACTTTTTATAAAAAGCATCAATCCCCTGAAAGCACTAGATGGTTGTTAATAGATATTTTTCCCCCTTAAAATCGGATTACTTTGCTCTTGGTTAAGAACAGTTTCATCATGAATCACCGATGAATCACCAACTGTATTTTGGCACTTTCTCCCCTTCTCTGGCTGGAACTCAGAAAAGTAGAGGGGCACAAAAAATGTGAAATTATAGATATATAAACAGTTGACAAGAAAAGGGCTTAGTTCAGGTCCATAGTTTGAATACTCCAAAATAAGAACGTCATCAGATCTAAAGTTTTGATTCAGCTCACTGTAAACCCAGGAGCCACTTGCAAAATGTAGATTCAAATCTAAGTTTGGGTTTAGAATACCTTCAGAGATTGGTGTTCAGATCCAACTCTCAAGTCAAATCCTACTATGAAAGTTATCTAAATTTTTCTAAGTTAGCTTAATTTTTGGCTAAAGATTCTGAGAAGGGAGGTGAGGAGATAACACACACAGTTCCTGTTTCATCTGCTCCAGTTCTTCCTTCTCCACACATGATCATGATCTGAACTTCTTGATGGGATGACAAAAATGTCTTTAAAAAACAATTTAAATGCACTAACTTTGTATTTTCATGAACTGTTTTGTAAACATTAGAACAACCTGTGCTATACATTGTACACTGCACTACAAACATGCTGTCAACGTGAACCTTAGAAAATCTCATACCAGGCAACTTTCAAAGTGTTCAGCCACCATATAATTCAATTTACATCTCAACTGTAGGAACTATATATATATTGATCACATACATACATACATACACAAACACACACACTCTGATCCGTAAGGAGCAGCCGATCGAATGACCCTTATGATTTGTGAAGAAAAAAAATATATCTTCTCTTTCTCTCTTACATACATCAAAAATGTGATGGGATGCTGCCAAGATCCTCTTGCCAGTTTTCTAGATATCGCTTAATAAAATGTGTTTGGGTTCATAATGTGATTGGATTAGGATTCCAATTCTAAATCTTCATATGCTGTTACATACTTTTCCCTTTCTGTGAATTACTCAGGCCTACTTTTTATCGGTGATTCATGATGAAACTGTTCTTAACCAAGAGCAAACCAATCCGATTTTAAGGGGGAAAAATATCTATTAACAACCATCTAGTATTTTCAGGGGATTGATTCTTTTTATAAAAAGTTGGCACTTTTGGATGACCGGGCTGTAACGAAATGAAGGTGGTCTGTGGTGTTTGACAGCTAAAGACAGTCATTTATCAAACTAGTTTAGTAAGCTTTCTTTGAAATCCTGAAGAAAGGGAAGCTTCAATTAAGAGTGAAGTTCAGTTCTCCCTGACATTATTAAAGTCAGAATAAAAGCATTCTGAACATCTTTCCTGTAATCTCCTCATGCTTTAAAAATAAATAAATCAAATCTCACAACTCTAGTTTAATCATTCTACTGAAAGCCACCCATTCTGTGCTCCCATCACATTCTGTTTCCTATCTCCAAAGTTCAGAGTTACTGGATTCAGACCTTTCCTGCTGAGTGCTAAAATCCTGTCTGCAAGTGTCTCATTGCAAAAGAAAGAAGGGGGGTGAAGGAAATGAATCCTCGTCTTCTACAAAGGAGCCTCCAAAGGTTTGGTGCTTGGGATTCATTCAGAAATATCCAGATATTTGGATATTTATTCATAGTAATCAAATCTCTGGGCTCTGCAAAATTTGAATCCTAATAATAAATCCTTGTTTACGTGGCTTCTCCTATAGAAGTTCCATAGGATTATTTACATGAGTAAGGGTTTGTAAATGAAGAATTGGAAAAACACTCTTGTTTAAAAAGCTGGGGACTGTAAATACTATATATTTTAAGGCAGAGACCTGTTTTCCCCTCCTGTTTCTTTTTAATGAGCCAGTTAACCCCAGGAGGAGGATGTAAGCAGTACGGCAGTGCCAGTGAATAAACGAATCCTCATCAGCGCAGATGGGTGACATTTGAAAGACTCAAACTTGTTACCTAGGGCTTATATCAGATTTTTTTAAAGTATTATAATAGCAAAGAATTTATTTAGAATGCATGTTCCACAGTGATTTCGGAGTATCTGCTAACCACTTGCTATTTAAACAAGTGACAATGTAACAGCTACAACATTATTACATGAAAATGGTTTATTGGCAAATGAATAAATCAGAGATGAAGCATGCAATGCACAGACTGTAATTATGGCTGCACACTGTTTCATCATAGATTCAGAATTGTTTATAACTGTATTATGATTATAACAAATGCCCCCAAGAACTACAATGAACTTTGTTAGGTAATAAGAGAGGCAGCAATATGTTTATTTGTGATGTAAACTCTAGTGGTAAGATTCTCTGGGCTCCTGGGGATAGAAAGAAAAATGCAGTCCCATGTCTCCTCCCTTAGGGCCTGATCCAAAGCACATTACAGTCACTGTGGGCCTTTCCTTTGACTTCATATAGAGTCTGATCCAAAGTTGAGGTTCCAATCAGTGATTATGCAGGCAGTTGCTGTGGTACCTGTGGAGGGGTGAGCCTGTTCCTCTTTTGCATTTGAAATGAAGACGAACAAGAAGATGAGGATCCAAAGGTAGAACACCCCAATGTGGTCCCCCCTAGCATGGCTAAGGGCTGAAGGGCCCTTAGTTCCCAACAAGAACCTGAGGGAGCCCTCAGAGAAGGCTAAATAATAGTTTGGGCTTTTAAAATGTATTTATAGTTGCTCAATTTAATGCTAGTGAATCAATATCCTAAAGAACTACAGCGTAGGGCAGGTTAGGACAGTGCAAACTTCCCTACCTAGCTCTGCCAAATTCTCCAACTAGAGCTGGTTGGAAAATTGATTTTGTTTTCCCTGTGTAAAATGCTGAGGTTTTGGTGAGAAATGTAAAGCCAAACATTTTTGGCCTAAAGCTGAAAAAAAATAATCCGTAATTGGGTTGTGATGTTCCCCTGGTGTTATCTGGACTGGTGATCTGCGAGGTCACTCCAATCCTCGACTCTAGGAACCAGCCTTACCCTGCTCTGCTGTGAGAAGAATATACACTCCCAAGTTGTTCATGCACAGCCTCTAGCATGTACGCTGCCTCCAGCTATGTGAGTGAGCATTTTTGGCCAACTGTTGCTTAGTGTGTGCAACTGAAGGACACTAGACAATATCTCCGGTCCCAGACACAACCCTAGGAACCTCCATTTTGCAGTGCCCAGTTATGCCCACTGGACACTGCAAGCTTATATGAGTTAATCAATTTAACAAAGAAATTGATATGTACCAGGCTTGGTATCCCAAGGAGAGTGTCTGACATACTTCAAACCAAACATGCTGATTAAGGTAGAATAATCAAACAAATTTGTTAACTACAAACGATAGATTTTTAGTGATTATAAGTCAAAGCACAAGTCAGATTTGGTAAAATGAAATAAAAGCAAAACACATTCTAAGCTGATCTTAACATTTTCCATGCCCGTACAAACTTAGATGCTTCTCACCACAGGCTGGCTGGTTGTCCTTCAGCCAGGTTTTCCCCTTTGATCAGTGCTTCAGTTGCTTAGGGGTGGTATCTGTAGATGGAGGTGGAAGAGAGAGAGAGCATGGCAAACATCTCTCCCTTTTATCATGTCCTTTCTTCCCTCTTGTCTTTGCCCCCCCTTCAGAGTCAGGTGAGCATTACCTCATCATAGTCCCAAACTGACCAACGGAGGGAGTGAGATTCACTCAAGACTCCAACAGATCCTTTGTTGCTGCCTAGGCCAGTGTCCTTCATTCCTGTGAGGCTGGGTTGGGTTTGTCCCATACATGCCCTGATGAGGTGTGAACTGCCCCTCTGCTCCTGGAGAATTTTTTCCTGGGCTTGTTTTAAGCCATGAGGACACATTTTCAGCCTCATAACTATATACATGAAACTACAGCCTATAACATTACTATAACAATGCTCAGTGCATCATGAGCCTTCCGAAGACACCCGACATGACAAACTTTGCATTGGATACCACCTAGTCATATTATAAGGAAGAACATGAGGGTGCAGGGTCTTCCCTGAGGTACAGAGTGTCACATGGGTATCTAAATAAATGGCTCAATTTGCAAAGATACTGGGCACCTATTACAATTCATAGATTTGGGTGCTTAACTTTAGACATATCCGGCTGCAAGCATTGGCCTAAACTTTTAGATTTTGTTTGTTTGATTAACAGCAGATTGATTTACAAAGATTCTGAACACTGGGAACTCCCATTCAAGTAGTCAGGCCATAAGTTAATAACTCTTTGCCTTGCAAAACTTCCCAGTTTTCCCAATACATTGTCAAACTATTTAGATGACAGCTAGATCTGGTAGAAATATTTTCAGCTAGATGGTTTTGGTTTTTTAAAAAAGGGGGTACATTGAAAATAATATTTTTCATTAAAAAACATAATTTTCAACAAAAATATTCAGGTTTTATCAAAAACCACACAAAAATGAACACTTTAAAACTGAACATTTTTAGTTTTCAGTTGCTGAAAACCAAAAATGTTTTGATGAACTATTGCTGGATAGTTCACAGATGTGTTAATTAATAAGGTTGTGGCCTACTGAAATCACATTCCTAGTGTCTTGCTTTTCTTCCGGCGATGTAGACAAAGGACTACATTCTGTTTGGGGCTTACATTAGCGTAATTGAGATACTAATCTCAATACCCTAATAAAGCCATATAAGAATAAGGGTTGTCTACACAGGGAAGTTTTACCAGTTATATAGGTATAGTTAAACTGATATAGTTATATATAATTCCCTGTGTGGACACTCTTATTCTGGTATAAGAGAGTTTTTGTTTTGGTTTTCAGTTTAGCTTATGTTGCTTTGAACAAGATTTAAGCTAAATCAAAAAAGACACTCAACATCAGAATAATAAGGGTGTCCACATAGGATGTTATAACATATAACTACACTGGTTCAAATTCACACCTTAGCTTATACCACTGTGACTTTCCAATGCTGTCCAAACCCTAAAATCTACAAAATTTGTCACGTAAATTCTGATTCCAGAATCTTATTTACTGACACGGAGGTAAGGAACAGAAATACTTAGTTTGATCATCAGAAAGGATCCAGCTACAGTTTGTATCATTAGCAAGTAATAAAAATAAAAATATCTTTTGTTTTGTAAACTGAGCAAATTTGATTTGGAAGTCATTAGACCTGGATCAATATGAAGCCCCATGATGTTATTTCTTCAGTCACTCCTCAGAGTACATCTGCACTTTAAATGCCAACACTATTAAGCAAACTAAAACTCAGTTGGAGTAAAGCACTTTAAAAAGAGAAATTAGGACAAACTAATCCCTGGTGATGAATGTTAGTGGATTTACACTAGTGATGGACTTGGCCCATTCTCTTTATGGACTTCTTCCACAGCTTTTCTGGGAAAGCCTCTCTCCTTCCTTTTTCAATGTGAAATTCTTAGTAGTTTTACTGAATCACACACTAGTGGTTTATTAGCAAGTTTGTTTTACTGTTTAGCAATTGAATATGTTAGAACTGTGATGTAAATTTCCTTTAACAAACCTAAACAGTGATTAAAGTCCAGACTGTGATCTTTACTCACACTGATGCGCAGTTATTCATCCGGATCATCCAGTGGGACTGAATGGACTACTTGAGTGAATAAGATCTCGCTAATTGGAGCATGACACTAAGGAGAACAAACTGATTTTTAAAGGTACAATTCAGATGCAAGAATGTCGGACAGAGGATGTAATGGACCAAGAGTCTTACTTTTAGGTGAATGTACAAGGACTTGTTGATCAGAGTTTGAATCTTTAATGAACAGATTGCAGCAGCCCTGACAATAATAATAGCAGATGGGATTAATTAACACAATGTCAGCTTTTTCAGCCCTACTTAAATTAATATTTTGTCTCCAAACACAATGCACCAATTTTAAGAAAGCAAAAATCAGAGTGTGCAGGACTTGATCTTGGCTATATTGCTTTTGTACATTCTACAGCAACTCATGTTTGCCCCAGGGACATACGTTGTGGTTATTCTTAGATATGCCACCCAGTTTTACTTGTAAGAAAAAAGAGCATCTTTGTCAAAGAACTCTGGCAACAAACGCAAGGCATCTCACTGTTAGATGCATTCTAATCACAAAGTTTCCTTCTGCCTGGGTGGTGAGTGAAATAAATAAGATATTCTCCTTATTGTGTAAATTACAGCAACGGGAACAAAAACAGAAAACTGAGATGACAAAAGCATGTTGAAAGCTGTTGTCTGCTCTACATGACATAAAACCTGAAGATGAAGAAAAATGTACCAAAAGAAATGTGGTCACTGCTTGCTGTGTTTTGTAAAACTTCTTGTAGCTGATTAAAAAGATTCTTCATGAAGAAAGGCTAGCATGCGGTGGGAAAAGCCGTACTCTCAGGTACAGTGTAATGAAAAATACCTAGCTTATTCAAAAGTTTGCACCTCTTTTCTACTCCCCACAACCTCTTCACCCTCAGTTCACAGCATCCATGTATAAGCCTGAGAATTCATGAGAAAATATAAATATACAGAGGGTACAGTCTAAGCAATAGATATCTGTGCTCCACTCACATATTAAGGTACCCACCAACTTTCAGAACCCCTTCTCAGGATCATTTCTGATGCTGATGCTACTTCTTGGGTATGATTTGATTTTTCATCACTGTGGTGCCATTGCCAAAGTTAATCTTCCCCTCCTTAACCCCTTCATGGTTATTTTTGTTTGTTTGTGTTTGTTTGTTTGTTTGTTTGTTTGTTTTAAGGTCGGGAATAAGGAGGAGGAAATTAGTGGAAGAGGTGTGCATGGTTAAGTGGGAAGCATGGCCACCTGGCTTGCATAGGCTTTGGGAGACACTGGCCTGGGAGGAGAGTTTCTAGGGAGGATAGGGGAGTGTGAGCAGAGACACATCTTTGCTAGGGAAGAGCAAGGGGACCTGGAGAGTTTGCCAACCACTTGTCACTGCAGCTCGGCTGACAAGCTAACTGGAGAAACTGATGTATTTAGTGTTCTACTGGTGCTTTTGTTACAAGATAGACCTTGGTAAAAGGAAGAAAAAAAGAGTTTAGGGGTGAGGATCTACACAAGTGGCAGAATAGCAGGCCCTGCTCCAGAAAATTTTCAGCGGTTGTGCCGAGCCATTACTTAGGCTGCTACCCAGAATCTGGGCCCAATGGATTTGACTTTTTATTGATGTCTAACAACTAGAGGGTTGATCCACACACCACAAATCTATTCAAAGATCAATTGTTCTATACAACACTCAGTCTAAAAGGATACATTTTAATTAAATATCAAGTGAATATTATAAGGAATAAAAACTCTAAGATAAATAAGCAGTATTTATTAAATAAACACCACCACCCTATGAAACCTTTCAACAAAAAGATCTCTAGTGCTGTCAAAAGGTAAGTAAGTATATGAAATGAACTGGGAATATGTCTGTACAAATTATTAATTGTGTATGAGATTATGAACCCTATGTGTCTCTGGCAGGCTGCAAACTCCATTCTAAATATACCACCTTTTGCTTTTCTCTATGGTCTGTTTGCCTCCATGTTTAGTTGGAAGTCCAAAGGATAGTGGCAAAAGAATAACAATAGAGGGTAATTCTCTTAAATCATTGGAAATCTATTTATTCTAGACTTGTGCCTGCCCAGAAGAATGGGTTTAGCAGGTTTGAAGTCACTTTGGCAACAAAGTTGCCTGACTGAGGTTGTGCTCATGTGAGGAAGCTGGCAAGGGTGTCACCTGATTTATGGTACTGTTGGTTTTAAGGGCAGAGGCTGGTCTGCTTATGGGCCATTTTCTCCAGTCCATAAGGGAGAGACCACTCATTATGTACCAGCACTATTGAAGTGCTGGGAGATAGGCGGGTCCATAACTGAACTCACCACTCCTAACTTAAGGGGAGGAGCCACTAGACCCAGACATCAAATAATTTCGGGGAACAATAAATGAAGAAAACAGGAATGGGAGTGAGGGTCACAGGGAGAAAACAAGAGATCCAGAGAGGGACACCAAGCAGAGTACCCTGGACAGTGCCCACTGCTCCTCAAAGGCATCAAGAGAGGCAATGGACATGGCCCAAAGGGATTCTGCCCAGAGTTGTGACCTGAGGAGGGATAAGAAATAGGCCCCACAGTCGCAGAGTATCCCCCCTTCCAATTTCCTCCTCCTGGTAGCCAGGTGGTTGATGAGGAGGTCTTGAGACTTTGAGGGGCCGAAGACAGGGTGTGAATAAATCAGGAGATGTGGGAATACCAGCCTGCATGAGGCAGGGATACTCGTCCTGTCTGCCTTCCTTCCTGTATCCAGGTGAATGCCCAAGGACTCCTGAGAGAAGGGTAGATCAGAAGTGAAGGATGTGGTTCAGATGTTTATTGTTTTTTATTATCCTTATTCTCCTGTGCTTTACATGATTAAGGATAAAAGAGCATAAAGATGTTAGGCTGTACAAAGTGTGTGTGTGTTTTAACTGCTTCACAACTGCTGTGTGCCTCTGGAAGAGTCAAACGATAAATGAGACACTTCATTTCTTTTGGGTGGAGTTCTGGAAGGGGTGTGTGTGCTCAAGTACTAGGGAGCTATGTGCCAAAAGGGTAGGTGACAAGACAGCAGGTTCCAACACTTGGAAGGTGGTGCCAGATAGGTCTGATCCTTGAAAGTGTGCCTAGGAACTCCAGGACTGGCATAATGGACTCTCTTCAGGCTCCAAGAGCTGGAAGCACCCTGGGGATGAGCAAAGAACACAGAAGCTTGGATTCCCTTCACAGCAGTCCTAGCGGTTGGCCAGAATGGGGCACTCACTAAAATCTGTGACAGTATATTAAGTTAGCTTTAAAGATGGGAACAGTGGGAAGGAGAGAGATTAAGAGACTTGCTGGAGGCAACACAGGGAGCTTGTGGCAGAATCAGGAAGAGAAGCCAGGTCTCTTGAATTCCAGTTTCCTGCTGTAACCATCAGGCCCAATGCTGCCTTTTAACACCAAGTGTTTTGTTTGATCAAGGGCTATGTATCTAGCATGTTTATTATTCCCGTTTTATCAAATAAAAATCCCATCTTTGAGATGCATTACTGAAAACTCCCTCACATATTCTGACTCTTTGCATTTCCATCTTCTGGAAACAGAGAGAGAAAATATCTCACTCTCTTTTGCCCTCAGGAATGAACAGAGCACCACCTAGGATTAAATGAGCACTGAGATGAAAATTCAACCTTTTCTTACTAGAGTCCCTTTGGTGAAAGGTGGTGATGTGATCATATAACAACTCACACTCTTTCTCACACAAGAGAGATGGGTTGGAAAAGCTTTGTCTGACAGATGAGGTTTATTTTGTTGTTTCTATTCTGTCAATCTTATTTTCTCTGGCATACCTCTTCACTGACAATGTAGTTCACACATTACATTCATCAATATGCACACACACCTGCACCTACACAGAAGACTCAGCTATTATTTATAATGTAAATATATATATAGTGCCTTTCATCCCAAAGCACCATAGAAGTATGCCCATGATCCTGTAAATGCTTCCCTTGCTCCCACAGGAGCCCCTTTGACATGCATAGTGATCTGCATGGGTGCAGGGGTCTGTTGAGGCATTTGCAGGATCAGGGTATAAAAAGTAATCAGAGAAGCAGCCACCTACGCGTTGAATCACAACAATGGGTTTACAGTACACAGCAACACTAATTTTGGATGAAATTTTTATGCATCTAACTGATGCACCAAACCAACTGACAACTCTAACTATCTCTTGAACTGCAGAGAAAGACACCTGACCCATAAGTAAGGGTCAATGGACATTATGCCTTGGGGACCAATCCTACTTTCATTGAAGACAATACAAGGTTTAGCATTGAATTCAATGAGAGCAGGATCAGACATTGAAGAACTTTTCATTTAGCAAGAAAGAGCTAATCAATAGTAACCTCGAGTAGTACCCTCTGTGGCTTAATAAAATATATAGCAAAATACACAGTACTGGTTTGTTAATACTTCCAGATTTTTGACCCAGCTAACCATAAATGTCACGTATCAGTTGGTCTACTAGTCCTGTTTAGTCTTTCTCAGAGGGGAGATAATTAGAAGCTCTGTGATTAAACCAGAATCATCAACAATTAATTGCCAAATATTATAAGTAGTTTCAGTCCATCCATATGAATACTTTCTCAGAATGGTGGTTCTAGAGTGGGTTAAAACCATCATGCATTCTGGCTCCCAGTTGTATACCTAGCCATACATCATCCAACACTGCAAGTAACCAAATCATGCACTTGATTTACCTCTGATGTTATAAAAAAGGTACCTTTAAATGCTAAGGTGTACACATGAGTATCTCAAAATAATTCTGCTGTCAACCTAAGGAGATATTTTTCTACTGGAGGTGTGTCTGTGTAATGCAGCAGTGGAAATATCTGCATGGCTATTTTGATTAACTATACTCACGTTGAGATAACAGAAGGACAAATCAGTTCAGATGAAGAGAGATCAAAAACTTGCCTTCACTTTCCACTACATGTATCCAACGAAGTGGATATTCACCTACGAAAGCTCATGCTCCAATACGTCTTTTAGTCTATAAGGTGCCACAGGACTCTTTGCTGCTTTTCCCTTCACTTCTGACTTTTGTTTTCCATTTCTACATACCTCTACACTTACTTATGTCTGCTGGGACCAGAAGTGGAAATGCCATGTGAAAGGCTATTCTTGCAGCTGACCCAGTCAGAAGTTCTGCAAATCTTGCAAGAAAGACTTTCCTTGGGAGATTTCTATCCCAGCTCCTAAAACCAAAGGTGTTCATATAAGGTGTTCATTTGCATCTGAATGAACCACCACTTGATCTTCACCCATAAATGACTAAAGACATCAACTTTTTAAAAAAGGAAACCAGTGACCAATATTTAAACTATGGGCACTAATTTTCATCTGCATAAATAGGACTCCTCTCATTTATGATTCTAACCATAAATAAAATAGAAAATTAACATGATATCCAAAGACCAAAGCAAAAATATAAGAAAACAAGATTTTGCCTGAAGGATGGGTTTCATCTCCTCTGGTAATTACATAGAACTTGCCATGAAGAACACACATTTTGTTACAAGAGGGCATCAGAAGAGATGTAGCTGTGTTGTAGTGTGATCTGTCTTTATTTAATTGACTTAATTTGGGAGTGTGGAGAAATATCTGAGATTACAAACTCCCACTGTATAACTGGGAAAAGGAGTCAAAAAGAATGGCAAAATGATAGACTATGACCAAAAGTTAATCACATTAGTGAAGTTTTTGGTTACAGGTTATAGCTTGGGAAGCAAACATTGCAAACCACTGTAAACGAGGGAGTTCTGATTTATTCAATTTCTATTCCAAAGGAAGTGCACTTTGAAACAACCTCACATTGCCATAGGCTGGTCACTGGAGTGGACTGAATAGAAAGAAATCAATTATTTATGTTAGAATCTTGGTCCTTTAATGGGGAAATTGTATTACTGTGTCTATTTTGTTAATCAGGGAGGGGGAAAAAGATTTACCATATTTTTGAGGGTCTATTAGAAAAAAGAAAAATGACAAACTGTGAAAAGGGCATATTTTTCATTAATAATGAAGCTAGAGTCCATAATCCAGAGTTTTGAGCCTTTAATTTACAATTTAACTGGCAGCTCAAACATCCAGATAAGACAGCAACTGAAATAACATTTTATCTAAAGTCTTATCTCCTGCATCGGAAAGGGTATGAGGATTTAATTCTGAGTTTATCCCATGAGATTACAGAGAGCAAAGCCAGAGAGATATGCTGGATTAATCCCCCAACATGTTAAAAGCAAAACTCATTGTAGAGTCCAGTAGAAAAGAGGCTAAGGGGAATGGGACATAGAAAAGCAGCAAATGATTAATCTGGGGAAAGCCCCTTGCATTGTGATTTTCTTTTTCTTTTATTTTTATTATAGCAAACTTTTTAAAACAAGTCTCCATGATTGCATGTGGGATACATAATGTAAAATAATAAGGTTAAGGGGTTAAATACAAACAATCATCGCTGCTGACTTACAATAAAAAAACTTATTTTGTCTACCTCTCTCCAAATATCTCATTGTTGCTTAAAACTATATACATTAGACCCTCAGATCCCATCTCTCCATTGTCACAGTGGCACCTAGCTGACTATAGGATTCTCCCAGTGCTTTGTTCAAGTAATAATATCCTTAACTGTTTTTCCTCTTCATCTAATTATAGCCAAGTAAAGCAAACATTCCTCTCTTTCTGAAATGAAAAACAATCTGTTTAGAATGAGTTATGTTTTTTTTTAAATTGATTTTCACTGTTAACTTTGTAAATATCTTTCACCTGCTAATAGGGACCTACCTAAGTATACAGGGCCAGGTTCTGATAGCTTTCCCGACATGGAACAATACATTACTTTTTGAGCAGCCCCACTGAAGTCAACAGGACCATTTATGGAGTAACATATACAATAGAATGGTCACTTAAAAGTGTTGCTGGTATTAGTCGAGTGTGATAGCATCAAGTGCGCTACATGCCTGAACCCCCAGAGTGTATATCCTACATGGCTCTCTACGTGCCTAAGTAGTGACTCCCATGTCTACACTGCTATTTTTAGTGGTGTACTGTCTCACAGCCCAGCCTTTCCCTGTCACAGTGACAAACTCCAGCAGGAGGGATAGGCTCTGGTGTGGGGAGGCTGTGGGGAAAGGCTCTAGGAGCTTCTTGTCCCTGAAGCCTTTCCCCACAGCCTTTCATTTCTGCATGTAGCTACACACTGAAATGAGTGTGGACACAACCTGCCTATCACTGCAGCATGGAGCTACTCAAACTCTGTACACTAACACAAGTGTAGACACCATCTTAGAATTCATAATAGAGACAAAGCTAGCTCCATCTCCTAAAGGTCCCATTTCTACTGCCCACAGCATGTACATTTGTGCTTTGTTTGATGGGACCTGTGCAGGATTACCCATGTTTACTCCCCCTCAAACATGCTGATTTTCTTGAAATTTCATCCCCCACACCCAAAGTATAACTGTCATAGGAAATAAATTGTAGCAAGGCAGTAGGATACCCCACAGCCTTGCAGAGAGACAAGCCTCTCCTAGCACCAATGTGGGCGGGGCCAGTGGGTCCTGAGCCCGCCCCCAGAGGGCAGGGCGCAGGACAGGAAGTAGAAAAGCCCAACTGCAGAGCTCACTTGAAAGCCAGCCACAGGAGAGGCCAGATGCCTGTGGCCTAGCACCGGGTTGGGACATGCCAGTAGGCTGTGGCCGATGCTAGAACTGGCCGGGCCAGCCACGTCTACCCCCGGCCAGCTACCCTGAGGAGCAGCCCAGCCTACCCCTCACCCGTTACCCAGAGGAACCGATGGTTCTAGAAACCTCTAAGGACACCACCCTAACCCAGGTACACTACAAGGGGGAGTCCAGAAGTAGCCCAGGGGCAGTCGACCCAGGTCTGGCCGCAGCTCAGCTAGAACCCATGTCGGTGTGTTGCAGTCAGGATCCCCACTGATGCAGCAGCAAGTCTTCTGTCGCTGCTAGGGCTCTGGGCTGGGATGCAATGGAGTGGGTGGGCCTGCGTCCCCCCTGCCACCCCACTCACAGGTGGCAGTCTCCCCCTCGCACCAGAAGCCTGAGCTCCAGACTGTTTGTTTGCTGCCCTGCCCTGACCCAGAGCCTGGGCTTCTATTGAACTCTTGACTCAGCCCTCGCCTAAGAGCCTGAGCTCCGGGCTGTTTGTTTACTGGCCTGCCCTGATCCCGGGGCCAGGGCCCATAGCGAACTGTTACGAGGCAGTGGGGTGCCCTTCAGAACCCGCGGCGGGATGAGCCTCAGCCGAGCCCTTTTACATAAATGTTTTGGTTTTCATTAAGGATGATGTACAGAACATGTGTATGAAAGCAGTATGGCTGATGGAAATGAGTGTCTAGAAATGGAAAGTACCATATATGAGGTGGAAGAAAATCTTAAAGAACTTAATGAACTCATATAAGAGGCACTGGATAATTTCCATCCCAGAATACTGAAAGCACTGGCACATGAAATTGCTAGTCTGGTGGCAAGGATTTTTAACAAATCTATCTATTTAGGGGTAGTACCATATGATTGGAGAACAGCTAATGTCATACCTCTATTTCAGAAATTGAAAAAAAGGTATCCAGGCAATTAAAGACCTGCTAACCTCACCTCAGTAGCATGCAGGGCTTTAGAACAAATTGTGAAGGATAGATAATTAAATTCACAGAGGTAAATAGTAAAGAGTATGTAATTCATGATGATTTATCAAAGGTAAAGCATACTAGACTAACGTAACTTCCTTCTTTAAGAATATAACAGGATTGTTGTTTTTTTTGATAAGAGAAGTGCATTAGATCTAATTTACTTGGACCTCCATAAAGCATTTGACATGGTACCACATGGGAAATTATGAGTTAAATTAGGGAGGATGAGGCTTAAGTCAAGAATTGCAAGATGGATAAGGAGCTGGCTAAAGGCGAGAAGGCAGTGGGTTATACTGAAAAGTGATTCATCGGACTGGAGGGAGATTACTAGTGGAGTTCCTCAAGGACCAATAATATTCAATATTTTTTATTAATGACCTCAGCAAAAAAAGTAGGAGTGGGCTAATCAAATTTGCTGATGCGAGAAAGTTGAAAGACATTGTCAACACACAGTAGCTTCAGAATATTACAAGGAAGATCTGGATGACCTTGAAGACTAGAGTGCCAAAAATGGGATGAAATTCAGTGAGTGTGTGGGTCAATCACAGGATGATTATGAGCTACCAATGTGCTGTGACTGTGAAAAAGGTTAATGTGCTCTGAGGATATATCATGTGAGGCATTTCCAGTAGAGATAGAGATAGAGATAGAGAAGTACTAACGCCCTTGTACAAGGCACTGGTTAAACCTCATTTGGAATACTGTGTACAGTTCTGGTCACCCATGTTCAAGAAAGATGTATTTAAACTGAAACTGATGCAGTGAAGAGCTATTTGGATGATCAGGGAAATGGAGGGTTTATATTCTAAGAGGAGATTGGAAAAGTTTGGCTTGTTTAATATACCAAAAGGAAGTCTGAGAGGGAATATGATTGCTGGCTATGAATATATTGGGTGGGGTAGGAGGGGGTTTAAATACCACTATTTAAAGGACACTATTGGCATAAGAAGAAATGGATATAAACTGGCAATGAACAAATCCAGTCTAGAAATTTGAAGAAGGTTTCCAGCCACCAGAGGGAAGAGGTTCTGGAACAGCATCCCAATAGGGCTATGGGGCAAACAATAAGTTAATTGGACACATTTTTGGGTGCATTGTATCATGGCATTGCTTGTGAAGGCAGGGGGCAGGGCTCGACAACCTTGAGGGTCACTTCCAGTTTATGTTCCTAAAAGCTCATACTTCAGGATTTCAGCTGGCAAGATCCAGGGATTAGGAAGGGATTTTTCCCCTCCACAAATGTATTGTTATTTTATTACTCTCCTTCCTCTGAAACTTTGAGAGGCAGCCACAACTGGACACAGGAACTTGCAAAGGGCCAGAGGTAGCACTGAGCTTTCTCTCTCTTGGGTGCTTCACTCTCTGGTTTCTTGCTCAAATACTCAGGGTCTGTGCCACATGTGAGGTCAGGAAGTAATTTTCCTCCAGGTCAGATTGGCAATGACCTTGGGTGTTTTATGCTTTGTTTGAGTTTGGGTGACTTACCAGGTACTATCTGGGTATATCACACTTAATCATTCCCCTGCCATTTCCCTCAGGCACTGCTGCATCTTAGTCCATCCTATTGCCTACCTCTGCCACATAATAGTCTCGCCTCCTGTGGGCAGTAATACTTTGGTCCAATTTCAATTGTTGGGTTTAGTTTGTGGGTGCTAGGTTGTGTTGGTGGCTTATGATATAAAGGAGGTGAGATTAAATTATCTGATGGTCCTTTCTGGCCTTGAACTATAAGACTGTATCACTATAGAAAAGGAAATCATAGAATATTAGTGTTGAAAGGGACATCAGGAGATCATCTATTCCCAACCCCTGCTCAAAGCAGGACCACTCGCCAGACAGATTTTTACCCCAGTTCCCTAAATGGCCCCCTCAAGGGTTGAACTCTCAATGCTGAGTTTAGGAAGCCAATACTCAAACCACTGACCTATCCCTCCCCCTACTTTTTCCATGACACTTAGAAGGAACTAGTTGATGAAGTCATCAAGTTATTTATTTTTAAAAGAATGTTTTGCTCTAACATACTGCGCACTTGCCTTCACTGAGTAACCACAATCTTAGTGATGTTGCATCAGTCTTTCTTTTCCCAGCCCTTCCTGTTTTGTTCCTCACACTTCTCATTATGTCACACCTTTCAGCTCCTCAGGACAAGGACAATGTCTTTTTAATATATACAAAAAATCTTGTTGAGGTGTTTATTTATGCAACATCTCCTGCCTCTTTTTTGTACATATAATTCAGCAAGATGTGGGCCTTGTCAACCTCAATGGGCTAGGTTCAAACACAATAAAAAACAACTTCTGTAGGGAGATTATGGGGTGAAATCCTGACCCCATTATAGTCACTGAGAGTTTTGCCAGAGACTTCAATAGGACCACCTATAGAGTCACCTGTGACTGCAGGTTCCCTAGTGCTTTGGAACTGTTCTCCAGGCTGCTCAAGCCCCAGTAGCCACTGGTGCCACATGCTATTTTATCAGCTTAAAAAACCTGATCAAACAAACCAATAACTTTTCAAAAAAAGAGAGACAAGGTGGGTGAGGTAATATCTTTTACTGAACCAACTTCTGTTGGTGAGAGAGAAACTTTAGAGCTACATGGAGCACTTCTTCAGGTCTCAAGAGTTGTAGTTGTAGAAACAAGCATATCACCAGTGTAAATCATGCTATGGGATACCCATTAATGGTCCAGAGATTCAGAGATGTCCAGAAAGACCATGTAGGATGTGATGCCCCACCCCACCCCCAGCCTCAAAAATATATTTTTTCCCTATGTCTTTCAAGAAGGCTCAGGACCACAAAGTGCACCTTGCAGCTTTTTTTTTTTTTTTTCATGGAAAAACAGCTTTCGACACTGAAAAAAAGTGCTTTTGCCCCAGTAAATTTTTTAGTTATAAAAAATGGCACATTTGTCTTTTCACAAATTTGGTAAAATCTTGGATTTCTTCCATCTGTAAAAATTACTTTGCATATTTCGATTGGGGTCAGTACTGTCATGGGTTATATTCGAACACTCAACCCATGGCTCTTTCCTATAACAGAAATTATGAAAGTCAAAAACTATTGAGCACTTTCTGGCCATTTTCACAGTAGATCAGCTCAGCGCTGATTAGTGCAGGTGTTTTTGAAACTGATACACCGGGAAGATTCACAGCATTCAATGGCTCTCACACTTCTCCTGTTACCTCTCTAGTGTCTATTAGTACACAGCCAGGCTGTGAATGACATCAACCATGTAAGAAAACAAGTCATCTAGCAGCCAAAGTGTTAATTTTAACTGTGTGTCTTTATGTGGAGATGATCATTGCCAATTAAAAAAGAGAGAGACATATTGCAAAATTGCTTCAAAACTTTCAGATAGGATCTTCTTCCTCATACACGTGTATGATGAAACAGTGCTCCAGAGTTACTCAGAGAGGTACAGCATGATCATTATGAGTCCAGAATGCAGGCATACCAAAATGTATTTACAAATCTACTTTACAGTTGGCCTTCCACCCAATGCTGTCTCCCCTAATTTTTAAGCTATTTAAGAGTGAGTTCCTAGGTAGGTATAAAAATGGGGATTTTTTTTTGTGCATGTGTCTTTGAATACAGTTACAAGTAGTTACTTCTAACTAGTACACCTCTTTCATTACTTAATGCCTTGATTTTCAGTTAAGGCAATGAGAATACTAAGTGTTCAGCACCTCTGTAAATCAGCCTGTAAATCATATAGTGCACTGTACATAAGAATTTAGAAGTGCAGAAAGACTATACTGGATTATTATGACAGCAATGTGCAAAGAGTGAAATATTCTGCTATAATGGAAGTATTCCATAAGTAACAGTGGCAGGGCTTGGAAGATTTCTGGAAGAGACATATGGGCAGAGCCTCTCCAAGGAGGACTGGAAATTCCAAACTGGTATAGCAACTGCTATACATTGTGGCAGGTTGCAGCATCCACTCTCTCCAGCACCAATCCTGGCATGTCAGTCAGTAAGGAAGGAAGATGGGCCCAAGTCCTTGATCCTACACACTTCAGGATGTCTGAAACCAGCATGCCTCCTCGCAAAGTGATAACCCTAAGATCAAGAATTTGGCTGCCCTTTGATAAGCCCTGAGAGAGGGTTCTCCTTTCTCATTTGCCTGCATGCATACAAGAGTAAACAGAATTTAGCCCTAAGTAGCCAAGTTACTTATTATTCTGTTTGCAGGTCAACATCAAATGTTTCTCTTAACCTGGACCAGAGCTTTACACCAAAGCTCACATGGCATTTAAACTCATTAATTCTCCCTCCCCACATCATTTTACTATAATTTGGTTTGTTTTCTGAAATGTACTGCTTTCTTTAAATAACATCATGTACCTGTGATGGGTTAGGTCACGAAGACCCCCTTGAGACTGCCACCTGATGTGCTGAGACTACCTCTGAGACCGTTTTCCCTGGCAGCTTGAGACTTCAGTACCCTGTCTTGTTGAGCCAGACATGCTAGCCTGCTACAAACACAGACCCAGGTCTGAATCATGTCCCCCAAAAGCTGTAGGCTTAACTGAAAACAACTTAAGAAGCACTTCTGTCTCTAGCACCCAGATACCCAGTTCCCAGTGGGATCCAAACCCCAAATAAATCCGTTTTACTCTATATAAAGCTTATCCAGGATAAAGTCATAAATTGTTTGCCCTCTATAACACCAATAGGGAGATGTGCACAGCTGTTTGCTCCCCCAGTTACTAGTTACTTGCTCTTAATTAATAAGTGGTTTCAAGTAATAACAGACAGAACAAAGTAAATTACCAAGCAAAATAAAACAAAAACATACAAGTCTAAGCCTAATACAGTGGGAAGCTAAATGCAGGTAAATCTCACCCTCAGAGACAGGGCCAGCTCCAGGGGTTTTGCTGCCCCAAGCAGCCAAAAAAAAAAAAAAAAGCAGTGATCGCGATCTGCGGCAATTCATCGGGAGATCCTTCACTCCGAGCGGGAGTAAGGGACCCTCTGCCGAATTGCCGAATCCTTGAAAGTGCTGCCCCACTCTGGAGTTGCTGCACCAAGCACCTGCTTGATAAGCTGGTGCCTGGAGCCGGCCCTGCTCAGAGATGTTCCAATAAGCTTCTTTCTTTCACAGACTAGACTGCTTTCTAGTCTGGATCCAGCAATCTCTCACACCCCGTAGTTACTGACCTTTGTTTCAGTTTCCTTCAGGCATCTCTTGGGGGTGAAGAGGCTATTTTTGAGCCAGCTGAAGACAAAATTGAGGGGTTTCCAGGGCTTTCTATAGTCTTTCTCTTGTGGGTGGGAACCCCTTTGTTCTCCTGTGTAAAATCCCCTCAACAAGATGGAGTTTGCAGTCATCTGGGCAAGTCACATTTCTATGAATGATTCAGCTTTTTGCAGGCTTATGCCATCATTTACATGTTAGTTTGAACATTCCCAGGAAAGCTCAGATGTGGATTGGCATCCCCCATAGAGAAGAGGCTACTTAGAATTGAATGAATACATAGCCAATATTCATAACTTCAAATACAAAAATGATACACACATACAGACAGCATAATCATAACCAGCAAACCACAACCTTCCCATAGACACCCCACTTGACCTCCTCTGTATAAGAACTGGTGCATCCATAGGACCTTGGTTGCAACAATGATCTATATGGTCAACGTTTATGTCAATAACATCACAGTATCCATATTCTATCCTGTTTCTGTAAAACACCATACTATATGATACTCTTAAAAACACAGAATTGTAGTAGTTTAATACAATTTTTGTGACTTCTCTTAAAAGAAATAAGTTGTGGCTCAAACTGGCAAGACATCTTTGCAGAAGGACCTGCAATAAGTGAGCTCAACCCTGCAGCCAGTGGAATTTAATGGCAAATTTCTCATTCATTTCAATAAGCCAAGTTCATTTTTTATGTTACTCAACTGCTATCAGAGGTGCATTTAGCAGCATCGAATCAGGATAATATGCCTTGCCAAGAAAAAGGAGGACAAGGACCAGACATCTGTATCAAGATAGACAGAGATGTAAAAAATAAAACATTTAAAGTGACACATTAAGTGCACAACTGCCCCTGTAGGAACCCACCTCCATCAGTAAAAATAGTATTTAAAACCACATTAAGGCAGAACTGATTTGTTTGATGTGAAACTAATGTTATCTTTAGAGCTTTTCTCTTAAAAAAATAAAGTCAACAGTGCTGGTATCCCTTTTGCAAGACTTTACTATTCAATTTGCTGAATTACATAAAGCTCCAGTAACAAATGACACATATGGGATGGCTTTTTATTTGAAATTGCATTTCTTATAGCAAGGTTCATCAAGCTGTTTCATATTTATTTCTCTGATTAATGATATGTCAGAATTCTAATTCTAGCACCAATTTATGGCTTGTTGGCAACTGGAGAATGAAACAGCTATGTAGGCAACAGGCAGTATTGATTTTTATCCATCTTCTTTGAGCTCCAGTAAATGTTTCCCAAATGTGCTTTACTCTTGCAACCAAACTAAATATTACAGTCTTATTTCTATCATCCATTAATTATGTTTCTTCTGAGGGTAGCATATTTCTTAAAGAGCAACAGTGCAGTTGGAGGCTATGATTTAATGTGTCAGTCAGACTGAATTATAGGTTGCATATTTAAGTATTCCTACTATTAAGTTTCCTCACTCACAAAGACAGATCATATCTTTTAAAGGTTATTGAATGTTAGTGGGTTTCTTAAGTCTAGGAAGGAAAAAAGAACAAGGATGCTTTGAACTGTTATAATAAGAAATTCAGAGCAGTGACTGTATTCCACATACAAAGAAAACAGAAATGGAGAAAGGGATAGAGGTAGTGGAAAATCTGAAAACACACAGTTCATATACTTCGGAGTTTGATCACTCATTACACCTGTTTGACAAGTGAGATTTAATCGACGCAGTACTACAGAAACTAAACAGTCTCTTCAAAGACAGTCACAGCAGCATCGAAACAGAGATTATGCTGATGAAACTGCTTATGTTCTCGGTATTCTTATATGGATTCAGGGCATGAACTCTAAAGTCAGACAAGAAAAAATGGCTATTGGCATCTGAGATAAAATGCTAGCAAAGTTGGCTTTACAACCTTTATAATATCAGTAAAGAAATTTGATCAGAAGATTAATGAGGTAGTGCTGCAGATTCTCACAGAGAAAGATATAGACTTATTTGCAAGTGACAAAACAAGTGCAACTTTTTTTTAAAAAGTGCAGGGTGTATTTATAAAAGCCCATCTATATGATGAGAAGTGGGAAAATTGATGTTTCAGCAGTATTCACCAAACAAGGCTCCTTCGAACTAAGAAGCTGAATGTGGGCACTAGTGGAAAGGACAGTTCAGTCTGCTTTTTGGTCAACGCTAGAGCTGTGCAAAGTATTCACACCGTAACTCAAACCGCTCTGAGCAAAGTCTCGGTTTGAGAGTCTCTGGATTTGCATACTATAGCCACAAAGAGATCACAAACTTGGGCTGAGGTTTCTGAGCGGGGAGGCACAGCTCCCTTCCCTCATCAGCTTCCCTTTCATTTTTCCAATGAGTGTGCATGATCTTTTCCCTGTTCCACTCTGTATTTGTGGCAGGGCTGGCCCACAACATTTTGGCACCTGAAGAGGGGAGCTCAAATGACGCCCCCATGCCCCCTGGCTTGGGTCAAAATTTTGAAAGGTCTCAATTCTGCCTTCTTCCTGTTCTATTCCTCTCATGGTACTGCTCTGCTACCTACCCCAATAAACAGGAAATAACAACTTAAAATGCTTTGTTCAAAAATTGTAAGTAACACTTAACTTTCAAACGCCTGAACAGCAAATGTAACTTTTCTTGTCTGCAGAGTAAACACTGGCATTTTTATCTGTTTGAATAATCAAAGTGGTGCTTTCCATGCCTTCTTAGTTGCAAAGATTTGAACTTCTTCCTGTTGAAGGTCCACAGTCTCATACTCTATTGAGATGGTTGCAAGGCTCACCAGCCTCTTCTGTGTCATTGTGGAGCACAGATGTGTTTTTATTCACTTCAGCTTGGAGAAGCTGCATTCTCCACTGGTAACTGTTAGAAGAAGTGTTAGAAGTATGGGCAGAGCAACAAAAGCATTTGGAAAGACGATGGTCATCTTATTTGTGCACATATATTCCAGAACAGCCTTTGGAGTTGATCCTGCTGAAATGTATCTTGAAAGGGCTTTCAGTTAATCACCTAAATCACTCGCATCAATATCTCACATGTCATCATGTGTCAACACTGTCTCTAGTGTCCTGCATTGCTGGTATAGGTCTTCTTCAGGTATAGTGAGGAGTTTTGGAATATCATACAACATCCCAAATATACTGCTGTGTTCCTTGAGCTCCATGAAACGTTCTTCAACTGATTGTATTGCAGAATCTAGCATCTGGTTAAAGTATTCAACTTTGAATTGTTGTTTGGGGTCTCTTACGGGATTATCCCATGTGTCGTAATCAAAATGTTTTCTTCTTCAGTGACCCTTGTATCCTGAATGGATGGGAAAATAGCTTCAGTGTGAAGTTCTTCTGCCAACTTCTGTGTACTCTTCAGAATATTTTGAAATCCCTCATCTGACCAGTAAGACTATAAGTTTGACTTTGCTTTGTCCAGTTGTTCCATTGCTCCAGATATATCAAGGTCAACACCTTGGAGTTTCTTGCTTCCAACATTTATTTCAAACAGTATGTCATGCCACAATACTAAACCACACAGAAATTTGAAGTTATGTATGTTTCTGGTGATTCCATTTCCCTCTGCCACTGTTCTTCCACAAACAGTTCCTGTCATAAAATTATCCTCCATAATGTCAACTATGGCATCATCTATCTTCCCAATTTGGTGTTCGATAGGCTTTATCACCTCCACTCGACTTTCCCATCATGTGGCACTTAGTGGTTTCAGTGTCAGAGAGGATGTTCCCAGATGTTTCAAAATTTGCCATGGATGAGTTGATGCAGAGAAAAATACACAGATGCTTTGAATTATATTAAAAAATTCAGCAGCCTCACTAGAAAGCTAATGCTGCATCACTGATCACCAAGTTCAATGAATGAGAACTGCATGGGACAAAAAAAGCTCAAGGGTTTGACTCTCGGATCTGTGTCTGCACTCCTCTGTTCTTTCCTCTCATGTTGGCACCATCATCGTAGCCCTGACCTCTCATGTCAGCTATCGCAATTCCCGTATCCTCCAGCTTTTTAAGAAGCACATTTGTCAGACTAGTAGTCCTGTAGTATCATCAATGTTAATAAATTCTAGAAAATGATCTCTGACAGTCACCATTGCAGGGACATCTTCACTAGGTTCTGTTGTTACAAAACGCACCATTAAAGTCATTTGTTCCACATGGCTGATGTCATGTGTGCAGTCCAGAATAACAGACTTGCTGACTTCAGATCTGCCACAATTTTCTGTTTGACCTTTGTTACCTGTAACAGTATGATCTCATTTTGAATTGTTTTTCCAAGGTAGTGGTGTGTGTCCATTTCTTTGGTGGTGACTCTTCTCAGATGCTCCTGGAGTACAGCATCAAACTCAGCTATCAGCTCCACAATTTTAAGGAAGTTTCAATTGTCTAGCACATACAACTGATCTGAAGTGCCAAGCAGTGCTTGGTTTTGGGTAGCAAACATTCCCACAATGGTAATGAGCCTTTGTTAGTAAAAAGACTCTAATGCAATCTTCTCTTGATGCTGATCATCAATGGTGGCCTTTAACCTTAGTCTCATCTCAAGCTCTTTCAACCTATGGAATGCTCTCTTGTGATTCGCTGCCTTCTCATGGCATGCCAAATTTCTAGCCAGATTTTTCCAATCCTTTGTTGCTATACAACCCAATGAGTCTTCAAAAAAAATCAGTTTTTGAAAAAAACAATTTTCCATTGAAAAACAGTTTTGCAGAGGTTACCAACATTCTAGATACCACTATTCACAGTTCTAAACCTAGCCACCTTATTCTATGGTTTAATACATACCAATACCCATCTTTTTTTAACATTAGTCTGACAGATGCTAAAGATATTTGTACACACAGTTAGATACATGCATTGATAATAAATAGAGCTGGTTGAAATCTGAGTTGCAACTTATTTGATAATTGTAGACCCTTTTCCATTTGTGAGTTATCCACAGACAGATAATGTTTTCAATTAACTTTTTGTTATTTAAAATTGTTTGATGAATGGTGTTTACAACCATGTTTGAGGTTAGCCTTAATTGTGAACTGCTTTTACAGAGACTATTTGGGTCAATTCAATATCCAGAATTTACTGCTCAAGCCATGGGACTGGTCACCAATGTGAAAAGGTAAAACATCTGTTTATTAATTGGATGGTCTAGCCTTCATAAACTGCTTCTGCTCAAAATTAGATCAGTTTAGACATAATACAGATTTTTTTTATTATTATATGAATCTCAGTGACAAGCATCAAATGTCACTAGCAGGTCTTGCAAATATTCATGCAAAGAAAAGCTCAGTCATACTACAGGAAACAAGTTTTCACTCAGTTTGACCATTATGACCATTTTGAACCTAAAAGTCAAAGTGAACACAAATTATGCCTTTGAATTTTAAAGAGCCCCAGAAAAGTTTTTTAAAAAAATCTAACCTTTAATTTTATCTTTCATTTTAATACATTTTTTGGATCTGGTCAGGTGTTCTCTTCATACTTCTGGCCTTGCCAGAAGCACCAAATATTCACATAAAAGTCTGCAAGCAATTTCAAGCATGCTCTAAAGTTAATGCAGGTACCACAAAAAAGGAGTTATTTGAATTAAAGTAGAAGAAAAGGTACATATGTCAGAGAGAGAGAAAGGACCAGTTTCAGAGAGTAATACCACCACATGATTGCCACAGAGGTCTGGAAAAGACAATCAGAAAAGGCCCAAGTCTTGTTTAACCTGTGTCACCTCACCATGGGCCTCATCCAGGGTCTACTGAAAGCGATAGAAGAAATCCCACTGACATCAGTGGGCATTGAATCAATTGTATAGTCCAATCCTACAATGACCTTCAGACCTCTGCCCCTGCAACGTCCCCTATTGAAGCCCATTGCAAGATTACAGCCTGTAAAATGAAGCATTTTATACTTATCTACTGATACACTGCTGACAAAATGTTGTAAGAGCACTGACAATCTTTTTTTGCAGGCTGGGGAGAAAGGGTGGGCCTTCTTGTTTTATTCAAAGAATAATCTGTGTGGTATTTCTCTTTATTTTTTCTCACTTTCATTTTTTGGATGAAAGGTGCTAGTTGTTTTTGAGTGACACATAATATAGTGTCATAATATTAATGTTATACAGTACAGCTGTACAAAAGTTATGATGATTTCATGAAATTGCATAGAAACATATTCATCATTTTATTCCAAGCCATTATATGACAGGGAAATCTCCCTCCATTTACTGCCCTCCCCTTTCATGACTATTTCCACAAATGAACATTTCTACCTGTTTTTATGCAGAACATATTTCAAATTTAGATTTTTTTGTTAATAAAATATAAATCTACTTTTGAGTGATGATCAGAATATTTCTAATGAGTTTTCAGTTAAATTGGTCCATTTTTGAAAACTTTGGGTGAAATGAGATGGCACCTTACTTCAGTTTTCAATGTTTTCAAATGCAATTTCCTCTTTTTCATGCTTTACTATTATATAGCAGTTTTAAGCTAGTACTCCCAATTTATAGTAACTACAATTAAATCAGACCAGATTTCATCACCAGCTGCTGAATCCCCTATCTCAAACTCTTATCTCCTTCATTCTTCATGACTATCATCATCCTAACTTTTAAGAAGAGATAGTTGATCCCTCTGCTTCTCTGTCGGGTTTACATTTCTTCAGTTTCAGTAACTGTTTATTCTAGGACAATGTGCATTTTGGTATTTAATGTGCATCAGACCATGTGTATATAGTAAACTATAGATTAGCATACACACTTTTGGATGTTTATTCAAAGAGATAGCTACTAACTGGAGGAAAGGAAACCTATTAACTTCAAGTTGGGTTATTATATAATTAAAATAACCTTCTATTTCCAGGAACGTCTAATATAATTTTCTGCCACAGATTTGTCACTGATTTATCCTGGGTTTAGGATTTTCTAAAAGAGCACACGGATCCTTTGTTAGTGAGAGTAAATGTTCATAATATATACTGTACTGTCAGCTTGGAGTTTAATAACTGGAAAACAGCTGAAAGTAAAAATAGATCAGTTAAAGTGTCAGAACTCCCGAACAAGACATTTTCCCTTGGGATGCACCAGATCTTGCGCAGATATCATAATCTCCCAGGGTTGACATTCATGCAATACCAACAATCTCAGTTTCTGGAAACCATCAGCACTCAATTCCCTGAAGACAAATTATGTATGTAAAACTATCCATGTTGTTGTGATTCCCTGCACCTTAAGTTTCCTCTGTTCCTTTCACAGTTTTGATCTGTATTTAAAATTTTACAATTGCGGAAGCCTGCAGCTCCACTTAGCCTCAAACTCTGGAGTCTTCACAGCAAAGAAATACCTATTCAACAGGTAATTCCAATATTGTCTGGTGAACAGTTCTTAAGCTATCAGTTCAAGATTAGCTTCTTAAACCCTTAGATTGCACTGAGAAGACTATCATCTAGTTCACTTATGCCTAAAGTAAACAACTTCTTAGGCAGATAAAGAACTAAATCCCAAACCTGTTTGGTTAACATACCTCTTTACAACTGTTTATAATAAACAGTTGTAAAGAGGTATGTGTGTGTGTATATATACATATATAAACAGTTGTAAAGAGGTACGTTAACCAAATAGGTTTGGGATTTAGTTTATATATAAAATCATGGGAAGCAAATATGGTTTCCAAAATTAAACAAAATCTGTTTAGCTTTTCTTCCTGCGCAAAACCATTGGCTAAGCAGGGCTAGTGAGACATGGGAAAAGTAGTACGAAGGAAAGGTGGTAGATAAGGAGAATTCCTAAGGCCCATGCCTAGATAGTTAGGGCCATATTTCTATAGGTATTTAGGCATAGGATTTTTTTTAATGCTTAGGTTCCTAAATCTCCCATTGATTTCAAAGGAAGTTAGGTGCCTAGTGTCTTTTGAAAATCTCACTAGGTGCCTATCTGCATCTTTAGTCACTTAATTATCATAGAAAATCTGGCTGATAGATGTATCAGCATTGGTACTTCAAGCCCTCCTTATCTTGCAGATAACCCTATGTGTAAGCTACTGTGCTTGACTACACCTTTCCTTTATAGTCATTTAATTATTTATTAGAGAGATCAATTTAATCCTAAGGGGAGTACAGGATCTGGTCCAGGAGATGAATATAGCTGAATCACTTGGTAACAGTGATTATAATATAATAAAATTTAACATCTTTGTAGAGGGAAAATACTGTAGTATTTAACTTCAAAAAGGGGAACTACACAAAAATAAGGAAGCTAGTTAATAGACATTAAAAGGAACGGTTACGGGGTGAAATGCCTGCAAACTGCATGGACAGTATTTAAAAGCAACATTATAGAGAATCAAACTAAAAAAAACACACACACACTCACAAAAAGCAGTAAGAGGTTAAAAAAAAGAGGCCACCATAGCTAAACAGCAGAGACAGAGTCAGTTAGAGACAAAAAGGAATCCTTTAAAAAATGGAAGTCAAATTCTGGAGAAAATAGAAAGGAGCATAAACCCTGGGAAGTCAAGTGTAAAAAGCAGAATAAGGCAGGCTATGACAGAATTTGAAGAACTACTAGCTAAGGAACCCCACCACCCCCCAGCATTTCATTTTAAGTATATCAGAAGCAAGAAGACTGCCAAGCAGTTAAAGGGGCCAGTGGACAATTGAGGTGCTAAAGGAGCACTCAAAGAAGAAAAGGATGTTGCAGAGAACTAAACGAATTATCTATATCAATCTTCACTGCAGAGGATGCAGGTTAGATCCCCATTCACAAGCCATTCTTTTCAGGTGACAAATCTGAAACTATCCCAGATAGAGGTGCCAATAGATGAAGTTTTGGAACATATTGATAAATTAAAGAGTAATAAGTCACTAGGACCAGATAGTATTCACCCAAAAGTTTTGAAGGAACTCAAATATGAAGTTGTAGAACTATGAAAGGTGGCATAAAATCTATTGCTTAAATCAGCCTATGTACCAGATGACTGGAGAGTAGGTAAAGTACCGTCTATTTTTAGAAAAGGGTCCAGATTTAATCCTGACAATTACAGGCTGTTATCCCTCTAGAAAGAGATCTTGGAGTGGTACATAGTTTTAAAAAAAAGGGGGGGTGGAAAGCTAATTGAATATTAGGAACCACTAGGAAAGGGATAAAAAAAATAAAGAAGAAAATATGATAATGATGCTATATAAATCCTTAGTATGCCCACACTTCAAATACTGTGTGCAGTTCTGGTCCCTCCATCTCAAAAAAGATATATTAGAATTGGAAAATGTGCACAGAAGGGCAATGAAAATGATAGAAGGATGTAACAGCTTTTGTGCAAAGACAGATTAAAAAAGACTGGGACCATTCAGTTCAGAAAAGAGATGACTACGAGTGATATATGGTAGAGGTCTATAAAATCATGAATGGTATGGAGAAAGTGAATAGGGAAGTATTATTTACCTCATCACATAATGCTTGGATTAATTTCACCTGATGAAATTAATAAGCAGCAGATTGAAAACAAACAGAAGGAAATACTTCTTCACATAGTGCACAGTCAACCTGTGGAACTTGTTGCTAGGGGATGTTGTGAAAGCAAAAAGTATAAATGGGGTAAAAAAGAATTAGATATGTTTGTGGAAGATAAGCCGTTCAATGGCTATTGGCCAAGATTGTCAGGGACACAACCACTTGCTCCAGGTGTCCCTAAACCTCCAGCTGCCAGAAGCATGTGGCACTGGCCACTGTCAGAGATAGAATACTGGGCTAGATGGACCATTGGTCTGATCCAGAATGGTCATTCTTGTGTTCTTATAAAAGCACAGTTTACCAGCTCTGTCCTTGTTACTCTGCAATGCAAATTAAAACATGTTGTTTTACTTGATTAAACATAAACCCTATGTTGTAATTAAAATCACATTTAAAAATAATAAAAGTCACCATTTCAAATCCATCTTAGTTCAGCAGCTGCCAAAAGTTATTGTTGTCTGACAGGTCTTTGATGATGTATGTGAAATTGATCGCATGGGAGGGAGGTGTCTCAATCCACTATCTAGTGGTCAATGGACCACATCACAAAATTCACCATTCCAGTTAGTATTTATTGGCAGTCTCAACAAAAACCTCATCAGAGAGACTGAAGACAGAGAGCCACATCCAAAGCTTATTGAAGTCAATGGAAAGACTCCCATTGATTTCAAAGGGCTTTGGATGAGGCCCTGGATTGAGCATGGACAATGAACTGCCTTTTAATTTCCTAGAAGAGATTCAATCTGTGTAGGAATTGAGACACACCGATGAGGCACTGTGGTCATGTGGGAAACTTGTACTTCGGCTGTGCTCATTCAATGGATGAACTGTGCAGACAATCTGCCATTATTTGTCATCATCAGAACCACTTTTTTGTATTAATATTGACATTTAAAACATAGGTAATCAATAAAAATGAACATTTTCCACAGCACAGAAAGAAAGCTAAAGGAATGGAATACTTTTGAGAATGAGAAAATGCTACTTGACCTTTAATAGGCTATTTCCTCCTCTTTTTGTCTGATGCCATTTCATTTACTCCTTTACCTCTCATTGCTTTCCCCTTCTACTCCTTCTTTCCCCCCCTATTGATTCTCTCTTTAGTCTAGTGACTTCATTCTGGAGCTGATTCTGGCAGAAAGTGAGAGCGGTGTGTTAAAAAAATAGTGTGTTTTCCTTTCTATCTCTGTTATGTTACGCCATGTCATGCCACAAAAGAATGAAACCAAAATAACAGACAAGAAAATGACAATACAGCTGGCAGAATTATTTTTATCCTTAACTTCTGGGAGGAAAATATAGCAGAAAATCTTATTATTATAGGAAGGATGAGTGATTTATTAAAAAGGCTTGTTATCAACACAAGACAGCTTGTTACCGATATGCTACATATTCTGCACAGTTGAAGTGTGAAGAAAATTGGTAGGGCCAATTATAGCAAAAGTCTGATACATACAGGCAGAAGAAACATCTCTTGATCAAAGTGGAGTTGGTGCAAAGTTTTAGTGCCTTAGACCTTCACGCATCAGAACTGGCACCAGCTAACAAGTCAAGTTACAATATGGAGCACAAGTGAAAGGTTGTAACATTTTATTAATATTTTTCATGTTCCTAGTGTAACATGTTGGGTAGTGTCCCATCCTTTCATCTAGCTAGGCAATTACCTTGGCTTCAGTATAAGTAAACATCCTTCATAACTTTATTAGCATGATAACAAATCTCAGCTCCTCTGGGCTAGTGCTTGCATTGTTTCCTCCTGACTTTGAGGTGTGCAATAACAGTCAAGATGCTTTTTGCTATGACAAGGCCAAATCTTGCTCATCTTGCCACTGGATGAGTAAAGTGATGTGGCTTTGGCCCTCAGATGAATACATGTTGAAACAGTGGGTAGATCTTAAATGCAACATCATTCAATGAAACCTACTCATAAGATTCTGACATAGGGCTCTCTCTGCATTCCCTGTTCGGTTACCTCAATGTCCATTTCCTTCTTAAGGAGCAAAAGCAAGTTCTGTGGGGCATTCCTTCCCCTGCACAGGCAAATGGGAAGCTGGGAGAAGTGGGCAGCGAATGGGTGGAGCCTTGGTTTTGCCTCACCAATGTGTCTGCCAGCAGAGCTGAGCTGCCATGAGAGGGAAAGTAATCTGCTTCTGGTAATCACCTATACCTTCTGGAGTCCCTTCCTGGAGCACTCTTGGTCCAATGTACATTTTACTCTTCCCTCTCAGTGGGTCATGGGGTCTCTGTGTACTCTCTCACTTTCCCTTTAAGAGCAATAGAGGGTCTGCATCTCCCGCTCTTGGCATCTCCCTCCCTCCAGCCGCCCTGAACATTGTGTTTTCCCTATGCTCAGTAGACAAGCCTGAGCAGTCCCAACCACATGCAGAATACCCAGGACCAGCAACTGGATGTCCTGGCATGTCAATTAGGTTCATTGTCTGGCACCTACAGGCTGTTCTCATCTCATGCATCTGAATGAGCAGATATTTGGGGTTTTAGGGGTCATTCTCCTCTCTGAAGTCTCCAAAGTAGCAGAAGGCAACACTTTCATGGGTTGTGACAAGCTACACATCTCCCCTTAATATGAGCTAGGAAGGAAGTGACAATCTATTTCTTATAAAACAATACTGAGGTGCTATAGTGACCAGGACCTTACATACCTGAGATTTGTTTTAGTCTGGAGATGCGTTAGCTTCATAAAGGCTGCTTGATTAAAAAGGACCTTTGTTACTACTGTGAAACAGGTGACCTTGCCATGGTATTTAAAAAGACAAGGAAGCAAAATGTTAAAACAAAATGAAAACTGGGAAGGTCTCTTGCTGCACCAGTTCAAAGCCACAGCTCTATACTAGGAGTAAGTCATTGTCACAGCCTTTGAATCTTTTAAAGCTTTATTACTCACTCAATGACCTTTTCAAACCAGACTTTTTGAAAGGAAAACAAAAGTTTAAAGTCTTCCCAATCAGCTGCAGGGACTCACTATTAAAGTCCAGCAGATCCAATATGGTGGCTGGCTAGTTCTTAATTGTAAAGTCTTCTAGAGTTATCTAGGAGAAGTTGGAAGGGACTGATGAACACACTGTGAAGCTGGAATTTGGGATAGTTCATTAAGTGTCAAGAGTAAAGAATGGATCACAAGGCAAATTCAGTGTTGAACATGCTTGCACTGGGTCACTTTGGAGGAAAGGATCCTGCTTCTTTTTCCACAGGTTTGGATATCCTCCAATGCAGCTCTGCTGATAGAGGTTTGAGGGTGCCACTAGCGACTGAGGAGGAAGCATATTGTTGTCACTGGTGTCCCCATGGTATTGGAGCTGGACGGGAGTATTTGAGCTTTGGTGATTTAAACATCAGCCCCAATAATAGTTTCCCCATGCTCCTACCCTCCATGGTCAAAATTATGAACTTGTAGGGTAAAAACTGTTATTATACATCTTTTCTTAGTTAATCTACTCAACTTTACTTATCCCTGACCTATACTACGAGTTTAGGTCAAATTTAGCAGTGTTAGATCAATTTAACCCTGCACCCATCCACACGACAAAGCCATTTTTGTCGACTTAAAGGGCTCTTTAATTCGATTTCTGTACTCTTCCCTGACAAGGGGACTAATGCTGAAATCGACATTGCTGGGATGAATTTGAGGTAGAGTGGACGCAATTCACCTCCAGGAGCTATCCCAGAGTGCTCCATTGTGACCACTCTGGACAGCACTTTCAACTCAGATGCACTAGCTAGGTACACAGCAAAAGCCCCGGGAACTTTTGAATTTCATTTCCTGTTTGGCCAGCGTGGCGAGCTCATCAGCACAGGTGATCATGCAGTCCCAGAATTGCAAAAGAGCTCCAGCATGAGCCAAACAGGAGGTACTGGATCTGATCGCTATTTGGGGAGACAAATCCATGCTATCAGAACTCCGTTCCAAAAGTCGAAATACCAAAATATTTGAAAAAATCTCCAAGGGCATGATGGACAGAGGCTACAACAAGGACCTACAGCAATGCTACGTGAAAATTAAGGAGCCTACCAAAAAACCAAAGAGGCAAACGGCCGCTCCAGGTCACAGCCCCAGACATGCTGCTTCTTTGATGAGCTGCATGCAATTCTAGGATGGGCTCCTACCACTACCCCACCCCTGTCTGTGGACACCTGCAAGGGGGGAGTCTCATGCAACAGGGATGAGGATTTTGGGGATGAGGAAGATGAGAAGGTGGAGGAGGATGAGGATAGCGAACAGCATGCAAGTGGAGAAACCATTCTCCCTGATAGCTAGGAACTGTTTATCATCCTAGAGCCAATACCCTTCCAGTCCTCCCAAAGTGGGCTCACAGACCTTGAAGCCAGAGAAGGCACCTCTGGTGAGTGTACCTTTGTAAATATAATGCATGGTTTACAAGCAAGCGTGTTTAATGATTAATTTGCCCTGAAGACTTGGGATGCATTTGTAGCCAGTACAGCTTCTCCTTTTAAATGGCCAACCCAATGGGTGCTTGGTATAGGAAAGGAGGGCACTGCTGTTTGAAGCCATTCCCACATGTTATGAAGGTTGAAGAAGCCAAAAGACTGTGGCTGCCTGCAAGCCAAATTCTGTTGCCTGGCCCTGCGTGTGTAATCTTTCACACCAAACCGGCAGGCCCTCAATATAAGAGGCAAAATGTGACCTTGTACCCAAAACACATGTGCTATGTAATGTTAACAGCTTGGTTCACAGTGAAAGAGTCTACCCATTTTCTCTAAAATGTGTCTTTTTAAATACTACTCTCCCTTTTTTTCCTCCCACAGCTGCAAATGTTTCAGTGCTCCCCCTATCATCTCTGTCCCAGAGGCTAGCACAGATAAGAAGGCGAAAAAAACTCACTCACGATGAAATGTTCTTTGAGCTCATGCAGTCCTCCCGTACTGAAACAGCTCAGCAGAATGTGTGGAGGCAAACAATGTCAGAGTTCAGGAAAGCAGAAAATGAACGCAAGCACAGGAGGGATGAGCGAGGTGAGAGGTGGTGGGATCAAGATAAGAGGTGGTGGCAGCGCGATGAGAGGAGGCAGAATGCAATGCCGAGGCTACTGGGGGATCAAACTGATATGCTCCGGCATCTGATGGAGCTGCAGGAAATACAGCAGGAGCACAGACCGCTGCTGCTGCCCCTGTGTAACTGCCCGCCCTCCTCCCCAAGTTCCATAGCCTTGTCACTCAGATGCCCAAGAACGCGGAGGGGGGGAAGCTCCAGACACCCAACCACTCCACCCCAGAGGACTGCCCAAGCAACAGAAGGCTGGCATTCAATAAGTTTTTGAAGGGCAGTGTGGTGTTGTCCTTCCCTCCTCCCCTCCTTTCTTCCCCACCCCTCCTGGGCTACCTTGGCAGTTATCCCTCTATTTGTGTGATGAATTAATAAAGAATACACGATTTTGAAACAATTATGACTTTATTGCCTCTGCAAGCGGTGATCAAAGGGGGGAAGGCAGTTGGCTTACAAGGAAGTTGAGTGAACTAAGGGGCCGGGTTTTCATAAAGGAGAAACAAACATAACTGTCACACCGTAGCCTGGCCAGTCATGAAACTGGTTTTCAAAACTTCTCTGATGCGCAGAACACCCTGCTGTGCTCTTCTAATTGCCCTGGTGTCTGGCTGCACATAATCAGCGGCCAGGCGATTTGCCTCAACCTCCCACCCTGTCTCACCCTTACTCTCACAGATATTGTGGAGCACACAACAAGAGGCAATAACAATTGGAATGTTGGTTTTGCTGAGGTCTAACCAAATCAGTAAACTGCGCCAGTGTGCTTTTAAATGTCCAAATGCACATCTATCACCATTCTGCACTTGTTCAACCTATAGTTTAACTGCTCCTTACTACTGTCCAGGGTGCCTGTGTATGGCTTCATGAGCCATGGCATTAAGGGGTAGGCTGGGTCACCAAGGATAACTATAGGCATTTCAAAGTTCCCAACAGTTATTTTCTGGTCTGGGAAGTAAGACCCTTCCTGCAGCTGTTCAAACAGACCAGAGTTCCTGAAGATGCGAGTGTCATGTACCTTTCCCAGCCATCCCACTTTGATGTCAGTGAAACATCCCTTCTGATCCACCTGTCCTTGCAGCACCATTGAAAAGTACCCCTTGCAGATTACGTACTTGCTGCTAAGGTGGTCCAGTCCCAAGATAGGTATATGCATTCTGTCTATCGCCCCACCACAGTTAGGGAATCCCATTTCAGCAAAGCCATTCACTATGACCTTCACATTTCCCAGAGTCACTACCCTTGATAACAGCACCTCAGTGATTGCATTGGCTACTTGGATCACAGCAGCCCCCACAGTAGATTTACCCACTCCAAATTGATTCCCAACTGACTGGTAGTTTCTGGCATTGCAAGCTTCCAGAGGGCTATCACCACTCGCTTCTGAACTGTGAGGGCTTCTCTCATCTTGGTATTCTTGCGCTTCAGGGCAGGGGAAAGCTAGTCACAAAGTTCCCTGAAAGTGTCCTTACACATGCGAAAGTTTGACAGCCACTGGGAATCATCCCAGACCTGCAACACTATGCAGTCCCACCAGCCTATGCTTGTTTCCCAGGCCCAGAATCGGTGTTCCACGGCATGAACCTGCTCCATTACCACCATGATGTCCAAATTGCCAGGGCCCATGCTTTGAGAGAAGTCTGTGTCCATATCCTCATCATTATCGTAATAGCACTGTTGTCGCCTCCTCGCCTGCTTTTGCAGGTTCTGGTTCTGCACATACTGCAGGATAATGCACGAAGTGTTTACAATGCTCACAACAGCAGCAGTGAGCTGAGTGGGCTCCATGCTTGCTGTGGTGTGACATCTGCAGGAGAGCAGGAGAGCAGAATTGCAGTGGAAGCGGTGCATGATGACAGATGCCTCGAGAATAGATATTTATACGGAACAATAAGAGGACCTGCAAGGTGGATTCATGGCACCAGGAGAGCAGGCGAACAGAGTTGCAGTGGAAGTGATGGTTGGATGATGACGGTTAGCAGCCCTACTGCACCATCTGCTGAAAGCAGTATAGCGTCTGGCACGGAAAAAAGGCACGAAACGATTGTCTGCCATTGCTTTCACAGAGGGAGGAACGACCGACGACATTTATCCAAAACCATCTGTCTCAATGTTTTTGCCCCATCAGGCATTGGGAGCTCAACCCGGAATTCCAATGGGCAGCGGAGACTGTGGGAACTGTGGGATAGCTACCCACCGTGTAACACTCCAAAAGTTGATGCTAGCCAGGGTACTGTGGATGCACCCCACTGACTTAATGTGCTTAGTGGGGACACACACAGTCGACTGTATAAAATCACTTCGTAAAAATCGACTTCTATAAATTTGACCTAATTTTGCAATGTAGACATACCCTTAGTTACTCTACATTCCTTAGTTACTCTACTCTACTTAGTTACTCCATCCACACAGACAGCCCTGTAGACTAGCACTGTAATGGAGTGAGAATTTCAGACTGTTCAGCACAGTTTCTCTCTGCCTTGAAGACCCTTGTTTAAAACAAAGACCAAAAACAATAACAACAAAAGCAAGCGATCTTAGCTGCTACTCCACTGCTTCTCTAAAGTGCTGCCTTTAGTAAGCATGCAGACAGGCTGGTTGGGTACAAACCGTGATGATACTATAAACTGTGTAATAGCTCCAGCTATATGACCTAACTACAATCCAGCAGTTGGAAATGACCACTGGGACTGAAAATAATCTTGCCGATAACTACATACAATTAAAAAAACATGCTATTAGGCACTCTCAGGAAGAAAAGTAAGATACATTTGGAAAACAGGAATGTTTTACCTTTAGGGAAAATATTGGGGAATATGGATTTATGAAAGGGAAATTAAGTCAAGGAAACTTGATTAGTCTTTAAAATAACATAACTATTATTTGACACAAAATAAATTAAATACCTCTGGGTTTCCTTTGACAAGAGCTGGGTGAATTATTCAAATAAATGATTGGATTTGACTTTAAAAATGACTTACATAAAAACAAAATAATGGTTCTGTTTTTCTTTGTTTTCTGCCATGGTGACTGTGAAAGATTCTGATTTCTCACAAGTATCCATTTTATTTTTTTAGAATTTTGGAAATGGGTTGGTTGGCTGTGGTTGGTCCTATAAGATACATGATATTGGTTCTGGTGCTGACTGACTGCGCATACTCAGTATGGTAATGAAATAAGCCAATAAAAAATTATCTCTCTGACAGAATGGGTACATTTTGTGGAAGGAATAGGAAAACGAGCCCATCTGTCCCTTGACAGATTCAATGCCCCGATGATTTCTTCAGGCACTGCACCTCTTTATAAGGCTTTCCAATCAGGGAGAAAAACCTATGGGACTTAGGCAACCAAACCCACACACTGAGTACTGAACTCCAAACAGTGAATTCTCAGAGGGACACTAGCTGAGGACAGCCTGTGAAAATCAGCAGTCTGAAATACATTTCTAAAAGTTACTTATCTAACAATTACAAACCATGGACTGAGCCATGGAAACAATTTGTGGACTCCACAAACCAAATAAACTGTTAGCAACAAACAGTTTGACCAACTCTAGAACCTAGCATCAAAAATCACCAACACTTCTAGACGTATACAAGTTGTAACATCTTTTTAAAAACACTTTGCTTATTCAGGATCAGCTAAAGAGTGAAGGGAAGGGAGTTTGTGTGGTTTTGTTCAGCCCCTGCCTGAGCATTATGCCACTGATTTCCTCACAACATCCACACAACACTGTGCTTCAATTACCTGGCTGGGTACTACACCTTATCTCATCTGCTTCACACCAGCGGTAAAGCCACAAGCTTTACTAAATGAAATGAAAACAATGAGCAGCAATGGCAGAGGCCCATTGGGACCAAAAACAATCCATTCTTGAGGAAAGAAAAACACATTTCCAAAGAGCTTGTAGCTAGAATAAGGGCAGGGAGACAAGGCCATAGTGTCATCCTAATCCATCTCCTAATCGATACTTCAAGCAGCATGCCACAAATGAACTGCAAGTTACAACATAGTCTCTTGCAACCCATGAGCCTTCCGATTTGTGTGATGTCACAGAATGATACATACTGGTGGTTCTTTGGCACACCTAGAGTTAGCAGTAGGAAAGGAAAGAGAATTATTTGTAATGATGGGCTAGTTAAAATTTTATTTATGTACTGAATATTCTCAACAGCCTGGTCACTGGGGGACAGTCAGCCAATAAATCTGGGTCCAAATCCATTCTAATTTTAGCTTTTGCAGGTCACCTTCAAGTGGTGCCTAAAGTGGACAGAACTGTGAAGCGCGGAGCCAGCAGAGCAGATCAAGAAAAGCAGAATGTCAGCTGGACCTGCCACTCTAAAATATTCCTCTCTCCTTCTCAGATGCACTTCAGAGAAACAGCCATCGAAATGAGAGTGGACATAATTTAAAGCAAGAACAAGTATCCTTAATTAAGCTCTCTTTAGGATTGTAAGCTTAAAGGGCTTAATTCTTTATTGAAAAACAATAAGACAGCGCTTACTTACGAAGCAGGATTTTTTTCAAGTTCTCACAGCTCTAAAAGAAATCTATTACAGATAAAACGAAGCTTAAACAGCATATATTATGTCTTGCTTTTGTTTATACATGGTGAAGAGTATTCAGAGTGGACCACATCTTAGACTTGCACTAATCCTTAAATAATTACTATGCATATACTCAACGCTGGAAAAATCTCATGGAATGTGACTTTGTTCTGCTGGCTTGTCTAATCCAATTCAATTACTTCAGTTGCCTCTCCCAGAGGTCTCACACTCAGAAACTGAACTCTGTGTGTGTGTGTGCACACACACACAAGAAAGAAAGAAAGAAAGAAATGGTTCCAATGGAAATGAACTCTACTCCCTTTTTTTTCTCAGTCCTTTCCCAATATAAGTCCATCAGGAAACAAGAGAAACAGCTTGTAATTCACAAAGTCTTTGGAAACTCTGTTGTGATAAGGACAAATTGGTCTGGCTCTAGAAATGCTGGAGATGGGAATAGTTCAGTGGCTTGGATGAATTTGAATTGATGGAAATCACTACAGACCCCACAGCTGCAGAAAATGATGCTGTACAGCTGGCAGCAGCTTGTCATCTGCATGCAGAAAGTGACAGGAATATTACAAATTTCTTCACAAAGTGAACTATTTCAATCACCTGTAAAGAGTTCCCTTGTCAAACGGAACAGTGGCAGAAATCTCTAACAACTGAAGACTTTTCTGTCTCTTCCCCCTTTACTCTCAGATAACAGCCACCTGCCCAGAATTAAACTTTGATTTCAAAAGAGAATAAAATATCATAGTGAAGTGATTGTCGAACAGAAATTTCATAAAAGGAATGGTAATGCAATGAGGCAGTAAGAGGTATGCCATGTACGATCTAACATGTAGCAGTGTGTTTGAGGCTGTGAGATCTTCTTGAGATGAAAAAGAGCACAGCCTTAATTAAGGACCCAGATTTTCCCTGGAACTAAATGGTATTCAAAAACAATGTATTTTGTCATCTGCACTTATCCCTATTCCTGACCTTGTGTTATATACTTTGCACTAATTAGAATTTTTATCATCAAACAGTCTTGATCATTCCTATAAGCTGCATGCAATTTTGCTGCTGAAGAGAGAATGAAGGAGGCAAATGCAGTTGTGGCCGGACAGACTGAGAGAGCATAATTATCAAATACCAGGAAAGCAGTTTCCTCTCAATTTGGCATCTGCCTTATCTGTTCTCAGTCTACTAACTGATTTTTTTTAATTACAAAAAGGGGAGGAGGAAGAAGTAGCAGTAGTAGAAGAAAAGCAATTAGTCATCAACATTTCCAATAAAAGGAGAGGTTTGTGTGTGTGTGCGTGTGTGTTTCTTGTGGGAAAATTAAAACACCTACCATGGCTAGTTTTATGAGAATTAAAATTTCTTCTGAGTACTGTAAAATTTAGCATTCTCCTACAGTCACAAACTCACCTGTTTTTAACTTCACATAGCAAATCAGGTACAGGCTAAAAAGCATTTATCATATCTAGACTCTACCTTATAGTGCAGTGGTCCCAACCTTTTTGTCTGGCGGGCACCAGATGAAGGACCGTGGCAGTGGTGGAGCATCCGCCGAAATGCCGCCGAATTTCTGCGGCAACACCTCTTGATGACGCCACTTGTCAGTGGCAAGCAGCGTCGTCGAGAGGCGTTGCCGCCGAAATGCTGCAGAAATTCAGCTGCATTTTGGCGGATGCTCTACCACCAGCCAGGATACAGGCGCATTTAGATGCCCCCACGGGCACTATGGCACCCGTGGGCACTGTATTGGGGACCACTGTTATAGTGTAACACAAGGCCAAAAAGAATGTTTTGAGATGTGTTTTCTCTCCTTTTTCCTTCCAAAATATGAATTATTTCTTTACTGCTAGAATTGCTCTTATGCAAAGGCTTATCAGCTCCCTAATTAACTCTATGAGAGAAATTTAAATTGCTTGGGCTAGTCCTCCAGCAGCCTACCACTGGTCTTAATCTTCAAAGAAATCAAAGGACTGGGCCATAGTCATCTCAAGGTCTTCCTCTCCCTGTCTTTTAACACTTCAACAGAGCCTATAGAACTAACAGTTCCCAGCGTAAAGCTTGCAGGGCCAACTGGAGATGTAGAAATCAAGTTGACATTGGATTTGACTGCCTTCAGAGCAAAATGTAAGATACTGTTACAGCAACCCTGGAAAACAGTCTGGTAACATTTTCTTTAAGGTAATCTTCAGAAATAAGCTAAAGCTTATAAAATGAGAAGTAATCTCACATGTACATATGTCACAATATATGAGAGAGAGACAGAGTACAGTTCTTTGGACAAAATACTTCTGTAAAGTGTGTTGGTACCAAAATACCTGAGGGACAGGTCCCTTAGAGATTAGAACTGGTCAAAAAAATTGTCAAATCTTTTTTGTTTGTTTGTTGTAGCAGAAAATTGGCTTTTCTAGACAAGGAAATTTTTTCATGGAAAGTGTCTGAGCACCTCAAACTATTTGTTGGAAACTGAAAAATTATCTGTTTCTGGCAGTTTGTGGCCAAAAATTTGTTGTTTGTTTTTTCAACAAAAAGCCAACATTTTCTATGTGAAAAAAGAAAAAAAAAACAACATTTTCCAGTGAGCCTGATTAGAGATAGTTAGAAACAACACAATGTGTTTCCACAGAGAGAAATGTGTGAATCTCTAGCTTGGTCTCCTACAGGTTGTGGGAACATGTGTTTCATGTCTCTCAATGATTTTCTATGGATAGTGCACAGAGCTGCTCTGACATACTCTGGAGAGAACCACAAATAGACCTTTACTGGAAGGAGAATACTTGAGTTGTTATAGCAGCAAAGAATCCTGTGGCACCTTATAGACTAACAGATGTTTTGGAGCATGAGCTTTCGTGGGTGAATACCCACTTCGTCAGATGCATGTAGTGGAAATTTCCAGGGGCAGCTATATATATGTGCAAGCAAGCTAGAGATAACAAGGTTAGTTCAATCAGGGAGGATGAGGCCCTGTTCTAGCAGTTGAGGTGTGAAAACCAAGGGAGGAGAAACTGGTTTTGTAGTTGGCAAGCCATTCACAGTCTTTGTTTAATCCTGAGCTGATGGTGTTAAATTTGCAGATGCACTGAAGCTCAGCAGTTTCTCTTTGGAGTCTGGTCCTGAAGTTTTTTTGCTGCAGGATGGCCACCTTAAGGTCTGCTATAGTATGGCCGGGGAGGTTGCAGTGTTCTCCTACAGGTTTTTGTATATTGCCATTCCTAATATCTGATTTGTGTCCATTTATCCTTTTCCGTAGAGACTGTCCAGTTTGGCTGATGTACATAGCAGAGGGGCATTGCTGGCATATGATAGCATATATTGCATTGGTGGACATGCAGGTGAATGAACCAGTGATGGTGTGGCTGATCTGGTTAGGTTCTGTGATGGTGTTGCTGGTGTAGATATGTGGGCAGAGTTGGCATCGAGGTTTGTTGCATGGATTGGTTCCTGAGCTAGAGTTACTGTGGTGCGGTGTGCAATTACTGGTGAGAATATGTTTCAGGTTGGCAGGTTGTCTGTGGGCAAGGAGTGGCCTGCCACCCAAGGCCTATGAAAGTGTGGGATCATTGTCCAGGATGGGTTGTAGAGACCTGATGATGCGTTGGAGGGGTTTTAGCTGGGGACTGTATGTGATGGCCAGTGGAGTCCTGTTGGTTTCTTTCTTGGGTTTGTCTTGCAGTAGGAGGCTTCTGGGTACACATCTGGCTCTGTTGATCTGTTTCCTTATTTCCTCGTGCGGGTATTGTAGTTTTGAGAATGCTTGGTGGAGATTTTGTAGGTGTTGGTCTCTGTCTGAGGGATTAGAGCAGATGCAGTTGTACCTCAGTTCTTGGCTGTAGACAATGGATTGTGTGATGTGCCCGGGATGGAAGCTGGAGGCATGAAGGTAGGCATAGCAGTCGGTAGGTTTTCGGTATAGGGTGGTGTTAATGTGACCATCACTTATTTGCACAGTGGTGTCTAGGAAGTGGATCTCCCGTGTAGTGGTCCAGGCTGAGGTTGATGGTGAGGTGGAAGCTGTTGAAATTGTGGTGGAATTCTTCTAGAGTCTCCTTCCCATGGGTCCAGATGATGAAGATGTCATCAACGTAGCGTAGGTAGAGAAGGGGCGTGAGTGGACGAGAGCTGAGGAAGCGTTGTTCCAGGTTGGCCATAAAAATATTCGCATATTGTGGGGCCATGCGGGTGCCCATAGTGGTGCCACTGATCTGGAGATATATATTGTCATCAAATTTTAAATAGTTGTGTGTGAGGATAAAGGCACAGAACTCAGCAGCCGGTTGTGCTGTGGCATCATCAGGGATACGATTCCTGACAGCTTGTATTCCATCTGTGTGTGGGATGTTTGTGTAGAAAGCTTCTACATCCATGGTGGCTAGAATGGTGTTTTCTGGAAGGTCACCAATGCATTGTAGTTTCCTCAGGAAATCAGTGGTGTCACAGAGATAGCTGGGAGTGCTGGTGGCATAGGGTCTGAGTAGAGAGTCCACATATCCAGACAGTCCTTCAGTGAGAGTGCCAATGCCCGAGATGATGGGGCGTCCAGGATTTCCGGATTTGTGGATCTTAGGTAGTAGATAGAATAACCCTGGTCGGGGCTCTAAGGGTATGTTGATTTGTTCCAGTGTTAGTGTAGGGAGTGTCCTGAGTAGATGGTGCAGTTTCTTAGTGTATTCCTCAGTTGGATCTGAGGGAAGTGGCCTGTAGAATTTGGTATTGGAGGGTTGTCTGGCGGCCTCCTTTTGGTAGTCAGACCTATTCATGATGACAACAGCACCTCCTTTATCAGCCTCTTTGATGATAATGTCAGGGTGGTTTCTGAGGCTGTGGATGACATTGCGTTCTGCACGACTTAGGTTATGAGGCAAGCGATGATGTTTTTCCACAATTTCTGCCTGTGCACGTTGGCGGAAGCATTCAATGTATAGGTCCAGACTGACATTTCGACCCTCAGGAGGAGTCCATGTGGAGTTCTTCTTCTTGTGCTGTTGGTGGGAGGGTACCTGTGTATCAGTGCGCTGTTCAGTGTTGTCCTGAAAGTATTCTTTAAGTCAAAGACGGCGAAAGTAGGCTTCCAGATTGCCGCAGAACTGTATCATACTGGTGGGGGTGGTAGGGCAGAAAGAGAGTCCCCAAGATAGGATAGAATTTTCTTCTGGGCTGAGTGCGTAGTTGGATAGACTGACGATATTGCTGGTTGGGTTAGAGGTACCACGGTTGTGGCCCCATGTGGCAGGTAGGAGTTTAGACAGCTTACAGTCCTTTTTCCTTTGTAGAGAGGTGAAGTGAGTAATGTAGATCTCCTGTCTTATTTTAGTGAAGTCCATTTGTATGGAAGTTTGGTTATTAATGAGAGTCTCCAGGATGGAGAGCTCTTTTTTGATGTTTTCCTGTTTGCTGTATAGGGTGTATAACTTTAGGACCAGACTTCGAAGAGAAACTGCTGAGCTTCAGTTCATCTGCAAATTTGGCACCATCAGCTCAGGATTAAACAAAGACTGTGAATGGCTTGCCAACTATAAAACCAGTTTCTCCTCACTTGGTTTTCACACCTCAACTGCTAGAACAGGGCCTCATCCTCCCTGATTGAACTAACCTCGTTATCTCTAGCTTGCTTGTATATATATAGCTGCCCCTGGAAATTTCTACTACATGCATCTGATGAAGTGGGTATTCACCCACGAAAGCTCATGCTCCAAAACGTCTGTTAGTCTATAAGGTGCCACAGGATTCTTTGCTGCTTTTACAGATCCAGACTAACACGGCTACCCCTCTGATACTTGAGTTGTTATGACAATGGAAAAAAATTAAACTGGACTGTATTTTCCATAATTCTTACAATTTTGCTTATATGGGAAAATATAAAATGGAGCCAGCAATATCTTTCATGTTTCAAGGCATAAAGTTTGGTCATAAGAGAAAGTAAGGAAAGAGATTTTCCCCATAAACAGTACTACAAATTAACTAGGTCCGTTGTGGAAGGTCTTCATTTTCTTCAGAGGCACCAAGTTTTGGCTACTGTCTATGGAAGGGTAAGGGGTTTCCAGGACACACACCACTGTAAAATCTGTCCAGTTCCACCATAGCCAAGGAGTCTATCATCATGGTATCCTAATGCTATCCCACAATTAAAGATTATGCCCTGAATGGGAACAGTCTCCCAGCCTCCCTTGCTCCTGGTGTGCATGTTTGGGTAAAAGGTACCTTTTTTGTTTTCTTTTGTCCTCCACCCCCACCCCTTGATTTTTTCCTAACTGCTTTCTGCTTCCTCTTCCTCAATCTCCCCAACAGTTGGTAAGATGGAAGAAGCCAGGAGTGAGGTAGACCTTATCAAAGCAGTGGTTCTTGCATTTAGAAACTGGTCACAGTCAAGCTCTTTACTGTTGGAGTTCTGCCACAAAATGCTCTGCCTTCTTACCAGAATCTGAATGCTGAGTAGGGGGAGTGATGCTGGGAAGAGCACTGCATATCCTATAATGGGATGCCATATACACTACAGTAACTGAAGTAATATTTGATTGTAACTGTTGCTTCCATAATTAATCTTCTTTCCTCTTATTTCTTCCTTACCTGCCCATGCACTCTTTGTTCTTTTTGTCTTTCTCTTAGTATCTTGTTTCCTCCTCTGTTTTCCCCTTTTCCTCTCTTTCTTTGTTCTCCTTCCCCTTACCTTGCATTCTCCTTATCGTCTTATTAAATGCTTTATAATGCTAGGATCAAAATATCTCATTTCCTTAGTGATAAGTCAGCACTTTCCATTCATTCCAGTGTTTTGTGTGCTGAGTTTAACACTAGGAAGTGTGAAGATTTTAGTCAAGTTCCAATTTGGTATTTTGAGGTAGGGAAGTCTAGCACTGGCATTAGTGGGCATTCAAAGACTGTGCAGCACTATGGTTTCCTGTTACTGTTTTTTCCCTCTCTCCCTTTGATATCATTCTGTACATTTTTAAATGTGTTGTTTTTGGCAACTGAGGATTTTTATAAGATTTTGGGCACTTATTCTTTGTAACAAAGCATTTGTAAATCACAATGATGGATGAATGATAAAGAAAAGAAACCCAAAAAGCACTGACCATAACTCAGCCTGTGCTGAACATTTGTTTGAGGATACATTGCATCCAAATAACTGCTAAATAGATAATACTCATAGCATTGCACTTTTGGCTCAAGCAACGGAAAAGTTCTATTATTATTTGTGTCGTAGTGCATAGATACCAGCACTTCTGCTCAAGCAAATGGAAGTTCTGTTATTATCACAGTGCACAGTGTACAAGGGATAAAATTTTGCCATTTTTCTATTTTACTGACTTCTCTGTGAAAATTTCAATCTGTATGAAAATTCAGAAAAACTTGATCATCTTTGTAATATAATGCCACTGTTGAACTCCTCCAAATAAAGGCAATTTTCCTTAAAAATAAACGCTCAAACACACTATCATAACTATAAAGGGAAGGGTAACGGCCCTCCTGCATACAATACTATAAAATCCCTCCTAGCCAGAGACACCAAAATCCTTTTACCTGTAAAGTGTTAAGAAGCTAAGGTAACCTGGCTGACACCTGACCCAAAGGACGGAAGGGAAAAAGATACTTTCAAATCTTGGGGAAGAGGAAGGCTTCTGTTTCTGTGCTCTTTGTTTTGGGGGTTGTTTGCTCTTGGGACTAAGAGGGATCGAACATCAATCCACGCTCTCCAAATCTTTCTGAACAAGTCTCTCGTATTTCGTACTTGTATGTAACAGCCAGGCAAGGCGTGTTAGTTTCATTTTTGTTTTCTCAACTTGTAAATGTTCCTTTTGCTAGACGGTTTACCTATGTTTGCTGTAACTTTGAACCTAAGGCTAGAGGGGGTTCCTGTGGGCTCCTTGAATCTGATTACCCTGTAAAGTTATTTTCCATCCTGATTTTACAAAGATGATTTTTACCTTTTTCTTTAATTAAAATTCATCTTGTAAAAACTTGATTGATTTTTCATTGTTTTAAGATCCAAGGGCTTTGGATCTTTGTTCACCATGACTAATTGGTGAGGGTATGCTCTTAAGCCTACCCAGGAAAAGGGGTGTAAGGACTCGGGGTGGGGAGGGGAGAAATTAGTCTCAAATCTGCCCAGGAAAGTGGGGGTTAGAGACTTGGGAAATCTTTGGGGAAAGGCAAAGTTCCAAGTGGCTCTCCCCTAAGATTTGAAACACACTTGGTGGTGGCAGCGTACTGTTAACCTAAGCTGGTAAATAAGCTTAGGGGGCTTTCCTGCGGGCCCCACATCTGTAGCCTAGAGTTCAGAGTGGGGAAGGAACCTTCACATACCCACCCACCCACACACACACACACACACACAGAGAAAAATCTGAAGTTTTTACCCCCCAGACTATTGAGCAAATGCGGGAATATAAAGATGATTTAGGATGGAAATATCAGCTACTGGCTTGCCAGTCAGTGGTTTCATTTCCAGTACTGGCAAATCAGAGGAAGAAGGGGATACTCTGGAGTTTAAAGCAATAAGTGAAATAGAACAATAAAGATGGAGGTCATGGTTTGTATGTTCTGATGTTTTTGGAGTATCAGCTACTAAGAGCTCAGAAATGAAGTAGCTTTTTTGAACGAAGTTTATATCAACTTCATGGCAGAGATTCTGGAGCATCATTTAAGCAAGAGACCAGTTCAGAATATCTTTCACAGAACTCCACCCACGGGTCTCCAGAACAAGGATATCCATTTACCTCACTCAACCAATAAAGAAACCAATTCAATGGGAGCATTGCACCATAACAGCAAACAGTTACTGGCTGATTGCCAGTGAGCGTGAGGACCTGACACTGTTCCCTGGTAATTCTGATGAACAATCTTGAAGATATTAATGTACACCCTGAGTATGAAGAGAGATTGATATACATTCCAACATTGACCAAGAACATGAAATTGGACATCAATAGGAGCACTGAGTCTGGTGGAGTACTGCGACCAAATGTATTAGTAGATAATGGGAACACCTGTTTTTATGATGCGCAAGATGTTCTTTCAGTTAATGATTGAAACAAAAGACTACAGTAAAGTATTACATGTATCGTCTTTGACCATTATTTCCCTTCAGGACAATCACTAGCCCTACATAACAGAAGAAGGTTCACTTCAAAGTACATGAAGAAAGTGCTATTTTTTCCTCAGATTAATCCTTTCTGTAAAAGGAAAGGTTACCCGAGAGGTAATCATAACAAGGTATCAAGTATCAGAGAGGTAGCCGTGTTAGTCTGGATCTGTAAAAGCAGCAAAGAATTCTGTGGCATCTTATAGACTAACAGAAGTTTTGGAGCATGAGCTTTCGTGGGTGAATACCCACTTCGTCAAATGCATCTTGACGAAGTGGGTATTCACCCACGAAAGCTCATGCTCCAAAACGTCTGTTAGTCTATAAGGTGCCACAGGATTCTTTGCTGCTTTTACATAACAAGGTAGATTATCATAGTTACCAGTAAAAGATGTTTTCACAACCCATTACTGCCATTCATTCATTAATTTTCCACCAACATCTGCATTTTGCAGCACTTTCAGTGTGTGTGAGTTACATGTAAAGAAAATAGCTCTATGATCACTTGATTTGTTCAAAACACTAACTCCAAAACAGAATAGACTAAAGCAAAACTAGCCAGCTGATGTTTTTTGACCTGCTGTTTGATGCTTTCTGAAACAGAAATAGAACTGCATATCTAGCTTCAACTTCCAGCCACTGGATTATGTTATACCTTTCTCTGATAGATTGAAGAGCACATTATTAAGTATTTTTCCCCATGTAGATACTTGTAGACTGTAACCAAGTCACCCCTTAACTTTCTCTTTGTTAAACTAGATAAATCGAGCTTTTTAGGTCTATCACTATAAGGCATTTTTTTTATAATTCTTTAATCAGTCTTATGGCTTTTCTCTGACCCTCTCCAATTAATCCGCATTGTTCTTGAAGTGTGGGCATCAGAACAGGACATAGTATTACAGCAGCGGCCACACCAGTGCCAAATACAGAGGTAAAATAACCTCTCTACTCCTCCTAAGATTTCCCTGGTTATGCATCCAAGGATCACGCTAGCATTTTTGGCCACAGTGTCACACTGGGAGCTCACATTGACCTTATTATCCACCATAAACCCCAAATCTTTTTCAGAGTCACTGCAACAATTACATGTTGAGACTTTTCTGTTAGCCAATTTTTAATATATTTAATATTAGGAAAGGTAGAGTAAAGAATCTGTTTTGACTACTGTTTGATATCTGAAGACTGCTGTTGTTCACTAATCAGTCCCCAGACTCCTCTGCCTCCAGTGGAGTTGAGCTCTGTTAGTTTCATGGAAGAGGGGGTTCTATAAACTATATTATATTTTATGTCAAGCATTCACTAAAAATATCTACAAACCTAACAATGCCTTAGGAAGTTAATCACATGCCCAACTAAGTAGCATTTTGTTACGAATCTGTGTTTATTTCTGTACTCATTCTCCAAACTGGAATGAGACCTAGATTTGCTAGAAGCATAAAACACAGGACAGTCTAGTTCGTATAATAGAGGTAATTCATATGGAACTGTGAGCAAGATCCTCAACAGGTGTAAAGTACCATTACTAATGGAGCTATACTGATTTATTCCAGCTGAGGATCTGACCTTGTGACTGTGCAAAACTCGGTAAAACTCACAGGTTTAATCAGAAAACCAAAGTTTTCAATTAAACATAAGGCATGTTCAGAAGTACAGAGTAAGTGGGGACTATGAGGAACTTTCTGCTGTAATAATACAAGCATACATAATCTTTTGAAACAACTTTAAAGTGGATTTTGCCCAAGCTGCTGAAAAACTTTGATTCACACAATCTTTTAACAGATGAATTGTGCAAATGTTTTGTGACAAAAAGGCTCAAGAAACCCACTTTCAGAGCCCTTTGCTGCCCAACAGTGCATTTCTAATAATGATTAGTGTCAAATGGAAGGAAAAACAGGGTGGTGTTGCAGATGTGATGGCTCTGCTGATATCCAGCAAATAAGGGACTTGGGTTTGAGACTGTTGTTGCAGCAATGTTACTAATCTTACAGACAGCTAAAGACTTATTAGCAGCAAGGGCAGGAGGCATTGAAAGTTTAATTAGCTTTGAGAAGAAAGAATATTTGTTCCCCTTTTAAGCTTATCCTAAGAAAGAAGCAAAAAAAAAAAAAAAAGGTATGAGTTGATTTTTGCCACATAAACCATGGAGATGCCACTGCTTGAGATTCCTGATGGCATTCTCAGTGCTGAGGGCTCTGCAGACAGTGTGCATCATTAGAAAGGGATTCTGTCCATCTCTAGGTACTTTTAATCCCCTGTGGGAGATTAATTAAGGGAGAGAGCCATTCTTCTTCTGCAAGGCTGACCATCTTATTCTTTTAATTATATGTTGTGTTTTTCATATATAGCTATACATTCCCAAGTGGTCAGGGAAGAATGGCAGTCAATGGTGTGGGTAAGCTAAGATTTGAACCATGGTAGTAAAAACAACACATCCATAGCAATTTATGGACAGGTGGGCAAATCCTGCCCCTTCCTCTTCAGGCATGAGTCTCCCTGGCAGCACACTTTTTTATATACACACCAGTTCACTCATGTGGAATCCCACTGAAGGAAATGGGGCTCTGTATGGGGTCAGCAATCAGCATCTGCAGGAGCAAGGCCATAACAATCAGTCATAATCTTTGGTTCTTCCTTGAAAATATTATTATCTGAAAGAAAGAAGCAGGTGCAGCTAAATCATATTGCACCAGATGTAGCCTGGGAGCTCATGTCCACAACTGTGTTATTCTAAATAGCACTGTTTCCTTTATAAAGGAAAGGCTGCTAATCGTGGTACTAAGTGGTGATGATCTCTCTCTGTCTGTCACTCTGGTATTTGTAAGGTGCTTATTATCTCAGGACTATGAGTGCCCTTCTTTATTTTGAGGCACTAGTCAATGTGAATCGGGGGTGGGGTCACACTCTGGATATACCTCGGTATCAAACAAAATTTGAAAATAAAAAGAAAGAAAACTTATTGTGCCAACCCCCAAGAATGTTTTCCTCTTTCCTTTCACACTAGGTTCCATGGAGCATGAAAATTCTCTCTTATTCTGGATTGGAGTCTTTGCTTACAAAACAGTCTCATCTCATCTGGCAAATGTCCTATAACATTCATCCTGATCCTGAAAATGCTCTCTCCCCGAAACTTTGTGGGCCTCTCCCGTTGTATTGTACTTGTGGAGTTCAGCAGTGTCAGAGGGCTGGGTTGGATGGGATGGTGTGAAATAGTTGGATCCCAAACTATTAACAGTGTTTTAGTTGACATCTAAGATGAGGATAGAGGGAGAGGGGGAACAGATCAGCCAGTGGTGTATAGAGGCTGGAACTGTGCCAGAAAGGCCTGGGGTAAATATCCCTTGTTCAGGCACAGTGGAGCTCTCCCACACTTCTGCCCTCACAAATCCTAGTGCAGGAGGCCTTCCACTGATAGCAGAGTTGGTGGGACCACAGCATACAACACTGTGGGAATTCTGAGCTGCTTTTAGAAGGCCGCTATAATTTAAAGCCCATCAGCCCCTGCAGCATCTAAGAATCCTGAGAAGGAGAGCGGGTAGACCCTTGACTCTATCCCCCAATAAACTAGCCTATGCAGCCGAATTGGTGTGGAGGAAAAAAATAATACTTATCCTCTGGAGCAAGGAAGGAATCAAGAACCATATTGTATCTCTAGGTGTTGCAATATAGGAGTGCAACTACAGGCTGCCCCTTACTTTACAATTTACTCCTTAGTTGGTAGGCAAAGCAGTTTTCAAAATGCAGATTCAAGTCCAAGGGGAAGAAGACTGGCTGTAAGCATTAACAGTTCACCTAAGTCCTTCTCGGCTTTCTAAGTACGTTACACGGGTGTGGGGGGAAATTACCATGCACAGAGTAATCCAAGATTTGTTGTGGCTAAAGTATGTCTCTTAAATTTCAAAGGTAGAGTTCAAATGCTGTCAGGGTCATAATTTTATTAAAAATTCTTCATATCGTTTGATCTCTCTGAGTCAAACAGATCACTACATTTACAACAATCAATTGATCTTTATCATCCAAAAATATCAATTTTCATCATTTAATGAAAATATTAACTGTTTCTGAGAATGGAAAATATACATGGTCCAATGCTGCTCCCAGTGAAATTAGTGGTAAGATGGCCATTGACTTCAATGGGAGCAAAAAGACAACTATAGCGTCTACTTTATTTTTTTTTAATGTTTGGGTTTTGGGTTTTTTGAGGGGGGGCTTTTTTGCATAAGGGTCATTTGTTATTAGAAACATGAGATTCTGTCTGTCAACATATCCCAGCATGTCAGTGCTTTGTTTGAACACCAGCAAATCTGATTTTTACTATTGATGTACATTTTCTATTTCATTCATGGAGGTAAAAGGACTCCTTCTAGTGGCACAACAACAAATGCTTGATCTGTGTGCAAGGTGAGAAGATTTGGGCCAGATAATTTTTCAGATATCCTTCCCTACACTGGACATGGCGAAAGTGCATATACATATGGCAAAAGGGAACGGTATATGCAAATGAATGTTTTGCATGTCAGTTATCTGTTTGCTTGGGTGCTGGTTACTGAAATACTTCACTATATTTTCTATGGTAAACCATTACCAAAAGGGAGCAGCACATTTGAAAAGATGCCATCTCCAGAATGCTGAATAATTTGGCACACAAAATAATAGTGTTTTGTTTCTTCTGTGTATCTTAACCTTTTCCCCATGGGGAATATTCTGTAGGATGGCATCTAAAGAAGGCATAATAGGCTCTATGCTAATCAGTCTTGAGCCTTTTAAGTAACGGCTGCTGGTTGTATCGAAAATGTGCCAAGAGAAACAAACTGAGAATGTAAATCCATTTGAATTTTCTTTTGAAGCTACAAGAAAAAAACTCCTGGCAGCACCAGTCCTTTCAGCAGCATAATATTTTCATACTTTATGTACTTCAAAGTGCAAATGAAGATTATGCCCTTATATATCCTATATGCACCTATATTTTATTTATACTGTATCTGTGAAAAAAAGATATTTCTATGACCTTCTACCAGCAAGAAGCCTAGCAACATCATTCAGACCCATTGAAAATTCACAGTTAATTAAAGGTTAAAAGGAACTTGCCAATTAGTAGGGAAGATAATTGTTCTCCTTTGGCTACCTGATTACCTTTTCTGTTGGATATGCTGAAATTTGTGTTGTCATGCTGTTGGTAAATGTAATCACAAGCACTCAAAGTACCTTCTAGCTCTCCAAACCAAAGTTCTGAGTGGAGGAAAAAAACACCACCCAAAAAAAATCCAGTCTTTCTTTACAGAAGTAAACGTCTTTGTACAGTTATAGAGGGAAAACAACATTCTGGGCCTAATGCTGAGCAGTCCTGAATACCCACAGCCAATGGGACATGTAGCTGGTCAGCATACCAAGATTAAGGTCTAATAGCGAGAGAAAGAGAGAGAAAGATCACTAAGCCTGCCACTGCAGAACCCATTGTGCAAAGCTGTGATCAGACAAACAAGTAATCTAGCAGCAGACATTCTAGCACTGATTGTGTCTTGTCTTGCCTGGATTCCTGCTTGTGTAACAAAAAATGATGCACGTTACTTTATTCAGAATTGAAATTAGTGAACAATTTCCAACTAGAGAAGGCTTTGGCTCAGACAAGGGCCTCTGAAATAGAGCCTAATCAATAATTCACAGTCAATAACAAAGACATCCTTTTTCTGTTCGCAAGGTACCCACAGACAGACTTTAACGTTCAGGAATATGTTCATTACTCAAAAATTTACTGCTAAATGGTTTATACAACTGCAGCCTACGGATTGGCCACAACTATTTGCTCTGACTTTCATTCTGCATACACAATGACTTCATGACATCCCAAATTCAAACCCAATCAGACTTTGATTTTTGCTCTCCGGCTGGTCTTATGCTGCTCTGCCAAGCCCTCAATGCCTTCTGGGTTGCAGAGGTGTAACTCTTCAGCTACATAACTTTCAAGGCACTCAAAATCCAAAACAAGTCTAAGGAAATACAATCTTAAACTCTTTCCTTTCCTCTGGAATTCTGCTAGGCACCAGTCTTTCCCAATCCTTAGTTCTAGCCAACTTTCTCTCCACTGTGAGAGCCCCACATCTGCTTGCTGTCTGCTCCTCTCTAAATGAGCATGGGCTCATCTTTTTGACTCTTTCCCTGGAAATCTGCTCCACGTATCTCAATTTGTGCTGACTGGGCATTAGGTACCCCATAAATCCCTTCTGACTTGCATGGTGGCTTGTGTGCCCCATTTTAAACTCCAGCTTGTCCAGTAAATAATAGGGATGGCAGCATCAACCAGAGTCTGCATGATCAGTTGCATCAATGAGAAGATCATTTCAAGATGATCCTTGATTGTCCACTGTTTGCTTTTGCATGTGGTGGGGCAGGAAGTTCTGGTGAAGCCACCTTCCTTGAACAAAGAAGAGATCCTGATTAAAGTCCATAAATTGAGTCTGGGAAGGCACCCTTGAGCTGCTGAAGACAGGGGACATTATTGCTGTGCATGTCTGCATAGGCTCTTCCAGACCATATGGTGCATTAATATCATCCCTGATGACTGCAAGAAGGAGGTTATTCTGCCTCAGGTCAAAAAGAGTAATAAAGACCAAATGTAGAAACAAGACCACTTATTTTGGTCCCAAGGTAAGTCTCTGCTTCCATGTTAATGTCTCAAATTAGTGATACACTTCATAGCAAAGACAAGAATACCTAGTGTGGCTTTATACCTGATTCCTTTGTCAACCAGATCTTTACCTTGAGACAGCTTTTGGAGAAAATGTCTGAATTTAATAAGCTACTTGCAGTACTTTTTATAGACTTTTGTCAGGCTTTTGATTAGTGTATTGAGCAAACTTGTGAGATCTGTTGAGGTGATTCAGCATAGCTGGGGAGACAGTGTTGGTGATATAAGCTGGGTTTGTGCTAACGGGAGATATATAACGTGGTTTCTTATTTCCCCAGGAGTTCAGCAAGGTTGTGTCCTGTCACCATCATTGTTAAATACTGGCAATGATTGGTTGGTGGATTAGTTGAAGAGGCAGCTGTTGAGAGCTCGAAAACACTGATTACATTAACTTGTCGGCTTGGTGTGGTTCATCACTATAGCTGATGGCTGATCTGGCTGGGCAAGAAGAACTGCACATTGGTCTGGTTATTAATCCAGATAAAACTATGTCCTGGCCATTAAAATCAAAAGCAATCTCCAACTCAAGATTACAGGCATCTTACTATTAACCTGTTCAGACAGCATATTAAGCAAATGGCTATTGTCAAATACTTAGGGATTGTCACTGATAGTGCTGAAGGATGTTTGAAAGATGTGGATGCTCATATAGGAGCAGCTGCAGCCATATTCAGGCCCTTCAGTGGTCTCTGTGGAGACACTGGGACATCAAGCTTATCACAAAACCATGGATCTACACAACCACTTTTATAACAACATTACTGCATGGCAGTGAAATGTGAGTGGAGGTTAAAGAGAAGTGAGTTGATGTTTTAATTCCATTGTCTTCATCAGGGGCTCTGTGTTAAGTGGCAGGACAAGATCAGCAGTAAGAATATTCATAACCAAAACCAGAATTCTCTTCCATCAGCACTAGTTCAGTTTCAGTGGTTTTTTTGGTAGGGACACATTATTAGTATAGAAAAAGAATGAATTCCAAGGACTGCCACTACATGGTTAGTGATCATGGGGTCACCAAAATGTTTGGTGGCACAATAAGAGTGCCCATGATGGATATAAAGTGAACATCCAACCCCAGACCATCTTAAGGACATAGGTAGAGATCAATCCAGAGGGCGCTCAATCTAGAAGGAGGCTATGTTCCATTGGGATTTGCCATGATTATGATGATCATAGCTAAAAGTATTTACTGTTGGCACTGCAGGGCTAGTTATATATGTACTATGATGATGTTTCTTCTCCTTCATTAGAGGACTATACGTTTAATAAAGAGGAAGAAGGCTTACATAAATTGCTTAATCTTGGGTGGCTAAACATCACTTGTCCCTCTAAGAAATTGGACGCTGACGCTCGGGCGTCACATAACTAGCGTACAAAGGGCAGGGACTTAATCAACGTGAGCTTATGACCTGCACTTACTGGGAATTCCTAGTTCATGGGGAATCATTGCAATCTCCAATCCCCATCACGAATGGGGTTCAATGAGTTACCCACACCTATCGGCGTAGCGTAGACACACTCTGGCTCAGACACAGCAGCACAGGTATCTGCAATTCTTTCACTGTGCATATATATTCACACCAGTATTGAAAACACTTTCTCTTTGTGTTCAGTTACCTGTACAAATTGTAATGTTGGAGCCCAGGTGCCAGCTCATGCATAAGCCCCTAGGCCTCACTGAAAAATGACAAATGCATAGCTGAAAACCAGTCTGGCTCACCAGTATTTTAGTTTTGTTAAGTTTATAAGAATATGTCTAGTATTTGAACTTTATAAAATGCTTGAGAGTTGCTGCAATTATATGTAATTTTAATGCCCTCATGGCCAAGATGAAGTCAGGCCTAGTGGTGCCACAGTCTGGAAGGGTAGACACCAAGCAATGTGTCTGCACAAAGAGTTCAGGAGTCCTGGGCAAAGTTCCAGTCCACTGGTGAGTCTTGGGTGCTCCTGATTGTCTTCGGCGTTAGTAAACTTCCCCCAACAAATCCCTCTGGTGCCCACTTCTGCCACTCTCTGCAAAGCCACACAGAGCGACAACCTCCCCCGCTTAACTAGCTAACAGCCTCTCTCCTTATTCCCAATGCAAAGTCACACGTCCCAGTACACATAGCCCTATGCAGCTCTGGGAAACAGTGACACTAAGGGATCGATTTATCACGTCTAGTCTAGACACGATAAATCGATCCCTGATCACTCTGCCATCGACTCCTGTACTCCACTGCGGCGAGAGGTGGAGGCGGAGTCAACGGGGGAGCAGTGGCAGTTGACCCCGTGTATCTTAGGTCGATCTCCCTCCATAGTGTAGACCAGGCCTAAGTCCAGCACCGGTCTGTCCTTGTCGGATAATTCTTCCCTGGAACAGTGCTCCTTCTGGCTCCTGTCCTGGGGTGTCACTATTCAGCCACTCTGTCCCTCCCAGGCTTCAGGCAGGTTCTTGACTGCTTCACTCTGTGAGGGCCTGCTTGCTGCAGCCCTTCTGCTGGGAGCTCTAGACACAAACTCTGTTGCTCTCACCCCCCTCTCTCTGCACCCTCTCCCACCAATAGCACTTCCTCCTTCTGGAACAATCAGCACTTCCCCCCTCAGGAAAAATATTTAAAGGGGCCATGCTTTCTAAACCCCCACGTGGTTATATATAATAGCTATATCCCATGTTATAAGGTAGTATATAAGGGATAGTCAGGAGAGAAGCATTACCAAGCATGAACTACTAGTTTATCACAAGATGTATCATCTCCTGCCCAACAAAAGGAGGCCTACAGACACAAGGTGAACTATTGTGGCACATCAGTGAACAAAAGATTTTGTTAATTACTTCCCCCAAGCTTATGAAGAGGAGATGTGCACAAATCTTCATTTCATCACAGTTTGAACTGTAGGGGAAGGTCATAAAAATCCATCACCCAGAAGAACTGTATCACTGTGCTGTTTGGAATTTGGAGAGGGCACTATTTCGAAACATAAGCAATGGATCTCCAAGCAGCTTAGCTTTGGGTAGCCCTAAAGGGCATATAGAGTTTGCACATTTCAGCAACATCTATTATTTTTTGAAACCTAAGATTGTAACTCATTTGTGTGTGTACATTTGACCTGCTTTAACCTTGTAAATAAACACCATTTCTTTTTCCCAGTTAATAATCTTCAGTTAATTTATTGGTTACAAACATTGTCTTTGGTGAGAGACCTACAGTACAATTGACCTGGGGTAAGTGACTGGTCTTTTAGGACTGTGAATAACCTGATTATCATTGTGATTTTTGGTGGAAGGAACAATCTGTCAGAAAGGCAGGCTTGTCAGAGTGGCAAGATATACTGGAGTACCCAGAGAGACTATCTGTGACTCCATGTCAAGGCTGCTATAGTGCCTGAGGAGTTCATGGATGATACTGGGTTGGTGAAATCTCATTATAGAACATACAACCAATTTGGGATTTGTGCCCTAGTTTCTGACAGTTTGACCTGAGGTCAGCAATCCAGAGCCACTTCAGAGAGCTTGACACAAATGTTTGGGGAAAACAACCGAAAGTAATGTGAATATGTATATTTTATTCAAATGAATGCTCAACTATTTTTAAAAAGTATTTGGCCACCCATGTTCTGGAGTGAATTTGAATAGAAGTTTTTTCCTCTTAGATACCAATGGGCAGATATCTTTGAATGTTCCATCTACCTCAGGACTAGAGGGCTGTGCAGTTTTAAATCACATCATTGATTGTCCGTCACCATGGTATAGTTCATGCAAGTATCCGTTTCTTATATGGTGTGTGTGAGAAAAACACAGCTCCCTCCAATAGTAAGCATCTCAAGGTATTTTGGGCATACCAACAGAGATGGACATTTTCTCTTTAATTTATTCTCAAATATTAATCTTGATGTACTTTAATCCATTGGTAAATTTCAATTCCATCCAACTTTCTTTGCATAACAGTGAAAGTTAAAAGTTGAGGTACTAGTTTCAAATGAAAATGTGCTTTGAGAGGTAAAGTAAATCACTTCCATAGTATTATCTGATAAGAGATGTGCCAACCTACCATGATTAATTAAGAAGTGACAAAAACAGGGCATCCTTTGACCTCAGGGTATGATGGCATACTTGCTGTAATATTTGTGACAACAAGTTCAGTGGAGACAATTGAAAAGTGGTGTTTTTTTTCCTAAGAGCTATGCGACTGACACTGCAAGGAGAAATCTGAACAAAATTCTAAAACTATTGCTGATATACTTCCTGTTTCATACCTTCATGATATATGTTCCTATCATTCAAGAGTATAATGTTGCAATATTTCCCATCATATATGAGAAGAACTGGAGCTTAGCTTATCTCATATAAACTTTTTTATGAATATTGGTTGTAACAAATAACTTTCCAGTTATATTAATCAGGATAATTAACCTGAATGGGATGAGGAAGTAATGACTTCAGCTTGAGCAAAGAGAAAAAACATCCACATGCTGTTTCAACCACAATTACCTTATCGTCTTTTAAATTACTCTTACACCTCATGCAGTGTTGTGCAATGCACACACTCTTTTCTTGTTTTCAGGATACTGTATGCCAGTATTCACAGTGCAAAATTGTTGGGGAAATCTCTTTATTGGACCTAATTACATCATTTTTACTATCGTGTTTAAGGAAACTTCCCTTTTTGATTTCCCTGGTCCTTCACATGTGTTCCTATGATAATAGAAGTGTTTCTTTCCAAGGGGGAAATGTCATTGATGCTGAACTTAACATTTTGAGGGATATCTCTGCATTGCAGTACATAGGGAGCTGAGCTTTCAGTGCCTGTTCATTAATATTACTGGTTGTTGTGTTCCTACTCCCCTCACAGTGAACGCTGCAGCATGTTCATACTCCCTGCACAGTAAATGCTAACCTGAGTTACACAGGCACTGGCCATTGCTCTAGTACCCCTGAGCTACAAAAAAGCAACCACGAAAATCTGTGCACATTCAGTGACACAGTTTCAATCCAAGAAAGATTTTTCAGCCATAAGAACTTGAGGATGATGATTGTAAATGTAAGAAAACAAATTCTAGGGCAGATGTTTCCAATATGCAAATGAGTGATGCTCCTAAAAATGTAAATCCTGTTTCATGCTATCTGGTAACACTAATACTAATTGAAACTAAAAGGGTTCCACGTAATAAACTTGTACTTTCAAACAAATAGTCAATTTGACTCTGCTGGTTAATTCTATACTGGATTGGAATTAGCCTTAAAATCTTCAGGTTGGCTGCTTTCAAATGTCTGGAAGAGATATTTCCATGGGACAATAATCCTAGCCTGGAGTTTCCATTGTGGCTTTCATTATTTACTGCACTCTGCCTTTTTCTTAAAATATCCTATCTCCTGCAAAGATGAAAACCTTCTGCCACTGCACTGCCTGCCCAAATCACATCACCACAGTAAGTGGTACTTCACAAGGTGTCACTTGAGCTGGTGCACAGTTCATTTTTTCAGTTTTAACTCTCAAGCACAATGAAATTGTTTAGTGTCTTTTTGGATAAATGGTGGTTGAATGTAACACTGATCAAAGAGTGGGCAATCAAATTCACAGTTAGACAAGCATTGCTTTTGGCTGTAAATTGGCATACTGATGCCAGTCAATGTGATGTGATGAGCAAACCTCAGCTGGTGATGAGAAATCACTTTGCAGTCTTAGCTACATGCCTCTGCATAGTGCCAATTTGCCCAGCTTAAAAATGTACAAAAAATGTAGTTTACAAGTATAGCCTGACAGTTTGGGCCTACCATTTTTGAGAGAAAGAGGGAAAGAAGAAAAGAAAAGGTGTCATTCTGTTTCCATATTTGAATTCCACATCATTTTTTTTAACCCCATCTCCTCCCCATCGTTCTTTATGTGTCAGTTATTTGGGTTTCAGGAGCACATATAATTCAATATCCGTATCAACTTTATCTATCACTGTCCCACTGAAAACTTGGAATTTGGGTGGTTAGCTGCAGATGCGCATCCAAAATTTCAGGAATTAATTCTAACATTTAAGAACTACCTACATTCTCTGCCCACCAGAATGTGAAACCCTCCACACACATATACACACACACACTTCTAAGGTCGGCTGAAGGTTCTAGTAGGATATTTAAGAAATAAATATATGCAGGAAGTTAAAGGAGACTTTTTCCATCTCATCTAGGAGATTTCTAAAGGCTGGGCAGATCAGCCAGCAAGTTAAGAAAGTATGGATTGGATGAATGGACTATGAATAGACAGAAAGCTGGCTAGATTGTCAGGCTCAATGAATAGTGATCAATGGCTCGATGTCTATTCAGCAGCCGGTATCAAGCGGAGTGCCCCAGGGGTCGGTCCTGGGGCCGGTTTTGTTCAACATCTTTATTAATGATCTGGACAATGAGATAGATTGCACCCTCAGCAAGTTCACTAAGCTGGAGGGAGAGGTAGATATGCTGGAGGGTAGGGATAGGGTCCAGAGTCAACTAGACAAATTGGAGGATTGGGGAAAAAGAAATCTGATGAGGTTCAGCAAGGACAAGTGCAGAGTCCTGCACTTAGGATGGAATCCCATGCAACACTACAGGCTGGGAATCGACTGGCTAAGCAGCAGTTCTGCAGAAAAGGACCTGGGAATTACAGCAGATGACAAGCTATGATATGAGTCAGCAGTGTGCCCTTGTTGCCAAGAAGGCTAAAGGTATATTGGGCTGCATTAGTAGGAGCACTGCCAGCAGATTGAGGGTAGTGATTATTCCCCTCTATTCTGCACTGGTGAGGCCACATCTGGAGTATTGTGTCCAGTTTTGCCCCTCCCCCCCAACTACAGAAGGATGTGTACAAATTGGAGAGAGTCCAGTGGGGTGCAATGAAAATGATCAGGGGGCTGGAGCACATTACAAGGAGAAGCTGAGGGAACAGGGCTTGTTTAGTCTGCAGAAGAGAAGAGTGAGGGGGGATTTGATAGCAGCCTTCATCTACCTAAAGGGGGGGTTCCAAAGTGGATGGAGCTTGGCTGTTCTCAGTGGTGGTAGATGACAGAACAAGGAGCAATGGTCTGAAGTTGCAGTGGGGGTGCAAGTTGGATATTAGGAAACACTATTTCACTAGGAGAGTGGTGAAGCACTGGAATGGTTTACTTAAGGAAGTGATGGAATTTCCATCCTTAGAGGTTTTTAAGGCCCGGCTTGACAAAGCCCTGGCTGGGGTGATTTAGTTGATGTTGGTCCTGATTTGAACAGGGGGTGGACTAGATGATCTCCGGAGGTCTCTTCCAACCCTTATCTTCGATGATTCTATGATTTTAGGATCAGGTATCTTATATTTATTTTAGATCTATTGTGTGTATATGTAGAAAGAGGGCAGAATAAAGACAGCCAACTTTCCCTTCATTACATGCTTCCCGCAGTTCCACAATCACACAAGGGAACAAAAGCACCACAATGTATCCAGTTAAACAAAACAAAGACCTGGATTATGTAAGTGGGAAAAACTTATAATGCATGCCAAAGAGAATTAGGTATATTTTAAATATCTCTCAAACATTTTGGTTTACTGGTTGAACTGTGACACGAATAATGCTATGAAATTTCTGAGTTAGAAAAGCATTCTGGGTACTACTATGCAAATTGTTACACAAAGTATTTCACATTACTGCAAAATATCCATTACTGAATATTGCTGAAAGAAGACATTTCTGAACTGGAACTGTATGTAATAGGGGATAAGCAAAGTGGATGATATAACATAAGAACTGACTCAAAACCATTCCTCAGGTCCACCACAAATCCTTGTGAAAGTTAAACATTTTGCGTTTGTCTTTTATTTCTAATTTTGGTTGAAATACCATGACAAAATCTGTTTCCATGCAATTAGGTGACTAAAACTAACAAGCTGCAGACATCTCAATCAATCAATCTATAAGTCTCCAATGAGAATGATACAATCAATTGATGAGATCTTTTGCACAGTCCTTCACTCTTTCCTTAATGAAACATTTTTTAATCTTTAAAATAAATGCTCATCCAAAGTGACAGATAGTCAGAGAACCAAGTTAGCTGTTTTCTTTAAATAATTTAATATGCCTATCTTCAGATATTTTGCAAATAGAAACCCCGAATGTTCTTTTGCAACTTGCAGTTGGTTTGTGGTTGAAAATTAGTAACATGTGGTAGGTGTGTGAGTAACTTGAGTTCTCTATGGTATTAGTGAAATAAACTGTATACCCAACTGATGATGAACAAAGAAAAGTCTCTCTTCGGGTTATCAAGCTGAAAAAGAAAAAGTGATATTTTGAAAGCATACACAGTTTAAGAGCATCAAGATCTCCTACAGTGAGCTGACTATCTCAGGTGTTCTAAACCATTTATACCTAGGGAGAACATCCAGAGAGCTCTGATCACATGCACATCTGTACCTATTTTCTACCAGCGTGGCATATATACCCTTTTAATAAACACACTTTCTAGTATTCTGAGTTTTCTCACATGCAACACAACCAGCTAAGCTTCCTCAGATTTACATTTACCATCTAAACACACTCCAATGATGACACCTATCCTTTGGTCATGCACAACCATTCAGAACGCTAGGCTTGAAACATTAGCATGTTCTAAATCCCATTCAAAAACATGTGCATTCTAATTACACACATGCTTCTCTTGTTATTCAGCAAGAAGAAACACTGTTGAAAACTAGACTGAGTCAAGGAAGAGAAGTCTATGAATATGGATTCGGGTTAGGATACAGTAGGGGATTCCATTTCCAGACAACTCAAGGCCAGGATCTAGGGGTGGCTTTGACTGCACTGATGTCTTTTGAGCTGTCATTTTAAGATTTTATCCACATTCACATTCGAGAGTAGGCCTTTCGTGGATTTGGATCCAACCTGTTTGTTATTTTATATCACCCAAGTATGTTGGGTAGGTGGTAAGGTGCTTATCCAAAATTTAAGTGGACAACAAGCAGAAGGAAGCAGAATTGAAAGGAACCTGAAACTAAAAAATGGTGGTGACAAGTTTAGATTAGAAACTAATTCAAAGATTGAAATTCAGAGGGCTTCAGGTTCAAGATTTTGGTGTTAGCTCTATTCTGTTGAGAATAGAGATGAGCAAACAAAAGCCCTAGCTGGGAATGTACAAAAAGGGAGGCAGAGGAAAGACAAATATTTCTTATTTCATTGACATAGAAACCGTCCTCTACATAACTATGGATTTTGTGTAGCAAGTTGTACTCAACCAGAAATACAACTATGAAGTTATAACTATCTTTTAAGAATTTGTCCCTAGTTTATACTCCCATAAATTTCTGAGTCATGATTTGACAAGACCACTCCATGAGACAAGATATGAAACCTCATCATCTTTTTTTTTTTTTTAAATTGAGAGATACTGAACAGGGCAAAAATTGATTATTCAAAGATAGTTAAATATTTAGGTTAACCAAAGCCTGGATTAAGTGTGAATGTAATAGTCTAAAACAAATACAGCATCTCCATAAAAACTGTTCAAAATTCACTTAGAACATGTCAATAGATATAATTAAATGAAGCAACATTGTTTCTTCCACTACTTGCATGCTGAAACTTAATTTCAATTAAATAAATGTCTTAATGGAAGTTATAGATAACTCTCCCTCCAACCAACCCCCCCCCAAAAAACCCACAAAAAACCACAGTCTTCAGCTAAGTATTATCATAGAATCATAGACTATCAGGGTTGGAAGGGACCTCAGGAGGTCATCTAGTCCAACTCTCTGCTCAAAGCAGGACCAATCCCCAACTAAATCATTCCAGCCAGGGTTTTGTCAAGCCTGACCTTAAAAACCTCCAAGGAAGGAGATTCCACCTCCTCCCTAGGTAACCCATTCCAGTATTTCACCACCCTCCTAGAGAGAAAGTTTTTCCTAATATACTATCTAGAAACAGAAAATCGGTTTGACTTGGACCTTAGTTCAAAGGCACATTTAGAAAAATACCCATAAACCTTCTAACCTCATTCAGTTAGTTGTTTCCTTTTCCCTTTGCAAGATTTCAAACTGCACTCCGTATTTATTGAGTTCAGTGAAGCAAATGTCTATTAAAACCACAGCAAGCAACTTAGAAACTATTAAAAATCCACCAAAGGGCCGTCACTATTAAAGTCAGTCAATAAATTAACTACTGGATTAAGCAGGATTGGGATTCATCTGTCTTTCTGGACACTGTTAATGAAGCCTAAATTTTTGTATGTTAGTTGCAGTGAAGCTGCTAGTGACACATGTTTCTATGCTCCTGTGCATCATGTCCAAGCATTATGAGTCTCATAGTTCATTAGAACACTGATGGTGCGTAATTATCACAAAAGTTGTCACCAAACAGAAATTTAGAGAACAATTATAATAGCCTGAAATTATTATTAGTTGGTCACTTTATCTGGGGATGTTATCACGCTTGATTTTATGTCAGCTTCAAAGATAAATATATGAACTGCCCATGATTAGCGTTAATCTTCTTGGTCATCAAATGGGAAATAAGCAATGTGCCTAATGAAGAATGCATAAAATTAGAAAATCCATAAAGCTGCAATTAGTATGAATTCCAGCTATATTTCCTTCTATGGCATCAACTATCTAGGCAAAATTATATGGATTAATTTTCCAGCCATGTCCTAATTACTTACTGCTCTACTAGAGTTGCTAAAGATAACAAATAAATTAAACGAGAGTGGCGTTGTGTCAGATGTCAAAAGCAGAGTGAAGGCAACAGTTGGTTGGCTTTAAGAGGGATGGAAGGGGAAGAGCTATTGCCAATAGCTCTATTCACTCATTGGCTAGAAAAAGAGACCATTAGTACTTTTAAGACACATACTAAGATTTATCTGGCCTCTAAAAGATATGGATGATATGAACAGCCAAGGCAGCCTACTGGTAGCTCTGATATTTAAAAGGAGGACACAATGAGATAAGCAGGAAAAATAAGAAACCAAGATGTCATCAAATGATACACTCTGTAAGAAAAACAGCTCAATCTTGAGATTCTTTGTAATAGGTACAATAATGACTAAAAGTCACATCTGCCCATCAATTTATACACAAAACTTGCATCAGTGTCAATGTCAGGAGTCTGGTACTTCTAAGATGGCAGCATGTGGCCCTGTAAGTCAGACTACAACATAGTAGAGAGACAAGCCTCTATCAAAAATCAGTGTAAACAACATCCCTGTTAAAAATAGTCTGTTCAGCTTTCTTCAACAGAGCCCACAGACTAGCAGTTCAGTCAACTTGTAGATAGTAAATGTTGCCTAGAATCAACTCATGCTTACACAATTTGTTTGGCTTGTGTAAACTCTGTATATTGTAACCACTCTATAGCAACCATTCTTTGGGAAATGCCTTCCAGTCATTATAACTAGGTATTTGTAATTCTGAATATCAGAGGAATATAAAGGGTAGGGCACTAGCCTAGGACTTGGAAGTTACAGAATAAACCATGCTGTGCCACAAACATCCTGTGTGGCCTTAGCCAAGTCACTTAGCCTCACTGTGCCTCAGTTTCCCAACAATGAGGATAACAATACTTCCTATTGGGAGGCTGTGAGGATAAATATCTATAAGATTGTAAGGTGCTCAGATTTTATGGTAAAGGGGGCCATATAAGTAATATAGAGAAAGTGGGTGCGGAAGGATTGAAAAGCAAATTGTAGGAAGAGTTATTGATTATGGCAAATGTTTTGTCAGGTATAATTAAATATGGGGAGGTATTACAAGCCAGGAGCTTGGTTGAGGATATAAGACTCTGACCTCTAGCCTCCTGGAGTTTGGTGCTGAAACTTCATCAGCTTTTTTGCTAGAATAAAGCCATTTTTTTTTGTTTCAGACTACATTGGAGTGTGTGTGGGGGGGGGGTGAGCAGCCTGAGTTCTGATACTGTGAAGCTAAAAAAAATCATCGTGAATTAACTGAAAACCAAAACCATAGATAATTAAATATGAAAAACTAGAGGTTTAGATTTAAAGGGGATGCGAATTATATCATTGTAAGAAAAAAATGCTCTTTTGCGCAGCTCAATAGGATTGTGGCAAATGAACTGTGCATCTATGGTCCCTGTTGGGAAGGAGATGAGAACACTTTCTTCTGATGAAACAAAAACACAAAAACCTCCTAACTATTGCCATCACTGACCACTAATAAAAGCTATTAGGGAAAGGGCAGGAGACAAGAATTTGTTTGCTGCAGCTGAACACTGAGTTAATCAGTCAGTATTCATTATGGCTTGTGCATACAGACATGCACACCCACCCACATACTTTCCTATGTACATGTGAGTTCTGTTTGCACCAACCACAGTAAAAATGTAGTTGAGGATCTATGTTTCACTCAGTTGGCTAAAAAAAAATATAATTCAACAATAGTAGTAACAACAAGTAGGGAAAAGAAAACTTTTTTGCTCATATTCAACCCATTCTTACATGTAAATTTTTTTTAAAAAATGACCCAGTCTTGAATGTCATTGGGTTGAATGTACATCAGAAAAATTATGTTGAAAGGAGGAGCAGAAAAAAAAAAGTCCAGTGAAAATAGAGGTAGAAAATAGAATAAACCCAATTTAAAAAACAAACAATCAAACAAAAAACACAAGGTGAAAGTACATCAGAGATCAGAGGATCTGTAAGCAAAAGAGTAAAGGTAGGGAAAAATTCTGATGAAAAAATAAATACACCATCAAAAAACAATCCACCACTGAAAATTGATGGAGCCCATGGGGAAGAACAAATAGAGGATTAAAATAGAAACTTACCTTCATTTAATTAAAACTTTTAATTTAAACGATATGTGCCTGGACAGGAAGTGATCCATAATCAGTGGATGTGAGATTAAGGCAGTGTTGTCAGCACCCAAGGTATTTGATGTATTTATTGAAGCACCAGTTATGAGTCACATGAATACAAGAATTTTTTTAAATTAAATTTCTAGCCCTCATGGTTGCAGAGAAAAGCTTTAAATCATGATCTGACCGCACCCTAAAGGCTCAGAATCCAAAATTTATACACACAAATACATATATGCATGCACCTATGCATACACACACATACGGGATTCTCTATTTAATGTTTAAGCCAATCTCATGATTGATTACATTACTCATGACTTTTGACTCCTTGTGGTTGGCAATACTCTAAAGGTACTGTATCATTATGACCTGATGAAGCATCTTTGGTCTTGCTACCACAGTGTTTCTCAAACTGGGGTCGCTGCTTGTGTAGGGAAAGCCCCTGGCGGGCTGGGCTGGTTTGTTTACCTCGTTTGTTAACCTGCCCCGTCCGCAGGTCTGGCTGATTGCGGCTTCCACTGGCAAGTAAGTCCCTCAGCCTGCACCACTTCCAGCAGCTCCCATTGGCCAGGAGCCACGATCGGCTGGACCTGCAGATGGCACAGGTAAACAAACTGACCCGGCCCTCCAGGGGCTTTCCCTACACAAGTGGAGACCCCAGTTTGAGAAACACTGTGCTAGCATGAGACCATATGTACGAGCTGTGGGGGACTGAGAGAAACAGCTAGAAGCCAACTTCTGTAGCAGGCCCCAGCTCTGACCTCCTGAGCTGTGTAGTCACACTGATATTCACTGTTATAACAGGGTCTACATTTAATTTAGCTTTATGTACCAGAGCCTTTTCAAAGGGTAACAGGTAAGCAAAACTACTACGGATTCTATAGCTTAGTGCAGTGGTCCCCAATCTTTTTGGCTGGCGGGCGCCAGCCAAAGGACCACTGCGGCGGTGAAGCACCCGCCAAAATGCCGCAGAATTTTGGTGGCATTTCGGCGGCAATGCCTCTCAATGACGTCACTTGTCGGCGACAAGCATCATCATCATCAAGGTATCTCCGCCAAAATGTGGCATTTCGGCGGGTGCTCTCCCAGGGGCCAGGATGCGGGCGCATTAAGATGCCCCCATGGGCGCCATGGCACCTGTGGGCACCACATTGGGGACCCCTGACTTAGTGACTCTATGCTTTACTGGTGCAGGCTGACTGCCTAGATAATAAGGAGGGAATCTCAAATCGCTTCGAAAGGCGGGTAAGTATCAAAGCTAGATGAAAAACTTCAAATAAGTTTAAAATTTTCAGGAGGAGAAGTGTACAAAATTTCCATTTTGTAACCAGTTACCCACATTTTGCAGATGATGAAAGTTAAGGCAAATGAAGGTTAAATGACTTGACCAAGGTTAAATTGCAGGTGAATGTTAGGATCAGGAGTCAACACAGGACTCTGGTTTCCAAGTCCCATGCCTTAACTATTAAATTGCTTCAAAAAATGACCCAACAGCACTTCTCCAACCTTAATGAACAAGAAATAAACAGAAGCAATTTGTAAGTGAGGCTCTCTAACTTGGAAGAGAGAGTAAAATGAACCCTTCTAAATAAATACACTATAATTCAAGTTATCTAAATTCCTTTTATCTGAAAATCCTAGTTATATAAATCCACAGTGTGTCCTCCCATGTAGCTCTGGTTAGTGAAATGCCTGGTTATCTGAAATTTTCCAAAGTCCCCTAAGCCTTTTGGATAAACAGAAGTGTATTGTATATTTACTTAGCCAGTATTTGCCAGTGCTTCTTTTGTGACTGTCAACGATTTGAGCTTGAATCATAGCTTTCTCTTTAATCACATTACTAAATTACCCAGCGCTCTGTTACATTAGGGCAATGTCTCCCTCTAGTGGTGAGCACATGACTTAATATGTTGCGTAACTCCAATGTTGCATATTTAAAAAAATCACTGTTGACAATTATTGTGATTGTATTGTTTTGTGGTCCATGTTTTTTTTCTCCCCCCCCTCAAAGCCCATGCAGCTGCATGGATTGTCAATGAGAAGCCTCAGAAGATGGGGTGTTGGAAAGATACACAAGCAGAAGACATGGATGTGAGGCAGATGGATATGGAACAATTCCAGTAGGAGTGCTAAATAATACAGTGAATCTGTGGAGGAGAAGAGGGTGAACTGGCAAAAAACAAAATTCCTCCCACTACCTCCAACAATCTCCCACCATTATGTCCACTGCAGACTGAACAAAACTGCTTGTTCACTGAGAGGTGATGTGGTCTCAAAGATAGGGTAATCAAATGGGGAGAATGAGCGCTAGGTTCTGTTCCATGCTATACTACTCACTAATGAACAATGTGGCTCTGGACAAGAGATAAGGCCCAGATTTTTAAAGTTATTTAGGTATTATGGTGCTCATCATTGCGACATCTGTAGGAGCCTAAGTTTCATTTTCAAAAGTGAATTAGGCACCTAGGAGCCTAAATCCCATTGACAGTGAATGAGATTTAAGCTCCTAAGTACCTAGATCACTTTAAAAGTGAGACCATCTCCAAAATCAGTTAGGTGTTGCAATACAGAGCACAGTAATGCCTAAATACCTTTAAAATTCTGGCTCTTAGACTCTCTTGGTCTCACTTTCCGCATCTGATGACACCCTTTTTATAAAGAATGGATCCTATGATCATAGAAAGGCATTACAGACATGCTAAGTATTGTTATTTAATCACTTAAAATGGTGATGAGACAGATAGGGAGAGTTTAACACCTTAAATACATCATTTTTAAAAGAGTGCCTGTCTGCCCGCCTACAGTCATGGCCCAACATTATGTTCCTGGTGGGAAAAGGTGAGTGAGGAAAGAGATGTAACAATGAATCTTCACTCTGAAAATATGGTGAGCCAGATTTGCTACTGATTTCAAAACACACACACATGCACGCACACACACACACCCCACTTGCAACATAGACGGATTGTAATATTACCACAAATGCCCCAAAGAAATTCCTCTCGCATAAAGAAACTGCTGGGTACAAGTGTGCCAGCTCTAAGTCTGTACCTCTGCCTTCCACACCAGAGGATCCTACGTCAGTGATGGAAACTGGAACAGCCTACAAGCAGCTCAAAGTTGCATCCTGGCTGAGGCTGGCCCTGGGAATCAGGGAGGTGGAACAGGCTCAGTGACCCCACCTGCACCAAACAGAGCTCTGGCACACAAGATAATCTTACCTAACGTCTCTGCAGCTAGAGTAAATTTTTAAATGTGTCAGTGCCTATTAGACAGTGGTAGCCTGGAAACTCCTTGGGGGCAATCACCTCTTTCATACATCACTGAACTAGCAACCCTTTATAAATAATAATAAAGGTTTTCACATCTAATCACTGGAGCGGGGGAAGCTTTCTGTTCTGAGATATAAAGTAGAACAAAATAATCAGCCACCATTTTGCAAAAACTTTATAGAAAATCACAGCTGCCTTTGAATTCTGATCCTTATTTATACCTGAAAGAGTCAGCTTGCACTGACACAGAGGTGCTCCCTAATGTGAACTGGTAGGAAATGTTTTGACACCTGGCGGTGATCCAGATGTATTTCATGAGTGTACTCCATGAATACACCCCAAAGGGGAAGGATTTTACACAAAAGATGAATAACTTGCATCTGCAGATGATTACATAGTTAACAGAAGATCCAGTTACTTGGAGGTCCATTTTTAGCACAACAAACAAGGATTTAGCCTGATGACTAATTCATTTTAATGGGAATCACGTGGTTAAGACCCTGTATATTGTGCTTCCCTTTTACCTTAGACTGCCATCTGTCAGAAGGTTTATATATTTGGATCCCAAGGACACTGCTTATTGTGCACTAGTATTTATTTTCTGCCACTTTGGGTATCAAGTCCCCATTGCATCCAAAGCATTACTCCCTAGTGAAATTGTTAGGCATAAACAGATATTCCCTTGAAGATGATGTGTTCTGAATCAATCAGATTTGAGCCAGATGTATCAAGCTTGTGCTAATAAAAAGGGGTTACTCAAGCACATGCTAGAATTAGAAACTAATATAAAAGGTGACTGCTGAGAAGTGTTTGTCACACTGCGTGAAACGGAAAGGAATAAATACAGTGGATTAGAGTGAAGAGGAAACAGAAGTGGGCCAATACTCTGTGTACTGAAAGCGGTTCAGAGAAGGGGCACTAAGGGGTGAATGGGGAAAAGTGACAAGCTGAATTCAAAGGAGGCAAAGTGGAAAAAGAAGATAGATGAGACAATTAGTGGATCTGAGAGTATGAGATCAAAGGGTCTGAAGTCGAGTGCTTAAACAAAAGGATGGTAATTTAGGCATTGGCAAGAAAATTATAATGGGGAGGTGATACTATTCAGAGATAGAAAACTGCATTACTGTGAGGTTAAGAATCCGGCTAAACTCATAAATGCCAGGAAAGCCAGTGAAGGTAGCAACTCAGTTCTAAACTGGACCATCTTGTGCATAAATTGTGTGCGTCATAACCTTAGAAGATCATATTTTTTAATTTAAACTGTACAGTCCAGTGGCAGACCTCCCTTCTTTTCCTTTTCTCCAATGGGCACACAGCATGACTGTCCCTCAACTTCCCATTCTGTAAAATGACAAAGAATACTTACTCATCTTTGTAACACACTGAGATGTATGGATGAAAGGCCATAAAGATTTTATAGTGCTTCTTTACTGTGAAAATGTTGTGGGTTAGGGACTGTCATTTTCTATGTCTGAAGAGCTCTAACCACAATGGATAATCAGCCTGGTAGCACCATAAATACTATCATAATATAAATGTTAAGCAGTGATAAGTGCTAATTTTTATTATTGTACCTTTTGAGAAGTGAGATATATTATGGGCTGAGATTTGGCCTTCAGGTTCCACTGCCATACTTAGGGAAACAAATATTGTAGTAAAATTTCCTGTACCTTTTGCATATTTTCTGTGCGGCATTACTGTATTTGGTTCTATGCTTTTTGCCTATTTGACTTAAATGTCTGTAGGTGTGAAGAGCAGTTTTGTGTTATTGACAACTGTTTTTCTGCTAATGAATAACACACGCTATCCAGTAAGTAAATTAGAAAGCCCTCAAGTTAACTGGCCTCAGAGAGGTTCTGTTGGGGTTCTTGATATTCCATCATACCTATGTCCTTCTTTATTTGTTTTGTCGGACCACTTCTTACTGGTTCCCCAGATTCTTTCTAAGCAGTAGCCTGTCCTGAATGGCACTGATTGGTGCAATGCAATACACAACCTAATTAATCTAGATCCCTGTTGGAGTTTCTGCTCCTAGGCCTCTCTGCCTAGATTTATACCAGCAAACCAGTAAAAGATACGGGTGAATTTAGTCTCCTGTAAATAATATGTAAACAATAAATAATAGCAGAGGGAGAAAGACACGGAGAAGCAAAACATGTTTTTCAGCTTAAATTTGAAATGAGATGGAAAATAGTGAGAGTGTCTTGGCTGATAGCTGAGGTGATGCTGAAAAGTTGGCTAGAAAGGGAGACAGAGGTTTAGGCTCAGTACAGTGGGCACCCAGAACCCAATTCTCTGTACAGAGCAGGGAAGGCAGCATGAGAAGATTTGTGGCAATGTGATGAGCTGACCTGCTCACCTGCTGACAGTGCAAGTCATATCTGTGCCTCATCTGCTCCTCTGTTAGGGTCTGATCTAGTGCCCACTGAAGTCAATGGGATTCCTCTCATTGCCTCCAGTGCGTATGTGATAAGGCCCTTGCACGCTGCTCTAGGGAACTTTGAAGAGGGATAATGGTAAGCCACCAAACAAAAATGGTTTGACAGAGAGCAATTTTCATACCATTTAGGACATCTCTTTGCCAGCAACTTTCATATCTGTTTGTCTACTCTGCTACATCGGTTTAATGCTGCTGTAGCTCCACTAAAATTAGTGGAGTTACTCCCACAAGAAAGTGATTTTCAGAGTGGAAAATCAGGCCTTAAGTCTTGCTTTTTAGCTTCCTTGTTGTCCATCATTTTCATCTTTTATTTTCATATGTTGGCTGGCTCCCTTTTCCCTTTAAAACAATCTTGTTTCATTCTCCTAATGCTAGAAGGCACCTGATAGCATTTTCTCAAATCTGATTTCCAATTGCAAGTGGAGTATGTTTATTCACTTTCTTGTTTTGCAGCCCAAACCTTCTGCATCAATTTTGTTCCACCAAGGGCAGCAGAAAGAGGAGTCATATGGTATTTTTACAGCCATTTGTTATTGCTCCGGTCATGAATTCTTTGCATAAATTGTCATCTGATGGGTGGATTATTTTCCCCCCTTCTTCCATTATCAACAGCTTTAACTGAGGTAGAGATCCGGGTATAGGTGAAGCGAGGACAGAGTATGTGAAAGTCATGTAACCAGTTATACTACAGTACAATAGTCTGTCAACACATTTTATAATTACTTGATTAGAAACCTGCAGCAAACTCCCCAGAACATTTGTGAGGATAAAGATACAGTACGAATATAAGCGGATTAATTGCACCAATGCATCTCCATTCCAGCATGTTTGCCCACACACAGCTTCTGGTTTAAAGAAATTTTGTGTATGTGCAGTGGTGCGGTGTGTAATAAGGATTATATTGCATAAATTTGCAACAGACACATTGTTCATGAGTATAAAAATTACAAGAGTCAGCAGTTCATGCCCAGTGAGTACCAATAAATCTACCACCCACCTTCCTGTAGTTTATGTTACATATTTTACAGATAAGCTATTTTAAATTTTTTATTGGTGCTATTTCTCATATTCATAAACTCCTCTCCGTAAAACCAAGTTTCCTGAATACCAAGAGTCTAAGCGTACAGCTGAAAGGGCGGGACAGGAGTGACACTTTAAAACTAACTAGTTTTCCTGTAAGTCAGGATGTCATAATTTTAAGTTCGCACATTTTCCATGTAACTAAAGATAGAAACTGATCCTCAATATCATTTAATATGTCAGTGGGGAATTCCCAACTCTACAGGTGCCAGTCCACTCTTGTTAGTATATGAGATATATTAACAACATAATCATGATGGTTTTACACTGCCCACAAGTGTGCTAAGCAACATAAACTGATTCTGGTTTAAAACTAAAAGGTATCAGTCTACCATGAACAAGGGAGTAAATTCCACATTTTGTGGTAATGTTTTTTATGAAGGAAAAAACACAGAACTTCTTTGAAAGCTCATCAGAGTTTTAGAATGAGAGTCCCAGTCGACACGACTCAGTGGGAAGAGTGCAGGTAAGGAGATCAAAGATTGAACACAAACATAGTTTATAAAACGGCTTGGCTATATTCTGATTGCTTGATAAGGCTAGACCAAGTCTTAAAACTTTGGAATGAGCCTCCAAGTCAAATTCTCACCCAATATCCCTCCTTCCTTGACCACTCCATTCTGCACAGGATTTCGAGGAACAACCAAGAGATGGATTCCTGGTGTCCCTATAGGCCTTCAGGTGGCCAGAGCTTTGTCCACTGGAGAAGTGGAGCACAGCTGCTCATGCTGGAGTCTGTGTATAACTGTCAAGGGAATGTTTTCCAAACACAAGTTGGCGCAGAATAGGGGGTGATAGGTTTCCATACACATTAGGAGTGTATGTGCCCGCTGCTGAATTTTATTTTATTTTCTCTGACTTATCCCTGCAATTATTCAACTAGTGGCTCAGAGCTTACAACAGTATTAATGTAATTTAAGTGCTCAGAAGCCTATTGCTTTACCCCAGATATATATAAAAAGAAAAGAAATAGGCTCCTTTGGGGGCATAGAAGAGTTACATGAGGGTGTAAAAAAAGTGAAACCCACTAACATAGAAGCCGTTTGCACCTTTACTTGCTTATTCCCTTTTCTTTCTTTCCCTGATTTCTATGCACTTTCTGTCTTTGTGTATTATTCTCAACTTATCTGTACATAGGGTATGGATCAGTTTGCTGAGGAAGCATTTCTCCTCTGTTTACTAGACATTTTAATGTGGAACTAGTCAATGTTACTGTATTTTCAACCCTATTTTGCATGGTGTTATTTGTTAGTGAACTTTGGGCCATTATGTGTTTGCTGAGCTATTCAGGAAAAAACTATGTTTCCTTGTTTTTAAAGTGTCTTTGCATAATCATCCTGAATGAGGCCATTTCAACAGGCAGGAGAGGGGTGACTGATGGAGGAAGGAGGCCAGAAGTATGCAGGGAGAGGTACTGATATAAGGTCAAACAACAACTCTCCAAATTGAGGATGAAGATAAACTGGAAGTAGGGGATCCAATGGATAAAGTGGGGATATGAGTTATCAGCCTTCTCCCAGACTGTTATCCCAGGAATGCATGGAGAGAGAGGACCAACCATCTAAAGTATGCATTTTGGCCACCCAGTCACCTCTCTCAATTCAAGTGAAGGTGAGAGTACATTGACAAGCCACTGAGCTACCCCTACAAATACAGTTGGAGCATAAAGTACATTCCATATACAGTGGCTAAACATTCCTGAGACTGTTTTGATTTATGTTTCAGGTTCAAATGACTCCTAAATACAAAGCAAATATTGGCGAGTTGGATTCTACGGCATGCTGAGCTACTGCTAAGGTTCTCCCAAAATGCTCCCATACTGAATCTAGCAGATTTTGCACAGCCCTACCAGTGCAAATTATATGTAGATTTATATCTCAGACATAAGCATGAATATAAAGTTGCTATTACTGGGACTATACACTTTAACCATGTCTGGTTTTTAAACAGCTTTGTAGTATGCTGAAATAGCAAACAAAATGTAAAACATCGGAGAGACAGGAAATATGCTTTTTGTCCTTGACATATAGTACGGCATTAGAACAATGATTTTGATTGTGTCAGAAGTTATTTTCTTCTGGTATCTGTTCTTAAATTTAAAGATACAAAGGTATTATCTATTGCTTGGGTTTTACCATAATTGAAAGCACCTAATTCACACAGTATTGATTTTTAACCTTATCAGCTGAAAGTATTTTATGTATTCAGAGACAATATCAAAATGATGAGGTGTCTGATTCTGAACGTTGACTGTTAATCAATGAAGCATAAAAAATAGGTATCCTACTTTACTGAATGGGAAAAATAGCAGGAGTAGGTCAACAGGTTACAACAGCGAAGTCTCATTTGTTGGGTCTTATTTAGTTCTGCAGGATATTTGTGAAAATATATTCAAAGAATGAACATGTAATGGAAAGCCAGTGACTGAACCTTCACAAGACATTGATGCTCTTTCATTCAGATGTACAGGGAGCTACAGTTCCTCACATGTAAGAATTCACAATCCTACTTGCAGAACTGTGTGGAAACAGGAAGTCTTAAAGGTTTTCCAAATGGTCTGAAATGGGTACATATCTCTGTGTCCCAAAGTGTGGCAGCATAGATGTCACTTTCTCATATTGCTGGGCTGACGTTTTTATGAGTTAATTGTATCCTTTTGCCTCTTTTCTCCCAAATAGGTCTGTTAAGAAAATCAAGCTTGCAGTCATTTTGAGCAGCTGTATTGCCACATGTGGAATGATATGAACTTTATCAAACAACTAATAACTTCCTTTCCCTCCCCCTTATAATTATTCCTTGTTCATAATGACAACACATCTGTTCACACTGATACTTATTTCCAAATAATCTACTGAATGATAACCAGTACTTGTGAAACCAGCCATTATAAAGTCCAAAATTCCTCTGCATTCTAATTTGCTAAAAGACCTGGTTTTGTAGGTATTTTATTTACTAGTTTTAAAAGCTGTTAGAACAGAGAGAAATTGATGATTGGTTGATGAGAAAGTGATGTAACATTTTATTATAGTAGGAGTCTTCCCTCTTTAAATTATTTATATCAGCAACAAATAATCCTGAAACGAAGAACCATATGGAACAACTTACGGTAATAACTGCTATCTAAGTGGTTTTCATAGTTCACTTCTATCTAATCATTATGCTATGAATGTCTGATTTTCAGAGTGAAATCAGAGGTTCCCATCTGCTCTTTCTCATTTGAACAACTACTTTTGCATTTGCAAATGGTGGGTATTATGTGTGAACATGGGTTGAAAAACACTTAACTAATTGTGTAGGCACACAAAAGGGGAGGGTGGTTAAGTGTACATGAAAATTACACAAGCAAGCTCAAAAGTAGGCATGGATCTCTCTCTCCTTACCTTCTGAAATTCAGACCTAGTTTAAGTGGTACAACTTATCCACATTTGTACCACTCCCAGGATAATAATTATGTACCATAAGCATAATGACCAATGACGACTACTGATTTATAAAATAATAATACTGGAAGAGTTTAGTTGTATTTGAAGATGATCTTTGTCACTGCATTCCATTACAGAACCTGGGCAAAAGGCCCAAGTGCAGAATAAAACAAAACAAAACAAAACAGTACGTCATTGGGAGTTAGTATTCTGAATTTTCCCTATATGCTACATACATAAATGAAGACATTCACACAAAACAACCTCTTGTTCCTTCCGCATGAAGAAAAGCTGCAGATCTTACATTCAGCAAGGACCAACTCCTTTCCTTCCCACAAAATCCTGTTCAGGACAAGAAGTGTTTTGGTAGTTGTGAGTTGAATCAGCTCATGTACATGTGGAAGTGTTTCTTTTTTAGGCTTCAATTCAATAGAGCAATTTAAGCAAGTGCTTATGTCCATCTCTATACAGTAAAACATGTAAGCAGGTACTTAGGTCCCACTGAAGTTAATGGGACTTTAGCATGTGCTTAAAGTTAAACATGTGCTTTATCTCTTGTCAAAAAAAAATGGGCTTAAGTATGTACTTAAAGTTTAGCTTAAATACTGAGTATGTAAGCAATTAGGTACCATGGTGAAGAGGATGACACAAGAACCTATGTAGACTAGACTAGACTAGAATAAAAGGGCCTAGTGAGACTCTAGAAAATCCCACCTCATCAGAAAATATGGCCACTTCTGCCTTGATGAGGATCTTCCTCTTTAAATGTGTCATTTGATAATAGGCCCAACCAAATAAAGGAATAAAACTATGGAAAATGTCTGTCTACGTTTCTGAGAGCCTAGCAATTAAAATATCTACCAATGTGTCTTTTACAAAGATCATGTAGATCATGGTTTACCTTATACATAAGTAATTACACTGCTCATTCATTATCTTCTTCATAAATTCTATTAGTTTTGAACCACTATATCCTGGAAGCACAGCTGAGGCTAAATGAACCTTATTACACAGTGTTCATGAAAGTGATAAATGAGGTAAGGACGTGAAATGCAGATGGTAATAATTAATTGCTCGGCTTCCAGCAACACAAACTTTAAATTGACAATATTATTTAAAAATAAAATGATCTTATTTGATAGAGAATTTCTACTACAGTCCACATGCATTGGTGGCTGTTTCCTTTTAATGCAATTCTTAAATGTTGAAAAGAGATAAACATGCTGTGATTTTTATCTATGTTTTTGATAAATGAATGTCTTGGCAAAAATTTACAGCTAAAAAGGTTATTTACTTAAGAGAGATTTTCTGCATGTGTAAAGGTCAGATTTTTTTTTAGATTGCTGTGAAATTGCTTCTGCCTTTTAGCAAATCTTCCAAGACAGCTCCTCTCCTTGTAGTGTTGATAAGGACACAGGAAGGATGTGGCCTGAAGAAATCAAATGAGCAGCATAAATTCCTGTCTGGAATCTACAGCAGCCACAGTTCGTGGTTTCTGAAATTCTGTCAAAAAGTTGAACAGTATGAAAGGAGAGTGAAGACTTCTGAGCAAAAATCAATATCTGGGTCTTTTGAACTGCCCATGTACAAAGTTCTAATGAAAATGTCCTTGAGAAAATTTTAAATAGTGGACTTTGAGATCAGCTCTTCCACTGTCGTGATAGCGCTGCATAGCATTTGAAGTTTCCAAATGTACCAACGCACAGAAAGTATGTCTCAAACACTGAGGATGTAGATTCCTGCAAGGGATTTCAGAAACAGAAATCTGCCACTGAAGCCTATATAGATTATTGTATGTATTATTTACACCATGTCAGGTTTTAGCTATAGGATACAATTTTTACTTCAAGGGGGTTTTGTAAGTCTTTAAATAGCATCACTCCATGTTCAAACTAATAACTGATCAGACACACAATGCAATAGGAAAGGGGCACTACTCTCAGCAAAGGAATCTCATTTATGATACTGTAAATACCACTTGTAAAACATTAAATAAGGTTTGGATGTAATGTTGCATTAATTGGAATTATACTTCTTTATATTTTTTCAAGCCTGTTTAAAAATCTAAAACATTCAGTAACATCAAGGTCACTCTGGGAGAGTTACTCTGCACATTAAATTGAGGTTAAAATGGTTGGTAAGTGCAGGGTTATACAGTAATTGCACTGCTGTTCCCCTAAACCACAGAATGCATACATTTACTGTCTTTGGAGGTGCTTTTTCAGTGCAATTGAGAATTCACATTTATTCTTGCTCTAAATTATAGTTAAAGTTATTGAGTAAAATCTTCTGACATTCACATTTAGAAAATTTGTCCTCAAGTGTTGGGAATGTTTTAGTTCTATCTGAGAATGTTAATTAAAACTACACACATATATGTATGTTGTTTTCATATATAAAATGATTAGATAGATAGTTCTATCTATCTATCTATCTATCTATCTGTCTGTCTGATAATATATGCGAAGACAATATCATTAAGTGTGTGGTTTCACACAGACAGACATATAGCCCTGAAGCTTTAAAATTCCTTCTGTCCCACAGGAAGGGAGTCTATTTTTTTACAAGGTTCTATTCTATCTGGGTACTTATGGCAAACTCATCATTGTAGCACCTGGATGTATCAATGTATGAGGTCAGACAGAAGAATTTTAAAGGCATAATTTTCAGTGGTATGGCACACTCACAACATCAATTGTCTTCAATGGTATCTGTGAAAGCCCACCATGTTGGAAAAATGGAGTTTTAAGACCCTACGGCTGTACTGTGTTTGGTATGAAAACAGTCAACCATCGTCAAGATTTACAACAGTCACATTAACACTATTATCAATAATAATAAATTAATGTCATGTATTTACGTCCTAACAGTTTCAAAGGATATCATATATATTAAATAAACCATTAAGAAAAAACAAAAATACCCTGTCTAAAACAAGTATGGCACTCTGAGCACAGAATGTACTAAATTACACAGAGTATCAATATGTCCTCGGAAGAATCCAATCATGAAAAAAAAATACAGAGCTCATTATTCAAGTTATTAATGTGTGAAAGTGTTTGCAGGAACAGGTACGAAGTTTGTAATAAAGAAAAGAAAAGAAAGCAAAGAAAAGAAAAGATACATTCTAATTACTAGGGTCTGCTTAGGCTCTGACTGAAGCTAGTGGCAAAAATTCACCTTGACATCAATGACCCATCATCAGTTAATTGAAACACCTGCAATACTGTCTGGTATTACACTATGCTGGTACTATAACATGTCTGGATAACTGAACACACACAGTATCTGGTTTTGTCACTTTTCGTTTCTTTGTTCCTAGAATATCAGGATTGTTTGTGTTTCCTTTTAATTTCCTGGTTAGTGTTATGGTTGGCTTGATTTGGAGTTCTCCTTTGAATTGGTTGATGTGAGTATTTTTTAGTCCTGTTCCTTCTTTTAAAAGAATACATTTTATCTAAACCCACTAGCCATGAAGTAACTGCATGTTACAATTCAGCAATAATGAAAACACATAACACTTTGCCACTGGGCCTTTTCAGTAACATCATACAAAAAGTCAGGGAGAAAGATGATAATATACATTCAGCAATTATGGTTCTAACCCAGGACTGATTTTCAGAGATGCTCAGCACCTCTGAAAATCAGGCCCCTTTAAAATGTCTTAAGCTGAGCACCCAAAATCTTATGTATCCCCGAATCTGCATCTCTTTTTGTTCGTTTGTATATTAATTTTATTTCCGTGTGTTTTTTGCAGGTCACTTTTAAGGTGTGCGATTGGTGCAGAGTGTTCAAGACCTGAAAAGGATGAATAGTGTAAACCCATACCAATGAAGTAAATTACACAGAAGCAATCCCACTTATTCAAATTGCACTGGTTCAATTGACTAGTGCAGACAAAGCTAATCTGTCCCCTCCTCTCTGATGTGCTCTCACTGAACTGACTGTTCTTTGAATGGCCATTGCCCTTGTGAGGTTTCCACAGTTAAAGGACCATCTTGAACCTTCAATTATTAGGATGTATGTATGTCTTGAACATATATAAAGACACCTTGACCTTATCTTGACTTTAGTAAAACTTCTGATACTGTCTTACATGATGTTCTCATAAACAAACTAGGGAAATGCAACTAGATGGAGCTACTATAAGGTGGGTGCAGAACTGGTTGGAGAATAGTTATCAGTGGTTCACAGTCACGCTGGAAGGACGTAATGAGTGGGATCCTGCAGGGATCAGTTCTGGGTCCAGTCCTGTTCAATACCTTTATCAATGATTTAGATCAATGTTTCCCAAACTTGGCACGCTGCTTGTTCAGGAAAAACCCCTGGCAGGCCAGGCCAGTTTGTTTACCTGCTGCGTCCACAGGTTTGGCTAATTGCGGCTCCCACTGGCCGTGGTTTGCCGCTCCAGGCCAATGGGAGCAGCTGGAAGCTGCAACCGCGGCCAGTGGGAGCCACAATCAGCTGGACCTGAGAATGTGGCAGGTAAATAAACCAGCTTGGCCCCCCAGGGTCTTTCCCTACAAAAGTAGCATCCCAAGTTTGGGAAACACTGATTTGGATAATGGCATAGAGAGTACACTTATAAAGTTTGCAGACAATACAAAGCTGGGAGGGATTGCAAGTGCTTTGGAGGATAGGATTAAAATTCAAAATGATCTGGACAAAATGGTCTGAAGTAAATAGGATGGAATTCAATAAGGACAGATGTAAAGTACTCCATTTAGGAAGGAACAATCAGTTGCACACATACAAATGGGAAATGACTGCCTAGGAAGAAATACTGCGGAAATGGATCTCGGGGTATTAGTGAACCACAAGCTAAATATAAGTCAAGAGTGTAACACTGCTGAAAAAAAAAGCAGCAAACATCATTCAGGATGTATTAGCAGGAGTGTTGTGAGTAAGACACGAGAAGTAATTTTTCTGCTGTACCCTGCACTGATTAGGCCTCAACTAGAGTATTGTGTCCAGTTCTGGGCACCGCATTTCAGGAAGGATGTGGACAAATTGGAGAGAGTCCAGAGAAGAGCAACAAAAATAATTAACGATCTAGAAAACACGAATATGAGTGAAGATTGAAAAAACTGGGTTTGTTTAGTCTGGAAAAGAGAAGACTGAGAGAGGACATGATAACAGTTTTCAGGTATGTAAAGAGTTGTTACAAGTAGGAGGAAGAAAAATGGTTTTTCTTAACATCTGAGGATAGGATAAGAAGAAATGGGCTTAAATTGCAGCAAGGGATGTTTAAGTTAGAGAATCAGGATGATTAAGCACTGAAATAAATTTCCTTGGGAGGTTGTGGAATATCCATCATTGGAGATTTTTAAGAGCAGATTAGACAAACACCTGTCAGGGATGGTCTAGATAATACTTAGTCCTGCCGTGAGTACAAGGGACTGGACTAGATGACCTCTTGAGGTCCCTTCCAGTCCTATGATTCTATGATTTTATGACCTATACTCCACACATTATAGTATACACAATCATCATCAAACACATGCTGATTGCCGCAGTTTTAAGGCTTCACCGTTGCTCCATTTAACATACATAGAATAGACATAACATGACCACATAATATACTGTAGGCCCTGTAAAGTTTTCCTGTGTGGTAGTTAATGAATTTTTCTGGGATCATTATTCTTCATCATGTCAATGGATACACACAGGACAAAGAAAAAACACACGTGTTCACAGGAACATATAAAGAGATGGAGAGCAGCATAATCATTGTAAGTCACTGTGAAAGTTTTAATTGACAGAAAAGCATGCCAAACCTCCACAAACACTAAAAAGGTGTCAAGTAAAGGGTTTCACATCCTTCACAGTATGGGTAATTGGAAAATATCAAGTAGGAATCACACACTACTTAGAGGCTCCCAGACCACAAATTAATGGATATGTACAACCGTCTCCAGTGAATGATTCCTGAATGATCATGAACTGAATGCTTAGAGAACACCCAAATACCATGACTTTCACTCCAGCATTTACTTAATGTCATTTCTTCACTCCATAAAGGAGAGGAAGCATAATTCACTGAGCCATTTAGTCTTCTATAATGCACTTGAGTCAATTCTATATCTGGCTGCAGAGAAAGATGCCAAAGAATTAATCATCACCTGGCTTCTAGTTAAAACTATAAAGGCCAGTTTTGCTCATTGTGAATATTCATTGAGCCCTAATTGAATAAGCACTTAAATACCACAATTCTCTTTTGGAGTTCTCCCCCATGCTCAGCTTCTCACCTCATCCATTGCCCATTAAAATGTTTTCTGCTTTAAATTCTCTGTACAGCATAAACTTGTCATGCATTTTTACTGCTGTTACAATGCATATGGATGGAATGCAAGTGATACAGGAAGGACAGTTGAAAATGAAATGAGATTTTTGTCATTGCTCTCACTCTGCTAATCTGTTTTGAAATACAAAATGCATATCCACAAGTGGTGCTTAACATAAAACAATGAAAAATAAATGAAACAAATTTGTCATAATGTTTTTGAAAGTGGCAGAATACAGCAGCTGACAATTTAAAAAAATAAATCAGAGGACTACTAGCAAATTACGGTATCAAATAGAACAAATTTAGGTTCAGAAATTTTAAAAAAGTACCATAATTTAAAATCAAATAATATAGTCATTATTTTAAAACTGTAAACCAAGTAACATACAGTACAGAGGATATATTTTTAAAAAATGAATTAGTTCTAGCTAAACCAATAAAGATTGTGTAGTTGTAAGGAAGAGAAAAATGCCAACTGTTCACTTTCCTCAAGAGATGTAATGTATATATATGTCTAATACCACCAAAATATCTACATATACAATGTGAGCATGGATAGGTATCATATGTTACTGTATCTTTTTTGATAGGTGTGACTTTTTTTTTAACTTAAAAATTACTGAGTAGCTCTATGGGAGATGGGATACGACCTACCCTCTAAAGTCTAACCCCCAAAAGATCAGAATTAGGGAGAAGCACAAGCATGTTGTTTCTTAAGAGCCTAGTCCTGCAGAAAATATCTATGCACTTCTAATGTGGGCAAGATCCAAAAGACCACAGATGGTTGTTTTGCAACAGGCTGACTTATACAGGGTAAGATTCTGCTTGCTCTTTCTACCTTTTCAGCTCCTTGATGAGGAGGTCAAAGTAACCTCCATCAATCCCCACTGAAGTTAATGGATCATTACTGAGGAAATACACAGTTTTAATTCAGAGCAAAATTTGGACCATCCCTTTTATTAGGAGGCAGGAATGTTCATTGAGCACATTTTCATGTGTCTCTCCCATTTAAATTCAGTGAGCATGATTGTAATATCATCTCTATGTCTCCAACCATGGCAGCGTGGCCATGGTGGCATTATGCAGCTTTTTTGAGAACAGGCAGACATTTGCAGTTTATAGACCTTCTGAGTGCTAGTAGCCATAGAGGCTATTTTGGCCTGAGTGAGTCCTTAATTAGACTATTGGCTTCTCCACTCATAATACAAGATAAATAATAGAACTGGCATGTTGCGCAATTTCCGGATGTACCAGCAATAGCACACATACAATTCTGCACAGATCAGATCTGGCACATTGCACTTTAATTATGTATTTACTAACTATCTAAGAAGCTAATAGTTTAGGGGCTGGGGACTTGGCCTGTACTGTTGATGCGGATAAAGGGAGAGAAGCCCACAGGCATTTCTACACTTTCCAACTCATAGAGAAAGAGAGAGAAAGACAAAACTTGGGCTTTATATTTTGGGATGTATTTTCAAGACCCTTGAACAAGCAATTGCACAGAAGAGTTCAGTTCCTCTTGTCTGAAAAGCCACCCCAAATACTGCTATGGATCATGTGTGCATTGAAGTGAATGTGTGCATGACCCTGTCTGTCAGTCTACAGCACTGTGCCCCAGCAGTCTCTCTTTCTCTATTATGCCCCCCTGTTGTATTTCCCCCAATGTTGTGTATCCCCTAGTCCCTTAGTGCTTGGTATGCCCTTGTTCTCTGAAAACCCCGGGGCCCGTTAACAGCTCTGTGTCCCTCCATCCCTCTTTGTCCCTCTGCCCCTGCCCCTTGCCCCCCTTACACTTGGAATCCCCCAGTGCTCTGTGAACACTCATACTGCTTCCCCAGCTATCTCTGTCCTCTGCCCTTTGAGTCTTGTCTCTCCAGCAGAGGATATTTCTCTACCCCCATCCCAGCCCTATCTTCCTTCCCACATATTGGAATGAGGCTGGTGGGTGTTCTCAACCACCTGCTATCTGCCTCAGACTTGCAGGAACATTTCCTTCCATCCCTGTGAATGCAGCCGCAAAAAGGGCAGCTTGATTCTCCCCTCTGACTCCCTGTGTTGGCTGCCACTTTAAAATGGAGAGTGAAGTTCTTCCCCCTGCTCATCAGCTGTTAAACAGCTCCCCTGGGAGGAGAGGTGAGAGGGCTTAGTGCTGCTGCTGCTCTACCTAGCAGCAATTTGGCTGGTGAGTGGTGGGGCTGGGCTTGGCAGGCTACCTCAATTCTTTCATGTCCTAACTTTTGAGTGCTTTACTTAGCACCTTAACGTTCTTTAGACATAGGTTTTTTTCATGTAATACATAAAAGGAAGTGTGTGAAGTACTGTATATAAAATACTTTCGCATGGTAGCACATTTACAATTGCAAGGTATTAGCAATGATGATTGATTGATAGATTTTTGTAACTTCATGCTGAGTGCTTTTGCCTTATTTAGTACCTGTGTTTGTAATTTTGTAAGCACAGCCCAAAAGCAAAAGAACAAGAAGTAGATGTTAACTCTCACATTGCCTGCTGGGGTTCCATTAACATACCATTTACATTTTTGAAATCTGGAGTATTTTCTGGCATGTAAGGCAATACTAAAGTGGAACTAAGTGGGAGGGAAACCTCACTATACAGTAAATGAGAAACATTCTTCCTCTCCACCTCCAATTCTTCATGAAAGACAAGTGTCATTTTCACTAGAGATAAATTGTCACCTGTACTCCAAAAAGCTGTGTGTGCTAGAAGTCCTTACTCAGGTTTTATTCAGGCTTTACTCTGTAGAGTCCTCCTGAGGAAAAATAAAATCAATAAAAAACTGGTGCCCAGATTGTTGACCATAATTCATGCACATAAGGGACTGACTAATCAGATTTCCCTCCTCCATGATTGAAGGTGGAATCAAGATCTGCATAGGGGATTGAGTACTGTTTGCTGGGGGCTCACACAGAGTTGGGGCCAGAGCGTGACACACATCTATACAGTGACCTTATGGAAATTACAGAGAAGTGGTAATACAGCTCAAGGAGCTTACTGTTGGGCAGCCATAGCCAAAAGTGAGACTGTGAAGGAATGGAAAGGGGGAAGCAGGTGCCCAAGCTTGTGTAATAGGGTTCTGCGTAGATTATTGACCTCATGACTTTCACACAAGGGCTAATTCTGCCTGGAATGACGTGGGGGAATATCCCTATGAGGAGATCAGACACAGTAATGAGCATATTATTATGGGAAAGGGCAGTTAGAGCTCAGGAAGAACATCAGGATTTGACTCCATGACATGCTGACATTTCTCCTCAGGAAATGGGCATGCAAAAATTCACTATTTTGTAAAGGAGAAGCATTTTCTCCATATTTATCCTCAGAAATATGCTGGAAATGGCAGCATTTGTTCCTGGATCAAATTCAGTCTTGACAATATCAGTTTTTTATATATTAATATTTGAAGAGGAAAAACTTTACATTGCTTAAAACAGAAGTTACTATATGGTTTGCTGCACAACTTAGTATGTTTGGAAGCAGCTAGAGAGATAAATATGATCTAATTCTTATGCCTATCCTTCCTCACTCAGAAAAGACCATATACACAGGTCTCACATGAGCACAGAATTGAGTGGCTAGAATATTTGCCTTCCAAACAATCCAACCAATCTTTATGTAAAAGATCACATTTAAAGATGCATTCTGTTTACATCAACCAGAGAAGGTTGCTTTATAAATAAACAAGGCAAAATGAATACAGTATGTCCATCTCTACTTGTGCAGGGGTTTATGCATAAGTCTCTGTTAGACAGCAGAAGCTAAAACCAAATTTATTGAAGTATAGTTTTCATAGCAATTGATTTACTAACTGGGTGTGTACCAGCAAACTATACTTTCAATGAAAAAATATATTTGTTGTGCCATACTCATGTACATCCCACTGTAATCAACATTAATTGCCCTACAGATTTTAAAAATTTCACTGTGAATTAACCATATTAAATACCTCTTCTCCTTTGTAAAAATCTCCAGCGTAGGAGTCGCCCAAAATAAACACAAGAAAAGTGAAAATTGTAATGCTTGTGACAAACTACATTATGTATCGTAATCATAGTCATTGAGTTTAACAGTCAGTAGGACATTGTTCTATTTCAGAGTAAAAATGAATAAACTGTTGTACCAATTTAATGAAACCTAAGGTGCATCAATATCATGCAGGAATTCTGGAACTCCCAACAAAATATGATCTTTCCAAGACCAGGGGTGAGATGCTGGCTCCTTTGAAATCAATAGCGAAATGCCCATTAACTTCAATGGGGCCAGATTTCTACCCAAAATACCAGTTAATTAAAACAATATAAATGAAGATGTGTCTTTCCATATCTAAAAAGATTGAGGGCCAGTGTTTGGCGTCAAAAATTGAGCGCCTTACATGATGATTTTGAAAAATATTTCATGTAGCTTGGGGAAACCTTTGACTTCATACGGTTCTGCATGGCACAGCGTTCCTTCAGTGTAGAACAACTAGCAAGATTGAGGATTAAATCTGTATTTACAAACCTGGGGAAAATGGTCTGATATTCAGAAATGCTGAGCATTCACAGTTCTCATTGTGTTTCATTAGAAGAATTAGCAGAAATTTTTGGATTTTTTTGGGAAAAAAATCAACATTTTCCCCAATTATCTTAGTCAGCATTGTTCCCTAAATGAAACAAAACTATACTTTGGAGTATAAAGAACACACAGTAATGTCAGGGTTGTGGATAGTTCATGCTAACTGCATTCCCTGATACAAATATATGTCCATTTCAGACCATTCAGACTTACTGGTAATTTACAGGAGATTTCAACAAAAAGCATGAAGATGGAAAAGGAACCAGATTTTCCTGTTTGTTTGGATTTTTAAACTATAATTTGCTCCATAAACTGGACAGATACTAAGAATGTCCTTACAGCAAACAAGTTGTTGATTAAAGTTCATGTAATCTTCATCTTAATGGCAAAATCTAGTTTGCACAGTCTCTCTGAAATGTACACACTGAAGTATTTTTAAATTTAGGACTTGTTGATATTAACTTCCACTGCACTTTAAACTGCTGCCTTAACATCTAGCTGAAGAAGCTGTATTCCTTTTTTCAGTACATACTAGATTGACTTGGCTGATCATAGCAGACTGAATTGTATTTTTGTAAGGCTCTTCAACAGGCAGTCAAATAAATAGCTTTTTCCCTGCTGCATGGTTTACTGTTTGCTTAAGCAAAAATCCAATTTCTGGAGAAGGCTCCACAAGGGCTAAATTCCCTGCCATTTACAAGTGTCCCATTAGAGTAGCTTTCTATATGGAAATAACATTCCAAGACAAGGAGAGAAACACTAGGTCTGAGGTCCACTGTTCCTGATGTGTTTTATTATTTCTTTTTCATTTGAAGAGTAGAGCTGTGCTCCCATGAGAAAGAGAGGGAAGGAGAGAGTAATATTTGAATACAAATGTCTCAAGAAACTGGAGCTTCTTTAAAAGTAAAATCTCTCTCTCCCTTTTTGTATGTATCAAGGACAAGGGGAGAACTGGCAGATTCATACTCATGCTGTCTTTCATTAAAAGGCTTTTAATTAGGAATTCAAAACACACACACACACACACACACACACACACACACACACACACACACACACACACACACACACACACACACACGTTCTACCAGCGAAGTATGTATTAGAGATGGGATTTGGACTTGATTACTGTTTCCTATGGTGGAAGCTTTTATTTGAAAACAATCGCAATTAGAAGGATTGGGTGAGGTAGACAATGTGCATGGCTTATTAGAGGCAGTGTACAGAACTACTAGTTACTAGAGTTACCACATTTCAAGAGAGAGAAAAGAACAAAAGATTTGAATAAAAGTTTGCAAACATGCATGTAATCCAGATCTAATAAGACAGGTATTTTATGTTAGCAGACTTATAATTGACTTTTGAAAACATACTTATTGAGGTTTAACAGTTATTTAATGGACACTGACATCTGTCTATTACATAATTAATGCTCAAACATGTTTTAATAATCAATTGGTATTTATTTAACATCACTGTCTACTTAATGCTGCAAGTTACATTTAATTGCATTTTTCTTCTTTTGAGTTCAATGAATTGTATTAAAAATAAATATTAACAAGTACCACACGGTGCTCTGGGCAATGCTAAGATGACATACATGGAGGGAAAAGGAAGTTAAGTCCAGGGGCTAATCTTGCTGTCCTCACTCTAGCAAAACCCAACTGAGTTTAATACTCCATGTTGTACATGTGTCATGGGATAATAGAGAATTCTCTGGTAGTATGAGTACTTTGACAGACTAGGAAGGATGTGGCCTTCAGAGAGGGCTGCCAGCTCAGTGGCCTATCCCAAAAGGATGTGTTGGGCTGGAATTCAACTGCCCGTTCGTTACATAATTAAGATGTTTTTCCTGGTCATGAAAGTCAGTTTGTCAGAAGCTTCCTGACGCAGCACATGTTTGAAGAAACATGCTGGTCACCAAAAACCTATTGTGACCTCTGAGCAATGTTGCTCTGCTGTCATAAGAGTGTGTAAGAGAAAGGACAAACCGTGGTGCATTTGCAGCGAGAGATTATAAAGCTTGTTCTTTAATTTTGTTGTGTCTGAGGCTTTCTGAGTGGCAATGACATGGTTTATGCAAATTATCAAGTTAGGCCAAACCAGCTAGGTGTTTGTGGCAGCCATCTCACACAGGAGAGTATATAATCATAAGAATAAGCTGAGGTCTTCAAAAATGTACAAAACAGGCCATGGTGTTCTTAGTCACCATGAGATGGAAAGGAGAGCATCAAAACTCTTGGATGAAGCAATTATGAGTACTGGGAGAGTGTGTTTATCTTATGTTTAGTTATGGGTACCAATATACTGGACATCAAACTTCATTTTTGAGCTTAAGAAGGAAGCCTTTAATGGATAATTATTAAAGTTGTATTTTGTCCTTTGCTCAATAACCTATGGTAGTTGGAAATCAAGCTCAAAACTGTGCCCCTGACCCACCAGTCCAGCTCTATTCAGTAAAGCATGTGCTTGATTTTACATGTAAATATGTCTGACTGACTTCAACAGGACTGGAGCATATGCTTAAAGTTAAGCAGTGCTTTGCTGAGATAGATTTAAGCATGTATATAAATGGTTTGCTAAACTGGGGACATGGGGGTATGGGTGGAGATCTGCTATGTATATAATATCCTTCCCCAAAAATATCACAAACCACTTGAAAATACCATTTATCTATGTCTTAGGGGGGATAATAGTCTTTTTGACCTGAGTCAGAAGATGAAGCATGAGTTAAAATCAAGGCTCCTACACTTCCTGTTTGGATAGGGTAGGCTAAAGTACTTGATTTACTGGGGCCAAAAAGTGGATGTCATATGGTGAGCAACTGGACATTTCATGTCATATATCCCAAGCTTCTAGAAATATATTCAGACCAGTTTGAATAGAGAATGTGCACTTGGAAGCTCACCAGAACTTTGTACCAGATGTACTTTGCATCTCAAATAATGCAAGAGTAGCCATTCTTTCACCTTGCTGCTTCTGTTTTAGCCAAAATCAGGATGTGTAGAGAGGTGTGTGTATAGAAATTAACCGAACTTTTCAAGCCTCAAAAATGGTTTGACTCAATTTAAATCAGTTATTGTATGCAAACTGACACTATCACTGCTAATAGAAACAATAATCACCATCACACATATGTGCATGCAGTTGGATCTGCCCAGATCTGGAGGTAGCAATAGTGACCTTCATTCAAGATACCCACAAACTTTAGATCAAATCCGGCTTATTTTACCTGCTTGCTCAAGCCACTTGGACTGCACATGCGAATAAGGCAAAAAGATTTGTCCATAGAAATATTGAACTCTATCTGATGGATGTCCTTGACAAATTTCTATCAGGCTAATTAGATTCTACCTCTAAAATAAGTCACCTGCTATTTCATCTGGTTACAGTGTTATTTTTCACTTCCTATTTTAATCTGGTGTGTTGTCAAAGCACTGTATCATTTATGGAATGGTTAACAAACTGTGTATATAAAGGCAGGAAAGCACTTGGGGACCCTTCAAGATGTAAGTCACCAAAAATATGATGAGATATAATAATAAATTATATATTACTAATATAAGATTAAATTACTAATATAAGATGATGATGATATTACTGTGGCAGCTCAGAGACAAACCTCAGCAAGTCTTTTCCAGTAAGACCAATAAAAAAGATCATTTTCTAGGAAAGTGTGCATGAGCCCTGGTATGCAAAGTTTGAAGTCTTAGTTCAGTAACACGCATAAGCACATATTTAGCTTATCTTTCATTGACTTTAATAATATTTGAAAGAATTCAGACTCTTTCTAACCAGTTTGGCTCATCTCTACTATGAAGAGGATTCTTTTAAGTCTTCTACATTTGAATCAGATTCAGACTTTAATAATTTTATTTTTAAAAACTTTGAAATAACTCTTAAAGTAGATATATTTTGTATACCTAGTAGATATATATATATATATACATGGAGATATATAAGTAGATATATATATATATATACACGTGGAGCCGGGGAGAGAGAGAGAGAGAGAGAGCGAGAGAGCTCTGAAATGGTACACATTATTACAGAGTCCTGAAACTTATGGGTAAGGCAGTACTAATAGACAAAGAATTGCATTAATCTTGTTTACAGAACTTACCACAGCGTCTCCTTCTCTGCAATTACATTCTGTTAAAGAGATAAATTTTTATTCAAAAGGATTTTTTAAGTTTTAATAATTTTTTTGAATGCAAGTCTCTTAACTACCTTGGAACCTATTTGAGGTATAGGAGAAAACATAATTCTCTTTTAAAATATTACAAAAGCTTAAATGTGCATAAATCTTTCTAGAAAGTGTCATTAGTAAAAAAAAACCAAACCTAAACAACCTCTCTTGAAAGGGTTCAACCACAATGTACTTAATACTAGAATTTCCTGGCAAGCCTAATGAATTATTATAAAGTTGTTCCATATAATTACACATCTCAGTGGTACTGCTGTTGAATAAAGAGTTCAAATTGCCTTTGGATATCCTAGGTGTGTTATCAACTTACCATAGTTAAAGTAACAAGTGAACTAACTTATTTGGAAAAATACCAATAACTCCTGGCAACAGTGCAGCATAAGACACCTGCTGCTATGTCTTCATTCTGAGCCACATTAACTCCCAGTTCCTGAAACAAATTTGATATGTTTTAAAAGTCTTTTAATGGAGTTTTCTGTCCATGTAGAATATTATTGATTTGTTTAACTGTGAAATAGATAGTTTTGAGCCATATATCATTGTTAACATTGTATTCAGTTGCCAGAATAAAGAAAGAGAATAACCTAATTTTCTGGACAACCAAGGTTAGTACAATTGAAAGTGTTGAGGATTATTTTTATTTATTTATGTCTGAGCAATGACTGCAGTAGGAATACGTGACAATAATGTATTAGAGGTGAGAATCAAACTGTGTGAATAACTGCAGATTATGTCGCATTACTAAACATCTGTGATCATTTTCAAGAGCATAGTCTTGCAGAACTCTTGGTGGTTAGTAACTATGGACTCAATTAAATCTTCAGCTACAGCTCATGTAACTCCATTGAAGCTGAATGACCCAATCGTTCCCTAGTGTGGAGACATCCACTGAAGTCAATAGAATTACAGCAACGATGAATTTGGCTTAGTGGGGATGAATGGGCTGTCCATCAGGGGACAATTTACTCATGAATTAGTTAGTGCCATTTTTGTCCTATTAAAATTGATGACCTATTGTATGGTTGGATGTCAACAGCTCAACATGATATATTGTATTGAGGAAATTGGAAAAGAGACATTTATTAGAACAATTTTCAGGATTTGGACCCATTTTGCCCACAACACAACTTTTGATGTGCTCCCCCCCAGAAACTGGTAATATCAGAACACACTTATGGTGACATTCACTCAACTCTAGAAGGCCTTTTAAACCTCATGATTCCCCTCCACTTCATGATAAATGGTAGGCACTATGCCGTTGAATGGCATGAGTATTGCAGAAGGATTCTTTCCCAATCTTGAATAGACCAAGTACAGAGTAGTACATGAAGAGGTGCCACTGGGTGAAATCTTGGGCCCTTTGAAATTGAAGTTGGATTTCACCCACTATATTCATGTTTTTGATTATCTACTAAGACAAAACCACCATACAGAGAGGTAGTAGTCACTACTGCTGCCTATCAGCTGGCATGACATCCATGGAAGGCCTGTGCTCATGTGCTGATGGGGTAACTTTCATCCCTGCTTAGTCACCTGCACAAAGGTGATGAACAAGCTGGTGTATTAGAAGTTAGATTCTTTTACCTTAACAGACTCCCTTCCCCTCAGTCACAGCCACTCGGCACTATTTCTGCTAGCTAACATATGAGTATGTAGAAGAGTGGTCTAAGTTCATTCAACTTACATGATGAGGAGCTAAAAGGATGTATAAGAAGGTGTAAATTAAATTAGGGTTAGGAGTTTGCTCCTTTCTTGTAGACCCTCAATTTAAGAGCTAAACCCTTAGAAATGGTCAGAAACATTGTGAAAAAATTGTCAATTCCCTCCCCCAATTTGGGGGGTCAAAATCCAAAACTGACTGAAGTTTGGGGTGGGTAGAGGGGGGGATACAAGCTCTGTGGCTTTGTTTGAAAAACAAATAAAACATTATGAAAAAAATTGACAGAAAATTGAATTTTGGGAAAATTTTAACTGGGCCGATATACCATTTTAAATTCTAAAGTCAGTGATCCGGCTGACAAAATTCAGGATGCACAACTTCACTAGTTTGGATACATACAGGGGATGAATGAAAAGGACCCAGTGAAGATAGCATAGCAGGATTGCGTATTAGGGGAAAAAATGCTGCCAAAAGCCAAAAGAAATGATGAATTGACTGCATCAAAGAATTTGTTTGGTAGGTGGAACTTGGTGCTGTCTTTGACAAATGAAGATGGAGCATACTTGCCTGACTACCCACCTCAGATGATGGGATAAACACCTCGATGCTTGGATACCTATGCAAAGCTCATCCAGAATTATCCAGGCCTCTGAGAAGTTTGTCTGGTAGTCTCATGAGAGAAATATTTTTGGTAGTATATTTTGTTTTGGATCAAGTTGGTGAGCTCTTTGTTTAACAAACTACTCGTATTGTAGTTCGAGTTCCTCAAGTCAATCTACCCTAAAGGTAAAACTAGCACTTTCCAATGTGAAAAAGATAGCAAGCTGAAATCTTATATTCTTGTGTTAGGACTCTTCAACTTAAAGCAACCGATATTTAAAAACTAGTAAAGTTTATTTATTTTCTCTAGTACTACAATACACCAATTCTGAACACTGGAATGGATGCTGGTGCTACTGAAGTCAATGAGAGTTTTGCTTTTGACTTCACTAGAACCAGGATTCCCTCCCTCCCCCTTTTTCCCCTGTATTTTGGAACCAAAATGTGACTTTTGATGGACATAGACACACACATATATAGGGTAATACAGACACACATACACCTGAACATTCATATGACTGGAAGTCTGAAAATTGCCTAACAAAAGGTGAATTTTGGGCATTCTGTTTTGGAGCAACTGGAAGTGTTTGTGTTCTCTACACTGCGAAAGGAAATGGCATGTATTCCTCACCCTAAAGCATGGCAGAGGTTTACTTACATGTTCATATGTGCAGGCTTTTAAAGTTTCTATAAAATGAAGTTAAACAAATGCAGACATTTCTGTTAGAACAGCCTGTTTAATTTTGTCTAAGGTTTATAACTCAGGTTTGAAAACATTGTTCATATAGTAACTAGGCAGGGAAAGTTTCATCCTGAGATGACGACGATGTTAATGACAAACTCGTGGCTAAATCACAACACAGGATATTTTAAAAAATCCCTGTTTTTAATTCCTATCTGTGCTACAAACTTTTCTGTGACCCTGGACATGTTATTTAACCTCTGTGTGATTCAATTTCTCCTTTATAGTATGGTGATAACAAGACTTCCCTATCTCACAGAAGTATTGTGGTGTTTACACTGAGTGATTTGATAGCCTTGGATAGATATATTGCCTACAGCGCAAAGCACAGTGTTATATCAGTAATAAATAACATTAATAATATAAGGTATCATTTTCAAATGTTTTTGAGTAACTCAAAATTACCACATGATTTTTTTACACTTAAAAGCTGTTTTTGAGTTTTCAGTTGCTTGGCCCATTAAACGAAATTTTCAGTTGCTTGGACCATTATATGAATAAATCTTTGTTTTGATATTATACAATAAGTTTTGAAACTGACTTGTCTGCAGTGTATCATTTTATGTGTGTGTATTATGTTACATATTACACATACACTGTGAACACATTCTAATTGCTTAACTAAACAACAGGATATCACCTAATCAGTTTTCTTATTGTGGTTCATAACGTCTTACCCTGGAAGGACATGGTATATTATATTTTGACCATGAATATCCTGTCCTTTGCCGGTTTGTTTCAAACTTTAATGGTCTTATAGTAGCTTTGGAGTACATGAAATTGGAAATGAGCAAAAGGAGGAAAATCCCTCTGCCCATTCTTGACACTTGCTCTCAAGGTTACAGGTGACAAAATCCCACTTATTGTAGTAAGCCTTTGAAACCAATACTCTATTGTGTATTTTGAGAGTGCTTTGTGATGCATAACATGCAGCCAATGTACCCATCTGACAATGTAGAAAATCCACAGGAAAAAAGGAAGGAAGGAAGGAAGGAAGGAAGACAGTAAAAGCTATGCGCATTCAAGTCATCTATTTTTGAACAGGTTCACAAGAACTTTCCTGATCAGATTGGTGCTGTCATTGAACTATAAAGCCCTTTGTCTCCCAAGAAAATTCAAAGGTTTTTTTTTTAAAAATTTTATGTGTAAGAAGACAGATACTAGGTGTTGAAGTTGTTTGATTTTGCCAGGAGGTGAATTAAAAATATTTTCAAAGATCTTGCTGTTACTTTTTAACACCGTTTTTCTTGGCTGATTAATGAAGAACTTTTGAAACAATTTAATCTATATTGGGATGTGAGTGTTAGTTTATATTTTTCAAGGCTGAGTACTGAAGACCTTCTAAAGCAGTTTAATCTGTTCAGGGATGTTAAATAAATACGTCAACATTCATTTGTATATTAATGTTTTGTGTCTGCCACAGCTAAACTAGAGGAATGCTGAAATAAATAGGATTCAGAAGTCTCTCTCTCTGTTTGCTCAAGAGCTAAGAAAATGTCAATATGCTTCATATTATATGGATGCTTCAAACTCCTTACTAAGATGAATGTGTTTCATATTGAAGGTTTTAGGAGCTTTAGCATGCAGTTTATAGTCTGGCATTCTGCCACATCATGGTCTATAACCTTGTAGCTCACTATTATGCAAGTAACAATTTGGCAAGGAGACCAGAGTGCTTAGATTTTCTCTAAGGGCAATTATATGTTTCAAACTTCTTATACCAAATTATATTTGACATTTAATTTGAACCCAACTTATCTTGAAAAATAATTTAAAAACCTCTTGTGTAATGCTGCTAATAAGCCAAGTGTGTTTCATCTTAATTTTCACTTTTTTCATTTACTTTCATATGTAGTTATATAGACAGCATATATTTAATTTGGAAAGAGAAATATACAAATATATATAGATTTAGAGCATCAAGGTAAGGGTTGCCGAATATAAAATTAAATAAAGATGATAATCAGTTGCAAAAATTTTAAAATTCATACATGCATCTCCCATTAATTAATTCTTACAAAACAAGACTGACAAGTACACATGCATTCAACCATGTTGCACAGGGAATTAATACTGGAGAATGACATATGAAACATAATCATGTTCGGAAGTTGGTAATTAATCAGGGAAAGGTCAGTTCTAAAATGCTTGCTTCCTTTCAGATCTCTTAAATTTAGCAAACAGAGGTCAGAATCACATTTGTGACAGACCACATTTAAATGAAATCCTAGATATGGCTAGGATGAAGGTTGACATAGACCTATTTTATACTGATAGAGCAATCTCTTATTTCAGAAGCAGCCTGAACTGTAGATTTGAATGCTTTCTAACTGACAAGATCCCCAAACTGTGTTCATTATTCAGATTCTATTAAACATGAGCGATATTTTGATACTCCTATAGTTTTGTAACCCTTTCAAACAAAAGGACCTGATGCAAAGCTCTTTGATATAAACAAAAAGACTTCCACTGACTTCATAGGGCCTTAGATTAGGCCTTATATTAGCTTATTCAGTACCATACTGATAAGTTATATAATGAAGCATCGTTGGACATTCCATTTAGTTTATAATGTAACAAAATGAGATGCCGAGATGAATAACACAAGGAGATGCCAGTGATTTGGGGAGCAAGTTACCTTTATCTGAAAATGTTTGCTTTTCATTAGTAAAAGAGAGAGTTTAGGAGCAGGCATTTTGCTTTTTGTCCCCTTGAATCTCATATTAATGTTGAGAACTGAAGAGCTGTAGAAAAAAAGTGTGCAGGCTGTAAGGACGTACTCAGATAGATTCAGAAGAAGTTTGATATCTACACGCACAGGCCTGCAACTTCTCCCACTGCAAATAATGCAAGAGGATTGGGCTCCTGGGTTCCATGTTTCAGCTTTGATGGTGAAAAGGTAATCATGGACCATAAGGGAACTACTGAACATTAAGGAATGTCTGTGTGAAACGCATTACTTGCAAAGAAAGACTGGCAAAACTTTTGAATTAAAAATAAATGAATTTTAGCGTGTAATTCAATAGCTTGGTGAGCTACACACTTTATTATTCTTAGAACAGTTACTTTACAGGGAGAAGTGGTAAAGCATTCCAGACACATCTCTGAAAGCGTCTCTCCACCCTGTGGGATCTCTTCTAGGAATAGAGTCCTCGGCCATACTGCTGAGATTACTAACAAAGGATTGGTGCCAGTGTTGTAGTGCTTTGGTATAAGGAATACCAGTCCACTAGGAATTGGACAAATATAATCAGATTAATTTAATATAGGCCACAAAATACCATCAAGGTGATTGTATTTTATAATCTACAGTGTTAGATTTTAATTGGGAGCCAAAGATTAAAGGTGCTGTTATCCTACAACCAGTCCCGACCCACTTGTTACCCTTGAACATTTCATTTGCATAAAGAAAAGAAGAAACAGCCTTTCATCAATGTACTTTCTTGTATTTTCACGATAAACAAAATAATATGTTCATTGGCCAAAGTACTTGTGACTTCGTGAAGAGGAAATGTGAAGTTCAGCAGAATAAAGAGATGTAGGACAAACAGTAAATCCTGTTTATTGAAGAATGCTTTTTGGCCAGATGAATCAATTGTGAAGATATTGCAATTTAATATTGTAAACTCCTCAAAGCATGTGTTTATACAGCACCCATCAGCACAATGGGGTCCCAATCTTGAAAACTTCTCTACCAGCTTGGATCTTTCAGATTTGGAAATAACAGCAACAAGGCAACCAACAGACATAGTAATATTACAATGATCAGCTGCTTTGTATTCAAACAATAGGACAAGTGTAATCTCTGTGCCATATCTAGGTCAGAATTCAGATTGATGAGGACATCAACATTTTCTGAGATGCACCTTACCACAACTTTTCCCACAAAAATGGAAGATGAGATATTAAGTAACAATTAAATAGACTATCAGGGTCAAGAGATATTTTTTCATGTGGAGACTGAACACAGATCCCTTTAAAGACACTCTGCCTTCTTCAAAGAGGAGTGTGACAATCTCTGCCAGCAAAGCATCCATTAATTCCCCATTGACCTTCACCATCCAGGAAAGTCAAAGACCCAAAGTGGTATGCAGTGTAGTTGTAGCCGTATTGGTCCTATGGAAATCAAGTATTAGAAAGACAAGGTGGATGAGGTAATATTTTTTATTGGTTCTGTTGGTGAGAGACAAGCTTTCAAGCCTAGACAGAGCTGCTGTTCAGCTCCTGAAACCAGTAGATATGTACTCGGCACAGCTCAGCCATGCTCCCATGACTGCTAGCCAGTCTAACATGGCTACATTGCTATTTATACTCATGCTAGCTGAATGAGAGCTGGCACCATGCGTACATGGGCAGGAGAAGCACACCCCTACCACACTGTGTAGGTGAAGCCTTCTTTGCTTCCAGAAGTGCCACAACTTGAATTAAAATAAAATGTGACTATTTATCAGCTTTTCCATGAAACTTCTGCCACTGGTCTTCCAGTTGTCTTCCCCTTCTCTTCACCTATTGCAGATCATCTGCATGTAATATATGCAGACTAAGCAGGGGAAGGGAATGCTTAGGGCCCATTCTATTGATAGTGGATGACAAAAGTTCATTATAAAGTCGCCAATAAACAATCAACACAATAACCTCCCAGGGAACACAATCAAAATTGGACTTACTGAAGTACTGTGAAAAGAGAGGTAAAACAGGTTAGCCCTCTGGCCAAACTTGGAGAGTTTTCTCCTTCCAGAATACCAAAATCCAACAAATCAAAAGTCCAAGGAAAGTTCAACTTTTCATTCCTTGGTTCCAAGCTCACCTCTTTGATTCATGGGTTCACATCTAGTGCGTTATGATTGGGCTTCTTGCACAGTAACCCATCCAGCTCTAGTAGAGACCTACAAACAGTTCAAGGTGTCACCCAAACTCCAGCTTTCTAGCCCATAACACCCAATTCTTGGAGTACTTTCCTCAGCCCTTTGGCTGTCCTTCTAAGGCTCTTCTAAAACTACTGACAACACTCAGGCTTTGCTAGGACGGACCCAACAACACACACTATTATTCCATTCAGCTCTCTCACTGTCCCCACTATTTTGAGAAAATGCTACTATTTACGCCCTGACAACTTGTGCAGCGTTCCTCACTGTTCCAGCCTCCAACTCCCAGGCTTTTTCTGGAATATACGCCCCCTATATCCCTCTGTTCTGAGCTGGAATTTGGAACAGAAATGCTCTTGAACCTAGGTCTGCATTTGAAGGGCCAGAACACCTGGCTTTTTCTAAAAACTAGCTTTGGTTTAATCATTTTCATTTCTAGAAAGTGAAAAACTGTCCAGTGTCAGAAACCTTTTTAATGAGAAAAATGGTATTGATCTCATAAGCTCGCATTTCCCACTAGTTGAGGAGTATAGGATCTTAGCTGCTATCAGTTCTCCAGTAGACATTGTAGTTTAGCATAGTGTTATCAGCACAAAATTTGCCTTGTCTTTTCTATGCTTGGCCACATATTCTGTTGTTCCAGGAGTATTTAAGCATGTAATAAATTGAGTTCCAATGAGCTGGAACCTCCTGCTTCAGCTGATTTTCAGCAAATTGTTTTCCAGCTGCAACTTCAGAAGGATTTTTTCGTAGTCTTGAAAGGAGGATTGTAGCAGCCACACATTTTAAATGTCAACTCCAAAATAATTTTAATTGCTTAGTTATTATCCACTAAGTCAGTGAAGAGCAAGTGTAAAGTGGGCTGAAATCACCCTACAAGCACAGCAACTTCTATAGTTTTATTATACTAGCATAAACCCTGCTATGAATAAATGCAATCTCTCTCTCTCTCTCTCTCTCTCTCTCTCACATACACACACAAACTCTTATGTTAAAAGAATGTTAAGGTTGCAAAGTCAAGGACTCGAAAGCTACCACATGCCAGAACTAAGATTGCCTGTGTGACCTGAATTCACCACCCACTTGTGAGCATGCATTGTGATAGTCTTTAGTTTTCTTCAGTAGACCTCTGCATGTGTGAAATGAGAATTCCCAAAGGCTTATTTTTCAAAACTTTTTTTTGTCCAATCTGTCTTTTCCACTTTCTCCACTCAGGTGGCACTACCAGCTCCATTATAATCAAATAGTAATAATAGCAACCAGGGAATATAGTGTTGCAGCACAGAACAATATTTTAATTCTCCATTCACAGTATATTTTTATACAATGGTCACCTCTCCAATATTTTTATGGAAAATGCTGCAAGCTTTCCTTTGAATGTGTTGTACTTTCTTAACATAACATTGTCCTGCCCCATGGTGTTTTACTAAGCTGGTGGGTTGAATTCAAGGCCCTTTTCACATTGGCTAAAAGCCACACCCTGGCACCCAACCAAAGCAGTTAGCTTATTTACTTGAGAGATGAAGAAGCGGGTGTAATTTACTTCGTAAATCATGGAGTGGATTCACACATGTCCTGTGGATACTGCTTCATCCCTAGCTCTGTCCTGGTCCTTTAATGTTGCCACATTGAGCAGGATGGCACCATGCAGACAATGAGCATCACCTGAGTGCTCGCATACAGTACCATCACAGCACATCGAAACTGTGTTGATAGGTTCTTCGTGGTCACAGGGAGGGGGCTGGATTTGCCCTGTTATGCACCACTCTGATATTTTTACTGTACTATATGTCAATATTATACACTTGGCTCAGATGAGGTTAAATTCATGGGCATAGATCAGGTTGTGAGCACTTTTAGGGACATTACAGAAGCCTCAAATATCAGAAATCCAGGAAACAAAGAGCTATGGTTGCACTTCTCAACAAGGCCCCGAAGTACCTTAATCCTACCTCCACAGGAATGTCCTCAGGATAATCAAACTCATACTACTTTATCTATCCCTGTCAAAGACTTATTTTACTACTGATCACAGAGACTAAAAGAGACTCTTAATTCTATGTTCATTGTGGGGAAACCTACAGGGGAATGATGGTTTTGTTTGGGTGGCAGTGGGAGTAGATACGTAGGGAACGAGGGGTTATGTAGAAGGGCAGGCAGAGTGAATGGAGTTTGGGAAGACTGGGAAGTTGAGCTGTAATGTGCAGGAGACATAGTGAATGATCAGCAAAGACTAGAGCTGTGCAGAATCCTCAGGGGAGGAGGAGCCCATTGATACTATGTTGAAGTATTGGCACATCCAGAGCTTCTCACAGAATGGCTGACTTGGCTCCTTGGTACACTGCCTTAGCAGTACTATGGCTAGTCATTGATATGCTAATACTATAGCTCAAGGATACCTGGCTTCTCCAACACTGCTACTTTGGTGCACTAACATACTAAGGACCTGCACAAAGGGCCGCCCAGAGGGGGTGGCAAGTGGGGCAATTTGCCCCAGGCCTGGTAGGGGCTCCTTTGAGAATTCTCCGGCTCCGGACTCGCCTTCCCCAAGCTGCTGCATCCAGGAGCGGCCCTAGATAGAGCTAAAGCGGCGTGGCTGGGGCGGGGACTGAGTTTCTCCTCCCCACTTGGAGCCGTGTGGTAAGGAGGCGGGGCTCCAGGCTGACTGGCAGGAACTTAGGCCCCGCTGGAGCCACGCCGTTGCAGCACTGTCCAGGGTCTTCTGGACGTGGTGCGCTGAGGCTCCGGGAAAGGGGGGAGGCGGAAGTAAGCAGCATGGCAGGGGGCTAGGGCCGGGGGGGTTGGATAAGGGGCAGGGAGTCCCGGGGACAGTCAGGGGACAGGGAGTGGGCAGAGGTTCTTGGGGGGTGGTCAGGGGATGGGGAACGAGGGGTTGGATCGTGGGCGTTCCAGGTGTCTGTCAGGACTCGGCATGGGGTGGGTGGATAGGGGTCAGGGCAGTCAGGGGACGGGGAACAGGGGGTTTGGTGGGGGGCTGGGTCCCGGGGTGGTGGTTGAGGAGCGGATCTTGGGGGGTAGGGGTGAGGGGACAAGGAGCAGGATGGGTCGGGGACTCTAAGGGGGGCAGTCAGAGGGGCAGGAAGTGGATGGGGATTGGATAGGGGGCAGGGCCAGACTGTTTGGGGAGGTACAGCCTTCCCTACCCTAAAGCTCATTCAGCAGTTTCAGGCTTGCAGACAGCTATTTAACACAAAGAGCCAAGCTGTTATCTTTTCCATGAGGGAGGGATCACATGAGAAGAGCAATATCCTACGCCACCTACCTCTTTCCCAACCCTACCAAGGGAGACCTCTCCTCTTCCCTCCATTCCCTGAGGCTCCAGAGGGGTTAATTCAGTGGTTCTCAAACTTTTGTACTGGTGACCCCTCTCACATAGCAAACCTCTGAGTGTGACACCCCTTATAAATTAAAAACACTTTAAAAATATATTTAACACTATTATAAATGCTGGAGGCAAAGCGGGGTTTGAGGTAGAGGCTGACAGCTCATGACTCCCCAGGAATAACCTCATGACCCCCTGAGGGGTCCCAACCCCAGTTTGAGAACTCCTGGGTTAATTTAATTTTAGCATCCTGTGTCCATTCACATGCATGTGCTATTTTGAGCATTTCAGTTTTCACAACATAGACTCATTCCAGATTCTGGAACAAGCTCAAATGCTCAGTTTGTGGAGTATGTACGTAAGCTATACTAAAGACAAACTCACAGTAAACATCTCCAGTTTGTGAAGGACCCCATGGAGCCAGTCTCTAGGAATACTTATGTTCTTATGTTCTAAGCTAAATGAACTCAAAGTTATGGAGACAGATATGAGTCAAGGAAACCAGCAGAGTATCAGAAACCTGCAAAAATCTCAGGCGTTTGGTCACAAGCTGAGGTGGTTCAAAAGTTTTGAATTTTTTTTTAAGCAGAATTTTTTTATTGTTTCTTAAACAAACACAGCAAGCAGCAAATATTTGGCCATACACTTCTGAAACCCCAAACCATGTTCAGGTTTTGGCAGACTAATTTCAGCTTCTCAATTAAGAAGACCACAACAAATTTTGAAGGAAAGCAGACATCGTCCATGACTTTTTTCTGCTTTTTTAAAAACCCTAGTTTTGATCAAAAAAAAGTTTTGACGGAAAATATTTGTCCAACCCTTTAATGAGCTTTAGTGCCTTTTAGCACTAGCTGATGCTGAGAACCAGTGATACCTTGTAAAGGTGACTTGAAAAGAAGTTTTCTCAAAACTGGGTTTGTGCTGAGATGTGGAAGGTTTTTAAATGTTTATTTTTCCCAGCGCTGTCCGGGGGGCGGGGCAAGCTTACTAAATACCTTATTAACTGTTGATAGGTGAGTTTACTGTTCAAAATTATGGTCTTGGGCATTAGATCTCTGATAGAGAAACAAAATGAAGTAAGTTTTATCTTTCTCCCTATTTTAGTATTTTTGCTAAAAACTGGCAAAAAATTTGATATGTAGTCCCTTCTGTATTTTTAGGGTGTCATACCTAAATAACTCATTTTATTCACCTCAAATTTTGTTCTAAAATTTGACTCAATCCACCTCTGAGTGTTTTTCAAAAGAGAGTGACAAAATTGGGATTATATTTGAAAGTTAGTCCCAACTGGAGGTAGCCAACATTTTTCAGCCAAATCTTTATTCGTATGAAAAATACAGATTTGGCAACATCAACATGGTTCATGAATTTGTGTTGATTTTCCCTAATTGTTTCCAAGCCCAAATCCCCTCCCCCCATCTAAATGAAGCGTTTGTTTCAAAATAAAACATTTAAATCTTTTAGTTTGAAGCAATTTAACATCAACACTTAAAAATGGTCAAACTCAAATTATTTTTAATTTGTTGAAGCAAAATATTTTGTTCAATGCAAAATGATTTTACTACTTTTTGATTTACTGATTTAAAAAAAAATCATTTTGGAATGACCTGAAACATTTTTTTTTTACTTTTTAAAATTGCCAACAAACTAAAAGACCTATTATTTGATCAACTCTAGTTCCAGTCTTAACTGTGGAGTGACTGCTGATGCTCTATTATGAATATGAAAAGCCCATTTATAAAAGGACAGCTAGTCAGGTATGTGGATTTCTGGAATAACTAATAACATATTTTTGAAAGATTTATTTTAAAAAAAGGAAGAATATGCACACATTAACTGACCTACAAATGCTTCAAAACTCCAGGGACTGGCCATCTGAATAATAAGGAATATTTTTATTGGGCAGTTTCAGTAAGTGCCAGTTGACTTTCCTCAGGCAATAATCTGGCTGAAGCAGACTGCATGTTTATTTTAAATATCAGCTTGCTTTCAGTTTCACCATGTGTGAAGCTGGTTATTTTGACATGTCCATATTAATATTAATGTGAGCAAGAATAAGAAGAAACTTGTGATGATTTATGAAAGGTGTTAAAGGTATTCCCTCCAAGGGCTTGATCTTGGAAAGTGCTGGTGTGGAGTGCTGCACACATATACACAAGTTTAAAAGTGCTGAGCAGCACAGGGAACACAGCCCTGTATTAATGAGTGCTGCTTTATGACTAATACAGTACTCCTCTCTAGGAGGAGGCTTAAGGCCAAAGAGGAGAGGGTATAGCTAAGCACCTCATTTGCATGTAGAAGGTCACACTTAATTCTATGTCTCAGACAGGTCCATGCTTTTCTAGCACCGTGCCCATTGTTGTTACCTTGAAATTTTGAGAGTAGGAGAATGGGCACACAGGGATACTGAGGCCTACACTTAACATAAAACCTTAATTGTGGTGGTGTGCAACAACTCTGCACTTTTTGCTCCGCACTGAGGAAGGAATTGTGGGTTTAAAGCCAAAATCTCTCTTCCCCCAATCCATCCCCACCAACTATTTTTTTTAAAACAGTATTCTATAAAAGATTTAGTTATTATTATTATTCTGCAGACATGTACCCCGACACTGTACTGTAAGCTATAGTGTGCTGAGTCCATTATTGTAGACTACTGAAATAATTTTATATAGGAGTTTGTTTCACCTCTTCCTCATCATCTTTTCAATCACTCAACACTTTCTGTTTAGCTATGTCAATACCTTTTATCTCTCGTGGTGTTTTCCTTCTCAGAGGTACACAACTCTTACCAGCAATCATCCATCTATCCTGTCTTGAGTGACATGTGTGTGACAGGCAATGCAAGTGGTGTAGATCGTTACAGTCTGTAATGATCATTGTGCCTGATGGGCACCAGTAAATGCCTGGAAACAGTAACAAAAGATGGTGGTTTTAACACTTCACCGTTGATGATTTGGGTAATAGGAAAGACAGAAATGTCAGATTTCATGTTCCACTGATAGTATTTTTGTTTGAACCTATATGGGTTGTTCATATTATAACAACACTTCTACTAAAGCTATCATTGACTTTTAAGTAAATTGGAGCCAGGAAACCCAACAGACTCATACTGCAGGTGTGAATTTTTGATTATGGCAAATATGTTCTTGGCTTACTACTAGAGTCTTTACAGTAATGCATAATTTTTTTAATACTAGGAAATCTTCTTTTATTATGGCAGCACTTGCTAATGCGGTTGTAACTAAGAGTCTGTCAGCACTTCTATTATAAAATCCATTTTTCAAAGGTTTATAACTTGGCTATAAAATTCACTCTTGTCTGAAATTTGGCATTCCAACTCTCCACCTGGGACTAAGCTTAGTTTTATAAAATAATCACATTTAGGATATAGGGATGTAGTTTGTATGATCCTCCAAGAAATTATCTGTTTCAGAAAACTGTGTGCATGTTACTGCCTCCCGAAATACAATTTTAAATACAATTATTAATATGAAGTTTTGCAAGCCAAAATTATTTTCCCCTGATCAGTTTTCATCCAATAGACAGGTTGAGCCAGTGAAATTTTAAGCATTTCACAAACTGCTGGGTGACTCCCATGAGACTAGCTGTTTCAATACAGTATACAGCACTTGTACCCAAATGGGTCAATTTTTCACATAATAATGATAGGAAAAAAAATCATATTTTGGGGAGTTTTAAATGCAAAAACAAAAACTTGAATTCCAATGGGTGTCATTTTGTGTGAAAAAAAAAGCAACAATGAGCAACAATTTGCCTGTGACATTCCATGAAACAAAAATTATGTATTTCACACAGCTTTAGTATTAAAAAAATTGTTTAAAAATGGCCTGCACCCTATGATGACCAAGAAGGTACATTTCCTTACCGAGCAGCTCTGGCCCAAGGGAAGAGCAGAGCAGGAGAGCTTACTTTGGGTAAAACTGAAAATCTGTGATGCTAGAATTAAGATTTAATTATAGATTCTGTATTATCACTGATAATACCTGAAAAAAATAAGTTAGACTGATAAAGGTTCAAAGGCATCACTCTTTAAAAATAAAATTACTGTAAAATTTGATGATAGAAATTTAAATGTAATTTTCCCTTCATACACTCACACAAAGTAAAGCACATACTAAATGATACTACTTGTGAAAAGTGTGGTCAGATCTTTAAATACCTTATTTCGTTGCTTCTGTACTATGGTGAAGGATTTTAGAGAATTAGTATCCCCTTTCCATGTCAGAGAGTGTCCAAAATATAGTACTTGTGTTAATTTGTTTTCATTATTTACTAATTCTGCATGTCTCAACGTACAACAAAAATGTTTGAAAGCATGCACATAAATATATTGGGGCATATGGAAAGCCTGGCTACCACCTGGTATTAAAACAACTGGAGATGTATTTTATGAGAGGTCTTTTCTGTGATGAGGTGCTCTAGTCAGAGTTTTCAAAAATGGATGATACTAACTATGAAGGAAAATCATACAGTGTGATGCATCTTCCACTTTCTCTTGGCTTATTGCTACTGGACATGACTGCATCAGGACATTTAGAGCTATGCTGTGGCTACAGAAGCCAAAAGCTGTGTTGTGAAAAAAGGACGGATGGAGGAGTAGCATACTGATGGCAGTCGTCAGAGACATTCGACCTACTCACGGGATAAGGAAACAAAAAGACTGTGCTGGGGAAGTGCTGAGGAGCAGTCCCTACAACCCCTTTTTGGGGTGGCAAAATGTGCTTACCCCAGTCCAACCCCATGCTCCCAGATGGTGAGGAAAGTTGCCCTCAATCCAGCCCATCACGACATACCCTTTGAGATGACTGGCACCACTGGTAGTGCTGTAATTCCCTAGCGCTAGAGCACAGGGTTTGCAAATGTAATGGCAATGCCAGGGACTGAACTGGGGACTCTCCAGGGATGAAAACATGAGTATCCATACCTTCAGATAAGGAGCCAGGCTCTGTTGCTGAGCTCTAACAGACAATGTATGCATTGGACATACATTACAAACACTGACTAGGGGGCTCCACAAGCACCAGTATTCTGCACAGCTATGTGAGGAGAAGAAAGGCTCCTTAGACACCACCACCCCCTCCATCACCTGCACACCCTCTGCTGAGGCTGTCAAAATACACCCCTTAGATTTTCCCCATGCATGGACAATTATTGAATCATTCCTGCTCCCAGGACAATTCTGGACAATCATAACATTATATCATAACAAACAATGCAGGGAGAACTAAAGAGACAGTGCTAGGAAAGATTGGTGCTTGGTTGCTAGAAAAGCTAGAGTAGTGCTCTGGCAAATGAAGAATCTTCATAGATGCCACTGGACCCCAGGGAGGGATTGTTCCACAGGGGTGCATGGGAAGGTGTAATATAATGGCAAAGAAATACAATCCATATTTTAGGCTTCTGTAATAAATTGGCTACTTGTTACCAGTGAATGACTAATCTAATATTTGATATTCTGAGCCATAATATTAAGTGGTCACAAAGGATGGAGACTGTGTGTGATTCAGGAGAACTGACAAGCGTTTCTAAAGTTGGTTGGTAGTGACTCATTGTAAATGTTTCATTATAAGATGCTGTAAATCAGTAGAATCACCGACAGTAAAGGACTAGTACTAAGAGAGCATCATATGAGCAGATTATTTATTCACTACTGCCCAATAACAGAACATATCCCCAGTAATTAGCTAGTTATATACTGGAGAAATTCCTGAGGTTGAGGACAAAGAACAGCAGTAAAATAAATTGAATTAGGAGGAGAAGCTCCCACCACATCAGTCATGGAGGAGAAGAAACTGTGGGGGAGGGCTGTTTAACGAAGCCAAAGAAATAAACATTCCTACTCATCCTTCCTTACACTAGCCCCTGAAGCACAGAGTGGCAACAAAGTAACTCCATTACCACTACTGAAGCCTCAGGGTTATAGCAACCCTTGCTCCATAGTGTTCAGGGAATAGCCAGGTAAATCTGCAATTATACCTCCCTCTGGCTTGCTTTCTTCCTCCTGAACCCTGCTTCTGGCTAGGAAAACCCTATAGAGCACAGCCATGTAGATCTCCTATATGTTGTTTTGCAAATCTCTTGCAGGAGTGAAAGCATATTGGTTCTTCTGTAGCTCAGACAGGAACAAAATTTTCCCCCAAATGACAAAAAAAGAGTAATTAATTGCATATGGGCTGCCCTTTTGCATCATCTTCAGCGATGGGATGGCCACATGTTCATCTCCATAATATTGATCTGCTAAGGTAAAGTTCAAAAAAGAAACCTACAGTAACGTTCCAAACCCTCAAAGCTAATTCTGGGCCTTACCACTGGCTTAAGAGGATTCACAATTCAATTAACTGCTCCTGGACAGCCTTAAATAATAAAAAAGACTGATTCAGCCCTCAATTCTTTCTTTCCTTTTATATGTTGGAACTGTAATTTGGTGGTTTAATTTACAATGGCTTCTAATATTTAGTACAGAAATAGGAACCCTCAGTAATTATCAGGATATTTTCTTTATTCTCTTCTAGTTCTGTAAAACAAGTTAAAAATTAAAGAGGACAAGAAAAGGAAAGGAAAGAGATGAATACTAATATCAATACCACTCTCACTGGGTAGTTTCTATCAGAGTTTACTCAAATTTTCTCAAGCATGGTTTTGTACCAACATGACTTCCTCTTCTATTATGAGATATTTGCTGGTTGTATATCTACTGCAATGCAACTACTGCAAGGAGAAAAGATGTCAAAATTCACTAAATTACAGAAGAAGAAATAGCGCCTCATGCCCTTGGCATTCAGAACTAAAGAGCTATTCAACCTTCTGTAGTGACACATACCTACATGATGCATAAAACATCTAGCACTGTTGTTTTCAGGGTTTATTACTGATTGCTAATGCACTTATTCCCATGCTGATAATATTAACTAAAGTTTCTAATTTTTGTAAGGTGCTAAAGTGTCCCAAGGAGCAACCATATTTGTAGTAAGCAGTCAGTTGAGCATCCACTAAAATTAGGGGCACTTTTTTTTTAAATTCTAGAAAATACTTTAAAACCCTATATGTTTAAAACCAAAACTGTTCTAATCATCATAGAGATATATCAGTGCTAGCAATGTCTTAGGATGAAAATCCATTATTTATCTGCATAGGTTCAGCAGCTTCAGTGTTACTACCCACGCGTATAACAGGAGCAGAAAATAAGAGGAAAAATAAACCAATAGTTAGTTTTCTAGCCATAGATCTAGGTTCAATTCTTTGCTCCCTCACAGACTTCTTGTGTGACCTTAGTCAAGTCACATAGGGCCTGGTATTAAGGCATTTAGGAATGCAGATAGAAGCCTAACCACCTAACTCCCATTGATTTCAAGGCCTAAATGCTTTTGAAATCCCCACAAAGTGCCTAAATACGCTAAAAATCTAGCCCTTTGTCACCCTGTGCTTCAGTCACCATAGCATTTACCTACTTCACATGGCTGTTGTGAGAATAAACACATTAGCAAGAAGCTAAGATACTTGAATAATGGGGACCTTATACGTACCTTAGATAAGTAGAAAAGTTTTGGCTCATTGGTAGTAACAGAGATAACTGAAGACAAAGATAGTTTTTCACAACCTCAGAAACTTATACAATGTGTCAAAATGGTAATGGACTCAGGATGACTTCATGAAATATGAAAGTGATCATTGATAAAGAGATATAAAATTGTATGCTCTCAAAAAGATACATCACATTTTAAAACAAGGTTGGGTAGTATTTTAGAGTTATACAGATGCCATGTCCATTCTGGATTATTATTTAGATTTTTAAAATCTACTGCAGACAGAGATATATAAGAAATATTAATGTTAAAGATAGCCATCTAACCAGGTGTTTAGCATGACTCTAGAAAGAGGAAAGCAGTGTATTAAAAATTGGAGATAAAAAATACTGGGATATTACAACTGTTACAAGAGAAATCTCTGTAAAATGGAGAAATGAGCCACTTGGAAGAAAGGATGAGCAGATTTATATTGCATGCAAACTCTTTTCACTCTGTCTCAATCAAACAAAGATAGATCAAGATAACAATATCCAAGGGAAGAATCATTAGGAGGAAATAAATAATTAGGGATAAACGAAGTACCATTTATTGATCAAGGTCATAAACTTTATCAGCTATAAAGACATGGGATGACTAAAATTTTATTAACCATTGGGAAATTCTACTTGAAACCCTAAAACTAAAACATTCCCCCTTGTGCCAAGAACGAATGAAACTTTATGCTGAGAGTTATTTAGGAAGAAGAGTCAGGGTTCTTACTTCAGACAGACTTTCCTGTAGCAGGATCTATAAATTTCTCAGTAGCCTGAACAACAGGTGTATATTGAAGCATGAACTGTGACCCCTTTTCACAGTCAAGTCAGGTTATCTTTAGATTTGGATACATCATATGAAAAAGTGTGAATTATTTAGCCTTTATAGCTCCAACCTCTGACCTGGGATTAGGAAGGTGTCTTTTGTATATGGGGTGAGGGGAGGGCGAAGGGGTAGGAAGGGTTGTAGTAGCATAAAATTTCCTTGGATAAGCTGCTAAATTAAACTATATACATTGTTTTTTGTTTGCTTGTTTTTTCTTTTGTGATGGAACAAGCTGCTATTGTAAAACCTGTAATATATTTACATCTTTAAAACCACTGCGTGGACCAGAGTAACATCTGTCCATGTGTGGAGAAGCTCACTTACAAAATTGACAGATTATAATAGAAAATAATAAAACAATTAAAAGTTTATATTGAAAGCAGCCTAACTTCTGTTACAAGGGCACAGTCATGAAACGGTATTTCAAGGGGACTAAACTGACCACTTAGAGTTGAAGAAAAGAAAAGTTGAGTGTTTAAGGGAAGGGGGAAAGCACAAAACTTCTTTTTCAGGGATAGCAGCACCCCACAATCCTTTATCTGTGGCATAAACTCCTGCATTTGAAACAATGGGTAGGAACCTTTGATTGCTCATTGAGGGAAATATGGGACAAAGAGAATCCTATTTTTACCTGATATGTGGACACTAGGCATCAAATAAAGAATTGCCTTAAAATAATGAATGGACCACCAAACAGATATTTACAAAATGAACCCCCTCTTGCCCCAGATTTGATGTGGTCTTATTCTTGTTCATTGCTCCTTCATTTCAATCCACACATTATTACCTCATCCCCATTTCCTTCCTATAACCGTGTTCCTGCACATCTGAAACAAAAAGTGATTTCAAAATGAAAAATAAAAATGTTTTGTTTTAAAAATGACCAGATGAAGTTTTGATTTCTTTTAATGTTTTTAAATCAAAATAATTTGAGAAATTCAACACAAATTTGCAAAATGTTTCAATCAACCTGAATTTGATTTTTTCAGTGAAAAATATTTTGTCCAAAAATTTCAGTCAGCACTAGTCCTAACACATCTAATTCTCTATCTTCCCCCCTCAAAAAAACTACTTCCCTCTTTGTAGTTCCATTCCTCCTTATATAGTCTGTCATACCTAGTTCTCCCTCTTTGTTCTATCCCCCAACTGAGCTGAGTTATCTGTGCTGCTCCAGAGTAGCGTCTACAGGTTGTATCTGTTACCTTGGAAAAGGAACATGCACCACTGCACCTATAGTTTTCCTGGTTGTAGGAGGGATGAGCCTGTGCAGCAGAAACAGGAATATGCTAGTTTTCCTGCCTTCTGGTGGTCTTCCATTGTCCCATTCCTTGCACTCTGCTGCTTCTTCCACACCCTCTACCCAACCAGTGCAAAAGGGGACAGGCAGCCCCAGGAGTTTTTTACCTTCTTTTTCAGAGCATTGCACTCTTGGGGACCTTATGCCAGTGAAAATAGTTGCAAAAGGATTACTGTCCTGGGTCAGATCAGGATCTTTCCAGTTCAGTAGCCTCTCTCTTATAGTGGCCAGTACCAGCTGCTTCCAAAAATAGTGAGCACGAAGAAAGATTAGCAGCAAATTTAACTCCCTTACTCTCTCATATCTATGTATAGTCCATGTTTATCTCTGCACAGGTTTAAAAATATTTCTTACAAGTCAATCTCTTTCACACATAGCCACAACCCTACAAAAACAAAACTGAATATAATATCAAATAAGTGAAGAAAATAAGATGGAAGAGAAATGAAAAAAATGATTTGAAGACCGTATAATTTAAAAAATGAAGGACTCAAGTGAATTATTCAGCAAATATTTTTCAACCAGCGCAAACTGCAAACAACAGTGATTAAAAATGGAAATTAGAATCACCTTGATAGTCCAGTGCCATGGCAAATGAAGTATTCAAATAAATAATCTTACTGAGCACATTCAGTAATATATTACTAAGATGTATTATTCAAGCAGAAGTTATAGTATTATGCAGAAATAGTATGAGACCAGTTCTTCATAAAGCAACATGCAATGTAAATGAGAACCATAAAGGGAAGGATGTGTGCAGGGCCAGCTCCAGGCCACAGCGCGCCAAGCGCATGCTTGGGACGGCATGTCGCGGGGGGCGCTCTGCTGGTTGCTGGAAGGGCGGCAGGAGGCTCCGGTGGACCTGGAACAGGCGTTTCTGTGGATTGTCCGCTGGTCCCGTGGGTCCGGTGGACCTCCCGCAGACATGCCTGCGTCAGCTCCACCAGAGCCGCGGGACCATCGGACCCTCCGCAGGAATGCCTGCGGGAGGTCCACTGGAGCCGCGGGACCGGCAAGCCGCAGAGCACCCCCCCGCGGCATGCCGCCGTGCTTGGGGTGGCGAAATTGCTAGAGCCGGCCCTGGATGTGTGTGTATGTGTGTGTGTCTGTTGGAAGATAGGTGTAAGAAAGAACATTTATATATACAAATTCAAGATCACAGACAAAATTTCAGATAATATGAATTGTAAATCAGGAATTGTCCATTAATATATCCATTTGTATTTCCCTACATGTCAAGGACTTGTTTACCAAAAAAGCTAATCAATTTATCAGCTCTCTCTAATTAATCAGAAGAATACAACTATCTTGGATGTGCTGTTGCTTTATCAAATATGTGACATTTGTGGCAATGTAACATGACAATGATATTGAAATTACAACATTAACCAGTGCTGAATAAATAAAAGCTCAAGTACTGTCCTTGTTGATGCTGAGAGAAAATACTTGAGATGGAATTGAATATTTCAGGTCCAAGATTAAACTTTAAATCACACAGAACTTAGATGATACAATTTCAACACAAAAATGTGCAGTATTTATGGGAACATCCTCAATGGTATAGCTAGTGATAAACAGTATAAAGAAGTTTTGATGTACTGAAAATCTTATTGCATTTAAATTATTTTAAAATAATCTAACTTTTGTCAAGGTGCAATACACTATATTCGACATGTCAGGAACACAGCCTTTTACTTGCCAGTGTGAAAGTGTTTTTGTATATTACACATAAATTATTCAAACTTCTCATGTCTGGATTGGTTGTTTTTAGTACTTTGTTGTTATTTAGTCTTCAATCAGAATTTGAACTAAGTCTTTCTCTAGAGCAGTGATGGGCAACCTGCGGCCTGCGGGTCACACACAGCCCATCAGAGTAATCCGCTGGCAGGCTGCCACACAGTTTGTTTACATTGGCACAGCCGCCCACAGCTCCCAGTGGCTGCGGTTCACCATTCCTGGCCAATGGGAGCTGTGGGAAGCAACGTGGGCCTCAGACGTGCTGGCTGCCACATCCCGCTGCTCCCATTGGCTGGGAGTGGCAAACCGCAGCCACTGGGAGGTGTGGGTGGCCGTGTAAATGTAAGCAAACTGTCTGGCAGCCCGCCAGCGGATTAACCTGATGGGCCACGTGCATCCCACGGGCTGCAGGTTGCCCACCACTGTTCTAGAGATACAACAATGTTTGATTGCCTTTATTTTCCATTTTCACTGGGAATGGGCTAAATCCTATTTTGCAATTTCCATATCCTTGATCCTAAAGAGTGCTGAGCACTCTGGCTCTGATCTGGCAAAACACTTAAATGTATGCTTAACTTTAAGCACATGAGTAATCCTGTCAATGTCCTGAGACTACACACTCAAAGTTAAGCACATGCTGAATGGGAGTCTTCACTATTATTATGTAATAATTTAAATCCTCTACACAGATAAAATTGTTGCCAGACAAAAATGACACATCTTGGGCTAAAAATTCAAAACAAAAATGTGCAAAATAAAATGTACATTTTCAGGATGGCTTTGTTGCAGAAAGTTAGCCTATTCTACCAGTTTTCTATTTTCTATGCCATTTTCATCTGTTTGCCAGACACAAGCATGCAAATATGTCTTCTATGTACATTGAGTACAATGAATTTGAGTACCGAACAGTCATCAGTAGAATTAGTCAGAAAAGGGGGAAATATTTTGTAATTTTTCTTTCAAAATATTATTCCTTTTTCTTCATCAAAAAATTTTAAAACTCAAAAATGTTTGGCCCGCTCGCCCTATAGCTGTGAGTGGGTGCGTGGAGTGAAGAGAGGGGAACGGGATGAAAATTTAACAAGACTTCTCCCTTTTTCTCATCCAAATATCTTGAGGGGGGTTTGTTTGTTTGTTTTGTTGTTTCTTGACCAGCTGTGACCATCAAAACATCTGCCATTTCCATTCTTCAAGTACCTGCCTTGGCGATTTGACTTCTCTTATAATTTCAGCCATTGTCACTGAATATGACTCAAACATTAAGGGCCAAAAATGATGATGTTTGCTTATGCTCAAGTGCATTAAAGGACTGTCCAAAAATGGCTAGGCAAATTGTTTAATCTGTATAAATAAGTGGAACTACAATGCTTCACTAGATACTTGATGCCTGCTCCTTCTTTGTGCCACAGGGCAACCAATTCAATCCCCAAAAAGCAAAGCTATTCACCTTCATACCAGATTACGCATCCGGCTGGCTGCCGATAGGGAAGCAGGCTGGGGACTAAATCTCCAAGAGCTTCTGTTGTGGTGATGGTGACTACCTAACTCAGTAATATTGCTCTGTGACTTAAAGACACAATATATATTCTCCTGAGACATGTGGGGCACCTAAAAACTTCAGGATCAGCCTCAAACATGTGTTACACATATTGAATGTTTGTATAACTGAAAAAAAAGAGAGAGATTTGTTTCTTTTCTCAGCACTGAATTTGCCACAGTACACCAGTTCACTGATCTCTGAAATCCATTGCACTGAGTCTGGTTGAGGCCAATACGGGTCATTTCTGGAAAGAAGCAACGGAGCCAATTTTGCAAAACCGTGCCTGGAAGGATTCCTTACTGATCTCTTTTGTGTCAGATTTCACACGGAAGAGGTCAATTACTCTCATTTTACTATGCATTTAAAAAAAATAATAAAGCAACAACAGTCAAGTATGGGACATTTCTTGCCATCCCATGCTTCTTTCCTCTTCTCCGCACTATCAACCAAACAAAAAAATCCATGTTTCACAGGATTAAAAATATCTATATTGGCCTCCCTGACCTACCTCATCATGTTGCAGTATTCAAGACTTTTGCAAATAAGGATCCTCTTTCAATTTCACCAGTGTGTAGTGATAGCTATCATTCATTCTTAAGGAATAAAGGCTTTAAGAAAGTCTATTGAGCCAGCAACAATGCCCCTCTTTTACTAAACTAACTTCTCCTCTAACTTCTCCCCTAGACTGATGTAGCTACAATAAAAGTCTATTCGAAACTCAGTTATGCTTTAAGTAGCTAAAAAAAAAGAGCCCAGAGACCCCCTTAGAAAGTCAACTGACAGATAAATCTGAAACCACACTACCCCTCACTGTTGCAAAATTAACCTTAACAAAAGCCAGAATTTTAGACATTTCTATATAATATGCAAAGCCAGCACTGTTCTAATGGGGCAGTGAAACTGGCAGGCTGAGATCCAAGAGTGTTGGGCAGGACAATGGCCCTCTCACAACTGCTGCAGTTTAAAACGGCTCAGGTGCTAAGTTCAGAGATTTTGGAGAGATGAGCAGGCTTTTGAAATATTCCTAATAATACCACTGCACAAGCATGAACTGTGTCCTTCATCATGGAAATAGCCATTATCTCTGAGCCTCGTGGAAACTCCTCTTCAGACTGATCTTGATACTGATCTCTAGGATGAAATCAATATGCCTTTACGAAAACACTGAAGTCATATGAAGTTACCAAGCTGGTAAGCAACCACGCTAGGTGGCTTTACCAATGAGTGTTATAAAATGCTTATCCAGTCCAAAGTGGACTCTGCATACTAGCCAAGTTTAAGGGTTTTGTTTAATACATTTTTTTTCCAAAGAGCTTTGCATGCCCAAGTTACATTAACTGCAGAAAACAGAGAGGCAAAAGTTCGAGTTCTTTGGCTTATATGAAACTATACTGTAATAAAACATTTTTGGTCTAGGACCTAGAATGCCACACACAGACAATCCTTAAAGTACATCAAGACAGATGTGTTAGTATCAGTCTCCCACAACAGAGCATGAAGGTTAATTTATATGATTCATGCTTCCCAGGAAAATGGTATCTCCTTTTTTTTTTAATTTAATTGATGCAGAGAATGAATATAATTACGATAATGAAAGATAAACAGAGTGAGTAAGTGAGTGAGTGAGAGAGTGTGTGTGTGTGTGTGTGTGTGTGTGTGTGTTAGGGGCGAGGCACTGGAGACTGAAAGTTTAACTGTAGAACTCATAGCTGTTATACATTCTACAAGCTTCTCTTGTTAAGGTCATCAGTGAACTGTTTTCCCCTTGGTATAGGCACTTGTCAAGACTGAATCAAGTCCTTGTTCCTCTTTTTCTCTTATAGAACTGTTCTTTGTAATAGGCATAGGATGAAATAACTGATGATGTAATTTCTGTAGATAATGAGATATCTGAAACCACATGACAGGGACATGCTAATTTCCCCTACAGAGCTGGATAATTCTGTAGCACTGGTTTTCCAGTTGTAATCGTTAAAGATGTTACAAGTAAGGTTTCTTATTCTTAAGAGTAAATCATTGGCTTTGAAGTCCTGGCAAAATTCTAACTTTGGAAATAATACTCTGAATGTCTAAATGCTCCTTCTTCTGCCCCTTTTTCTTTTTCCAAATTGCTTTGTTTTATTTCTTCTTCTTTTTTTATAAGTTACAACGACATCACAATGAACATTGCTTGAAAAAAAAGATCTTGCTCAACACACAATCATGGTACATTTATCTTTTAGAATCCTGTAAATAATACTGCTTGGAGGCAGGTCAGATAGTTTTAACCTTTTTAGTGCAGAGCCTCTTGCTACTATATTCTTGCCTGAAGTATGGCACATTCATAATATGTGTCTTAACTTTCTCACTTTAAAAATATATATTGTGTATACATACACGCAAACCCTGATGCCTTCATAGATTAGTTATGTCCTGTATTACCTTGGAGGTAACTGTGTTTCAGTGCTGTTCAAGTGATGATATTACTATATAAATCTGAATATGTAACAAATATGTAACTTTCTGCCAGGTAGTATCAGGAGCAAGAAGAGTGGGGTTTAATACCTATAGGTTCCTGTTAGCATACAAAACAGAAAAAGCTTAATCTCACCCATAAATCTAGGAAAACTACACACTACTGATGGGTACCTTTAGAGGCCATATTTCCCCACTCATAAGCACTGAGCCTGTGTATGACAAAAGAAAACTTACTAAGAGAAGAAAACGCCCAACTGCAACGATGTCTCAGAAGTAAGCAAACTGTAAGCAAAACACCTAACCCACAGTATCTTGGGCTGTAATCCTTTGCCTCTGTTTTCCACATTACGTTGTGAAAATCAGACAGATTGAAGTTCCTTTTAATACGCCTCTTTCCTTTTCCCTCCATTGCTGGCTACTCATGATTTGTTATCCAAGGCCAGCAAAGTCCTGGAGTCCAGTGGTGCATTCAGGTGGATTCAGCTTCAACCTCTGGGGAGAGAAAGGGTCATCCTGTGATGCCGCCATCTCTGCTGATGTTATCTCTGTCACTATCGCCTCTGACACTGCTTGACTTTGTTGCTGCTGTCTCTGCCACTGCTCAGTGCTGCCACTTCCTGCCTGATTAGCTGCCACTGCCTTCAGCTGTGATGCCACATTCTGTGTCACGTTCTGCCACATACCCAGGCCTTACTGATTTCAGCTCCTATTGATTCACTGGGTAGTGGGAAACATCACTGCTGCTGTCTCCTCTGTGCTGTCTTTCACTGCAACCCCAAGTCTAAGGCTCAGCCCATAGGCTAGCTTATCAATCATTTCAGTACTAGCAATCACTGAGAAGAAACCAAGACTCTCATTTGAGTCTGGTCAGCTCTATGTTGAGGGAGGGTCAAATGGCTTTTTAGGACCATTTAAATGAGTCCACCAGCTACAAACACCTTTCTCTTGGATTTGGCATCATTACCCCCCATTTAATGAGTGAGGTTAAAGGTAGGGTGACCTCCCCTCAATTAGGGCATATTAAGTACAGTTCTGCTGTCCATTAGTCATACAGTAAAGAAAACATTTCATACCCGTGCATCCAAGCTGAAAGTGAATTTTAACTCAAATAGCAAAAATTGATTAGTTTAGCAAGCAGGTCAGTCTGCTGATACGTGTCTAGGCAAATACCGTCTGCTCCTGAGGTCTTTTACCTTAGTTCATCAGTAGATGGCAGGAAATAGCTTGTTCAGACCGTGGCTTACAAATATAGATAAGTACCTTTGGGGCTGCTCTAATTTGCTCCTGACTGTCAACTTCACTAAGGGGCTGTTCTGGAGCAGGAATCATTAGTGTCACAGTGCTTTGGCCACATGTGACAGGGTAGCATAGCACCTCCCCATTCTTTGGGATGTCTCTATGATGGAAGAATCCTGGATGGCCTCAGCAACCTGAATGGCAGAGGGGACATATAGTGGTCAAGAAGCTAGTCTAATATTATACTGCTTCTCTGATTTACCTTCCATTTTTTTCTGAGGCTCTCCCAATACTTGTTACTATACTAGTATCCTAAAATATTTGTTTTATAACTGCATGTTATTGTCCAGAGACGTATTTTGCTGAATGTACACCAACTATAAAGGCTATGGGGACAAGTAGCTATATCCTGAAAACTGGATGAGACATATTGTATCTTCCTGTCTAATTAACTGCCTTTCTGTGCAAGAACAAATGACTTCATCAGTGCTTTCTGTTGTCAACATCCTCTGAGTCTTGGCTCCAGTATGTATTTTTGCCATATTCTGTGCAAGAATCCCCTCCCAACTTTTATCAGTGTTTTTAGAAAAATCACAGACTTTCACCTGACTAACTGATTTAAATCAGATGACTGATAGGTTTGACTCTCCTTGTAAAGTTTAATGAAGAAACCTTGTTAGTTATGCATGATGTACAGGCAGGATATCCCACAAAGTATGTAACTGAAGCTACCCCACCTTTCCATTCACATGGCCTTCCAACACAAACTCATTATTATAACATGAATGGAATACTAACAAATGATTTAAAAATCTGACTTGCTTATGTTCCGGGCATTCAGTTTCCAGATTTGACTTGAAGGTAGAGCTGACTGAAAAATGTCTGAGGGAGGCAGAAATCCATGGAAGATGTTCTCTGTCTCCCAGAGAAATTATGAAACTTTCAAAAATTTCCAACCAGCTCTCTCTGTACCAACGAACTAAAATGACATAATCTAGAAAAAAAAGATCTGTATGACTGCTTACTGAAATCTCAGTTTTCTTCTGTGAAAACTGATAGTGTTGCACAGTCAGTCTGCTCCGTGTGGTGACCAAGGGCCGTCTCTGAAGGCTGTAATCATATGGATAGAAACATGAATATTTTGGACCTTACCAGAACTTTAAATTTTTCCTGACTCTAAATTAGATATATCACATCCATGGGGAAAACAGTTTTCTTCAGTTTCATTATGTTAGACGTGCTTCACCTCTGAATTTCCCTAGTTTTAGGCACATGTAGGCCCATTGAAAATAAGAAGTAACTTCCAATTGGTAAAATTCCTTCATTTGAACTGATCAGTGTCAGATCTCCTTTACAAAAAAAATTAACAGGCCCAATTCTCCATTGGCCTGAGCCAGGGGCTTAATTCTCATTTACATTAACAACTCTTTAGCACCCATCATTTTAAAGGGGAAAATACTAGAACACCACACAAGGACACTAGCATAACTAAGAATCAGACCCCTCTGGCAATCATTTACACTCACTTTAAGTTTCCCTTTATACTGCCAGTGTGGAAAGGGTTCTGAATATGAATGAGAATTATGATTTACCATTCTGATTGGGTAGCTTTCTACACCCACTTCACACTCATGTTGGCTGGTTTAAATAACACCACAATGGAGAATCAGACCCAGGAAAGTGTAAGCATTCATCCTCCCATCTAGGCTACTTCAAGCTGTTGGCATGAACTCTTTGAATAATTGATTATTAAAAAAACCCGAAAATCTGATTGTCACTCACAAGGTAAAGTGCGTGAATTCAAGGCTGGAATTTACAAAAGTCATTCACTTCTAGTTGGATAATTATTGATGGTTGCAAAAGGTATTGGAACTTTGTGTACAATCACTCTTTCCCTATGACATCTTTCCAATGTTGGTGGTATTTAGGAACCTCCCATCACATTAATCTGAAATGTAGTTGAGTTTCAGAACTGCACAAGAAGTATGTAATGATGGATTTTTGCAAGCCTTTGAAACTAAGCACTTACCAACCCAATAAAATTTTCAAGAATAAAGTTTGCTTAAAATATTACAGATATAATTTCCAAAAGAGCTGGTTCTTTTCTTTTTATCTTTCCTATGAATTGTCACTTTGTCATGTATTATTTCATGTTATACTGTCCTTGTTCCACATAACACATGAAAGACGACCAAGAAAATTTTTTAGAACTTCTCCATGGAATCTTTCCAGCAATAACTTGGCCCAACACTGCAAGTGTTTAACATCCACATCTGCTTACAATTTATGTGTGTAAATTATGGGTAATTTATCCCTTGGAAGTTATGGAAATTGCATGAATGAGTTAATATGCATAACAAGAATTAATGAATGTTAAGTGATAGACACTCCAGACAGTGCATTTCTAAGTTATTATAGCAAACTTCAGACGTGCTGGGAAACAGGAGGGTAAAGGCTGTGTGACTTCAGCCATTAAATAACTGCAATAATTCCTCAGAATTGTACTGCCCAGAGTGTCATATTGTTATTATAAAATGGAACTTATTTTAGGAAGTGAAAAGATCATTAAACAGGGAATATTTAAACAGGCGAAGATGCATTAAAAAGAGAATATTGAGTTGGGGGTGACATCTCTGGCAGACAACCAGAAAGTTCCATTTGTGTCAAAAGCTCTAAAACAACTTCTGAAAGGTTACTGTTACTACCACAGCATTATTGCTAACAAACTATAGCTCTGGAAATATGGAAAAATGTGCTAATGCATACCCTGGAATTACTGATGCACTATAGGTTTTGTTCAGAAAAAAGGTGCTGTTATGCTTAGACAAATTAACAACAAAATAAGGGACTGGTCTTCAAGGTGGGATCAAGATTTACTCTTTCATCACTAGACAATGAATATCTCCAAATAATTTTTCAAAGAAGTGCCACATTCAGAGTTACTCAGGCCACTGTTTGACCAAATGCTGACTTTACAGAAAACTGGACAAAACTGGAACCATTATGAAAAACACCAAGATAGTAGAGACAAAAGATAGTATGTCAACTACCTTGTCTCTCTAATATCTGGGACTGACACTGCTATAACTATACTGCATGCACTAAGACAGTAGGACAGTTCCAGGTTTACTTTCTGCCACCACAGTTTTCTGTAATCAAGAATACAGATAAGGTATGCCAACTCAAAACTGTAACAGTTGAATGAGGTAGTAAAGTAGCATTATCTCCAGAGCACAGGCAGCACCATTGTATGTATTCAGATTAAGACTCAGATCTTGCAAATGGATCCCATGCAGGAAGACCCTGTCCAAATAAGATGTGCAGATACACATGTATTTTTCTTGTGTGCAATCGTGTGTGCACACACTTTAGAAAATTAGGTCCATAAGCTGGTATTTCAAAGCCACATGGGAGATTTAGATGCCCATCTAACTGTAATGAACAACAGCTGTGCACCTAAATCCCAGAGATGGTTTTGAGAATCTGAAACAATGTACAAAATAGTACTAAAAAGCAGAAGAAACCTAATCTTCAAAATGAACTCTGTTCAGTTAATACAAAAATCAACTCCTCTGGCTCCATTAGTAACATGCTTTCTTGTATTGTCTCTGGATAGATACAACAACTCCAAAACAATATGGTTTATTCTTTCTGATTTGGTTAAGATTGTTACTTATTAAAGGCTTGAGATCATTCTTATTGTGGTAGCACTATTCCCTCTAAACCAGAATGTTGTATATTCAAACCCCACACAAGGATTCTGAACAGTTCTTAGGCTGAGACACAGTGACAATGCCAGAGTGGAATCCAAAAAATGTTGCTGTAATATTAAAAGTGTCATCCTTTGAATGAGACGTTAGATGGAGGCTCCTTCTGCCCATGTCTAGAGGATGTGAAAACTTCTGTGGCATTGTTTAAAAAGAACGAAGGCGGAAAAAAACATGCTGTACTGCCCAGAATTTCTTCTTCCTAAACAACATATTGTAGTGGGCTGAGCTCTGTGTCAGATGAACTAGTCCTGATTATTTGAAGGCTGCTTTTGCATACAAAGCCACAGCACTAGAGTGTCTAATTCATTGCTTTGTAAAGTTGCTTAGGATAATGCTGTAATGGAAAACCAAATTCTATTCCATTTTGTTATTCTCAAGAATTGTATATTGCCCATATCCACAGGCTAACACATATTAGAACATTTCTGACCATCACAAAATAAATTACTTAGTTTACTGACTCCGGACAATCAGTTTTAATAACTATACTATTCTATGTTGTCAAAGCTAATTCCTCACTCTGGCACTTCAAGTGCAGAAGGTGGAGGCCTACACGGTTTCTAAAAATTAAAACTGGCCACTCCAGGCTCGTATTAAACTCCCAAGGTAACAGCTTCTCTCTGACCTTGGATTGGTAGATGCTGCCACCACCCAAGTGCAGAACCCTTCGAGAGCCCAGGAAGGTGCACTTGGGAACTCCTTCCTGTGGGGTCCCCTCAAGTCCTTTCACCCCACCCTCTCCGGGGAAACACTGAGAAAGAAAGAAAAAAGGAAATCAGCTGTTGCCACCAGCTAATTAAACATATGCATAAACCTCTTAAGTTACAAAAATCCAATTCTGTTCTTAAAAAAGGTAAATTTTATTAATAAAAAAAAAAGAAAGAAAATACATCTGGTAATTCAGGCTATTGTTAGATGTTAAAAGAGCAATTACAAGGACTAAGCACCAAGAATAGCTTTCTTGGGGTCCAGCTTAAAGATTACAAGCAAAACAAAAGCACCTGGGGTTAGCACAGAGGAATCTACAAGCCTTCCTGATCTACTTACATATCTGGGGTTTTAAGTGAGTAGTTTCTAGGTATTATACTGAAGATTTTTCATACCTGGCCCAAACTTTTTACATCATAACTGCTTTGCTGGTTGAATAACAACAGACAGACAAAAAGGGAGTCTTGTTTCAATTTTAAAAAGCTTTAGCCTTCACAATGGCTCTTTTGGCCAGGTGCCCACTCACTTCCTTTTACCTAGGCATCACAGTGAGACTTTTTAGCCCTTTACAGGTAGAGCAATTAGAAAACAGCTACTAAGAGGGATTTTATAGCTGCTGGCTGGCTGGGTGTCCAAGAAAGGGAGCTATCCCTTCCCCCTTCATTTATCACATATGTACTGCTGATGATGCTCATTATCAGTATATGGAAGAGAAATAACATAAGAGAAACTTAGGAATTAAGAGTGACCAGAATTCTGAACTAAGGGAACTGTAGTCTTCAGATTATCCAAAGGACAGCATGACAAATTGTGCAAAATCACATGCCAGATTGCACTAACCAAGAAAATGATGTATGCTATCTCAATTGCAGCTAGGCAGACACAGAGATAGAGTTGGTAGTCTGCGGTCCAAAGATGCTCAGAAATATCTGAATAGGAAAACTGAAACCCTAGTGAGTACAGGATATAGCTAAGATTGAAATGCATTCATTTAACACGTGCATTCCAATGCATCCATCTGCATTTTACTATGTGAAAGATAAATGGAGAACCTCAACATTCTCTGCTCTGTAAAATGGAAATCCTAAAAGTTGAGTCATACCTACTTTGGACACAGTCCTTCCAGTTCACAAACACTGCCAATAAAGCTGAGTTTTACCTCTGTTCATATTGGTGGTGATGGTGGTATATTAATATTTATAGCTTAGCAACCAGCATAGAGATAGCAATTTATTATGGTGCAAGGGACACAGATAATGCAGCAAAAGAAATCCAGTTTTCCTGATCAATAATCATACATATAAACACATTCTCAAGTAAGTCTAGTGAAGCCAAATCATTTTTATGATATGAAACCCTGCATTTGGTTCACTCCCATGCCTTTTAGTTTTCGAGCACTGACTCCTTTAAAATGATCTATCTTTTTTCTGGAAAAACATATTTATCAACAAAAAACTGACCAACCAACCAAACACCCCACAACAAATCAGACTGATTTTGTTATTGTTTCCCCCACACCCAAGGCAGTGTTATTGTGTAAAAATAAAATACATTTTTTCATATTGATTTAAGCATAAACTCAGCTTTCTCATTATATAAAACATTACTTTATGCAAAGGTAATGAAAAACTAATCATGGTTTCCAATAAGCCATGCAAACAGTGCATTTAGACAAACAGTAATTGTATTGGTCTTTCTTCTATTCTGATATTGCTCTGAAAAACTTGGGTCCCTCAAATGAATAATTACCTACAAAATAATTAAATGTTGCTGATATGCCCTACTCATCCCCCTTGTACACAGAAACAGCGAAGTCTGTCTTCCCTGAAATCTATCTCTGTCATGTTGGATAAGCTTACTGTCCATCACAGAGCTGGCATCGATCCCTAGTCAATTATAGAAGAACATAGCACCATATTAAAAGACAAATAAGGTTTAATTTTAATCACAGGCAGCTTGTAAGTCCATGTTCCATTATAGATTAAAAGAAGCAATTATTTTTAAAAGTAAAGATTTAATGAAAGGTCTTACTAATATATGGACATGTTGCCCCCTCGGCATTCTAAATCAGACTTTCCAGTAATGGTTGAAAGAGCTGCAAACAAGCTCAGCATGTCATGAAGATGCTTCCCAGAGAGAGCTATTTTTCCTAAAATTGCTAAGCAATGCAACTTCTCATGAAATTTGCTCCGTAAGATTTCAGGTAGTAGAAAATGTCACTTTTTAATTATTGAAAAGTACACCTTTATTAGCCAACAAGTACACATTATTGGCTAGATTCTTCTGTCAGTTACACCAAAGCAATGCAAATTCCATTGACTGCACTAGAATTATTCCACAAATTTAGAATCTCTCTATTCAAATTCTGTTGACATTACTTGGATTCTTTCCATTGACATCAGCAGGAACTGGCCCTTATACCAGTGTGACTGACAGAAGAATATAGCATGATTTGTGTAGTATACATAATCGAGGATTATTTTATTTTAACACCCCACTAGTGCAACTCTTCAAAACAGTTTCTCCTCTTTCAGGAATGAAGTGTAATTAGAATTTAGACCCTGATCCTGCAAAGACTTAAGTGCATGTGTAACTTTATGCTCATAGAAAGTTCCGTGACATCTACAACACTACGTGCGTATGTGAAGTTATGCACATAGCTTAAGCTGAAGTGTCAGAGCTTAAGGTTGTGGTATTTGTAAGAATCCCTGAATAAACCCTGTCTCCTAAAGTTACATAATGGAGATGCTAGGCTGATTTAATGGGTAGTAGCAATCATAAGACCTGAAACCCCTCCTTTGAGGGAAAACTCCATTTTTATTCTCAGTGTCCACCAAAACCTTTAGACAAGAGACTTCACTCCAAATGGATATTTAGAATTTAACTAATCATTTCATAGAAAAATGGAGAAATCTTTTCAAACTCTTTACAGTCAGGAACAGTCTCATTTTCATGAAGCCCTTTGTTTTTTTCTATACTATCCCCTGGCAAAACAATGTCAAGCTACTGGATGCATACAGTAATAATGCATACCACACGGTGCTGTATGTATTCCTTCCATGTCAAAGTATTTCAAAGTACTTTATAAATTAAATATTTACTTCAATATTGAAATGCTGCAACTGCTGAAAGAGGATTGGGAGGAAGGAGAACGTGTTTGTGATTTTTTTTGAATGCTATTCAATCACCACTCATCTTAAAGACACACATACAGAGTCATAATACAGTTCAGCGAAACCAATTAATCTACATCTGATGGGTGAAGGAATGAGTGAACTCTGCCAAGATTCACACTACTCATTCATAACAGATTCTTAGCACATTGCACCATACCTGCCATCACCCCAAGATGTTAAGTAGTCCTCTCACAAATCTGCAGGACTTTCTGATGATACATAATTTCAGGCCCACATGAGACTCATGCACTATTAATGTACTTGCTTCATTCCTAGCACAGAAAGTCTTCTGATTACAGTATTTCATAAAACAAGACAAAGCATGCTCCAAACTGGGACTCCTCACACCATGTCCTTAATTGGCAATAAGAGGATATACTTGTTTGTTGAACCAAAGAAATATATCTTAAAGAAACAAACACATGGATCACTCTTTCATTCCTTCTAATACCAGGTAAAGAACAGGATTACTGGACCTCGTGAGGCTTTAATTTTATTTTGATGAATTTACAGTGTAGAAAATATATTGTTGATTGATTTCAAATTAACTGAAAACGGAGGTAATCAGTATGATGAGTTAATAATCACTTGATTTTACAGGCTTTGTAATTAATTACCATCTAATTAAAATGATGTTATAGACATCTGTAAATAGGAAGTATTTTTGTATGTAGAGGTATTTACTTTTCCCTCAAGCAACATGAACATATTCTTGTAAATAAATACACAGCTTGAATGTAATACATCCATAAAATTGTTAACATGAATAATACTGGAAATCTGACCAATACCTAAGGTAGTGAGTGAAGTATGCGACCAAAGTATCTATTGATAGCTCCAAATAATAATTTGATCTACTATATTCTCATTATGTGAGAAAACATTATTCAATGTCATGTTCACTGTTTCAGAATACAAAGATTCAGCAAAAGGGTTTTTGGCTTGAAACAGTAAGCTCCTTCCTCCTTCCATCCTTTCAAAGAAGTAAGCGAAGCAGAGCCCGGTGGTTTGGACAGGACTGTTGACTATATGCTCTATGAAATACTTGTATATTTCACTCGTATGAGCAGAGTCTTCTTGAAATGCTGTACATTCAGGAATTATATTAATTTGTCAGAAAATACATCTTGGTAGGCCATGCTGAACCACTTCTACAAACGTGGTGCTCTCTACCTGGCTTGAGATGGTGAGCATTAAGATATATGGTGGGGGCGGGGGAGTGAGGTATGTTTTAGGCTCTGCTCATTTCTGCTTTCAGTAGTGCCATTACATATCTTGTGATAATAGCAATGATTCTACTTATGAGGATGCAACAGTAACAGATATCCTAGTAATAGTCCTCGACACTGGCGGAGATTGTCAAAGCACATATGATAGTTAGATGCCTAACTCCCAACAACTCTCAAAGGGTGTTAGGCAGCTCTCATTTTTGCCTTGGAAGATCTCCCTCACTCCATGCATGTGAATGTGTGGCTTTATTAGTATACAGAACTTTTGCATATTATATTATCGGTATATATCTAAATACACTCACACATACATCTATAAAGTATGTGTGTATGCATGTATATGCACATTTTCGCCTTCAGCTTTTGGTTTCAACAACAGTGAATTACAAAAAAACAATGTACTCAAAGATTGAAATACTTAATAAAATTGCCAGTTTTTATAATCATCATTTTGAAATTAACTAAGTCATTATGGCTGCATAATCATATCCCTGAAGGGATGCAATAAAGTATAAATTTAATCAAATACTTTTTTAGAACAGGCTTCAAGGTAGTGCATGCACAATTTCTGACCCAAATATCTAGTCATGAGTATAATATCAGACCTTTAATTATAATTTCTATTATAATGGTTCTATTGAAGAAAATGTAACCAGTGCACTTACCTGCAATTACTCACACAGAGTCTCCAGAAAGTGCAGATAAAGGCTCTCCTATGAACCATCACTTCCTGAGACAGTTCACACAACTGTTTTAATCTCTTTTGCCCTCAGTCTATCATTACAGTGATTGTACCTTTGTGAAGGGAAAAGACAACTAAATACCAATGATATAAAATCAAATTTGTTCTTTAAATTTTCAATTTGATTTTTTCCTGCATAATCAGAGAGTTAGATCACATATGGCTTGTGTGAAGAACAGCGAAGTATAAAGCATTTGAGGCTGAAGTTTGCTTGACTGAACATTTTCTGATAACATGTCTGAATATCTTATCAAATATTCAGCCTCGTCACACTTCTAAAAGACACAGGGCTGGATCATGCATCCATTGAAGCCAATAGTAAAACCCCTGTTAACTTTTATGTGGAAGGGCCACATACTTAAGTATTAGGATACAGTTGCTTGCAATCCCATAAAGAACACATTTCTGTGGAAGATTTACTAGTGGAGTACCAACTGCTCTTTAGAACACATGGGTAACTGCTGCTTCTATATAGAGTCCCACTGATTTTAATGGGGCTTCACATAGAGGCAGCAATCCACATGCATGCTGTGCATTGAAGGATTGGGACATAATATGTCAAGCATGGCATCACCTTCTTTACTCATCTGATGTAGTACTTAGCATGCAATTCATTGTATGCACAAAATTAGAGAGTGGCTGGAAATTTGGCTGCACACCCAGTATCCAGTAATTCCAAAGATTACCATGACTATTGAAATCCTGGTTAACAAACTCAGCAGAGTGATAGAGGTCTGAAAGATCCATGAATACTAAACTACACTTCTACAATAAAGGTAGTTCTTTTAGGGCAATTATGAGAACCTTAGTGGAGTAAATTGCCTTTGCTCTTCTACATCTCTGAAGCGAGGAATTCAACTTGGAGGGCTGTCAATTATAATTTATGACCACTAATTTCATACTTTTATAAGGCATTATAAATTTTTATTTATAGGAATTCCAGAAGGAAATATGCTGCCTAATTTCTAGCAGGTGACCAAAGGAAAGGAGTATTTTTTAAATTCAGTTACCTTGCTAGTAAGTCACACTAACTTTGTGATGCCTTATTGAGTTGTTTCACATCAAATAAGGTGTAATTTAATAGGAAATTACATGATACAACTCAACCCAACATAAAACCCTCAGATATCTACTTTTATTTTGTAACCAGGTGTACAATGTATTTTAAATTAAGATATATTGAAAATAAATATATAATTGACAATGTTAGTCTAGAACAGACCTAAAATCTATTTTATCTAGACATTGGGAGCTAAAGAATGGATAGATTAGTCTTTGTTACAGCAACAGCAATATTAAATGTTTATGTTCCATGTTTGAAGTTAACTGTTGGTGAGGAACATTTTGAAGTTGGAGGAAGTGAATTATTGGTACACCAACCTTTGGAAATAAAAGCACGCGAAAAGCATCAAAGGGCCATTGGAAAGAATGGTGGCATAGGCAGGACAGATTATCTGAGAAAGCTGTACACAATAAAAATAAATCCCTCTGAGCTGAAAATAGTTCCATGTATTGTGTGACATGCACTGTTAATTACTGCACCAATAGTGGAAAGACTTACACATATCCTTAACTTTATGCACTTCCTGTTAATCCCTGGTTTCAAGGGGACTACTCAAACATAAAGTTAACCTCATGCATAAAGTTTTTCAGCACTAGGTCTTGAGCGAGTAAAACAAAATATATTCCACACCCTATCAGTTCTCTTTTGTCTTAATATCAGTAATATATTCACAATAAGGACAACTACTTGTCCAACTCCATAAGCTGTGGAATAATAAAAACAATTGTAAAATAATCTATTTTAAAAATATTGTGAAATTCAGTAATAAAAATTATTCAGCAAGCTCTACTTGCTGTATTGTGACCATGAACTTGTTCAATATAGTACATGTAACTGCTATCAGGTGGAGTCATTTACAGTCACTTCTCATGGATGTTAACTGCTGGCCTTCCCATGAAAGTCTTTGTATCTCAGTATCATGCCCTAAGACATCCAATAACCTATATAATTTTTGTATGATATTGTAACATAGATTCCTATTGTTGAGGGATTTGTTATAAAATGGTTATATCAGTCTTGTCATTGATTTATATAACAAGAGCTCTAGTAAAAGGTACATTTTGTTATGTTAATATGAACATCAGAAGTAAATTAGATAAATGGGGTAATTGTTTCTCTGTATGTTGTTTAGAAAGATTCTCACTTCACTGGAAATTTCAAGTACATTAACAATATCATTGAAATCATATTGTGAATCCTTAGAAACTATTTTCCAAACATAAGTACTGTACTTTTTAAACAACCTCATCTCTCCTAATTTACCAAAAATAAATGATTTAAAATAAATGAAACATTGTCAGTGTTTTGTGAATTACATATGGGCCTACCTAAAACTTGTTATAAGTTGGTAAATGCAGTTGACGTATTAAGTACATTAATAAATGAAAATTGACATGAAAGAAGGACATGCTGAGTCATGCAAATGCGTGAAAGCTTATTTTAAAAGAGCTTTATAAACAGAGTCAAAATAGGATGAGTGTGTGTATATTGATCCAAGAATATGATGCTTGAGAAGGTGAATGTTCATCTGAACACAGTATGCTCAGGGTAAATCTTTTTGATTGATTGCTCACCATTCCAGCATTCTGTTTTTTTAATCTAGGTATAAATTGTGAAACATGAGCCCAACCATCTGCGTTTTCTTTTTCTGATTTTCCTGGCTGGATGAAAGAATTGAACCGTAACTATGCCCAGCTGGGACTGAACCCAAGGCCTAGTCTGAATGTAAAAAGCACAAGCTTTTACTGCTTCCACTAAAGAACATGCCCAGCCGTCTCTATATGTGCCATCCACTCGGGAGGGCCAAAGACACTTAGACAGCATGATGCACAACTAAATACACCCTCTCTGTGAAACCAAATAAAAGTGACTTCTGCTGAACTGAGCTGGCCCACTTAATCACATGGGTCAGGGATAAGCAAATCAAAGGTCTGTGAAATATAATATGACTTCCCCCATGTAACTGTCCTAAGTGACCTCGACACAAAGAACCTGACTACCTCAAAATGCATTGGATAGCAGTTTGATAAATTCCTCACATACCCAGACACAGGGTGAGGGGAGAGGAGGAAAGAAGAGAAGTTTGTTAATTGCAGTTAGCAACCATAAAAATAGTCCAATAAATCACTGCTGGCCCACAGATGTAGATCAAATTTGAACAAAGGCCAATTTAAAGTATTCCTGCAGTTTGAGCCAAACATTTCACATAACTCTGATTCAATGTAAGGTGAAGGTGTTAAACAAAACAGTTGTGGAAATCTGAGGTCCATTCAAAGCACATGAGTGGAAAATAATCAGTGTTTGTCTAATAGAGGAGGACACAATCAAAAGCATTTTTAAATCTTCATTTCAAGGTAATAGTCACAAAAATCAATAAGGTGATTATAATGTATTTTTCTTTTTGTTATAGAGAAGTCCAGCAAAATCTCAGAGTGACTCCCCAAGTAAATTCAGGGCTATATTTTCTAAAGGGCTCAATAATCCATTTTCCCAATCCACAAAATACGTGGTCAAATTTTCATAAGTGCTTAGCTCCCAATTTGGGAACCTAAATGAAGTGAGCAAATTTTTCAAAAGTACTATGCACACAGCAGCGATATAAATCCTAGCATATTGCTAAAGAAAATGCTCTTAAGAATTTAAGGGGTTGGCAGAGAATAACCTGCCATCCTTTATTATTATTATTAAAATGACTCAATACTTCAGGGCCATTTTTCCACCCTCTGACACCAAACTTAAATGTTTCTCTCTCTATGCAGGTGTTTGCATCCACAAACACTGTTGCAGATTCTTTGTCTGTAAGCAAATAGCCATTTGAACATAGAGTGACCAGATGAGAGACGTAAAATATCGGGCAGGGTGTGTGTGTGTGCTGGCAGAGCAACAAAAATAAAACAGAACAAAAAAACCCAAGAGCTGGCAGCGGAGGAAAAAACAAAAGCAAAAGCAAAAACAAAAAACAAAAAAAACAAAAAACAAAACAAACAAAAAAACAAGAGCCACTGGAGCGCAGGAAAAATTAGTGGGGCAGAGCACCCACCGGCAGCTTCATGTTCTCCCACACACACCAGCTCACCTTTACTCTGCCTCCACCTCCTCTGAGCTGGCTGCCACATCCTTCTTCTCCCCCCTCCCCCCAGTGCTTGCGCCACCATACAGCTGATTAGCGCAAATCTGGGAGGGAGAGGTGAGAAGGAGGAATGTGGCGTACTTGGGGAAGAGGCAGGGCCAGGATGGGGACTTGAGGAGGGATCCAATAGGGCAGTGAGGGGGTGAGGATGGAGAGTGGGGCCAGGGTAGGGATTTGGGGAGGGATCCAATGGGGGAGAGAGAGGGGCGAAATCGGGGCGGGGCCGGGGTGGAGTTGGAGCAAGCCCCCTCTGCCTCTGCACCGGAGAGCAAAATATCGGGACAATTTGCGTACCAGTGGAACATCGGTCAGGACGCGGACAAACAAGTAAATATTGGGACAGTCCCAATAAAATCGGGATGTTTGGTCACCCTATTTGAACATGCCATGCTGGTATTTGGGCTCTCAGTTGTCCACTCTTCACATGTTGAATTGTGCATATGTAATTTTGATGATGCAATCAGACATATGCAAAACTGGTACATAAAATCAGAAAACAGGATTAAAATTTGGCCCATAAAGTCAAACCGCTCATGTAATTTCAGTTTTAAAAACAGAAGTAAAAATATTAAAAAGAACCCTAAACTGTGCACTGGAGGGAAAAAAAAGTCTATAAAACAGTAACGCATCCTTTGCTTCCTCCCGGGCCTGATTTTTCTTTAGTGTTACAAACTTTCCATTACTAATACTTGTGCAAATGTTGGTTTGCAATGATACTGAAAAGAAGACAAACATTCAGGCACACCAGAAAATATCCACTAAGCATTATACAGTGCTTTCTTTAGACCACCTAATAGGATAAAATGAACATCCAGTAGAAAGTAAATACCTTGGACTCATTCAGAAGAAGACATATAGACAGCTAAAATATTGTGCATTTACTTTCTCTCAAGCACTCACCTTTTCCATTACGCAGTGAGAAAAAAGTAAATTACATTTAGTTTACATTTTCTGATTTGTCTGGCCTAATTATTTTTTGTTGTCTTGAATAAAACTATGAGATCTTGGGTGATCTATCAGGTGACTATTTTAAAAAAAGTCTCAAAGCTTAGAAACCCAGAGAGAAATTAAATACAATCAGAGAAATAAAAATTAAGTGACTATTAGGCCAGCTCTACTCCATATACATAAAATGAGCTGGGCGAAAACTGAAACAACTCTTGATGGAAGTGTTCAAGAGAAGCACTACTTCCTAATTAAGAAACCAAACCAGTATGGAAAAGAACAAAGAAAGGTTACTCACCTTATAGTAACTGGAGTTCTTTGAGATGTGTGGTCCATATGGGTACTCACTGTGCATGTGGATGTGCTTCATATACCCAGGTCCAGATAATCTTCTAGAGCATTGTCCATTGATCCATACCTGTGCCTTGCACCTCCTCAGGCTTTCAACAGAGATCATAAAAAGCAGTGTGGACCAACCACCTCCCCAGTTCTAATTCTACCGTGAATCACAGATGACCAAAACAAAGGGGAAGAAGGGCAGATCGTGAATACCCACAGGGACCATGCATCTTGAAGAACTCCAAGGTTACTACAAGGTACGTAAACATTTTCTTCTTCTTTGAGTGTTGGTCTCTTTTGATACTCAATCAGGATGACTCTTAAGCAGCGTTCATTGAAGAGGAAGATGCAAAGAAGTATGCTGTACCGAACCAAGTGACACATCCACAGCTGAAGTTTGGACCAGATCATAATACCTGGTGAAGGTAGGTTCATTCAGAGCCGCAAGTAGCTGCTCTACATACCTCTAAGACAGAGATTCCCTGTAAGGACACTACCAATGGAACTTGGGCTCCCCTGACCCTTTGAAGAGGAGGTGCTTTCATAAGATCATAATAAAGAATGATGCAGGAGGAAATCCACATACAGAACCTTTGGAAAGTGAGCTTTCCTCTTCATTATTTTCTGCAATTGTGAGAAAAAACCTTGGGGGGCTTGTGAAAGGGTTCTATTCTGTGACATTAGAAGGCTAGAGCCCTACGCTCCTCCATGTCATGGTGAGGTTTAGGGTAAGACATTAGAAGATGAACAGCCAGGTTAGGGTGAAATTGAGAAGGCACTTTAGGTATGAAATTTGGATGTAGTTGCAAAGAATCCTTGTTCCTGTGAAAAAAATCATAAAGTGAGTCTGCCATAAGGGTCTTGAGCTCTCCTAGCACAGGTAGTTGCTTTCGGAAAGGTGACTTTCAAAGAAAAGTGCAGGAGGCCAAGGTTCAAACAATGGTCTCATGGGAGCAGAGAAGACAAAGTTCACATCCCAGGCAAAGGAGTGGTTTTGTAACTGGAGGAAATGTTTCTATGATATCCTTCAGAAACTTTGAAGTAATCAGGTGAGTAAAGACTGAGTAGCCCTCCACCAGAGGAAAGTGGGGGAATGGAAGGTGCTGATGGCTACAAGATATTCCCACAGGGAGCTGATAGACAAGCCAGACATCTTTAGTGAGAGAAGACACTCCAGAATGAGAGGATGCCTGACTTCTCAGCAGGTAAGCAGTGCTGCTGGCACCCAAGGGAGAATCACTTCCATTCTGTAGAGTTGCATTTCCATATAGAGGTTCTCCTGCTGTTACTGATGATAGATTGAACTCCCTGAGAGCATGCTCTTTCTATGTTTGTATTCTATCCAAAAATCATGTTGTTAGATGTAGGGATGCTGAGTTGGAGTGATTCATCCTGCCCTCATTCTGAGACAGCAGGCTCCAGAATGGTCAAAAGTGGATGCATGGTCCAGAAGCTAGTTGTAGTATGATGGTGAATCAGCTGTCCATTAGTCAACAAGGTGCTGAGAATCAGGGCCACTCTGTTAAGTTTGCTCTTCCTGGCTATGCAAGGAAGTACATGTATGGGAGAGAAGGCATAGATCTGTGGTTCTGACCAATGTTCCCTCTGGAGGTCTTGCTGGGAGCAGTATGCTGGGCACTTTTTGTCATACTGCATTGCAAAGAGATCCCAAGATGGGGCACCCCATGCTGTGTGTCTTTGCAGGTGATGGTGGTCGGCATATCCCAATGACAGATACATTTTATTGTTGAAAGGATCACTGTTTAAGGCATAGACTGACCATAAGGGAGATCTGAATGAATTGCAGGTGCAGTCATGCGAATGGAGTAAGGAAATATCTTCCCTACTAGAGGGGATAGAATGGGCTGTATTGCCTCCAGTTAAAGAACAATTTCCTAAGAGGTGGTTGAGGCTTCAAAGTGAAGAATGGTGGATTAGGGTGCCTACCCTGCTGTGTCCTCTGCCATTTCTTGAGGGGTTCATATATACTCTGTTGGAAGAAGGACAAAGACAGTGGTAAATGATGAGGTAGAGGACGAGGCTTGGAATATTGTCTACTGCAGTGGTCCCCAACCTTTTCGTCTGGCAATTCAGTGGCATTTCGGCGGCGATGCCTCTGGGTGACACCACTTCAAGCAGCAGCATCCAGAGGCATTGCTGCTGAAATGCCACCGAATTTCGGCAGCATTTCAGTGGATGCTCGACCGCAGGCCAGGATGCGGGCGCATTTAGATGCCCCCACGGGTGCAATGGAGCTCGCGGGTACCGGGTTGGGGACCCCGGTCTACAGGGTGCAGGAGTATTAATACCCAGAGAGAAGGGTAGCTCATGATGGTTTAAGAGTACGTGGTAACTAGTCAGTTTTGTTGCTAAAGTGGTTGCTACCTTCTAAGGGAAGGTCCTTGATGATAGCTTGGACATCTTTGGTGAACTGCAAGGCCTGCAGACATTAAGCCCATCTCATGAATACCAAGGTAGCCATGGACTATGATGATGTGTCTGCTTTATCAATGAATCCCAGGAGGGAAGATATAGCTACTGGGCTTTCCTTCATCCAGGATGGTTAGGAACTAAGGTCTGCATTCATATTGGTGTTTGTTCACTAACTCCAACAGTTTACTCTTTGAAATATTAAGCTAGGTGAAGAGACTGTCTTCCTTCTGAAGAGGTCAAGTAATTTGGCATCCTTATCTGGTGCAGTGGATTTGGGCTGGTATAGCCAACTTCATTCTGTAATAAAATGTAATACCAGATGTTGGGGACTGGGATGGGAAAACAGGAATTCTTGCTTCTTGCAGGGAACAAAGTAGCATTTCTTGCTCTCTTGGGGTCAGGGTACAGGTGGCAGGAGTGTGCCAGATCACCCTGGCAGGTTCCATGATGGCCTCATTAATCAGATGTGACACATTTGAGTGCACTGTAACCTGAAGTATGTCCAGGAGCTTGTGTGTCAGATCTCTGACCTTTCCAAGTGGAATCTGGAGTGTGTCTGCAATTTTGAGGAAGTCCTGGAAATGTTTGAAATTTTCTGATTTTGGGATGGGAAGGCTGTTGATACTGGCTCATCAGGAGATGATGAAGAGAGTGCTCCTCTGGATGTACTGGTGGTTCTGGTAGATCCTGCTCCATCAACTTCTCATCTGGGACTTTGTGTAGTGGTTACCACTGCTAGTTGCAGTGGTCATCACATTCAGGTAACCAGAAGTAGGGGTCCCTCCAGATGCCACAACAGGCATGATGGGCTGAGCTGTAGGGACACAGAGGTGAGTCCCATCATGGGTACCATTAGTTCGTGGGCAAATTTGGTGATGTTGAGAATGGGAAGGCAGAAGAAGGGATCTGGAAGCCCTCTCTGGGTTGATGACTCTTTATCCGGGATCTGGAGGGATGGACAATAGTGTCATGTTTACATCCGATGAATACATCCTCATGTTCCAACAGTGGGTCCAGTAATGCAATGGGATCCAGTTTCAGTCAATTGGGAGTGGGGACAGGTTGGAAGTGAAGAGGATGAGGCTGGTACTCTGGTTCCTGACTGGATCAATGGGGTAGAGATATCCCTCACCAGGATCAGTTCCAAGACATCAGAGAATCCAGGTCTGCATATACAGCTAACTCCTCCAAGGCAGCTTAGGAAGGACTCTCCTGAGGTGAACTGCCCAATGTCATTGGGCTTTGTCTAGAAACATCAGTGCTGTCTTGGAGGTGGTGGATCTTTGCACAGTTGGTACTATCAAAGCAGGGGGAGAAAATCCCTTCTGATCTTATGTAGTTCTGGTGTTATTAAGGACACTCTAGTGTGCAGTTTCAAGGCACTGGAAAGTTCTGGTACTGTCAGTGCCACCATTACTCAACAAGCTTCAGATGTACCCATTCTGGGACAGAGTGTCTCAGGCAGAGAAAGGGACAAGGCAGACCTCTTTTTCAAGCATCTATACAGGGACTTATCTCACTTCTTGTGTTTGCCCTTGACCTCCTTGTGCTTCCACCTTATGAAACCCCTGTGCTTGGTGGAGGACTCCAAAATGCTGGTACCAGAGGCTAATTAGGTGTTGCCTGGTGGCTCTGGATGTGTGGAAGGGGACTGAGAGGGTTGAGCATTGCATGAGGTCTCAAGGACAGTTCCATGAAATGTTTTTGGAGCCAAAGTTTACAAGACTGCTTCATATGTGGCAGGATAGCATAGCAGATGATCCACCTGAAAGGGATGTGAGCCTCCCTAATGCAATACGGAAGTTGTTGTGTGGGTTGTTCACCAGGAAGACTTGGGGCAGGCCAGGAAAAGTGTAAAATTTATACTTTAGGCATAATAGGCATTCCCAAAACAAGGGGAGGTATTGGTGGGGGATTGTGTGGGGAGGAGCGGAGGGAACCCACCAAGCACAACAAAAAACTAAACTAATCTACTCTCCTAGGTAAACTATTATTTGCAATATTTACAGATTGTATGCAGAATAGGAACAGACACAGGAGGATCGAACTCAGACCACGAGAAGTAGAAAAGAAATTGGAGAGGCAGTTGGTCTGTGCTGGTCTTTAAGCCCTCAGTTGAAAAGCATAAGGTGGCACAAGGCATTGGCACAGACCAACCGACTGTTATTGAAGAGTTTCTGATCATGGGTGTACAGCACATATAAACACCTCCCCCACTGAATGCCTTTAGAGACAATCCCTCAAAGAAGAAAAATAACTTGCAATATATTCCCATAAAACCCATCATCCTGAAGAATCCAAACACATCTTACACACCAACAGTTTAAATTAAGACAAAGTACAGGGAAATATATGTGCTAGCCAGTAAAATATAATGACTCATAGTGAAAACTGGGCAGGATACTAGGGTTAAAACTCTGGCTCTTGAAAAAGTAATGTAGGACTTCTGATGACCAAACGTGGTCAAGACTACTTCTAATTCTTATTCTAAAATCAGGACCCTTGTCATTACAACATCAGCCATCACCATATTTGAGTGTTACTTTCAAATGACTCAGACTTAAGTGAGTCAACTGTGAGTCATCCACACTTATAGAATAAGGAGAATTTTGAGAAGATTAATCCTTTTGCTTACAGGATTTTTTTTATGTTAGTGTTCTAGATTTTTTATATATTTTTTGTAGCCAATATGCAGTGCTTAATTTGTGCCAAGGTGTGCCAGGGCTGAGCCCCAGCACCTTTAGGCTTGGCAGTTCATAGTCCTGGCATCTTTGGGCTTGCGCATCAGCTCTGAATGTAAAAAAATTACATGAGTCCCAGTACCTAATTGCTTGAGCCCTGGCACCTCTTTCATTACAAATTAAGCATTGATTATATGTTGATAAAAGTATAGCTTGTAAGTGTCATATAACAAACTTGAGTTATGGTTTACCAGGGGAATATAGGTTTTGCCATAGCAGATAAGATCACTGATATATCAAGGCCAGTATCCCAGCCTCCAATAGTGGCCAACAGATGATTTTAGAGGGGAAGATAAAAATAGTAAGGTACTTAAATAACTGTATAATATTTCACACAGTGGGATGTGGGGAAGAAGCCCTCTTTATAACATGCTGGAAAAAGAAAAATATAGCAATATTACTTGATCTGTATATTCAAATCAAAGTTATGAATCTTACAGTAACAGTCACTACCAATTCCAAAGTCTTCAGTCATGAAGACTAGGTGATGTGTCTGTGGAGTTTCTATACTTTGGAAAGGGCAAACTTTCTACTCCTCCAATAGCACTCTGCACTACAGTGGATATTATTAAAAGCTTCTGCTGCTCTTTCAAAAGGACTCTTGGTGCTAGAAGAATGTTCTTATAAACCAAATAATATATCTCATATCAATCTCCTCCTCCACATCTCATATATGCAACCTCAAGCAATGGAAGCTTATGAAAAGATACAATAAGCTTCTTTGAGAATTGTATCCATTCTGCAATCAGAGCATCAGGCAAAAATGATAATCTTTCAATTATGGGAGCAACAGAATGCAGCATATTATAAGGCTACTGTCTCAGCAAAGAAAGTGAATATCAAAGCAGAATCAGGCTGCATTTCCTTAATTTTAGTCAGAGAATACTCACATAACAACCCACAAAAGGAATGCACAGCTTTCTCTGTAGAGTTGGAAGAAGTAACATACACCTAAATAAAACTAGATAAGCCCAATAATTGTATTGTCAGAGAAAACTCAATGTGAGCATAAGATGAAATATTTCAGAGAACACTGAAAGTCCATATACTGTACTGTGCCTTGCACGACACATATAACATAGGTTAAGAGGCACACAAGACAGCATTAGGATTTGAAATATTAGAAATCACCGACAGTATCACAAGCCACAATGTCTTTGAGCATATGGAAGAAGCTAACCCTGCTCTATTTCACAAACAACATATATGCCACTCTTGGATTTAAAGAAAGGAGTTATGGTACTGAGGTGCTGGAGGGCAGCAGCTAAACCATATCAAGCCAGCAATGACTTGTATTCATTCATAATGCTTAATAAGGGAAGAGCTTTCTATTTCTTGGGAAATGACAAATACATGCACTTCACATGCCAAGTGCACAGAATAAAATCTTTTTTTTTTAAAGCACATATTTAGTACAGGAAGAACTCCTCATTACAGAGGGTACTGAGTATCTGATTTTCTTAAATGTGAATATCAAGAATATATGTCCACTCCTCTTTCTTTAGCTTATTGGGTCTCCCCAACTACTAGCTAAATGATTAAGGTTTTAAAACATTTTTGGGCAACATGCTCAGTTTCTCAACAAAAATAATTATGTTCCATTGCCTTAGTTAGATATTAAACATCCCACAAATAACTTCTTTCCTTTGTCCCTAATTTTTCTTAAACTGAGTGAAATCTTGGTTTTCTTCACAAAGCCATGGTTGTGTGCAGGGGATCACTGAAGGTGAACACAAAAATGTCTCCCCACAACCTGGAGGCTGGATGGATGACAGCTGAACATTAAGGCCGTAGCATTCCTTATGCCAGTGCACTGTAGTGGTAGTTGCACATGGACTTTGTGACAAGTGGATTCACTGGTCACATACTCACTGGCCTTGCCTCGTGCCATTCCTCTAGTCTACCCACAGCATCCCACTCCACCACAGTGGCAGAAGAACCACCTTCCCTGTGAAACCTTCCAGCAGAGCTGTGATGCAGGCACAAACAAGGAGCACAGATACCACATAGTATGACAATGGAGAGTAATGACCTAGAAGTGGCGCACAAGAGTCAGCCCTACTTTCACAGGTGTAATGAGACCTAAGATTACATTTTAAAGTTCCTTCCAGCACACTTCTGCTTCATGGCCCTCAGTGTGATGAATCAGATGTTTTTGTACTTTGGCTGCAGTTGATTTGAAAGTATTAACTCAAAAGTTAATTTAGCACTTGTGAAAGATACCAGCTTGACAGAGGTTTTCTATTTACACAAAGCAGAGGTAAAGTCCAGGCACTGGTAGTGCAAGCTTCCTCACACTGCCTGACAAATGTGCCTCAAGCCTGACCTGGAAGGACCACCAAAAGCAGTGAAAAAAAAGCTCAGCCTCCATGTCTAGTCAAGTCTCAGCTTGTCCTCTAGGTGAGGCTGCCAACTAATATCAATAATTCTGGTGCCTTTTCTATGTGGTCACTTATCCATAAAGTACTGGACTGCCGTCACCAACTCATTTCTCAAAGGACAATATACAACCTTCAGGTAGCAATGATCGACATGCACTTTGTCTTATTCCTGATCCTTTGTGACTGCACAGGAAATAGATGAAATGCATGAAGATTTCAATTTCAGTGCAGGATTGGCTCCACAATAATGGTCAAGCACATTTAGTTCCTGATTATCCTTTCACTTTCACTAGCACAACTCCACTGATCCACTGGAGTTACTCCAGATTTACACCTATATAAGTGAGAGTAAAAATCAGGCCATTGTTGTCTGGTTTCTGTTTGGAGGAATGGTCATGAGTATTCCTAAGCTAAATCTGGAAAGTCAAAGTAAACACTAGAGATAGCCGGAAATCAGAATGTTCACTGTGCAGTAAATGCAAACATTTTGAAAAGGTTTCCATCCAACATCAGAACAAAAAGCTGAAATTTTGAAATTTACTGTGGAACTAAAATTCTGATTAGAGACCATAGAAATGTTTTATTTCAATAAAGTTGAAATGTTTTGTTTCAATAATATTGATTTCATTTTTACTTTTATGCTGTATTAAAATATTAAATATAATATGTTACAAGTTAAATATAAATATAACAATATACTATAATATTAAAATAATTTAATATAAAATCTATTTGAAACAAAATTAATCAAACTTATCAAATCAAATGAAATGTTTCAACATGATCAAAACAAAATAAGGAAGTCAAAACAAAGGTTTAAACTTGTTCTTATAGGACATGTTATCAAAATCAACATTCCCACAAAACACTTTCATTTCAATTAAACTGATTTTTCAACAGAAAGCCATCAATAAAATGACCAACTGTAGTTAGTCACGTGGTAACTCCTGCCTTCCAGTGTTTCCCAGGAATTCTCACTCTAACATATTTATCTCTAAGGAAATGTAACACTTCTACACATTTCTACTTTCTCTGATGTGATTCTCTCTGCATTGAATCTCTCTTTTACCAATAAAAAATGAATATTAAAAATATGCATATATCAAAATGAACTTCTTTTACTTCAAATGACAAACTGGCTTGACTTACTGGCTTGTAGATAAAGTAAAACATGGAGGCAGTAATGATGGAGGTGATTAAAACACTGCCTTTGACAGGGAAATAACCATAAAGTCTTGCTTCCAGTTATAACCCATACAGTGCAACAGCAATACCCAAGTGCCATGTGTCAACTTATAGTGATCTATCTGTAGTACTGCCAGTTATTTATGTGGAGTTCAGAGGAACATATGATCATTTTTAAGAAAAAATATTGACTGCAGAATGCTTTCCTCTACTCTCTGTTGTGCTTCTTTTCCATGCTTACTATGTGTATTTGTTTTTATTTAGTGAATGTTGTACATGATTATATTTTCAAAATAGAGGTTAATTGGTATGCCAACAAAAATATATATATAGTAGATGAGCCCTGAAAAGCTTATATTTGCCCACTGTTTGGGTTGGGAAAGTGGGTTACAGATGCACACAGTTTTCACTCTCCTCATGATGGAAAATGTTGCCATAAGATAATGGATCAAATATTATGTACGAGGACCAAACCTCCCCAAACCCATATCAGAACCATCCTCGCACTATCAGAATTCGCTGTAGTTATATTTAATTTGAGTGCAAATACTTGGGGGAAGTTATTCTGTTAGTTCAGCATAACTTCTTTGAAATATGAAGTGCAGCCAGAGTAGCATAACAAGCTTTTGATATCCCCAAGAAATAGCAGTGAGGGGGGCAGCGGAAACAATTCTAATTGATAGTCTGGCACTAACATGTGCTCATACTTTACACACGAAAAAAATGGGGGATAGGAGAGAAGAGTGGTTGAAGTGGGGAACAGCACACGACAGGGAATTCACTTTGTTCTTCAAAACTAAATTGTCTTGTGTATGTACATGTATTTTAAAAAGACAACAAGTATTATTGTAGGCCTAATTCAATTTGTAGAAACTAAGATTAGATCAAAACCTGAAGACTTGAAAGAAACAGAGAAATAAATCTGTTAAACAGCCAGTTCACTCTTTCTTATTATAACAGAATGTAGAGGGGCAGATAAAGTTTAATATTGTTGGGCAGTGACTCATCTGTGTCAAACGCCCTCAGGGTTGGGCATAGCATAGCAGACTCTCCTACTCTGATGCCCCTTTGACATACCTAATCTAGCCCTGTGATGGTCTGCTTCTTCTCATGACTCAGCCCTCTTCCAGGTCATATTCACTCTCACCCCTTCCAAGATAACAGAGTCTAACAAAATAATAGTTCAATGACCTTATGCCAGGTTCTTCAGCCTGGCTCTGGGCTCAGTGATACTAAAACTCTGTGGAGTTTTCATGCCACTTTCCTTGGTGGCCAGTAGGGGAACCCACACCCTTCTCTACTCTGTGTTCCAGAATGAAGGACCCTGTAACAAATAGCTAAATTCTGGTCCTTCAGACTCCTTGCTATTTCCCTAGACCAATTCCTGCCTCAGCCTATTTCTAGGCCTTTCTCCCACCTCCCACAGAGCCCTCACTCCTTTGCAGGCTGTTCAAAGTTCTTTCCTGCTCTTGTGCAGAATGACACCTCCCAGAGCCTTCTCTCTAGAGGACTGGCTTCTTGTTGTCCTCTCCCGAGGCACACTTCCAACTCTCTCCCAAAATCCTGATGCAGAGATGCCTCCCTGGCGTCTGGTCCTTTTGTCAGGGCTTACCACAGGAGCCAAGGCCGGCTCCAGGGGTTTTGCCGCCCCAAGCAGCCAAAAAAAAAAAAAAAGCTGCGATCGCGATCTGTGGCAATTCAGTGGGAGGTCCTTCACTCCGAGTGGGAGCGAGGGACCCTCTGCCGAATTGCCGACGAATATCTGGGCATGCCGCCCCTCTCCGGAGTGGCCGCCCCAAGCATCTGCTTGCTAAGCTGGTGCCTGGAGCTGGCCCTGACAGGAGCTCATGCCTATCCAATCCTTTCCCAGTGTCTCTCCTAGCCTTTGCCAGCAGCGCTAGGATGACCATATTTCTCAAAGAGAAAACTGGACACCCCCAGCTGCGCAGCCGAAACAGCCCCCTACCCCATACAAGGCTGTTTCCAGTTGCTGGAACCCTGCCCCCTCCCCTGTGAGTCTGATGTTCATCATTGTAACCCTGCGGGGGGCCACACATACTGGAACGCTGTCTCCCCCTCATTCCTGCCTCTCCTCCTGAAGGGGGCTGGCATCTCCACTCGCCCCCCACATGTTCCTCTGCATACTGCACTCAACTTTTTTGATAAAAGTGGGCATTTGTCCCATTTGCTCTTGCCAACTGATCAAGTAGGCAGGAGCAAATGGAAGAAATGCCTTCTTTTGGGGGGAAAAAAAAGTCTGACAGCTGAAAAGTCTTAAAAAAGGGACTGTCCCAGCTAGCGCTTATTTCTCAGATGATGTTCCCAAGGCTTAATCTCACCTTAGGCCTCCTTTCTACTGCCTTGAAGTCCTTCCCTTTCTTAGTCTCCCTGCTCCTCTCAGCTGGGATTTATCGTTAATTCAGCCATCCAGTTCCACCATAGGTGAGCTTAATTGTAAATTGGACCCAGAGCATCCTTCAGGTGCAAATGGTTACATTAATTGCTTTCTGGCTCCAATTAACTCTTTCTCTGCCAGTGAGGTATTCACACCCCATCACAGACCATACTTTCAAACTGTTGGATGTTTATGCTAATTAAACCAAACTTTTTTTTAATCTTTTGAGATAAATAACCTAAATTCTATCTCAATTCTTATATCTTCCATAGAAAAAGAGCAACCATGTGTTTTTAATATTAGTGACCTTCAAAAAAATAAATTAGGGGAAAATACAAAACAAGACAGAACAAATGTAAAATCTTCCTGAGAAAACACTATGTGTGCGTGTTCTTCTAACAGGCTACTCCTGAACTGAACACAAAATGGCAGCTGCCTCCCACAGACTTGAAGAAATTGAAATGTGCAATGCACAGAAAAAAAAATCAAAATAGCTGTGTAGTTACGTATATACCATCCATATTATGCAATTCTGGGGGACTATTTGAAATGTTGATGACTACTGTGCTAAATGAAGTACACTGACATGACAAGCTGCAAATGAGGCACACCAATTGGAATTAAAATTCCTAAGAAATTACTTATTTTCTCAGACACCCAGTCCAGTAACAAGGAGAAGTTTCAGATTAGCCCGTAGATGGTTCAGGCATAAGGACAGCTTGCTAGAAGCTAGACCAGGCTAATTAGTCCATCATGCCTGCCCCTTTTATTCTTTGCATTAATTCCCTGACCATTTCTCCCCCACTTTCCTCCATATAACTTTTCCAGCCTCACTTTGGTTAGAAAATCATATAGACCTCAGCAATCCTCTTTTGCAGCAACATGCAGTGCAGAACTCCTGCAGAATAAACAAGAGATTTTAACTAAATGGGAAGCCTGTGGGAAACTTTTGCTTTCTTGGTAGGTGTGCTACACTTTCCAATGGCTGTCAAGGCAACTGCTCTTTTGCTTCAATATTCTTTGCTCTTAAATATAAAAATCACCTGGAAATACCCTATGAATATTTATGCAGATTGACTACTGGGTTTGTATGGGTTAGTTATCCAAAATTAAAAGCATGTAAATATATAGGATCAAAACAAACTGAATATTTTTCACTGATCTACTAACTTTGGACTTGACCTCCCACAAAGCAATATCACAAGGCTGCTGTGCTCTAGTGGAAGTGGAAGTTACACATGGGAACAAGTAAAGTAGTTCTTTGCCCAGAGGAATAGCATGGATCAAGCATTTGCATACCTGCATCTTTGCTCTCAAGGGCACAGAACTCATGGGACTGGGAGGGGTGAGATGTGGGCTTACACTCTGTCCTCATCATGCTAATGACGTGCTTAGCTATGCCATCCCCTCTTAGGTCTTACTCTTGATATCAGGTAGGAGTTAGAGTAAGTAGGAGTTCAGCAACATTCTCATTTATCCACGATCAGATTTCCCTGCACCCCCTGTGCTGCTCCATCAAGTTTTACCTTAGGATTTATAAGCACAGCAGTTGCCCCTGCAGTGTGCATGATTAAACCCTTTGCATAGCGATGAGTAAGGTTATTGTCTGTCTGATATGCTAAAAATTGCAAGTCTGGTATGAGAGGAGAAGAGAGAAAATACCTAACCATCCTTAAAATACACACAAGCAAGCAAATGACCATGACCATCTAAATCCCTTATATACCTTAAACCCACAATGGGAACTGCATTGCACATTACAGTCAAGCCTCACTGTCTTTGTTCTATGTCCATTGATAAAAGTTACCAGTAATAAGAGATTAACAGCTGCATTTATTAAAGATTCATGGGGCCTCTTTTCATTAATATATTATGGGATATTATACACACTAGAAATTACTTCAGATCTAATGTAAGAGAAGGCCGAGTATAAAGTTTATCACAGCTTATTATTTTGTTCTTTTGCCTAAATGACTTAAAACAGACATGATGCTTCTGCTTATTTTTATATCAAGGCCTGTGTAAGAGGAAAAAAATCAAGCAGGTGTAGTGGGGCAGGCATCCCACTCCAGGGAGAAAGGGGTTAAAACTAGCTCTGGGAAAGGGCTGCCCCAAGGAGCCAATCAGGGGAAGGCAGGTAGCAGTCAATCCGGGCCCAGTAGGGCTGGTATAAAAAGGGCTGTGAGCTAGGAGGCAGGCAGTCTCACTCCAGCCTTGAGGTGGGAAGGACTGGGCTGACTGGGAGCACAGAGTATCTTTAACAGAGCAGTGCTGGGGAAGGGGCAGGCTGAGCTGGGGAGCTCAGACCTGGTGACCTCCCAGGTTGAGGCCTGACAGGAAGGCCTAAGGAGGTACTGGGTCTGCAGGGAAAGGCAGCAGGTTCAACTTCCTAGCCAATGATGAGTGGCCATTGCAGACTGCAGTTTGCCCCTGAGTAAAGGGGCTAGATGAACACTAGCAGTGGGTCATTGTGCCGAGATGGGCTCAGGAGAGTGGGGTTCCCTGGGTGAAGGGCAACATCCCAAGGTAAGGGGCACCATGGTCCGTGAAGGACGTGGGGCCTACATGTGGTGGAGATAAAGGATCTGCAGAGGGGTAGGTAGCAGAGGGTTAGACACTGGCCCATTGAGGGCACTCCAGGGCTGAGAGAGCTAATTCCCAGAAGACCAGCAGGACGCGCCGCACCAGTGAGTCAGAGATCTGCTACAGCAGATTTATACTCATGAGTAGTCCAAAAATGTGTGACACTTTACAGCACAATGAGCACCTAACACTAGATCAGCAGACCACACAGGTGGAAGAGCAAGATGGGGTCATTGACCACTGTGAGATTCTTCAGTGGAATCAATTACAGCCATGTCTGTGCTGAGCCACTGTGAGAATTTGCCCTCAAAATGTTCTCATTTCTTACCTTAGTTGGCTGGGGTGAGAGAGGTCTAATGGATATACAATAAAGTAAGTTGAAGCACGGTGCATGAGAGAACATTGGTTGAATAAATCTGAAAGGTAGTTTTGTGAGTTTATATACATAAAGACATATTTTCACACCAACTGCATCATAAAATTCTGCAGGCGTCAGCGTGTTCTCAGTTACAATGCTGTAAATGTGTTGTAACTTCATTGATGTCAATGGAACAACTTCAGATTTACACCAAGGTAATGGAGAATGGAATTTCCCCTGCTTCTTTATCAATGTATATTTATTTCTGACCTTTTTAAACAGAGTTAAATACGCTTTAAAGATCTTCTTGATACAACACTGGGTGACTATAGAAGTCATATGAGGAATAGATGAAAAATGTAAAACATTAATATTAAGGGGGCACAAATGTTATTTCTGAAAAGCTTCTAAGACTCTCTGAAGCCATGGTCCACAAAGATCCAGAATCAAGTTGTCAGTCTAGCCTGTCTCACAAGCAATAACTCAATTTAAAAGAACAGCAGCAACAAAAAAAGAAAACATGCACTATGCCCACATGACACAAAGGTTTTAGCTAATTATAGAGGTGGAACGGGATTGAGGTGGCCCTTCTGCATCTCCACTGAATATAACTCAGGTTGCATTTCCTATGTGTTTAGGAAGCATGTACAATCCATTGGTTTGAACAGAAAGCTGGGAGTCAGAACTCTGATTCTTTTCCAGACTTTGATGTTACTTTTCTGTGCAACAGTGGTTAAGTCACACAGGGTGGGATTTTCAAAAACATCCAAGAGATATAGGAGCACCAGTACTGTTGACTTTTAATGGGATTGTGCTACTAAGTCACTTGGGTGCTTTAGAAAATCCCATCCTTAATCTTACTGTGCTGCAGGTTACTCATCTACAGAGTAGACAGAATACTACTTACAGACTACACGCTGGGCAAAACTCAGTTTTCTGGGGGTTTGGGCAATGCATTTAGTGTTTAATTTCTCCTGACTTCACACCCTCTGGAAACCCAAAATCCCAAAGCAAAACAGCTGAAATGGCTCCTCCATTTTGCTTGGTTCGGGATTTTGTGACAAAAAGTTTTCACATGAGTCTATTAAGAACTTCATAAAAGTCTGGACTGTCTTCATTCTTTCACAAACCCAGGGCCAGTGCAAAGATGTTTCGTGCCCTAGGTGAAACTTCCACCTTGCGCCCCTGCCCTGAGCCCTGCCCTGAGGCGCCCCCCTTGTGGCAGCTCCCCACCCTCCACCCTGAGGTCCCCCCCGCCCCAGCTCACCCCTGCGCCGAGCACGAGCACCCCGTCGCTGCTTCACTTCTCCCGCCTCCCAGGCTTGCGGCGCCAATCAGCTTAGGCGCTGCAAGCCTGGGAAGTGGGAGAAGTGAAGCGGCCACGGTATGCTCAGGGAGGAGGAGGGGCAGGGGTGAGCTGGGGTGGGGAGTTCACCTGCGAGTCACTCCCCACCTCTTACTTGCTGCAGGCGGCCCTCCCCGTGCTCCCCTGCCCCAGCTCCCTCCACTTAAATGCTGGCGGCAACCGAGGCAGCCGAAGATCCGGCCACTGCGGTTGCTGATGAAGAAAATGCCGCTCCCCAAATCCTAGTGCCCTAGGCGACCGCCTAGGTCGCCTAAACGGTTGCACCGTCCCTGCACAAACCAAGCATCTGCTGGAGTAATAGATCATATAAAGTTGTACAGTCACAAGGTGTAAGACTGGTGAGCATTTTATGATGTAAAGTATATATATTCATTGAGAGCAAATTTTCGGAAACTAAGGGCTCAATGCTCAGCCACTGATCCAGCTGCATTTCACTGTTTTAGCAGCATGAGGCAGCTGAGGATTCTTTCTATACACAGAAATCTTAAAGTGGAAAAAGCCAGCTCTTTATCACCTGTCTCACCATACCTTTGTGTAGGGGCAGGAGAGGTGAGGGGTGGGGAGGAGCATAGAAATGGGTTTGCCAGAGTAAGAGGATTCTCCCTTCTCACAGTCCTCCTCCAGATCTTCAGCTGGTGCAGAGGCTGCCTGCAGCCACGGCAACATAAAGTATCCTCAGGGCTGTTCTAAGTTGCTCCAGGGACCATTTTGACTCCCAGGATAAGGGAGTGGATACATAGCTTAGAAACATCTTTCCCCTCAGATGCCTCTGAATTTTAATTAGACACAGCTGAGGACTGATCCCTAAGAAAGTTGTTTTGTCCCCTCTCTCTTTCTAGGCACCATTCCAGTGTAAGAGTATGTCTTATTTAATTTTTAAAAAGCAATGCCCCAGCTGAGCTCAATGGAAGTCAGACAAACAAAAGCTGCAATATCTGGCCCCAGAAGATATTCAAGCCAGCTCCCCATGCAGTAATACTTAATATTAAATATGTATAAAGAAGTATTGTGGAAGCTGTTTGATTGAATTTCCTGAGTTTTGTCATGTAAAATCTGAGCCATCATATTCAGTGAATATAGTATATTATTATTATTATTATTATTATTTATTAACATTTATATTGCGGTAGTACCTAACATTCTCACTCAGGTCAAGGCACCATTGTGCTAGGCACTGTGCAAACACTTGGTAAATGACAATCCATGCCCAAAAGAGATCAATCAACTGTAGTTTGTTCTGCATTAAAAGCATAGATGTTCTCTGTCCAGCAATGCATGCACTGGCAAGTTAGAGGAAAGAAAAGGACTCCTAAAACAATTTAGACAGGCAAAGTGTGAAAATGATTATTTAAATGGAATGAATGCTGTATAATACTACAGTAAATATTCTTTTGAAGTAAGGGCAGCCATACAGTACAATAATTTGAAGTTGAGGGGTTTTAATCATGCCATTGGGGACGTGGAACTAACTAGCAGAAGGGTGTTCCTATTAGTGTCTGTAACAGTAATTGTTATTTTAATTGGCTGAAATAAACTATAGTGCCCTCAGGCCTGTGATAAAACTGTGCGGGTGTGGAGCTTCTTTCCCTTTAGAAAAGAGAACTGTAATGTAAATTTCGCCCTTTGAATTAAAAACAATCATATTGTTATTCATTTTCATCATGACTGAATGGTGGGAAAAACAGATGAAGAGATTCATGTAATTTCTCCTGTATACTAAAGGTTCCTGTTATGGCACAACTTTCTAATCTTGCATCTCATTCGAAAGTTCCTGGAAAGATGACAGGTTTACAAATGCTCCAGCTCCTAGCATTTCTGACAAAGATTAGTATATGTGGATTTTTAAATGACATTACACTTTATTTATAAGGTTCACACCATTTTGCTACTCCTTGTTGCCCATTGAAAATTCAATTAAGTTTTGTCATCTCTTGCAGCAGAGCATGTGTGGAATGATCCTGCCTCCATTTGCATTATGCGTTTCTTAGGGAGCCAGTACGTTTTATGGTTACCTTTATGTCTGACCCATCCTGCCTCTTGCCTTCCTCATTCCTCTCTTCTTTAGAACAAGGGGATTTGTTTAGAAGACACTGCAATTAGACACGTGACTGGCTTGTGCCCGTGTGGCTCATGCTAAGGGGCTGTTTAACCTCCATGTACACATTCAGGCTCAGGTGTCAGCCCAAGTTCTGGGACCCTCTCACCTCACAGGGTCCTAAAGCTCAGGGTTCAACTCAAGCCCAAATGTCTCCATAGCAGTTAAACAGCCCCTTAGCCCAAGCCCTGCAAGCCTGATTCAGCTGGTACAGGAACGCTGCAGGTTTTTAATTGCAGCTACAATAGTTTCAAGAGGACCAAATCAGGACTAGACTGTGCGTATAGCAAGACAGAGTCTCTGTCTCAGGAAGGTTACAACGTAAGGAGACAATGAATATAGAAAAGATGTGAGGAAAGTATGGAATGAGAGAGAAACAAATAAATATATTTACTAGCAAGATTTTAAGAAATCAGTGCCTAAAGTTAGGCTCCTGAGTCTTAGACATATCTACATCTATAGCTCCCCCCCCACACACACATGTATTTTTTTATTATTATAAAGGAAGTCATTTATCAACAATTGCCACTCAACCATAGCATTATTACTTAGTTCATTTCTCACAGGCACTAGAGCTCTTTGGAAAAATAACAACTATTCTTTAAAGGAGCACAGAAAGGTCTCTGATGTTCATCTAGGGTGAAATTCACCAGGATGTACATGGCAGGTGCAAGGTCTTTCTCATCATGTAAGCTGTGTCTTAAGGCTGCAAATGTGAAGTGCTGTATGGCTGCACATGTGGAATACACAGCTACCACACAACAAAGATTAAGTCTCTGTGCTAGTCTAGAATAAGCAACTGTGGAAGGCCTCAGGATGTCTGTGCAGGGAGTTTATCTCACTGCTTCAAAGTGCTCCACCTAGGAAAGTCACATGGGTTTTAGAGCGGTAGCATTCATTTCACCTGTATTAATCAATGTATATCATGCCCTTATGTTGAAAATATTTGGCACAGCTTAGCAGTGGGTGTGTATGGATATATGGTGTGCATGGGGTTAAATATTTAACATCTCATACTCATGAAAGAGTCAGAATTTCAATGCTTTTCCCATTTCTACTCACATAAATGAGTCTATTACTAAAACTTAACAGTAAATGAAGATCTATATTTAACACCAGCTTGGTTTTTCTCTGTATTGAGGAGGAGAATATTAATAGACAATGCTTTTATGAAGGGTGTGTTCATTACACCTAGAGAGAACTTTGAGTTGATGGACCTACCTGTTGTGAATAAAAGCTTTTACTGTAGGAGATTGCAGCCACACAAGATTTCCTGCAGATCAAATCCTTATGAAGCACTTCAGTATTGTCTGCTATTTTCTTGTCTGGTATCTTCACCTCCCAATGCTTAATAGCAATGTTTTAAGTACCTGAAAAAAGGAGAAAAGTCATTTTACAAAAGGCAGGCTAGTTTTAGCAATGTTACTTTGCTCCTGATTGTGCTTACTGTGTATTAAAGGGGAGAAGAGACAAATTGTGTTATGGCAGCCAACACGCTGGAAAAGTGGGATTTGTTGAAGTTCAAGGGTGGGTACTTATCACAGTGAAAATAAAGAAACATTCTCCTTTAAGGAATTTGGACACCCAGATTTGCATTAGGGGTGGTTGTACTTCAGGGGTTTAGTTAACCTCAAACTATATTTTGGATTTGCAAAACAAGCAGAAATTGATACTTAGATCTCAATATTTGCCAGCTGCTAGCAAATAGTTGTGCCTCAAACTACACAACTAACCTCATCCTATGATGTCCTTCACACGCCCTCATCCCTAGCCCTTCTTCTATGAGCATCTTTATCCTCTGGAATCTCTGTCCTTCTGCTTCTCTCCCATCATTCCTCCTCTGAATCCCTCCTTAAAACACACTTCTCCCAAGATGTCTATATACCCTAATCCTTCCTTCACACCATCTTTTTCCTCCTATGAAGTGTGAGGCAATTAAAAGCTAGGCCAAAGGGACCAGACACTCAGATGTTATAAACTGGTAGAATACTGAGGTCATTGGAACTACGACAGTTCACACCACCTAGGGATCTGTCCCAAAGTGTTCCTCTAACTAAAGAAAGTTTGTACTGTGCTTCAGGGATAGAAGATATCTCCTCCTCCTCCTCTTCCCACTTGGATTGAAGGAAGTACTAGGCTATTTCTCCCCCTCATTCTCTACTTACTTCTCTGTGTCTACTATTTTCTGTATTGGGTTTTCACTTTGCCCACTCTATCTTCCACTACTCACCCCTATTTTTCGTGGTGGGGTTTCCCTCTACTATCTTTTGTTACAGTCTTTCCTAAGTGGAATACAAACTCAGTAACATTTGAGTCATTTTTTTGAACCCATAATCAAGTGGGTTCAAAATTAAGTGGAACAAGCTACCCCTCCCAGCACTGAGCATGGTGACTTGGGAGAAATACTTTGTTCAATCTTTTTATACAGGTATTTCTGGAAATTATTTACTATGAATCTCAGCAATCTGGGGCATTTTTAATCATTAATTTTAATTATCTTTAACACATAGGGCTTTAATCATGGCAGTAGCTCTACTGAAGTCAATGACGTTATTTTGTAAGTATGGCAAGCAAGATTTTGCCTATACACTGTTAATACATAATATTTGACACTATACTTGCTTAAATAATTACAACACTCATTACATTTTGGAAGTATAACATAAAACATTGTAGTCAAACAATATATATTTGCTTTCATGCTTGGACAGACTTGGTTTACCTTCAAGTCACTGAACACCTTTCATGAACCAACTGTTTTGCCAATTAACTCAGTACAAATTTTAATGATTTGTGCTGTTTTCAAAACCTATCATTTCCAGAAGTTACTGTCCCTTAAATCTATAATTCTGTGAACAAAATCCCCATCAGTGTGGCATGGGCAATGTCCTGAGTTCTTGTAAGCTTCAGCTGTTAGAGGAACTTGTTATTTCAAAAATGATAGGAAAATAGATTTGGTTCAAGGAAATGCATTAGTCCTGACAAAGGGATTTGATAGTCAGATTCATTGGGATTCAGATGCGCACTCATGTTCCTACCTAACATATTGTTGGGGGGAGGGGGCGTTTGTCGGCTTTGTTTTGTTTGTTTTTAAGAAATTAAGGAATACTTTGGAAATGTGATATGCTAATGTGGTTTAAATGTCTAGTAATAGGAAATGATGAATACCTAATACTCAAAACAACAGTTGCAGTGAATAATTTGAGAGCATAAACCATTCATTCAACAATTTCAAATAATTAACTAATTAATAACAATGACTATTTATTGATGGATAATTCATGAGCAGATAAAGGGGATGCATTAACTAAATATACTGATACAAATAGTTTGCCAGATCCTGCTTATGTCTCATATGCATCTCTGGCTGATGCATTGTGAGCTAATGAGCTCTCTATAGGCAGAGGCATTCAGACCTCTTTAGCCAATGGGAGGATCCTAGTGCTATGCAACCTTTACCTCCAAGCAGTTAGGGCTGAGGAGCAGAAGGTGGTTGTTTGTTAAATCTATTGCTTTAGATGTGGACCAATGAGACCTTACAGTTCCACTAGGAACTCAAATTGTTGTTTGTTGAATATTATTTTTTTTCAGCCTAGCTGAAGGGTCTGATTTTTCAGTCTACATAGCTATGTGCTTGTCACTCTCTTGTATAAGAGAGGAAGCACAGGCAGCAGTGCATTTTGTTAACATTGCATATTCCCAGCACTTTCTGTTATAAGATCCTGCATTCAGTTACTTATCACTTTACCAAACATGAACCATTCATGAAACTTTCCATGCTGGGTGTGTGCCTCTGGCTCAATTTTTTGAGATCAGACACTGAAACTTGTGCATGTGCTTCAATGCTTTACTGGATCAGGCCTCTGTGAGTGAAACTGTAGCTTGCTGGCAGCAGTTGTCACTCGCAGTACTGTAATTAATCTAGGAGAACACATGTAGATTTAAATTTGCTAATCCATATCCTAATATATATACTCTATTCATATCATAGACATTGTTTAGTCTATGTTTAAATCTGGAAAGAGAAGAAATATCGAACATATTTTACATCGAAATAATGATTGTGGCATGGAAGCTTTTTCATCAAACACAGATGCCAGAGAAAGAAAATAGAACAGCACTACAAAGAGAGAAGAGGAAAAAAATGAACACAAATGAGAATTAAGAGAGTAAATGTTTGTACAGTGCTTTGAAGATAGAAGTTATTATGCTGTAAAAATACTAAAGATTAATATTTTTCATAACAATAAAAGAACGATTGCCAGGGATTAATACCATTGAGACCACTCTTAAAATAAACAAAATAACTTTTTTAAAACCTAGATGCTGTCTTGAGGCAAAAACGATATGCAGAAAAAAGGAGGAAGCTCAATTGGACAAGTATCAGAGGGGGAGCAGTAGTTGGCTAGCCATTCACAATCTTTGTTTAATCCTGAGCTGATGGTGTCAAATTTGCAAATGAACTGAAGCTCAGAAGTTTCTATTTGGAGGTTGGTCCTGAAGTTTTTTTGCTGTAAGATGGCTACCTTTACATCTGCTATTGTGTGTCCAGGGAGACTGAAGTGTTCTCCTACAGGTTTTTGTATATTTTCATTCCTAATGTCTGATTTGTTTCCATTTATCCTTTTACGTAGGGGCTGTCCAGTTTGGCCGATGTACATAGCAGAGGGGCATTGCTGGCATATGATGGCGTATATAACATTGGTGGACATGCAGATGAACGAACCAATGATGTTGTAGCTGATCTGGTTCGGTCCTGTGATGGTGTTGCTGGTGTACATATGTGGGCAAAGTTGGCATCGAGGTTTGTTGCATAGATTGGTTCATGAGTTAGAGTTGTTATGGTGTGGTGTGTGGTTGCTGATGAGAATATGCTTAAGTTTGGCGGGTTGTCTGTGGGCGAGGACTGGCCTGCCTCCCAAGGTCTGTGAAATCAAGGGATCATTGTCCAGGATGGGTTGTAGATCACTGATGATGCAGTTTCTCCTCCCTTTGTGTTCACACCTCAACTGCTAGCAGAGGACCTCATCCTCCCTGACTGAACTAACCTCGTTATCTCCAGACTGATTCTTGCCTGCATATTTATACTTGCCTCTGTGAATTTCCAATACATGTGTCTGACGAGTGGTTATTCACCCACGAAAACTTATGCTCCAATACATCTGTTAGTCTTAAAGGTGCCATAGGACTCTCTGTTGCTTTTTTCAATTGGACAAGTGAACTATGAAAGTTCCTTAAAAAGTTTCCTCCCCTCTCCCCCCCTTGAGAGACAATCTTGACAGATGTTTGCAGTGTTGTTGTACCTATGTTGGACCCAGTATAGTAGAGAGACAAAGTCAGTGAGGTAATATCTTTTATTGGATCAACTTCTGTTGGTGAGAGAAAAAAGCTTTCAATCTACACAGAGCTCATAAGAACAGTTCAAAAGTTTGTCTCCTCGCCAGATGAGGTTGGTCCAATGAAAGATATTACCTCATCCACCTTTTCTCTCTCATCTTAAGAGATTACATTTCTAACCTATTATACCTGAAGATCTGTTTTGCTTATCTAGGACTTCAGTCAATGTGCATTGTAGTAAATGAAAGTATTTTCCTGGGCTTCAATAAGTGTTAGATAAGGCCCCCTAGGCTCAGATTCTGTAATATGATCCATACAGGGATGTCCTTGTTCATATGAACAGCCCCTTTGAATCCAGTGGCACTGGTAATATAAGAAGGGTCTACCATTAGGATTGGATTGTAGGATTGGAGCCCTAAAAGTACATTTAAAAAAAAACTCCTCTAATATGATTGATAGTACTTACCAATGTAAATAAGCCAAATATATATGAAAGTCATACCTAATACTCTATTTTGAGGAAGATAGTTCGATCAGTGAGGCTCTCAGCAAATAATTGAAATAATATATTGAATGACTCTCCTAACAGCTTTTGATAAACTTGAATCTGTACAAGATACCCCTCTCTTTCTAGTGAGAATTCATTTTTGACCACAGTTAAGCCTCTCTTTTTCATCTGAAGCAGCTTGTTTGGTGTACAGAAAATTGTGTCACTCGGAAACATTAGGATCAGACCAGGCTGATTAATAACTGTGTAGAAAAGCTAAATGTTTTTGATAGACCACATAAATCTCTCTAATACGAGATGTCAACTCTTCAGCCTATAGCATTGATATTATTTATCTTACATTGTTTTCCCCAAAGTGTGAGTGATAAGCCACAGAATAGTAAACTTCATTAGAGGCATTCACACTTTGTTAATGGATGGAGGTAGTGAAGACAGAGACAGGATTTGTGTGAGTGTGAGCTTATAGAGTGAGCCTACAGTGCTTCAGAATCACGGAGAACCAGTAATATGTTGCTTAATCTTGCTAGGGAGCTCAATTTAATCAGAAGCACACTGATAATCTGACACTTTCCACCATTAAAAAAACTATAATTATTGTTATTATTGTTTAACTTTTCATAACTTTGAGATAAAACCTACACACAAGTTATCATGGCAACAAATAATTAATCAGGAATATTACTTTGAGCTTGCTTTTTTTTTTTCTCCCAATCCAGTCACCATTTTTGAGTTTACATCTGAAATTATTTCCTTCTTTCTGGCCTCAGCCCTGTAGTTACTTAGTACACTGATTTCAGAAACTTTTGCGTGACTAAGGGTATGTCTACACAGTAAAAGCTGTGCATTGGCTAGCCTACCCAAGCTAGCCTGAATCCAACTAGTATGGATAACTATAGCAATGAAGACAGAGCAATGTGTGTTTCAGAGTGGGCTTGTGAGCTGAGTACATACCCAGGGTCTGCACTGAGCGTGTACTGCCTGCACTGTTATTTGTATTTGTGCTTACTGGATTCAAGCTGGACTATACACAACTTTTGCTGTCAAGATATCCTTAAGAACTACACCCATAGAATCTTAAGGGTCCATTCCTGAATAAATTAGCTCCTGAGTGTACAGTTTACTAAAGTTTCCCCCATCAGCTACAACATAAATGGAACAAGATTTGGGTTTTGGTTGCTTTGGGGTGTTCGTTGAAAAAAATGTAGTATGTATTTGCATGATTGGGCTGTTAGTTTGTAAGGTATTATGCATATTTTCACCACTCTAAAGCACATTTTTTTGTTTCCAGTCAATTTGAAAAAGACAACCCATTTTTATTTTTTAGATTTATTTGGTTTGGCCACTGAACTGAAAAACTGGTTATTTGCATACTTCCAGTTAGTTGCATTAATACAATTAAACTCCCCCAGAACCATCCCACAAATCTGTTGTGCACCAATATCCTTTCCTTTCCTCACCATTTGAAACAAAGCCTAGCTTTTTTTCATTTAAACAAGAACCATAGTAATATGTACATGTAAAATGTTACTTTCCCTGAGTCTATATTAAATTAAATATTGACTTACCAAGCATTATGTCATTTATTATTTACAGTACTCAATCTGTGGGATTTATTAAAAAATTGATAAGAAAGGCTAGTGGTAAAATCCCTACAGGTACTGAAGTGAGATCCAAGGCCAAGCCAATTATGAAATCAACAAGCCTATAGTTTCAGTGATAAAATGACAGAATTTGATTTCAGCAGTATTTATTATTTTAGGACACTTTAAGATACTTGCTTTAAAGGAATAATGCTCCACAATATGTGTGTGTACATATGAACTGGTATACGCTACAGCCTCTGTAATCCTGGAGATTCTTGGCTATACGATCAAGAAGAACAACAGTATGTACCCACCCTGGAAAATGAGGCTGGAGGATAAGACCAAGGCGACTCGGAGAGAAGTTAGTCAGCTGGTGGAACTACAGAAGGGTGTAGAGATTAAGGATAAGACTTGGCTACTGAAAAAATACAAGGGCCTGACTCCATCTGAAGCCCTAGAGACTGCTAAACAAAGGCTCACAGCACTGGCTACCAGGCTAAGGAGATACACTAGAGAAACAGAGGCCAAAAAAGTAAATGCCCTGTTCTCTAAAGAACCATCTAAGGTGTACTCCCAATTACAGTGCAACAACACAATAACAGCAGAGCCACCAGCAGCAGAAACTTAACAGTACTGGAAGAACATATGGGAGAAAGAGAAGACTCATAACACCAGTGCAAAGTGGCTGCAGGACCTGAGAATAGAGCACAGCAATCTCCCAGAACAGAAACCAGTTACCATCACAGTAGAAGACATCCAGCAGCGGGTCAAGAACATGAAGAGCTGGACAGCACCTGGACCAGACATGATCCACACCTATTGGCTAAAGAAACTAACAGCAGTGCATGAACGCCTAGCAGCACAGATGAACCAGCTGCTGGCAGCAGGCTCCCACCCAAACTGGCTAACACAAGGAAGGACAGTGCTGATCATGAAAGACCCCTGCAAGGGAATAGAACCATCCAACTACCGGCCAATAACCTACCTCCCCACAACATGGAAAATCCTATCAGGTATCATAGCCGCCAAGCTACAGGACCATATGGGCCAGTACATGTGCACAGCTCAGAAGGGCATTGGGAACAACACCAGAGGCTCAAAACACCAGTTGCTCATAGACAGAGCAGTCACCCAAGACTCAAGGTCTAGACAGAGCAATATGAGCACAGCCTGGATTGACTACAGGAAAGCCTACGACTCAATGCCGCACACATGGATCTGTGAATGTCTGCTGCTATACAAAGTCAATAGGATACTAAGGACCTTCCTCAAGAACTCAATGGGACTATGGAAGACAACACTGGAAATCAACTCAAGGCAGCTTGCACAAGTGGCCATCAAGTGCAGCATATACCAAGATGATGCAGTGTCTCCACTGCTGTTCTGCATAGGCTTAAACCCCCTCAGTCAGATAATTACAAGGACTGGATACGGGTATGGGTTTAGGAGTGGAACTACCATCAGCCACCTCCTCTACATGGATGACATCAAGCTGTATGCTAAGAATGAACGAGACATCGACACACTAATCCACCTGACGCAGATTTACAGTGAGGATATTGGGATGTCATTCGGACTGGAGAAGTGTGGCCGGATGGTAGTGAAGAGAGGGAAGGTAGTCAAGACTGATGGGGTGGAACTACCAGCGGGCCACATAGCAGACATACAGACCAGCTACAAGTACCTTGGCGTCCCACAGTCACATGGAAACCACGATGAGGAGGCAAGGAAGACAGCAACATCCAAGTATCATCAAAGGATAAGACAGGTCCTGAAGAGCCAGCTCAGTGGGAAAAACAAGATCCACGCCATTAACAGATACGCCCTGCCGGTTATCAGATACCCTGCCGGTATAGTGAGCTGGCCAAAGGAGGACATGGAGGCTGCCGATGTGAAGACCCGGAAGCTCCTCACAATGCACGGAGGTTTCCACCCCAAGTCCAACACCCAGAGACTGTATACCAGCCGGAAAGAAGGCGGGCGGGGCCTGGTGAGCGTCAAAGCCACTGTCCTGGACGAAACCCGAAGCATCCAGGAGTACATCAGTAAGATGGCCCCCAAAGATGAGCTGCTGAGAGAATGCCTGAGGCAGCAGCAGACATGGGAGGAAGACCAAGCAGAAGAAGTGCCATGGCAAGACAAGAACCTGCATGGGATGTACCATCGACAGATAGCTGAGGTGGCTGACATTGGGAAATCCTACCAATGGCTGGAAAGGGCTGGACTAAAAGACAGCACTGAGGCACTGATCATAGCAGCACAGGAACAGGCACTGAGCACCAGATCCATTGAAGCAGGGGTCTACCACACTAGAGAGGACCCAAGGTGCAGACTGTGCAGAGAGGCCTCAGAGACAGTCCAATGCATAGTGGCAGGATGTAAGATGCAGGCAGGAACAGCATACACTGAACGGCACAACCAAGTGGCTGGCATTGTGTACAGGAACATCTGCACAGCATATGGGCTAGATCCTCCCAAGGCCAGATGGGAGATTCCACAGAAGGTTGTGGAGAATAGCAGGGCTAAGATTCTGTGGGACTTCCAGTTCCAGACGGACAAGCAGGTACTGGCCAATCAACCAGACATCGCGGTAATAGATAAGGACCAGAAGACAGCGATGGTGATAGATATAGCAGTGCCAAGTGACAGCAACATCAGGAAGAAGGAATATGAGAAGCTGGAGAAGTACCAGGGCATGAAAGAGGAACTAGAGAGGATATGGAAAGTGAAGGCCAAAGTGGTCCCAGTGGTGGTAGGAGCACTCGGGGCTGTGACTCCTAAGCTGGGTGAGTGGCTCCAACAGATCACAGAAACAACATCAGAGCTCTCTGTCCAGAAGAGTGCAGTGCTAGGAACTGCTAAGATACTGCGCAGAACCCTCAAACTCCCAGGACTCTGGTAGAGGACCCGAGTTTGAGGAAGACACATACCACCCATAGGGGTGAGAGGGAGGTTAATATATATATATTGCTTTTCTTTGTTTTTTGCCTTTAGTTCTCTTCTGACCTTTCCTAATTGTTGCTTCCTTATTTTACTGGAATAATAATAAAAAAAAAGTGTTGAGAGTAGAACCTGGTGATTCTCCCTCTATCCTTTCTAATTTTTTTTTTGTAAAGCAGTTTTAATGTGAGTGAAGATACTAGATAAAGGACCCATGCTGTAAATATCCTGTGAAGATACTAGTTTTCAATATCAGGCATGTTTTCCTCAACATGTCTCAGTGCTGATATGGAAGGAAAACCACTAGAAGTAAGAGGACAGTTCCATTATATAGTCCATTCACCCCTTACCCTCTATGCTGAGTCTTCCAACAAAAGTTTCAATTGTGCTGGTGGCTGTGATGTGGACACTGAGGTCATGAATGATCCAGCAAAGAGTTATGCCAGTCAGTACCTTTTACTGATGTGAGCAAGTCCACTGAAAATGACAAGAGTATCATTAATGTTTGCATGAAGGGGATGTGTGTTTACTAAATGTCCTAGACATAACTTTTCATGAACACTATGCCCTCAACCAAAACCTGAATCATTTACATTTAAAAATAAATCAAAATCTTTCAGTATCCTGTGGAAGAACAAATGATTCCCCATCCCATCAGTATTATAGGAAATATACAGATAAAGTATGTGTATCCAGTGTAAACCATTACTTTCAGTAGTTAATAACTATTAAACAATTAAGGAAAAGAATCATGATGTGTTAAAACTTGACTGTTTCTAATATGACATTTCAGGATGTCTCTGATTACTATGTATAACACAAGATCTTGTGCTTATTTAAATCAAAAAGGCAGCACAGGGCAAGTGTTGGTTATTATCTCACCCTATGAAAAGCCCCATTTGCCTAAGTGTTGTATAAGTTTTTTGCTGGCTCTCTGCACATGGGTGAAGTTCACCCTCAATTCATTACACTCATTCTAAACTCTGAAACAGGGTTCCAAGTTAGTTCTCCAAATGCAGAACAGCAGTGGGTTTCAAGAAAAAAAAAATCACTGTGGGGTTGGGAGCTTTATTGGTCACAACTTTCCTTTTCCATGCAGATGTTTTGAGAAGAGAAAGTCCAAACTTGTAAAACTTAAAAGCTAAACAACTCCAAGCAGAAAGATCTTATCTTGCCTCTAACCCCAAAATATAGGATACCTGTAATTTGAACCTGTATGTGATGAAATATCCTAAGGGCAAACTATCTTAATTCATTTTATTATTTGAGTACCCCTCAAATGTCAGCCACTGGCTCCACTACTGATGTTTTTAATAGGAACTAAGGGACTTTCATTGCAAAACAAGGTTCTTGTTATAGCAAAAATCCATTGTAAAGTCACCAGACACGATGTGGTAGCATTTTATTATAAGAAAGCATATGTCTGAAAGACTGAAAAGGAGAGTTCGTCATTAAATGAAAAGGTCTTTTCTTGAGCTGCTGCTTCATTCTTGGAAAAAAAGCCTGATCTGAGGAAACTATGTTTGCTCGAGCATAAAACTTTGCTCAAGCTTTGCAGAGACTTAGATGAAAGCAAACAGCATGAGAAGCAACGTTTATGATTTTTCATTATGGTTGGATACACTATTAATAAAGATTTCTCCACAGTAAATCTGCAGCAACATCATATCTATCAATACCAGCACTCAAACATTAATGCTATCAACAATAAAACAGTGATCATAATCTTACAACTGCACATAAAGAGCTTATGGGTTTTTAGTCGATAATGAGTTACACAGATGGTCTGTGACTCTCTCTCAAAAAAATTTTCTGCAGGAGTCAGGGTAAGAATTTACATATTCATGATCATAAATTCTCACGTTGTGCTTTTGTATACCAGAGTGTGTGGGGGTGGGAAGGAAGTCTAGGCTAGAATATGAATGTATATCCCAATTAAATATTAGCATCATAGAAAGGGACTAAGCCAGGAGACATGGATTTTAATAACAACCCTAGGTCATTTAAATATTTTTTTTTCAAATCACAATACTATTCACTGTTATAACTTCCAGATGGTAATCTGGGAAGAGAACACCTGAGTTCTATTTTCAGCTCCACAGTAACCTAATTGGGCAATTCCCTTATGTCAAAATGTTCAAAGGTGGGATCCTAAAGTTAGGATCTACATTCATATTTAGAAATCAGATAAGTGACTTGATTTCCAAAAGAACTACAGGTTTCATTGACTCAAATATAAAGTTATTCAGTATAAAGAATTCAAAAATATTTTCTCCAAAATGTGACTGTTTGGTTTTTAACCTCTGTGTACTTAAAATTAAACATATTCAAAATAATAGTATCATTTAGGTGTATTACAGAGATTTGGTATGGATTAATTAATTATTGTTAACCATTCTGAGAGCTAGAGTGCAAGCTAGAGATAGGCCCAAGCCAAAACCTTAAACAAATGCAAGCGAATCTCTGTGAGAATTTATGTAACTGAATCCAAACTTCATGGCCAGATTACAACCCCACAATAGGCTAAACAAAAACCAAAAGGCTGAATCCTCTTGTGTTTTGTATTCCTGTTTATTTTCCATAGAAAGAAGAATTTTTTAAAAAAAATGAGATGCAGAAGTCTAACAATAATAGAAGTTATATTGCTGACCTGTAGCTTGTAAACTCTTATTCTGATCTATCAAAAGCCCGATTTTAATACCTCCTAACTAAGGAATATCAGCTTTGTATCCAGCCTCTGCAGCTGCAGTCATGTATTTACAAATTAGTATTATTATGTGTGGAGAAAATGTCTCGGTAATTTAGAGCCCGGTGGCTCTTTCATTTTATTTAATTTATTTATTGAGGGGGGAAGTTTCTATTTTATGGTCTTTGTAAAAGAATGGTCCTGAACTGTTTAAATTTCTAAAAGCACACATAAATATATATAAAAATAAACAACATGCAACGGGGCACTGTGGAATGAACAGTTTCTGAACATTTAAATATGTAGTTATGGTGAACAGCTGTAACCAGATGACAGTGCACTAGATGCAATCTGCAGGCTCAAAACTTGCTTAATAAAAACCTAAATTATACTTCCTTTCTTTCTCTAAAATAGGCTTCCATATATGTATATAATAAAACAAGGGAACATACTCACAAGCAGTAAAAGGAAAGGAAAAATAACTCAAATTGGTGACTTACAAGTAACTTTTGCATTTGTTTTATATTACTGTATCTATGTGTTTATTTTAGACCTACACCTCACACAAGTGGAAGGGTCAGTTCATGGATCACAGAATACTGAATATTTCCACAGAAGCACAATTTGAGACATTTCTGTACTAATTAACTTAGTGGTAATACATTGTGAAAATTCATAATTTTCATTATTTCCTGCATTTCTTAATAATCATCTGGCAAAGTGGTGCTTTAGTGGTTTTGCAATTTGCTATACAGTGCTGTACAAAAGCATGCAGGAGAACTGGTCCAAGATTTCTCAGCGTATATTTTTTTACTTATGCTTTAATTCTTATCAGCACACTGAGCATCATCATGTAGCAGTCACTCTTCATCAGTAACTGCACTGTTATGCAGAAGTAGGAAAAAAGTTATTCCATTACTGAGGGAGCTGCCCACATTTTGAAGTCACCGTCAGTGCAAAGCCACAAGGGGAGGAAAACTGACATTTGGGCTTAGTGATTAGGATTTGTTGCAACCATTCAGCTGTATGGATCAAAAAATACTTTCCAAAAGTGATTTCCTAACCGTGTTGAAAGGTTTGCCTCTAGCTTATACTAATCCATGTGCATTTGTATACCAGGATCAGACTGAAAGCAATTCACTTGATTTGTCTTAATTTCACACATTTTGAGTGCCACTTCACTGCACGTAAAGAATGTTATAACTTGTGGAATTGGCAATTTGAGTCCACTATCACCTGAATGACCTGCCTTGGTATTAAACTGTCTAACAGAAGTTACTCCGTCTTTGCAAAATAGACATATTGCCTCTATGCATGTATCAGCTTTGGACAATGGCAGTTTTATAACAAGGATATCAATATAGCCCAACAAGTAACTAAGAATGCTCCTGGAAATACTATATCCCACAGATCTCTCAACCACTGTTCCTGGAAAACCCCCAAAAAACAGATGAATTTGAAGGTCTGCAAATCTGAGTTGTGCTGGAACAAAGTTCAAAAGTACAGGAACCCTCTTAGAAAATTACCAACCAATACCACCATCCCCTTTTAACCAGGAATCACTAGTTCATGCAGCAACAAATAATCACAACTGATTCAGTATATACTTACAGTATACAGATGAGTACTAAATTGAGGAAAGGAATTAGGAACATGGAAATTTTCATGAAATTTTTCAAAATCTTTTTTTCCCTTTTTGTCCCCAATCAAATATTTTTTAATTTCATTTTTTTAACCAGATCTAGGAGCTAGTTTTCTGGTCACTCTACAATTCACCATAGAAACCATGCAAAATCCTGTGTAGTATCACAGCAAGACTATTAATGATTTCTCAAGGCAACTGAAGAAGTTTGGGCATAATTTAGGATTGTATGATTTAAGATTCATATTGTATAAAGTTTGTGTATAGCTAATGACACAAAGGTAGTAGGAAAAGAATTCCATTTTGTTTGGGAATATGGTATCCTTGAGTGGGAGGGGCATAACCATATTCACTTGCAGAAAGATCAGAAGTGATTATCTTATTAAAGATAGCTCCTATTTATGTCTTGAATTATATTATGTATTCATTTTCTAAGGCTATGTGAATGAGACACACAATGTTAAAGGATTGATTTGAAAAGGGATGCCATAAGTGTGATTTGGAGTGTCTTGATGAATATTTCAAATGTGCAGAAATAAATATTTATGTAGTCTAATAGTGTGTTTCACTTGCCTCTTGATTTGACATTCAAGAGGACAACCTCTTCACTATACTATAAAGATTCACAGTTCGTCTCCTCTATCTTTATCTATTATATTGTGGCCAGAAAAAATCCTTTTGTTTCTCAGAATGCCCCTGTACGTGTAATATGTCCTTCAATACTCTAGTCATTAACACAGTAAGCCTCGATCCTACACGATATTCATAACATACCAGAGAATGGGGTGCAGCTACTGAATGAAATGCCTACATGCAAACTCATACTATCCCAACAGAAAAAAAGCTAAAGGAAACTATCGGGAGGAATAAACAGTGAAAATTATAAAGCCAAAGATACTTTATTGGTTCTGGTTATTTGCATGCATTTCTACTTATTCACACAAATACTGTATGTAAAATAGGCATTATAAAAAAACCACATTGCCTCTTTATTCTTAGTCAACAAAGAAAAACATGGATGGACTTAAACTTCCGCAAGAATCATTTAAATCAAACATTAGGAAAATAATCTCTATATTAACTATAAAAAGTAATAGTGGAAGAAGCTGTCAAGGAAGACTGGGGAGGGATAATGATAGCAATGTTGTCCCAAAGCTGGAGAAGTAAAAGAGCAGGTCATCCTCTAGAGAGCCGTTCCTGGTGCTTCCATGAAGCTATGTGATTTCTGGAATCTCTGCTCCCATCTGATATTCCAAGAGAATTATATGGGATTTTTGACTGGATTTTAATCTCCCCAAGTACTTTTTAATATTTAACATTTCTATACCAACCCATTCTATCATCTATGATGAGCAAAAATGCCTAACATATAAAACCCTAATCCAGCAAAACACTTAAGCAAGTACTTAATTTAAAATGTGTGAGCCTTCCTATTGACTTTATTGAGACTACTTATGTGCTTAACATTAAGAAGCTGCTTAATTGTTGTGCTGGATCAGTGCCTAAGTACAGATAACCAAGCTTCTTCTCTCTCCATTGCCTTTTCACTCAGGTAAGTATTGTGGAAAACTTGAATAATTGATTGTGATTTCACAATTCTGACCCATCAAGTGCAATATAAAAGTTAAGCATTTAAAGATCTACTGATGAAAGCAATTTAATTATACATCTTCACCAGCATACATACATATATAGGGCTGAGCTACTTTCACTCGCATTGTTTGAGGGTTGTCATAGGAGGAACTCTGCACTCTTCAATATAAGTTTAGGGTCACCAAAAGCTCCTTTCTGGTTGCCAGTATTTGAACTTTATCCTACAGATCAGCCAATATAACATCTAGGCAGCCAAAGGGCACCTCACAAGAATAAGAGGTAGGGTGATCTATTGAACTAATAAGCATGGGTCTGGGAGCAAGGAACTTCTGCTTTCTATTACTAGTTATGATTCCCTCTGTGAACTTGATCAACTCACTTATTCTTTCTGCCTCAATTTCCCCATCAATTTCACTCAACAGTGATTCCCTGTTTATTAATTAATGTTTGCCATACAAGTTTAATTACTGTTTGAGATGGTGAGAGAAAGAGATACTTATAGGACGAAAAGAGTAAAGGAGAGCAGAGACTGTTGGGAGAAAATGGGACAGAGACATAAGAATAGGAGCAAGGGAGACGGGACAAAGAGACAATATAATCTAGGAGAAAGCATGAGGTCAGCAAGGGCAGGGGTGAATGTGAAAAAGTCTGAGAGGAAAGGAGATGCTGCTTTTCGAGAAAGGAAAATAAGAGAGAAAATGAGAGGAAGACCAGCAAAATGCACAAATGAGAGAAAACAAAAAAATCTTCAGTGAGGTGGATAGAGTGACCCACAAAGGGAAGGTTAGACAAGGAAGCAATAAAAGAGAGAAAGAATAAAAAAGGTAAGACAAACATCCAACTTTTCAGATTAATGTGTTTTAATTATACCTCCCGGATTTATTATACTTCCCCAGAGATGTCCAGCGTCTCAGTAGGGATAGGATATTCCATTAGCCATAAATATTAATCTAGATTCTGTAGTTCAATAATTGGAGAAATATGATGAAGCTCTAGCAGCTTCTAAATACTAGGGTGACCAGATGTCCTGATTTTATAGAGACAGTCCTGATTTTTTGGGTCTTTTTCTTATATAGGCTCCTATTACCCCCGACCCCCATCCCGATTTTTCACATTTTCTATCTGGCCACCCTACTAAATACCCAATGTGTGTAGAGAATTGTCTCAATTTATTTTCAAATATTGACTACATTATACACAGACCCCAGCTCTCCTGGAGTAGGCCAGGCCGGTGGTAGTTTTCAAAAATGGAGAAATGCAAAGAACCCTCTCAAAGACCCTACCCCAAAACCACTTTGGAAGATATGATCAAGATAGAGTGAAAAATAATTCCACTGGTCTGTCCCAAAATTGTAAGGTTGGCTCTGAGTGAGAGAACAATGTGACCCTTAAATTCTTAGGGTCTCAGTCTTCCATAGGTGTAAAATGTAAATAACTACATTTACCAACTTTATGGGTGTGTGGTGAGAATGAGTTAATATTTTTGTGAAGTATTTTGATGGTAACAAGTGTTTTGTTATTACCAAATGTCTACTTCATACCTGAAACATGTATTAGATGGGATTCTCACTCACCTTACTGTAATATAAAAAGCCCCTCGGTGACAAACTGCTAATGACAAACATGATCAATTTTGCTAATTCTATCATCCTTCTCCAGGCTCCCTATATAGCAGATTTTTAAGAGAACTGTAGTTGTAAGAGCTGTTAATTGGTCTGTCTCTGTCTTGTGTGATATTCTGCCTCTGGCATGAGCCTAGACCTGGTGATTCAGGAGAAGGTACATTCTTTCTTTTTAATCAATTAGAGTGAAAAGTTTTGTTAAAGGGCAGTGTTGGTCCATAGAGAGAGACATCCCAAAGCAAGCAAATGGTCTGCACATGCTGTGAAGTGTGATTTCTCTCTCTCTCTCACTCTCTCGCTCTCATTATCTGTTTTTTATCTAACTTTCTAGCTTACTGGATAGCTATATAGGCTGTACTTGTAAATGTAGAGAGCCCCTTTTAAATCTCTTTAAGCTGTTTGGCTCAGTGATTTCCTGTGATTTCCTGTGGCTGTCAACTTCATGGATTTTCTACAAGCTGCAAAAAGCAATATCTTTTTATCAGTTTTAAATTTGCTTTCAGCCAGTTTCGCTGAGTGCCCCCTTGTTCTATTATGAGTCTGGATGGAGAGAAGCAGTAGTTCAGTGTTTAACATGCCATCTGTTATTAGTATATATCCATCATGTCTCCTCTCTAAGGATCAGATCTGAAACACCCTCCTCTAGTTTAGTAGCACCTTACTTTACAAGTAGGCCTACTGATGGTGGAATAAGGTACTGAGCCTCATTGCAAGAGTGTCAGAATCTGGACCTAAACCAACAATCCAATTTTCTATAGTTTCTCTTGTGCATGACCTCCCAAACAACTTGTAACCTTGATTTCCATTTTCTGGATTTTTTTTTAAGTACAGTTATGACCTTTTTGAGTGAGATGATGAGACAAATTTCAGTATTTGGGGTATACCCACACCACTGATATAAAGCCTGTAATTTTATTAAAGATAAATGGAGATGTTGACAGTTCAAGTTATTCTCTTTACACAGGCAGGAAAAGAAAAGATGTCAGATACAATACAGAATCCTGTTAGCCTTTGATTGCCACTGAAAATTCAGCAGATATCTTAATTGAACTGTCTACAATTACCACTAAAGCTTTTTTTCAGGAAAGGTGTCAGCTAATTTGGAACACAGAAGTATGCATGTAAAATTAAAATTAGTTCTACTGATGTTTCATTATTTTGCATTCACCCAATTTAAGTTCCATCTGCCATTTAATTGCCGTGTTGCTGTGCAAGTTTTGCCAAATCCAGCTACAAATTTTTGGCGCTGCACAAAATCTCGTATTTCCTTGATATCTTAACAACATGTGATACCAATTAATAAATGCTGACAGAGAGGTCGGTGCTTCACAAGACACAGTTGAAGGAATGGACCTTGCCTTGAAGATCTTAAACTCTAATAGTATCCTACAATTATGTCCTAGGTTCCTCTGATAAATTTAGTCACCTTACTGCCCACCTTCATGAACATTAATTAATGATTTCCTATTTGTTCTCATCTACAACCCACACATTTGGCCTCCACACCTTTGAACATGCTGAGCCTTTCCACAGTTGAAGCAGTCACTCATTTTTACTGATCCATCATACCTCTTTATTTACTTCTGTGCAAGTTTTCCAAACATAAAGGAAAGTATGGACCCTACCTAAAGTGCTTACCCTTTAAGTAAGAGAAAGCAAGTGACACAGTTTTGCTGTAAGCTGGGACATATCAATTGGAAGCGTCAGAGAAAGAGAAAGACCTGGGTGTATTGGTTGATCACAGAATGAGTACGAGCTGCCAATGTAATGCAGCTGTGCAAAAGGCTGATGCAGTCCTAGGATGCATCAAGTGAGGTATTTCCAGTAGAGAGAGAAGTGTTAGTATCATTATACAAGGCCCGGCTGAGACCTCATCTGAAATACTGTTTGCAATTTTGGTCTCCCATGTTCAAGAAATATTAATTAAAATGGAACAGGTGCAGAGAAGGGCTACTAGGATGATTTGAGCAATGGGAAACTTACCTTATGAGAGGAGACTCAAAGAGCTTGGGCTGTTTAAACTAGTGTAAATGGTGGATTCTCTGTAACTTGAAGTCTTTAAACCATTTGAGGACTTCCATAACTCAGCCAGAGGTTAGGGATCTATTAGAGGAGTGAGGTGAGATTGTGGACTGCAATGTGCAGGAGATCAAACTAGATAATCATAATGGTCCTTTCTGACCTTAGGGTCTATGAGAGGGGGAGAGTAGAGAAAGGGAACATGGGTAAGGAAATTGGAAGTTCTCTCTCTCTCTTCCTATGATCCACACAGTCACTTCCCTGAAAGGCCTTATGTGATGCTTTATATGAAGGCCATATGAATGAAACCTATCTAGTCTCATGATGACCACTAACTGGACTTTCTAATGGGTATTCGGTGGGGACTGGTAAAAACAGAATTATCCTCCCAACTCAACCACCGAACAACTGCAGGGCTTCAATGCAACTACCCTCATGCCTATCTCCCACAAATATTTCAGCCTAATGCTGGAATAATAGAAAAAGCTCATAGTCTCTATGCAAATATTCCACTGGAGTTGTGCTAATCTAGTGGTCCCTCCTCCCACCTCCCCATAATGACCCCATCCTCACTAAATTTTCAGGGCCCACAGCCTCCGTTCTCTGATGTATAAGGATGCAGAGACTTTACCCACCCCTGTCTCACTGCAAATTATGCAAACAAAGAGATCTGGGGGTTAGACTGACTTTATTTAATGCACTACACTTGTGAGCTAAACCAGATTGTACAAGCTAGAGGTACAAAAGAGAGAGTGGCAACGTATTATCCCAGTTTCCAATATTTCTGGTGCAAGCTGTTTGCAATTGACTCAAGATATCAATCAGACATAGATCAATTTTTAATAACAACTGTATTTTTTATTTTTCCTCTAGCTTATGCATCCATCTTGCTGCTTTTTCCCTCCATCCTTTTACAAAAATTCTTATTGCGCCAAAGAAATATTTGTTCTCTTTGGTCAAATTCCTCTTAGCTTTAGGAAGACGGAAAATTAAAGAGACTCTCAGGTTCTTTGAGGAGACTGTGACTCAAACTCCAGTCTTGAATTTCTTTCTTTCTTTTTTTTTGAGTAAACACGTCCTTAACATACCACAGGATTTGTAACTTTCTTGATTGAATGTATTATGTTGTTCTTTGTTTTACAGTGCTTCTCTGCAACACAGAATAAAGCTGCTGTGGCTGTTGGACATCATTTTAGACCCTCTGTCTGATTGGCAGATCACAGAAAAGAAACATATCCCATGAGCCTCTATGTGAGGTCATTACCAACTGATTGAGTATTCACTTTCATGCCTTAAATCTCTGAAACCCAGGTGTGTTGTAGATTAGCACAATTTACAAGCAGTGTGTGGAGATTTATTATGATAATTGTTGCTTTTATTTTTTATTTCCCTGAACTCAAAGATAATTAATGCCAGTATGTGTCCTGGTGTCTGACTCTCTTAATTGGCCCTATGGTGCCTTGGGTGTTTGAAAATCCACTCACTTAAAGGCTTTTTTTTTCCTTTTGACTTGTTTTCCTGGAGCTGTTCATTAGTGCCTAAAATATTTGATTACATTTAATTGTGATGTCTTCAATTCCATGCACCTGCTGCAATTTATATGGGGGAGGGGGTAGAGGGGGAAGAGGCTTGCAGGAGCTAAAAGAGTGAGATGGGGGAATTCAGTGTAAAAAGAATTCCCCAGCAAAGGGTAATTGGGGTTAAATAAGGAAACAAAATAAACATATTATGCAGTTTAGATATTTCTAACTACTATAGTAGCACCGAAAGGATTTATATCATAATGGCTTCATCCTTCAATCTTTCTAAAACATTTCCACTTATCTTCAGAGGCTTTCATCTCCAGTTAGACATCTGCAGTTAGTTTAAACCTAATCTCTAGTATTAGAAAGTCCACATGTTGTTCTTCCTGACAGTCTGGCAGCATTGAGTCCCAATCCTACTTGAAGATGTTTTGCTCTGGTATAAATCTTTCTGGCTCTTGCCAGCTTTCTTCCTGTTTCAGCAAGTGATGTACATTTCATCATCAGTTTTTTGTTAGGAATCCTGAAGTGGTGACAACATTCTGAAGCCGGAGGTTAGTTTTCAAAACACAACTTACAACAAACATACAAAGCAGCCCAAAGGTACCAAGAGGAATCAACAGTTTGACAGAAAGATATTGGCCTGAATATTCCAATTCAGAAAGACCTCCACAAAGCAGGGATGAGAGAGGGAGTAAAACTGGAAATCTCTTGCATTTTCAACAGGAGGAATGAATCAGGCGTTCTGTCTTTTCTCTTAAACTCTACCATTTCTTTTCATTTATCTCTAAGGAGCAGTGTAAACCTCTACAACTGCAGCTAAAACATGTTTTCAGAAGAAAAGTAATTAGGGTGGTTTTAACAGTCCTATAATGTCAGGATTGCCTAATAAATCCCACTTTCAGCACCGCAATGGAGAAGTAAAGGAGTGTAAAAGTATTATCTATTGAAGGATACAGTTATTTACAGAAAAAAAATTAATGTGACCCATTAAATGCTTGTTGTCAGGGAAATCTCAGTCTTGTACACAACAGCATCCTGTATATGTTCTGAGAGAAACAACATGGTCCTTGTTATTTTTGTCTGTGCTGACATTTTATTCCCCAATTTTGTTACTAACTCACTGCAAGACATTTAAGTATTCCATGATTCAATTTTCCCATCTGTAAAATGGAATTAATAAATGCTTACCCTGAAACTTCTAGAACATGTCATCTTTTGATACCCTAGGATGAAAGATGCAGTTCTAATTAATTATTAATTATTATTATTATTATGTAATTAATATCATATCATAGCACTCAAACTACAAAGTTTAGCTTTGGAGCTGAACTTTCTCAAAGTTCACTACTATTTTTCAATTTTTCTGGTTTTATTGTTGTTGGTAGTGTAGGGTTGTCTGTTTTATCTGTTTTTTGTAATGTGGAAGTTATAAGCAACATACTTCCATAGTTGCCATCCATATCTGTTATGACATGATGTCCTACTGTGATGTCACTGGAACGTAGGTACATCAAAGGCAACTTCACCAAAGCAAAAAAGCTGAAGTGAAGGACCTGCCATGCAGCTGTTACTATTTTAGATGATCCACACTTATTTCAGGCTTCTTCTAATTGACCAGGAAACTTCTTTATGGCTTGCACTCAAGATGGAAGCTGTCAATTCTTTGGCACTCAGATCAAAGACATGAGATGAAAACCAAAACAGAAAGATTTGAATGGATGCTGCAAGACAGCTTCAAGTACAGTCTTCCTTCTAAACTAGCCAGGATGAAAGGGAAACACGAGCATAAATTCTCAGTAAAACAGCTGAGCATGGTGGAGCCAATCACTTCCCCTCTAACATAAGAGTTTAGGAGTTGAGATCAGAGGTCCCCATCCAAATACAAGACTTATGTAGGGAGGTGGACCAGCCCTAATCTATCTACCTATCTACTTTAGGATTTTATGTTGCTGCCCATTACTGTACTATTTGAGCACCTTTTACATAAAACCAATAGCAATAGTGTAGATTCTAGTGGATTTAAAGGTATTTCTGGCACTTTTCCCTTTCCGACACCTCAGAGCAAATGGAATTTTTTCTCTAATTGTGAGAATGTCACTAGTCTTTGCTGCATTTGGATCCTACATTCGGTATACTGTAATCATAGAACATAACAACCACCCAAGATATTATGTTTCAGCCTAATTTCTTACTGATTATTTGGAACAAATATGGGGGGAGCCAAGAGAAGGATTTCACATGAGAAAAGGAAATAGACCAACTAGTTAGAGTGAAAGGTCAAGATTATGTTTAATAGCTTCCACGTATTTACACTTGTAACCATTATCTATAGAAATCGCCTATCACCCATGTCTCTCACATCCACCAAGATAATAGATAGCATGGTTTAACATAGAGTAGTATCATTCACAGCACCATGCCAGTATTTTCTGTACATTTGTCATGGGCACAAAACCAGAAAGAAATGTGCCAGACTAAAATATTAGTGTGAAAGCAGAGGATATTTTAGACAAAGGAAGTTTAAAAGCAAGATAGCAAGACAAAAAGAAGAACCCTAGAACATTTAGGACATGATTTTCAAAAAAGACAAGAGAAAAACTGTGCAGTCAAAATGTATATTGCATTGTTTGCCTGATTTGCATGTACAGTTACTAACGTTGTTCACAAAATGGATATTTCTATTCACAAATGGCCAATTAGATGCATAATTAGCCATTCATGCATGAAAAGCCCTAGACAATGTAAATACACAGACAATGGGGGAAGGGCTAGCACAGTAGAGGGGAGGGATAGCTCAGTGGTTTGAGCATTAGTCTGCTAAACCCAGGGTTGTGAGCTCAATCCTTGAGGGACCCATCTAGGGCAAAATCAGTACCTGGTCCTGCTAGTGAAGGCAGAGGACTGGACTTGATGACCTTCAAGGTCCCTTCCAGTTCTATGAGATAGGTATATCTCCATATAATGTAAGTTTGCATGTGATAGTACATATTTTCAGCAGTACCCAGTGGCCATATCTGCTAAAACTACAGAATATATATATCTCCCTGGGTTCTTAAAGCAAGTCCATCACCAAGCTATCTATATTACTGTGACTGTGGAAGGATTCCTGCATTTCTCTCTCTCCTTCCTAACATATCCTGAAGGGAGATTCTTATTTATTCATTTAAAAATGTGGATTTTGATTTGGTTATTGAGGGATGGTGGACTTTGGCCTCAGACTTTTTGAATTCTGAGCTCCAGTTATGGTTCTTGCCTCCAATTCTTTGTTTTAATCACAAAATCATTGAACTACACCTCTAACCCGATATAAAGCGACCCAATATAACATGAATTCGGATATAACACAGTAAAGCAGTGCTCGGGGAGTGGGGCTGTGCACCCCAGGGGATCAAAGCAAGTTCAATAAAACACGGTTTCACCTATAACGCAGTAAGATTTTTTGGCTCCCGAGAACACTGTTATATCAGGGTAAAGGTGTATCATTTATTTATGAAACAAGTTAAACACATACACACTAGTCAGTAACAACAAACTACACAAGAAATCTATATATATTGTACTGAAGTGTGAAATTTTAATAATATTATGTGTCACATTCTAACTTGAGTCTCTTTCCAAGAGAGAAACCAGTGTTTCCCTTTCCTTCTGGGAAAACTTGCTAGATCTGCCTGATGTTTGTCCCAAGAATCTTTTTTCCACTTAAAGGATTTAAACAAAAAGGAATAAAAGGAAAGAAAATTTAGGCTTCTCAATTCCTGGGCCCTTTTTGTCTAGGCAGTAGTGTTTTTCAAACTCACATTCCAGTCTGTTTTGAGCCTGGTTTGTATATCATTGTATATGACTCCAACTGAAACAGTCAAGATCTTCAGTTGCAGCCTAAAATGATTAGATTAGTACCAATTCAGTCTAAGGCAATTGCACAGCCCCAATTAGTGTATTATCTGAGTAAGGATACATACTATACTATGCTGAGAAGGATCTGGAAGTTGTGGTGGATCACAATCTCAACGTGAGTCAGTAATATAATGCTGTTGCAAACAAAGAAAATGCAATTTTAGGTTGCATAAACAGAGGCATAACATGCAAGTCATAAGAGGTGATAGTACAACTCTACTTGGCACTAGTTAGGCTTCAGCTGGAAGCCTAATTATCATTAGAGTATAGAGTAAGCTGTCCTTGATGTATACTTTGGTGCCCAATTTTGGTCACCAAAGTATAGAAAGGATGTAGAAAAACTGGAAAAGATCCACAGGCAACTGACAACTATGATCAAATGGGTGAAATGTGAGCAAAGGCTGAAGAAATTGGGTATGCTTAGTTTGGAAAAGAGGAGATTAAAGTGGGATATGATTGCGGTCTTCAGATACTTGAAAGGCTGCCAAAAGAAGATGGACAGCATTGTTCTTTTCTGGCACAGAGGGCAGGACAAGAGGCAAAGGGTTCAAACTACAGCATAACAGATTTTGATTAAATCTCAGGAAAAGCTTTCTAACTGTAAGAACAGCAGAACAATGGAACAGACTGCTCAGGAGGTTCTGGGAAACTTCAACACTAGAGGTTTTCAAAAGGAGGCTAGATAACCATCTGTCAGGATGGTTTAGACACAAATCCTGCATCTTGGCAGGACCCTTGCAGTCCCTTCTAACCCTATGATTCTACTATCTTTAACGTATTTGTCCTCAGGACACCACTGTGAGACAGCTTAGTACTATTATTGCCATTTACAGATGGCCAGCTGAGGCACAAAGAGGCTAAGTGATTTCCCCAAGGCCACACAGATAATGTAGCAGAGAAGGGAACTGAACCTAGATCTTCCAAGTCCAAGATTAGCTCCCTCATCATCAGACAATTTTTTTTCTCTCCTCCATGCAGGGAGCAAAGACAAAAATATCATCTGCTATTGCTCTGTTTCGACCCCAACTGCTGTTCTTCCAAATTACAAAAGAAAGGCAGAAGTCAACTTCTCCTTAGAGAACAGCATCTTCTGGGGGATATGATGAACATGCACACAGGGTAAAGTGGTAATTGAGGCTAATCGTATGGAGTTATTTGAAGACTGGGAGTCTTGTCATCATATGTTGCTGTGTTATTATTCTTGTTTTCCAGCCCTCTACAATTTGAGTGACAGGAAACCTTCTTTTCTTATATTCAAAAGACAGCTTTTGAATAGCATCTAGTTTTGCCAAAGAGACGTTTGTCTTTGCCATGCTGAGCAGGTATCTGGAAAATGGACTTTTTTTTAGGCTAAATAATTAAAAGAATGAGGTGGCAGCATGGGGAAGTGAACATCAAGGACAGCTTACTCTATACTCTAATGATAAATGTTCCAGCATATTCATACAAACAGGTTTCTCTTGAGATGATTTGAATGGAAATAATGTAATTGCACAAATAGGGTAAGCTGGGTTTGGGGCAGGGGGGGAGGGATAAAAAGGAGAGAGATGGGCAGCAGTCTTGCTTCTCTTAGTTGGTGGTGTGTGGTGAATAATTGATCATCTCCTCCTTCCATCTGATGTGTTCACTAATTCTCTCAGTGCCACACTCCTACAAGTGTGACAATCACTATTAAACCAGCAGAGGAATCCAAAACCCCCTTGAGAATGCCATCTATCTCAGATGCCTTTTAAAGCACCAAAAGAAAAATTAAATGTGAAAAGCAAGAAAATGACTCTGAAGTCTTCTTCACCTTCACTGTGTGCAGAAATGCTTCACTCAGCAGGTGTCCGAATACAAGACTAAAAGTGCTTGCAAGTTATAACAAAAAGAAGGTAATGATGATAGATGCATTGGTGATGAGAAACAAATATTCTCTGCTTTTATTGTACTCACAGTGAATTAGCAGCATAATCTGTAGCCTTTGTAAAGATTTGTGAGTAAATTAGTGTTCATCAATGTGAGGGACAAATAGATTGTCAAGAGTTGTGGAGGATCTGGGCACACACTTCATAAATATCTCCAATGAATTAGTATCCCCACTGTACAGTTGTAATCCTGATGTAGCACCTCCTTGATTTTCTAGGCTTGTGGCTCTCTGGAGACTCCCAAATGTGCCAAAGTATGTTGTGTATTTTGTGACTTGAAGAAATGGGAATGAGAAAGAGATGACTAAATGCATTGTAATTCATTTCCAATCCCAAACTATAAAATCTAGTATTTTAGGGGTGACCCTCATTATTTCTATTGTTGTGTACTTCAAGTCCAACATTGTGATTTTGTAAGTCAGGTGTTTGGACCTCAGAATGGGAACTATGTGTGACGAAGTGAGACTGTTCTTAATGTTTTCTCTGAATAGTGTGTGGGTGCCTCAGTTTCCCCTATACATTTCTTAAGTCTCCAGCGTGCATAAATGGATGACACTCTGTCTCCTGGCAACAAATGGCCGGGGCCCTTCCCCCTTGCAAGGGGATGGCTAAAGGTGAACAAAGAGATCAGGTGACCTCTTGGCCCGGGAAAGAGACAAAGGCCAGAAAGGGGGGGCTGGAAGGGGTTTCAGTCTGGATCTGGCTGGGGACAGGAAGTGAATGCAGACAGGGTTATCTGGCTTGCTGGGCCCCAGAAAGGACCCATCTGAGGAATCCTGTTCTGTGTACCTACAAGCTCTGTTTTAGACTGTGTTCCTTTCATCTAATAAACCTCTGTTTTACTGGCTGGCTAAGAGTCATATCTGACTGCAAAGTGGGGGTGTATGCAGGACCCTCTGGCTTCCCCAGGACCCTGCCTGGGTGGATTCGCTGTGGGAAGTGCACGAAGGGGCAAAGGATGCTGAATGCTCCAAGGTCAGACCCAGGAAGGTGAAGCCATGTGAGCTTCTTGCCCTGAAGACAGTCTGCTCCAAGGGAGAAGAGGCTCCCCAAAGTCCTGACTGGCTTTGTGGGGAGCAGTTCCTAAGCATTGCTGGGGGATTCCATGACACTATGACATTATAAACAGTTCTGTCAGTCAAGCAAGTGAAGACTAATGAAGAGAGTATGTTAGCTTCTACGGGTAACCAAAATCTCAAAGAACCAAAATCTGCCCTTGGATGCATATGTGAACATCTTAAAGGAAACTCATGAAAATATACTATATATATATGGATAGATTTTGCCCCAAAATGTTTTGCGCAAATATGCACCACCATTTGACCAATAGACTACTGCTATCATCAATCAGTAATATTATATCCTATAACTTAATGCCTTGAACAGTAAACAAAAAGAGCTAGATTATTACAAAGGAGACTACAGACCTGGGCTCATTTAGTCCAGCAAAATGAAGGCTAAGAAGGGATATGACTGCTCTCCATTAGGGCTGTCAAGTGATTAAAAAAATATTAGTCATTCTTAGTCGTGATTAATCATGCTGTTAAACAAAAACAGAATACCATTTATTTAAATATTTTTGGACGTTTTCTATATTTTCAAATATATTGATTCCCATTACAACACAGAAAACAAAGTGCACAGTGCTCACTTTATATTTATTTTTATTACATACTATTTCATTTTTTACAATGCAAATGTTTCAATTCACCTAATACAAATACTGTAGCACAATCTCTTTATCATGAAAGTGGAACTTACAAATGTAGAATTATGTAAAAAAAAAAGCTGCATTCTAAAATAAAACAATGTAAAACTTTAGAGCCTACTAGTCTACTCAGTCCTACTTCTTGTTCAGCCAATCACTCAAACAAACAAAGGTGTTTACATTTGTAGAAGATAACGCTGTCCACTTCTTGTTTACAGTGTCACCTGAAAATGAGTACAGTTGTTCGCACAGCATTGTTGTAGCTGGCGTTGCAACATATTTATTTGCCAGATGCGCTAAAGATTCATATATCTCATCATGCTTCAACCACCATTCCAGAGGACATGTGTCTATGCTGATGACGGGTTCTGCTCGATAATGATCCAGAGCAGTGAGGACCAAACATGTTCATTTTAATCATCTTAGTCAGATGTCTCCAGCAGAAGGTTAATTTTCTTTTCTTGGTTTTTCAGGTTCTGTAGCGTCTACATCAGAATGCTGCTCTTTTAAGACATCTGAAAGCATGCTCTACACCTTGCCCCTCAGATTTTGGAAGGCACCTCTGATTCTTAAACCTTGGGTTGAATGCTGTAGCTATCTTTAGAAATCTCACGTTGGTATCTTCTTCGTGTTTTATCAAATCTGCAGTGAAAGTATTTTTAAGACGAACAACATGTTCTGGGTCATAATCAGAGACTGCTATAACATGAAATATATGTCAGAATGCAGGTAAAACAGAGCAGGAGACATACAATTCTCCCCCCGGGAGGTCCGTCACAAATATAATTAATGCATTTTTTTAAACAAGCATCATCAGCATGAAAGCATGTTCTCTGGAATAGTGGCCAAAGCATGAAGGAGCATATGGATATTAAGCATATCTGGCATGTAAATACCTTGCAATGCTGGTTATAAAAGTGCAGTGCAAATGCCTGTTCTCACTTTCAGATGACATTGTAAATAAGAAGTGGGCAGCATTATCTCCTGTAAATGTTAACACACTTGTTTGTCTTAATGATTGTTTAAACAAGAAGTACGACTGAGTGGACTTGTAGCCTCCGAAGTTTTACACTGTCTTGTTTTTCAGTGCAGTTATCTAACAAAAAAAAGCTACATTTGTAAGTTACACTTTCACAATAAAAAGATTGCAGTACAGAACTTGTACAAGGTGAATTGAAAAATACTATTTCTTGTTTATCATTTTTACAGTGCAAGTATTTGTAATAAAAAAAATAAAGTGAGCACAGTACACTTTGTATTCTGTGCTGTAATGAAATCAATTTATTTGAAAATGTAGAAAAACATCCAAAAATATTTAATACATTTCAATTGGTATTCTATTGTTTAACGGTGTGATTAAAACTGATTAATCATGATGAATTTTTTGAATCGCGATTAATTTTTTTGAGTTAATTCTGATTAATTGACAGCCCTACTCTTTATAAATATATTGGGGGATAAGTACCAGGGAAGGAGAAGAACTATTTAAACTAAAGGACAATGTTGGCATAAGAACAAAAATAAATTCAAATTTACAAATTTAGGCTGAAAATTAGAAGTTTCTAACTATCAGAGGACAAGCCACCTAACTATTTTTACAATGGAGTTTGATAAATTTATGAATGGGGATAATATGGTGGCATTGCCTGTGACAGCAGGAGATGAGACTTGATGACCCAGGAGGTCCTTTCTAGTCCTATGTCCCTATACTCCTATTTATTTTATTTGTAGTACAATGGCACCCAGAGGTCACAACTGAGATTGGGAGCCCATTGTGCTAGACGCAGTACATACAGACATTAAAAGACAGTCTCTGCCCATAAGAGGTTACTATCTAAATAGACAACACACAAAAATGATTGGTAAAACAGAATACTCAGTTGCAATGGGCAACTGAAGCACAGCAGATGTAAGCAAATTACCCAAGTCCACACAGAAAATCTGTGGCAGAGCCAGGAATTGAACTCAAATCTCCTGAATACCAGGCCTAAAATGTAAAACCATCATTTCTTTCTGAAGAAGAGTACCTATTGGGTTTCCGGGAACCTGAAGAAGAGTAAGCTAGAATTGTCCAAAGGACAACAGGATCTCTTCCAGCCATTGGGACTGTAGTTCACAATTTAATTACACTAAACACTGGAGGCTAGATGCTGTGAGTTGTAGTAAATGACACTGTTACCCTGATTGGAATATACCAGTTTCAGGGAGGAACAACACAATATCCCACCAGGGAGGCAGGGTTACAAAAAGGGTGAAGAACCTGAAGCACTGGAAGAACATAAGAGCAAAAGTGAGATGGACAAATAAGACAACCCTCCCCAGAGAAGATATGTTTGAAAACTCTTCATAACTTTTTTTCTTGTGGTAAGGAATATTCATGAGCAGAAAAAGACTTTTATCTTGTTAAAAGTATGAGTGTCTAGAGCAAAATGCCAGAAAATGTTGACCCGCATTGGCATAAAGCCCCCAAGTTCCTCTGTTTCACTTGTTGTGTGACTTGTTTCACACAGACTGTACCTTTCATGGAAAAGGTTACGCTCCCCATTAAGAAAGCAGTAACTGCTCCAGCAGCTCTTTGTTGAAGTAGACAAATCTTCTAGGAGTTGTATTTTTGATAAGTATTTCTGCAACAGTAGTCTGAAGGTTTAACTGTGTGCAGTATTTTAGTTTAATAGTTAGACTAGGATAATAAGCTATAAGAAATGTTCTTAAGCGGCCCTGTGCTGCCTTGAAACTCCTGGTTACTGAAGGGCATGCTCTTTTAAAATAAACGCCACTTAACACATTTCAAAAAAAGTAATAATTGAAGACGCATTGCACTGATTGCCAGCTTATGTTTTCCATTGTCTTCTGGCCTCACTGGACTTTTTCTGGCTGTGTTTCACTGAATACAATATATCTGTGTGAGGTGTAGCAATTACAACAATGCAGAACTGAACATAGTATGAACTCCATGTTTAACATGGAGCACATAACACATCCAACAGCCCAACCTGGCAAGTTGGGTACTGGTTTCATTGTATTAAAAACCACAAGCTTAATGAATGCTAGGCAGATACAACTCATATATTATATATATATATATAAAATATGAGTTGTATCCGCATATATATATATATGTGAGTTGTATCCACACACATTTCAGAGTGCATAAATCAGGCTTGTTGGTTTTTCTGACCAGTGCCCAATAGTATTCATAAGTATCTCGTGTGACATTCTACAATTTTCTGAGCTACTGTGCGGAGAGATCCCTAAAGAAAGCCCACAGTTTGGTTAGCAAACATTTCAGGCAACAACAATGTCCATATGGTATTCAAAATAAAAGATGTAGGAAGTGGGGTCAGCCCTAATATCTTCTGCACTTATGTGCTGATTATCTGAAGTGCTGAAAATCCACAAGAAACAGTGAAATCTATGGGAACTGCTGCTGCTCAGCATTTCTGAAAGTCAGATATTTTCAAAGTTCTAAATGTTACAAAAGCTTGTATAAAGCCAACAGACCCCAATTGTCGGTGGGTAGGATTGAACCTGAGACTTCTGGAGCTTAGTGTATGAGCCTCTACTGCATGAGCGTAGGGGACTGCGGAAGACTGTGTCATGGCCTAGCTAGGATATTTCTGCTTTCTTGGCGGCCTTGTGGAAAGCCCTTGCTTGCTAAATGGCCGGTCGTTGTAGGACACGGCATGCCAGTTATAACTTGCTTTTAACTGGTTGAAACTAGCCTGTATGGCCTTAGGCCAAAGGGCATACACCGCCCATGGTCAGTCCCTGGCCTTTGGCCAAGGGGCAGACATAGCCTGTGGGAAGTCCCTTTTTGCATATGTATGAGTTGCTTTTGTATTGTGTCTATATAGCTGTATGCTCCCGGTCCCGCCTGTGGTCCGACCCCGGCCGAGCTGAGCTTTGGTGCTGGATTCCCCGCCAAAGTGACAGCAACGCCCGGGGTCCCCATTGTGAATGTGTCACTTTACCTTCATTAAAGCCAAATAACTCACAGTGTGTGTGGGCCTCGTTCTTGCAGAGCATCCAAGCACGTTACAATGAGCTAAAAGCCAAATTGCTGTTTGCTAGTAGAGCAGACTCATTAATCTTTCTCTTTAAGTGGTCTCGTGCCACTAGATGGGACAGAACACCACACCCAGGAGGTGTGTGGGTTACATACTTCCCATAGCTGAGGAAGCATGGCCCAAGCTTCAGAGACTTTCTAGCTGAAATCTCAGACGAGCCCCCACTTGTAATGCTGACAGACTCTGGTTGTCAGTGAGTGGGAGTGAACCTGGGACTTCAATGCATGAGCCTCCACTGCATGAGCTAAAAGCCAACTGGCTCTTAGCTAAGGCTGTAGAGCAGACTCATTTTATCTCTCTCGCTAAGTGGTCTCGATGCCACTAGATGGGACAGAACACCACACCCAGGAGGTGTATGGATTACCCTTGCTTATCTATGCTAACTAGAATATGGGAAAATATTCCATGGCGCATTAGGCATGGCACTGATCATGTACTGGTAATTCCAAGTCACGAAAAATATGTCCTTAAAAATAAAGAGCTACATTCAAAGCGATCGCCCCCTTTTACTCCCATCTTGTCAGCTCTTGAATCTTCTTCCTTTCATTATTCTATTGCATTCTATTCTATTTAGAGACAGCAGTCTAGTCCTCCCATCCTAGACAATCTGTTTTTGTTTTGTTTCATTTTAAATAAGAAGAGAGCAATATCTTGGTTTCCATTAGCACATAATTTATTAAAGATTTTCTAAAAAGTCAGATCATATCTTTCCAAATTTGTCTGAGGTCCTTCTTCTCTGAAACATTACCCACTCTTTAGCTGTCAGGCCAGGTGAGTGGCACACAAAGCCAAGCACAACGGAGCTGTCAGAAGATGCTTCCACTCCAAGCAGAATAAAAGAGAGGGGAAAAATAATAATTATAATAAAAAAACAACCACACACAGAGAAATGAAGAAAGAGGAGAAGAGAATAAAGGAACAGAGGCAGAAATGAACAAAAGAGATAAAATTAACGCACACACACCCGCACGCACATACACCCACACAGAGACATGTTGGTCATTCTGTGAGATGCACCTATCTGCCAATCTATCACAAATACAGGCTGTACTAGAAAAAGATTGGAAACCACTGTCCTAGCAGCTATCCTCCATAATCACCATAGCAGCTAGTGTCCACTGGAGAATGGGTGAGAAAAATGACTCCCTTGGTATTACTGTTTAACAGTATCCAGTTCTCTCTGATTACTCTTATTTCATCAAATGCAGGTGTATGACACATACTATAGGAAGTGGGGAAGGTTGTGGCACACACAGCAAAAAGTGGCAGAGAGTTCACCTGGACTGGAATTAGGGAGGGCACATTGTAACATTGGCGAGGGCAGTATGCGCATGTCCATCTTATGCAGATGGATCAGATCTAGTTTCAAACTGGTAATAAAATCAGAAATGGAAAGAGCAGAGCACACTAGCATGAGCATAAACAGGAAGGACTTTCAGTAAAGAGCACATGGTTTCTGCCCTAGACTGCCCAGGGTGGATAGGAACCTAAAATCTTAAAGCCATATAAAGGAGTACAGCGTGTTGACACTAACAGAGGTGACTTGGCAGCTGATAGACTGCATCATAAACCATCAGCATCCCAAGAACAGGATAGGAGAAGGGGAGTGAACTGCAATAGTCTCCTTTTTTTGTTGTTGTTAGTAGTAGTAGTAATGGCATGGGGTCCAACACTGGGTTGGCAGCTATCATCACAACTGGCAATGAATGACACTAAAGAGGTGAGTCACACAAAATTAAGCCTAAAACCAGCCCACCAATCAGCTGGAATACTCTCATGAGATTGTGACATCTCGCGCCAATCCCTTTTTGGCATATCATTTCCCAGACACCCAGAAACAGTACACTGGCCTGTTGATATTGGCAAAATTCAGTGGGTCAAATATGGCCAATATTCATTATATCCTACAAATGAATTGCTTGATTTCCTCATCCCTAGCACAAGATTGGGTGGAGGTAGTTATCCTAATGCTCTTTGGATTTTAATAAAGATTTGGGGGCACTCTCGGGATGGTGAATTTCTCATTTTTACTGAAACCATTTGCACATTCCTCATTTGATGAATAATCATTTAAAATTGAAATGCAGATTTGGAGATACTTATTAACTAGATAACTGCTTTAATGCCAAACCCCTTCAGACTTTCTTTGATGTGACATAAGGAATATCATTATTATTATGAATTACCTACCACTCTGTTTCTACAATTTAAAAGCTATGAAAGTAATTAATAGGGCTCCCTGTGGTTGTTTACTGCAACAAACTGCCATTTGACTAAAAAATGAAGAGGTACACAATGAAGCATTTGTTACACAGTAAAAGAATTAGAGTTTCAAAATGTTGTTCTTCCTTACTGAAAAAGGGAACATAAGGTACCAAACAATTCTGATAGAGATAATCTCGTACTTTTTGCTAACACTATTATCTTGTGAATTAGACAGCAGATAGTATAAACTAAATAAAGCATGAGAAAAATCTCTTGGACTTGGAAGAGAGTGTGAGAGCATAGATAGGATTAGAGCATTTTTTATACATTGGTGAGGATCCATGTGCAAAGATACCTGGTGAGTGATCAATAATATAAAGGTGCAGAAGAAATAAAGATTCTTGTTCTTTTGATGCTGATGTTATCGCAAATAATAGCAGATGAGGAAATAATAAAACAAGGTTAAAATGTATTTATGCATTTTGATTTCTAGTCTCCTTATAGAGTCAGAATTGTAAAAGAGGTGGACAAAGACTAGAAAAAAATTTATGGCTATCTGTTCACATATTTAAACAGATTTTCTCTGCCTTTATACTAGTTTTATACATACATTGTAGTGAACGAGTATTAATAGCATGAATGCTTGTTAAAAAAAAACAAACATAATGTTTAAGCTTGAATGCTTGACTATGCACCAAAAGCAATTTCATATTGTATAGCTAATCAACAGTAGCACAACTTACAAAATGCATATTGCACTTTTTACAGACTAATAGGTGACTACACGTTCACACTGCTTGTGGATAGTTGCGTAAAATACCCAAATCAGGGAACTGAAGTAACGTTGTGTGCTGTGTTGCTGCTCTCATCAGTAGCATTTTAGTATAAACAACTTTTGTGACACCTCCATGCAGAATAATTTGCAAAGAGGCAAAATGCATCAGCTACATTGTTTGTTGTGAACTATTCATTGAGCCCTAATCGGAGATTTAAACCATAAGTGTGTGTTATACAGCAACCACTATATCCCTGCTCTTATCAGACCACTTATTTATTATTACATTAGTTCATATCACTATTTATTATGCTGATATGGTACTGATGTAGTCATTGACATGCCAGTGCTATAATATCAATACAAAGAACTGAAATCAAGGGAAATCTTTGCACAGTAAGATACTACTCAATGAAAGGGTGGCAGAATTAAGCCCTAAATAAAGACTCATCCAATGCATAAAGTCCACCTGAAGCAGATGATCTGGAACAAGAGCAAACCAATAACTCTCAAGCAGCCACCTTACAAGACAAAAAGGATAAATTCTCCATTAATTCAAGGGAGAGGAGAAAAGGAGTAGGAAGTATACAAAAGGTAGAAGACCCAAAAGACAGACAAAGCCACACCTACCTAAATACATCGGGCTTGTACTGTACCCTAAAGATAACCAGACAAAAGCTTGGGTAGAATTCTTTCAAGATAAAGTTCCTTTACAGAAAACCCTCAGCTGATTCAGTTCTATCCCTTCCTTAGTTCTAACTGCATCGAGGAACCAAGAGAAGAACCACTCATTTCAGTCATGACTATCAGACAAGGAAACATGCAGAGACAATACTTTTCAACTACTTTGGTCTTAGATTACGAAGAGCTTTACATGTCAATACTGAGACCATAAATTGTTCTAAAAATAAAATATACACATATTGATAGACAATGACAAAATTTTGTTGTTTAACTCAGAGATGCAGTGTTGTCTGGAACAAAATTTAAATGGGCAAACTAACAATAGATGCATGGTAATTTTCATGGGGACTCTGAATTTCTCATGGCTCTCAGAGCAAAGATAATAGCAATGATTAAATGACACTAATTGTGGAGTCAATTAATGCCTTAACTACAATCTTAGCATGTTTATCAGCTAGTAATCTAACTAAGCTGAATGCTTAAAAAAATGCACCATTTTTGATGTAGTGGCATTAAGGTCAGGACAGAAATAAAATTCCTTTACAATTAACACCAATGAGAAGATGTATTTTTCCTGACCACTGAAGAAATCTAAACTAATAATTGACCCAGTAAAATTCCTGCAAGCAATTTCATGATAATACTATATAAACATTATTCATTTTCAGTCAGCATTTTCTACACTAAAGATAAACCTAAAGTTATTCAGTATCAGGACAAGAATACATTCTTTTGTAGGAATGTTTTGTGGAAGAAGTCAATCTGACTTATTAAACCAGAACATTGGGATCCAGTTGCATCACTGAGTCATCTTGGGTTTTATTGTGCATTCAGAGCCAGGTTCTCAGTTGGTGTAAATCAGTGTAGCTGCATTGACTTAAATGGAGCTCAACATTTAACACCAAATGAGGAGCTACTCCTCAGAATCAGGCTGAGGGCTTTTCCGTGTGGCAGTGTGGGTGTCCTGTCTATGTATAGTTTATGAATTCTGTATGAAATTATGAGTTCTCTATACATATCTGTATCAAACTACCAGACTCCATTTTGTTTTCTGAGCATGGTGTTCATTGAAAGACAGTTCTGTGCCTTTACCACAGCTATGTAGCCCTCAGATTGAGGATTCAGGAGAAAGTCCCTTTGGACAAAGAGCTGACTACATCCCAGGGTAAACCAGTTTTTCAAGTCTGGACTGACCAAACAACAGATGTGATACTTTGACGTTGAAAAGGTGTCATCTGAAAAAGAGAACTGGAAATCTATAAAAGAAAGGTTCTCTCACTGGTCATCTGAAGAGAGAGAAGAGACAAGAAAGCAAGACTGTATATAGGAGGAGAAAAGGGAGAGGAAAGATCTGGACTCCATAGAGGACTCTGATCAAATACCAAATAATGCTCAAGAGTGGTGAGGAAACTGAGGCAGAGAACTGTATAAAATTATCTATTATTTTACCTAGATCTGTATATCTCATGTCTGTCTAAAGTAAAGAATGATTGTCTGTCACATCCTTTTGTAAAGTCTGTGTCTATTTGCTACAGCTATTGTGTGTCCCTGAACATGTAAACTATAAACCAGAGTACCCATAAGGAGGGAAACTGGGAAAAGGGTCCTTAAGTTACTGAGCTTTCTTGTGGAGGGTCGGTACTGGTCCTGGGGGCCTAAAGAGCTAGATGTGGGTCTCTACTTCAGGGGAAAGGTACCAGTCTATACTCATGAAGCGTGCCAGAGTTCAGAGCCAGAGATGGTGACTGAAATCTACCCAGAGGCAAAGGAGAGCTTAAACACCCACCTGCCCAGCATATGGGATCAAACATAGCAGCCTGGTAAGTGTTCACCCAGGGGGACTTGACCAAAGCTGTGACATCATGTTTGGGTGCTAAAGTGTTCTGAATAGCCTTTCTGTAACAAGTCACAATTTATCATGGGACTCAGAACTGAGAAAGTTGGATATAATGTCCAAACAAAAATGTTACATGGCTGTGTTAGGAAAATTAATTTCAACCAAGAGAGTTTGGAATTTACTTGTTCTTCAAAATGAAAGGTGTCTCTATTTTCCCCTTTATCTGTTCTGTTCCACAGAAATCCACTCCAAACAGATCAATGCAATCCCACCACTGGAGATAGATCCATCAGCAGGATTTCAAGACAATACAGAACCTAAATTATCAAGCACTAAATGAAGTGGTCTTGTTGGTTCTCACTTCAGAAAGGGTGATTCCAGGGATAATGTCTGCTAATAAGCCTTTCTTCAGTATCCTTTAAAAAGTCTGCTGGCTATGATATTAGAATTGAAAGATCCAATTGGATCAAACACACACTTTTCAAGGTGCACTGTAGCTTTCATAAAGGTAACAACAAAATGGATTGGATGGTCACTCTGCATTAGCTTCTTTAAAAAGACTACATCAAGGTGACAATACATACAAGGCATAGATTACAAAAAAAGAAAAGTAGCCCCAAATACCAGACATATTCAGATGGCTAAGCCACCACGAGAAACACAAACATGTTTCAAACTGTCTTTCACTGCACTGGCTGCTTCAGGTGGTAAAGTTGAGTTTACAACTACTTTGTGTTTTTCATAGAATCATAAAAATATAGGGCTGACAGGGACCTTGAGAGGTCATCTAGTCCACGACCCTGCCATGAGGCAGGACTAAGAATGAACTCTCACAGAAAAAATGATAAATGACAAAATCACTGTATCACACATGGGTGGACACTATCTGACCTCTCAGTCCTTCTCTTCAAAGGAAACCTGCCCAACATCTTCAAAAAACAAGCCTGGGATCTTTAATTCATAACTGTATTAGATGTTAAAAATCGTGGACTCAGTAAAGACACTGGAGTTATGGCTAATTACAAAAAATCTATAACCCACTACCTCACCTTTGTAGGTTGCCAACTTTCTATTGCCAGAAAAATGAACACTCTAGCCCCACCCCTTCCCTGAGGCCCTGCTCCTGCCCCGCCCCTTCCCCTGAGGCCCCACCTCCCACTCACTAATTTCCCTCTCTTTTGGTGGCTCGCTCTCTCCCACCCTCACTCACTTTCACTGGGCTGGGGCAGAGGTTTGGGGTGCAGGAGAGGGTGAAGGTGAGGGCTCTAAATGGGAGTGTGGGCTTGGGTGGGGCCAGTAATGAGGGGTTCAGGGTGTGGACAGGGTCTCCAGGCTGGGGCAGGGAGTTAGGGTGCAGGAGGGGATGAGGACTCTGGATGGGGGTGCGGGCTCTGGGGTGGGACTGGAGATGAGGGGTTTGTGGTGCAGGAGGGGGCTCCAGGCTGGGCAATGGGACCGAGAGATTCAGAATGTGGGAGGGGGCTGTGGGTTGGGGTGTGGGAGGGATGAGGGCTCTGGGTTGGAGGTGCTGGCTCTGGGGTGGGGCCAGTTCCTGGCCCCTCAGGAAGCTCCTGGTCAGCGGCACCGCAGGGGGGCTAAGGCAGGCTGTCTGCCTGTCCTGGGGCACCGTGTTGTTCCCTGGAAGCAGCCAGCAGGTCCAACTCCTAGGCGGAGGCGGGAGTCGGGGGGGCATCAGGAATCTGTAGCATGCGCTGCTCTAGCCCGAAGGCACTGCTCCCCAGCTCCCATTGGCTGGTTCCCAATGGGAGTGCGGAGCTGGTGCTTGGAGCAGAGGCAGCGTGTGGAGTCCCGTGGTCCCCCCACCTAGGAGCCAGATCTGCTGGCCGCTTCCAGGGTTCAGCGCAGTGCCCCAGAACAGGTAGGGACTAGCCTGACTTGGCTCTGCAGCACCATCAATCAGACTTTTAAAGGCCCAGTCGGTGGTGCTGACAGGAGCCACCAGGGTCCCTTTTTGACCAGGTGTTCAGGTCAAAAACCGCACACCTAGTCACCCTACTCCTTTCTCCTACTGCTGCAGAGTTATTAACTGCCCACTTCACCTAGAATGGTCTCTTACAACATGTGTTAATTCATTATGCTAAACAATCTGTTCCAGCTTGTATTTAGCTGTAACACTCCGAGTACTTGAAGATCATTTCTGTGTAACTCAAAAGCTTGTTCCTTTCACTAACAGAAGTTGGCCCAATAAAAGATATCACCTCACCCACATTGTCTCTCTAAGTATACCTAGTTGATCCCCAACAAGTGTTTATCTAACCCCGAAATTCGCAATCTTTGGCACACGGCCTGCCAGGGCAAGCCCCCTGGCGGGCTGGGCTGGTTTGTTTACCTGCCGCATCCACAGGTTTGGCCGATCACGGCTCCCACTGGCCTCGGTTCGCCACTCCAGGCCAATGGGGGCTGTGGGCAGGGCTGGCTCCAGGCACCAGCATAGCAAGCAGGTGCTTGGGGCAGCCAAGGGGAAGGGGCGGCATGTCCAGCTCTTTGGCAGACATTCAGCAGCAGGTCCCTCGGTCCCTCTCGGATGGAAGGACCTGCCACTGAAGTGACGCTGAAGAAGAAAAGTGGCGCGGTGGAGTAGCCACTGAAGTGCCGCCAATCATGATCATAGCTTTTTTTTTTTTCTCTGCCTCTTTGGGCGGCAAAAACCCTGGAGCCGGTCCTGGCTGCAGGAAGTTGAACGGGCCAAGGGATGTGCTGATTGCCACTTCCCACTGCCCCCATTGGCCTGGAGTGCCGAACTGTGGCCAGTCAGAGCCATGATCAGCTGAACCTGCGGACATGGCAAGTAAACAAACCAGCCCGCCCCACCAGGGAGCTTACCCTGGCGGGCCGTGTGCCAAAGGTTGCAGATCCCTGATCTAACTGGTTCTTATAGTCCTCCAGCAATGAGGACACCACACTTAAAAACCTGTGCCAGTACCAGGGATGGCTCTGTGTTTTTTGCCGCTCCAAGCACTTCAGTCAGGCAGGCTTCCGCGGCGCCCCTGAGGCGGTCCACTGGTCATGCGGATTAGATGGCATTTCTGCAGGTGAACTGGCGGTCCCACACCTTTGGCCACCAAATTTCTGTCAAAGTCATGGGACTGGCTGATCTTCCACAGGTATGCCGCCAAAGCCTGCCTGCCTGCCGCCCTCATGGTGACCGGCACGTCACCCCCCATGGCTTGCCACCCCAGGCACGCGCATGCTGCGCTGGTGCCTGGAGCCACCCATGGCCAGTACTTAACTATTCTTATAGCAAGAAAGTTTTTTTTTCGAATATCTAACTTAAATCTCCCTTGCTGCAAATTAAGCTGATTATTTCTGTCCTACCTTTAGTGTCTTTTTAAGAGCCCTTAACATATCTTAAGACTTATCAGATCCCGCCTCAGTTTTCATGTCTCAAGACTAAGCATACCCAGTGCTTTAATCTTTCCTCATAGGTCAAATTTTCTAAACTTTTTTATCATTTTTGCACCTACCTTATAGTAATTTAATTTAGCTCTGTGACACTGATAGCCATTACTGTGGAAGTCCATTTGGCCAGGGACACATCAGCAATTCCAGGCCCAATAGGACCAGTCTGAGAAAGAGAACTCAGTGGAACCAGCTTACTTTATTTTTTGTCATATTTCCTTGGACAAAAGGGCTAGAAGGTTGTGAACACAGGAACTGATGCTTAAACACAGGTCTACAGTTTACAAAACAGGGAGAATACCTCAAAAGTGGACTATCAATATTTGTTCAATTTAAAAAGAGAATTAGCTTATGCTCTTTTTGTGGTTGATTTCTATAAATTCTTATTGGCACAGGCCTTCCCAACTAGTAGGTTCCCTGGTAAATTACAAGGGAGCACTCACTGAATGCACCCTCCTAACTGAGAAAAAAAATCCATCAAAATCCTGTGGTCCAAGGACCCAGGGCAGTGGATAGACGGACCAGCATTGATCTGAGCTCCTAGGGACAGGAAAGTCCACTCAAATAGGCTGTGTAGCTAGCTCCGCAGCCTCTTGAATGGGTACTATTCTCAGAACTAACTAGTGTGTAAACAGGCTGAATTCAGAGCACAGGATGAGAGGGAGGAAAGCACTAACATCAGCATCTCCTCCCCACCCCCCAGCCCAAGTACCAGGTCCCTCACTTGCTCAGCGTCCACACACCGTCAATATGATCTGACCCACCACGCAGCAGCGAGCCCAGTAACACATCTCTAGTCCCCTAGCCCCATCATACAGTGGCAGCCTCATCATGTGCACCAGATCCACAACCTAGTTCATTAAATCCATTAACCTAGACCCCGCCTCATGCAATGCTCTGGCACAGCAATGCTCTCACAGTGCTCTCACTGCGCTCACAAAGCATCCATTTTCATGCCCTCCACCCACAGCACCTAAAATCCACCTGTGAGGTTTTGCTGTGATTCCGATCCTTTGAGATCATACTAGATGGTGGGATGAGGCAGACCTTGGCAAGAATCTATTGGTGGACTTTGGGTTCTGCATGAAAAAAAGTGTTTACAACTACTTCTCTAGTGAAAGAACATTTGCAAAAACAAGACAGTAAGTAATTATCAGACAGTATCTGTGGAAAGAGAATTTCCAGCTTGCAAATGTGAACATTTGCCTTTGAGATTATGGCAATGGGGATGATATAAAACCTAAAGAGAATAGATACAATAGCAGTTACTATCAAAAATATAATAAAAAATCAGAAATGATGCCTTGTGACATGTCCCTTCAAAACTAATGTTCAAACTGAATTTCAAATATTGACTATACAAAACAAACTGTTTGAGACCACTGCCCATCATGCTGATCAGTATTGTATTATTGTTTCTTTGTCTATCTGTATCTGTCTGTTGATTCTGGTCTTATACTTAATTTTTAAGCTCTTTGGGTCACAGACCATCTTTTTGTGCTGTGTTTATTCAACTCCTAGCACAATGAGAATCTGGTCACCACTAGGAGTCTAGGCACTGCAGTAATACAAATAATAAATTAATAATAATATAAACAAGAATTATTCATATAAATTGTTAAGCAAATGTTTTTTAATAACAAATACATTCCAGAAAATTGTAAACTGATCACAGATTACATTTCACAAGTATACACAGAAACTAAATTCACTGGGGTTTATTAATAATTTATCAATTATTCACTCTGCTCTACCTGTCTGTAGGAAAAGAAGGTACTAGGGGCCAAATTGTTAGCTGGAATAATAAGCATAGCTCCATATTTTTCAACAGAACTAGTCTGTTCTGGTAATATCAGTGCAGCAATACTGATTTAAACATGCTGAGGATCTGGCCCTCTATCCTCAGTATAATTAAAATATTCATTGCAATTGTGTCTTGTTATAATCAAGGCAGAACAGAAATATTCTTATCGCTCTATGCCAAAACGTGGTTACTTGGCTGTGTTTGTAAATGTTACTTACATTGTGACTATCACAACCAATTGTCTGCATCATTTAATTATTCTCAGCATCTCAGTGTTCAATTTGATTGGATTATGCACTGAAGTTATTACATGAAGAGAAGTATCACTGCCTTATTCAATGTTTCATAAGAATTTGAATCCAGTCCACCTGGGAGAATGGATAGCCTCCCCTGTGCTGCTTATGTTATTTGATCTGTGGTAGTTAGAAAGGTAACACAGGCATTTTGGCTAGATCATATTAAATACAAAGGAATGTTTTGCAAATTTAAGATTCTGTTTGCTTATGTGTAGTCACTGGAGCTCCTGCTGAAAAAAACAAGCAGTTGAATTTGTTTGTTAGATCATAAAAAATGAAATGGTAATAGTTAAGCTTGCAATCTATTATTCTCTTTATAGGAAATAGTGAAGCCTGGAATGTGCATTGAGTTGCAGATTATAAACAACAACAAATATGTCAGAATAATTTTTCAAATAAGAATATATCATTAGATTTCACTATGACTGTTCATAGTGTATTCATTTGTTCAGGGATGAAGAATAATGTAAAATTAAGAAAAATACTGTGGTTAAATGATGCTCCATCTTAAAAACAAAACAACCCCACCCCCACGTTTTAAAAATAGAAACAGAGAATATACTAGTCTGTAATTCATTTGTAATACCTTTCCAGTATGTTAATATATTAATGAATATATGTAAACAGATATCATGCACTATTTATAATATCCTAATAATCTACAAAAGAAATATGATCTTGATTAAATTGCTATTAAATGTGCAATTTGATTAACTTATTTACTTCACAATCTCTCTAGTAGCCAAAATCAGAGGGATAGCTGTTTTAGTGTGGAACTGTAAAAGTAGCAAAGAGTTCTGAGGCACCTTATAGACTAACAAGCATATTGGAGCATGAGCTTTCGTGAGTGAATAACCATTCCATCAGATGCATGTATCCAACGAAGTGCGTATTCACCCATGAAAGCTCATGCTCCAATATGTCTGTTAGTCTATAAGGTGCCACAGAACTGTTTGCCGCTCTAGTAGCCAGATGCTTCAATTACAGTAATTCAAACACAAAACAAAACTAAAACAGTTAATCAAAGGCTAAACAAAATAAATTAGTCCTGAATCGTGTTCTAAAGGTTGCTAGACTCTAGCTCTGATGTATTGTCAAAGGGACTGAATTCCAAAAGCAGAAATCCTCAGATAAAAAGGCCCAATTACAAGACACATTCTTCTCGAACATAGGTAATGAGAGTAAACGTTTAGCAAGGGATCTTAGCTGCCATGATGGTAAACAAAGTGAGTGGCAATATGTTACAAAACCAGGTCCCAGACCATTCCAAAGCTATAGCTGTCACTATAGCCACTCCTAAATGAAGAAGCAAAAAGTAACCTACTGTAGAGAAATGAGCACCCTCATGTTTTTATTCTGACCTGTATCAATGAGGTGTTGGGCAACTCTATATTTGTGGCTTTCATCTGGGGTTCAGGAGTCACCCAAAATAGAATGTATTACAATAGTCAAACCTGTTAATAACAAAGGTATGGATGACCATTGTGAGGTTTGCACCTGAGAGATATAGCCACAGTCTTTTGACCAACCACAGTAGATGGTTAAAGGAACTACATACCACCATTACTATATGGGGAATCAGGAGGAGTGAACCATTTTGATAAGTCAGGTACCAGCCTTTAAGAGATTTTGAAGATACATCCTGTGGACACTTACCTGAATGCTTTTTCCTACCAAAAAGCATTCCTTCCATCTTATTTCAGTTTGGTTGCAGCCATACTCTTTCTACCTCTCACACAGTAATCAAGTAAAGAGTTTGTAAAATTTGGATTTAATGAAATTGAGACTTAGAGCCAATTATCTTCAGCATATTGATTGCAATGTTCCCCAAACATCAAAATTTTCTCCAAAAGCTTCAACCACATGCACAGACCTTTAGGAAAGATGTGCTGAAGGATGGTCCCTGGGTTTGTGGCAGTACTTTGTTAAAATTCCATCTTGCAGTGATGGTTAGATAATAAATAATGTTATAGAGAGAACACTTATAAAGTTTGTAGACAATATTGAGCTGGGAGGGGTTGCAAGTGCTTTGGAGGATAGGATTAAAATTCAAAATGACCTGGAAAAACTGGAAAAATGGTCTGAAGTAAATAGGATGAAATTCAATAAGGACAAATGCAAAGTACTACATTTAGGAAGAAACAATCAGTTGCACACATACAAAATGGGAAACTACTGCCTAGAAAGGAGTACTGCGGAAAGGAATCTGCGTGTCAAAGGGGACCATAAACTAAATGAGTCAATAGTGTAACACTGTTGCAAAAAAAGGAAACATCATTCTGGGATGTTTTACCAGGAGTGTTGTAAGCAAGAACGAGAAGTATTTCTTCCACTCTACTCCGTGTTGATTAGGCCTCAATTGGAGTATTATGTCCAGTTCTGGGTGCCACATTTTCAGGAAAGATGTGGACAAATTGGAGAAAGTCCAGAGAAGAGTGACAAAAAATGATTAAAGATTTAAAAAACATGACCTATGAGGGAAGAGTGAAAAAAAAATGGGCTTGTTTAGTCTGGAAAAGAGAAGACTGAGAGCGGAAGTGATAACAGTTTTTAAGTACATAAAAGGTTGTTACAAGGAGGAGGGAGAAAAATTGTTCTTAACCTTTGAGGATAGGACAGGAAGCAATCGACTTAAATTGCAGCAAGGGAGGTTTATGTTGGACATTAGGAAAACTTCCCAACTGTCAGGGTGGTTATGCACTGGAATAAATTGGAGATTTTTAAGAGCAGGTTAGACAAACACTGTCAGAGGTGGTCTAGATAATACATAGTCTTGCCATGAGTGCAGGACACTGGACAAGATGACTTCTCAAGGTCCCTTCCAGTCGTATGATTCTATGATTTCCTCTGCCTCATTTGGAGCCACACTCTTTCTCCCTAAAATATCCTGAGGGGCTATAATACACCTCTGAAAAAAGAGTGTATTTTAAAGGATGTTGCCTGTGGAACGCACCAGGTTGCATTAAGTATTAGATACATTTATATCTCACCTAGAACTGAGCAAAACTATTTGGACAAATAGCTTGTTTACAAAAATAGCTGCTTCAGTCCATCCAAAACTATTGGCGAATTTTACACAAATTAGCCAAATAGCTTAAGCAATTTTTTTTCTTCAGGATTTAGATGCTCGGTGGTGGCAAAGGCCTTCTTATACCCTTAGTTTTAGTGGTTAGAGCACTCACCCAGTATGTGGCATACCTGCGTGCAATTCCCCCCTGTGTTTGATGTGGAGAAGCAATTTGAAATTGGGTCTCCCACTTTACAAGAGAATGCTCTAACTACCAAACTATGGAATATTCTGGGAGAGCTCTCTCAATCTCTTCTGTTGAAGCTGTTCCCCTCTGTTTCAATAATTAAACAGTCAGTAGAGCAAGAACTTGGGTCTCCCACCAGCTTGGTGAGTGCCCTGAACACCAGATTACAAAGTGTTTCTGACTCTCTTTTCATAGCCCAAAGATTATTCATTGCCATTCATATTGGCTATTCATAGCCATTAAACATTCAACCTGAAACACATTTCTTTTAATTTTAGTTTTTCTCAGTTTTTGGATTTGGTTCAGCCTAACCTCCTTCTCCCCAGCCCCCAGTGTTTTGGAGCTGCCAATGAACTGAAAAATCGGTTATTAGCCCAGCTCTAGCCTTACCTCAATTTTATATTTTAGAATTTGAATTACCATGCTATGCTAATAATATACTCTTTACCTTTTGAGGTAAATATTTTCACTGAAACCTACTTAACATGAGTTGATTTGTCCATTGGCACTGCCTTCCTCTTTGAAAAAAGGCATATTGCTTAAATGAGAAAACAAATGAATAGAGCCCCACAAAAATGCCACACTTGCCACTGAACCACTCTCTCAAGATCCCACAAGGGTCAAAAGTCACTTTATAAAGTCAGCATGGGCAAGCTGACCTGATTCATCAGTCACCAGTACCATCTAACTTCCATTTGGAAGAAAACATACATTTAAATTTTAGCTTCATAGCTTAGTATTTCCAAGATGCATGGTGATATGAGGAGTCAGTTTTGTTTTAATGTTTTAAAAATCAAATACCAGGTAATTATCTTTCCATTTTACAGTTATTCTTAATCTGAAATGAACCAGGATCTGTGAATGATGCTCAGAAGTACTAAAACTCATGATAGTATATTTTCATACTTGAGCATACTCTTGGAATAATGGTAGCAATTTGTACGTCATCTTCAATTCACTAACTAAGCTGTGCTCCAATAAATCATGTAAAAGGAATAATGGAACACAGTCCTCACACTAAGTATTTCTATTTATTTATCTGTAAAGATTTTAATACATTTGATGTACTGGAAACATTTCCAAGTTGTTCTTTTGCCTCAAACTGATTGTGGTAAATATAAACAGCCAAAGAAAACTTGGATTTGTATAAACAAACTTCATGGCAACTATATGATACAAAACACTGCCCAATGAAAGAAAAGCATGTTGTGATGATACCTCCCATAAGGCTTTATGGAAATATGCTTAGAATATGTTTTATGCTACGTATGCCATGTAATATATCTCTGTAAAGGTTATGATCTAGTGAATGTATTAATCCTATTTGCATGCATGTATCATTTTTGTATTCGAAGTTATGAATGTTATTAACATTGGCTATGTATTGGCTTGATTTTTCTAAACAACCTTAGGGTATGGCTACAGTTGAAATTTCGAAGTGCTGCTGCGGCAGCACTGCCGCGGCAGCGCTTTGAAGTGTGAGTGTGGTCAGAGCGCCAGCGATGGGAGAGAGCTTTCCCAGTGCTGCACATAAACCACATCCCTTACGGGTGTAGCTCCCAGCACTGCGGCACTGATTACACTGAGGCTTCACAGTGCTGTATCTTGCAGCACTCAGGGGGCTGTTTTTTCACACCCCTGAGCGCGAAAGTTGCAGCGCTGTAAAGTGCCAGTGTAGCCAAGCCCTTAGTAGAGCACTTGGTCAGTTCTTGGAGAAAGGAATGTTGAAATTAAGTACCTAATCAAGAAACACTTAAAGTACAATGGATCTTGGAATGCTCCAATCCACATAGGAAGTCTACTTGAGGATGTTCAAGGTAGCATGTAAACAATGGATGCTACCTGTAAAAAACTGTGAGTCATGCATGGACATGTGACTTGCCCAGGTGACTCCTAAACTCCATCTTGGAGCTGGACTTTGCATAGGAGTGAGGAAGGGGTCTCCACCCACAAGAGAAAGTCTATTTAACCCCCTGGGAGACCCTTCCATTTTGTCTTCAGCTTGCTAAAGAGAGAGCCTTTCCATCCCCCCAGGATACTTGAAAGAAACTGGAACAAAGGACAGTGTGCAAGGAGTATGAGTGAAGCTGGATCCAGGCTAAAAGGAGATTAGTCTGTAAAACGGAGCATTCTGGAAGTGGTGAGGATCTTATCTGTATTCAGTTTGATTAGACATAGATTTGCACATTTTATTTGATTTTGCTTGGTGACTTACTTTGTTCTGTCTGTTACTACTTGGAACCACTTAGATCCTACTTTCTGTATTTAATAAAATCACTTTTTACTTATTAATTAACTCAGAGTATGTATTAATACAGGGGTCGGCAAACCTCTGGCACGCGGCTCGCCAGGGTAAGCACCCTGGCGGGCCGGGCCAGTTTGTTTACCTGTTGCATCGGCAGGTTCGGCAGATCGCAGCTCCCACTGGCCGCGGTTCGCTGTCCCAGGCCAATGCGGGAGGCGGGAAGCGGCGCAGGGGAGGGATGTGCTGGCCACAGCTTCCCACCTCCTGCATTGGCCTGGAATGGTGAACCACAGCCAGTGGGAGCCGCGATCTGCCGAACCTGCCAACCGGCAGATAAACAAACTGGCTCAGCCCGCCAAGGTGCTTACTCTGGCAAGCCGCATGCCAGAGGTTGCCGCTCTCTGTATTAATACCTGGGGGAGCAAACAACCGTGCATCTCTCTCTATCAGTGTTATAGAGGGCGAACAATTTATGAGTTTACCCTGTATAAGTTTTATACAGGATAAAACGGATTTACTTAGGTTTAGACCCCACTGGGAGTTAGGCATCTGAGTGTTAAAGACAGGAACTTCTGTTAGCTCCTTTCAGGTAAACCTGCAGTTTTGGGGCAAGTAATTCAGACCCTGGGTCTGTGTTGGAGCAGTGTGGCTCAGCAAGACAAGGTGCTGGGGTCCCAAGCTGTTAGGGAAAGCAGAGGTAGAAGTAGTCTTGGCAAATCAGGTGGCAGTTCCCAAGAGGGTTTCTGTGATCCAACCCATCACACATATTATTAATGACCAATCAATTTTAATGTCTTAGAGCATATAGCACATGCCCCCAGATGTGCTACATATTTCCTGAAAGATCTAAAACCACATGCTTTGTTTTTCCTCTTTTCATTTGAGACAACATGGAATTTTAATGGACATATAGACCTTTAAAACATGACTGAACAAATGCAGACATTTGTTCCCCCCAATCATTGGGTCTGCTGGGACTCTAGAGCTGGACAAACCCAACATTTTCTGTTTATGTTTTCCCTGCAGAAAACCTGCAATATTTTCTGGTTTATAAAGTAGCTGTTGCCAGGGGGTTACATTATAATGACATAAAACTCACTTTGAATAAAATTTTTTAGTTAGATCCGTGAATGCTTAACCCATAAGTAACTTAACCTATTCAGTTCCTATTGATTTCATCCGATACAGAATTGTGCCTCACAAGCCTGATCCAGTGACTAAGGTAGCCAATGGAAATCCTTCCACCGACCTCATTAAGCACTGGGTCAGACCTTAAGTGTGGTTAAATGCAGCACCACATGTCATATCACATAGTGGAGCTGTGTATGGAAGTATGGATTTGTGAAAGGAATTATTTTGGTCATAAAAAGCTAAATTCAGAACGCTGACCAACTGATGTGAATGGTCTTGTCCAAATACCAGCTACAGTGAGATCCAGGGAAAACACTGAATTTAAGCCACACATGGCATAGTTTAACTTCCAGTGCTTGACTGTCTGTCAACATATATTTTAATAAAATACCTCTAAAGTTAAAAAATGGAAACAACCTGGTGAAAAATGCTGCATCCCAGAACTTCATGTTATGTGGTAACTGTTGGTGTTTGATTCCGTGAAAATGAATAAACATAACAATATAACATAACAACCATTCAAGGTAAAATGTATGCCTTTGCTTTAGACTAGTCCTGAAATAAACATTAACCCTAGTCAGTTCCTTAATAGTTGGTCAAATTAATAGAAGGAAAAATAGATATAAAATTAGATAAATAAAACCTTATAGTAATACACAAAACAAATGCCAAATGCAATTTGTTTAGTACTTGCAGACTATTCATTTGGATTCTGATATTTCAACAGAAACAGAAACGTACATCGGTTATTACTAGTCTAAGTTAGAACAATGACCTGTGTGGTGCTTGGTACTAAAACCAACATGTAATATACTAATATCTTACTGGAGAACCAGAAACTGAAGAACACAGTTATTCAAACATGCTTCAGGATGGGCACAGAAATGGGGCTCACTATAAATTGAACCCTACCATCACATTGCAAAGGAAAGTGTGTGCTGCAAGCCATTTCCAAAGCCTGGTAAGCACATTGAAAATGTGTGTCTTTTTAACAGAGGCACTGAAAATCACCACTAAAATCTCTGAAAGCCTAAGACCCATTCTGAAAAATCACTTAGGAAAACAGATCTCCTATGGGACAGTTTCATCCCTTATAATGTAGGCCTGATTCTTCCACCGTTACTTCTGACTCAAGCAATACCCTGTTCTGTTCCCTACTTTTACCACCAAAATGAACTACAAGTTCATTGTCAGTAAGGCCCTCAAAGTTAGGCTCTAAGTATCAATAAGTGTAGCAGAGTTAGGGTTTCTGTTATTAAGGTAGAAGCATTAGACTCTAGGTATCATGTCTTCCTACCTGTTACAAATGAAATGGTCAAGAGCTGCCCAGCAAATAAAGAGTTTCCATTTTACTGACTGTAAAAATACAAAGTGCATTCTTCTTGCCATATCCATTATAAAAATTCTACCCTGTTCTTCAGTATTGATTGACCCAACACAAGCTGTAACGACCTGGTACGCTATAGTGTTTTGGACCATTACAACATTGTCATCTTATTTTAATGAATCACACATAGAGAAGCAACTCCTTGTCAGCGTTTGGCACTCAGTATCAAGCAATATTCTGGCAAATAGCTGACATTAAAGATCAATAACTGCTTATTAGTGAGAAATAGAAAAGCCATTAGAATAAAGTATATTGATGAATGATCTGCAAAGGCTAGACAAAATAAGCACTTACTCAAACCACTATCAAGACTGTACTATCATGCACTGCCAAATCTCATCAATATATTTCCTTGGACGGCTTCTCCTCTCACTGACTTGCAACTGTTAGACCACAAAGATGAAAACAAAAGTACATACACATCATGATATGTAAGTACAGCCCACCTTCCCTAATTCACATTTAGCTGACATACAAACCTGACAATAAAAAAAAATCCTGAGATATTTCCTACTATTAAGACTTCATAACTTTTGCAAGATACACTGTAGTACACCTACAAGTGTAAGATGAAGCCATAGCTTACATTTAAACAACATTTGTCAAAATTTTTGATGTAGCACCCTTCATTAAAAAAGGTTTTGCCTGTTTGCTCACTCATCAGTCCACAAAGGTCTTAGTTCAGGAAGGTGCATAGCCCCTACTTAAATTCAAGAATGTGAATAGTCCAATTAAAGTCAATGGGATTGCTCACATGCGTAAGCATCTTGCTGAATCAGGGCCAATATGCAACAATAGGTAATGGGTCTCCCAATCGCTTATGTGAATTAATGAGAGTCTATGATTTCAGAATGTTGAGTATATAATGTTGTTGCTTTGTGTTACAAACAGATTCAGACCTGCAGGACAAGATTCTCTTAGAAAATGAAACAACAAAAAGCGTTTTTCTTCCTCACACACTCCCAACAGTTTTGGGTTGAAACAATGAGTCTTGTGCATTTCATTAACTTTTAATACTTCATAACATCAGTAGCCATCACTCTATGAAAGTAGAGTTGCATATGGTGATTTTTATTAAGTTCTTTTTCATTAGCCTGATTTTTGCAGGTACGGGAGAAGGATTTAATTGATCTGTCTAAAATACTCAAAGAAAACATGACTGTATAATTCTCATTTATAGGAGATCAAAGATTCAGAAACCAGCATGGTCTGTTTCTGAATTTCCAGTTTACATTGGAATTTTCAAATGATCTTTGAAATTCAGTGAGAGCTGGGCACCTAACTTCCTTAGACATATTTGAACATCCCAGCCATAACTGTTACCTGGTAACAGGTGTCCCGTTTCTAAAGGTAAAACACTTTGTGTGGTTGTAGATTTTAGTACATCCTTTTTTCCACTGAAAGAAAACAGCTTCTTGAAGCCCACTTCTAAATAAAATTAGATGCCCTGCAATCCACAATCATGGTATATTTGATTCTACTTTTACCACCAAAATGTACGTTGTTATTTGAACAACCATGTTGCACAGAACGTGGTCGACAGTAAGTTCAACTTACTGAGAAAACAAACATATCTCCAGTGTTAAAAAGAAGTAATCTGACTTGTAATGAAATTTAACAGATGAAAGTCTCCAGTAAATTTTGTTTAGAAAGTGTTGTTCTAGATTTAATAGTAAATTCCTACAGATATCATTTTTAGAAAGACAGAAATATGACAGGACAGTAGTGCAATAGAGTGTGCCTAATTCATTCCAATTCACAGAGTAATGCATTTCAATTCACACAGTGATGCATTCTAGTCTCTAACATGAGAATCCAATCCAGTTCATGTTTAGTAGAGTTGAAACAAAATCACAGCAGCACAAAACTGACATTGTCTATTTTGCTAAATAGAGAAGTACTTTAAAAATGGTTTTTGAGTGTTTTCTAAACTGGCTCAGTTTATTTATCAAAATATATATTATGACAGTAGATCTAAACTAGTCATGAGAAATGTCAATATTCAATTGTAGTTTTCTCAGTTTGTTTAGCATGTTATGCATATGGACCTGTAGAATGTGATTTCTATGGACCTGTTACTGACTCTTTTTTAAATCAGATGTTAATGCTTGCCTGTTGCTTTGTCCTAGACCAGTTGATAAACACTGATTTCCAAGGAAATAATTGCCTTACATTGTTTTGAACTGCAGTACGCTCATACCATGGGCCAAAGTCTGACTTCACTTATATCTATGCAACCCCACTGAAATTATTATTATTATTATTATTATTATTATTATTAATAATAATAATAATAATAATAATAATAATAATAATAATAATAATAGAAGGGTTGGGTACCATTCTAGCTCTCTGAACACTGTACTTTTAGGCTGACATTTTCAATGCTTTATGTCTGCTTGAAGAGGATATATAAAAAATTAAGCAAAAACTATGCTTTTCAATAAGACGGAAGTAGAAAAAATTATGCTTATATAAATCAACTACATTTGGCAACCTTACAAATGGCACAAGTCTAGAAGTTTCAGTTTGTCACAGGATGACTATGAGCCGCCAATGTGATACGGCTGTGAAAAAAGTTCATGCAGTCTTGGGATGCATCAGGCGAGGTATTTCCAGTAGAGATAAGGAGATGTTAGTATTGTTATACAAGGCACTGGCGAGACCTCATCTGGAATATTGTGTGCAGTTCTGGTCTCCCATGTTTAAGAAGGATGAATTCCAACTGGAGCAGGTACAGATAAGGGTTACCAGGATGATCCGAGGAATGGAAAACCTGTCTTATGAAAGGAGACTCAAAGAGCTTGACTTGTTTAGCCTAACCAAAAGAAGGTTGAAGAGAGATATGATTGCTCTCCATAAATATATCAGAGGGATAAATACCAGGGAGGGAGAGAAATTATTTAAGCTCGGTATCAATGTGGACACAAGAACAAATGGATATTAACTGCCATCAGGAAGTTTAGACTTGAAATTAGATGAAGGTTTCTAACCATCAGAGGAGTGAAGTTCTGGAATAGCCTTCCAAGGGGAGCAGTGGAGGCAAAAGACATATCTGGCTTCAATACTAAGCTTCATAAGTTTATGGAAGGGATGATATGACAGGATAGGCTAATTTTGGCAATTAATTTATCTTTGACTATTAGCAGTAAATAGGCCCAATGGCCTGTGAGGGGACACTAGGTAAGGTGGGATCTGAGTTACTACAGAGAATTCTGGCTGGTGAGTCTTGCCCACATGCTCAGGGTTTAGATGATTGCCATATTTGGGGTCGGGAAGGAATTTTCCTCCAGGGCAGATTGGCAGAGGCCCTGGAGTTTTTTTGCCTTCCTCTGCAGTGTGGGGCACGAGTCACTTGCTGGAGGATTCTCTGCACCTTGAAGTCTTTAAATCACAAGTTGAGGACTTCAATAGCTCAGACATAGGTCAGGGAGTTGTTACAGGAGTGGGTAGGTGAGATTCTGTGACCTGCATTGTGCAGGAGGTCAGACTAGAAAATCATAATGGTCCCTTCTGACCTTAAAGTCTATGAGTCTGAGTCAAAGAGTTTTCAGCAAGGAAATAGATTTAAAACATTACCAAATTTGAAGTATGGCAATGGGGTCAGCAAAAGATGTTGCACAGAACTTTAGGGATGTAAGGTGCAAATTTCTCTAGTGCCTAAGTGACTCAGAAGCTGCAGTCCCATTGACTTTCACTTTCTAAGTTACTTAGGAACATTTGAAAATCTTACTCAGATTAGTTGGGTGCCTTACTGGCAAGACACTATGGTACTTGATAAGCATCATCTTACTTTATAACTTAGATACGTATGAAGCTATCTTAGCTTGACATTGAACCATCTAGTCTAGAGTACAGTATAATATGGCTTCAAACAAGCATAGACAATACTCTAAATAGTTTAGGAAACACTTAACCTTCCACTGATTTACCCACCAAAATGACTTACTCTTCTATAGGAAAAGAATTCTATGATATAATTTTGTGTTATTTGAGGACTACTATGTGATCCTGTATTAAATATTACATTGTAATGTATACACACAAAGGAGCCATTTCCTAACTGCTGAGAACATAAGCATGCAATTTTAGTGTCTCATAGGGCCTGCTTCAGCTCCCAGTGAAGTCAATAGTGCAAGATATTGCCCTTAATACAGGTTTTTTGTATTAGCAATTTAGAAAGACTTTATCATATATATCTGTAAATACATACACACATAAAAGTGTGAGAGGGAATTTTGTTTTGGTAAACAAATATCTAAGGAAAATAGTGAGAGAGTCATAAAACTATACTGGAATTAATTTGCCATAGCTAAAAGGCAAAGTCATACCCATGTCAATGAATGTAACTCCAGGATGAAAAAGGTTTTATAAGTTATAATATTTCAGGATGTGCTGTTGTAAAGCTGATTGGATGTGCTATGATGCAGGGGTTGAACCAGATGAACTTATGGTCCTTTCTAGCCAGTCTTTCTAGGTTGTTGTTTTTTGTTTTTTTTCCCCCTCTCTCTCTGTATAAGATGTTGCTCCTCCACTAATTTTTTTCTAAGTATTATAGCTTTCTCCTGTGCTGCAAGGTAGAATTCAGTCTCTATATAAATAAGATAAACGATAATGACATTTAACTATGATATCAGAATTTATTCATTAAATGCCACATGGATTCAAGACATAATTTCATTCTGAAATAAACCCAACACAGCCCATGTAACATACCATTTGCATGCCAATCCACCCAGAATATGTTGCAATTAGAACATTGAACCTGCTTGAACTTAAACTATCGTCTCTTGGGTCCCAAGAGTGCCTGAAATACTGAAATTCACCTTGAATATTACTATATTAATAGCCCTATTTATGACCTGACATTTTAGCAGTACAATCTAAATTCTATTAGTAAGTATTGGTGAAAGTGTATCCTTGATCCGCAGTTATTTTAGTTCACAAAAGGTCTCATTTGTTTTTATTGAGGTTAATGGATCTGTGAATACGGACCCATTAACCTCAGAATTTTTAAATGTTAAATCAGCAGCTTTAAATAAATGTTAATGTGAGGCAGCAATTACTGATACCGTAATACCAACTGGAGGGCAAAGTTTGGAGCATTGCCTAGTAAGAATTTGTTAAAAACCCTGAACTCCTTTATTAGTGAGATAAAAACAATATAAAGAAATGAGTATTGTCTAGTGCAACCACCAAGAAAAATGGATTAATTTACTGTTTCAGCATGTAACATTTAACTGAAGGGCTATATATTTTGTGAATCACATTATTGTTATTTTTATGACCAATTGCCTTAATGTAATAACTGCATCTGCAAGGCAATGATATTACCTTCCAGTCACAGTCAGTGCCTAGCGAAGGAAGTTTGCTATCCCCAGGATGGTGCTTGTATATAGGCTGGATAAATTCACATTCAGATTCAGATTTTATCACAGGCCAGACTTTAATGTGAAATGCCCTCCCTGATCTCAGGGAAGTTTGTGGGAGTTTTCCCATTAACTTCAGCAGGAGTGGCACTGTGCAGCAAAATCAGCTATAGTACAGCCTTCTACTGTATTTTGCCTTCTACTGTATTTTGTATGAGCCTCCAATCATAGATTTTCTTGGGCCCCATTTCATCTCAGGGAGCCCGCCAGAGAAAACATGTTCAGATGCTCAGACCAGGGTATTTTAATTCCACAGGAGATCATGTTTTAAATGCACCACCTAATTTTCAGTTACTGTAGATTGAGTTTTGTACCTCTGTTTTCCTGCTGTGTTGATTTGATAATAAGCATAAGGAGATTAATGGCCTTTCCCAAGATACATATTGAGTCAATAGTTTGGCTCAGATGAGATTAGGTTTGTGAAACTCACTGAATTGCTATTTTAATTACCAGGGTCCATGGGCCACAACTATAAAATCAGGGCTATCTTCAACGAACAACAGATTTCCCACTGATGACAAAAGGCACTTGCTGAAAGGAAGAGAATAGGATAAGGCCTTTCTGCATCACTCAGGGCATTTTTTTGGACCGGTGCTAATTCTGCCCTCTTTTATATGGCATCTGTGCATCTGTACATGCAGTTGCAGTAATTGCATATAAAAACAGGTTTGGCCAGTTTTTTAGTTTGGGGATGGGAAGGGAGGTTAATCTAATCAAGTCTGATGTTTTCTCATCCTAACTTTAAGGGAGTATTGCAGTTCACCTTGCTTCTTATAGCAATGAAGGTGCAGAAAGGAGTTTTCTGTAGGTGTCTGGCTGGCTGAGATTCTGATGAAATGTTTCCCTTACTGTTTCTGGAATCTCACTTCAATTACCATGATTTGTTAATGATTTGTTAAGGTGCCTAGAGACATGGATAGGTGTATTTTAAATCTAAATAGATAAATCTTGAATTTAAAGAGTGGAACTGCTTGTGATATAGTAGCAGGATAATACTTAAAGAGCCTCTCAGGAAAGGGGCATTATTAACTTTATGCTAGTGATGTGTTTACATTTTAAATCATTATGTAATCAGTGACAACAAAAATAATGGGGAAAAATATATTAGGTAACATGCATTCTATAATTCCCAGTGTTTTATGACTTGCCAGACAAAAGCAGCATTTTGTCAGAATAGCTTTCATGGGTTCTGGACGAATGATCAGAAAGTGTGTGGGGGGGAAATCTATCCCTAATTACCAGCTGTATCGTCTCCAGCACCATCACCCATGTGCATCTAGAACCACCTAGCAGATCTCAGGACCAGCACTTGAGGTGGGATTTTCCTGGGCTAGGAAGGAGGGGGAGGAGGAGAAGAGGAGGCATGGTTGTTTTGATAAGGTTTTGTAGCATAACTTGGTCTTTGACCCCCCCAGCCAGTCTGCTATCTCTTTCTTCCAGCCCAAAGATTGAGCGTGCTGTGTCTCACATACAATATCTTTGTGACGTTTAGCCCAGTCATTCAATCAGGTCAGGGCTATTTTATTTTTATACTGTAGACTTCAAGTCATGTAACTTTGTCTAAAGCTTTGCCAAGGTTATCCTTTCAAAACTGTTCTCCACTATCCTCAAAGATCTCCCACTGTGCTAGCTTTGATTTCTTGTGGCGCTAAGCACACAGGCCAGTGGCCAGCTGTGTGCAGTCTGATGAGCTGTTTTTACATGTATTACACACATTCTACATTGTTCAGCAACAACTGGATCAAGCAGGTATTTCTTTGAACCAAGTAACCCTTCAAGAATTGAAATTCTGCTGGAAAACATGTCCAAAGTCCAGAAGTAGAACAATTCCATTTAAATCTGGACATATAACCTTACACTTCCAACAAGATCTGAAGACACAATAAATAAAAGATTACCTTAACTGGGAATACTGTATGTGATGGAATGAACACCCTACACATTATTTTAATAATCTTTGTACAAAGCATGTCTTGTGAAGTATCATTTGAAAACTTATAATTTGCTGATCAGTACAATTATGGTAAACTGTACGTAGCTACATTATGTGTAAAGTTATCAACAGAAGCTGAAATCAGGTTTGAAGTATGTTTTCCAGATAAGTCTGAGGAGTGGCTAAATCGGTTTCTCAAAGACAAATGGCAAGCTGATGCCCTCATCAGGTGTCAACAATGCTGATGGACCATCACCTATCCAGTGGCCATTCTTTGGCAAGAAAGGAGGGACAAAGAGATCTGCATCTTAGCAAAGAAACAGAATGAGGTCTTCTTCCACCACCATACCCCGTTTCTTGGTTCTCAGAATGAAATGCTTTTCAAAGAGGTACTGAAACTATAAAAAGAAGGGGGAAACACCCAAAGAGACCACACCTCTCTCTTCCTGTCCATTTCACTTTTTGCACCTAATATACCAAAAGAAGCAGCTGTTGGACTCTAGGGGAGTTCTGACCTACGTGCTCTGTAAGCTGCATGGTGCAGAGCTGCCATGGCCTAGGAGAGGTGCCTCTCACCCGATCCTGAACTGCTGCGGTGACAGAGGGCTGGGGGGAATGCTCTCCCCTCACTGCAGCCCCAGCGCAGCCTGCATCCCAAACTCCTCATCCCTGGCCCCACCCCAGAGCCTTCACCCTTAGCTGGAGCCCTCACCCCCTACACTCAACCCTCTGCCCCAGCCCTGAGACCTTTCCCACACCCTGAGCTTTTCAGCATCACCTCCATCACAGGAATTTTTTTTATGTGCACCAATATGGAGGTGATGTGTGACACATCACCTCCATATTGGTGCACATAACAAAATTCATTTTGCACATGGATGTAAAATATTAGAGGGAACACTGCTTCTGACCTATTTTTCTTTTAACCATTTCTAAGTTGTATGACTCATTGCTTGTACTCACTTAAAATCTCTCTCTTTGTAATTAATAAATGTGCTCTATTGTTTTAGCTAATCGAGTTTGTTTAAACTGAAGTGTCTAGGTAGCTCCATTTGGGGTGGCAAGTTGTATGTATATTATACACTTAAAGGAATAATATATTTGAACTCTACAGGATAGGGCTGAGCAGCACAGAACATACATTTCTGGGGGGAAAATCTGGGACTGGGGTGTGTTGGTGTCACCCTGCAGTATAACCAAGGCTGGTGTGAGCCAGAGTGTGACTGGCAGGCTTCAGTTACACAGACACATCTGGGAGTGACCTGCATGCTGCCAAAGCTGTTTGTGAGCAGTTTAGTGTGGCTGCTACAACAGTAAGACATTGCAAGGCACTCCAGGTTGTATGGCAAGGTAACAACTCTCCATACACACACACACATCTGGATTGCACCCAAGTATGTCACAAGATGAAATTAGGTTACAATAGTTATCTTCAGTAGACAAAGAATGTTCTGTTTCTATAGCGCTTTCTAAGATCATGTGGCAATAGTTCTCTAGCACATGCCCCAACTTTGATAAACACATAACAAGAACACATTCAGGGCAAAAAGTACATTTTGAGATGTTGTGACTTCCTAAGGCAGATTGGCCTTTGCACAGCAGCATAAGGGTATTGGGTATATGGGGGAAGTGAGCAATAAATCTCCTGTCAGAAACAGAAACAGCTATAGTTCCTCTTCTGAGAATAGCAACTGATGCCTGCTAGCAATCTCTGGGCTCAAGTTGTTCCTGAAATGGTGATGAGGGGCACAGAAGAAATGTGGCTATCACCCATCCTACAAAGGCCTGCTGGTTGTAGAGCTAGCTAGTCATGGAGGCGAGCCCTGGATACTTGCTGGTTGCATGTCCAAACAATTTCATATTTGAGTGTAACTCCTGTTTAACATAGTTTTTATTTTTTTAAAATTAGTCTGGTTTTAATCCTCTGGGCTCTCTGTCCCTGTTATTTTTAGTAAAATAATGGCCAACTGTACTAATACCTACTGGAAGAGCTCATCAAGAGTACTACATTTATGCATTTTTCCACACTATTATTGTCTCGCACTTTACATATTTACCATTCTCTCTTGATCCCTGGTGAAATCCCTATTATTTTACATCAAACATAGAACCAGTAATAATCAAGAACAAAGTCATAAAGTTAAAACCATTTAATCCTATTAAAGCCTCATTAAATCAAGGCAGTATTTATAGGATAGGACTTTATTCCCCTGCTCACCAGCAAATCTGCAACTCAAGTCAATGTTCACGAATTAATTAGTGACTTGACTAAGTGCAGGTGGTTGAGTGACACTTCTCTTCATCAGTTCCCTGAAGGTGCATGTTGTACAGTCACATGATTCTTTGCCATTAATCCCCAACCCCACAAGAACATTTGTTGATTTTACTGAAAAGGCAGCCACTGCAAAACAAATAAGCAGATTGCAGAGGAATGCTTTTAAGATATAATGTTTCTCATATCAAAGTGGAAAGCAGAGAAGCAGTATTTAATAAGTGGCCACTTAGCTAGAAACATTAGAGAATCACTCTCTGCATTACATTATACATCTATTTAATCCCTCAAATGAAAATACACAAATATCACTATGATAAAAAAGTCAAGGTAATAAATTACTAAGGAATTCATACACAAGGCCTACCTTAATAGGAATATTTTCTCTGCTAAAGTCATACATGGAAATTTCATTGGAATGGTAAGAAGAGTATTAGATGTTTAAAAATATAAAAGCAAAGTCATCAGGTAATCATAATAATACTAATCATGCTATAATAATTCTTAGGATACTACTTATTCTGTGTGTGTGTGTGTGTGTGTGTGTGTGTGTGTGTGTGTGTGTGTTTCCAGCAGACATTGCAATTAGGATTGAGAAGCTTGTCCCTCCTAAACCCATTTTCATTTGCTCAAGCATTATCCTATGGGGTCCCTAAACTTGGCATCAACACAAAGAGAATATTTTGAGAAAACCTCAGTGAGATTAGTCCAGCTGTTCCTGAGTTAGGTAGCTATGTGAATAAAATAATCTTTTCCCTCTGGGAAATCTGTTCAGCACAAAAAGCATTGTTTAAAGTTCTCCCCACCTCTTTGCAAACTGGCTGAAAATATAGAGGACCTGACTCATCATTGTGTTACTCCAGTTTTAAGTTAGCATCAGTTAAATCAATGGAGTCACTTAGACTCCACTTGGGGGCGCCAAAAAGCGCCCCCAAATCTTTTTTTAAATGGTTGAGCAGCCGCTGCTGCTGCTGGGACAGAGAGGGAGTCTGAGCTGCCGGAGGCAGCCGGCAGCCCAGGGTGTCCCCTGGGTCAGTGCGCCGCTGCGGCAGCCAACAGTCCAGGGGGTCCCCTGGGTCAGGGCGCCGCCCCAGCAGCCCAGGGGCGGGGGTCCCCTGGCCCAGGGAAACCCCTGGCTGCCGGCTGCCGCGGAGGCGCACTGACCCTGAGTCAGGGCGCCGCCGTGACAGCCGGCAGTCCAGGGTGTCCGGAGGGGGCGGCAGGCAGCTCCCGTGGAGCTGCCGCAGTCGTGCCTCCGGACAGTCGGCTGCTCGCGCAGCTCCGGTGGACCTCCCGCAGGCACCACTGCGGCAGCTCCACCGGAGCCGCAGGAAATTGCTGTCCGCCTAGGGCACTCAAAACCCTAGCGCCGGTCCTGGTAGAATCCAGTCTATGTTTGCAATTATGAGCAAAGTCATCATTAAGGAAGGAAACACAAGCTGTGGCTAGTACATTTTTAAGGTTTAGAACTAAGAGGGTTTCCATACTCTGTATAAAAGCTTTTAAATTATATTTCATTTCAAGTTAAGAAAGGAAATCGCCTGCCCTAAACCAGAATAGAATTCTATTGATGCACCATCCTGCAATTGCAATGCATGCTTCAGAATATATCACTTGCTCTGGAATTACTTAGTTGATGGGACTCCATCCCTTGACCATATTGAGGAGTCTTGGCCCAAGTGAGGAGAACTATTCCATAACCAGGGCCTTCATCTCCATTTTGGGAACTGAAGAGGACCAGCTTCCCAACTAGTAGAGCCCACTTATCTGATGGGAACATGTCAAGGCCATTTCTCTACCAAGGGAGCCCAGTCCAAATTAAGCACTAGGGTCAATGTGTGCCTGAGTCTAGGCTCATAGACTTTATATCCAGAATCTTCATGATCAACTAGTCTGACCTCCTGCACATTGCCGGTCACAGAACATCACTCACCCACTCCTGTCATAGCCCCATAACCTCTGGCTGACATATTGAAGTCCTCAAATCTTGATTTAAAGACTTCAAATTACAGAAAATCCACCATTTACTCCAGTTCAAACCAGCAAATGACCCATGTCCCACACTGTAGAGAAAAGCAAAAAAACCTAGTGTTTCTGCCTATTTGGCCCGTGGAAAAATTCATTCTCACCCCCAAATAGTTGGGCTCTGAGCATGCAGGCAAAACCCACAAGCCAGGGACCAGGGAAAGAATTATCTGTAGTAACTCAGGATCCTTCTCATCTAGTGACCCATCTCCATCCATTGGAGATATTTGCTAATAGCAGTTGCAGATGTGCCATATGCCATTGTAGGCACTCATCATACCATCTCCTCTATAAATTTACCAAGCTCAATCTTAAAATAACTTATTTTTTTGACTCCACTACTCCCTTTGGAAAGCTGTTCCAGAATTTCACTCCTCTGATGGGTAGAAACTTTCTTCTAATTTCAAGCCTAAACTTACTGGTTGCCAGTTTATACCCATTTGTTCTTGTGCTAACTGTGATGTTATACCCCATATTCTTCATAGCAATATAGTTATGATGTGAATATGGCATAACTTAAGATATACTTTATGCAAGATGGCTCATGTAAGATATCATTGGAAAAGTAATGATCTACTGAATGTGATTATCCAATTTGTATGCATGTATTATTTCTGTATCTGAAGTTCAGAATATTGACTATGTAACAATTACAACTGTGTGTGTACTTGGGGAATCGCCCACCACAGAATAAGCAATCAGCCTTTATGGGACATCAGAAAAAGACAATGAGTATTTGAAGATATGGATCTCCTATCTGCCTGGAGTTCCTTCCTGTGGACATTGCAAATAAATCTGGTTTCATAGTTGCTTTGGCACTGCAAGGTCAGGTGATGAGATCACCTGATACAAAATACTACCTTGGACACTGCTGGTACTTTTCCTCTGTAGGGGGATGGGGATCAGACAAAGGTTTCCCACCTTAGGTAAATCCTTTTTAAGGCTGGGGAGGTGGTTGATTTAGGCTCTCTTCCATTGCCTACCCAAGAAGAAAGACTGCTAAAAGTACCTGAAAGGACAAAGGAACTAACCTGAGGGGAAAGGCAGGGATGAGTCCAGATTCAGACAGGGGTCCAGTCTGTAAAATGAAATAACTGGAACTCTAATCTACAGACACTCTGCAAATTGCCTAAAATAACATTTAGGGTAAGAAATTACTTCCCGAAAGTAGTCTCTTTAAGATCTTAAGCTTAGTATGCATGTTTTGTTTTATTTGCTCAGCAATCTGCTTCGTGTTGTTTGCTATCCTTTACAATCACTTAAAAGCTGCCTTTTGTAGTTTATTTTTTTTGTTTATTATTAATCCCAGTTTGTGTAATTTCTAATTCGGGGTGGGGGCAAGAAGTTGTGCATATCTCTCTTCACATTGAGGGAGAGGGCAAAGTTTTATGTGCTTGCACTGTGCAGATCTTTCTATACAGTACAAGACAATATTATTTTGGGTTCATTACCCAAAGGGGGTGTGCACGTGAGTGCTGGATGAATTCTCTCACACAGATCTGACTTCAGTCTGTGTCTGTAGCTGGGTGTGGCCCTACTGTGTATGCATGCTGCAAGAGGCTGAAGAGCCTAATACAGCAAAACAGAGAGAAGGAATCCAGACTGGTGGAGTGGGAGGGGCTCAGTGAAACCCCAGTACATCAGATGGCATCCCAGAAGGGGAGTCTAACCTGTCACATTAACTTAAATAACTCCTCTCGTGCTGTGGTGTTTATCTCTCTGATGTATTTATAGAGAGCAATCATACCTCTTCTTATCCTTCATTTTTTTTAGGCTAAACAAGCCAAGTTCCTTAAGTCTCCTCTCATAAGGTAGGTTCTCCATTCTTCTGATCATACTAATAACCCTTCTCCGAAGCTGTTTCAGTTTTAATTAATCTTTCCTAAACATAGGAGACCAGAGCTGCACACAGTATTCAAGATGAGGTCTCATCAGTCTCTCGTAAAATGGCAATAACACTTCCCTATCTCTACTGGAAATACCTCACCTGATGCATCCTATAATTGCATTAGCCTTTTCATGGTCTCAATACAATAGCATCCTGTGATCGGCTAATACACCCAGGTCTTTCTTCTCCTCTGTTACTTCCAACTGGCAAGTCCTCAGCATACAGCAAAAATTCTCGTTAGTTGCTAAGTGCATGATCTTGCACTTTGCACGATTACACTTCATTCCAGTCTATCATTCCAGTTTTCAAGGTCATCCAGATCTTCATGTATGATATTCCAGTCCTCTGTCGTATTGGCAATACCTCCCAACTTTGTGTCATCTGCAAATTTTCTTAGCACACTCCCACTTTTTGTACTAAGATCATTAATGGAAATATTAAATAAGATTGACCCCCAAGACTGATCCTTGAGGAACTTCACTAGTAACATCCCTCCAGCCTGACAGTTTGCCTTGCAGCATGACCCTTTGTAATCTCTCCTGCCACCAGTTCTTTGCATATTGTGAAGGGACACACCCTCACTCTGGTGGTGAGGATACTAACAAGCTCTTCTGAGACTGTCCAGTAATAATGAAGCACATCTACAGGGCATGTTCTGTGCGGAGGGGGAGGAGCTTAAAAAGGGTAACCTGACACAGGAAGGGGTGGTAAACAGGAAGAGAGCTGCTCCACTGCAGAGACAGGACAGCTAAGAATGAGGTAGTACTGGGTCACACCACTCCAAAAGCTGCACAGACCATCTGTCAAGCAGTAAACTCCAAGAGGAGGGACTGAAGGTAAGCCCCACGAGGCGGCCACAGACTCTGATAGACCAAGCTCATACAGCTGAATCTAGAAAGACTGCCTGAGACATGGGCCACCTTTGCCTTTCTTTGTTTTCACATAGATTCCCCTCTCTCTTAAAAGAAAGAGAGGGGCAAGGACCTTTCTTTTGCCTGTTTGTTTGCCACAGAGATCCCCTCATGTGATATGAACTGGGAGGAAAAGCAGTATAAAAGAAAGTGGGTCTGGAGTAGGCTGAGGGAACGCCTGCCCCCCACACCCAACTTTTGATTCTCATATTAATCCCAATTTTCTCCAATTTAGGTAATGATTTCCCATGTGGAACTGTATCAAATGCTTTACTGAAATACAAGTAGATTAGATTGACTTCATTTCTTTGGTCTAGAAAATGGGTTATTTTCTCAAATAAAATGATCAGGTTGGTTATATAGTCAAACTATGTTGTATTTTATCCCAATTACCATTTACCAATATATCCTTATTCTCTCTCTCTCACTCTCTTTCTCAAAACTTGTTCTAAGACCTTGCATACAAATAAGGTCAAATTAATGGGCCATGCTCTAAATTCAGTGCTCCCTAGGTTCTGCTGGGATAGATCAGGCAGGATTTCATCTCCCTTCTGGGAAGGTGTCTAGTGGGGTATGTGGGTATCTGGATTATGTCTGATCTTGTATGGTAACTCCATTGATGATTTGGCAAGATAGATAAATATCTTGTTAGTAAAATGTGCTGCTGCTACTAAATTGAGAGGGATTGCAAACACCAGCCAAGTTCAATAAATAAAGCCAGTGGTCCTAAAGAGATTGGGAAAAACGCAGTGTGATACATCTGAGGGGAAATAATTGGAAATACAGGTATTCAGCACTGTAATAAGAACCCTTTGCAGCTGCCTTTTCTCCAGTGTATATGTACTTAATCTCTTCAACCTCAAACCTTTCAGCTGATAAAGCCATCTTGCTGCACTGCTCTATGACAACTATGGTAGCCGTGGTGCTTTATTAGAACAATTTAATAGATAAAGTACAGAACATGTAACGATAGAGCTCCTCTCTATGCTGCTCATCACTTGACACTTATGAGAAGTTCAATTAACTGACCTTTCATCTCTCCTTGTATATACAATTTATCTTTACCTTCCTGTGGCTAACTGTTAGGCCAGAATACTTAGCCTTCTGTGATTCTAAAGCTTGGTCATTCACTTAGGAGAATGAAGTACAAACTGCCACAAAGAGTTGGCACAGAGAAAGACGATAACCTGAATAACATTTCTCACCAGTTTCTTAACCTCCCTGTAGGATTTTTTGTGTGTGCGCACTGGAATAGGAAATGGGTCCATTAATTTATAAGACTCCCTGTCATATTTGTGCTGAGTGAAGTTAACATAATATACTTAATCCTAAAAACATGGGGGCACTACACTTTATAATGTGAATTGCATTTAGAAATGTGTATGTTTGGTGCAGGAATAAAAGCCCATTTTTACTGGTAAGCCTATTAAAATGTTATCTTAGTCCTAAGAGGTTAACATTCTTGGGAGCTGGGAAGTAGGCTATTTTTTTAGTAGAAATAATGAGCGGACAGCAGACAAAAAATTAATAAATTATCCTAATCTGTGTTTGTTTACAAATGTACAATTCATACAGATGGCTTTGAGCAGAAAAAGGTTTCAGCAGCACAATTCAAGCATGCACAAAGCGATTATCAGCCAAAACTGTAATCACTAGTTTCTTCTTAGTCAATTCTCTGTGCATCCTTGTTTGTGCACAGCACAAATTACTCTCTGCACAGTTCAGTTGATATTGCTTTGCTTATAGGTTTGCTCACAGCTTCAACAATGTGCTGAAACATCTCATTCCAAGCACATTAAAGACCATACTTTAGAATTTCAACTATGCCATGTACCCTTTGATGAAGAAGGGGTGGAAGAGGCAGATGTATAGTTATGACTTCCTGATGCTCAAGCTCAAGGTTGTTAACCCTTACAATACTTGGTGCTTTTCTTAAAGAGCAAGCACCAGGAGGCAAGTGATTTCATGAGAATCTCTGCATCCAATTAAAAGAAAAAAGTAAATTCCTAGTGCTCATTCTTGTGCAGAAATAGCCTGAAAACATGAGTCAGAAGGCTCAGAAATTGGAAGGCATATAAAAAGAAATCAACATTCATAATTTTTAAGAATCTCATGATATTTAGAGACCTGAGGCCTGATTCTGAGTGCCTGGGTTAGAAATGCTGCAAGCTGCTACTAGATAGCTCTAATTCCTAAGGGACCATATTCCAGTTGAGAACTGGCAGAGTAGAGTAGAGTTACACTCCACCTCACCCCATTACACCATCTTCCACTCCTATCCCAGCCCATATGCAAGAGAATGTGCGCCTGCTTTATTCTACACATATTAAAAATAAAAAAAAAGATGGGTGCAGCAAGAGTCCAAAATTTAATAATTTATCTATCTGAATTTATTTTCAAACTTATACACTGCACATGTTTCTCATTGAGGGATCTTCCAGAAGAGCACAATGACCAACAATGTATAACTTTCTTTTGTCATCCCAGATCTAAGTGACATCATTTATGTAATCTTTCTCCACCCTTAGTGGAAGATTCATCTACATCTCCACACTGATTTGCAAAACTCATCCTAGATGAAAGAGAGAAAGAGAGAGAGAATAATAGTATCCTGATCTTAGTTGGGTCCTTTAGGGACTATTGTAATACAAATAAATAATAAAGCGTGGCTACTGGAAAAGCAGGTGAATTAGACCATTTTTTTTTTAAAAAGCCTATGTATACACATAGAGACCCCAGCCAAGATTAGGACACCATTGTACTAACATTGTAGAAAGACATAGTAAGAAACAGTCCCTACCCCAAAGGGTTTGCAACCTAAATTACAAGCCAGACAAAGTATAGGAGTGAAGTAGTAGTATTTTCACTTTGCAGTTGAAGACCTGATGAACAAAGACTTGCCAAAAGTCACATAGTAAGATGACAACAGAGCCAGAAATTTAACCCAGCTCTCCTGCGTCCCAAGAATGCCTTACTTTCTTTTCACCAAAGTCTCCTCTTCTAGAAACTTGGGCTTTCAAAATACTTTGGGATATAAATATATAGTACCGTATATACTCGTTCATTAGCCTGTTCATTTATAAGCCAACCCACCAAGATGGATAAGTAAAAATGGAAAATTTTTATGACCTGTTCATAAGCCGACCCTATAATTCAAGGGTTGGCAAACTTTGGCTCCTGGCCATCAAGATAAGCCGCTAGAGGACTGAGATGGTTTGTTTACCTCGAGCGTCTGCAGGCATGGAGGTAAACCTAAGTAAACAAAGTGTCCTGGCACACCAGCTGCTTACCCTGACGGGCCGGGACAGCAACTGGTGGTGAAATTTTTTTAGGGTGGGAAAAGCTGGGGGTCAGGAGAGTAACCTCTGTGATCACCCCCCACATTACCCCACCACTAGCTCAGGATCCCCACACTCTCCCCATTCCATCCCTTCCTACCTTATCTGGGGAGGGCCAGAGGAGGATGTCTCTGGCCTGGCTGGAGCTGCTCTGGCAGGCTGGGCAGCACGGCTGTGGCCTGCTCCTGCAGGCCAGACCGGGCGGCTCAGCCGCAGCATGTTCCAGTGGGCTGGGCCAGGCAGCGTGTTCCGGCAGGCCCCAGAGCTGCAGCTGCTTCAGAGGCTGAGGGGAGAGCAGCATGGCCAGAAGTGGAGAGACTCTGGCTCCGCCTCTTCCCTTCTGGCTCTGCTGGCTGTGCTGCCTCTCCTTGCTCCCTCTGTTGGGGGGAGGGACTGTGTCCCATCTCTCCCTATTGATACCCATTCATAAGCTGACCCCTTCTTGAGTGCTTCCCTTTTTTACTAAAAAAATTCAGCTTTTGAATGAGTATATCTGGTACTTTATTTTAAGGCATTAACGATAAAAGGGATGGTACCACGGTACTGTGAATAGTAACTTAGCACTAAAACAGTTTAAATTATTATTTGTAGGAAATGAACGACTGAGTATTCCTGTAAAATATAGTTTCAGCTCGCATTTCTTGTTGTCGTGGTAGCATCTCCCATTCCCCTGGCCCTCTTTTATAGAAAAGGTGATGGTGGGTTATTTTCTGTTGCTTTTTTTTAATTGCCTAGAGTCATTAGTTGTTTCACAATTCAATATCACTGCAATTATTAGCACAAATCCTTAATACTCTATGATCTGGTCTCAAGAATGACCTCCAATTTAGTGGCTGAAATGATAAATGCTCCTATCCCTGGTGTCTACAATTAATTGAGCCTACAAATTAACAGGACAGATCGAGGCCATTTCCCAATATCAAGCATTTTGTCCCAAATCCTGGGTCACCCAAGTAATGTGCACTCTTCTTCTCCACAGAGGGTGGAATGGAGAAGAAGCCTTCCTCTCCTCTTACCAATCCACTCAGTCACTCAGCTGAAATATTCCCTGTAGCCACTGTGTCCCCTTCATTTATGGGAGAAATAGCATAGACGTAGGTCTTCTGGCTCCCCACCTCCCTTACACCACTCACAATGCAAAATCACTTGGAATCCTGACAACCCTTACTCCATGCAGTTTCAACTATCTTGGAAGCCTCTGTGCCTAGGGAGGTGGAGGCAAGATTTACTCCTTCATGTGGAAGATGTCTCTTTCCCTTTTTTAGTTGCACATGTGTAAGAAGTGATATAATTATTTCCTACAGCTCCACATTTAACTAGCAGATACCACAGTAAGTGTCATCCTGGATGAAACTTGAACAGCTGCCTTGTGCATGGAGATCATTGACCAAAATTTCACCTGCTTGCTATAATGTGGCAAAGGACAACCCTTATGCCCATAAACTATACAACCTTTGACCCACAAGCCAAACTCTCACTTTACGTGACTCTTATTTAATTAGTGTATTTTTGTGACTGTATACAGTGAACACACAGCAATGGCACATATATGTAAATTGTGTTATTGCACCAGATGGCACACACACAGAGATTTACAAGTCCTTTTTCTTGGTGGGCAACCACTGATCAGTCTTTGAAGCAATGCTGTGTTGTGGTTAGTTTTTAGTGCAATGCTATTGCAAGCAGCAGGAGAGTGGTTTCTCTGCTTTAATTTCTCTAGCTAGAGTCAATCCTTGGGGCACAGTGGGAAGTGAATATTGGTGATGTGGCTGAGACTCCTTGTGACGAGGCAGAGCAGCCCAGCATTGGTACCGCAGAGGTTAACCCTTCCTTCCTAGCAGAGGAAGCCACACCCCTGTGGCTCTGCTGGGCATGCTCTAACTGGAGAACAGGTATAAAAGGCTGAAGAGCAGCTCAGCCTGGGCTGACCGCCTGAGGGGAAAAGAGGCACAATGCCAGCTCCCAAGGAGAGAGCACTCCAGGATCCAGAGGCCAGTCAAGCTGGGATGCACCCTGAGGCCCAGACGGAGTATGTTACAGGCAGGGAACAGACCAGAGGACCCCCCCAAAGCGGAGAAACCCAGCACTTATGGTAGAAAGTGACCTAGGGGAAAATAAGAGGCAAACAGCATTAGAACCACACAGATGCTAGGCATATTTTGGGCAGATCTCTGCCGAGTGGGTGGCAAGTAGAACTTGCCACTACCAGGGCCCTGGGTCAGGACCTGTTGGAGAGGGCAGGCCCAGGTCCCCCTACACTTCCCCACACCACGGGAATCATATGGATTCTGGCCGCTAGGCAACTCACCCTGTCTAAGAGGGGTGATTATATGGACACTGGCCATTGGGCCACACTGCCCTGACACTTGGAGTGAGTTACATGGACTCCGGTCACTTGGTCGCACTACTCCACCTGCGAGGGGGGAGTTATATAGACTCTGGCCATTGGGCCTCTCTGCCCAGATGTTTGGAGTGAGTTACCTGGACTCTGGCCAGCTGGCCGCACTACTGTGCTTGCAAGGGGGATCATATGAACTCTGGCCATTGGGCCACAATACTCTGATGCTGGGAGTGATTTACATGGGCTCTGGCCATTAAGGAACACTACCCCGACCATGGGGTGATTGTATGGAGGGAGGCCACTAGGCCACATCGAGCAGTCCACAGAGAGGTGAGCATATGAACTTGGAAGTGGCGAGGTTATGACATTCCATCACACCCCTGCCACAAAGGGTTGGTGCGGTGACAGGTACTCCTGAAAAAGGATTTCGCTTGAATGCCATTTGAGCATCTCTGGTCAAGGATTAGTATTGATAGTAAAACAATTTATGGTAAGAAAATACCCAGATTCCTTGTCACTAATTTTTCATCCAACAGGAAATTGGCCAGTCTGAAATGTGCTACCACTCAATAAAGGAGCAACAATAATAGAAACACCACAAAAAACAGATGACTGATGTCAAGATAGCTCTATAAAGACTGCATCCTGCCATTAGCTATAAGTAGAGCTATACTACTTACCATTATCCTATACTTTAGTAATACACAAGCTTAGAGCTTGATGAATTATATTTATTAAATCTTTTATTTAAAAAAAAAAAGCAATACTAGCCTAACTGATTATTCTCAAATCTTTCCTTGGAGAGTTAAACTGTTCCCAGCCCTTGTATGGCTTTGCATTTGGGGATGGGAAAGCAGACTAAGTCTTTCCTCCATTTTCATGGCTCAGGATAAGAATGTAAGGGGTGCTACGGTGTTGTTCCCCCTAGGAGCAAGTTGCTAAAAAGAAGTCAATAGGCAGAACTATAGGCAATCCCCCTACTAGAAAGGGCCATCCATGGCCTGGGGAGTGTAATGCATCCTTAAGAACATGTAGCAAATAGCACTTTCCAGAACAGAACGCTCCCCACCCTGGTGCTTCCCAGGGATGGGGCAACTCTGTAAGAGTCCTTACAATTAGTTATGCCTAATAAGTAGTTGTGGCCCTGAATTGTGAATGCAGCTCTACATCTGTTTGAATAATATCAAGAAAAACATTGAGACATTTATTTTAAATCATTTCCTGAAATTCATTGAATTATTTTTTGGGGGGGTAGGGCGGGGGATAATTATTCACTCAGTGCTACTAACATGACTAAGCTTATCACAATTCCACAAGTCACTATCCCTACACAAAATCAAGACAACTCTGTTGAAGAATGTGACTCTAGCACTGAAATCTATTAGTTTGATCATGATAGGAAAAATGTATCATTAGATTAATTAGGCAATTATCAAAATTCACAGCTGCACTCTTTGATTACTGAGTCAGTGGTTTTGTATTAATGAGGCAGTCCATATACTTTCCATGAATAAAAGTTTATGGAAGCATTCATTTCTTTGATATTTATCATGAAAGCCAAAAAAGAACTTCCATTCAAATAAACCAAGTTTCTATTCACAGATTATGATCAAAAGCCAGTCTTTGCCTTTTTTCTTCTATTTAACTAATATTTTGCATTTAATAATAAAGTCGTGTCTTCTCCAACTCCCATTTAAATGAACAGCAAAATTCCCTTACCTCAATAACTGCAATATTGGGCCCATTATCAGTTCTGATCTTTATAACTATTGCATTCCAAACACAGCTGATCTGAAACTGAAAAACCTGCAGACAACAAATACAAAACTAGAACATATATGGTAGCTTCCTTGTTAGTGAAGTATATCAAATAATAGTTAATATAATATAACATCATCTATCTTCACAGTACAGCCATTGGGCCACATCACCAGCTGATATAAATTGCTTTAGCTCCATTAAGTCAGTGGAATAATGTTGGTTTACACCAATTGGGCCTCTTGTGAACTAATTCCATAGTTCAAAAAGAAACAAATCCTTCTAAAAACCTATGTATTTTTTCATGTCATGCTTGTAGAGTCCTACACTCTGAAACCTCTTTGTGGTTGCAACCACGTAGGGAGTTAGGTCAGAAAGACAATCATAGTTATATTCATTTCCTAATTGGGAGGAGTGAATGTGAGAGTTTGGAGCACTGCATACAGAAACAGTGTTAAGTTTATACTGTGTATGCACAATTCATTTGTACACTACATTAGTGATTTACCCAATTTTTGTTAAAATGTATAAACTACATGCTTGTGTGTAAATTGGGATTTAAAATATATTTCCATTAGGAGCATAATTTAATATTTCAATCTACTGTACTTATTCATTTGTATATAAGCCCAATATTAAAATTAGTTTTCACATTGCTTCAAGATGAGCAAGCAGTTATATACACTGATGGGTGCCTTCAAATTATAAATTACCAAATCTTTACACATCCAAATGTAGTGTTTTAAGAAGTGTCCAGCTGAGCAGTGAGAGGGTTTGCAAGGAAACCCAGAACCAAAATGATGTTTAGCTGGCTTTGGGTTTTCATTACAAACTCTGAACATTGCCCAGGTTTGTCACAAAAGGTTTAGAAATGTTTACGAACCTTTCAAGTAAACCTGGCTTGATTTGTGATTAGACATCTTAATAATTGGGCAAAGTATAGTTTCAACATAGAGGGGTTTCTTTGAGTTTTTGCACTGAGTTTTCTATTGTTTTGGAACCCAAAACAATGTGTGGGATGAGTGGTGGAGGTCGGGGAGTTGCCTCAGATTGTAATAAAAAAGGAAGTTACACACACGCTGATATTTTACATAGCTTTATGCTCCAGTTGGTTGACATTAGGATAATGTATATGGTTAACAAAAAATCTGAACAAGAACATCAGCCTTGCATCTGGGGAACAATTCTTCATTTCGGGTCCTCCAGAGACAGGAGCCTTTCACAATCGTATGACAGATGTTAGTTGCACCACTTAATGCACTACTAGAAAATGTTCATTCATTATTGTGATCAGGGTGATATAAGAAGCTAGACTGAATAGAATCACAGTCACAAAGGAGCCCTAAAGGTATAGTTACACAGAACTTCAAGCTCTTCACAACAGCAGGGGCTCATGTAAATTGGAGAATTACATATTGCTAGTTTAAATCCATAAGTAAAACTTTTTCATGAACTGGTGTTAGAGTAATAGTAAAGAGTGAGGGAGAAGTTCTTGAAAAGGAAAATAACTACCAGAACAGAGGTGGCAGACAAGAGCCCAAAGTTTAGACTTCGGAAAGTATTTTCCCCAAGGAAGCTATGCTGTGTTTTAATAGTATTATTAATGAAGAGATGAAGAGGGGATTGATATGGGTGAAACTAGCACTGTTGGGTTAACTAATGTCTGAACTAGGAATCTGGAATGTATAACGTGGTAGCGGTAAGCTTCGGAAGCCCACAGGCATAAGAGAACTCAGAGAGCTTTTTATTTATTTATTTATTTATTTATTTAACACAGACTTCCTGCTAGGCAGAGCCTTTGCAAACTCTCTCAGCTCTCCTTAGCAGTTTATATAATCTCCTTACTCCTGGCTATACAAGCCTCCTCTGGCAAATTCTGAAAGCCGCTTTTAGATCTTGTACAAACAGTAAACCCTCCCAGATTTATTACTGGTTTTTCTATGAGGAATGATCTGACTGTCTCGGCTAAATCCCTGCTGAGTTTTGTGGATATTCGTGAAGGATAAATACAGCACGTGCAGGACAAAGCAAATTTGCTTTTCCAGTCAGTAGGCTGGATTACTCAAATGCAACTAATGTAAGGAGGCAGAAAGGATATACTTCTCTGATTATGCCAAGCTCTCTAACCCTAAGCAAAGATTTTATAGGACAGTGACCATATATTATTTTAATCATTTAGCAATTTCAAAAGGGGGGAAAAAACCACACATATTCCTGAGAAGAAGGAGGCTTTTCCTTTTCTTGTTTTACATTTTGTTATTTATTCTTTATTGAGTTCTCTGTCTAAACATGTTTGCAGCGGATACTCATAAATCCACAAAGCCTCTGGGAAGTACAGGAATTAGTTCCTTTTTCAAAATCTGTGATTCCTCATACTGTAAATGTTTCTAAAACTTTATTTTCATTGTGTTACCATTATGCATAAAAGAAGCCAATTTATCTTGTCAAATATACTTTGATATCATGCCACACATTCTACTTATTTTTAATTGCAGGCCTTATAACCGATACTCCAGAAATGCCAGTATATAGTAAGAGTATTTCCTCCTTCTCACTCTATGTTGTGCCAGTCTGTATGCCCAGCCAGTTGGAAGAGACTAAGCAGCTCTATGGCTACCCATGAGGTAGGTGTGTCTACTTGGCAGCTGGGAGCGAGCCTCCCAACTCAGGTAGATTGATTCATACCAACAGGGCTTGAACTAGTGCACTAAAAATAGTAGTGTAGATGTTGCAGCTTGGCCTGGAGCTTAGGCTCTCGAGCTGCAGTATAGACATACCCGCAAAGGCTTGCCTTATCACCAGGTACACTAAACACTCTCACAAGTGCTACCTTCAGAACTGGTCTGCTGTCTTGAATTGAGTTTTGTCAATGAAAAGCCATTACTTAAAGGACAATATTAGCAAGTGGAAGCATTAGCTCCACAGGCACTGCATTACCCATAAGAGGGTGTGGTGGAGTGTTGAGACGGGAAGAATGCTTCTGGGGCTTCTGATGAAGAATACTTAGGAGGAACAAGTATTATATCCTTAAAAGATGCAGCGGGCCTTGCTCTCCACACCTGGCTCTGGGTGCAAAAGTAAGGCAGGTTCCAATCCACATCCAAATTGTGTTTGGGTTGTGGAGCACCTAAGGCTGTTGGGGAAGGAAGTTGACAACAGAAAGAATTTCAGTTGCTCATCAATAGAAAACTAAGCTTTTGATCTTCAGTAAGAAAACTGGACGGTGGCGATGTCCTATGTAGTGTTAAAAATATTTCGAAGTCAGGAAATCTATGTCCTCTGTTTTTCTATGGGCAAAGTGAGAATGTAATATTTCATCCTTTTTAAAAATCATATTGTATTCCAGTCTTTTTATACCTCCATATAAATCCCAAGAGACTACTAGAGTGGAATTTATAATCTACAGGCATAATCCTTTTTTCATTTGGATGTGCAAGTAAAATCTGTTTACTTGAGTCTGGTAGCAACATACACCATCTTATCAAATTTGATAGAGGAGGGAAGTCTGAAATACATATACTTTTTAATATCTTGCAAAATGCTATGAAAACAGACCCAACCCTAGTAATTTCCCAGATTTTGCTGCTTTTATTTTGTGTCCTAGAAGTTAGCTTTATCTGAACTCTCTTTTCTTCTGTAGGTACATGTCGCCCAGTTCTTGAGAGTTGCATATATTTAACTGAAATCAGAATTTGGCATCAATTTTACACTTTCCATGAAATTCTTTCCTTGTGCAAGTCTCCTTAGTGTTCTTTAAACTTGATTAACTAGTAACAGGTCATTAGTAAAAGTCATATTTTTGTAATAGCCCTCCATATTTCAGGGAATCTTCTCTTTAAAAGCAAGTGCATTACCAGCTCTATTGCCAAGTGGATGACACTTCACCCAGAACTTCTTGAATACAAGAATCTGTGCAAATGATAAACGAATATAAATATTCATAAATAAATATAAATGAACCTGTATTTAGTATGTTATATCCCACTGTTTCCAAAGAACTTGTAAATGTACTTAATCACTGATCTAATAATGTCTTTAATGTTGTTTGTGATTTTTGACTGTTGCCTATCATAAAATTAATCCTTCTGCACACGCACATGTACGCATACACACACACACACACACAAACACACAGAGGTTGAGTTAATTTCATCTAGAAGAGGTTCCTCAGGGTACCAGGCTGCGTATGTACAGTAGGCATGGTACAGTATTCCTGCCTGGTGAAACTGGATTATACAGTAGCTGATATTTCTGGTTCTTTTCAATAATCGCCTCTCAGGAATGATATACAACTGCATAGAGCATCTGCAAGTATTATATCAGATATTGGGCTAAATCCATAAATTATGTCTATTAAACAGTCATTTGTAGTCTAAGGGGTTTCCATGGTTATAACTGAGGGCAGAATGTAGATTATTTTATTTGCACAATATCAGAGTACTTTCTTGTTAACCACTGACTATTAATAACCCAATTAAGAGAAGACTGAACTTATGATTTCAAAACACAAGCTGATATATTTTATCTCTTAACAGTGTTATAATTGTCCATCTTTGAGCTCCAAGTGGACTGGTACACAATAAGACTTCTAATAAAGAGTGATGAAAAAAGACTGACATGGAAAGCTGCATTCTTTGCAATCAGCCACGTGCTCTAGGAATAAAGAAAATATGTAAGTAGGTTGGTTATTTAAGGTGTTCTTATGTGCAAACAGGCAGATTTTTCAGTTTCTACCTGTCTTTCCTTCCTTAAACCTCCTTTTTTCCAAAATTCAATAGTAATGTTGGCATATGAGACAATTTTCCTAATATTGTATCTTTTATGGAGTACAATCCCTGATCTTGTTTCTATTGAAATCTCGATTTCTATCAGTCTCCCGGTATTTGGACTATAAATAGCAACTGTGTAAAGTGAACCATCATTAATGCCTGGCTATTACTGTAATAAAGACCTTTACTATAGAAAATCTACTATTCTTGACACTAGGTATGGTCACAGTACAAATTAACTTCTGCATTAATATGTGAGATATTTATTTGAAATTTACTTATCCATAGCTCTAGGAGCTTGTCCAAATTTATATAAAGAATGCATAATTATAAAGTGCACCAGTGTCCACAATTAATAAGACCGAATTGTTATATAAAGCTGTTTGTCAGTAGATCCTAAAGTACTTTACAAAGAGGTCAGAATCCTTACCCCCATTTTACAGAGAAAAATTGAGTCACAAAGAAGTGAAATGACTTGCCTAGGTCACCCAGCATGTCAGTGGCAGAGCTGGAAATAGAACCCAGATCACCTTCGTCCTAGTCCAGTGCACTACCCATTAGGCCACGCTCACCCATCTCTCCAGAACAGATTTTCACTCCTGACCTACCAATCCTTCAATCCACCTCATCAGATCGACTCTTAGAAAACTAAGGATTGAAATGTACCCTGAAGGTCAAGACGTTCAGGCTTGGTCAGCAGGAAGCAAGTTCCTGTCTTGAGGACCCCGCCCTGGTCCTCTTATCACCACTGTCCTGTTTAAATCTAAGGACGTGTCAGCTTGAATGCCACAGATGAGTTCAACTGCTGCTATATGACACAAGCAGACAGGTGCTCTCTAAATAAGCCAGGGCCCAATCTGTCTCACAAGGTATCACAATATGCTTCATCAACTCCACTCTTCTCAATGCCTTTTAATCTTCCTTTAAAAAATCATGTACGTGACTCAAATTGCAGTATGAATTATCCACTTCATTTGTTATCCATCACGTAAAGTGAAATTCAGAATAATGGTCTCTGCTCAGTGTAAAAAAACCACTGAATATTTACCAGCTAAGAGATCCTGACTGTTCTAGTGTTACATTCCATCTGCTCAGCATTGAACTGAGTAGCACTAAGTTGTGGTTTCACTCACAAAACAGCTTTGTTTTTACAGTAGATAACTAATGTGTGTTAGTTTCATTGTTGTAAAAACATAGTGGAGGCGAAGCACATGCAGTAAACTAGATGATGTCAACCCAGGGCATTGGGTATAGTGCTGATATATCTGCCTAGCCTAGCCACCTTGTGGTAAACGCTACAGATGCCCTGTCTCCACTTAGAAAATGTGTGAGGTAATATCCTTTATTGGACCAAATTCTGTCGGTGGAAGAGTCAGACTTTGAGCTTACACAGGGCTCTTCTTCTCCCCTTAGGATTTTAAAGTGACATAACTATCACACATTTGTTATCTCACTGTAAAACTAACTGCTTTTTGTCAGAGAGGACAAAGCCTAAATCAACAAGGACAGTGAACACGGGTAGGCATCAAATGGGTGACAACTGGTCATTCCAATAGTCAGGCAGGTAAAGGGTGGAATGGCAGCACCAAAGGACAAGCAACTGTGACTCTGCCAAGAAGAATTTGGATAGAAGACAAGGAAACAAAATGTAGGGTAAAACAAGACAAATCAATTCAACAAGCTTTTCCCGCTAATCACACTTACACAGATGTCAAATTATCTGTATGGCCCACTCTGGTTTCAAAATCATGTTACTTTATCTAAATTATTTGTTGTATTCCTAATGCATCCATCACCATAGTATTTATCTGCCAATATCCGAGGATTGTGGTAATTGTACTCAATTGTTTCTACTTTTTACTGCTAAATTATTTCCTCTTTGCTTTTTATTATTGGAATTCACAGGTAAGTGTAGTTCTATAAGCCAAAAGTGGAGTAATGTAGTATATGCAGGTGCTGTGGAAGCTTCCAGACCCAGTATTTTACCTTCAGGTGTGCAACATCTATTGCACTAATGAACCTCTACCCTACACCAAGGCTACTCAAATAGTGTGATCTGATGTATACTAGGGTCTAGAGTGAGAATACACATTTGTGTTTATGACTAACCTAAACCTTTGACCTTTGGTTCCTAGAAGTGAAAGGGTCATACACTAAAAGCACTAGATCATTCCTTTCTAATGGGCTTTTAGTCTGAAATCTGGGGGGATGAAGGGATGGAGGCTTTTCTACCCTGTTTGTTGGTTATCACTGCTCCATTTTAAAATTGGATTGGTAGGTTGGAAATGGAAACATTTCAAAGGCTTTTGAAACATAGATTGTGTGAATATAAAACACTCAGTTAACTCTCCACTCTCCTGAAGCAAAATGTGAGTCCTCAACTACTATGGATTAATTCTTCCACAGGTTTTATTTCTAACTAAATTTGGTTTTGGCAAACTCAAGAAATAGCCTAATCTCCTCACTCTTTACTGTCTCCTACTTCATCTTTGATCTCACTGGGCAGCCATCCCTCTTAAGAACATAAGAATGGCCATACTGGGTCAGACCAAAGGTCCATCTAGCCCAGTATCCTGTCTTTCGACAGTGGCCAATACCAGATGCCCCAGGGGGAATGGTTCTCTATTGCTGCTCAAGGCTATAGGCAGAAATTCTTCATCATAGACTTAAAGCGCTTAGGCTTGTTAAGAATTATTTTAGTATTTTTTCCCCCTTGGTTACTGTGATCAGCCCAACATTTCGACCAGGAATTGAAGCTATGACTTCTTGGAGAAGATGGCAGCTACGATGTTGTCTCCAGGTGCAAGTCTCCTTGGTGATCAAGTTTTTTTATTGTTTTCTTTTGAGAGTGGTTTTTTAAAAATCATTTTAACAGTATAGGTGCACCTTTCCAAAATCAATATTCAATTTAATCTCCTCACTGCACATCAGGCCACACAATACAAAAAAAATTTGTCTTAAGCTCCTGAAGTCCCCCCTACTTTTTGAATCACATCCATTTTCTCTGTGTTATTTCTTTCCCAGCCCTCAACCTCCTATATTAAAATTATTTTTCCCTGATAGCATATTACTTTTCTTTTTATGAGGTAAACAGTCTTTAATAGCAGAGTTGCACTCTGTGTTGGTGAGATGAAAATTATATCTATTTGATACACTGGACCGGCTGCCATATGTGTATCAAAAATATGCTCAAATTCCAAAGCATTCTTTTGTGAAATAACAGACTGATGAATGATATGGAATAACATCATAGAAAATCAACATTAATATTATCAGGAAAGACTAATTTGGATGTACCAAGCTGTTTCTTTGCTACATGGTTGGAGGTAGCGACTGTTACTATAATGAAACTCCCCGGGTGATGAATTTTTATTTATAAAATAATAGTCACAGATACACATGGAATTTCACAGCTCAGCAATTGTCATCCATTGCCATTTTATGAGATTGAATCACTCAGGATTAAATAAAACATCTGCCCTAAATATGTGGTAGCTGAAGTTGCTATGATCTCAGACATGCCATTCAGCCTCACAAGGAAGGAGAAGGAAAATTAGCGAGTTCTGAAACAGTGATTTTTAACTAAGGCAGCTGTCAAATCTAGAGCATATATATTTTAGAGGTAAGAATTGACCTTCCAAAACTAATTGCATCTGAATTCATCACTCCACTAACTCCAAACTTGTATCTATAAAATAATATCTGAGTTCCCCACCTCCCAGAACAAGATTTTAAATTGTGTTTTGTATTTATATCTAAAAAATGATGATGAACAAGTTAAATAGGTATATGGAACCTAAAGATTTTTTTTTTATAAATCAGAACTCTTGCTGTAATCATTTTATAATATCAGAGTGCACCTTGACTGTAGGTTATTGACAGCACAACCACAGAATAATTAAATTTAATGCATGTGGTTCTCACCATAGACAATATAACAATATTTTGTATAACTTTGGTTATGTAAACAATCACAAAACACTGTAGAGAACTAAATATTGTAGCCCCATTTTTTTAAATGAGTCTGCAAAAAGTGTAGCTATACTTGTCTATTCAAAGCACCTGCGAACATTAAAGTCTGGATTGCACGCACACCTCTGTGCACCTGCACTTCTGCATACACAGTTTTAAAAATCTGGACTCATAGTTGCAATGTTAACATAGATAATAATAGAGGCAGATAAAAAGTAGGAAGTATAATCATAGGAGTGAAACGATGTTCTCAGACTAGAAGACAGAGGATTATGGAGGTGGAGTTAGACAGAGTTATTACAGATGACAGGAGCTAGAGGAAAAGATATTTGCACCATTGGTGGTAAGAATGTTTTAGGTAAAGGAAGATAACATTAGCAATAACATGTAGTGAAGTAGGAAAAGAAACAAGATCTATGTTTATTATTATCAAGAGACAGAAAGAAATATTAGGTGAGGCCTGCCCGTTCATTAAGGCTTCCTATTTTTCTCTTTTACCTGGTATTTAATGGTAGAAAATAGCCAGAATTGATCAGCAAGACTGACCGTTGAATACTGGTTTATAAATCAGGTTTCTTCCCTCGCTCTAGCTTAAATATTCCTGTTACTGTCAATTTCACTGTGGGAAGTAATGCAGATGCCTTATCAAAGGGGACATATACAGGCCTGGTCTTGATCTTACACTGGTTTTATACTAGTTTGCATTGACTTCAAAGACACAGTGCTGTAACTAGGGTGACCAGAAAGCAAGTGTGAAAAATCAGGCCACTGTTTTTTTCGGGGGTGGGGGTATAGTTGTGCATATAAGGAAAAGCCTCTAATATCAGGACATCTGGTTACTCTAGCTGTAACTGAGACCAGAATCAGGCCCATGGAATGAAAGATGCATTAATTTACTGGAAGAAAAAAAAACATATGAGAGACAAACAAACAAACCCCTCTCCTCTATGACAACAATAGGACAAAAAGGTTATACAGCTAACAATAGCATATCCTAGTTGTATTAGGACTGCAGTGCTTTAAACTTTAATTATTTAAAATCATTTGTAATACCTTTTCTTTAGAGCCCCACAAATTGTGCAGCTCAATAAACTACCTTCAATTGAACTGGAGGCTTTTTTTGAACCTGGTAGGCTTTTCTTCCTCCTCCCCTTACATATTGTTTTTAGCTCTTAATTTCCGGAAACCAAACAAGGACACAACACAACCCTTGTTCCAAATTCAAAAACTTAAAAGTTTCTTGCAGTTTCCTTTTACAGTCTCTAATGCCAGTGTCTAAAATCATCTAAATCTTCAAATCCTGCATTTCTCTTTCAGATCTAAACCCTGAACACCTTATGAAATATTAGTGAAAATGAAGGGATAGTCAGAGTTGATGATCTGATAGACCATTCAACAGTCCCTCTCAGTTCATTCACATTCAACTGTTTCTTCTATCAGTAAACTAGACAAAAAATGTTCCCCAGTTCACTTGTTACTTATATTACACAAACTTTTAAACCAAGAGAGAAAACTGATAACCATTTACAACAATTTTATCATAAATGTAGCTACCAAACTATTACCAAAGTTTCACTAAGCTAAACCACTTCTCTACAGCGCAATCTTGTGACATTAGCAGCAGTCCAGCATATCATTTAGACCTATGTTAACCTTTAAGAGTAAGTAGTCCCATTGACTTTAATTGGATTATTCACACACGAAGTTAAGCACCTGATTAAGTGCTTTGTGGGACAATGGGAACTAAGAGGTTGTCATTAGATCCAAGCTTCTAGAATTTTCCAAGTAACACTTCTACAACCTCATAAAAGGTGTTCTTACTCACGTAGTGGGGAGGTAGATAAAGCAGTCTCAAGATGAATGCTATTCCACACTTCTTTATTCATGCACACAGTAAAAAGTAGTTAATACAAAATAGGGGTATAATTAAAACTCTCAAATATTATGTCATAAATAAATTCCTTTACTTCCAGTACATTTAATCCAGATTCTTCAATCAAAAGGAAAATCCCCAATCACCACAGTCCTCTTCACACACACCTGGGAATTGATTTAAACCAATAAAATTTCCTATGTCTCTAGCTGAAATGCCATAATCTTTCCCTGGCTAGCCCATGGTAAAAAAGTACCTCTTCTAGATTAACTTTAAGACCAAAACTTTGCTAAAGAAATTATTTACTAGGAAGAAAAAAACAGTACTGGGGGCTGGGAAAAAAAAACAACTCTAGAGAATTTTTTCCCCAAATTATGTTTTTTATTGCAAGTATAAGCAAGGCCTAAATGCCCACAGGAAGACCTTGTATTCCTGCTTCACCACCACAAATGGGCCCAACAAAATCACTTTTCTAAGCAGTTTTTAGCTCTTAGGTAGCAACTCTACCTCAACTCAACCAAATTATATCCTTGGAATGTTTATTTATTAAAATGTACAAATCTTTGAGTCAAGCTGTATGAAGAGTTCATGGACAATAAGCAGAGTTTTTAAAATCTGAGTACTTCCTCCCCCCACATACACACACAGTGCTAACTGAAACAGTAAGATAGGTTCAATCACAGCAATAACATACAAAATCATGAAGTTGTGAAAATACCATTGGTCAATGCTGTAGCAAAGATGCTTTGTGAAGGTTAATAGTGATCTGAATTCCACACCAACTGACTTAAGGGGGACAGAAGAATCATATTGGGACGAGCAGGGGAGAAACTGAGCAGAGACAGCTTCCTGCTTCTTTCCTCACTGGAGCAACTCAACCCAAACATGTACAGAATATAGATTCTCATAAAGAAGAGCTCCCCAGGCTGAGGCATTTAAGCTCCTGCACTATGAAGATCATCGCAAGTACACAGATATTATATTGATGTGTGCTATGTATAGACAGCTTTCTAACCATCAATAAAGAGAGAAGACTCCCTCACTGAGCTGTTCACCCTAATTTGGAACACAGTGGATCCTACAACAATTCTTCACTCTGCAAAACATGTTTGTCCATATCTTGGCACATGGTCTTTCTCCCTTTGTGACCACCAACACAAATCTTGTCCCATTGTCTGGGAGATTAGCCCAGTAGAGCTACCCTCGCTCCACTGACAAAATGGCTTGGCATGCTGAAGACTATGACTATCCTGGCATCCAACCTCTTTCAGAGAGCAACCTGCCTCTCAACATTCATAGTGAAAGCATAGAAAAGAATGAAATGTTTTGCCAAAAAGGACTTTCATTGGTTGAATTTCAAAGTTTTAAAGAAATTAATTTTTTTAACTAAAGTAAATAACTAACTTCTGAAATGACATAACTTTTATTTCATATACAGTCTGACAGTTATCCCTCCTAGATATATGACATTATTTTTTCTCTTTACAACAATTCAGAAATATAAAATGTTGATATTCTGATAAAGCCAAGCAGCCAGTTCTACCCTGTGACTGGGCACTTGAATGATTTATCTCAAAGCTCCACTAAGTCTGACTTCAACTCATCATCTCTAAGGTTTTGCACACAAAAAAACAGAAAACAAAATCTCATCCCCTTTTTCTCAGGAGTCAAGATCAGGAAGTTAGTGGTCCCAAGGCATCCCCAGGTGAGACTCCACTGAAATCATTGGTGTTTCAAGAAGGAAGAATTTGGCCCAAGATCATTACAAAACCTAGATATGGAAAATAAAAATGAAGTGTATTCTTTACAACTATTCCAGTGATAACATCTAGTGAGTTTGCTCCAGGGGGAACATTCATGTAGAGGATTCATTTCTTATCCTACATGGCAACAAAAACATTTGACATAAACTAATATAAGACTATATACATACAGTATACAATCACACATTCCTAAGCCTCATAGCACAATAGTATGCTGTTCACCTCAATTTCAAACATGGTAGTCTTAATAGTACCTACAAACCCTATGTTTGGACACCACATAATATGCGGATTTATGCACTTGAATACATGCATGATTATACAGGGAGCACAAGAATTAACCAGTGCATACTTAACTGTAACTTCATTTTAGATTCTTTTTCACATTCCCTTACACGGTTACTCATGGGAAGGTCTTGTCAGTGCTTTAACGTGGCTTGTGGGCTCTAAAAAAAACAACTCCACAAGGGGCGTAGCTACCAGCGCTGGGAGCCAAGTAATGCTTTACAACGCTGAAACTTACCCTGGTGAGAAAGCTGCAGTGCTGTAAATTGCCAGTATAGCCAAGCCCTAAGAATGGCTGCTTGAGAAATAGAAGGACACGGATGACTTTCAGAATATAGGAATGGAACATTTTCTAGTTCCTTCTCTGCTATATTAACTTATTTTACTTTCCTTTTATAAATACTATCCCTTGTGATAAATACCTTGCTGGGCACAGCTAGTTCTCCCTCCCCCTCCACTAAGTCATTTTACCATCTTATATAGATTATAATTTATAAACATTAATATGTTGATATATGCATCAATTATCCCTATGTATGCACAATGTAATATGCTAATTTATGTGCTATATTTATACACCAATTTAGAACACTGAAAGGGCAGGATTAATTTTCACTGTCTTCACAATGTCAAATTCTGCCTCAGCAAAAAGTTAAGATAGAGGTTAGATAAAAAATAGTAAGTATAATTTGGATAACAAACATGTAAATACAGTAGAATCTTGATTTTTATGAAAACTAATCTTATGAATGACCAATTATACAAACCAGTGGTTCCCAAACTTGTTCCACTGCTTGTGCAGGGCAAGCCTCTGGCTGGCCGGGCCAGGCTGTTTACCTGCCATGTCCACAAGTTCGGTCGATCATGGCTCACAGTGGCCACGGTTCCAGGCCAATGGGAACTGCTTGCAGGGCAGCCCAGGGGGTGGGGGGGAGGAGGAGGAGGAGGGCAAGTGGAGTAATTTGCCCCAGGCCCCACAGGAGCCTCCACGAGAATATAGTATTCTATAATATTGCAACTTTTTTTTATGGAAGAGGCCCCCAAAATTGCTTTGCCCCAGGTCCCCTGAATCATCTGGGTGGCCCTGGCTGCTGGAAGCTGCGCGGGCTGAGGGATATACTGGCCACCGCTTCCAGCAGCAAACCACAGCCACTGGGAGCCGCGATCAGCTGAACCTGCGGACGCGGCAGGTAATCAACCTGGCCTAGCCCACCAGGGGCTTTCCCTGCACAAGCAGCGGAATCTACTGTAACTTTGAGATATTTGGTTGTATTAACCTTTTTATTTTATCAGCTTTTCAGTAGCCCCTTAGTTCATGAAAGAGGGGCATTCCTGTAGAGCTATAACTCTGTGTGGCACTTTAAAGACTGGATTCCTGCTCCAAAGATCTGACAAACATAGTATATGGACAAGGAGGACAAGGGGGATCCAGTAGACATAGTGTACTTAGATTTCCAGAAAGCCTTTGACAAGGTCCTTCATCAAAGGCTCTTATGTAAATTAAATTAAGTTTTCATGGGATAAGAGGGGAGATCCTTTCTTGGATTGAGAACTGGTTAAAAGACAGGGAATGAAGGGTAGGAATATATGGTAAATTTTCAGAATGGAGATGGGTAACTAGTGGTGTTCCTCAAGGGTCAGTTCTAGGACCAATCCTATTTAACTTTTTCATAAATGATCTGGATAAAGGGCTAAACAGTGAAGTGGCAAAGTTTGCAGATGATACTAAACTGCTCAAGATAGACCAAAGCAGAACTTTGAAGAACTTCAAAAAGATCTCACAAAACTAAGTGACTGGGCAACAAAATGACAAATGAAATTTAATGTGGATAAATGTAAAGTAACCCCAACTATACATACAATATGATGGGGGCTAATTTAGCTACAACTAATCAGGAAAGATCTTGGAGTCATCATGGACAGTTTTCTGAAAACGTCCATGCAGTGTGCAGCAGCAGTCAAAAAAGCAAACAGGATGTTAGGAATCATTAAAAAAAAAGGGATAGAGAATAAGACAGAGAATATCTTATTGTTGTTGTATAAATCCATGGTACTCCCACATCTTGAATACTGTATACAGATGTGGTCTCCTCATCTCAAAAAAGATATACTGGCATTAGAAAAGGTTCAGAGAAGGGCAACTAAAATGACGAGGGGTTTGGAATGTCCCATGTGAGTAGAGATTAAAGAGACTAGGACTTTCAGCTTGGAAGAGAGGAGACTTTGGCCTTGGCTACACTGGCGCTTTACAGTGCTGCAACTTTCTCGCTCAGGGATGTGAAAAAAAACACCCCCCTGAGCGCAGCAAGTTACAGCGCTGCAAAGCGCCAGTGTAAACAGTGCCCCAGTGCTGGGAGCTAATCCCCATGAGGAGGTGGCGTACGTGCAGCGCTGGGAGAGGTCTCTCCCAGCGCTGCGACCACACTCACACATCAAAGTGCTGCCGCGACAGCGCTCCCGCAGCAGCTCTTTGAAGTTTCGAGTGTAGCCAAGCACTAAGGGGGGTTATGATAGAGGTATATAAAATCATGAGTGGTGTGGAGAAAGTGAATAAGGAAAAGTTATTTAGTTGTTCCCATAATATAAGAACTAGGGGTCACCAAATGATATTAATGGGCAGCAGGTTTAAAACAAATAAGAGGAAGTTCTTCACACAGCGCACAGTCAACCTGTAGAACTCCTTGTCTGAGGAGTTTGTGAAGGCTAGGACTATAACGGGGTTTAAAAGAGAACTAGGTAAATTCATGGAGGTTAAGTCCATTAATGGCTATTAACCAGGATGGGTAAGGAATAGTGTCCCTAGCCTCTGTTTGTCAGAGTGTGGAGCTGGATGGCAGGAGAGAGAGATCACTTGATCATTGCCTGCTAGGTTCACTCCCTGTAGGGCACCTGGCATTGGCCACTGTTGGCAGATGGATGGACCCTTGGTCTGACCCAGTATGGCCTTTCTTATGTTCTTATGTTATATTCTTATGTTTCAGCAAATAGTTTATCCACTAAAAAATGCAGTTTATGGTAAACCAAAATTTGACACCATTTTTTTTTAGATGCAACATTTTCATGCTAGATTCATAAGGAGTTTAGGTGCCCCTAACAAAATAATGATAGTGGAAGTGATGTCTTCCCTACCCCAACCTGTTATTCCCAACAGCCCAATGGGTAGGGCACTCACTGGAGATGTGGGAGAAAAGTTCAAAACTCCACTTGAATAGCACTTAGGCCAGAGAGATAGAGTCTCCATGAGCCTGGTGAGTAGAACAGGCATTTGGGAAGTGGAAGAACCAAGTGAAAGTCTCTGCTGATATGATTATTTATACACAGTGGAACAACTTCAATAGGAGACACTGAAATAGGCTTTTCCCACACTGCTTCATAGGCTGGTGGTTAGGATGCTGACCTGAGAAGGGGAAGACTTGTGTTCAAGTTCCTGCTATAGAGAGGGATTTGAACCTGTAACCCCCAGATTGCAGATGAATCTACTGGGGATAAAAGAGGCCCTACCACATGCTCCTCCAGTTGTTTTGTGCATCTAGCCCTTCATTTCTTTTGCTTCTATCTTTAAAAAGTTTTAAAATGACCAGAAGCAAAATATTTCATTCAACCCAAATCAAAATTTCTGTTGACTTTTGATTTACCAAAAATTAAAAAAAAAAATCAGTTTCAGTTCAACTCAACCCAAAACATTTTTTTTTAATTTTTCAGAACTGCCAGTGAACAAAAAATTCAATTATTTGCACAGGTCTATGGATAGCTAAAACAATGAATAATGTGAGACATACAGTAAGCAAAATCTGATATTTTTAAATAGAGGCTAAGCTGGAGTCAAAGAGGAAGCCACAGCATAGGGGTAGAAGTCAATGGTGGAAAGTAAGTGGCATATAGAGCAAGAAAGTATAATTTCTTGGCTAACAAACAAGGAGGCAACTAGAACAAACAGCACACATCATGGAAGGAAACTTGGATCTACTGTGTATGTAGGTTAAGGAATGGCAAGTAATACTGAATGCTAACAAACAAAGGGAGTTTGCACTGGTTTGAACAAATCAAAGAGAGAAGAGGAGTTTTAATTAAAGTATATAAAACCTTGAATGGAGCAACCAGCATGAACTTGTGTTACCCAACACAGATAATTGGGCAAAGACTTAAGTGGGAACTAAAGAAGAAGGAAATTAGAAGCAGAAGGCAGGAAACTGCTTTTTTTTTTGTGTTAAATTTAAGAGAATCATCTGTGCATAGAATGACCCGAGAGGGATGATGTTAGAGGAAAGCACACTGAAATCATTAAAAGCAATTTTCTAACTGGCATTTTAGAAGAAAGGAGAATGAAAAAGGGGATTATGATGGACTGAATGGCGTGGAGACATTCACGAAGAAAAAATCCTTACCTTAGGGACATGGGGTTAAACGGCAGAATGATCAGGTTTATAAAAATGGGTCTGTGGCTTTATAAATTGGATTTCTACATTGAACACACAATCCTGTTGCACCCAGGTGTCTTCATTCAGCCCTGCATGGACAATCTGCATCAGATGTGGTACTGCAGGTAGAACTGCTGCAGTCACCCTCCACTAGTGTGAGTGGATCTTAACTGTAGCTGAGGCCTCATGGGAAACTCACTGGAGGGGGCTTCTCTCTAGTGCTCTCTTGAATTTCATACCACAGCTGCCACATCTACTTTGTGGGCCAGACCAAACAGCTCTGCATTCTAGAATGCAGTATGGGCTGCAGATGGAAAGTGCCCCTGTGAATCTGTAGCCAGAAATGCAGCTACTGCTGCTATCAGTAGGAATTCTTTGGGCATAAGTTTGCATGCAGTGAATGTGAGGAATAATTTTATCTGAGGAGACTAGTAAGAGGGAGGTGCAGTGACAGAGAGAAGGAGGAAGAGAAGGGAGTTCAAGGACTGTATCTGTGTCCAGACATCCAGGAGTCACAAGGTGGGAGGGAAAGGACAACAATCTAGTTCAAAATGTTAGTGCCCAAAAGGATAATCTCTCTCCGCCCTGTAAAATAAGGAACAAAGTGCAGAACAAAATAATGAATCCTATCTTCTCATCAGAAATACTGTGAGAGGAATATGGGGGAACCAAGACATTTCCTTTGCAATGGATAGAGTAGAATATGGTTCTTCAAGGAGAATAAGGAGAAAAGCCAGTCTGCTAGTAAAGAAAGGTTGTTGTTTTTTTTTTAAACCTAAACCAATGTAGACATTGCTCATGACTCATCTGTATGAAAATTTGATCTCCGGTAGAACTTCCAGGCAAGGTTATTGATGTCTGCAGTGATCAGTTGGGTATGTACAGGTAAACATATAAAATATTAGGATCAGTTATTATAAAGCAGTTAAACTATCCATACATTACTCCCTAAAATAAATAAATACAAAGTAAATTGTCTTGTCAACTGACAGTTTGACACCATTGTACCCATTGTGTGACACATGCCCCCTGCCTCATATAGGTGCTAAAGCTGCTGAGAGTGACACTAAGGACAAAATCATCCCCTCTCCTCTATAGTGGTGGAAGGGGGCACAGGACACCTCTTTCTAGTCCCTCCCCACAGGCACCAGTAAAACAGGATTCAAGAGAGCACTAGGCAGAGGACACAGACTAATGCACTACAGCCTCAAGAAGGAGTGGACTTCAAGCCTAGCTTGCCTACAGAACATGATATCCCTATACGACTGCAGCAGTCACTCTTCTTTTTGAGCAGTAATACGGAGCCAGATCCTAAGTCAATTAAATACTTCAATGGGTTTTGGATTAGGCCTAAAACACACTACACAACACACCCCCAACCTGTTCTCTGCCTCTATGAGTCATCCTGCCTGCAACTGGCTGGATAGCAAAGGGACCCTCCATACTGCCACTATTGTAAGGGCAGGACCTTGCCCTACTCCTACATCATAAAAAAGAGAATACTAGATTAACATGGAGGAGAGAACCATATAGTACTCCCCCCTTCCTTCAGATATGAGACTATTCAAGCTAAAGTACACAACCCTACAATGCAAGTTCATCACTCCAAGGTTAATTGAAATGTGAGCAGAATACAATACACTGAGCACAGGATCCTTTTGTAAGTTTATTTCTTTTCTCGTGACAATAGAAATGACATATTTTTAGCTCCGTATTCATTTAAGGAACACAACAGAACATTTCAAGAACAAAACAAGTCATCGTTTTTCATTGACTTATTTACTCAACTTTTTTTTAATTCAGTTGAGTACAGTTGGAGAATTTTTATTCAGCATGACACATTTACTGAACTCAGTACCCAAGATAGCAAAGAAGACGTGATGGGCTGAAATAAACTAACCTCTTGTGCTACTAGTGCATTCCTGGTTCACTCATCATGTATAAACAATTTCAAAAGCATAAATACCCACATACACTAGACATACACACTCAAGCACAAACTGCTGAAAGACAAGCTTATTAAATAGATCCTAAGAGTATTTTCACATACCTCAAAGAGAGTGATTCTATCATCAGTCAGAGTAAATCAATATTTATGTCAGCCAAGAAATCTGACTAATGTTAGAATTTATTGAATAGGCAACTGAATCTTAGATACAAAATCAAATAAAAGTAATACAGGACAAGTAATAAATACAGCAGGTACAACAGAAACCACTTCAAAGGAAGATCTATTTCCTTGTGGCTCCTTCAAATTACAAGACAGATCTTGCTAAAAACATCCTGGGGGGACTTAAAAAGCTTTTGTAAGTGGGGGAAAGTGAAACTGAGATGGATTTTGAGGAAAAGAGGGATGAGTAAACCTTATTTCTAGGTGTTCACAATTTCTCTTCTCAATTAATATTTTATTCCAATATCTTCCTTGTTGCTAAGTTTAAGCTCTCTGATGGGCAGTTTCCTAGTTCTTCCTTCAATCTTTTCTTAAATATTGAGAATTATTAAGTTTTGCCCACCTCCTCTTGTTTCCAAAGACTATTGTAATATATCACTATTTCATTCCCCATTTCCTGGGGAAATCAGAGCTAGATCCTGTCTGGCCTTGCTGTTTTCTCAGCCTTCACTTTATAAATCTTTTTATCATTTCTTGATTTTCTAGCAAAACATCTCCTCCTCTTAGCAAACATATGTTGGTTTATAGACAAAGTACTGTAAGCATTTATTTTTTTTATACGTCTCAGTACACTCTACAAGGTTTGCCACTGACATCTTAGTCCTTATGTAGTTTAAGCATTTTGTTTAATTTATCACAGCCACTAGTAATTCTTTAATTTTCGAATACCTTTCTTAGCCTTCATTGCTTTATGCACCTGCTTGATCATCCACACTGGTCCTTTTCACACTCCCAGTAGACACATGCATACTCTTGAATATACACTAATCAATCATCCAACAGTTCTTTCTCTTTCATGTTATTTGTTTCTCTGTTTAACATTGTCTCATGGATTGCCATGGCCCCCTTTATCTCATCAAACCCCCTCCTACTCCATTGTCCCCCCCCACAGCTAACCCATTTCCCATCCAACAGCTCCTGTATTCCATACTTGACTTTTCAGCACCTCCCGCTGTTCCAAATGTCATTTCTTTAGATACTGTAGCTTTGCTAACAAACACAGTTTACTCGTCAACTCACTGCTGTCGCAGGCCAGTACAATACAGAGACAGAAGCTCAAGAAATGATACAGTTGTGAGATTCATTACAAAGTCAGATGAGCTCTTTGTCATTTAAGTAGATAGGAGAGACTGACATTAAAATATGGTTCATTAAAAGTGAATTTGAGTCTTGCCACTCACAGTACCAAAACATCTGGAGATGATCTAACTGGTACTGGAGTGCCTTAGAAAATATTTGAGCGTCTAACTAAACACTGGAGATTTGGTAAGTAAAAGACTGCAGCTTTTCTACCACTATACATTTGGAGAGGATTTATTGCTTTGCATTCCACAGTACCATCAACCAAGAGACCCCTGGACTGAGTTCCTGTCCCTGTTAACATGTTATTATTTCTAAAAGCAACACATTCCAGAAAACACTGCACATTGTTTGTTTGCTTGGACAAATATTGACAATTAGTCCAGGCAAATAAGTAGTTAAATAGCTCAGCTGCCCTGTATCCTTTTCCCAGATTTGTCATTTCTATCTAGATAAGAAAGCAAAAACCCTAAGTCAAGGAAGAGAAACACAGGAAATGTGCAAGAGAATCCTACAGACAGGTATGTCATGGAACTGTCTTTTCTTGTTCTTGCATCTCAAAAATACTGAGAGGTCTAGTCTAAATATCATTTTATTTTTCTTCTATATTTTGAAAGGCTGATGTTATTTACATGGTGTTCCATATCATCTTTGACCTTCACATTTTATATTCCTATGTAGCATCTCCATGAAGCGTTAAGTGGCAGTTCCTGGATAAAGTTAAGCAAACATTTTAAACACTTTTGTGCAGAGCTGGCAAGCAAACTCAAAGAACCTTTGCTGCATGACAGCCAAATTCTCAATGCGCTGACCCCTATAGATTAAGGAAAATAATTAAGCACATATTTGTGCAACGTGTAAGTACATTAGCAAGGAAAAAAATTTCCAAGGAAAGCAACGAGACCAGGTTGTATGCTGTGAGAATTATGCTGAAAATCTGTGCCATAATCTCCCAACAGCACAGGCATGTACAATACCTGCGCAATTCTGTGCTTATTTTACACATACTGTTACCATTATTTGTGAATGTAGCCGAAACCATTTACACAAGCTGCACATAGATAATGATCAAGGACTGAGACTATAACCAGAGACAATACCCAGCTTTACAAATCAACAGTGCCATCTTAAAGCTGTCAAGTATCAGAGGGTAGCCGTGTTAGTCTGGATCTGTAAAAGCAGCAAAGAATCCTGTGGCACCTTATAGACTAACAGACGTTTTGGAGCATGAGCTTTCGTGGGTGAATACCCACTTCCTCAGATGCATCTGAGGAAGTGGGTATTCACCCACGAAAGCTCATGCTCCAAAACGTCTGTTAGTCTATAAGGTGCCACAGGATTCTTTGCTGATCTTAAAGCTGGATATTTTAAGGCCAAATTTTCATAAAACAAGGACTGCTATCTATAGTGCAGCTACTTTTCTACATACATTTACTGCAAAACTGGAGTATTCTGTGCACATATACCTAGAGATCCTGTATACAGCCATCCCTGAATTTCACATGCACCTGAAGTAAAGGCATATGCAAAAATAGGCCTCCTTTTAAACATCAGGCCCTTAACCTGGCAGCCTCTATAAGACATGTTGTAAGTTCACCTTCAGTCATCATTTTCATTGTGATCTCTTATTTATAAGATTTTATATTAAAAAAAAAATCTTATGGCAAATGTGCTGTAGACTAAGCTTGGTGCTTAGAAAGGTCAGCCCAGAGCAGTTTTTTAAATTTTAAAATGACAAAAACAAAGCAAACCACCTCCACTTTAAAAAAATGCTTATTGACAAAGATTTAACATAGTTTATAAATCATTATATGTACAAGCCTCAAAAATATGTCAAATATTAGTGCATCAATTTTTGTTCACAGACACTTTACACAAGACAGAACGGAAAGCAGGTTACTTGTCTGGGACGCTCATAATGTTCCTGTCAATTAAGATTTTTTTTAACTTTTAAACATTTTAGATAATTAAACAATGGATGTTTTCATCTTGAAAAAAATTAGAAAAATCTGATGCCAAAAGAGTTATGTTTGCCTTTCATATAAGTCCTGTTTGTGCTTCACTTTAACATGCCCTATCTCAGCAACCCACCTAACTTACATGGAGTCTTACACCTCAAATTGTGCCACTAAATTCAACTCAGGGAATAAGGTCTCACTCAATGTAAAAAAAAAAAAAAAAATCTCATTCTGAAGAGAACCAGAGAAATTAAAGCAACTTCTGTATACTCTACATGCCAAGTCAATTGTTTTTAAACATTTATTACATGTTAATCTTTGAGCTCTGCCACTTTTCAAATGTGCCAATGTGCAAGCTTTCAAGTCTTGCTGTAATCTCAATAACACAAAACACCTCACACTGGTAAGGTAGGATCTGTTGCTCTCTTGAAATGCAGAAATATATATCTGACCAAAATAAGTTAATTGGACAGTTAACTTAAATAGACTTGTCCCAGTGTAACTGAAAGCTGAATGTGTCCTTTGAATCATATATTTATAATGATGTTAATTCCAGTACTTTTCTGAATGTGTAAATATATCTTTTCCTAGTTTGAGAACACTTGCTTCTATATCACTGGATACAGGAAGAAGTTAAATTGTTCAATATCCCTTCTTAACGTTTCAGACAATATGACTCCCTCTGGATTTTCCTGCTGATGTTCTGATGGGGTACAACGGAAAGAAACACAAGGATTCTATTCTTTACTAAAGTAAACACTCATACGTTGAAAGTACAGAATAAGACCTTGGAAGAACAGTAGCAAAGAACTGTAAAGAATCACCACAATCACCGGTTGTATTGTCAGCAAAAGTACTGGGTCAAATCCTCAGCTGAAATCAACTGGAGCTATGCAGATTTACACCGGCTGAATATTTGTCCCATTTTGTGTAAATGTTAGGGATTGTCTTATGAAGATTTTAGCCTTACTAAATGTTCCCTATTCATGTCTAAAGTGGTTAACCTCTGGAATTTATATATAATCATTGTGAAGGGCCAAATTGCGCCCAGACCTGACATGGGTGTATGAGACAGGAAGGAGGCACAAGGAGGTTTCCTTTTCCACTTGCCTGATTTGCAGAAAGGATAGTAGGCACACGTTCAGCCCCTACACTTAATTGCTAAATCCTAGGGCCTCTGGAGCTACAACTGAGCCCAAAAGAAGTGGAGACATTGTGGTGGAAAAAGGTCCCCTTACATGCTGGACCTCAAAATGGAACTGGCATCCAAAGGGGAGAAAGCAGCACTCTGGAACAGGTACTTGCTTTCTCTGAATGCTAGGGAGCTCAGAGCAGAATTCTGTCCCTAGAGGCAGTGTGGCTCTGAATCAATCCCATTGAAAAATAGCCAATATTTGGTAACATTCTGATCACAGCAATAAAAGCATGACCATATGTATGATAGACTTGATCCAACACCCATTCAAATCACTGCAAGTCATTCCAGTGAATTCATTGTGCTTTGGATCAGGCCATACATGTAACATGTAGTGCTGAAAACATTATTTATTATACTGTTCTCTCATGCCTTGTTTGTTTTTAATATTCCTTTCTTCCTTGACTTTTCTGGTGGCTGAAAGAACTGCACATTAAAAAAAAACTGTAAGGAGATATTACGGACACATCCACATAGAAAATCTCCCTTTGAATGAATGCAGAGGAAGTTGGAAGAATGATATGTTTTTATTAACTATAATTTATTTTTAAGTTTCCAAAATAAGTTTAGAAACGTGTGAAAATAGTATGGGCTGTTGTTTGCAAACTGACCAACGGTACAATTACTGGGAGCACTAATTCATCTTCAGAGTTATTTATTTGTATTACAGTAGTGGCAGGAGGCTGCCCCAGATGAGATCAGGGCCCTATCAGGTTAAGCAGTGCGCAATCACATAACGAGAGAGAGCTCCTGTACAGTAGGGCTTACAAGCTATACAGACAATATGTCCCAAGTGGTAGGACAAAAGAAGTATTTCCCCTCATTACAGATGGGGGGACTGAAGCAATGAGAGACTACGTAAAGGACATAAGTGTCAGAGCTGGGAATTGAAACCATAACTACAGTCCCAGTTCAGTGCCTTAGTCACTTTCAATGTAACATTGTTACCACTGCTACTTTAAAAGATCAGTGGGACTAGTAAAATAAATACCAACTGGGTTGGATGGCAAGAGAAGTAAAAACTTACCCATGGGTTAAAATGCCTTTTTCAATTATCCTTATTGCCTAAAGTCTTAGTGAACATTTTTACTATTTTAATGTACAAGCAAGATTTTGCAGCTGTTGCCCCCAAATCCAGTCAATATTTGTATATTATTTTCATGAGTTGCTGATAATAACTTAAATCCTAAAAGACAACTGTGTCTTCAGAATCAAATGTGTGGTTCCCATTGACTTCACAGTCACCAGTGAAAGTACATCATTTTCTTCCGCTGCTTTGCCTTTCTATTTCTAGCATGGAAAGTTAGGATTTTTTGTTTGTTTGTTTTTCATACTTTTCAAATAAGTCCTATATGGAGAGGTGGTGTTTGGTGCCCCAGCAAGCAGCTCAGATGCTTTGAAATATACCAGAGTCCAGCTATGAATGTAGATTGAAGGATAAGTCAAATACCAACTCGCTGTGTTTTATAGGATTTGTATTGGTTTTACAGGCCTTGTGAAAAACATGAGATGAGATTGTTTGTCAATGCGCAGGTATGGACAAACAAGTTTACCGATAACTGTAAATGAATCATTAGCCTGGATCATGATTTTACTCTTGGGAGACTGCTGACTAATATATTCACCTTCTTCTAAGCACATGCCTGTAGTTTAAGTGGTAAAAAATTACTCACATGCCTCATAGCAAAATTTAAAAACATTCTTCATCTTAGAAGCTCTTCTGCTTCATTCTCATGTTTTGAATAATACCTTATTTCCCTTATTACTAGGGACATTTATATCAAAACAAACGTTTTTATTTCCTCATCCACTCTTGCTGCATATTCCACACCTGAATTTGATTTTTGTTACCCATCATGTAAGCAGAATGTCACAAGGGGCTCATTCATTAATGAAACTCAGTTCTTCACAGGATCAGGTCCAAAGGCAGGATTATGATTACATGAATAAACAGCTGTTTGGTGGTTGTTGTTTTTTAAAATGAACTAGAGCTGTTCAGAAAACATGAGGAATGGCAAACATTTACCAATGTTTTTAAATCAAATTTTGTTTTGATGGAAATTTTCCAATCAGCTCTGTGAAGAGACTATGGCCTCGTACACACTACCACTTATATCAGTATAATTTGTGTGAATAAGCCACCTTCTGAATGATTAAATTTCACCGACCTAAGCACCAACGTGGATGGTGCTATGTTGTCGGGATAGCTTCTCCTGCTGACAGACCTACCGCCTCTTGTGGAGGTGATTTCATTATGTGGACAAAAGAGCTCTCTCACGTCAGCATAGAGCATCTTCACCAGACATGCTACGGAGGTGCAGTTTCACCAATGCCAGTGCACCAGTGCTGCTATAGTGCTTCAAATGTAGACTAGCCCTAGGGCTCTGTTTTCATAAGGTATGTCTACACTGAAATAAAACATCTGTGGCAGGCCTGTGTCAACTGACTGGAGCTTGCAGGTTCAGGCTGTCAGGCTACAAAATTGCAGCACAGATGTTCAGGCTCAGGCAGGAAATGGCTCTGGGACCCTGAGTCAGTTGACATAGGCCAGCCACAGGTGTTTTATTCCAGTGCAGACATACTCCTAGTGGACCAAATCCTGAAGTCCTTAAAAACAGTGGGGGATTTGCCTGGAATAAAGATTTACTGAAGACTACTATGGGTTTCAATATTAAACCCTATTTCATTTAGCATCAGACTGACTTCACAAGTTGGAATCCATGCTGTAGGTAAGGAATCAGAGCCAAGGGACAGTCTGTTACCAGAGTAAAGACCCAAGATGAGGAAGGCTTCAGGGAAAATGGGATGAAGGACATGGCAGATTCAGAAGGGGATCATAGGAATCTTTGTGGAGATAAAAACTTGGGTTTAAATTACAGAAGAAAAGGGGCTGAATTAAAACTATTCTCAGTTCCTAACTTCCAAAGATTTCAATGGAAGTTAGGATCCTTGATACCTTTATCAATCTTGGCCTGACTCTGTAAAAAAAGAGTTTGAGAGATGCACAAATCTCAAACTCCCTTATCCCTACAGGAAAGAACTTCACAAAACCCAACTACCTCCTTTTTGGTTATATAATACATAAAATCAAGCCTCTGAGCACAGTGAAGAGAAACTTACACAAGAGTAGTGTGCATCTCCGTCTGGGATCAAATCCCTTATTTCCTCCCTGCACATCCACCGTACCTCACCTGTAACTTTCTGCAACTGAAAACTGTATTATACATTTGCTTTTTTAAAACCTTCATGTAGCTTTCCTGGGCCACTGTAGATTCCAGTGCCATGTTTTCCCTGATGCTCTGCTGCCACATTGCACCAAATCAGAATTATGTTTCAGAGACTACAGGCATAGAAGAGAGTTTATTATAAAAATACCTATGATCTAATAAACAATCTAGGAATATCCTAGACACCATTCACTAAAAGAAGCTACAAACCGTACTGCCTTGTAAAAAAAATGCAATTGTAGAAGGAAAGCAACTATCTTCTTGTGCTGCAATGCTGACAAATATTGTTTCCGTGGCTAGTCTGCTGTGAGTGCTTTTCTGCCCTTACTAGATAAAAGGCAAACAGAGGAAAAAGCCAACATTGCCTTAGTTAGTAGAAGAATCTGGATTTGCAACAAGGGAACCTAGCAATTATTTGGTTTTCTGGGAAGGATTTTTTGACATGTGTAGTTTGCTTTTCTGATATTTGCAGATTTCCCCAGCATGCCATCAATTTTCAATATCCCAAAGACAAAGTATGGATTTTGCAATGAGGGATTCTTAAATGAACACAACATCCTCTATATGCAGACTAATTTCAGACATTTTGACAATTGTACATGAGGTCACATCTGAATTTCATTCTAGTAACTATAATCTTCCTAACTCTAAGATATTTGCATCAAAATCTGCTTTAAGAATTAACTCATTCCTAAGGTTCTGCAGTTAAACCTGTAACAATTCTCCAGATCCACATGGCATCTGAAGAGGAGCACAAGACTGTATATTCTGTGAAATAAAATGCTGTTTTGTAATATTTTGACCTTTTGTAATGTTGTTGCAAAGGAATTTGATTTGCTTGTCATTTCTACTCTCCTTGTTTACAGCTTCAGTAACCTGGGAGAGAGGTGAAATGGACAGACAATCAAAGAGCAAAATATTGAAAAGTCAAAAAATGAGGCATTACAATGCAGAAACTTCACTCTTATGAAATGATTGCAGCAGAAATTAGAGATTGACAACATGGATGTATGCTTTTGATATATGATAACATACACAAAGGAGATAATACAGACCACTGTAGGAATGCACTGAATGCAAGAATGCACTGAAAGGGATTGTTATTACTGCAGTACTTCCAAGCACATGATTTTATCTACAGTCAGACCTTGGGTTGGCAAAAAGGGTGTTCCTACTATGTCAAATTACTTGAGAGAGAGAAAGTACACTTTCACCGACATAGCTTTTAGGACAAACCACAGCCTGGTGTAAATCAGCATAACTCCACTGAAGTAAATGGAGTTATATCCATTTACAATAGGTGAGGATTTGGAACTCAAGGCAACACACAAAGTATTAAATATAATTTAACATCCTTTCGATCAGGTTCTTCATTTTAGACAAAAGAACCTTGTGCCACTAGATGTCACTATAAACAGAACATTTTCTATTGCATTTTCAGAGAGTATCCTGATCTTGTTTTAGAGAGGTGTTCTAAGCAATACTGATTGAATCTAGCACCTTGTCTGTTCACTCAAAGGCTACTAATTGCAAATTTCTGCTGCCGACTATAGCCTCACTATCTGCATCTAAAGCTACAAATAGTAACAACGTTAAAGATGTAAGATTTGCAGCACAGGGATTCTAAAAGCTGTCATGATTTTATTAATTAGCCAGCAGTGTCATGCATTGCCAGTTTATTATTATTTCTTAAGAAAGCATTATAAGTATCTGTCTCATTAGAGAGCAGAAGTAGCAGACAGATTAATGCACATATGCTACAACATTAATTAGAGAATCAGATTTTGCACAAGATTGATAATTTGATAGTGACAATTGTAGTTGCAATTAATTGGGTCTCTTTTGGGAGGCTTCTGATGAGATCCAGTAAACGAAAAGCACAAGGATGCGGAGAACTAGCTTTAGGTGGATGGAAGGCAGGAATCATCTTCAGTGTAAGATAAATTGCATCTCAATGGGAGTTTGCATGATCATTTTGCAATTATATTCCATTGTCTGTATCCACTTCTTACGCGAAGAAAGGAAAATTAGGCCACATTAAAAACAAGTTCTAAGCCTGAAGGAATTTGTTTTTAATTTTTTTTTTAAATGGAGACAAAGGTTCTAATCAGCAATATAAGCAATCAACAGTTAAAATGCCATTAATAATAGGATGGTGGCAACAGAATAATGGGAGGAGAAAATAAGTATTTAAATTATCCTGCTCGGCTGACATTTAATAAATTCATATTTAAAAAGTGACATTTGGCAAACTAGATGAAAATGCAAATGAAGGCTATATTTATGGAAGGGTGAAAAACAACTTCTAATCTCAAGCATGTACATATCCATTGGAATACCTGCTAGGTACTGGTGCCTGGGGCCAAAGTGCACAGAATTGCCAGTTGCTGGCCTAGTGGTATTGTACTGGAATTGAATCTTCTAGATGGCTGCCAGGGCTCCTCCATCTAATCAGTATTTCCATTACTGAAATCATAGTTTTGTAGCTATGTTCCATTGTTTGTGGTAATAGGTAGGGAGAGGCACAGAAACTCCGTAATTGTATTCCTTACCAAAATTAATTAATCTGTCCTGCACCTCTGTTCTAGGACTCAGTCCTGTAATACTTGCTTTTCCCAAAGTCAGGAAGCCTGCACCAGGGATAATGTAAAAGTGTGGATGGTGATCCAGGTAGCCACTTTACAAATGTCCAGTATTGGTACTTGTGACATTTTCTTGAGGCATCCAGAACTGTAAGCTCCCTTGTTACCCATCTCAACGAGAGAGACTTGTTGATGCTAAACTGTCTCTCAGCTCCCTGACACTCCAGTCTGTCAATCAGCCCAATAAAATCCTCAGGACTCCACCAATCCTTATTTAGCCTCCGAACATGAATGTTCCGGTCTGATGCCCATCCAAATTGCCCACTTGGTGCACTTCAGCTCCTGAACCCCCTTGAAAAATGTTATCCAGCCCTGTCACTGGACATGCATAGAAATTACTAAATGTGCTGTCCCCAAAGAGAAAAAAATATACATTAGATTGTTAGTTAGCTGAGAATTCACACTTTAGTATATTACACTGAGATCAACTTGTAATAAATCAAAAATAAGTTATTTATAAAGAACGGAGATTCAATTAATACTAAGCAAGGATAACAGAAACAGAAAATGGTTACAAATAAAACAAAGGAACAACATGCTTTCTAGTGACGAAAACTTAACAAGTTAAATCCTTTTCTAAGGGAGTGTCTCAACGAAAGCCTCCTCTCAGCATCACAAGACCCTTTGGGCGAGGATCTAGCTTCACAGATGAAAAAACACTGCTTCTTTTGATCCTTCAGTGATGGATAACCACTATGTCTTTTTTCCTCTTCTTATAGTCCAGTAACCTTTGAAATGTATTCTTTGAAGTGCCTCTCACTGTTTTTCAGGGTGCAGATGCCATGCTGTCTATGCTATTCTAATAGTCTCGTACTTCTGTTAATTTGCTTTTCCTGTTGACTCAATATGCAAGCATAATTCCCCTTGTCTCTGGCTAAAGCTCCTCCATTTACATTTGAGACCTGGGCAGACAGGCAACCCAACATTCCTTTGTCTGGAAAGCCTTGGTTTATCAACCCAGCCTGATTTAATTGGTTTAAACATATTTTCAGTATACATATACTGCTACTTAATTGTTGTCCATAGATGCATCACACAGTGATCACGATGACCACAAAAATGATATAAGTTTTTGTTTGATACCTTACACAACATTCTTTGTAGATAATTACCATGACAGCAATGTGTTAGGATTTAGTGGGTTGAACAGACCAGTTAGGGGTTGCTGTTACGTCATAGTTAATCCTCTGCTAGAGGATATTGAGGGGCTCTTAGAATCACAGTACTTATTGAGGAGATGTTGTTGACTAGCTGTGCTTTTACAGAATGGCCCCTCACCTTGGGCTTGGGAGGTATACGTGCCAACTGATGACAAGTATAAAACATCCCGAGATCCATGTAGAGAGCCTCTGGGCAAAAAGGTGTGTGAGAGACCCTGCTTGAGCAGGATAAGACAGAAAGAACACAGGGACAGTAAGCATAAGGTAATGGTGAAGATGATTGGACAAACTGGGAAGCAGCCCATGGAATGTAGCAGCAATTATTAAGGGAAGCAGTATGTGGCTGTTGTTTACAGGGTCCCTGGGTTGGGATCTGGAGTAGTGAGCAGACTTGAGTCCCCTCACCAGCCAATGGTGAAGTGGCCTGAATCCTGAAAAAGCAGACAAGACTCTTTGCTAAAAGCCTGAGAAAAGGGATGGAATTTAAATGAGCCCAGAAACAGGACTGAAGACGTTGGAGAAGACTAACCCATTTGCTGAATTTTGTTACTCCAGAAGGGTTTCAGCCATCCATCCATCCATCTGTTAACTGTGTGACTTAGCCGGAAGGCTGAGCCACTGAAGACCTACCAAGTAAGGTCAAAAACATATTGGGGTGCAGGAACAGAAAAGATTGCAGCATCATATCCACCCAACAGGAGGCACTCACGAGAGGTGAGTGTCCCCCATCACAGATGGCATTAAGAAGGCAAACTTCATGGAGAGGTGTAGCACAGAATATATGGCCATTGGTTCAAAAGGTGGTCTGGTAAGAGCTGAGAGTATCATGCTGAGGTCCCATTGTGGTGTGGGTTTTATCACCAACAGGAAGGTCCTAAAGAGGTCTATCAAGAATTGAATTGTGGTAGAGTGAGTAAAACTAGATTGGCCTTCCATTGGCACTGGTTACTGCCAGGTAGACTTTTAATGAGCTAACAGAAGGCCCTAACATGTTGATGGACAGCTGCTGATTTGTGGTGATAAATATTTTTTTTGTGACCAGGTAGAGAAATAACTGCTTAACTAAATAGTATTTTCTAGTGGAGACTTTTCTGTTGTCATTGGATGGCCTCTGAACATCAATGTTCTGGTCTCATGCCCATCCAAATGCTAGGCTGTGAGATGAAGTTGGTCTGGGTTGGGATGTCTGATCCTATCCTTCTCCTGAGCTAACATATCCAGAAAGTGTTGAATACAGATGGGAGGACAGGAGGACGTTCACAGAAGGTCCAGAAACCAAAACTGTCTGGGTCAATTGGGTGCAACGAGGATACCCCTATCCCTCTTGTGGTGAATTCTGTGGAGAGTCTGAGGTAGAAGGGGATGGGAGGAAAGAAGTACCTCAGATGATCTGTCCAAGATAACAGAATGATATTGCTCCTGGTGTCTAGGCCTAATGCTACTTTAGAGAAATAGAGATTGAATCTTTTGTTTGTTTGAGAGGTAAAGAGATCCGAGAATGCTGTTCCCCACTGGGAAAAGACGTCAGTCAAGCCTGAATTGTGTATTTGCCATTCGTGGTCTATGGAGAAGTACATGGTAAGATTACCTGCCAGAGTATTTTGCACACTGGATGGGTATGTCTCCAAGAATGTAATGTGATTCTTGATGCACCATTTCCATAACTTCACTTCCTCTACACATAGAGGATGACCTCTCACTCCACCTTCTTTCTTAATATCAAAGATAGTTGTCATGATGTTCATCAATATCAAGATGTGGTCAGACAATCCAAGGGGGAGGAATGCATTGCAGGCTAGGTGAACTGCTGTCATCTCCAGCAGATTGATATGTATTCTGGTCTCCTGGATGGAGGAGTGTTTGGATCAAATTTCAGTGGCGTTGCGACCATATAGCCAGCACGATGGTCCGGCAGCTGCCATATTGATTTAGCACAGGACCATCACTTAGACTTAGAAGTGGTTGAGCCATACCCCCCTTTCCCCAGTTCTGCAGCCTATAGAACTTTGATCAAGTGCAAAAACTGTGTGGCAGGCATTTGCTGACCCCAGTCTTCCCTAATTAGCATCACTGCACTGTACAGAGATTGATGCACTCATAGATTCACAGTAACTCTATTTTATGAACATCACAAATTCAAAACACAGTCCAGCACAGCAGTCAACAGGAATGACCTCAGTTTGATTTATGAGCTGTGTTGAAGGTACGAAATAAGGAGTACTGGAAACTTTTTGTATGGGAATTCAAGCTTGTATATTGTCTAACACCTGGCAGCTGTGGACCTTGGGTCAGACTCTATTCAGATTTCTTTTACATCAGCATTGAATTCACTTACAAATATAAAAGATAAAAAGTCCAAGCTAGCCTTTGACATTAGCACTCCATTAAGATGAATGTAGAGTTCCCTCCACTCTCCCTTTAGTACTGTAATGTTGCAATCTGCATTGCTACAGAGCAAATATTACACTGATTTCCTCCCTATACATTTCTCTGTGGTGGGGTATTTTGTTTTTTGGATTTTTTTTTTAATATACTCTGGATATTTGTAGCCTTGGAATACACACTGACCTATGGACAATAGTTATATGTTAAAACAGATTTTCATAATGCAGGAATTCTTTTGATTAATTTTCTATTACTCATAGTCTGTGCAGCAAAAACTTTCAGTGAAGTAAAAGGATTGGGACCTTAATGGAACCAATTAGTAAATATTTACAGATGCACATTTTGTCTGATGTAAACAATTATAGATGCAGGTGGTGAATAACACAGGTGCTGGTCCACAGTGATAGTTTGGATATTATTCACACATACTTTATTTGACAAAATGTTTCCTGCTAATTTCTGAAAAATTATTTGCAAATTGTTTACATTATTGATCTAGCTCTACAACTGGTTGAATAGTGTTACTCAAACAATGTTATTTATAATCTCTCTCTCCCCCAATAAATCAATGAATACGTTATTTGTGATCTTTTACTGTTATTCTGCCAGCTCTACTCATCTGGCTTCTTCCAAGGTGTATAAATTAAATTAGCAAATATAGAGACTGATTCTCCATTATGTTGCCCTTGGGTAGTTATTTTCTTGTTCACAGTAAGTGAAAAATGCTGCTACTCTCATTTGGCAATGTTTTACATACATTGTGCACTCACATGGCATATCTATATAGATATGTAGATATATAGATATAGATATAGATATATGGAAGATATAAAAAGGTAGAGAAGAAACTGGGTGTCCCCAGGAATATGCAATGTACTATAAAAACCACTAGCAGACCTAGTTTGATTCCACTGGGTTGTCTTAGAGCATTGAGTAAGGGGCCCATGCGCATTCCACAAGAATGTGAATTTTGCCCTCAGGTTAATTCCATGCAGTCACTGTATCTATAGAGGGCTGGTTCCAGCATTGAGCATTATATAAACTAAAACTGTGGGTTTGCTTTTCCTTTTTCAGAAAACAGTTTGAGTCTGAATAGCACAGAGAGCTTGGTGGAAGATGCATGAAATCTGGGAGTTTTTTAAGCAACAGTTGGGGGTTTGTAACGAGAATCAAACTGAAAGAAATACAACTCACTTCAGCTCCCAAATATAGAGGGAGGCTGCATTCCCTCACCCTATCCCTCAAGAAACTTTAAAGGGAAACTCACAATAGGAACAATGCTCACAATCTAGGGAATCAACAATGCATATAAAACTGCATCACACCACCGTAAGAGGGAAAGTCCTTCCTAGAAGGCTTTATCTGAACTAATAAAGAGAAAAACTGAAAATAGAAAACTGGAAAAAGTCTGAATAAATAGCTGCATTTTAAGGAAAATCTATTTTCCCTAGAAATTCAGTTGAATCTTTTAGTTTCACTTCAGTTATTGGACTTCAAGTTTAATTATTTTAGTACTGCTAATAAGCACTGATATTGTGCATAGCTTTTTTCAAGAACACACAGGTACATTGACTGTCTCACTTGATATAGAATTATATTTTCAAAAATGAGTGCCTAAATTTAGATGCCTAAATTCATGTTTTGAAAAATACCAATCAGCCAGCAACTCTTATGGGCTTTAGTAGGATTTTTGGTCACTTATTTGGGTGTCTAAGTATCGGTTTAGGAGCAGAATTTTTGGAAACCCATTTTGGAAAATCTAAGCAAAAAGTTTCAGAATGACCAGAAGGCTCGATCTCACACTATTGCAGGGGTGTTTCTCCCCTGCCCCCCATGACCCTAGTGCATTAGTTCCATTCTTGAAAAAGTGTAATGGTCTATATTAAACATGGCACTTCTTTTGTCTAGTGTTGTGCTATAATCCACATCACTGAAATGTATATGATGTTCCCTGGTATCATATTCAAAGGGATTTTATAGGATTAATTTATGTATTTAGAACAAGAGAGGAAAATACTTGAGTTAAAACACTATGACACAAACATATTTTACACAAATACAATTTTAAATGTGTGTGCATATAATAATAGTCACTTCAGCATGGTTACAAATGCAAACATTTTAATGTAATGTTAGTATATATAATAATGTAACATGTAGTGCAATAATAATAAATGTTTTGCACCAATGGTGAATAAGTTATAGACATCAAGTCTGCAAAATCAACAAAAGAGAATCTAAAATTAGACTGAGAATAAAAGGTTAAATGAATTACACTTACACAATGAATCCTCCTCCCTCCCCAGAAAGCTAATTTTTTTAAAATGGAAAATCCAGTTCCAGTTTGTTGAAACTGAGATGTTAATTACTGCTACAAAACCATGTTAAAATTACTCAGATCAAAAATCAACACATAAATCAAAACCATCCAATCAATACAGCCGCTGTAATGTATTTGGCATTCAATTCAGTGTCTTGATCAAAAATCTTAGAATAATTTGAAAAGGAAATAATCAACATCAATCATTTAAATCAAATTGATAAGCTTTCAGATTTAATCAATCAGAGACCTGAGCCTTACACAATCAGAGGGGGACTTCAGTTGCTTTGTTTAATCAAGTAAATACCAACCCAATTCCTGAGTCTAAAGTTAAAATAACTTTGTAATTTAGACTCAATTAAAGCATGCCAATTAAACAGGTTAATAAAGTGCTATTCTATAAAGAAAAGCCTACTGCAATGCAGGCTGCAAAAGATCATGTCTTCCAGTATACGCTGGCAAGAAATCAGCATGGAAGTCTATTTCATCTGTTAGAAATGGAGGAGGAATTTTAAGGGAGGAATGTTAAAAGTTCAGCTCTTTTACAAAGGAACAATGTATAGTGCATGTACTAGCCAGGTTGAATTGTCTAAACTTTATAACTGTCTTCAGCTCACCACATTTCCCCTTTAGGTACTATTAGAAGAAGAATTTGCTCTAGGGAGATTTCTACACTCTCTGCCAGGAAGAAAATGGCAAGACTGTACCCATTTGGGATTGTTCAGCCCTCAGTTCAGTTACACGGTTGTTCATAATGTGTTAACATGCATAAGTGAGATCTATTTTGTCAGTATCTTAGAAATGAAAATACTTTCTTAAAGTTAAAGCAACAGTAATTCTCCTAGGGCAACTTGATGGCTCAGAGGACCAGAAATAGGATTCAAAGCATATCACCTCTAGCTCACCTATTCAAATTGAGCCCACGTCAAACAGAAAGGGCCTGAGCCTGCTCTGATATAATGGTGTCAATGTTGACTTAAATGGGTTTGATCCAGATTTACATCAGTGTAACAAAAATCAGAATTTGTCCCAAAGTTCTTATCTTGTGAAGGAGGATAAGTGCCATATATGAAATGAGTCCCAGTCCTACTAGATAAGTATTCAAATCATATAACTAATGGTCACAGCTAATAGACAAGGCACAAACGTGTCAAAAAGACCCTGGAGACTGAATTATGCTATCATCCCTCCCTCCAGAGGTAGGTTCTTCCAGAAGAGGGTGGACGGAGATACTGGGAAGCTTGCATTACTACTTCCTATAATGTACCTCTTTTGTGGGTAAACAAAGGACATTAGTCTCCAGGGATTTTCATGTGGCAACTTCCCTAAGCAAATTCAAAATCTCCATTCCCATCTCATTAGACCCTAAGGTAATCCATTCCTTACTCTACACTGTTTATTGTTATGTTCATGGCATACAGAGATATTAGATAAAAACACAAAATTATATTTCTAGAAGGTGCTAAAATAACACCACTGTAGTTATTAAAATCCAGGACCTTAACACACAAAAATCTAACAACAGAGAGAGAGAAAGCAGGCTGTTCCCTACTCGTTCTGCACAGCTAACCCCACTTTGTTCTAGGCTGGCTCTTTGCAGACTGCTCCTAGACCCAGAATGCATGCTTCCCTACTGAGCACCTTACCCTGCAAGCAGGACCAGAAAAATCCCTGAGAATTTAAAGAGACAGGTACAATTTTAGCACATATTTCAATACACCACATTTATAATTTCTAATGGTCTGAATACCATCTGTGAGAAATCATATTAGGTATAAATAGTGAAGTCACCTCAGTACAGTATATGGGCTTACCATGATCTGATTAAACTAGCAAATAAGCAAGTTAAAACAAAGATACCTTGGGGGGTATGAAAATCTGACTCTTCAGTCTGGGATTAAGAACTACGCATGTGCTAATGGTTATAAGTGTGGGGGGTGGATGCTTAATTATTTATTCACCCAAACTATCCCATGAAGGTATATTTGAGGAAAAGAATATGGATTGATTTGAGGCAATGAAACTCAAATATGGAGTAAACTATAGCCTGCAGTAGGAGACTGGAGTTTTGGTTTAGCAAAACTGAAATTATGTGCATTAAATCATTTCTCTGGGCTTCACTAGCTATGAAAGAACCTCAAAGGGATCACAGCAGTATAACAAAAACAAAGCACAAATCAGCCAAAGGGTGTTTAATGAAGCTGGGCCTCAATCTCAAAGATGCGTATCAAGCTAACCCTGAAATAAAGGATCTTTATTGCCACAGAATGCCAGATGGAACTGGAGATGCTAACAGAATATTCAGCATGATAGCACGCAGAAGCCTAAAGCTTAGGATGTGACACTGAGAAGAACAGATAGTGCAAGTTTTTTCCATTCATGCAAAGGTAGTGGGGAATGTTGTAACAATGACATTCTATGCTGCTGAGCTAAGGCTTTGCTAAGTTGCTGCACTAAGCCATATTGAGTCCATTTAACTGTTGTTTTCTTGAAAAAGTCTCAATTTTCTAGTAAACCTTATTTTCTTTAGGATAATGGACTGATTTATTGGCCTCTGCAGGCTATTCCAAGGAAATGAATTCTGGAATGATGACAGATGTTGTGGAAGTAAAAGGTTCCTGGCATGGAGCACTTAGTGAAATGGGGCTGGGCAAAAGGCTGCCCATTCTTAGAAGATATCACAGAGATCCTAGGTAAAGTGAGCGACACAAAGGTAACACCTGAAAACTGAGGAATGTTACAGGGCCTGCTTCAATACCTTGCAAGAATCAATCTTTTTCCTGAGGGCATGTCTACACTTACCTCCAAAGTGATCAATCCAGCAGGGGCCGATTTATCGCGTTTAGTGAAGACCTGATAAATCGACCGTCGAGTGCTCTCCCCTTGACTCCAGTACTTCACTGGAGTGAGAAGGATAGGCAGAGTTGATGGGGGAGCGACAGCAGTCGACCTACCTCAGTGAAGACACCACAGTAAGTAGCTCTAAGTATGTCAACTTCAGCTACACTATTTTCATAGCTGAAGTTTCATAACTTAGCTCATTCCCCCTTCCTAGCGTAGACCAGGCCTGAGACTAAACTAACAGGTCTCAATTTACTGAGTGATTTCAATATATTTAGCAGGCAAATAAGGCTTCTTTACTTCAGGGATTTAACCATAAATATATTTTCTATACAGCACACAGAGAAATGGTTTTAATATTATACATACTGTGACAAAGTTCCTCCTCTACCTTTGTGGGTCCTGCGCTTATTGGCAGATTTGCTCACCTCAGTGATCTTCCTTACAGTCTGGATCAACTCCTCCTGTGTCTGATCAGGAGTTGGGAGGTCTGGGGGGAACCTGGGCCCGCCTTCTACTCCGGGTTCCAGCCCAGGGCCCCGTGGATTGCAGCTGTCCATAGTGCCTCCTGTAACAGGTGCATGACAGCTACAACTCCCTGGGCTACTTTCCCATGGCCTCCTCCAAACACCTTCTTTATCCTCACCACAGGACCTTCCTCCTGGTGTCTGATAACGCTTGTACTCCTTAGTCCTCCAGCAGCACACCCTCTCACTCTCAGCTCCTTGTGCCTCTTGCTCCCAGCTCCTCACACGCACTTCCTCTCCTCTGGCTCCTCCTTGCCTGACTGGAGTGAGCTCCTTTTTAAACTCAGGTGCCCTGATTAGCTTGCCTTGATTGACTGCAGGTGATCTAAACTGCCTGTCTGCCTTAATTGGTTCTAGCAGGTTCCTGATTACTCTAGTGCAGCCCCTGCTCTGGTCACTCAGGGAACAGAAAACTACTCATCCAGTGACCAGTATGTTTGCCCTCTACCAGACACCTGTACCCCACTGGTCTGGGTCTGTCACATATCCCTCCCCCCTGCTCAACACCAAGGAGTTGGGCAGCTTGAGAAGCCAGACAGTGCACACGTGACAAGCCATCAGCATTGCCGTGACGGCTCCCTGCTCTGTGATGCACACGGAACTGGAAAGGTTGGAGGGATAAGAACCACCTGATCACCCTTGAGTTTTTCTCCTTGTTCTGCTGCATCCATTGAAGAGGGGCATGGTCGGTCACAAGGACAAATCTGCGCCTGAGCAAGTAGTAGCACAATGTTTCCATGGCCCATTTTACAGTGAAGCACTCTCTCTCCACCACTGCATATTTTTGTTCCCTCGGAAGGAGTTTTCTACTGAGGTAGAGAATTGGGTGTTCCTCCTCCCCGACCATCTGTGATAGAACGGCACTCAACCCTACTTCTGATGCATCTGTCTGCAGGATAAATTCCTTGGTAAAATCAGGGGCTCTCAGTACGGGGTTACTGCAGAGGGCAGTCTGTAGGTCTGTGAATGCTTCTTCTGCTGCATCAGACCATCTCACCAGATCAGGTCCACGGGCTTTCACTAGGTCTGTCAGGGGGCTTGCCCTTGTGGCAAAGTGGGGGATAAATCGTCGGTAATACCCTACTACACCTAGGAATGCCTGGACTTGTTTCTTGCGACGTGGTCAGGGCCAATTTTGGATAGCCTCCAACTTATTCACTTGGGGTTTTACCAGACCTTTTCCCACAATGTAGCCAAGATATTTGGCCTCTGTAAACCCTACAGCGCACTTGGCAGGGTTTGCTGTAAGGCCAGCTCGCCTGAAGATATCAAGGACTGCCTCCACCTTCTGTAGGTGGGTTCCCCAGTCTGGGGTATGAATGACCACACCGTCCAAGTAGGCAGCAGCATAACTGTTATGCGGGCGTAATAGCTTGTCCATGAGGTGCTGGAAAGTAGCTGGGACCCCATGTAGTCCAAAAGGGAGGACAGTATATTGAAAAAGACCCTCTGGTGTAGAGAACGCAGTCTTTTCCTTTGCGTCTTCCGCAAGGGGAATCTTCCAGTACCCCTTTGTCAAGTCTAGAGTAGTCAAATACCGGGCATTACCCAGACGGTCCACTAGCTCATCTATGCGAGGTATGAGGTACGCGTCAAACTGGGATACTTTGTTTAGTTGCCAGAAGTCATTGCAAAACCTTGTTGTGCCATCAGGTTTGGGCACCAGCACGATTGGGCCGGACCACTGACTGTGGAATTCTTCGATGATCCCCAACTCCAGCATTTTTTTACTTCTGCTTTTATTTTCTCCCTTTTGGCTGCTGGCACCCAATAGGGTCTCATTGTTATTCTGGCCCCGGGTTCGTGATGATGTGGTGATATGTCTCCATTGTTCGACCCGGTTTTGTCAAGAACATATCTTGGTTCCGGAAGATCATCTCAGACACCTCATTCTTCTGGTCTGGTGTTAAATCGAGAGACACTCTTACCTGTTTGGAAGGCTTGTTTTCCTGGGTTAGGTCTTTTTGGATAGTTATGCATGCCTCTTGTGCATGCCAGGGTTTCAGAAGGTTGATGTGATAAATCTGTTCTTGTTGTCAGTGTCCTGGCTGCCGCACCTTGTAGGTTACTTCCCCCATGGGTTCAACCACCTCATAGGGTCCCTGCCGTTGGGCCAGAAGCTTGCTTTCTGCCGTGAGTACCAACACCATCACCTGATCCCCTGGTTGGAACTGTCGGAATTTCGCCTGGCGATTGTAATGGTTCTCTGGGCCTCCTGTGCCTTTTCCAAATGTTCCCGTACAATAGGGGTGACCCGGGCTATTCGGTCTCGCATCTGTATTACATGTTCTATTATATTTCTCCCCTCATTGGGTTCCTCTTCCCAGATCTCTTTGGTGATATCTAGTATGCCACGGGGGTGACGCCCGTATAATAACTCGAAGGGGCAAAACCCAGTTGAGGCCTGAGGTACCTCCCGGATAGGGAACATAAGACAGGGTAGTAGAGTGTCCCAATCCTTCCCGTCCCGACTTACCACCTTCCATATCATAGCCTTGAGGGTTCGGTTAAACCTTTCTATCAACCCATCAGTCTGTGGATGGTAGACTGAAGTTCTCAGGGTATATATATGGAGCAGCTTACAGAGGTCCTTCATTAGCTTTGACATAAATGGGGTTCCTTGGTCTGTTAATATCTCCTTTGGTAGCCCCACTCGGGCAAATATCCCCACTAGCTCTTTGGCTATTGTTTTAGAGGCTGTGTTCCGCAGGGGGACGGCTTCTGGGTAGCGAGTAGCATAGTCCAAAACAAGTATATATTGGTGGCCCCGACCCATCTTCTCCAGGGGTCCCACTAAGTCCATGGCTATTCGCTCAAAGGGGACTTCTATGATGGGAAGGGGTACTAAAGGTGCCATCAGGTGGGGACGGGAACTGTGCAGCTGACACTCCGGGCAGGACGCACAGTACCTCCGCACTTCTTCATGTACTCTGAGCCAGAAGAACCGTCGTAGGACTCGTGCCAGGGTCTTCTCTACCCCCAAATGCCCCCCAAAAAGATGACTATGAGCTAGACTTAATACAGCATTCTGGTGTTTTTGAGGTACTAGGATCTGCTCTACCTTCTGCCCCTGTACTGGTGCAACCCGGTATAAGAGATTCTTCTTCATTATGAAGTAGGGTCCTGGTCCCTGGGTTTTCCCTTCCACGGGGACCCCATCTATTTCAGTCACCTCCTTCCTAATGTTGTCATACCTTGGGTCCTCAGCGTCCAGAATTTTCTCTCCCGGGCCTAATCTGCCCAAGATCTAGGGGCCCAGACTCTGTTGCCTCTACTGGTTCAGAAGTGTTAGGGTAGGGGTCAGACTTGGGTGCTTCTCCGTCCTGGGTGGCCTCCTTTTCAGCTGCTCTGGTCCGCCTACCTATGAGAGCGACCCTCTGGCTTTGAGTCAGTATTCGGGTTCCCAAGGCCTTAGCTGCCCTCCTTTCCCTTTTTGACTTTCTCCCCTGTCTGGGAATGGAAAATAAATCTGGAGATATTTCAGAGAAGACTGGGGGTTGACAGTCTACTGTGGATGCCTCACTAACTTCAGGGTTCCCCCTTTTCCTCCAATCCTCCTACTAAGAATAAGTTTCCAAACCCTGGGAAGTCCCTCCCTATGAGCACCGGGTATGGGAGTTTAGGGACTACACCTGCTGCTACCTCAGTAGTGTTCCCCTGAATCTCGAGTTTTACTGGGATGGTGGGATAATAACCAACTGTCCCATGGATGCATGTTATCCCTGTACGCTTAGCCCGCAGCAGCTGACTACACTTGACGAGCTTCCCTGAGACAAGCATGATAGCACTCCCCAAATCAACCAGTGCCGTGGTCTCTACCCCATTTAGTTTCACTGGTCTGGTGTACATATGTGGGGTTAGTAAGACCCCCACAAGGTGAATTAGGGAGCATGGGTCTGCCTAGTTCCCCAGGTTACACTGCATCGGCTCCTCAGCATTGGGACACTGTGCAGCTATATGTCCCCACTCCCTGAAGGTATAACATCTGTATGGAGCCCTAGGCATTCCCCGGTCTCTTGGTTTGGGCAATCTAACACCATTATCCTCTTCTCCCTCCGTGCTCCGACTCTTTGTGGCCTCTGGTGGGCCTTCAGCCCCTCTCTTTTTCCACTTAGGCCCTCCTGGTGGCCCAGTCACCCAAGCTCTAGGGCTTGGTGCTTCTAGTTTAACCCTGGTTGCCTCTTCCTGAACTGGTCGAGTCAGCTCCCTCACCGTCCTTCGCCTCTCTACCAGTGCAACAACCTCATCATAGGTGGAGGGTTCGTTCTGGCTTACCCAGGCACGAAGGTCTGGCAGTAGTCCCCTCATGTATCGGTCGATGACCAGAACCTCTAGTATCTCTTCCGGACTCCGGGACTCTGTTCGCAACCACTTTCATGTGAGATGGATGAGGTCATACGATTGGGACCGCGGGATTTTGTTTTCCTGGTACCTCCACTCGTGATACCATTGGGCCCGCACTGCGGTCGTTATCCCAGATCTGGCCAGGATCTCTGCTTTCAGCTGGGGGCAGTCTACTGCAGCCTCTTCAGGCAGATCATAGTAGGCCTTCTGGGCCTCCCCACACAGAAATGGGGCAAAGATGCCAGACCACTGATCTTGAGGCCAGGCCTCCCGTAGGGCTGTCCTCTCAAAGGCCAGAAGGTATGCCTCTACATCATCCTCCCGCATCATTTTCTGCAGCCAATGGCTGGCCCGTATGATCTGCATCCCATCATGGCCGCAGTTCAGCTCTGTAAGGGTCTTTACCTGGTTTACCAGTTTTCGCAGCATAGCTCGGTCTTGAGAAGCCTGGTCTATCAGCAGGTGATTAGTCTCTTGCTGCAGCCACACTGCCTCCTGCTGGGCAGCTCCCTGGACATGGGCAGCCTCCTGCTAGGCGCCGTAGCTTGTATCAATGCCCGTGCTAAGTCATCCATTGTGGTGGAAAACAAATAAACCTTCTACCTTTTTTTTTTTTAAATCACCCTCCTTCTTCTGCCACACTGTGCACACCAATTCCAACTGCTGACACCAGTTGTGACAAAGTTCCTCCTCTACCTTGGTGGGTCCTGCGCTTATTGGCAGATTTGCTCACCTCGGTGATCTTCCTCACAGTCTGGATCAACTCCTCCTATGTCTGATCAGGAGTTGGGAGGTCTGGGGGGAACCTGGGCCCGCCCTCTACTCCGGGTTCCAGCCCAGGGCCCCGTGGATTGCAGCTGTCTATAGTGCCTCCTGTAACAGGTGCATGACAGCTACAACTCCCTGGGCTACTTCCCCATGGCCTCCTCCAAACACCTTCTTTATCCTCACCACAGGACCTTCCTCCTGGTGTCTGATAATGCTTATACTCCTTAGTCCTCCAGCAGCACACCCTCTCACTCTCACACCCGCTTCTTGTGCCTCTTGCTCCCAGCTCCTCACACGTACTTCCTCTCCTCTGGCTCCTCCTTGCCTGACTGGAGTGAGCGCCTTTTTAAACCCAGGTGCCCTGATTAGCCTGCCTTGATTGGCTGCAGGTGATCTAATCAGCCTGTCTGCCTCAATTGGTTCTAGCAGGTTCCTGATTACTCTAGTGCAGCCCCTGCTCTGGTCATTCAGGGAACAGAAAACTACTCATCCAGTGACCAGTATATTTGCCCTCTACCAGACACCTGTAACCCACTGGTCTGGGTCTGTCACAATACACATTATATATGACCGCATATTCTTCACTATTATGCACCATATAATTTCTATTAGCACTAATGTAAATTCTGTTAATCTAGCAATGGAGGAATCTACAGTTAAGAATTAATATAGATTAACTAAAGATACTTACACCTAATGAAAATCACTCTAAAACATTAAGTAGGAAAAAAGCCAGAAAAAAATGAGAGAAATCTGGAGTTAGGTCTTTGGGGGATAACTTAATTGCTAATCATGACACATTACCATTAATGATTGCACAATTTTATATGTGGTATATAAGATTATTCAAAATATCCTCATTAGCTTTCTAATATACTTGCAAAGTAGACGTGGCTCTTCTGATCCTACATGTCCTACAGGTTAAATTTAACTTGCTGGCCAGCTGCATGCCTGAACATCAGGAGCAGCCTCTGCTCTAATGCATTATTTGGGGATCCCTACGAGCCCTGCTGTTGTGGCATTCCGGAGGCCCTTGCATCAACATTACCCAGCCAGCACTAACCATACTTCTGGAGTTGCCTTGGCCTCCTCTGAGCCCTGCAATTTTCATCCCAATTTGTGACAAAGTTTTCCCCCCCAAACCCTCAAAATTTTTCACAGAAATGAAATGTAGTTGCCCAGCCAGTTTTACCTGTGAGTAAGAGATCTGTGCCTAAACAAGTCAGAAAATTAATTATTGAGACTGTGGGGTCAGTTGTGTCCTTGAAATACTGTTTGGGTTTTGCCAGTTGTTATTTGTTTGTAAATACATGACTATTGTGTTTTTTGCCCCAGATAAAAAGGTGGAGGTGATTTTATATTTCCAAGTACCCTGAAGTGTTTGTGACCAGAGAAGAAATACTAGGAAAAGTGATGGTGAGAGGGTGGAGCAGTAAAATGTTAAATTCCTGAAGTTTGAGATTAGATAAAGTTTTAGTTGGAGACTTTAAAACAATCATTTTATTGATTTTAAAACCTGGTCCTTAATATTGCTAATGACACCTGGCAGAAGGCCTAACCATTTCTGAGCCAAGAATAGAAGCCAGATGTCTCAAATTCCAGTCCCCTGCTGTAACCACAGAAACATTCAGTATCTTTCCAAGCAGGTCTTGACCGGGTTGTAGTCAGCCTTTGTTGCTGTCTATTTCCTCACTTTCAGGAAATAACACATCATTCAACATAAAGTAAAATGTTACAAAGTAACTGCGCCACTATCCGCACATTATGGGTAAATGACTGTTTAACTGAAAGTTAATGGCCAGGTAAGTAGTAATTTAGGCCTTAACTGTCTTCACATGAAATATCCACATGCAAAGTTCTTGTAACAAATTGTGTCTAACAGCTGCATAAGAAATAGAGGTGATGTTTAGATCTCAGAAAATTTAAGAGATCTGCACAAGATCCATGCTAAGACAGCACACCTGGAATATGTCGATACAGAACATACAATTCAATCAGAATAACATATGGGTACAGTACAGAAAAATACTTGCAAAAATTAAACAGAACATAAGCAAAGCTTTCTTTTTGTTGACAGCATTCCCTTTACTAATGATCTAGCTAAATATACACAGCACTTGCATGTGGTCTTAGTCACTTAAGGCCAAATCCAATTGGAAGTTTTGCAATTTACTTCAGTAGGAACAAGATAAGTCTTTAAATCATGGATAAATCGGCAAAATATTGGACTGGAGTTACACATGGCATGACTTTGGCTAATTATGATTATGAGTGCCTTGTTGAGCTTTCAGGGCAGTTTATAGTGCTCAGGGAGTTTACTAAAATGTAATTTAGAAAAGGAGAACCAACCCTTAATTATTGGCACCTATATTTCTATTGCACTGCTTCTGTGACCTTGAAAACCATAATGGTTTTCTTTTCTAAATAATTGGAAGTTGTATAAAACACTCAGGTCTCCAGGTTGGAATCACATCAGGAAACAAATTATATAACCCTGAATGACATCACAAGGTCTGCACTACTGCCTCATAGATTATTTCTGTTGATTCAGATCACATCCTAAATCAGTTGATATCTTGCTCATCTCTCATTAATAGCAAAATAGCAACTTGGGTAGGTTATGGTTACACAGCAAACTCCAAATGCCCCTCTGTCATCATGCACTTATTCTTAGAACACAAGATTCTGAGCTATGACTTCAAAGAAAAGTGTTACACACTCAGTGCTCCAGTCTAAGCAACAATGTACAGCCAGCTTGCTCTTCACTTACTAAAACAATATCAAATTTCACTTCTGCCTAAAAGGGGGATACAGGTCACGTCTACACTGCAAAAATCAAAACCAAATCCTGCGGCAATGAGTCTCAGAACTTGGGTCTATAGGCTGCTGCGATAGCACTAAAAATAGCTGTACCCTAAAATAGCTTTATAACTCAGTGTAAGAAAATAGGACCTTTGTGACAAGCCATAACTACTGTTGGTGGATTCTGATTTGAATTGTGACTTGTTGGAGCTCCCTGTTAACATGTGAGTCTCACTGTCTCTGAATAAGTCCACGCCCTTAAATCAGACATGATCTGTACCTCTCAGAATAAATGCAGAGAAGTAGATGGTCTTCCGGTTCTGTTGATATGGTCTGCACAAGTGACTTTGTGCATGTATTCTCAAAATCCTTCCCAAGCTTGGATGAAAATATTAAGCATAATTGCTATACCATAGATTGCAAAATACTGTACCAGACTAATCATAGATATTTATAGTCTGCACAAACTTTACGTGCCCATCCATGGCAAACATTTAATAAAGCTAGTTCATCTGGAAAGGAAGCTAAATTAAATAATCCAAAATGAGTGATGCATATTAAGAAAAAAATATGGTGTTAATAACTAACAAAAAGGAATCTAGGCCTGTCATAACATTTCTTCCCAGATCTGGACCTTAGCATCCAAAATATGGGTGTTAGCATGAAAACCTCCAAGCTTAGTTACCAGCTTGGACCTGGTATCGCTGCCATCAGCTAGGAATTATACAGTGCCTAGCTCACTGTGGTCTCCCCAAAACCTTCCCTGGGGGACCCCCAGACTCAGATGCCTTGAGTCGTACAACAAAGGGAAATAACTCCCTCCCCTTGTTTCCTTGTTACTTCCTCCCAGGCTCCTCTCCCTGGACGACCCTAGGAGATTCCCTGCTTCCAGTCCTTGAAACACAAGTACCGAGAGATCTAATCTCTCTTCCCCCTCACCCAGAGGGTATGCAAAGTCAGGCTTAGTAAATCTAACACAAAGAGATTTTCCCCCTGACTTCTTCCCCCACCAATTCCCTGGTGAGCTGCAGACTCAATTCCCTGGAGTCCCCACTAAAGAAAAACTCCAACAGGTCTTAAAAAGAAAGCTTTATATAAAAAAGAAAGAAAAAGACATTAAAAATAGTCTCTGTATTAAGGTGACAATATACAGGGTCAATTGCTTAAAAGAAAAAATGAATAAACAGCCTTATCCAAAAAGAATACAATTTAACACATTCCAGCAACTACACACATGTAAATACAAAAAAAACCAATATAAACCTATTGTCTTACTATCCTTGTATTTACAACTTGGAAACAGAAGATTAGAAAGCCTGGAGATAGAAAGATCACTCTCAGAGCGGAGAGGGCACAGACCCAAGACAAAGAACAAAGAACTCACACCCAAAACTTCCCTCCACCCAGATTTGAAAAAGTCTTGTTTCCTGATTGGTCCTCTGGTCAGGTGTTTCAGGTTACTGTTTGTTAACCCTTTTATAGGTGAGAGAGACATTAACCCTTAGCTATCTGTTTATGACAAGGCCTTAGTACAAAGACAGAGCCTGTAATTCATTTAACCTTTTTCATATATTTTCTTCCATTACTAAAAGAACCATCACATTTGAAAAGATTAGTATTTTACTAATTTGTATAAATTCCTCTTAATATCTAGCATCTTTTTGTATCTTCCTGGATATACATCAGCTAAAAGTACATATTCATTCTGATGTGAGGCTAAAGGTCAAAGAAATTCATTATCATATTAATTAATTATTATTATTATTATTTACGTTTAATCTTACTCCAATTCAAAAACCACTTGTTGTGGGACTGATTGATTCCCCTGGAGGGGAACAGTGCCTATGATCCCGAGTAAGAGTACAAGAGACATGACTTACTAAGTTTTAGCTGTGTGAGCAGTCTGAATGAGCTCTCCCCTGACATCTAGTGGTGAGTTGTGGAAAAATACTTCAGAAGCTGATCTCGTTTGCATGGATACATGCATTCTGACTAGGTGCCCAGCATGATGGAATGGCTTGCCCAAATGATCAGTTGTGGCTGGTGTTGGATCCCTAGTCTCCTTGTTATTGGGGCAGGAGTAATAAAGGAGTTGTTATCCTTGTTGTGTGAACCGAGGACAGCAGAACTGTACCTGGCATACCCTGAAGGTGGGACTCACTCTCAACTCAGCGGCACTCACTAGGCAGGGGACATGGGTTCTAAAGCCCAATGAGTTGAGATAGAGTGGGCACAGATATTTGTATCTAGTGGTATGGACCCTGCTTAATTTCACCCTTTTTCTCTCCATGGTATATTAAAGAGCAAATTTAGATTCAATTGAGAGTCTTGTTAAATGCTGCACAGCTGAAATCACTGATATCTAGGTCTAAGTATTAAACCTACTTTGGGACAGTATTGCTATTGCAAGAGACTGGTCAGTGTATACCAGCAGTGAGGCTCTCCCACTAACAGCTGAAATCATTGAGAGCTGTGTTAAGTGTGTGTGCATGATGGGGGCTGAAGACATCTTGGTGAGTGGCCAGCCAGGCAGGTGGTGGAGAGGCAAAGCCAGCAGGGAGGCTGGTAGTGAGGTGTGGCAAGCGGCCAGCAGGGCAGCTGGCAGAGAGAAGTGGCCAGCAGGGACCTGCAGAGGTGCAGCAATCTGCTGTTGGGGGCAATGAGCGAGTGCCCGAGCAGTGGAGCATGTAGGGTGACTACTTACCGCCACCTCCTGTCCACACAGGGTGGGAAGTGAACTCTGCAGATGAACCTCTGAACTCTGGGGCTGCACTGGCCAAGGACAGCAACTGTGAGTGGGGTACAGAGAAGGGACAGACACGTTAAAGGGACTTTTTGGTTGCTGGAGTTAAGAACCTGAGGGGAAAAGGACACTACCCAATTTACTTGGGGGTGGGTCTTTTGCACATGGTTTGTGTTTCTGAACCCTAGTTGTGGTGTTTTCCCAAATTAATGCTGAGTTAATTGCCTCCTTCTGTTAAAAGTTTTTGCTACACTCAGACTCTGTGCTTGCGAGAGGGGAAGTATTGCCTCTTAGAGGCACCCAGGGGTGGTGTGTAATTGTCCCAGGTCACTGGGTGGGAGCTTGAGCCAGTTTTGTGTTGTATTGTTGAAAAGGAACCCCTGGATACTGAACCTGATCCTTGTTGCTGTTGGCTCCACCTGGCAGAAGGGTTATATCTGCAAGGGTATTTTTACCTTTTTATTGTATTCACCTGGTTCCAGCACAAAGGATCATGACAAGCCAAGTAGAAAATAAACTCAGAGGGCATACTTCTCATCTCCTTACATTCTCTGCAGCCCAGTCCTACACTTCTGCAACATCACAAAGCAGGATACAATCCCACCTCTACAAAACACTGACAAAGTAGCCAGTTTTTCGTTACTAATTCACAGGCTAAAATCTTTACACCCTCACAGGCCTCTCTCGGAAGACCCTTAGTCTGAAGCCACTAACATTGGTTCTGAGTCTTCTCCAGAGAAATCAATTACTGGCAAGCATAGGAAGGCTAAATTTCTATGTTCTGATCTAGGAAAGTCGAAATTTCCTCTACTGTCTGTCCCAGGGTAGATGTCCAAGAGGCCAAGACTCTGTTTCAAATCGAATCTTTATCAATAAAACTAAACAGGGATGTCTCCCTGGCTGTAGAGAAAGAAATATAGAGTCCCAAGCTTTAGAAGTAGTAACAAAAGGATGGATAAGTTCGATACTTGCTGTTCCAGTGTCAACTGCATAGTTAGTCTAATTCTCCCTCTAAAACTTTCTCTGTCCGTGAAGACATTAGGCATGGACAGACACAGTGACTTAATAGTTTCGGTTTACAAAGAGAATTCCTTGGTGAACATAAACCTAAGCATTCCCAGGCAACCAACTTATAATGCATTCTTTTGCTCCTTCTGCTCCTGTTTCCCTCCAAGAATTCTCCCCACTCCCTGGGTACATCCTGCACCTGTTCTTGAAACACTAGATGCACCTGAGTTCTCCTTAAGGAAAAATAAATAACAGAGAATTATATCTATATATAGATATTATTTTAAGCCACTCATATTTTGGTCACAAGAGGATCTGACTCCATTTTTGAATCCTTGGGATTGGACATACTGAATTATATATATTTGCAACATTCAACTTCTTAATACATTTTGGTTTATGAAATTATATTCCTCCCCATAAATACTCTTGAGCTCAATATCCACAATACTGTTCTATTCACTATGGAAATCTTTTAAAGCTTCCCCCTTCTGTTTTCTCTAACCTAAACCCTTTGAATTGTGTGTAGTACACTTCTGAATCCCATTTGCCATGCTAGGATTCTTGTAACCTGGGTTGAATGTAGTCTTAATTAGCAGCCCAGTCGGTTGTTGTTTTAAGCATGCCTTCTAACCCATGCCCATCTCATATGACTTATGGTCTATTTTGTCATCATGAATCTGAGGTCTGCATTTTCAGTTAACATTAGCAAACGTGAAAATGCATTTCAAGAGCTAATATTGCCTAGATTATTCTATTTCAAGCTACTACAGGGATATGACAAATCTGCTCATGCAGAGACAGTAGCAGTTATTTTTAACAATCAAATGGGTTGTGTTGGATTGGGGAACCATGAGCTCTTTCCCTGGAAGAGCTGGAGGGAGAAAGGAACAGTGCAGCCCAAATGCTGCTTCTGCGTCTTTTACAGGAGGAAAATGGGATGGCAGGAAGCAGAGTGGCAGGAATCATTCTGCTTTGACTCGGGACCATAGAATTGCTAGTACTTTTCACCCACACTAAAAGGTGTTAAGGGATTGTTTCAGGGTATGTGCAGTATAATCAATGCAGAGCAATGTTACTACCTTTTTATTAGTAGTAATTTAATTTGCTCTTAATAATGTGAACAATCTACCTTTGAAAATCTGTCCCTATCAGAACTGCTCTTTAACAGTTTTCTCTACTTTTAATTGGGCACTGTATCAAAGTAACATAGGGAGTTACTGATATTTTTATTAAAGTTTCCTCTTCCATTTTTATTTGAATTTGAGACGCTACTTATCCTGCCTTCAGCATTTTGAATACAGATATCACTTGACATTTATTAATTGACAGAGCTGAATTTTAGACCATCTCATCTTGTTACCTGTGTGTGGGAAATTTGGGGCATTCCAGCTGCTCTGGCAGTCTTTTAGTTTTTATTCTGTGAAACATACCTCTCTGCAAAGATTCTAATATGGGACACAGAGCCAGAATAACTGCACTGTGGTGTGACAAGCAGGGTCCAGACCCCCCAAAGGGAGAACAGAAAGCTTTGCCCCAAGAATGAGCAGTTGAACCAACTGATTGCATGCTATATTGTTGTACAATGAAAGTATATTGAGTAACATCCATATGTATAATTAGGCTGTGATTATGAATTTGTGTATTTGTGTACATAGAGAACTGTGCTCATAAAGTTTGGCCCCACCTCAGAGCAGGGTAGTGGAGAGATCAGCCAGAGAGAAGCATCTCCCAAGCTAGGTGTTTACACAGAACTAGACTCAAGTAATGATACATTGTACAACCCAGGGAAAAACAATGATGGGCCACTAGAGTTAATGGAAAGACTTTGAGATAACTGAGAATTTCCCCACTTTGAATATCTGTAATGATTAAATAAAAAATTGAAGAGAAATCCATCCAGAAAATGAGGGACAGCCTTTAGGCAGGAAGCTGTCCATGAAGGTTGGATGCCCTCTATAGATAGGGGGCACATTGGGAAACTGTTAAAAGGTAATAAGTAACTTGTATTAGAAAAGAGATTTTACCTGATATAGAAGTGCAAAGCCTGAGATTGCATCATTATGTTGACTTTCTGTGTAACTTGTATGTTTGTTTTCCCTAACTAGTTTGTATTTGAATGTGTTTTTTCTATTTGATCAATTTTTACCCCAAGCAAGTCTCTATTGTGCATAGGAAAGGAACAGTCTGAGTGTCTGGTACTTCAGAACTGGGGAGGATGAATTTGGGGAGACTTGGAAATGCAAGGGCTATTGGTGTCACCCTGCAAGGAGTAAAGTAGGCTGGTGGAAGCCAGGGTGAGACTTTGTGCTTGTGGACAGGTGTCAGGGATCTAAACTATAGCATCACAGCACCAAGGCACCCCAAAAGGTACAGGGCAGCATAGGACTCCATACTGGTCTAGGTGCTCCCAAAAATATCATATCTGGGAAGCTAGGAAATGGTATTAGAATTTATTCATATTTAATTTAATACACAGAACTTTCCCCATAAACTTAGGCCCCATAAACATACACTACACATTTATACCGATTTTAGAAGCGTTAAACCGATTTAACGCTGCACCCGTCCACACAACGAGGCCCTTTATATCGATATAAAGGGCTCTTTAAACCGGTTTCTGTGCTCCTCCCCGACGAGAGGAGTAGTGCTGAAATCGGTATTACCATATCGGATTAGGGTTAGTATGGCCGCAAATTGACGGTATTGGCCTCTGGGCGGTATCCCACAGTGCACCACTGTGACTGCTCTGGAAAGCAATCTGAACTCAGATGCAGTGGCCAGGTAGACAGGAAAAGCCCCGCGAACTTTTGAATTGCATTTCCTGTTTGGCCAGCGTGGAGCTCTAATCAGCACGGGTGGCGATGCAGTCCCAAATCCAAAAAGAGCTCCAGCATGGATCATACGGGAGATACTGGATCTGATTGCTGTATGGGGAGACAAATCTGTTCTATCAGAGCTCCGTTACAGAAGACAAAATGCCAAAGCATTTGAAAGAAACCTCCAGGCTATGATGCAGAGTCCACAGCACAGTGCTGTGTGACAAGCGTAACGGAAAGCCAAAGAATCAAATAGATGCTCATGGAGGAAGAGAGGAGGGACTGAGGACTCCAGCTATCCCACAGTTCCCACAGTCTCTGAAAAGTATTTGCATTCTTGGCTGAGCTCCCAATGCCTGTAGGGTCAAACACGTTGTCTGGGGTGGTTCAGGGTATATCTCATCACTTTACTCCCCCTTCTCCCCCTCGTGAAAGAAAAGGGAAAAAAAATCGTTTGTTGACTTTTTTCAATGTCACCGTATGTCTACTGCATGCTGCTGGTAGACATGGTGCTGGGGCAATGAACAGCAGCATCCTCTCCCCTCCCTTCCCCAGTGGTAGACGGTACAGTGCAGTAGGACTGGTAACCGTCCTCGTCATCAGCCCGTGAGTGCTCCTGGCTGGCCTCAGGTCAAGTGGCCAGGGGCGCCTGGGTAAAAATAGGAATGACTCCCGATTATTCCCGGCAGATGGTACAAAACGGCTGGTAACCGTCCTCATTGTAGCAACTGGGGGCCGAACTTCATCATCCCCCCACTTCATGTCTAAAGAAAAGATTCTGTACTGCCTGGGCTATCATAGCAGCGGGATGCTGGGCTCCTCTCCCTCGCACCGTTTAATGTCCTGCCTGGACTATCATAGCAGCTGGAGGCTGCCTCCCCCTCATTTTATCTCACTAAAAAGTCAGTGTTGCTTATTCCTGCATTCTTTATTACTTCATCACACAAATGGGGGGACCCTGCAATGGTAGCCCAGAAGGGTTGGGGGAGGAGGGAAGCAACAGGTGGAGTTGTTGCATGGACACCCCCTAGAATGGCATGCAGCTCATCATTTCTGTGGGATCTGAGACGGAGCGGTTGTGCTCTCTGGTTCTCTGATACACTGGTTCTCTAGTACACTTGCCCCATATTCTAGGCAGGACTGACTCTATTTTTAGATACAACATAAAGGAGGAAATGACCCGACGGGTCATTCCCATTTTTGTCTTTGTGCCCCCGGCCAACCTCAGCGAAGGTCAGCCAGGAGCACCCATGACAGCAGCAGACAGTACAGAATGACTGATAACCGTCATCTCATCGCCAATTTACAATGGCACAGCAGACGGTACAGAACGACTGGTAACCGTCTCTGCTACCTTGCAAAGACAAATGAATGCTGCTGTGTAGTGCTGCAGTACCACCTCTGTCAGCGGCATCCAGTACACATTCCGTGACAGTGACAAAAGGCAAAACGGGCTCCATGGTTGCCATGATATGGCATCTGCCAGGGCAATCCAGGGAAAAAGGGCGCGAAATGATTGTCTGCGGTTGCTTTCACAGAGGAAGGAATGAGTGACGACATTTACCCAGAATCACCCGCGACACTGTTTTTGCACCATCATGAATTGGGATCTCAACCCAGACTGCGGGAACTATCGGATAGCTACGGGATAGCTACCCACAGTGCAACGCTCTGGAAATCAACGCTAGTCTCGGTACACGGACGCACACCACCAAATTATTGTGCTTTGTGTGGCTGTGTGCATTCGACTTTATACAATCTGTTTTACAAAACCGGTTTATGTAAAATCGGAATAATCCTGTAGTTAGACGTACCCTTAGTGATATGAGTCTTCATCTCTAATGTAATTAACTTAGAATGACTAAAAGTGAGCTCTTGCCATCACAAACAAACTTGTTCTTAATTCTGGGTCTAAATGTAATGAGCTGTGTCCTTGGAATGGAGGAGAATTAAAATGTACAGCACATAGCTGGATGTGACATTTCATATTGATATTGTAGAGTCAACTGTGAGTATAGTCCATTAAAGGCCCGGTCTTTCACCCCTCTAACAGATTCAACATTGGGCCTCCAAAATCAGCATTGTTTTATGTTATGATTAAATCCCTAGTGAAGGGAGGTGCAGTCTATCACTGTATGCACAAAACAGGGAGTCAGGAACTCCTGAGTAGCTATCTTGGCATCTATAAAATGGAGATATTCCTTCTTACTTAATACAACTTACTGTACATGCTGGAGAATTCATTCATATTTGCAAACTATTTTGAAAATAGAAAACTTGATAATTTCCTAAATATTTTTATTAAATAAACTGAAATTATTGACTTCAAATTAAACATGAAATATCATAATTCTAGTGATCTGGATGTTGTCAAAGAAGGTTTTCAAACATTAATTTCAGTAATCAGACCAGGTAACAGATGACTTAAAGTCATGATAAGGAGAACATATCATTCTTGAACAGTTTTCCTGAAAGATGAAAACTCTAACTGGTATCTGTTAACAGCAATAATAGTAGTTCCTTTCCAACAACTTTAATGGCAGTGGGATCAGGCCCATAAAGTACTGATCCAAAGTCTTATTTTATTACTTTTTGACACTGACTGGTTTTAGTATGTCACTGGGAAAAAAGTTTTATTTTTAAGATTAAAAATGATGCACTTATACTGTATCATCCTTTATTCTAGTGACATAATTCTAAAATGTAAAGTTATTTTTTAAATTTAATCGTCCAGCTGAATTATCTGTATATATGGACTGAGCTATATATTTTTATCAGTCTTGATTTACAATCAAATATTGTTTGGACAGAACTGGGTAATACTCATTTCTTTTTAACCCAATTGAAAGATTATTTAGCAGCATTGGATTTAAGTAATTTTTAAAATAAAGGCTATACTTTTTTTTTACTACTACTTGTTCAGCTCCCTTTAGCAAGCTTACTTTTATCAATGGAAGCAAAGGAAAAGATCTGTTAGCAGGCTAATGTGTGCTTGCTTTAATTTGCATTTAAGCAGTAAACAGAGTCATCAAGAAGGGAGGAAAAACAAAGGAAGTTCAAACAGGTGACAAAAAACTGCAGGGAATATCCTCAATATAGACTCAGTCTCCTGGGTCTTATCTGGAAATGTTTTTTAATAGAGGAATGGAAAATATAAAAAAGAAGGACAAGCACCCCAAGACATCCCTCCTACCTTTCTCTTCCCCTGCCCACCTCTTTCTCTGCACCTGAGAGGACAAAATGAAATAGCCACTGGAGTTTTGGGTGAGGGGTCCTGACCTGAGAATCTGGCCAGTAATCTGCTGGAGCATGCAGTGTGAAAGTTTGTTTTGCAACTAAGACAGTTGCTTAAGTAAATACTAGTAACCATTTTATCTTTATTTTTCTTGTAACCATTTCTGAGTTTTATGCCTCATTACTTGCAGTCATTTAAAATCTCTTTCTTTTGTAGTTAACAAACATACTTTACTGTTTTAGCTAATCCAGTGTGTTTAAATTTAAGTGTTTGAATAACAATTTAAGGTAATAAACTGGCACATTATTCCCTTAAAGGACTTAATATATTTGTACTGTCCAAGAGAGGTCTTGGCAGTACAAGACATACATTTCTGGGTGAAGATCCAGGACTGGGGATTTGTTGGGGGTCACCCTGCAATATAACCAAGGCTGGTGAGAGCTAGGGAGTAGGTGGCTGCATGCAGTTGCACACAGAGACACTAAGAGTATGGCTTGCATGCTGAAAGGCTGTGTGTGTGTGTGGCTCAGGTCATAGCTACTATTGCAAGGTACTGGAAGGCATGCAAAGTTGAAGGGCAGGAGAGACACCCCCCACTACTCTGGATTGTGTCCTGGTATGTCACAATATATCATATTCTTAGGTGATTTGCTGTGGGTTGGGACAGACGATATAGAAGCTTGTTCTCTTGATGCATATGCACAACTCATTAAAGAAGACACCGATAACATAGAAAGGCCATACTGAATGCCTACAGTCATCTCCATATTGCACAACTTCAAACACCAGTCTAACATGATCCATGGACCTATGTGGCCCACATGGCATCATCAGATTCTGTTTTTCTATTTTAAAGAATCTAAACCTCATGGTTGCAAAGTAAAGCTTCCAACTATAAACCTATGTGTTCTGAGTCTGCCAACAGCCTCTAACAATAGCTCTGAAAGGCATGAAGTCCTTCACCACGTCCTCCGTTCATCTCATAGGGGTGTTAATTCTAAAGCCTAATGAAGATATTTAAAATGTTACTAATTATGTCATTGCTGATCTTGAAGTAGATAGCAGTGGAAGAGGCTACACAGCAGGAAGGAAGGAGACAGATCAAGGATAAGAAAGAGAGAGGGTAAAAGAAAGGTAGATGAGAATGAAAGAGCAGAAACGAAGGGCAGAAAAAAGCAGTGATTCTAAAGGGGAGCATAGTTTCTCAGTGAATGATGTTGAACGTAACAATTAGGTTTTGAACAAATAATAACAAAAGATTTAGATTCTACATTCTATCTTTAATGTTGTTGTTTTTTCCAATCTCCCACCAACAGTAGGGCTTGGGATGTGGATTCAGGGACAATGTGGAGTTCAATATTTATTATTCCCTGGCCCTCACACCATAACTAAAACTGGAATTTAGCTATCCCCACAGAATTAAATGGACATCTTGGTATGCAGCAAAACATTAAAGCGCCCCTGATGGGAAAGGCACAAAGAATAAATTAACTATATTGTTAGATTAAACTTGCCAAATAATCAAGCTTTCTAGGAGGAGTGTTGGGCAACTGACAGACCGTATAGGAACTCCAGCAGAAGAATGACATCTTTTGTTAACTATAAAAACACTCTTAGAATAATGTGCTAATGAGGGAAGTTAATAATGTTAGGAGTAGCAAATTCTAATAAGCCCAGGATCCATAAATTTGCATAAGTGTGTAGCAGTTTCATCGGAGCACATTCTGTCCCAGGAAATAACTTCTTAGAGTGAAATATCAAAATAAAGAGGAAACAATGGTTTATTTTAATTGTATTGCTAATGTGGTGAGTAGTACTATTGGCTACATTGAGTCTACTGATGTAAGCAGAGTAAGAAACTTAGGCCCTAAAATAGTTCCAGGATCAATCCCTGAAAATATCATTGTATGCTCCAAGTATCATCTGAAATATTAATTACAGGACAAATCCTGCAGAACTACTACAAGCAAAATTCCAATTGATTTCAATGGATGTTAGAACATAAGAATGGCCAAAATGGGTCAGACCAAAGGTCCATCTAGCCCAGTATCCTGTCTTCCGACAGTGGCAAATGCAAGGAGCCTCAGAGGGAATGAACAGAACAGGTAATCATCAAGAGATCCATCCCCTTTTGCCCATTTCCAGCTTCTGGCAAACAGAGGCTAGGGACACCATCTCTGCCCATCCTGGCTAATAGTCATTGATGGACCTCTCCCTGAGGAATTTATCTAGTTCTTTTTTTAACCCTGTTATAGTCTTGGCCTTCACAACATCCTCTGGCAAAGAGTTCCAGAGGTTGACTGTGCGTTGTGTGAAAAAATACTTTTTGTTTTAAACCTGCTGTCTATTAATTTCATTTGGTGACCGCTAGTTCTTGTGTTATGAGAAGGAGTAAATAACATTTCCTTATTTACTTTCTCCACACGAGTCACGATTTTATAGACCTCTATCATGTCCCTCCCGACTTAGTTGTCTCTTTTCCAAACTGAAAAGTCTCAGCCTTATTAATCTCTTCTCATACAGAAGGGGTTCCATACCCCTAAATCGTTTTTGTTGGCCTTTTCTGAACCTTTTCCAATTCCAATATATCTTATTTGAGATGAGACAATCACATTTGCACACAGTATTCAAGATATGGGCATACCAGAGAATTTTAACAGAACAAAGACTAAGATAGTTGCATTTGGTCTTGTGAGGCAGATAATGCAATTCTGAATCTAATTGTCTAAAAACAACCACATATGAGACATCTCTACTCTCTCTTAGCTGACGGGGAACTCAGAAATGAGAAAATACACTATGTTCACAATTTTCAGGTATTAAAGCTTCCTTTTCAAGTAGATAGATCTTGCTATGCTAGTGACAATAAAAAGGTCAGGTATGTGTGTGTCCACTGTATTCTAAAAAAACAAACTGAAAGAATATAGAAACCAGTGACCACATAAGCGAAACAAAACTTTGAATAGTATTTTGCCCATCATATTTCTTCTATTACTAGTACAGGCAAAGCCATAAAGGCAGCAAAAAGGGAAACATTTTCTTGTTTAAAAATAACTTTTAAAGAGATCTGCACATAACAAGCAAATATGATTCTACAAATTACACCATAAATACAGCAAGTGTTCAGCAGAAGCCTGATAATTTTTAAGACCCATCTGTCACCCTTAATATTTTACCACTGACACATTGGTTACAATCAGTTAAAAGTCTACAGTCTCAATTTTTCATCAGATAGGACAGGTTTATCTTGATCTTTGCGCTGTAATCTTGTGTAAGAGGAAATATTTAAAGCCTTTCAATATATCTACACATCTGTATATTTAACACAATGGTTTAAAGATAAAATAAAACTGTTTATGGATAGATTTTCCCTTTGCAGCATGAATGACGTGCACATTGAAGGTCTTCATTTTCAGTCTTTAGAGAGATATTTGACAAATGGAAGGTTTTTGGTGCAGCGTATGCTGGGTAGAATTTCTACAGTGGGTTCACCCGTGAGACTGCTATTCATGAATTTCTCATTTAAGCACCAGTCTCTGGCAAACAGAAGCTTCTCAAAGTCCCATGGCAGATATATTTGGGGTGAGTTTATAAATATGTATAAAAGCATGGGACTGGACTTTGCAGTCATTAACACATGTGCAAGCATGGAGTAATTCAGTATTGCCAACCCCAAGTTTTCAAATATTGTAAAAAAATCACATGATTGTCTTAAAAATCTTGAGATTTCAAAAACAATAAATAGAGGATTCCTTTTTGTCCTCTGTTTTTTATCTCTTCAGGCTACATATGTGTCATATTTTCAAGGTTTTCTCTGCAGCCATGAAGACTATTTTTAAAAAATGAAAGCTGGGAGTCTCATGTAATCTCTTGCCACCAGGAGCTGGGTCTTTCAGAAAAATACCAAATGTGATGAGAGTTGGCAACACTGGTAACTTCACTGCAGTAAATGCAGTGTAAATCTGGAGTGAGAACAGATTTTGACCCATAAAATAGCATTCCCTTAAATCAACACTTTAATTAATGATACACTTACTTAATTGGAAAGATTATCAGGGAATAGGTTCAGTGTAATTAGTATCTATGATTCTTAATGGTGCATAAATGTACAACTAATCCATTTAAATGGCATGCTTACTGTGATCTGCAAATGTATTCACAGCAGTTACCAGATATGAGTTTGTATTTGCTAGCATCAGCTCCCAGTAGTGCGACCCATGGTTCATCATGCTACTAACCTGGCTACTGAATGAGTTGGGGTTTTTTTAAATGTATGCTTACAAAATAGAAGTGGCACTCTGCACATGGTTTCTATAATCCTCTGTCACTAAGAGACAAATCTTGTCCTCAACTCCTGGCACAGAAAGCCCCTGGAAGTGGAACTGCTGCCATTCTGCTGCACTCGAAGATGGGGTGCAGGGTTTAGGAAGGCAGCAAGGGGAGGCACATCTCTTATATAATGCAGAATTCAATTCTGAAGTAGCTCTTCAGGACAGGCACACGTGGAAAGGGCCTGAGCTACTGTAACTCTAAGACTGAAGTAGCTTCCATGGAGCAGCTTGGCTGCTTCTCTGCAGCCTTTGGAGTGTGAGAGCTTGAGAATTAGTTCCCCCTTATATGCATGAATTGCCCCAGTTGCTTGCTCCACTCTTTCTGTTGGGTGCTAGACTATGGACTGGAGCCTTTGTTAGCACATTTCAGTGAGTTTCTACTGTGTTTATACAGATATAGATATAGATATACACACTACATGTTAGTGAGAACAGTGTGATGAATTTGTGAACCGTGTGATGCTCTCTCACTCTCAAAGACGTGCACAGGTGGACTCATGGTACTTTACAGGCAGAGCAATATCAGAGACTGCCCATAACAGTTTTCAGAACTCTCAAAAGCATTTCTGAAATGGCTTTACTGTGAGTTATGTGGCATACACAAAGCACGATAGCCTCACAAATGTTTTAATCATTGTTTTTTTGGATGTCCTCATTATTTTCCTTCTTTACACTAATATAGTTCTCCCAAGAGATGTCAATACATCTGCATATCACACACCCCACATCAAATATTTCCTTTCTCACATACAAGCATGTGTGTGTGTACACACACACACAAACACACACCACTCTTTCTCGCAGAGTTGATTTGAGATAATAGGGTACTTTCAAATTTTGCTGGGATACAAAATGTAATTCAAAAATTACTATGCTGACATTTCTTGCTTTGCTGAATATAAAATGCAGGAAAAGATAAGAAAACTAACATTTCTGAATAGCCATAATTAATCCAAAGAGAACTAAAAGAGTGTGAAATAACTTGTTCTGCAGCCTGACTTTTTCTCCAGGTTAGACGATATAGTGATCCAACCTATGACATTAGGGGCCTAAAGGCACTGTAATTGTCAATACATATCATGAAGCACAACCAACTAGGATTTGATTACTTAGTGGTAATATAGTTGGAACTCAAAAGCCTCTAAGAAGAATCCTGAGTTTGTGACATATGCAAATCTCTTTCTGAAGACATGAAAAGTCATAATAACCACAATAGATTTTTAGGGTTGTGGGTGGGGAGATGTTTGCACTTGTGAAGGTTAAATAATTGTCACTTTTAGAGAAAAAAATCCTTAATTTTGCTATAAACATATGTTGATTATTGTAGTGTAAGTCTCCATAATTTTCCCTTTAGTTTGAGAACACACACATGTGCGCTATTAGTTTTTACGTGAGTCAATTATGTAGACATTCATGATTTTTCTCGATTACTTTATAGTGTTATAAGTGGTCTGGTCTTGTAGAAAAACAAAGGTTGTGCATATGGATGTGATTCTAAGAAAGAACTGCTTATATCCATTGTGGATGGTTGTATGCTGGAAGAGTTTATTGCAGAGTTGAAGAGTCTGCGTGTGCTTGGGTGCTACACCATGTGAACTGAATTGGTCCAGATGATAATGGAGTCAACTTGTGACTTTCTAGATTTTTTACTGTTTGTGTTCAAATGAAATACACTTGTGCAACTTTAAGGAAGTTGATTCTGGGGTGCATTTCCTTAGTTTTAGAAGTGTTAAGGAGGGACGTGGAAAAGATTTGCTGTTTGTGCCCACTTGTGGATGAGTGAAGGCAGTATTGGATAGTGAACAGGCATGTGGAAGGCCAGGGATAGCAGAACATGGTGGTAGGTATAGGTTGTATTAGGCACTATGGCATAGGATTAACCAGGGCATAACAAAGGACAAGGGGGTGTTGGGGACTCATGAGAGTAGAAACTAAAAGTATGGGGAGGGAGATGGAGGGGAAGAAGACAGTGTGGGAAACCTGGGGAAAGGAGAATGGTATGGGAGCACATGGGCAGCTTGTAGGGATGATGTTATTAGAGGCCAGAAAGATTTGTAGGGGACTGGGAGGAAATAAGAGGGGAATAGGAAGCCATGAGAAAGGGAATTCACTGACAAGTGTCCCTCTGCAGAGGGAAGCCTGGGCCAATCTATAGGGATCCCCAGAAAGGACTCCCTTGTCCCTACTGGTGTTTCACTCCACCGAGGAGCCCAAAGCTATACTTAGTGAGGGCTCTCCAACCTGGGCTACTCACATACCAACTCCTCTCCCAGTGCTCAGCCTCCAGGATTTATTGATCCTGGAGCCTGTTGGAGACCCAGCTGGCCTGTGCAAGAGAGATGTGCCAACTGCAACATACCTACTTTGACTTGTAGCATGGAGATTTCCATAGTGAGTTATAACAGGTCTGTTAGCTGGATAGAAAGGGAAATGTTTTCCTGCCTTCATCACACGGCTACAGCCCTAAGTGTCTCCAGAGCGCTGACACCTGGCCCTCTCTGCAACCCACGCACAGTCTTCCCTACTGGGCTGCAATCATTTCCTTCAGCATAGGGAAGCCCATATACCCATTCTCTGCTGGCACAACATAAGAATGGCCATCCTGAGTCAGATCAAAATTCCATCTAGCCCAGTATCCTGTCTTCTGACAGTGGCCAATGCCAGGTGCCCCAGAGGCAATGAACAGAACAGGTCATCATCAAGTGATCCATCCCATGTTGCTCATTCCCAGCTTCTGGGAAAGAGAGGCTAGGGACACCATCCCTGCCCATCTTGGCTAATAGCCATTGATGGACCTATCCTCCATCAATTTATCTAGTTCTTTTTTGTATCCAGTTACAGTCTTGCTCTTTACAACATCCTCTGGCAAGGTGTTCCATAGGATGAGTGTGCATTGTATGAAGAAATACTTCCTTTTCTTTGTTTTAAACCTGCTGCCTATTAATTTCATTTAGTGACCTCTCGTTCTTGCGTTATGAGAAGGAGTAAATAGCACTGCCTTATTTACTTTCTCCACACCAATCATGATTTTATGGACTTCAATCATATCCTCCCCTTAGTCATCTCTTTTCCATGCTGAAAAGTCCAAGTTTTATTAATCTCTCCTCATATGGAAGCCGTTCCATACCCCTAAATCATTTTTGATGCCCTTTTCTGAACCTTTTCCAACTCCAATATATCTTTTTTGAGATAGGGCGATTGCATCTGCATGTAGTATTCAAAATGTGGGTGTACCATGAATTTATATAGAGACAATCTGATATTTTCTGTCTTATTATCTATCCTTTTCTTAATGATTCCCAATATTCTGTTTGCTTTTTTGACTGCTGCTGCACTTTGAGTGGATATTTTCAGAGAACTATCCACAATGACTCCACGATCTCTTTCTTGAGTGCTAACAGCTAATTTAGTCCCTATTATTTTATATGCATTGTTGGGATTATATTTTCCAATGTGCATTACTTTGTATTTATCAACATTGAATTTCATCTGCCATTTTGTTGCCCAGTCACCCAGTTTTGAGAGATCCTTTTGTAGCTCTTTGCAGTCTGACTGGCACTTAACTATCTTGAGTAGTTATGTATTGTCTGCAAATTTTGCCACCTCACTGTTTACTCCTTTTTCTAGATCATTTATGAATATGTTGAATAGGATTGGTCCTAGGGGACACCACTATTTACATCTCTCCATTCTGAAAACTGACCATTTATTTCTACCCTTTGTTTCCTATCTTTTAACCAGTTACCAATCCATGATAGGAGCTTCCTTCTTGTCCCATGACAGCTTACTTTGCTTTAGAGCCTTTGGTGAGGGGCCTTGTTAAAGGCTTTCTGAAAATCTAACTACACTATATCCACTGTATTCCTTTGGTCCACATGCTTGTTGACACCCTCAAATAATTCTAGTAGTTTGGTGAGGCGTGGTTTCCCTTTACAAAAACCATGCTGGCTCTTCTCCAACAAATTATGTTAATCTATGTGTCTGACATATCCATTATAATGAATAAGAGGAATATGTTCCTTTAGGCTTTGTGTTTCAAGACACTCCCTTTAATGATATTTGACATAGGAATAAGCCTTTGCCTCAAATCAGAAGTTGCCACAATTTCAGGGGCCTGAAAAAGAACAAACAATCTCAGCAAAAAATTCAAAAAGAGGGATTTGAAATTACTTAGAATTCAGAAACTGTCGCTGAATGTAGTATGAAAATTACCTAGGAAATTTCAAGTCCTCTTCACTGAAATTATGCAAGTTTGGTGATGGTCTTGGAACAGTTAATTTCAGGGATCTGAAACCTCCTTTAAGAGTAGAACTCCATCATAACTATGGAGCTACTAAAGGACTGCCATATAATTTTTCAGATTTGTATATAGCTCCATAGCTGCACATGGGGTTTTGCTCAGTTAAGCAACAGTCCCTACCCCAAACACTTACAATCTAAATTGCTTATGACAAGGCAGTACACTGCAGGAAAAAGACAATGCTTGATTTAAACCCCTCTGCAGGACTTCTTAGTAATTTGCCCTGAGCAACACACAATTTTTCTTAGAAAAGTAGCATATAGACAATGCTTCTGTGCAGCAGACCGAGAGAAGAATATCAAGGCTACAGACCATCTTAGAAGCTTGCAGTAAACAATTCTTGTTTTGGCAACAGCTGTGGAAAAATATATGAAAAGAGCAGCTAAACAAATCTTTGACTTAGAATGTAATAAAAAAGCTTACTTTACTGTTGGACCATTTGCAAAAAGCTGTAGTGAAATGATTAAAAATGAGCAAAAAAGAAACAATATTTGCATTCATTCTGGTAATAGAATATGAAATTAAAGCATGAAAGGATTAATGTTTTAAAGCTTGACTTGCAGCGATAAAGCTAAGGTATTAGAAGAGACAACATAACCGTTACAGGACAGACAAGCAAAGAAAAAGCAGCACATGCCTTAAAGATGAGCAAGTCAACCTACAATGGAATTACAAACTGATTAATCAATACAAATGAGAAACTGTACACGGAAAGAGAGATCGCTGGGACTTCGTATGGGACAAAACACTGCAGCCGCTTAAAGATAATGAAAGGAGCACAGCAAAGCCAAAGAAATGCTTTCATTCAGTAGCAAAGTCATTTGTGAACAGTTTAAATTACCCTAATCACCTCCCCTCCAGCCGTCAGTATGTTCTGTCTCTTTAGTTATTTAAAAACAGAGTTTGGGGAAATGAGTTCTGCGATTCTAAGCTGCAAAATAATTATACACACACCGTTTTAGCATTTTAACAATGCAATCCCAAACATTTGTTCTCATTAGAATGCAAATCGACTCACTTAATAATCCCACATGAGAATTCCACCACACTCAGTTTAAAAAGCTCAGTAGTACTCAAAATATTATTAATAAATGCCATGTATGGAAAAGCCAGTTTGTTTTGCCAACAGCTCAGGGTAGATAAAGAGAAATATACTTACATTTCTAACATTTTTTTCAATCAAATTTTAATTGAAATTTAACAGTGGGAATGGTCTGGGACAGTCAAAAAAAAAAGAAGAAGAAGGTAACATACCTTCTGCTTAAATAAACACACTTCTTACAGCTAGAGAACTTCAACTTGTCATACAAATCAGTGACATCAGTTATTTCAGGTAGAATCTAATTTCAGTAAGCTACATCACTGTTAATAGTTTTAACCTCTGGTACAGGTTCAAAGCAGCATTCTGAGTTGTGTCATTTCCCATTTATCAGCCCAAATGGTGGTGTCATACGATTATCTTCAGAAGTTAGATAATTGCTGGAGGATTAAAAAAAATTAAAGCCTTTGAAATACCACCACGATCAAATTTTCCAAAGTATGTACATTTTCCTAGAATCTTCTATATTTCCTCAGTGAATATATTCAAATATTTATAGCCTACAATATTTTAAAATATGTTTTAGATGAGCTCTCAGTGGAAATACTTTAGGTTTTTGGGGCGTTAGCAAAGATGATCATAATCTGAGTCTGAAGCAACTAAAATAAGGATGTTTTAAACAGTTTACTCTCATATAAATATTTACTGGAAGAAAGGCAGCAGTGGCCGTAATATTCCTTATGAGGCCTTAAGAGCCAAGGTTCATTTCAGAATTTAAAGATACCTTGTTCCATCCTCATTCTCATTCTATTCTCCATCCATCTTTATTCAGCAGAAATGTGGTGTATGGGTTGAACTGCCAAAGCTCTATGAACTTTTTTTCAGCATCTATACTGATCGCTAGGACAGCAGTTGTCGATATGAAAAGTTTTAAAAAACACTCATCTGATGCAACATGACAACAAAAACAAAGTAAATATTGTAATTTGACAAACATATTATTATCCTTGACACCAAATTATAGAGATTTTCAGATTATTTGTTTTGAAAATGTCAGATTTTGTTAAATATGAAAATAAAGAAATCTTCTATAGCTTCCTTAATTGCTTTTACAAAAATACTTTTATGCATTTAAGCCAAAAAAGTCAAACATGATGAATGATTTTAGGTGCCTCAATATCTGGGTATTCAACTTGGATAGACATACACACACACAGGCAAGATTTGGTTTTCCTGAGTATGGACTGCTGAAAATCTACCACATTCTTCCTTATGGTACATTAAGGTGTAGATTATTCTGCTAATAAAGCAATTACATTACAGATATGCACAAAATAATCTCCATTCAAGGCTTTTAATAAGGCATTGTTTATCAATCTCATTCTTTCCTTAGGGGGCATGGATCAGTGTTCATGTCACACTCCGGATCAGTACCCAGCTGGGAAAGCTAATGATCAACCAGCAGATCAAATTCGGTGATGAATCCTGGTCACGTGCCATGGAGCCACATTATGCATATGCTAAGAAGATTCTGTCTTTGTTAATCATAAAACATATTAGATAGTTCAGAGAATACTTCTGTTTTCAGAACATCAGAAAAGGGAGCCAAGAGAGTTCAAAACCTTTCTGAAGGTGTTGTACAACTTACAGAATCAGGTCCTAAGTGCTTCACACAAACAGTTCTGTGGGATCTAGGATTAGTACCAAGATGTCCACACTTTCCACCCTGTTCTCCAACCATGAGATATTACTGCTATCCAGAATTATTCTACATGGAGGAGTTACCCATTTTTCAATACTTATTAATACAGTACTTAAGCATTGTAGTAACTCTCAGTTAAATAAATACCTAGCTCTTTCATAGCGCTTGTCATCTTTAGGTCTCAAAGCACTTTACATAGGAGGTTAGTATCATTATCCCCATTTTACAGATTGGGAAACTGAAGCACAAAGAAATGAAGTGATTTGCCCAAGGAAACACAGAAGACCACTTGCAAAGCTGGGAGCTGAATCTGAGTCGCAGTCAGGTGCCCTATTCAGTAGGCTATACTGTAAATTTATTACAGTGACCATGGAATATGTGTGTGCATCAGAGAGAAAAAATTAGCCTTATTCACACAGAAGGAGACACATAAGGCCTGCCTCTCCACTGCCTTCCTCTTGTGCAGTATTTTACACATACTTTGCATAGGTGTAAGTGACTACATGGGCAGCAAGACAATAGCAAATCATGCCCATGATGACCTGAATTAATAATATACAGGGGTGTGTACAAGGAGGCAGGGGGGTTCAGAGGCACAGGTCTCACCAGTAATCAGCAGGGGCACAGAACTCCTGCTGCCCTGGGGCCGCAGTGGGGAGAGAGAGCCCTTCCAATAGTGGTGGAATTTAAATTCCTGTGCATACCCCTGATACCACTCCAAAAAATGCCCTGATCATGATGCATCTAAGGCCCAGTCTACATCCAAAGTTGGACTAGTTTACCTAAAGGTGGGGTTTTATATCCATTTACTTGAACACTCCTATTAGTTTAAGCGTGGCTTATATTGATTTAACTTAGGCTGGTAAATGTAGAGGTGAAGTTAAAACAATAAAGTCAGTTGCAAAAACAATATAATAGAATAATAGAATATCAGGGTTGGAACGCCCCAGTCCTCAAAACACTTGTTCAAGTCCTTAACTTTACTGGAGTGAGCTGTCAGACTACTCACAGTAGTAACAGTAACCATAGGTGAAGTTTTCAAGAGTTTATCTAAATCATTTTTAAACCAATTTAAGTTAAACTGGTGCACCGTATGTGTGCAGACAAATCCTAACTTTGACCCTTGGAATGACTCCAAGGTAGTGCCTTCTTGAGGTGCATATCTGGACCACTCTATTGTCTGACACATAGAAAGGGGATGGAGCCCAAGGAGTAGTGAAGGAGTGGTCCCTGTGTTCTCCTGGACTGGAATTGTGGCTGTAGCTCTCAACCTATTCCAAGGCTGTGGCACCATCTGGTCCACTGAATCATCATGGAACATACACATATAGATCCAGCAGGAAACATTCACAGTGAATTGAGTCTTATAAAGCACCTACAATTTTGCAGTTTCTGAGAAACACAGGGAAGTCAATGTAATGGAATTTAATAATACTTTTATTTAATTAAACGATTTCTGCTTGCTTGTGGCTTATGCAGTTTATTTAATGTTGTGTTCTCCCTTTGTATATCACTTATACAATCGCACATGACACAACGTGCAATTATTCTGGAAAAACTACTTGCTAAGATTGTATTTGCCTCGTGCTTTCAACCACGCAATTATTACACAGTTGTGTCTGGAACACTATCAAAACAGTGTGTTTATAAAAACAAAACCAAAGCCATACATATGAATTATCAAATTAAACTGCTGAGATGTGGTTTTTACAATGACTGTACATTTTATAGCAAGACAATTCTGCAATAGCTCCATTGTTGGCTGATGGGATTCTTACATTTGTAGTGAATCAGCCAGTCACTAAACAATACATTTTTACTGATTTGCATCCTTATGGTTCAAATCTTATAAATGTTCATTGTATTCCTTACTCTTTAATGGTTAATGTGATGTCAGTGCCCTAGGGAGTCCCCCCTCTTTTTAATTAGGATTGAGTGTGTAGGAATGAAATTTACTTGGGGTGGGTTCAATTATTTGAGCGGTGGGGAGGGGTGGGAAATCTACTTGCCCAGCTCATCTTTTCTGTCTCTTCACAGCCCTAGTTTGTACTACCCTGTTATTTTCCTGGATGCGTCCCACCCCATGCCTCAGATTCCACCAAAGCCTGGAATGATGACACTTGGCAATTATCACCTCCTCCCCTTTTCTCTGATGGTGAAACTGAGGCACAGGTTAAGTCCCAGGTCAAACAGCAAGTCAGTGAAAGAGCCAGGTCTCTGCCATCTAGTCTAGCCATTCGTCAATATTACCTCCCCATTCTTGCTGCACCAAGAATCCTTCCCCACATGGACACAGAAACCCAGCAGGCTGGTATGTGGTAAGTCGTGATCCTTCTCTTACTAAGAGTACAGATAGTAGATAAAAGAGAAAAAGGAGGGTACTATGATTTGACTATATTTAAGAGGGTCTATAGGGCTATTACTATTCCCAACTTATCCAGAGAAATACAGTAAGACTTGTGATAACTAATTAATGAGTCCAATAAGAGACAGAGGATTTCTTTAAGATTGGACCAGATTCCTACCCTACTCAATACACATTTGATTAATGTACAAAACTCACTCCTTCCCAAGGTTATCCTTTATCCTTAACAACCAAGTACAAACCTAAACCTGAGCTTCTCTGAGCTGGCTTTTTCTAGGGTTTTAGCCTGCAAGACTTCCTGTCTCACCTCCCACTCTTATACTGTGAGCCTTTATGCTCCTGGATTGTGGCAAACACAACCCACCTAGTCTAGCTGTCAGAATGAGTCAACAGATTTGCCCTCCATCTCAGAGACACCACTGATTTCATTGGATGATGATCACAAAAAGGTTTCCATGCTGATTTTGATTAGCTCTGTCAGCATTTTGTGAGGGTGGTATTGGGAAACTTGAAACCACAGGGAGAAGGAGGAGTCATTATTGTTAACCAGCCCTGACTCCCAGTTCAATGGATATGTAAGGCTGCTCTGAGAGACTGTATGGCATTGTGAGCTGCCATCTCACTGTCTCACAGTGACATCACCCCATTTTTGGATATAGCAAACTCCTCCCTTATCTCTAAGCCTTCCCCCACTTCTCCTTTTTTTGTTTTTTATGAATGCACGTTGAGCATTTTACAAACATTTCCTGGGGGAGATACTAAACCCACCTATGAGGTCTGCATGGTCTCCCCCTCCCACCAACTCACACCAGTTGAACCAGGCTACATCATCAGTGTCCATGTTTAAGCAAGGCTTAAATTTCCATCAACTCGCACTTAAATACAAGTTTGTTAGCCAAACAGTTTTGCCCTGGTGTGGTTATGGGAAAAAGTTTAATGCTAAATTAAAGAGTAAGCATATAGATTTCCCACAGTCCCCCATGCCCAAATCTTCCTCTCTGCCACATGTGTTCCTGGTTCACAGGATTCAGCAGAGGCTCACAGGACTGGTAGGATGAGGGCATTCTCATAATAGCCCTTTGTCTTGGCAGGATGTCTCTGGAAGAATCCAGGGTGCTAATGACAATATTGAAAGTGCTGTAAGGTCTGGAATTCAGTCATTTAACCAAGCTCTTTCTTCAATGCTCTTTTTGCAAGAGTGTATATAGTCTATTTATATTCATTTCCAGTGACCCATCACCATAGTATCCTGGCAACCATATACAAAATCAAAGGTTATGTGAGAAATATAAGAAAATTGACCTTAGCACATAGGAACCTTAGGTAGTTATTTTCAGGAGAAATGTTGGCAAGAGACATTAGGCTACTTTTAGGGAAAGTTTGCTGGGTTTGCTCAGAAAAACCACCATATACCTTGGGGTACTCTATACCACCCATCACTCTACTACCTAAGTGCTTCCCAAGTATATTGATGAACTCAATCAGCAGTGGATCTAGGATGATTACTAATGCTTTCACCCATCAAGGAGGCTACAGGTCATTTTCACAGGTGATAGAATGGTGTCAGAGTTCACCAAGAGCAAGGCATCTCCTGCAGCGAATCCTTTATTAAACTTAACAAAGAGTCCGGTGGCACCTCATAGACTAACAGATGTATTGGAGCATAAGCTTTTGTGGGTGAAAACACACTTCATCAGATGCATGACGAAACTTGTAATAGTTGAAATTCAACTCAAAATGCCTGCCTAGGCTTTTAAATTCCACAACAAATAAACAATTTGTTATATGCTTTAACTGAGGGTTTAATCAGTTTATCAGGTCCTGGCCCGTGTCTGGGTGTTTTGAGTTAGGACCAGGGAGCTCCTTTTCTATCTCTGCTTCACCCAGCACTGCTCCCTAGAAGAAGCATGCAAGACTTCTTATTTCACCTGATTAGCTACTGCCTCCTTCCTGGACTTTCTAGCTGCTGTAGGACCGAATCTTGTTGATTCTGCATATAGCAGCACCAAAGTAGTCTCTTTAGGCAGGCTTCTTAGAGTATGTGCAAGATGCCTCAGGTAGCACGTCACCAAATTTGGTCTGCTGGTTGGATCATTAGTTTTTCCAGCTTTGACGGGGAGTGAGAAGTGAATGCTATTCTTGAAGGTCTCAACTCACTGTCCCCATTCCTTGGTGACACTTTTCCTTAGCTGCATATGTCAGGGCAGCAATGCCTCCAGCAGAGGGCAGAGAGGGTCTGGTACATCCTGTCACACACAGATTCTAGTTACCATTTTCTTAACATGCAATGGGGCCAAAAGTCAGTCTAGGAAGGTGGACATGTTTTGCCTCTTTCTGCTTTTTGCTCAAAAGCAAATGGAACTTCTTAAATTTTGAATCCATCTTTTTCTGTGAAATAGGACACAAGCTCGAGAGGTCAGGGAATGTGTGAGACAACCCATAATGATGGAGAGAAATAGATTAAAAAATGATTTCTAAGGCTGTATCTATACTTACATTGGTGTATACAGCATAGGCACTACACATGTAGCTACATGCTGCAGTGGTAGGCAGACTGCATCAACACATCACAGTGTTGTGTAGCTACACATGGCAGTGAAAGGCTCTGGCATCAGTACACTACACTGCTAAAAATAGCACCGTAAACATGGGAGACACTGGTTGGGCATGAAGAGAGCCATGTAAGAGATATACTTTTGAGGTCCAGGCATGTACGACACTATCGTACTCACCTAAGCTGTGCCTCACCTTCTACACTGCTTTTATACCCATGCTAGGTAGGCATGCAGTGTCTGTACTCTACAGGCTGCCATTAAGTGTAGCGAAAATCATATAAATACTCTCAAAAATATACATAATATATCAAAATTAGAAATTAAAAATTTGAATCTGATGGAAAAATGTGTGTTATGCCTTTATCAGAGTATTTCACTTATGAATTCTATATGGGTCTTACTGCAGCACATCAGCCAAATCCAGTACTTCTAAATGTCAATATGTGATAGTAAAGAGAAAAATGTGAAAGAAGTTGGGGCGAGGAGGGAGGATCCAACTTTAATAAGAGCTTCACAATCTGATTCCAAAAACATGATGTGAAAGAGTTACAAACATGGCAATGTAAGTATGTCCTTGGCCAGTCTTTCAAACTTTTCCACATATAGTCTGATGGGTTTTTTGTTTGTATTTGTTTGTTTGTTTATTTTTTTCATGACTCTCTCTCTGTTTTGTTCTTGACATTTAGGAGGACTGGATTTGGTTGATGTGCTGCATAAACCCCCATATAGAATGCATAAGAGAGCTTTGTTGATCAAGAAGACAGAAAAGGAGATGTTTTTCCCCCAATTACTATATTTGTAATTTGTTTTAAAATGAGAAGCCTAAACAAAAAAATAAGTCCTCTTTGGATCAGGTATATGGCTTCTCATGTTTAATATTAGGAGGGCAAAACTTTCAGAGTTCTTACAGAAAGAAATCTATAGATTATGATAAAAATATAAAGTAATAAACCTTGTTTAAAAAAGGGATTAGGAAAGATCCCATAACTGCCATTATCATTATCGTTTCTCATAGTCATTGTATCTTTCTTTCTCTGTTCCTCTTGTAATTTGGTCAAACAGTTCCCTTATCTTTACTTTCCCATAATTAGCTATGTACATATTACAGATCAGTGTGATGGGAAAGCTTGAGAGTAGCTACTGGTAGAGCTAACTGTCCACTTGCAAGCCACTCTGCTACAAAAACACAAAACTCTGTAAGACACAAGTTCATAATTGTGCACATGCAGGTCATTTTGCTCCAACGTGTTATTAGATTAATACTTTATAACATTTATTATTACAATCTTATTAGATTACACAAGTTGGAGCATTTTGTATTTAAAAATACTACTTTCTGTATATTTATATTATACATATATGAAGGAACTGGTAAATATGGTATCAGGGTGGGCATCTGTGTTTGTAAACCAAGGTAAACAGAATGAAAACCAAAGTTATACAAGTACAAAGGTGGTAGAAGAGTTGTTGACTGAAGTTTCAGGAGACAAGCTGAAGCAGAAGAAAGGATCTGTGTACTTAGGAAGTATGTTTAGTGCCATCAAAGAGAGATCTGGAGAATTGAAAAGAAGAACCCATGTGCATGGGCAGCAGTGAAAAGGTGGTAGGAGTACTTGTGGGACTAACAATTAAGGAACTAACTGCAAGGAAACATGTATGCTGCATGTATTTCTTCCTGCCTGCTCTGTGGTTTGAAAATGGTGGAGAAGGAAGAAAAGAAAATGCAGATAAGTAGATAGTAATATACTGAGAATAATGGCATTTAAGTGGAGAATAGGCCCAGTCTGCATTGAAGAAATTAGGGGGAAGAAGAACTTGAGACCCTCAGTGATAGGCTGGAGAGCACAGGATTGAGATGGGATGGATCATATGATAAGAATAGGAGAAGAATGACCAGCAAAGAACTCATGGGAGGAAAATAACAGCAAAAAAAGATGTGAGAGACCAAGGATATAACGGAGAGTCTCTGTCAAAAGAAGTTTTAAGTTAAAATGACTGCAACTCGAAAACCTATGAACCCATGCCATGGAACAGAAAGAGTGGCAAAGAACTGTGGCACCTATGACCCCGTGTATGTAACCCCTTTGGGGTTTAGAGAGCATGGCCCCTTTAAATCTTTTTCCTATGGGGGAGGGGGAGAAGGAAAAAAAGAGGTGGGAAACTCCAGGGAGTGGCTCTGGAACAAAGAGGGAGAGAGAGGAAGCAGCCCGCAGGCCCTTGCAAAGAGAGCAGAGAGAACCTGCCTGAAGCCTGGGAAGGATAGGGCAGCTGATCAGGGACACCTCAGGACAGGAGCCAGGAGGAGCCCTGTTCCAGGGAGGAATCACCCGAGAAGGACAGGCCAGAGCTGGACCCAGTCTCACGGCTGCCCGGAGCTGCATAGGGCTGTGTGTACTGGGACTTGTGACTTTGCATTGGGAACAAGGAGGGAGGCTGCTAGCTAGTTAAGTGGGGAGGTGGTTGCTCTGTGTAGCTTTGCAGAGAGTGGCAGAAGAGGGCACCAGAGGGGTTTGTTGGGGGAAAATTCACTGGCGCTGATGACAACCAGGAGCACCCAAGACTCATCACTGGACTGGAACTTTGCTCAGGACTCATGAACAATGGGTGCAGACACATTGCTCAGTGTCTGCCCTTCCAGACTGTGCTCCCACAGGGGCTGTGGGGCCTTGGCTTGGATGCAGTCCTGTTTTACTCCTCCCACTATATTTCCCCTTGTTGTATTTCTCCTCTCATCCCTCTGTAAATAAATATCTCCCTTTATTATATCCATTGTACTTTTCCTGTGGGTGTGTGAGTTCATTCTGGGGGGGTTGGAACAGGTGCCCCTGGGGTGGAAGGGATTTTTCCTGCTGCCTTTCTGCACGTGCTTTCTCTTGGCCAGAGCTGCCTGCAGAGTAGACTCCATCTTGGCCACGAGGGCGCTAAAGTTACATGTAAATGGGAAAGAGAGTTGAGAAGTGAAGTGATATTGTGTATATATATATACAAATTTATGTTGAAGAACATTATTATGGTTGTAAAGTCAAGCACTCAAAAGTTAGGAAATGCCAGATTTATATGTCTGCATTATGTTTCAGTCTTTAATTACATGATCTCATTGTTTGTTTGCTTTTTTTCCCCACTGGACATCTGCCTCATGCAATACACAGAATGGACTTTGCTAATTAATAAGCAGTTATTCAATATATAGTTATGTGGTGAATGAAACCTTGCTATGGGTTGGGTTAAAACCCCATTGAAGCTAATTGGTATGAACTTATCCTTCAATTAACATAACTGTAAACATAAACACCACCTAACATAAAAAATGCCTGAGGCCTCCCAGGAGCTTTTGGACTGAGTATTTGTGACTTAATACACCTGTGTATTAACATCCTGCACATTATTATAATAATATTTGTAAAAAATATGCCTTGTGAGGTATCATTTGAAAACTAATAACTCACTGGCCAATACCATGGTGAAAAGTATGTATCAACATTATGTGTAAAGTTATGAAATCTCCCCTGCATGATGTTAAAGGCACATGTTCAAAGTCACATAGCCCTGGTTAGGTGGAATAGGTCAAAGAGGCCTGCCCTAAGCAAAGGGATGTGTGTTTACCTCAAATTATATATAAGCTGTAAAATGAGTCCTCAGACTGCGAGAGGGGGAAGAAAGATAAAGAAAATCTGCATTTCAGAGTAAACCGGTGAAAAGCAACGGCATAACACCTCTTCCTCCAAGAGATTCCATATCTCCTTGCTCTCAGCTGGAAAGAACTTTAACGAGGGGTCACACTCAGGAAAATGCTTTTTGAAGAAAAACTATAAAAGGGAGGAGCAAAAAATTCCAAGTTTTCTTTCCCTGTCCATCTATCTCTTTTCACCTAAGATGATAAAAGAACCCCTGGGAACTGATCCTGACCTGAAACTTGGTCAGCAGTGCTACTGAAAACCTGTGGTAAAAATTTCATCATGAACCAAGTCTACTTTGTTAAGTTTAGTAGTAGGAAGTATTTTATCTTTATTTTCTTGTAACTATTTCTGACTTTCACGCCTTAATACTTGTATTCACTTAAACTGGTCTCTCTGTAGGTAAACAAATGTGTTTTATTCTTTAATCAAAACTAATCCAGTGTTGTGAACTGTGTGGGTAATTCCATTTAAAGTGTCACGTTGTGTATTGATTCCGTAGTGGAGCAAAAGACCTAATATATCTGGACTGTCCAAGAGAGGGCTGGACAGTGCAGAACACATGTTTTGGGGGAATATTCATGACTGGAAGTGTTTTGGGGCACCCTGTATGTGGTAACCAACGCTGTTCCAGAGCATGGCTGGTGTGTGCTGACAGGCTGCTGGACCAGGGCTGTAGCTATACACAGGCACTCAGAGTATGACCTATATGCTGGCAGGCTGTTTGTGAGTGACCCAAGTTGGAAGCTACAACAGAAAAGCATTGTGAGGCACCCATGGGCAGGGGTGACACAGCCCCTCACTAGTCTGAATTACATGTGTGTGGGAGTAAGAGAGAAAACAGAGATACTAGGGTCACAGACAAGAATGAGGGTGGGGGAGGGAAAGAGGCAAAAAACAAGTGAAGCAGGAATCAATAAGTACAGTGTGACTGGAAAATATGCTTGACAGTTTTTGAGTCTTGTGTTGGCTAAAGAGATCGGGGGGCTAGTGAAGAGAGATTATGAGGAGAGATTAAAAAGAGTGGGACTTTTCAGCTTGGAAAAGAGGTCACTAAAAAGGAATAAGATAGAGATCTATAAAACTGTGACAGGTGTGGAAAGTGTGAATAAGAAAGTGTTATTTACTCCTTCATATTACACAAGAACCAGAGTCACTCTATTAAAAGAATAGGCCGCAGGTTCAAAAAAAAACAAAAGGAAATACTTATTCACACAGTGTACCGCTAACCTTTGGAACTCATTTCCCCTAGGATGCTGCAAAATCCAAAACTATAAAGGGATTCAAAACAGAATTAGATAAATTCAGGGTGGATAGGTCCATCAATGGCTATTAGCCAAGATGGTCAAGGATGCAACTCCACACTCTGGGTGTCCCTAACCTCTGACTGACAGAAACTGGGAGTGGATAACAGGGAGTGGATCACCTGATGATTGCCTGTTCTGTTCATCCCCTCTGAAGAATCTGGCATTGGCCACTGTCAGAAGACAGGATACTGGGATAGACGGACCAATATGGCTGTTCTTATATTTGGGTACGTCTATAATAGAATGCTGTGCAATAGTGGCACAGCAATGTAATTCTTCTGTCAACCCAGCACTGGCTACACTAGGGCATTGTGAATTTTGAAAACTCTTGAGCAATGTAGCTAGGTCGCCCAAACTTTATAACGTAGACTAACCATAAGAAACTGCTCCTTTCTGTTGTTGGTTCCTTCTGCATTCAGACACACTGGACTTTGTACATTCCTTTTAAACAAAAAAAGTTGCATCAAAGAAATATCTGGCTACCACCAATTTCTACTTCCAACTAGAATGCCCACATAGCCATAAACTTTGACTAACCGCTTGGGTCAAAATGGTGCAAGAAAATAGTTTTCTTCTTGTTCAAAGTGTGACCTTATTTACTACTCACAATTAAAATCCTGCTCTAAAGACAAAAGTATTAATTTTCTCATGGGCTTTTATAGAACTATATTTCATAACTCTGGAGTGCTTTTGCACGCCTTCCGAATTCAACTTTTGCAACCTTAATAATGTTGTTCACATAGTTTGCGTGTGTAATTTCCTAGGTTTTAACACTCCATTGTGTCATTAGCAGGGTTGGACCCTTTAGATCTACAGCACAGACCTCTGCCACTTGTGCTAACAGAGAAAGGGTTAGCAATAATACTAGTCTGTCATTCTGTATGCGCTCCAATCCTAAAGAGAGATGAGACATTTAGACACAGGGTTTCACATATACTTGTTTGACAGCAGAGGAGTCATGAGACTCAGGAATCTTAGGTTCCATTCCAGGCTCTGGAAGGAAGTATGTGATAGTAAGCACAGAAAGATCTTGCAGTCATTGTGGAAACATCTCTGAAAACATCCACTCAATGTGCAGTAGCAGTCAAAATAGTGAACAGAATATTGGGAATCAGTGAGAAAGGGATAGATAATAATAATATCATATTGCCTCTATATAAATCCATGGTACACCCACATCTTGAATAATGCATGCAGATGTGGTTGCCTCATCTCAAAATGATGTATTGGACTTGGAAAAGTTTCAGAAAAGGGCAACAAAAATTATTAGGGGTATGGAACAGCTTCCGTATGAGGAGAGATTAATAAGACTGGGACTTTTCAGCTTGGAAAAGAGATGACTAAGGGGGAACATGATAGAGGTCTATAAAATCATGACTGGTATGGAGAAAGTAAATAAGGAAGAGTTATTTACTCTTTCTCATAACACAAGAACTAGGGGTCATCAAATGAAATTAATAGGCAGCAAGTTTAAAACAAACAAAAGGAAGTATTTTTTCACACAACGCACAGTCAACCTGTGGAACTCTTTGCCAGAGGATGTTGTGAAGGCCAAGACAATAACAGGGTTAAAAAAATAACTAGATAAATTCCTGGGGGATAGGTCCATCAATGACTATTAGCCAGGATGGGCATGGATATTGTCCCTAGCCTCTCTTTGCCAGAAGCTGAAAATGGGCGAGAGGGGATGGATCTCTTGATGATTACCTGTTCTGTTCATTCCCTCGGGTAACTGGCATCGGCCACAGTCAGAAGACAGTATACTGGGCTAGATGGATCTTTGGCCATTCTTATGACTTTATTGCCCATTCCCCCCCTAAGCTTTATTTTTTCTTCCTCCGCTGCCTACTATCTGTCCCTATACCAGTTCCACCCCTTCTCACCCCTTGTTTCTTCTCCCACACACATTCTCTCTGACCGACCAGTACCAGTCTCCACTCCTTGCCTTTTTGTCCCAGTCTCTTTACCTAATCAGTTCTAGTCTTCTCCTGCAGACTTGCTATCTCAGTCCTAATCTTCCCTCCTTATTCTTTCCCCTTCCACGCTTGTCAAACTAGTCCCAGGCATCTTGATCTGGCTCCTCATTTGATCTGTCTCTCCCCCTTAACAGTTTCTTGACCCCATCTCTTTGTCCAGCCAGTCTAAGTTCTTCCCTGATATCCCAGTTCCTTGTCAATCTTCGTTCCTGTCCCCAACCAAGTTACCCCTTTTCTGGTTCCTATTCCCAGTCTCCTTGGCTAGCCAGTTCCAGTCATCCACTTTACCCCAGCAATCCCAATTTTCTTCCACAGCCAACTGATTCCCTGCTGTTTTCCCCACTGGCACCCAGAATACCCTTTCTAGTTCTGATTATGGCCCTGATCCAGCAAATAACTGTAAATTTACTCATGTGAGTAGTTCTAGTGATTTCAAGGGGACTATTCAGGTCAGAAAAGTTATGCACATGGTTAAAGGTTTGAAGGATCAAAGATAATATTTATTCTACAAATATTTTAGATAGTCACCCTCTCTCCCCCAGACCACCTCAGTGATATATTTCTAAGGTGATTTAGCCATCCTGGAGACCCAGTTCAAAACAGGCATTGTGTGAATTCACTTTGGAGATATATTTCATTTGCTGAAGTTAAAAAAAAAAAGATAGGAATGCAAACCAAGAATTACACAAGCAAAAGAGTAAGCACAATATGGTCCATTATGAAGATAGGGGAAAAGCAGGCAAGTTAATCATAATAACTTTGAAGAGGAAGAAACAATTTTACTGGGAAAGCTATGCAGAGAATATTTTGTATAGATTTATTGATGAAATAATGTAATAGGCTTATTTAATATGTTAACATTATAAAAAGCCTAACATTTATTTAACTAAAACATTCAGCAGTCTTTTCCCAGTTTAGTGTCAATGTCTTTACAAGACACCAGACCTGCAATCTGCTGTGTGTGGGCAGACTCTGTCTCTTGCATTAAGCCCAGCTGACTTTAATTGGGTGCCACATGATTGCGGGATCTCTACCTGCAACAGTTTGCAAGATGAGAGCCAAAATTATTAACTGTCTCCAGTGCGATCAATTGTTTTTTAATGCTACATAAATTGCTTTCTTGCTGCTAATTGAAATGTTTATATCAAAGATTGGTGACAAACTATTTATTAAGTAGAGAAACTCAATATAACACAGAACTGTTATAGGATTACTCCATTTTTTATATTTGATAGAATGGTTACATTTCATTAAAATGGTTGTACCAGTTATGGCCATATATAAGTTTCATTATGGAATAGTTAATTCTCATTAAAATGATATAATTTTTTTTCTTCTGAATAGCCTATGCTCTGAAGTTTGTGTATTTATTTACACATTGTGTTATACCAAGGGTCGGCAACCTCTGGCATGCGGCTCGCCAGACCGGGCCAGTTTGTTTACCTGCCATGTCAGCAGGTTCGGCCGCCCGTGGTTCCCACTGGCTGCGGTTCACTGTCCCAGGCCAACCACAGCCAGTGGGAGCTGTGATTGGCTGAACTTGCCGACGTGGCAGGTAAACAAACTGGCCCAGCCTGCCAGGGTGCTTACCCTGGCAAGCTGCATGCCAGAGGTTGCTGACCCCTGTGTTATACTGAGTGGAGGGAGAAAGGATATCTGGAATGATCATCACTGGGGATGGAAATGTGCCTGTTCTGGATTGTTTTAACTTTTTGTGTGTGTGCAACACAAATGATTTGTAACATGAAGATTTTCTTACTAAAATCTGTAAAGTTACAGACATAAGCGAAGGGTTCAGTGCAGATCAGTGGGTTTGATTTCTGCAGTTATATTTTCACATTCAAAATAAATGGCCAATTCAGTGACTTTATTTATGCAATTCACTCATCCACATTACCCACAAAACTATAAAACAACCTAACTAAAAATATATTTTTGGAACGTTCATGGCCTTAATGAACCAACAAGGGTAAAAGTCTTGAGATATTTGAAATCAATGGAGTATCAAATAGCAACATTGCAAAAGACTCACTTGATGGAAAATGATGTCAGTAGAATTAAGAGGATTGGGTAGTGGCCAAACATACATCCTTTTACTCCAAGAATAGCAGTACTTAACAAAAGTACCATATCAGTTTATTAAGTCTTGGCATGATCTGGAGGTCAAATATATCATAGCTAAAGCTAAGGTATCATCCAATCCAAATAATTCCCTCTGGACATTGCATATTTCCCAAGTGGCAATAACTTTTTCAGGGATGTTTCACAAATGTTCCCCCTTGGAAGAAAACAAAACAAAAACGTACTAGTAGTGCTGGCAGGAGTTTGGAACTCTGTTATTAACAAACATCTAGACAGAAGAAAGATCACAAGATGCAACATCAGTGGAGATTTTAATCAGCACAAATTCTTCATGGAGAAAATAAATCTGAAGGACATTTGACAAACCAGGTGGCCAAGTGATTGCATGTATTCTTTTCAAACATGAGCTCATCATAAGAAGAAAGGGACTGGTACTTTTTTGTTTCTGCTTCTTTAGTTCTTTCTACATATGTAGAAAATATACTAATATTGGGTCATGTCTTAATTCTGATGACATGTAAGGATTTAAAAACAGCAATATGTAGATTTAACACCTCGTTGCTGAAAAATATAGCCTTTTGTACTCAACACTGAAAAAACTCAACAATTATATCCTGCTATGTGAAAGAAAATTATGGTTGTGCAGATTCAGAGGCTAAGCTATGAAAGTCATGGATGTGGTAGAATGTTTGAACGATTTTACGAGTGGGGAAAAAACAGAAGCTCTTTGCCAATTAGTTGATGAAATGGAAAACTTAGAAATAACACATAAATTGACCTGAGTAATGAGGAAGTTTTACAGCAACTTATCTACATAAAATATAAAACACTGTCAATGTCTATCAGGCCAGATTAAATTTATGCTCCACAGCATTAAGCAACCATACTAAAAATGGAAGGATAAAGCAAGCAAAATATTAGCAAACACCATTAAAGCAGAGCAAGCTGCCAGCTCCATCTCCTTTGTCACTCTAGGAAATAAAAGTTTCAGTAGACTCTGAAATCATTAAATGTCAGGTCAGTACATTTTATCAGGTCTCTTTGTATTTCATAAGGACACTTTGATGAAACTGAATTGACTCATGAATGATGTCATCTTTACTAAATTTCAACCATGTGATAGACATGGAGCTGATATAGAATACTGGTATGCATGCTGAGATATAATCAGTTTGAGAATGCTGTATGGGGTCTGGTCAGTGAGGGGATGCTATTATATATTGGGGTTACAAGACTCCACTGTAGGAATGTATTCACCTAACTTATGTTGGAGTAGGGTAGGGTGGAGTAGTTATTATATGCCTATAATGCTGGAATTCAATGATGACTGTGCGGAAAGACCACACTATGGATCCCCAGATAAGCAATCTCCCAGCAAACACTGGGGGGCAATTACAAAACAATGGCATGCTCTCAGGATGAAGTGCACGCACAGCCAGATGACAGGCAGAGGCCTGAGTAAACAGGAGGAGGACTCAGAGGTGAAGCTCATCCATTAGTTGTGACAATCCACACTATGAATAACTGAGCACCAATTCAGAAGAGAGAAAAACACATTTCAAGGTCTGCCATCAAGTGAATCTCCAGGTAGCCATCTGATTTCTATATGATATTTCAAAAACATGGCTGGTAAGATTTCTTGAAAGATTTGTGTGAACTATTCTGGAAAAGTAGTATTCCCCAAGATATTAAAACTGCCTAAATTATCATAATATTTAAGAAGGCAGAAACTTTCACATTATATCTTATCTGAAAATAGAATGGGAATTCTTAGGAAAGATACTCTTCATACAAAAATGGGACTAGAAAGATTGTTTGTGTCCTACATCAAGCTCAGGTGAAGGATCACACTGCCTTTTTCTATCAATGGATGCAGAAAAAGCATTTGGCAGCATTAAATGGACTACTCTTTTTTTTTTTTTAAAGGTTTTGGGAAAGCCTTTCTTGAGTGACTTCTATGTTATTTACCATTAGCATCACTATCAACATAAGGTAGAGGTACTGCTCTTTAATTTGTCGTAAGACCTCTTGGTATGCTGACCAGCCTAATAACTATTTAATTATTTTTCCTAATCAGCAGAGCCAATAGTACTAATAAGAGTAAAATATTAAGATTTCTGCATTTTCATTATTTTGTTCTGACGTCAGTAATAACTGCAAAATTCATTTAACTGTATGGCTTATTGCACAGTAGTTTGTTGTAATTTTTTTCAAAATTCAGAAGACTCTAGTGCAGCTCTACAGCATAAATTCTACAACATAGCTATAGCAACAAAAGCTCCAAGATAAAACATACAGCACATTCCAATCTGAACTTCCCTATTCTTGTCATTTACACCTCTACATGTTCAGCATAAAATTCCACATGTTGGGCAAATTTCTAGGTCTATAATTTTTCCATTAAAAAAATCAGTGGAAAATTGGGGTTTTGAGAAACATTTTGTGTGGGTGGGGAAATGAGTCATTTTCGGGGTTTGGTTGAAAAAAAATCATGCTTTTTTTTTTTTAGAATTTTCTGCAGAAAAAAAAAACATTTTCCAACCAGCTTTATTACATTGAAATCTTACATTCAGCCCTGATTAATGAACAGCACATTGTTGTGCTCCTCCAAGAGAAGAACAGTCATAACTGGGTTCTTGTCTTCTCCCTTGATCCCCAGTGGAAGTAGTAAACTGCACTAGAATTTTTCCTTGAACAGTTTATTTTCCTCTATCTCTGGTTCAGCTAGATCCCCTGCCCACTTCTGCCTACTACAGTTAGGCTTGGTTTACACTGCGAGGGGTGTCGATGTAAGATATGCAACTTCAGCTACGGGAATACCGTAGTTGAAGTTGAAGTATCTTATTCCGACTTACCTCTCGTCCTCACGGCACAGGATCGACATCTGCGGCTCCCCTGTCGACTCTGCTACTGCCGCTCGCTCCGGTGGAGTTCCGGAGTTGATGGGGAGCGTGTTCAGGGATCGCTATATCGCGTCTAGATGAGACACGATATATTGATCCCCGATAAATCGATCGCTACCCGCCGATACGGCGGGTAGTCTGGACATACCCTTAGAGGGGGAATAGCAGCCCTAAAGCAGCTGGGCTCCCCACAGACTGCTGCTTTGTGGTCTGAGTAGGAAGAAAAGCTCTCTTGTCTTCCTTATGCCCTTTTCTCTCCTCAGTGAGAATATAGAAAGGCCTGGCTCTTAATGCAGATCATGGATTTCATGACATACAGGCATGGTATATCTACAATATATGAATGCAATCAATTCTAAAATGCACAAATGTTCAGAAAATAACCTAAGACAAATCTACTGACCCTATTCATTCTGTTTCCAAGTTTTAATCCACCTGAAGATGGATGAGAGAGGAAAAAATACAAAACACCTGAATTTTAAAACAGACACTACCAAAGTATTTGAACCTCCAAATAAAAAAAAAAAGGCAAATTTCATGCATTAGCCCTGGAATAAAAATATACTATGTCACTGGTGTTTAAATTACTTATTATTGTATGAAAAGTCAGTAGAGAAATGAAACTAAGAATGGATTGACACAAAATGTCCAAAATGAGATTACAGTTCTACTGAAGCAAAATCCCAGGAAGCTGGAGGCTCTCTCTCACAATCATTGGCAATACCAATTACAGTAAAGAATGTGATAGATCCCACTGGTATTAGCAGCCACTAGAAGACCTCACAGATACATAATTGATAGTACTTGATCAATTATACTTGACTAATTGTTTCACACTGCAGCTATGATGGCCAAGTGTGGTACTCACTTAGGTCTCTAATCCACAACCCATTAACTCAAGGAAAAGACTCCCATTAACTTAACTGGGTTTTGAACCAGGCCATATATCACCTTCAACTGGTCAAGGTGGCAAGGGTTCAGCTGTATCCTTTGGTATCACAGTATCAGCCTTGCTGGGCAGGCTTTTGCCGTACACCAAACCATAGAGAGATGTGATGGCCATGATGGCTTTCTGTAACCAGAAATAGATAATTACAGAACCAACTTCTTATTTTCATGACCTGAAATTTCTGAATACAGTTTGTGTTGGGGGAGAGGGGAAATCTCCGCAGAAAAGATATTGGATACTACAGACTCACTCTCAAAGATTTTTCTTACTGTAACCTAATTTCAAGTACATCTAATAAATCATTCCCTCCTCCCAGTAAGAGATGAGAGGAAGAATCATAATTGTTTTACTTCTTAAACTTAAATAGGGACAGTGTTAGTGATTATTTACTTTCTATTTAGAATCACCATATACCCTGCTGGCATTATTTGTGTGGTTTGCAATAATGGAAAATCTATTTGCGTTTATTAGAATGTAAGATACTCAACTGCTGTAAAACTTACTGTCAAACTAGTGCTGGCTTAGCATAAAATGATCTAAGATGTTTTTATTTTATTTTATTTTATTATGTTAAACAGATTCTCTTAGTTCAATTGTTCTTCAGTAGATAATTATAGAGTAATAATCCAATTATCACTGTTTTAATTGCTAAAGTGTGAAGAATCAATCATTTACAAGCAGTGAAAAACCTAAGTCAAAAAATTCTGAACACCCATTAAATCTAGTACTGTACTTTACTTATGTATTAAGGAGGGCTTTATTACACTGCACTAAAAATACCATTATTATTATTATTATTATTAGTCTGAACAAAAAGACAAAAAATACAGAGGAGAAGATTTTTAGCTGCTGTAAATCAGTAAAAGCAGCAAAAAATCCTGTGGCACCTTATAGACTAACAGACGTTTTGGAGCATGAGCTTTCGTGGGTGAATACCCACTTCTTCAGATGCATTTGGTGGAAATTTCCAGGGGCAGTATATATATGCTAGCAAGCAAGTAGAATTCCATTTAAGACAGTGGAACAATGCTGATTTGAACAACCTGAAGACCCAGTCTGGAGTTACAGTATATTTTTTGTGCTGTGTTAATTACCAAAACTGGTTGAGTTCTGCCAATGGTTTATAAGCAAATATTTTCTATATAATTCTAAGCAGTGAATCAGCAGAAATGGTTGAAATTCTGATCTCATTTATACCTGTGTTGATCTGAATTATCTTCATTTAAGAGGCTGATTTACACAGGTTTAACAAAACAGAAATTAGAGTTGCATGACATGAAATAAGTCAATATATATCTATTAATCTATACCAGGAGTCGGCAACCTCTGGCATGCGGCTTGCCAGGGTAAGCACCCTGGCGGGCCGGGCCAGTTTGTTTACCTGCCGCGTCGGCAGGTTCAGCCGACCGCGGCTTCCACTGGCCGCGGTTTGCCATCCAATGTGTAGCACTAGATATGTTTATAGTGAAAACAAGAGATTTGAATGATAGCAGAAATGGTTAATGGAAACCAAAGGGTATATATCAGATAAAATCATAACACATCCTAGAGCCTAAACTCCACTAACAAGGTGCCCTCTTGTCTAATAAGGTACAGCTTACCACAAAAGTCCTTCTTACAGCATTTTCAAACCAGGATGGCTGACACCTTCCTTTCATGAGATCAAGCCTGTTGGCAACTTGTCTTCCCGGTGGAGGATGCCAGGGCATCTTCCTGCACCCCTAGATATACCAGACTAGTCCTTTGTTCTTCATCACTAAAACAGCACTCCCTCTCCTCCACTGTTTATCTCTTCCTTTTACTTTTCTTTCTGAAGCCCCACAATCCCTTCATTAGTATTTGATTCAGTATACAAATAGGTGCCCATTGTAAACTACACAATACAAAATGGTCAGCTAAGGAGATAAGTGCCTCCCACCTAATATCTGGTGGAATTTGACTTAAGGCACACTACTGTCGGATGAGATGCCTTTAACTACAAGGCCTTAAGAACATATTCTTCAAAATATATACGTATCTCCTTACACATTATCTGCACAGACATTTTGCAAAGATTATGACTGCCACTGTGACACCAACCTTTGTAGAAACCTTACATAGACATTCTCTAGTGAACTGGAACATAAATACCAGACCCAGAGGAAACATATAACCCTTCTGCACACCCCTGTACTCTGTGGCATTTGGCATCAAGAGGCTCTTAGGTCATAGAGAATGAATGAGAGACAGAATTCAGATATTAATGCTAATTGAGTAAATCCCTTTTTATGAAACTCCAAGCTATATATTCAAAATGTTAGACAGAGAATTAACTCTTGAAAACTTTTGAAAATGATGTAAAATTATGTAAAAATCCTCAGAAGCAGATGATTGTGCTGTATCACTTTCACTGTGTAAAAATGTTATATGTACTGGAGTTCACTTACTGGTGTTATTACGCACGTTAGAAACTGTGGGCTCATACATAGTCTAGTCCTGTGTCCGAGACAGGAAACTTTGAGGTTTTACAGTGGTAGCAAGTAGGTCTTTCCTCATCATGGAAGAAGCAGGGCACAAAGCCTGTCTCCAAATCAATGTCTTCCTAAGTGAACTAGAAATACAGAAAAGCTGGTAAGAAAACTTTTGCTTTGTGGCCCTGTCCTGAGAGATACTGGACAGCATAATTTCCCATCAAATTAAATGGGAGTCGCAGATACTCAGTACCCTTCAGGAAGTTCTGCAATCTCAAGTATTCAAATTTTTGGCTCAACCAAATCTGAATTTCAAGCCTTTTGAGGTTTGACCATTGAATAATCCTGCTGCAAGGAGATTTTTCAGACACACTTTGCAGACTGAAGTGAATTGACTTGTTTGGAAAAGCATAGAAAACTTTGCTTATATCAAACCAGACTTGTTACGGTTAACATATCCCTAGAAATAATTTGTATGTTCTTCTGAGGGACTGAAAAACTAATTGGCCATTTTAGATAAAGATCAACAAATAGAACAACAAACTACAATATCATGAGAGCTTTTAGAGTTTGATTTGCTCTGTACAAGTATTCATATGCAAGAATTACACCCTTCCTTTGCAGAAAACTACATTTCATTTCCACAAAAAGGTGAAAGTGATTACATCAGATGGTTTCAGTCTTTCCATAAACACTTAATTTCAGTTTATTCCCCAAGAAGATTCCCCCTTCCCTATCATTGACAAATTAACACTAATACAAATTGATACTTATTATCGTAGTAAAGATTTGGGAGAGGATCCTGGAAATCATTCTTATGCAAATGGATCATGTTTACTTTTTGTGCAGCACTGTAGATCAATATTCATAATTCTTTAAGTATTTGCACTATTAATCTTGTTCAATATGGTACTGCCTAGGAACTAAGATTAGGATCCCATTGTGCTTGGCATTGTACAAACACAGTAGAAACATCTGCCACAAAAAAGAGTACAATATAAATTGAAAGACAGACAAAGGGTAGGAGAAAGAGATATAACATGCAAGCAGAGATCCTCAAATTCTTCAGGACTAAAATGTACTTGCAAATGACAACTATCTTTCTCACTGTATTGACTTATGAAATATTTGTACATTGTTGTGTAACTTTACATTGCCTTATCATCTGCACAAAAATAAAACAGCCAGGGTTTTACACTTTCTACTTGGGGCTGACAAAAAAAATCCCTTAGGCTGGAGGGATATATAATTGAACTCACCAGTCACTAGCAACCTAGAGAGAAGATTTTACATTATTCAGTGGCAGGTTCATGAAAAGAAAGCACAGATGGAAGTTGGTTAGCTTCAATGAACAAAGATCACTTTGGGACCAGAAGTGCTCTGGTTTTTTTTTTTTTTCCATTTGCACTCCTGTCTCTGTCAACAGTCATTTCTGGATATCACAGGTGAATAAATTAGCTGGTGAAAATGGAGATCACATGCCACAAAAAGTGCAGGTATCCATGGAGAAGAAAGGTCACAAATACACAATAAATCCAGAGCTACTATTTTTTTTTAAGTTTAGAAACAGCTCTCTAATGTTGCAGGAACTCTACACTAATCTTCCAAAGGTACCATGCTGCATATGTCCAAAGCAATCCAAGAGAGTATTATACTGCATCTGAACAGCTGTTTACCTCCTATTATAGTGCTGAGGAGGAAATTGAGCTATATATGTTTTTTATTGGCTTAGGATACCTACCTACTATCTGAAATTACTTCTGTTTCCATATCCATTATATGAATAGGCTGTGGAAATTGTAGTTTCAGGTTTCTTGTGGCATCTGCACACTAATGCAGATAGTGTGTGGACTCAAACCCATTGGAAATAATTATATGAGATCACTCACACCATTACATTTGATGCATTAAGTCTATTACTTCCTCAGAGAGATCTCTGTCCCCACTTCTGTGAGCTCTCTCTTCAATAGTGCTGAGATCAGGGATAGAAATTCACCTCTTATTTAATTATAATAAATGTGATATTTCAGGGTAAAAGCTGCTCCCAAGTAAAATCAACTTCCTGTTGATAACAGACTTGCTGATCTCATCCAAAACAAGACTGGCATCTTTTCCCCTTCCATAATAGCAAATGTCAGCATGACACTCACTGATCATCAAAGAAGGCTTGTGCTCTCCCCTGCAACTAGAAAGTCATTTGTATACATTAGTTATTAAATAGTGCATCAAGTTAACACACATGCTCTACATTCTTCCATGTCAGGCCCACATCATAGCAATACTCCTTGATTATGAAAGGTTCAGCCACACTTTTAAAAAAAACTCATCTCATATTAAAAGGTGAGCTGCACAGTTTTGTTACTTATTTCTCAAACTTGTAAGATTACAAACCAGTGATAGAATATTAAAACAAATGTGCATATATATTCTGTTCTAACAGGCAAAGAATTAAACATCCAAATGTCCATACAGCCACCTCAGTTACTTTCACAAATCGAATAACTGCCTGTAAAAATGTCAGCAAGTCATTTAAATGCAAAATTAGCAAACTTGCACATGCACTTGTAATAACTACCTATGTAAATTAGATTCAAAATTGCATGCATATTCTGCATGTGACATTTCATATCTAACTATTTAATCAGCAGGTACTGAAGTTTGAAATGTTTGTTTTATTTTTAACAAACTAGCTGAAAATCAGTTATTCCTTCTTTTTCTATCAAAATCTTAGTTCACTGTTCCATATTTCTCCTGCAACAGTTAACATCACAACCACTTTAAACAGTGTAGGCAGAACTTCTGATTAAAGATGGACAAATAAGAACCCTCGCTTCTCATCAGTCTTCCTAATATTATGTACTCTGGTACTTTTAAATCTTTGAAAAGGCAGATCAGTGGGTCTGACTCCAGGCACCCTTGTATTCACATTACTGCAGAGATTTGTGTGCCTTGTGAGGTATCATTTGAAAACTAATAACACACTGATCCATAATATCATTGTCCAATTTATGTAACAAAGTTACATGTGAAATTATAGATACTTACTAATATTATGCTTTAACATCTGTGACTAAAAGGTGTTTAAACCAGGCATGTTGGGGAGAATTGATAGGTTTTCTTCAGACAAAGAAAAGACATCAACACTTCAAACCAAGTGTGACCCAAATTCAATGGGCTATTCATTTGTATTGAAGGGTTCAGCAGGAAGAGATCAGTTGCATAGTAACAACTAGAATCGAGCCTTATCATCCAGGGCTCATGGCTCTTTTACTCAGCACAAACTAATGAACTTAGGGCTTGGCTACACTGGAGAGTTGCAGCGCTGGTGGTAGCTTTACAGCACTGCAACTCACTCACCATCCACACTTGCAAGGCACATACAGTGCTGTATCTCCCTGGCTACAGTGCTGATTGTACTCCACCTCAACCTGGGGAATAACGACTATAGCGCTGCTGATGCAGCGCTGCTCCGCCAGTGTGGCCACCAAAAGTGCTGTTATTGGCCTCCAGAGGTATTCGGAGGTATCCCAGAATGCCTGTTCAGCCACTCTGCTCATCAGTTCGAACTCTAGTGCCCTGGCCTCAGGTGTCCAAGTGTCAGACCCGCCCTTTAAATGCCCCGGGAATTTTAAAAATCCTTTTCCTGTTTGCTCAGCCAGGTGTGGAGTGCAATCAGTGAATCTTTCCAGGTGACCCTGCCTTCATGCGACAAATGAGCCCCAGCATGGAGCAATGGTGAGTTGCTGGACCTCATCATTGTTTGGCGGGAGGAAGCTGCACAATCCCAGCTGCACTCTAGCTGTAGGAATTACGATACCTTTGGGCAGGTATCAAAAGATATGCTGGAAAGTGGCCATGACCGGGACATGCTGCAGTGTAGGGTAAAACTGAAGGAGCTGCGGAGTGCCTACTGCAAAGCCCGCGAGGGAAACCGCTGCTCCAGCACTGTCCCCATGACCTGCCGTTTTTACAAATAGCTGGATGCAAAACTTGGGGGTGACTCCACCTCCACTCTGAAGATCACCATGGACACTTCAGAGGGGGGAGGGGGAGGAGGAGGAGGAGGAGGAGGAGGAAAGTGAGAGTGAGGGTACTGGGGTGGGGGAAGATACCCCGGAGTCCCAGGAGGCATGCAGCCAGGAGCTCTTCTCAAGCCAGGAGGAAGGTAGCCAGTCGCAGCAGCCGATACTTGGTGGAGGACAAACAGAGGAGCGGGTTCCCGGTAAGCGGTTTTTATTTTCAGGATGGAAATTTTTCAGGAGAGGAGGGAGGGTTAGGGCTGCATGCATGCATGCCTAGATGCGGAACAGCGCATTGATGTGGTCTATCACATTGCGGTAATCGGCCGCGGTAATCTCTTCAAAAGTTTCAGCCAGAGCATGGGCAATGCCCTTGTGCAAGTTTATTGGGAGAGTCACTGTGTTCCTTGTCCCAGTCAGGCTATCGCAGCCACGCCACTGTGCCGCGAGGGGTGGGGGGACCATTGCAAGACACAGGCAAGCTGCATAGGGGCCAGGGCAGAATTTGCATTGCAGTAGAAGACCCTCCCATGCTTCCCAGGTAACGCGCAGCAGCGAGATATCTTCCAGGATAACCTCCTGTGGAAAATGTTGGGATAGTGTTCAGTGTAGGTGCCCCCTGCAGCTGTTTGTTTTCCCCAACGCACAGAAACCCCAGTACAGCCCTGAACCAGTCCACCTTACTCACCATTTCGGGGATCCCATGGGTTATGTGCATTCTCTTTGGTATGGGAAAGTTATGCTATTTTGAAGACTGTTACTGTTGGGGAATAACTCTGTCCAGTATAAACAATGCTGCCTCTGTTAAGTGTCGTATTTTGGCTTTACAGATGCAACCTTGAGATCTCGGCTGTCCGTGTTCTCACCGGCTGAGAGACTACAAAACCTCCGGAAGAAGCCACGAAAAAGCAAAGAAGACATGCTGGAAAAAGTTATGCAGCAATCTCTCACAGAGAATTAAAAAGTGCAGGACTGGAGGGAAAGGGAAAGCAGAATCTGCCAGAAAAACACAGTGCAGAAGAAAAAAAGCACAAAGCAGCTGATAAGGATCCTGGAGCACCAAGTGGACTCTATCCAAGCGCTCGTAACCATGCAGGCGGAGCACTACCATGCCCGCCCCCGCTCTGCCGCCCTTGTCCCAAAGCTCTTTCTCTTGTGCCTCCATGTCAGCTCAAAACACACTTCCCCAGCATCCAGGTTCTTACCAACACCAGCTGCATCCAACACCTGTACGTTCACCAACCAGCCCTGAGAACTACGACCCTTACCCACTGCACTCAACCCCCCTCACCAGGCAGTATAGCCATCCTGAAGTGCAGCAGTCATTGCACAGCACTCCAGACAGGACATATTCAAGCCTGTGATTGTACAGTTCCCCACCCCACCCCTTTGCCCTTTTAGGTTCCCAAAAAGTTGTGTGTCTGTCAGTAATGTTATTTTCTTTTCAATAAATGAATTCTTGGCTTTGAAAAGCGTCTTTATTATTGCAGAAAGTCAATGATACCTTAGCCCAGGAAAGAAACAGGCACTCCAAATCAGCTTAAGAAACGCAGATTCTTACTAACATTTTAGCCACTGCACTTCACTCACGTGCAAGGCTCCAAACATTACTGTTGGTTTTCAGCCTCAAATTCCTCCCTCAAGGCATCACTAATCCTTGCAGCCCTGTGCTGGGCCTCTCTAGTAGCCCTGCTCTCTGGCTGTGCAAATTCAACCTCCAGGCATTGAACCTTGGAGGTCCATGCCTGACTGAATCTTTCACCTTTCCCTTCACAAATATTATGGAGGGTACAGCACACGGATATAACCGCGGGGATGCTGCTTTCCCCCAAGTCCAGCTTCCCATACAGAGATCGCCAGCGCCCCTTTAAATGGCCAAAAGCACACTCCACAGTCATTCGGACTCAGCCTGTAGTTGAACCGTTCCTTGCTGCTGTCAAGGCTCCCTGGTACGGTTTCATGAGCCACAGCATTAATGGGTAAGCGGGGTCTCCAAGGATCACAATAGGCATTTCGATGTCCCCTACTGGGATCTTCCAGTCTGGGAAAAAAGTCCCATCCCTCATCTTCCTGAACAGGCCAGTGTTCCGAAAGATGAGTGCATCATGCATCTTTCCGGGCCAATCTGCGTTAATGTCAATGAAATGCCCACGGTGATCCACAAGTGCCTGGAGAACCATAGAGAAATACCCCTTCCGATTAACATACTCGGATGATAGGTGGGGTGGTGCCAGAACAGGAATATGTGTCCCATCTATCGCCCGTCCACAGTTAGGGAAACCCATTTGTGCAAAGCCATTCACAACATCCTGCATGTTCCCCAGAGTCATGGTTCTTCTTAGCAGGATGCGATTAATGACCCTGAAACTTGTCTCAACATGATTCCAACAGTCGACTTTCCCACTCCAAACTGGTTCCCGACCGATTGGTAGCTGTCTGGAGTTGTCAGCTTCCAGATTGCAATAGCCACCTGCTTCTCCACCTGCAGGGCAGCTCTCAATCTCGTGTCCTTGTGCCGCAGGGTGGGGGCAAGCTCCTCACACAGTCCCATGAAAGTGACTTTTCTCATCCGAAAGTTCTGCAGCCACTGCTCGTCATCCCAGACTTCCATGACGATGTGATCCCACCACTCAGTGCTTGTTTCCCGAGCCCAAAAGCGGCGTTCCATAGTGCTGAGCATGTCTGTGAATACCACAAGCAATTTCGTGTCTTACGCATTACGTGACTCGCTATCATCGTCGGATTCCTCATTGTCACTTTGGATCTTAAGGAATAGCTCAACTGCTAAACGTGATGTGCTGGCAAGACTCGTCAGCATATTCCTCAGCAGTTCAGGCTCCATTTCCCGCAGACCAAAACGAAACACAGAACCGCACTGCACAGAAACCGTTGAAAGATGCAAGATGGCGCCAAACATTGAGAGAAACAGGGATTGCTGGGATGTGAAGCGATACATCATGGGCTGTTGGGACAGGAAGCAGAATGATCTGCACCCTCCGCCCCCTTCCCGCAACCCACGGTGCCACAATGGGAAGAGGTGTTCTGTGGGATAGCTGCAAATGTGGCCACACTGTAGCGCTGGTAGCTGTCAGTGTGGCCACACTGCAGCGCTTTCCCTACACAGCTGTACGAAGACAGCTTTAACTCCCAGCACTGCACACTTGCAAGTGTAGCCAAACCCTTAGTTCTGGGATACCCTTCAGATGAATACATTTTAAATGTTCACTGAACTATAAAGAGACGGGGGAGCTAAATCCTAAGTTTCTTTCTTTTTAAGGAGACAAGGAAACAAAACAGTTTCATCTCTGTGATGGATCCTGGCTATGAAAGGAGACTGTGGGTGAGAGAGCCCATCTTGAACAAAGACTGTACCTTGCTAGATTAAGTTTTAGACTCTAAATGCATGTTTTCACTTTTATTTGCTTGTAACCATCTCTAACTTTTTTTTAAAAAAAAAACTTGGTATCACTTAATTCATGCTCTTTTGTTAATAAACATGTTTTGCTCCCATCATAAATTATCAGTGCTGGGTAAGTTCAGTAAAATTTGTGCTTCTAGTAAGCTAACAGCTGGAATATTATATTGTCTCTGTAGAGGCAGAAAACCTAATACTTTTTCTCTGAGGGTCCAGTGAGTAGGACTGGACTTTGCAGGAGGATAATTTTGGGACAAATTCTGGGCGGGAAGGGTACTCAGGGCAGTTTGTAAGGAGTATCCATGTTGGGCACAACTAAGATGAAACTTGTGGGCTACTGGCAGAGTGTTGGGGTCAGAGATCTGAACCAAAACTGCACAACCATAAGACACCCAGGGTTGCAAGGCAGATGTTGATGGAACCCAGTAGTGCCCTGGCTGAATCCTAAAACATCACACTAGGACACATACGATTTATTGTTCCCTCTGTGCCAGAGTAGGCTGTCCAGTTGTTCCCAGAAGAGGATTATTGCTTGGATTAAGCCAACTGGTCAACCTAGAAGATGAGAGCATATTTGTAGTAGGTAGTGGACTAGCTTCTGGATCTTTGCTCTCCCCAGAACCACCTTACAGGTGGTAGGGAACAGGGGTACATTAGGAAGAAAAAGGCTGTGTGGTTTGGTGACCACAGATGAGTCTCAAAAGAAAGATCAGTTGACTTTGGACAAGCATCTGATATGATGTTTTGAGTGGTCATCCAAATCAAACTTCCACAACTTTTGATTTTTGGCCATCACTCATTGTAATACTATCAAGTGTTAGAAATAAGTAAAGGAGATTTGTACTACTGAAGTCTAGAATTGTGCTATGAAAAGGCGGATTGGTTTGAAAGATTCTACCAGAATTCCCAACTTTTAAGATCTCTCTGTAATTGTTAGAATATTTCAGACTGGGGAACTTTTTGAGAGTACTTCTTGGGTGGCTAAATTCTCTTACTGATTCCAGGTGTTAACTTAAAAAAAAACAACAAGTTTTTAAAATGCCAGTGGAACCCCACGATGGAAAAATCCTTATATTGTTTTCCATTTTAAACTGTATGGATTTCAGAATCTTTTAAATATTTATACTGTAACCAATGCCATGGTTTTATATAGCACTCTCCATACATCGCTTTCAAAAGTGATTTACAAAGAAAGGTAAAAATCCCCTATTTACAGATGGGAAAGATGAAGCACAAAGTTATAAAAAGACTTGCTCAAGATCATATAGCAACTCAGTGGTAGAGTGAGAAGGAGAACCCAGGTCTCCTGACTCCGGTTTGTGTGGAATTTCTGCTTCAAACCCAAAACTCAGGCCAGGTTCACCTAATGACTCGTGATCCTGGGCCAATGAATTTGGGCTGAGTGCTACGGATGGATTTGCGGGTGTTGGTAGAAACCAGAAAAACCTCTGGCTTTTTGGCTGTACTTCTATTTCATCTTCATTTCAACATTTAAAATAAAAAGCAATAGGGAGTTGGACCAAAACCAGAATACAGAGTCAAACAAAAGCCTTGCAAATCAGAAACAAACAAGTTTTGCATAGCTTCTAGATTTTAAAGGGCTTCCCTTGTTTTATTGCCTTGTTTGACAAAACACAAAATCATTTTGCCAGGGGAGATCTCTCTTCAACATTCTTTTTCTTCCCTCACATTTTTAAAGGGAAAAATCCTTAATTGCAGCTGCAGTATTTCTAAGACATATTCTCCCATTCTGACAATAGCTCTGTGGAATATGGATTTTAATAGGGATGGGCTTCCACCTGAAAAAAAATGAACATTTGATTCAAAAAAGGTATCCAGAAAGTCAGAAGCCTATATGGATCTTAGTGAAACTACTCTGAATCTCTTGGATCTAGCATACTGGAATAGACTTTCTGACTGGAAAGAGGAAATATAAATGAAAATGAAAACAACAACAAAAACCAAAAATCAAACAGTTGGACAAATTTCTCTAAACCTCAAAAAAAGGTTCAGATGTAGACCAATTCTTATTTCATCTGCACTAATTTTTATGACAGGCTATTTCCATCATCCATTTATAAAAAAAAAGTTGCTTGCATAAATGTATATACTCAGAGTTTGGGCTATTGGAAAGCAGTAACTGTGGAAGCTAAATGTAGTAATATGAATTCAAATTTGATGTCAGTTAGCGCCAAATGATGATATCTAAAGAGGAGACTAAGATTACAATCTAATGATAATAATGACTATGTTAACTCTGTGCCAATACACATTTTTATTATCATTTCATAAGTTTGTGACAATCTTTGTCAGAGGAATAGACACTGTAGCCACATTTCTTATCCCATATATTCTGCTATTTATAGTGGTGTGTGATGTTACTTACACCTTTTAGGAACTGAACAAATCTATTCTGCTCTTACTTGGCCTTAGTTACTAATGTGTGTGTGGGCAGTGGGAAAGAGAGGGTAAGAATGGGATGGACAATCTGATCACCATACCGTGAACATTAGAGGAAACATCTTCTGTTCTTTTTCACAGAAAATATATTAAAATTCAAATACTTTCTCATGACAGATTGTTACAAGAATGGGAAATGGCACAAACAATCCATTATGATGACAATGATTTAACCAAAAAAAGAGGAAGGTTAATTATAATTGAACACTCCCTATAGATATCTCAGGAGCTATGTCTCAGTCTATTTCTTATTGACAGGTGGTAGTGTAAATTAAATGTGGTATTATGAATTCAAACTGGATTTCAACTGCTCATCATCCAGACTATGGCATTAGAATAGGTGGAGATGATTAAAGACCATAATGAAATTGGGTTACTTTGTGCCATTTTCCATTCTCATTGATTTTTCATGAGGATGATTTTTATGGTCTTCTTACAATATATGTCACTCAAAGAATGTGTTAGTCTGAATTTTCTGCCCTTGATACTTAGGCAATGGTATCAAGTATGGTATCAACTCAATAAATAATATTTTTGAACGGTGAGGAGAGAATTAGGTCACGAGTAGTGGTCATGGGACAAATGCCATTTCCAGATGCTACACAGTGTTATTGCAGCTATTTTGGTCCCAGGACATTAGAGCAGCAGAGACAGAAATCACTCATGTACAGAAGAGGTATAGCACGGGCAGCAACAATGCAAGCTTCCCCTACTCTTTCAACTCTAACTACCTGAATGCTTATCAGAATGGTCACCTCTAGGACCTGATTCTAAAACAACACACATCAGAGGAAACACTAGAAAGACACCTTGAAAGCGTATCTTAAGAAAACTGATGTGGATATCACAAGCTGGGAAGAGCAAGCCACCAACCGACCCCAATGGTGCCATATCCTCCATCAGGCTGTGGCCCGCTTCAAGGAGAAGTGCCTTGCCCTCAAAACTGAAAAGAGAGACAGTAGGAAGGAAAAAGAAATAACTTTCTGCCACAAAATGTAGGTACCTACTCCAGGCGGATTTGTGGTTCCAAGATCAGACTCCTGAGTCATCTCAGGACTCACATGTAAATCCATGGTAGAGATCATCCTCGAACCGAGGGATTGCCAATCAATCAATCAAACTAACTTATATATGTGACCCTCCTATTGATGTCCGTGGGGACACTCCTGTGAATAAATGTAAGCATGTGTTTAAATGTTTCTAATATTAGTAACAAAGTAATTCAGGCTTTAATCCTATTTGTATCTTGTCCTCTCTAATGGAGACTACCAGTACAGTAGGTACTATAGTGATAGGGACAATTTACATATGTATATTACACACAAACAAACCTATATTCAAAGAACGTTTTTTCAATTGCAAAGTCAAGCATGCAAAAGTTAGGAAACGTCAGAATTAGATTGGATGGCCAGCTTTAATTCTGCCCTCTCTGTGTATGCATTGTGATGTGCTACTAGCTCTGCCTGCACTAAATGGACATGTTAATTAGTGTCAATTATTGTGATGATTTTAGTGAGGGGGAAGTAGCAACTTTACAATGTGCCTCAATAATGTACCAAATTAAAAAAAAATGCTCTTCCACCTCCCCACATTTCCAGATTCAATTCTATTTCGTACACAGTAAAAAGGAAACATGCCATAGCTCACATACAGCTGAAAAATTTAGTGTGAAATAATACTTAAAAGCATAGGAGAGAATACAAAGCAACTAAATTTTCAAACTTGGGTGGATCTCTAAAGCCCCGTATACAATATGGCAGAGATGCCTTTGAATGCGCAAATCTGTCTGGTTCCAAACTATCTTTACAAGACAAAATAATTGTAATAGTATCTGATTTAAAACACTTCAGCTCAACAGAAATGCTTTTTTTCACCCATTATTATTAACAACACCTAATTATTCATGACATTTGGGGTTATTGAACATAAATAGTTCAACAAACTGATATTTAAATACATAGTTATCTGGTTTGCACACAAAAAAGTGGTCTTTTGTAGGTGCTAGCAATCACCACCCTGCACTTTAAGCGGGGTGGGGTGTTGTCTGGGTGGCTGGGAGAAAAGGGCAATGCTTTCTGGCTTGGGGGAGAAGGGAAGACGTAAAACTGCTGCAAAAGCAGTCAGCGTGATGGATGACTCACCACCTAGGAATGAGGAGTTTAAAAAGGTCAGCCTGGACCTGGCCCCTCCCTTCATTCACTCGGAACAGGCTGGGCTCCAGTGCATGGCTTCCTGCAGGACTACGTGCAGTCATACGGTGAGTGGGGATAGCGGAGAGGGGAACCCGCTCCCCATTTCAGGACATAAAAAACAGGCAGGAATTGCACCCGGTGGCAGGGGGAGTGGGCACAGGTTCCCTGCTCCATAGAACCCCCACATGGAAGCAGTCCGGACGGTGAACAGGAACAGCAAGGGGGGAGCAGCCCCTTCCCCAATTCAGGCCATAGAAACAGGGTGGAGTTGGGACACGTTGGCAAGGGGCAGCAGAAACCCCGTGTGTAGAGCCAGACAGTGTCAGGTAGGGAAAGGCAGGAACCTTGGTACGGCAGGGAGCCAACCCCCCCATCATTATAGTCCACCTTAACCTCCTCCTACAAACGGGGGTGGTCAGTAAGGTGCCAGCAAGGGAATTTCTTGAGGAACCTGGATGAAAAGGGGGAGGAAGCTGGTAGAAGACCCCCCCAAAAAATTGGCTGGAATTCATAAGGTCCCGGCAAGGAAATTTGTGGAGGGACCTGGATGAAAAGGGGTGGAGCTGGTTGAAGCCCCCCGCCCCTGGCATTGGCTGGAATTGGAGGGTCCTGGCAGTTGATCTGGAAGGACATGAACAGAAAGGTGGGGGAGGGGGCTGAACACCCCCCCCCCAGTGAATTGTGGGGGAGTTCACCTGCACTGCACATTTTGTCCGCCGGGTTAGTCCCAGACGTCTAATATTAAAGATGCAGCCTGATTAAACCGATATCTAATGTCTCCTGTCATTCTTTCGGCATAGCCAGACAATCACATTCTAGCAATCATACCTATTGTGGCCAGGTTTGAAAATTAGTCCCTAATTATTTGACTAGAAATTCATGTATTAGCATTTCACAGAACTATACAAAATAGCTTAATCTTTCACTTAGTGTCTGGTTCCAAACTATCTTTACAAGACAAAATAATTGTAATAGTATCTGATTTAAAACACTTCAGCTCAACAGAAATGCTTTTTTTCACCCATTATTATTAACAACACCTAATTATTCATGACATTTGGGATTATTGAACATAAATAGAAGAAAGAGAGAGACATGTTAAGCCTTTCAGGAGATGAAAAGGAATTGTATATCTTTATTGTGCCACCTAATTTAATTAATGTATTCCTTATGCCATTTGGTCAGATTAATTTAAAAGTTAACAAAAGAGATCACTCTGAATTAAGACATCATAAATGGAAAGCAACTTCAAAAAGAATATTTTAGATTATGTCATCACTAATAACAACTGGACTGTCAGCAGAGTGACAGATACCATAGCAGCCAATTCTTTGGACACTTTGTGTGTTATATTTGTTACATGCTTCTACATTTGGATTGCAATATCACCATTTTAAGATAAAGTAATTAGAGGGGTAAGGGCTTAATTTAAGGGCATGTTGGAGAAACTCGGTACTGTAATATCTTTCACTGTTCCAATTTGTGTTGAAGATGGGTGAATACCTCAGGAAACAAAATATTTTGTATCTGCAGAGAACCTCTAAACACTTGACAAACACTAAATCATGCTTTGCAAAGCCTCTGAGCCACTGTATTCCCATTTAACAGATGGGGAAAATGAGAGGCTGAGTGATTCAGTGACTAATGCTAGGTCACACAGCAAATCAATGACAAAATTGGGCACAGCAGACAGACCTGTGTTAAACCCATTAGATCATGTCAGCTCTTCCAAAATATGAGACATCCAAGGAAGTGTAATGCACTAAAGCCAAATTTCACAGCTTCCATCAAACTCAGACTTAAAACCCTGATGTATCCTGTTATGATGCAACCCTCAAAAAGTATGTACTGTGGGATGCCATCAGTGGAGTATGAATGGTAGGAGTGGACTAGATGTCCATAAATGCAGCTAGCCACATAACCCTGAAATATGGGAGATGAAGGAGAGGGATGGACACTCTTGACAGTTCTTTAATGTATCTATTTCTAATCAACCTTATTGCAGGTCATATTGACAGTCCTGGAATCAATGAAATCAAAGAATTTTAATACTACAATGAAAGTAGTATAGATGAATATATTTCTCCTGATTATCAAACAATGCTAAGGTAGGATCGAGTTGCTTAGCTTATTTTTTTAATAGTCTCTTATGTCAGTTCCCACGTTACTTGGGTCACAAATGATGCCATTTAAGTTGCCAAACAACAGCAAGAAGCTGAGAATTCACAGCTGTCCTGAAAAACTGAGGTCACACTCCTATAATTTGATCCACAAAGGGCCAAGTGTTCGCCAATTGAATTCAAGCACAGGATATAGGCCTTAAAATTCAAAGTGACCTCACTGTTTCCAAATGGAAAACTGTATCATATCTTTCTAAAATTTCAGACTGATTGACTGAGCAGAACTACTTTTTTGTATTAAAGTAAATGGTAAATAGCACCACAAATTATCAGACTACATTTGTGTTGTACTAAATCCTAAAGGCAGTAAAATTTAGGGATGAATGTCAATTGTGTTCTTCAATGCCTATTATAGTGCAGAGCTTGGTTATACTCAATGGGCTATCCAACACTTTTTTTTTCTGAGACTGCCATATTGTTCTTGAGAATTCAGTATTAAAAAAGGGGTAATACTTTCTACCACTTATGGTTTTGGAGAAAACTTTGAAAACATATAAAAAAGTGAAAACTATCAAAATGCTGCCTGCCTGTATCTGCAGAGACCTTGAAACAGTAACTCTATGGCTTATGTAGGGCTTCTTTGCTCCTTGTGTTTTTGCGTCTTCTTTTCTCTATCACACTCACACACATACAGTGTCACGCACCCCTCCACCAACAGTGCCCCAGCTTCTGCTTTTGCAGTCTCAAGTCTCAATCTCCAGTGACTGAAGGGACTACCTGAGGGCCACATGGTATAGTTTCTACTCAAGCCTTGGCACATGCCTGTGGTTTGAGTGTTGGCTCTTTCTGCTTCATCTATCTAGTTCCACAAAAGAGCTTGATTGTTTCTTATATTTATACAGAATGAAGGGTAGTGGTCACAATGAAGTTTTGCCCAACCCTCATAACAGTAATGTTGGTGCTAACTTCCCCCAGCATTGTTCTTATTGGCTGCTTGGGCTCCTTTCATGTTACTTACTTTCAGCAGAGCACAGCTGAAAACTCAGCACTAAGCGTATGTCTACACCGGCAGAGTTACATCACTGGCAGTTACATTGCTGCTCAGAAAGCACTGAAGGTAAACCGCTGTTGTGTGTTCACTCTCAGGCCTTGGCTACACTGGCGCTGTACAGCGCTGCAACTTTTTTGCTCAGGGGTGTGAAAAAACACACCCCTGAGCGCAGCAAGTTACAGTGCTGCTAAGCGCCAGTGTAAACAGTGCCCCAGCACTAGGAGCATGACTCCCAGCGCTGCAAGCTAATCTCCATGGGGAGGTGGAGTACCTGCAGCGCTGGGAGAGCTCTCTCCCAGCGCTGGCACCGCAACCACACTCGCACTTCAAAGCGCTGCCGCAGCAGTGCTCCCGCAGCAGCGCTTTGGAGTTTCGAGCGTAGCCAAGCCCTCAGCTGCCTGCACAATAGCGTGTTTGCACTCGCAGCACTTGCACTGGTATTCAGAGCAGTGCACTCTGGGCAGCTATCCCACAGAGCATCTCTTCCTTTTCTGCCACCAAGAGTTATGGGAAGGCAGAGGGGGTCGCGGGGCACCCTGGGTCCTGTCCTAATTCCCTGTGATGCATTGCTTCGCATCCCAGCAATCTCCATGCTTCCATCTGCATTTGGCACCATCTTTCGAAGGTTTGTGTACTGCGCGCTCTCTCTCTCTTTGGTCTGCAGGAATGGATCCCGCACTGTTGACCAATATGCTGCTCACTCTTACTAGCAGTGAGTGGCTGTGGATTTATTCCTTAAACTACAAAGGTAAGAGGAGTTCAACATTGACCTTGCCGCATGTAGTAACTATGACACGAGATTGCTTGTGGCATTCACGGAGGTGCTGACCATCGTGGAACACCGCTTTTGGGCTCAGGAAACAAGCATTGAGTGGTGGGATCACATTGTCATTCACATCTGGGATGACGAGCAATGGTTGTAGAACTTTCAGATGAGGAAAGCCACATTCATGAGACTATGTGATGAGCTCGCCCCAGACCTGCGGTGCAAGGACACAAGAATGAGAGCTTCCCTAAAGTTGGAGAAGGATGTGGTGATTGCACTATGGAAGGTGGGTACTCCAGACTGCTACCGATCGGTTGCTAACCAGTTCAGAGTTGGAAAGTTGACCGTTGGACTCGTGTTGATGGAAGTGTGCAGGGCCATTAATTGCATCCTGCTCCGAAAGACAGTGACGCTGGGCAAAGTGCGTGACATTGTGGATGGCTTTGCACAAATGGGCTTTCCTAACTGCAGAGGGGCGATAAGTGGCACGCATATTCCAATTTTGGCACCAGATCACCTAGCCACTGAGCACATTAATCAGAAGGAGTATTTCCCTATGGTTCTCCAGGAGCTTGTGGCTCACTGTGGGCATTTCAAGGACATTAACACAGGCTGGTCTGGAAAGGTGCATGACGCACACATCTTTTGGAACCTTGGCCTGGTCAGGAAGCTGCAAGCAGGGGCTTTCTTCCCAGACCAAAAGATCACAATAGGGGAAGTTGAAATGACCATTATGATCCTGGGAGACCATGCCTATCCTTTAATGCTGTGGCTTATGAAACCATAAGCTGGACACCTTGACAGCATCAGTTCAACAACAGGCTAAGCAAGCACAGAATGACTGTGGAGTGTGCTTTTGGCCATTTAAAGGCCTGCAGGAGCTGCCTACAGAGGAGGCTGGACCTGGCCAATGACAATATTCCTATGCTTATAGCTTCATGCTGTATGCTCCATACAGATACAAGCCTGCTTTCTGCAACTCTCCTGCCCCCAACAGCTCATTTCAGCGATTCCCAAAATCCAAGCCACTTACCAAGGTCCTCCTTTCTTGTTTGTGCTTCTCCACACTCCGACAGCTGTGACTGGCTAGCCTCCTCTGGGATAGAGAAGAGCTCCTGGCTTCATGCATCTCTGACCTCCAAGTCATCCTCTGCCTCTGGGTTCTCTTCCCCCTCCACATCCTCATCTAAGATTTCCTCCTCCAGGCTTAGTCCACTCTTGACTGGCATGCAAGCTAGCAAAGTATCCAGAGTGGCCATTGCAGTGGAGGTGGGCTCACCACTGAGTGTTGCATCCAGCTCTTTGAGAACTGGCAGCTCATGGTCCCAGCACCAGAGCCGTGGTTTGCCCCCTGTGCCTTGTGGCAGGCTTTTCGCAGCTCCTTCACTTTGACCCTGCACTGCAGTGTGTCCCACTCATGGCCCCTTTCTGTCATGCATTGTGAAATCTGTTGGTAGGTATCATAATTCCTACAGCTGGAGCACAGCTGGGACAGCCTCCTCTCCCAAAATGATGATGAAGTCCAGCAGCTCGGCATTGTTTCAACCGGGGGATCGCCTGGTGTGTGCACCAGACACAGTCACCTGGAAAGATGCGCTGAGACCACTGCATGCATCACCAAGAAAACAGGAAGGAGACTTTTAAAATTCTCATGTAATTTAAGGGGTGGGGCTCATATGACGGCAGGGCGGTAGAGTTCAAACTGATGACCGGAAAGGCGAGAACAGGCATGGTGGGACACCTCCCAGAGGCCAATCGCAATGCTGTAATCAACCAGGGTGTCTACACTGGCACTGCGGCACTGTAGCCCCATCGCAGAAAGTTGTACCCCTCTTGTTGGGGTGTTTTTTTACACAGCGCTGCAACTGTGCAGTTTCTGTGCACTAAGTGGCTTGGCAGTGTGTACACCTTGGGAGTTACACCGCAGAAAGATGCTTTACTGCACAGAAAGTTGCCAGTGTAGACAATGCCTAAAGCATTCACACACAAAAAACCCTACAGGAAATTTGTTAAGACATAAAATGTGTCTTGGGTAAGGAGTTACTAGAATACTGACAATAAAGGAACTCACAACAGAATTGTAGGAGCAAAAAGGCAGTGCCTGGAGGGAAAAGAAGGGACTGAACATGCTTCGCTGCAGAAGAGTGACTGTTATACTGTCCTTTCCCCCACTAAATTGCCCTTTGAAGAGGTTGATGCCCCATCCAGCCACTTTGAACCTAATCTCTGTTTTAAATACTAAAAATACATAACTGTTCTACACAAACACTTTCTTTTGTGAAAATTTCTGGGCCACAAACTGCTGCTAAACACATACACTTATTTAGAACCTTTCCCCAGCTGTTTTCTCTTATCCTTTAGCAGACAGTATATTTCTCACTGGAAAAATATATGAAATTACATTTTACATTTTTTTTACTTTGGAAAACAAAATGAAGAAAATGTACTCCCACAGCACCAAGTCATGCCATGGGTGCACCAGACAGCAATTGAGGTGTGAGCCAAAGTAGTGCTGAGTTTTCTCAACTCCCACTAGCTCCTATGGCCTTTCAGAAGCATTCAGCAATGTGCAGAATTTAGCCCTTAGTGCACTTCTTTGGACTCCACTTCACAATGCACATGATAATTACAACAGTGGGATTAGGTTATAATGCTCATCCTTTTGTGGTTTATTGCTGTAACCTCCTATCCTATTTACACACTCTGCTGTATCACAAGCATTATTATTAGAGGGTACTAATACACATTTATATAAGACTTTGCTTTTAGCCATCTTGTTACTGTCCATGTCGGTAACATGCAAAAAACCCTGTGAAATTACTAATGTTCAACTTGATTAAATCAGCACTAACCCAGTAAAGATGCAGAAAGGATTGTTCAGAGAATGAAATGTAGACGCTTTACTTCTGTGTCCTATATTCAAACCTGGCTCAGGTCAGTAGGGATTCAGTGGCCTATGTGAAAGGAGAGAGAGATCAACCAGTTCCTAATATCTAAGGTCTGTATTCATAAAAATCACTGGGAGATTTTGAGGTGTGGCGTTGGTGTTTTTCATGTTGTTTTTTTGGCAGTCTCAGTAGAAAGGCCAAAAACTGAGTGGTCATGGAGTCTGAACCTTTGATCGAGAGGCAATGCTGGGCTTTGTGAAAGAAGATTGCACAGTATGATAGATAAATTCAACCTTTATTCTCCAGGGCTGTCACCCCAATACCTTTCACCAGTCCTAAATTCACTTAAATGAAGATGAAAAAAAGGACTGTCCATAATTAAATAGTGTGCAAAGTAACAGTTTGGTCACTAAGTTAAACCAGGTGAATCACATCATCTGCTGCTCATTGTAATTGAATACAACTTTGAAGTAGATGTGAGGGACATCAGTGCAGATTTTACTGACACTAGTAAGTTCCCCCCCTCATACTTTTCTGGTTCCATGGAATACACAATTATATGTTGTGATTTGCATTGCACAGTAAGTGTGAGTTGCTTTTGTTATTCATTCACAGGTTAGATTAACTTTGTTTATCAAGCCATACATAAAAATGTAATCATTCCATTGTCAGGAGCCTGAAGCTAATGTTAATTACAGTTTGAAACTTCGATTATTAATGCATCTTTACCTACTGAAGTGTGAAATAAGCAATAGTAGTTGGACTACACCAATTAAATTAGCTTCTGAGACTGGAATTCATAAATAGGATACTTTCTGGCATTTACAGCTAACACTGTAACACAGCATGTAGGGGATGGAAGAGTCTATATTTGAAACAATATACCTTAGAAATTATAGAAATGAGGAAAGAGAATTGTGACTTTTATGTAAAGGTATAGATAACATGCATACAGCATGTGTTATGTGTTGTGGATGAAGTTGCTGTATGTATTCTATTCAGTTGCCCATTTACAAATTCAAAATAATATTTCTATAAGTCTTATGGCACACTCACACATATACAAAGTCACATAAGCAAGTGCACTCACAAGAGAGCTGGGCAAATATTTTAAAAGCTTATGTGAGAACAACCATTCAAATAAAAAGCCTAAATATACTTTAAAGCTAATTCATGCCTCCATCTATTTTATTCATGTTCTGAGATCATCCCTAAGAGCAATTATTTTGTTGTTGATAAAGCTGGTCTTTGCAGAAAAAGAAAGGGTCACAGATACTTGTGAGAAAATTAATTCATTAAGCTTACAAATATCCTTGTGAATCAGTTAAGAACGATTCTTATCTTCAAGTGCGAAGAGGACGCAGAGAGATAATAAGGACCACATTTTGAAAAACATGTATGCAAAAATGTATATATGCTTTTTCAAGGCCCACATGGAAAATTGCCCACACAAAGACATGTGAAAGGGGAGTGCCAATTCCAAACATATATTTCGTCATCCTAGCTGGGTGCATGTACTCATGTGACTACCACACACTTGCAAAATGTAGACCTAGGTGAGTGTCCAAGATCATACAGAACATGTATGGGTAAGTCAGGAAGAAAACCTGTGCCTGTGTCCTAACCATTAGAACAAGAGAAATATCTAGAATTTCTTGAGGGTATTTTTAAAATATAATTTAATATTTTGGTTTGCAGAGATTTGTAAAAGCAGGGATAGAAAAAAGATAAAATAGACAAGAGTGCCTTATGAGAAGAAAGAAAATGCGATGTGGTATATGCATCTCTTACATAAAAGAGCATAACTGAAATTGTTATATAATCTGTGTATATAAATATAAAATAGTCAGTAACCTTTTAATTGTTTTCATAGAATTATAGAAATCTAGGGCTAGAAAGGCCAACAAGGGTCATCTAGTCTATTTTAATAGAAGTAATTGATCTCTAGATTTCTGAAGCTAAGAGAAGACTCCAACTACTCATGTTTGAGAGGATTTATGCTACCAATGCTATACAATAAAATGCAATATATCCATAAAGGTTTGTTTGCTGAAAACAACCTTTCTAATTTTATAAAGTACTTTCAATATTATTGTTGACATAAATTTAAAGCCGGAAAGGACCATTAGATTATCTCATCTGACCTCCTCTATATCACAGCCCATTAAACTTCACCCAGTAACCCCTGAATTGAGTCCAATAGCTTGTGTTTGCCTAAAATGTACTCTGTGTTTTGACTATAGTATATTTTTCAGAAAAACATCCAGTCTTGATTTGAAGACTTGATGAGATGGAGAATCCACCACTTCCCTTGGTTGTTTATGCCACTGGTTAATCACTCTTACCATTAAATAAGTGTGCCTAATTTCTAATTTAAATTTATCTGGTTTCAGCTTCCAGCCACTAGTTATTGTTACGCTTTTCTCCACTAGAATAATGACCCACCTTAGTACTCAGTATTTTTTTCTCGTAAAGTCACCTCTCAATCTTCTTTTTAATAAGCTAAAACAATTGAGCTCTTTGAGACTCATTGTAAAACATTTTCTCCAGTTCTCAGTTCATTTTTGTGGCTTTCTTCTGCACATTCTCCACCTTTTCAACATTCTCTTAAAAATTTGTACACCAGAACTCTACACAGAATTATACTATTGGTCTCACCAATTCTGAATTCAAAGGTAAAATTACCTCCCTATCCTTCTCATTATCCCCCTGTCTATACATCCAAGAATTGCTCTAGTCTTTTTTTGCCAGAGCATCACACAGGAAGCTCATTCAGTTGCTTGTGTTATAAACCCTCAATTTTTTGCACAGCTTTCCAGGATACAGTCCCCTATTCTATTTAGTTTGAGTGGGCCAGTTTATCAAGAGACCCAGATTGCTCTGTCTTCATTATTTACCATTCTGCCAATCTTTGTGTCATCTGCACATTTTATCAGCAGTGATTTAGATTTACTTCCAGATAACTGACGAATATTTTGAATAGATTTGAGTCTAGCACTGATGCCTGAAGAAACCCATCACAAAGCCCTGCTGTTCTATAACAATTCTATGTTGATTATAATTTGTAAAGATCTGTCAGTTAGGCAGATATTAATCTATTTACTGTAATCTTTACTGATATTTTTGTAGTGCATTTTTAAAAATTAGAACGCAAGTCAGAAGTCCTACAAAAGTTAAGTACGTTACATCAACACAGGTTCCTTGATCAATCAAACATCTAACTTCTTCAAAACATTGCTGGACAACCTATTTTCTATAAAATGATATTCACTGGCATTAATTATATTCCTATCCTTTAAATCTTTATTAATTGAATCTTGTATCAGCTTTTCCATTATTTGGCCCAGGACTGATATCAGGCTATTTGGGGTATGTTACCAATGCCATTCTTCTTGCCCTTTTTGAATATTGGTATATTAGCACTCTTCCAGTATTCTGGAATTTTTCTGATATTACAAAAGTATTAAAAATTAATGTCCGTGGGCCAGAGTATGCTATTTATCTAGGTCTGCTAATTTTAAAAAAGTTTTTCCCTAGTAGATGTTTTTTAATATCCTCCTTGGATACTAATAGACTGGAAAGTATTTTATCATCCTCAAGGTATACAATATAATTCTACTTTTGATTTTTCTAAATACAAATGCAAAGTATTTATTTAATATGTTTGCCTTTTTTGCATCACTATTATCAATTTTACCATCTCCATCTAGTAAAGGGCCTAAACCATTGCAAGAATTTCTTTTGTTCCTAATATACTTAAACTTCTCCTTGTCCTTATCTGTGCCAGCTATGATTTTTTCCTGTAGTCTTTAGTGTCCCTAATCAATTTTCTATACTTCATCACTTCTAATTTACATTGATTGCTATCTATTTTCCCTTTTCACTACAAATAAAATAAAATAAAAAGATACCCCTACTAGCTAGGAAGTCTTTGAGCCTAATTTCCCTCTCACACATTCATAAATAAGAGATAACTCAAATTCAATGACTGGAGTTTCGTTGGGATAAAATCTTTTTTTAAAAAAACCCAACAATTGTATATGCCAATCTTTGTCTCGCTCTTCATTTGTGGTGAAAACAAGCTTCCAGTGTTGGAGCCATTTTGTCCAGATACCAAGTTCAAAATATGATTCTGGTGTTTATTTGGCTTATATTAGCACTTAACTACTTCATTTTGAAACTCTTCAGTGCTTTGATGACCTCCTTCACCATTCCATTTCCCCTTCAACTTTACCACCCTCCCTCCAATGATCTGAATAATTTTAATTGCACTAACCTTCCTTAAAATTTTAGTCTCAGATTTTCAAAGGGGCCTAAGGAAGTTAAGCACCAAAATCCCATTGACACAATGACAGATGTGCTCTGTTATACTCTTTTAAAAGCTCAATCTTAGTTCTTAAGGAGGTGTGTGGGGGAGTGTTTTTTTAGTGCTGATTAACAGTCTTTTCTATTTTTGTCTCAACTATTTATAATCACAGGAAGACTATCGTAATTTTGATCTCAATTCTCTAGCAAGTTAGTATGCTGTAATGCATAGATTGTTTCATGCTGGTCAGCTATATGGTATAATATGAGAGCATGTGCTGCCACACAGGAGTAGTAAAATCTGTCAAAATAGAATAATTGTCCAACTGGTTCAATTTATTTAACGTTTTTTTCTCAGAGTCTCAGAGAGGACTTCCGTCATACAGACATACAGGAGTTGTTTACTCTCTCCATTCTAAAATGGTTTTTACTCACTCAAGTCTAAAATACCAAATAATACTGAGCATCAAAAATTCAGTGAGTTTTGCAATATCCTGTCTCTGAAGGTAGACAAATGCAGACACTTCAGAGAAAGACATAATGCCTCCTAATTGTGCACTACTATACTACGGGGGGAAATTTTACCCTAACTCCAACTGGTGATTAGCTTAAAGCCTTCAGCATGAGGATTGATAGCCATTGTAATTTTATACTAGATAATGTAACTGCAGATATTATCCTTGCTACGCAGTAATTATTGCTTCCTGAGCTGGCAGAGGATAGGAGCCATGCAGTGGCAATGAGCTTCACTCCAAGCTGTAGAAGAATGGGAGCGGGAAGGAGAGGCAGGGAAAAGAAGTGTGAAACATAACGCCCTTCAGTGAAACATGTAACTCTTTCTGGTGAACTTTGGGGAATATTTCTAAACCAGACAGGTAAGTCAGTTGTTACATTCTACACTTGAGAATAGGGAATAATGCAATTAAAAAAAGAATGGTGGGGCCCTTGAAGAGGGAATTAGAAGAGGCCTCACTTGGGTAATGACTCCACTGTGTTTGATACATGTTCAATGGTGATTTTTTTCCATTAGAACTGCATTATAAATTAATATGAAAGACATTAATATGGTTTTGGTGAAAAGGAAGATTGCAAATTAGCATCCCAACCAATCCATCCCACTAAGGATGTTGAAATACTTTTTCATCTGCTGCCAAAGGTGAATTTGATTTTTGCAACCAGCCAACAACACTGAAAATAAGACGGTTACTCACCTTTGTAACTGTTGTTCCTCGAGATGTGTTGCTCATATCCATTCCAGTTAGGCGTGCGTGTGCGCCGCGTGCACGTTCGTCGGAAGACTTTTCTACCCTAGCAACACTCGGCGGGTCGGCTGGGCGCCCCCTGGATTGGCGCCGCTATGGCACCGTATATATACCCCAGGTGACCCGGCCACCCTTTAGTTCGTTCTTGCCAGCTACTCCGACACTGGGGAAGGAGGGTGGGTTTGGAATGGATATGAGCAACACATCTCGAAGAACAACAGTTACATAGGTGAGTAACTGTCTTTTCTTCTTCGAGTGATTGCTCATATGCATTCCAGTTAGGTGATTCCCAAGCCTCTACCTAGGCGGAGGGGTCGGAGTAAGATGTGGCAGCGTGCAGAACCGCTGAGCCAAAGGCTGCATCATCTCTAGACTGTTGGACCAGAGCTTAGTGTGAAGCAAAGGTGTGGACCGATGACCAGGTCGCTGCACGACATAACTCCTGGATAGGCACATGGGCCAGGAAGGCAGCTGATGAAGCCTGAGCTCTGGTAGAATGCGCCGTGAGATGGCCCAAGGGGACATGAGTCAGGTCATAGCACGTGCGTATGCACGCCGTTACCCAGGAGGAGATCCTCTGGGAGGAGATGGTAGACCTTTCATCCGTTCAGCGACTGCCATGAACAGCTGGGGGGATTTTCGGAAGGGCTTTGTCCACTCGATATAAAAAGCGAGGGCCCTATGGACATCTAAGGAGTGCAACTGTTGCTCCCGTCGAGAAGAGTGAGGCTTCGGAAAGAAGACCGGGAGGAAGATGTCCTGGTTGGTATGGAAAGCCAACGCTACCTTAGGGAGGAACACTGGATGAGGTCGCAACTGTATCTTGTCCTTGTGGAAAACAGTATACAGTGGGTCCACCATAAGCGCTCGAAGTTTGGAGACCCTTCTGGCCGATGTAATGGCCACCAGGAAGACTGTCTTCCATGACAGGAGTGAGCAAGTTGCCAATGGCTCAAAGGGCGGATGCATAAGTCTGCTTAGGACTAAGTTGACGTCCCAGGTGGGGGCAGAGCGGCGTACTGAGGGGTAGAGGCGTTCCAGGCCCTTAAGAAATCTAGTAACTAAGGGGTGGGAAAACACGGAGTGTCCACTTTCACTGGGGTGGAATGTGGAGAGAGCCGCTAAGTGCACCCTCAGAGAAGATATCGCCAGGCCCTGTTGTTTAAGAGACCAAAGGTAGTCTAAAACAGTGGGGATCGAGACCTCAGAAGGAGTAACATCCTGCGTTGCACACCAGCAGGAGAAACGTTTCCACTTGGCCAGGTACGTAGACCGAGTGGAAGGCTTTCTGCTGCTCAGGAGGACACGCTGTACCGAAGTGGAACAGCGTAACTCCGATCTGTTCAGCCATGCAGGAGCCATGCCGTGAGGTGAAAGGCCTGCAGGTCTGAGTGGCGAAGACTGCTGTGGTCCTGTGTTATGAGGTCTGGAAGGAGAGGTAGGGTAATCGGGTTGTCCAGGGACAGGTCGAGCAGTGTGGTGTACCAGTGCTGTCTGGCCCATGCTGGCGCAATCAGGATTAGATGCGCTCTGTCCCTGCGGAGTTTTATTAGGACCTTGTGAACCAGAGGGAATGGTGGAAAGGTGTAGAGCAGGTGGTGCTCCCACGACAGAAGGAATGTGTCCGTGACCGATCCCGGTGAAAGACCCTGGAAGGAGCAGAACGCTTGGCATTTCCTGTTCGTGCGAGAGGCGAACAGGTCTATGAGGGGAAAGCCCCACCTCTGGAAGATGGAATGAATAACGTCTGGTCTTATCGACCATTCGTGACAGAGGAAGGAACTGCTCAGCTGATCCGCGAGAGTGTTCTGAACCCCTGGGAGAAAGGACGCTACCAGGTCTATCGCGTGGGCTATGCAGAAGTCCCAGAGTCGAATGGCCTCTTGACATAGGGGAGAAGAGCGAGTTCCTCCCTGTTTGTTGATATAATACATAGCCGTTGTGTTGTCCGTAAACACCGAGACACAACGGCCATGAAGACGTTGTTGAAACGCCTGGCACGCGAGGCGGACTACTCTCAGCTCCCGGACGTTTATGTGGAGCGACAGCTTCTGTAATGTCCAAAGGCCCTGGGTACGAAGGTAACCTAGGTGAGTCCCCCACCCGAGAGATGACGCATCTGTCATTAGGGACAGCGAGGGCTGTGGTGGATGGAACGGTAGCCCTGCACACACCGGGGAGGGAGTCAGCCACCAGTCGAGGGAGCATAAGGTGCTAGGAGGAACGGTCACCAGAGTGTCTATTGGGTCCCTGCCCGGACGGTAGACCGAGTTGAGCCATGTCTGAAGGGACTGGAGGCGGAGCCTAGCATATTTTGTCACATAAGTGCAGGCGGCCATGTGGCCTAGTAGGCCGAGACACGTGCGAGCCGAGGTGACCGGGGAGTTCTGCAGACCTCGAATGATTGCCGTGAGTGTCTGGAAACGTAGCTGAGGTAGGTAGGCCCTGGCTTGAGTAGAGTCCAGGGTTGCCCCTATGAAGTCCAGTCTTTGTGTGGGAACCAGTGCGGACTTTTCGGCATTGAGGAGCAGCCCCAAACAGGAGAATAGGTCCACGATTATGTTCATGTGCTGTCTGACCTGAGTCTGGGAGGTTCCCTTGACGAGCCAGTCGTCCAGGTAAGGGAATACATGTATCTGCTGGTGGAGGTGGGCGGCGACGACGGCCATACACTTCATAAACACCCTTGGGGCTGTAGAGAGGCCGAAGGGGAGGACCGTGAATTAGAAGTGCCGGCGACTGGATACAAAGCGAAGATACCTCCTGTGTGGAGGGAAGATGGCGATATGGAAGTACGCTTCCTTCATATCAAGGGCGGCATACCAGTCTCCAGGATCCAAGGAAGGGATAATAGTCCCTAGGGAGACCATGCGGAACTTCAACTTGACCATAAACTTGTTGAGGCCTCGCAGGTCTAGGATGGGCCCGAGGCCTCCCTCCGCTCAGAAAGTAGCGGAAGTAAAACGCTTTTCCCTTCTCTTCTGGTGGTACCTCCTCTATTGCTCCTGCGGCGAGGAGAGACTGCACCTCTTGCCAGAGGACTTGCTCGTGAGAGGGCTCCCTGAAGAGGGACTGGGTTGGGGGATGGGAAGGCGGGGATGAAACAAATTGGAGGTGGTATCCTTGTTTCATCGTCCGTAGGACCCAGATGTCTGAGGTCACTTGGGACCACGCTGGGAGGAAGTAGGAGAGGCGGTTGGAGAAGGGAAGAGAAGGATCCTGTCCTGAAACTGTTACACCGTCCTCGTGCATACCTTCAAAAGGTAGACTTAGGCCCCAGAGGTGCTTTTGGGGGGTCGTTGTTTTGACCCCCTTGGGGTCCGGACTGGCGTCTACAGCCACCCCTCCCGCGCCTTCTGCTGAAGTCCTGTCTGTGCTGGGGCACAAAGTAAGGGCAGTGAGGTTGGGCCTGGAAGGGTCTCCGTTGGGTCACAGGCGTATGCATGCCCAACAAGCGCATGATGACCCTGTTGTCCTTTAAACTCTGCAACCTGGGGTCAGTCTTTTCAGAGAACAGACCCTTGCCATCAAAGGGTAAGTCCTGGATGGTGTATTGGAGCTCGGGTGGCAGGTTGGAGACCTGTAGCCATGAGATACGCCTCATGGTGATACCTGAGGCCAGAATTCTGGCTGCCGAGATGGCCGCATCGAGAGAAGCCTAGAGGGAGGTTCTAGCCACCTTCTTTCCTTCTTCAAGGAATGCAGCAAATTCCTGGCGAGAGTCCGGGGGTAGAAGATCTGTGAATCTACCCACCTCCGCCCAGGTGTTGTAATTGTAACGGCTCAGGAGAGCCTGCTGGTTGGCCACCCAGAGCTGCAGGGCACCTGCTGAATATACCTTGCCGCCCAGTAGGTCCATCCGCCTAGCCTCCTTTGATTTGGGGGCTGGCGCATTGTTGGCTGGCGCATTGTTGGCTGTGGCATTCTCTCTCGTTGATCAACTGGACAACTGATGAGGAGGGAGGTATAGGTATTTGTACACCCGAGAGGGCACCATGTATTTTCTCTCAACTCCCTTTGCCGTAGGGGGAATGGAGGCTGGGGACTGCCCTAAGTGCCCTGAATGGTTTGATGAAAGGCAAAGCCACCCTAGTGGAGGTATCTGCTGACAGGATGCTGGCAACTGGGTCCTCAACCTCCGGGACATCCTCTACGGGAAGATTGATGTTGAGCGCCACCCTCCTAAGGAGGTCTTGACGGGCTCTGAGGTCTATCGGCGGAGGCCCTGATGATGAGGTCCCTGCCACCGCCTCGTCTGGGGAGGAAGAGGACGATACACCGGGGATGAGGGGGTCCTGGATGGCCTCTTGCTCCTGGGTCGGCTCCTGCTCCAGCGGTACCGGGGAACCTGGTGGATGGGTTATCAGCTCCTCTGTCCCAGCAGGAGGGGGACAGCTAATGGTGGCCTCTGGAGCTCGATGCTCTGAAGAAGCGGAGCGGGTCTGGAGCAATGGGGCACCCTGGGCCTGATGGTATGCCCAGGGTGTCCAAAAGGACCACTGGTGAGGACCCGGGTCCTGAGACCGGACCTCCTGGAAGACCCCAGAAGGCACCTCTGTATCTCGCTCCTGGTCATAATAACTGTCCATGTGAGAGGACACCAATGACTGTCTGGATGGCCATGGAGGAGCAGAGAAACCTTGGGCTGAGGTTCTGACGGACCTCGCTCCCTTCTTCAACGGGGACCGGTGCCGGTATTCGTAGCAGTACCGGGATCGAGATCAGGACCTGCGACCAGTCCAGTGCTGGGAGGTCGACTGAGATCTTGAGTCTCTGCGGTGTGAACGGCTCCGAGAGGTACGGTGCCTGGATCGGCGCCGAGAACTGGAGCGGTGCCGCGGATAGTGAGGTGGAGAGTGGGAGTCCGACCGGTGCTGCGAGTCTGACCGGCGCCATGTAGGGGAACAGTGCCAGGACTGCGAGCGGCGTCGAGAGCAGGAGCGTCATCTCAACCTGGAGCGTCTACGGGACCGCGATCTTGAGCGGTGCCGGTCCGCTGTGCCAATGGACGGTGGTCTAGGCAGGGTCGGTTTGCCCCGAGATTGGATTACCCGCACCAGTGGTGCCGGGGGTAGAGACAGTGCCGAGTCCGTCAAGGCGATTAAGTCTCTCACCGCCGAATACGCCTCTGGCGTGATGGCATGGTGAGTTCTACCACGGCACATGCTGGGGAGCTATGAGGCGCCGGACTTGATGGCCCTTGTGAGACCGGAATCAATGGTGCCGATTTAGTCGGTGCCATGGCGGGTATCGGCGCCGGGCGGTCTGAACTGGGCGCGCTCTCTGGCTGCAGCGTAGTTGGAGCCAAGGCAGCAGAAGTCTTGGCCTTCTTCGACCTTGGGGAGAGGGAGCGACGCGGAGTCGACTTCAGTGCCTGTGTCGGCCGGTGCCGAGAGTCCTTAGGCGTGCCGGTGCGATCCGGTGCTGTAGGGGTGCCTCTGTTCACCGACTGACCGGTGCTCGGTGCCACAGGTGGCAGTGTCAAGGCCGCCTCCATGAGGAGCTGTTTTAGTCTGATGTCCCGCTCCTTTTTAGTTCGCGGCATGAAAGCTTTGCAAATAGGGCACTTAGCTGTTAAGTGCGATTCCCCGAGGCACTTTAAACAGGAGTCGTGTGGGTCTTCTGTTGGCATCAGCCTGTGAAAAGCCGAGCATGGTTTGAAACCCGGTGAGCTGGGCATGAGCTCCGGCACCGGGTGTGGGGAAGGGGCTACTCCCCGAACCCCACTAAGTAGTACTAAACTAACTATAATGTAAGAACTTACAACTAAATCTATCTATCTATCTATATATATACAAGAACAATAACTATGTACACGATAACAATGAGAACTACGAGTAGCTAGGGAAGGTGGAGGTCAGCTAAGCCGCACTCCACTGTTCCAACGACCGACACGGGCAGTAAGAAGGAACTGAAGGGTGGCTGGGTCGGCTGGGGTATATATATAGTGCCATAGCGACGCCACTCCAGGGGGTGCCCAGCCGACCTGCTGAGTGTTGCTAGGGTAGAAAAGTCTTCCGACGAACGTGCACATGGCGTGCGCACATCTAACTGGAATGCATATGAGCAATCACTCGAAGAAGAACTTTCATTTTTGCAGTTGGCAACAAATGTTGGTTAGTTATATAAATCATCCAGGCAACAGAAACAATATCTTCTTGTTTATGCAACTAAAAATGGACAGAATTATCAATTTCAGTTATTTTCAATGAGTCATTTGCAAATAATTTACAGACCTAGAAATAGTCATTTAATAAATTTGCAAATAGTGTTCTGAATTTTGTGCAATAAATTGCCCATTGTCACTTATTCACCCAGCTCTAATCACAATATAGGCTTAAATATTAAAAGGCTGCACAGAGTCATCCAAAAAGATAGTTATAAAACACGTAGCTTGCAATCTGAAATATGTAACACAAAAGGAAACTGCACTGCAAAATTAAAACGAGATCATGGGTTTAAATTAAAACACAGAATACATTTAAGAATGCTTTTTTGAAGCTCTCCCATTTGAAAGCAACACCAGAAACCATCCTCTTCCTTGGGGATCTGAAAGTGGTGGCAAGTGAATAATAATTAAGGAGGGATTCAAAGAAGATTTTCCACATCTTTCTAAAGGCATGAGGACACTGGGGAATAACATTTAAAGGCTGAAAATAGAGTGTGGAAATGACTTAACTCCTACATACCACTGGGAGAGAGAGATCATCAGATAGCTCAAGTCTATCATTATATTATAGACGACTGTTTATATGGCTAGTTTCAGGAGACATGTATCCGACAACACAGCTGTATCTAAAGATTTCAGCTTTACATATTTTAAGAGTTCCTAACTGCCTCTTGTTTATCTTAGAGTTACATCTAGCATTAACAGTAAGGTGTTGTGTCAAAACAGTCACGAGCCAAATGCACCATGATGTCTTATAACATGGCAATTGGGGTCTTCAGTTAGGGTGCCAAGCAGACCTGCTTCAGTTTTCTGGAACTATTTCTGATTCCCTGGCTTCCACAGATTCGGTCTAGTGTCAGGATGGGTGGAGGCCAACGGTTAAATCTCTCTCCCTGCCTTGATAGTCAAACAGCTTACTCCTTTGGCTTACCTTCTCCTTTGAGAGGCCCAGACAGAGATGGTAGAAAAGCTGAGGGATTGGATCATAAGGACAAGTGAAAAGGAAGAAGTTACAGCAGCAGCCTGCTGAGCCTCAGCAGGTGTGTGGAGGACGTTGAGCAGCAGCAATACAAAAACAGAGCCCAGAATGTGGGAAGAACTGAGAGAGTATTGCTTTATCATAGCACAGAAAGGGGAGTATTACTGGTGGACAGAGGAAATAGGGTGAATATTGAGGGGGGAATGGATAGGTTGTAGGATTCAGTGGAAAAACTAGTGAATTGATAAGGGCATTGATGGAATTTGGGGACAGGGAGAGGTGATATATTTTGAGGGGGGTGTTATGTTCACACAGAGTGGAGTTAGATAAAAAACAAATACTCTTGCTGGAAGTAAAACTGTGTTACATTAGGCTGGCAGTCTGCCAACTGACTGATACTCCTAGACACTTCACTATAGAACCACCTGGCCTGCAAGGAGGACCAGGAACAGTCTCCCCACTTCTGCCCCCACCATGCATACATACTCTTAAGGTGATAGCTTGCACTTCCAATGGTCCTCAGTACACCATGGTGGGGTTGATACCTGACAGGCCTAAGGGGAAATTCTATGGGGGACTGCACCTTTTGGGCACTGTGCATGTTATTTCCAGGGCCAATTGGGGTGTGTGGGAGAAGCAAGTGGGCCATTTGGCCTGGGCCTCAAGCTCAAAAGGGGCCTCAGTTTTAGACACACGTTAATTTTTTGTCAGTTGATAAATTTCGCAACTTGTTTTTATGTGCATCCCTTTTGGGCCAAAATGTGACACATACTCTTAGCTTAGAATTGCAAATTGAAGCAAATCAGAGACGTGATTTGGTAAAAGACAATTTTTTTTGTTTACAGATATAGACTTTGTCATATTAAAGAGTTAATAAAAATATATTGGTTCTGATGACACAAGATTAGACCATGTGTTGTCATTTTTTATTTATATTATGGCTAGGGGGGCTCAAAACCTGGAAGTGGCCTGGCCCTCTCCAAACCTCTTGAGTTATTTCTTGAGCTTTCTGCTGTACTCATGGAACAGGACTGGTTCCAAGCTCCATGGACTGGCAGGAGCTGCAAATGCTGAGGAGAAAATGTCAGCCTCAGTGAGGAGACAATGACAAGTGGCACTTGGGACAAGCTACAAGCCCAACTACTTTCTTTAGCACAAAGTCGGAGCAGTCAAGCTTAGAATGTGCCTCAGGGAGGAAGAAAACCTGACCCAGGGCACAAAGCAATGTCCTTCCCCACATAACTGGTTTTCCCGTTAGACTTGCTTCCCATGGGATTTGACCTACCAATCCCTGAGTAGCTAAAGTCTGCCTTCTTGAAATCCATTATCTTTATTGTGCTCTTCCTGCTCATCATTCCTTCAAATTATGAATGCTATCATTTCATGATCGCTTTCAATCATCCACTTCCAAATTCTTATACAGATCCACCCTATTTGTCAAAAGCAAATCAGAACAGCTTCTCCTCCTTCTGAAATAAAAAAAATATTGTCTCCAAATTATGCAACAAAGCACAAACAAAGAACACACAGAGCCATAAAATATTTACAGTACAAATGAAAATGACAGTTGTAATCAAATTGTTATAAGGATTAACAGAGTTTGGATCTGGATTTCTGAGATTTACAGGTATTCATTGTCACCATCAACTTTCAAGACTGTTACCTAAGAGGGGCACCTGAGCTGTGAACTGTTTGAAACTATGCATTAGTGCAAGTTTTGCAAAGAAATATAATTCACGTGTTGTCCCATTACTCTTTGAATCTGCAGGAGTAACCGCACACATGAGTATGATATGGATGCACCACTGAACCAGCCTGTTAGCCTTTATTGCTTATGTGTTGGTGAGAACTTTGATGCTGTCATGACTCTGCATCAGAAGTCAGGAAAAAATCCTGTAAAAAAAAAAATCTTCTGACAGGAACATACTGAGATGTCTCACTGAATTTATATAAAATAAAGAAAGAAGCAAACATTAAATTACAGTGATCCAATTCCATTTCAGAGTTCTGGTAACTACACAAACCTCTTGGGCTTTGCTTTTGTCACCTTATAATGTCACTAGAATCTCTGGAAGGAATTATAGCCCCTTAATTCAGTGTTACTTGTTATTTATTCTGTTACTTGATAAGATTCTATGTCTCAATGATATTGTATCATAAAACAGAACTCATCCAAACAGACTGTGCTTGGAGCAGATTCTAACTCATGTTAAAAATCCACTGGAATGCTTGGTAGAGTGAACAATTGTACTGGTATTTCCTTATTTGTTCTGATGCAGTATTAACTCATCAAGAAAAAACAAAGTAAACATATTTCAAAATACAGATTTTGATAGAATATTTCAAATTACAATAGTCCTCTTCAATGGAAACTCCTCATTTAAGATAGTTGGTTTTCATACCACTCTGTGCCTCTACTTCCACTTAGGACACTATTCAATCACTCATTTATCCCAGTGCAGGCTAGGGTTGCCAATTTCTAACAGCATAAAATTGAACACCTTTGCCCTGCCCCTTCCCCAAGACCCTGCCCATGCTTACTCCATTCCCCCTCCCTCCTTTGCTTGCTTTCCCCCACCCTTGATCCCTAGCTCATTTTCACTGGGCTGGAGCAGGGGGTTGGACTGCAGGAGTGGGTGAGGGCTACGGCTGTGGGTGCGGGATCTGGGGTAGGGCCAGAGATGAGGGGTTCATGGTGTGGGAGGGGGCTCCAAGCTGAGGCCAAGGAGTTTAGAGTATGGGAGGGAGAGCCGGGCTGGAGACAGAGGTGTGGGATGGGGTATGGGCTCTGGGCTGGGGTTGCAGGCTATGAGATGGGACCAGAAATGTGGGGTTCATGGTGTGGCAGCAGGCTCAGGGTTGGAGTAGAGGATTGGGGTGCAGGAGGGGATGAGGGCTCTGGCTAGGGGTGCAGACTTTGGGGTGAAGCTCAGAATGAGGGATTTGGGTTGCAGTAGGGGGCTCTGGGCTAGGGCCAAGGGATTCAGAGTGAGGCAGCGGGGGCAGGCTCTGAGAGGGAATTTGGGTGTGAGGGGGGCTCAGGGCTGGGGTAGGGGCATGAGAGAGAGTGAAGGGTGCTGACTCCAGGTGGAGCTAGGGTGACCAGATGTCCTGATTTTATAGAGACAGTCCCGATTTTTGGGTCTTTTTCTTATATAGGCTCCTATTACCCTCCACTGTCTGTCCCAATTTTTCACACTTGCTGTCTGGTCACCCTAGGCGGGGCTTGCCTCAGGCAGCTCCTGAGAAGCCGTCGACATGTTCCTCTGGATCCTAGGCGGAGGCATGGCCAGGCAGCTCTGCGTGCTGCCTGTGCCCGGAAGCACTGCCCTGGCAGCTCCCATTTGCCATGGTTCCCAGCCAATGGGACTGAGAGAAAACCATCTAAGGCCAGATTTACAAAGATCAGATTTACTCAGGGGCTAAGGTGTAGTTATGTAGCTAGTGGAATTTACAAAAGCATCTAAGTAGGTTGGGCATGTAACTTGATTAGGAACTTATGTAAATCACATGTATCTGCATTTTAGGTCCCTAAGTACCTTTGTAAATCTGCTCCTGTGCCCCAGAGTGTAGTGATGAATTTGCCCTTACAATTACAATTCTATTATATTAATGTCATTAAGTATCATTCACTATGGATTTACACATAAGACACTTTTTACCTTTCAAATAATATTTTACTTTAAAAATAAACTTTTCCTTTCTATTAGAAGATTAATTCCTTTGTGGAGGTGCTGCAACAGCAATTGATCTCTATCAACAATTACCTATTAAAATAGATTTCTACTGTGCCTATATACAATGCTATCTGTCACAGTGGTCCAACAGTACATTCAGCTCTAGTAAATTGATTTCAGATTAAGTTACAATCAGCAGAAAAAAAACCTACTTTCCCTTTCTAAAGGCCTTCAAATCTCTACCCAGCAAGCGATGGGGGTCCCATGGTGTTTTATCAGACAATGGGTGGCCTTGAATTGTAATACAACGTTCAGAAGCCTTTACAGCTTCAATGGGTTTTTATCAAATGAGTGGGAAAGTTTGTGCAGCACCTGCTTACATTAAGTCTGACTCAGGCCAGTGCTATTGATCTGTCACTTTCATGAGCACTAAATTCTCTCATTAATTTTGGAAAAGAAAAAAAAAAGAGGACATACTATTCTAAAGCCAGATTTCACAACAGCAGGGAATGTTTGCTGGTTACTGTATATTTTATATTCATCTATTGCTGAATATTCAGTAAGGGCTGGTCTACACTACGGGGGAAGATCAATCTCAGATACGCAATTTCTGCTACGTGAATAATGAAGTCGAAGTGTCTAAGATTGAATTACTCACCGTCTTCACGGTGCGGGATCGATGTCCGCGGCTCCCCATGTTTACTCCGCAAGTCTGTTGGGGTTGGTGGAGTTCCGGAATCGATATAAGCGTGTTCGGGGATCGATATATCACGTCTAGATGAGACGCGATATATCGATCCCCGAGCAATTGATTGCTACCCACCGATACGGCAGGTAGTGAAGACGTAGCCTAAGAGTCAAAAGCTATAGCAGTCTTAACCTTGTCATTAACTACAGTACTAACACAACATTTAATGGGGGTTTATTTACTGCTGTTTAAAGTCATGACCAAATTTTTTTACACTGACAATTAAGGGGGGATCAGGAGTGGGACAGAAAGTGAGCAGCAACAGTAAGGGCTGAATGGAAAAATCAGTGAGTGATCATTGTGTTTTAACACAATTTTAACAAATAAAGATGAACTTAATTGTATATGAACTACCTTGTCTCAGAAATGGAGACACAGAGCTGAGCCTGGCTGCTTACACTAACCCTTGTCTGATTCAACACACTGGTATTTTCAAGATGTTCTGGCTGATGATGGATTTTCTCAGTAATCCAGGACTAGTCTGGGTGCTGGAAGGACTGGTTGCCACTCTGAACTGCTGTTTCACATAAAGTGCTATATTCCACCTGACTACTACAAGAGCGTGCAAAGGAAGAGATGGTGCATGAGGAGATTCTTTCACTCTTTCCGCATTTCTAGATTGGGGCTTTTGTAGGGTGTCATATGACTCCGTAAGCTGATGGAATCTTCAGGGCTAGTGATGCTGTCAGCAATAGTCTCTGAACGGCAGGGAAGGAAGATTAGTAAACTGTCAGGGCCATTATCCTGTCCACATTCACGCATGGACAATGATGAAGCATGACTATAGTCTCTCATGCTAGGAACATAGGAAAGACCAATAGGCCTCACTGCATAAACATGTTTCTGAAAGTGTCCTGTATCAGATATTTGTATGTCTAACCAGGAACTATTGAATAAAAGTAAGGAGGTGGCATTGCCTTGTATACAACATCAGTGAGACCTTTACTAGAATACTGTGTCCACTTCTCATAGACTCATAGACTTTAGGGTCAGAAGGGACCAATGTGATCATCTAGTCTGACCCTCTGCACAAAGCAGGCCACAGAACCCTACCTATTCACTTCTATAACAAACCCCTAACCTATGTCCGAGTTATTGAAGTCTTCAAATTGTGGTTTGAAGACCTCAAGCTGCAGAGAATCCACCAGCAAGTGACCCGTGCCCCATGTTGCAGAGGAAGGCGAAAAACCTCCAGGGCCTCTGCCAATCTGCCCCGAGGGAAAATTCCTTCCCAACCCCAAATATGGAGATCAGCTAAACCCTGAGTATGTGGGCAAGACTCACCAGCCAGCACTCAGGAAAGAATTCTCTGCAGTAACTCAGATCCCATCCCATCCAACATCCCAGCACCGACCACAGGGCATACTTATCTGCTGATAATCAAAGATCAATTGCCAAAATTAAGCTATCCCATCATACCATCCCTTCCATAAACTTATCAAGCTTAATCTTAAAGCCAGATATGTCTTTTGCCCCCACTACTCCCCTTGAAAGGCTGTTCCAGAACTTCACTCCTCTAATGGTTAGAAACCTTCATCTAATTTCAAGTCTAAACTTCCTAGTGTCCAGTTTATACCCATTCGTTCTTGTGTCTACATTGGTACTAAGCTTAAATAATTCCTCTCCCTCCCTAATATTAATCCCTCTGATATATTTATGAAGAGCAAGCATATCCCCCCTCAGCCTTCTTTTGGCTAGACTAAACAAGCCAAGCTCTTTGAGTCTCCTTTCATATGATAGGTTTTCCATTCCTCGGATCATCCTAGTAGCCCGTCTCTGAACCTGTTCCAGTTTGAATTCATCCTTCTTAAACATGGGAGACCAGAACTGCACACAGTATTCCAGGTGAGGTCTCACCAGTGCCTTATATAACTATACTAACACCTCCTTATCTTTGCTGGAAATACCTTGCCTGATGCATCCTAAAACTGCATTAGCTTTTTTAATGGCCATATCACATTGGCGGCTCATAGTCATCCTGTGATCAACCAATACTCCAAGGTCCTTCTCCTCCTCTGTTGCCTCCAACTGATGTGTTCCCAATGTATATCTAAAATTCTTATTATTAATCCCTAAGTGCATGACCTTGCACTCATCACTATGAAATTTCATCCTATTACTATGACTCCAGTTTACAAGGTCATCCAGATCTTCCTGTATGATATCCCGGTCCTTCTCCGTGTTAGCAATACCCCCCAGCTTTGTGTCATCCTCAAACTTTATTAGCACATTCCCACTTTTTGTGCCAAGGTCAGTAATAAAAAGGTTAAATAAGATTGGTCCCAAAACTGATCCTTGAGGAACTCCACTAGTAACCTCCTTCCAGCCTGACAGTTCACCCTTCAGTACGACCCGTTGAAGTCTCCCCTTTAACCTGTTCCTTATCCACCTTTCAATTTTCATATTGATCCCCATCTTTTCCAATTTAACTAATAATTCCCCATGTGGAACCGTGTCAAATGCCTTACTGAAATCGAGGTAAATTAGGTCTACTGCATTTCCTTTGTCTAAATAATCTGTCACCTTCTCAAAGAAGGAGATCAGGTTGGTTTGGCACGATCTACCTTTAGTAAAACCATGTTGTAATTTGTCCCAATTACCATTGACCTCAATGTCCTTAACTACTTTCTCCTTCAAAATTTTTTCCAAGACCTTACATACTACAGATGTCAAACTAACATGCCTATAGTTACTCGGATCACTTTTTTCCCTTTCTTAAAGATAGGAACTATGTTAGCAATTCTCCAGTCGTACGGTACAACCCCTGAGTTTACAGATTCATTAAAAATTCTTGCTATCGGGCTTGCAATTTCATGCGCCAGTTCCTTTAATATTCTCCGATGAAGATTGTCTGGGCCCTCCGATTTTGTCCCATTAAGCTGTTCAAGTTTGGCTTCTATCTCAGATGTGGTAATATCCACCTCCATATCCTCATTCCTGTCTGTCATCCTTCCATTATCCCTAAGCTCCTCATTAGCCTTATTAAAGATTGAGGCAAAGTACTTATTTAGATATTGGGCCATGCCTAGGTTATCCTTAACCTCCTTTCCATCCTCAGTGCTTAGCGGTCCCACTTCTTCTTTCTTTGTTTTCTTCTTATTTATATGGCTGTAGAACCTTTTACTATTGTTTTTGATTCCCTTTGCAAGGTGCAACTCTACTTGGCTTTTAGCCTTTCTCCCTTTATCCCTACATGTTTTGACCTCACTAAGGTAGCTTTCCTTGCTAATCCCATCCTTCTTCCATTCCTTGTAGGCTTTCTGCTTTTTCTTAATCAACTCTCTGAGATGCTTGCTCATCCAGCTCTGTCTACAACTCCTGCCTATGTTTTTTTTCCCCTTTCTTGGGATGCAGGCTTCTGATAGTTTCTGCAGCTGTGACTTAAAGTAATTCCAGGCCTCCTCCGCATTTAGATCCACAAGTTCTTCAGTCCAATCCACTTCCCTAACTAATTTCCTTAATTCTTTAAAGTTAGCCCTTGAGAAGTCAAAAACCCTAGTCCCAGATCTATTTTTGTTCATCCTTCCATCTAGTTTGAACTGAATTAGCTCATGATCACTCGAACCAAGGTTGTCCCCTACAACCATTTCTTCTTTGAGGTCTTCACGGCTTACCAAAACCAAATCTAAAATGGCATCCCCTCTTGTTGGTTCTTCAACTACTTGGTGAAGAAATCCATCTGCTATCACATCCAGAAAAATCTGAGCCCTATTATTCTTGCTAGCGCTTGTCCTCCAGTCTATATCTGGGAAGTTAAAGTCTCCCATGATCACACAATTCCCCTTAGTGTTTACTTCATTAAAAACTTTAAAGAGGTCTCTATTCATATCCAAATCAGATCCCGGCGGTCTGTAGCACACCCCAAGCACTATCTCAGGGGAGGCTCTAGTAGCTTTCTTTCTCAGTGTGATTTTTGCCCAGACAGACTCTGTCTTGTCCATTCCATCACTTCTTCTTTCTTTACAGTTAACCTCCTCATTGATGTATAATGCTTCTCCACCACCTTTGCCTTTATTTCTGTCTTTCCTAAACAGCACGTAGCCTTCAATACCTGTACTCCAGTCATGACTACTATTCCACCATGTTTCTGTTATCCCTATAATATCCGGTTTCACTTCCTGCACCAGTAGCTCTAGTTCCTCCATTTTGTTCCCTAGGCTCCTCGCATTAGTGTATAGACATCTTAATTTTTGCCGTTTGGCTTCACTGACATTCTTTACCCTGTTAGGCACAGACATTCTACCACCAGCATCACCTGTTAGTCTGCTATCTACACTACCCTTCCTCCTTATGCCAACTCTTCTGTCCATGGCTGTATCCCCTCTTACTTTGTTTACTTCCCTCTCAAGGTTAAATACCAGCGTAGAGATCTCCTGGACATCTCCCAACCATCTCCCCCAAATTCCTAGTTTAAAGCTCTCTTAATCAGTTCGGCAAGCCTCCATCCTAGAAGTCTATTTCCCTCCTTGCTCAGGTGAAGTCCATCCCGAGAGAACAGTCTTCTGTCCGTAAATGCTTCCCAATGGCCGTACATCCCAAAGCCCTCCTTATAGCACCACTGCCTGAGCCATCTGTTGATCGCCATAATCTTGTTACACCTTTGTTGCCCTTCTCTAGGAACCGGCAGAATCCCACTGAAGATCACCTGAGCCTCGATTTCCTTAAAATTTCTTCCCCAGTCTGGCATAGTCTCCCTTGATACATTCCAGAGAGTATCTAGCCATATCATGGATTCTAGGACATCTAGGACAATCAATGGATTCTTTCCCACTCCCTCCAGGATCCTTTTCAGCCTCAGGTCCACATCCTGTATCTTAGCACCCGGCAGACAGCACACCCGTCTATTCTCCCAATCAGCTCTAGTTACAGGCCTGTCTATTCTTCTCAGTAAGGAGTCTCCAATCACGTAGACCTGCCTTTTCCTGGTGACAGTGTGATTCTCCGGTCTATCCCCTGCGCCCACTGGCTGCAAGTCCTCTCGATTCCTATTCACCCTTGCAATCGTCCTGGGGCTTATATTTGGTGTTGCCTCCATTGACTCCTCCCCTCCTCTTGTAGGACTATCAGCTCTTCTTTTTTTCCTTGCCCTCTCTCCTTCAGCGACCATCTGCTGTGCCCCTTCTTCATTTTCCAACTCGGCAAACCCGTTCCTGAGCTCTATTTCTCCTTCACTGGCCCGTCTTTTCCTCTGCTTGGTTCTCTTAGTCACATGCTTCCACCGTCCACTTTCCTCACCCAGCAGTCTCTCCTCTGAATTCTTTGGTCCTGCTTCCATCTGCACGTCTGAGCTTACCCCTTCAGCCCCCTCGTGTCTGTGGTCCATCATCTGCTCAAACCCCCTTCTAAACTCAACCAGAGTTTCCACCTGCATCTCCAGTCCTCGGATCTTCTCTTCCATCAGCTCTATCAGGCGGCAATTCATGCAGACAAAACTCTTTTCAGGTACCCCCTCCAAGATCACGTACATGCCGCAGCTTCCACATCCAGTCATCTTTATTGTGTCTTTCACTGCTACCTCTGTATCAGTCATAGCCTTCCCACCTAAAGGCTGCTAGTCCACAGAACACAACACAACACAAACCCCCAGCAGGCACCAGACCACCACCCAGTCCCTTAACTAGCCTGTCAGTTCCTCTGTCTTAGTCTCCCCCGCAACCTCCTCCAATAGAACTCCCTCTGAAACTCCCCTGTTTACAGCTTTGTTTGCTGGCTGCTGTGCCGCTGCAGCTGTCTATGCTGCTGTCTGACTGGCTGGCTACTTTTATAGGACCCCTAATCAGCTAAGCCCCGCCCCCTAATCAGGGCTCCGCAGCTCTCCCACCACACTGCCCCTAGCAGCCTCCACACACACACACTACACAATACAATCCACAAACTACAAAAACCTGCTCCTCCGACAGAACTCCCTCTGAAACTCCCCTGTTTACAGCTCTGTTTGCTGGCTGCTTGGAAAAAAAGGACATCAGAAAATTAGAAAGACTTCAGAAAAGTGCTACAAGAATGAATCAAGGTCTAGAAAGCAAGCCTTATAATGAGAAAACTTGGAAACTCAATCTATTTAATTTATCAGTTGAGACAATTAAAAGGTGCTTGGTCCCAGTCTATAAGTACTTACATGTGGAGAAGACTTCCAGTAGCAGAAGGCTCTTTAATCTAGCACATAAGTGAATGACCAGTTCCAATAGCTGGAAGCTAAAGCCAGATAAATTCAGTTTAGAGGTCAAGTGTAAAGCAATGAGGGTAATTAACTATTGAAACAACTTACTCTCAGATGCGGTGGATTACTCATGACTAAAAGTCTTTAAATAAAGATCTACAACATCTGGGCCTCATGCAAGAATAACTGGGTAAAAGTCTTTGGCCTCTGCTGTGCAGAAGGTTAGACGACATGATCATAATAGTTCCTTCCAGCATTAAAATCTATGAATCTATGCATCAGAGGAAGATGCAAGAAATGCCATAGTGGTTTATTATGACCTATAGAAAAAATTTAGTCCTAATCATCAGTTATCGGTGACTTATGCTGTAATGTTCTGTTCTTTTTTGTTACAGCCTAATTAGCATAACTTTGGATGGTCTCATTATTTATACGTGTCAATTACCTTTTTGAATCCTGCTAAACCCTTAACTTAAATGATATCTCGTGACAATGAGTTCCACAAGCTAATTACACAATTAGCATAAAACAGAGCTCCTGCATAAAAACAGAGCTCCTGCACCACACAAAACTCCATCATGGACAAATGCCTTAAAGATACAGATAACTGTCAGGGTACAAAAGCCAGTGATCAGCAAAGAATCCATTGCAACTATTCAGTGTCACCAAGAGGTAATGAGGAGTATTTTTAGAAAGTTCACATACATGACTTAATTGTTACTTTCAATGACAAATGAGCTTATGCTTGCCACTTTCGAATATTTGTCCTTTGATTTCATATTAGACAGCCTTTCGAATTTGCACATACCCTGTCCCACCCAGTAAAAGAAAACAGATGTTAAATGGGTCTGCAGCTCATATTTAGCCTTTGAATCTGACTGTTCCTTCCCTATCCCTGAATACTACTGAAAATCACCAAAAAAGTGAAATCACAAGTCACTACATTCGCTCAGATTTAACTATTACAGAGGGATTATGCTGCTTTATTGTCATGATGTAATGAGAGTGAAAATATATAACTATAAATCCCCAACCTAGGAGGTAAAGGGGAGGCAGTTTTTAGGTGGAAACCAGGTGAAACTCAATGATTTTTTCTTTACTTGAAATGAGGAGTCATGAACTCACATAAGCCAAAGCCCAAAAGTTTGCTGCCCCTCCTGAGAATGGAAGAGAAATTCTGGCTTCAGCAGATAAAATCACTGAGAGAAGAAATCAAGTGTCATTTTCACCAAGCTCTATAGCTATTGATAAACTAGGTAAGCTCTATAGTTTATCGATAAACTAGGCAAATACAATTTAGATGGGGCTACTATAAGGTGGGTGCATTTCTGGCTGGATAACCGTATTCAGAGAGTATTTATTAATGGCTCCTAATCCTGCTGGAAAGATATAACAAGTGGGGTTCCGCAGGGGTCTGTTTTGGGACCAGCTCTGTTCAATATCTTCATCAACGACTTAGATGTTGGCATAGAATGTATGCTTACTAAGTTTGCAGACGATACCAAACTGGGAGGGATTGCAACTGCTTTGGAGGACAGGGTCAAAATTCAGAATGATCTGGACAAATTGGAGAAATGGTCTGAGGTAAACCGGATGAAGTTCAATAAAGACAAATGCAAAGTGCTCCACTTAGGAAGGAACAATCAGTTTCACACACACAGAATGGGAAGAGACTGTCTAGGAAGGAGTATGGCAGAAAGAGATCTAGAGGTCATAGTGGACCACAAGCGAAATATGAGTCAACAGTGTGATACTGTTGCAAAAAAAGCAAACGTGATTCTGGGATGCATTAACAGGTGTGTTGTAAACAAAACACGAGAAGTCATTCTTCTGCTCTACTCTGCGCTGGTTAGACCTCAACTGGAGTATTGTGTCCAGTTCTGGGTACCGCATTTCAAGAAAGATGTGGAGAAATTGGAGAGGATCCAGAGAAGAGCAACAAGAATGATTAAAGGTCTTGAGAACATGACCTGCGAAGGAAGGCTGAAAGAATTGGGTTTGTGTAGTTTGGAAAAAAGAAGACTGAGAGGGGACATGATAGCAGTTTTCAGGTATCTAAAAGGGTGTCAGCAGGAGGAGGGAGAAAACTTGTTCACCTTAGCCTCTAATGATAGAACAAGAAGCAATGGGCTTAAAGTGCAGCAAGGGAGATTTAGGTTGGACATTAGGAAAAAGTTTCTAACTGTCAGGGTAGTTAAACACTGGAATAAATTGCCTAGGGAGGTTGTGGAATCTCCGTCTCTGGAGATATTTAAGAGTACATTAGATAAATGTCTATCAGGGATGGTCTAGACAGTATTTGGTCCTGCCATGAGGGCAGGGGACTGGACTCGATGACATTTCTAGGTCTCTTCCAGTCCTAGAGTCTATGAATCTTTGCCTCTGCGAGGAAGGGATTCAAAGAAGAAAGGACTGGAGTAGTTTGAATATCGGAAGGTCGGAGGGCATCATGAATACATTTTATACAATTTGGAAACCACACTGGGTCACAGATAGGAAATAAAAAACAAAAAGTCAAAAGCTTTGCAGAAGTGTACATATGGATCCAGAATTTTTTATTTCGTATTAGTTGCTTTGATTTATGTCTGTTGGTTTTATAGCTGCAGTAATTCTAAATGCATTTTTCTTTCCTGTGAAATGCACTCTCTTTCAACTTTCCTTAAGGTGAGCTTGAAGCATTAATTTATGGTCAAGTATGTGCACACACATATATGTACACATATCTGACCATAAAACACACTGTAACTTAAAATTTACTGCTGGGAGACATTTTCCTTGGTTTCGTGCCAGAGCTGTGGAATTAAAAAATTAACCCACCTGCTGTAAACAGGTAGAAAAAGGTTTGTTTAATAAAAAAGTTATTAAGTCTAGCTGTATTTTATATTATTTCTAAAGCTTTTGCAAATGCAGAATATACTATATATTTCTTAATGGGAAAAGATTCTGTGAGGTCTTTTGTGGGATTAGGGTTTAAGAACATATGAACGACCATACTGGGTCAGACCAATTGTCCATCTAACCCAGTATCTTGTCGTCTGACAGTGGCCAATGCCAAGTGCCTCAAAGGGAATGAACAGAACAATTATCAAGTGATCCATCCCCTGTTGCCCATTCCCAGATTCTGGCAAACAGAGGCTAGGGACACTTCAGAGCATGGTTTTGTATCCCAGCCCATTCTGGCTAATAGTCAATGGTGGACCTATCCCCCAGGAATTTATGTGGGCATACCATGGATTTATATAGAAGCAATATGATAGTTTCTGTCTTATTATCTATTACTTTGCTAATGATTCCCAACATTCTGTTAGCTTTTTTTGACTGCCGCTGCACATTGAGTGGATGTAAACTATCCACAATGACTCCAAGATCTCTTTCTTTAGTGATAACAGCTAATTTAGACCCAATCATTTTATATGTATAGTGGGGACTGTCTTCTAACGTGCATTACTTTGCATTTATCAACACTGAATTTCATCTGCCATTTTGTTGCCCAGTTTTGTAAGAATTCTTTGTAACTCTTCACAGTCTGCTTTGGACTTAACAATCAGTAGTTTTGTATTATCTACAAATTTTGCCACCTCACTGTTTACACCTTATTCCAGATAATTTAAGAATACGTTGAACAATACTTGTCCTAGATCCCAGGTAGACAACACTATTTAGATCTCTCTATCCCTAAAACTGACCATTTATCCCTACCCTTTGTTTCCTATATTTTAAACCGGTTACTGATCCCTCTTATCCCATGATATCTTACTTTGCTTAAGAGCCTTTGGTGAGGGACCTCATCAAAGGCTTTCTGAAAATCTAAGTATACTAGATCCATTGGATCACCTGTGTCCACATGCTTTTTGACCCCCTCAAAGAATTCTAATAGATTGGTGAGGCATGATTGACTCTTCCCCAACAAATCATGTTAATCTATGTGTCTAATAATTCTGTGGTTTATTATAGTTTTAACCAATTTGCCTGTTACTGAAGTTAGGCTTAGTGGCCTGTAATTGTGGACATCATCTCTGGAGCTATTTTAAAATTAGGTTTCAAATGGGTAGGGGATAATCTAGAAAAGTAAGTCAAATTTAGTTCTCTTCAACTCACACTGAAGACAGATGAAGGCTAAAAATATTATAAGGTTCATCACTTCCCATTTTGGGGCAGATAACTTTGCCCTCTGTAGTGTATAGGAATTATCCCTATGAACAGTTTGAGAGTTATAGAGGGGCAATTCCATTTAATGAAGGATTTTAACATTTGGCTTTGCTCTGCACAAGGACAGCCCCAGGGTTTGACTTGAGGAAACTCTACCTGGCTGTCAAAGAGACACAGGAGCCCTGGGTCCCCAGACTATTAAAGAACTATTATCCTGGAAGTTTCAAAGCCAGCACTTCCAGGGCTTTCAGGCTTCCTATCAGCCCACCAGGCAGCTGGGAGCCTGGGAACACCGGATCCCCAGCAGCCTACCAGGTAAACTGCCATGGAGCAAGGTGGGTAAGATGGTGTAAAAACAGACAAGTTTCTCATGGAAACTTTGTCTGATTTCTATTCCATGGAATGTTTTGATTCTGACAGAAAGTTATTTTCATTGGAAAGTGCTCATTTGTCACAGAATTTCTGACCAGCTCTATTGAGAACTCTCTAGTGACCTCCCTGTTTTCCATAGCAAAAGCTAAGAGATTAAAGCCACTAGAACTTAACAGAGCAGCTGTGTTTACATACATAGATAGGCCTTGTAAATTTATATACAGCTAGTAAACATGGTTATTTTAAAACCAGTTGGGTCTATTTGGCTGATCTGTATATAACCTTAAGAATATGAAGAAAAGATGCAACATCCCTCCAATCTATACTTGAGGTAGGAAGGATGCTGGAGACACTTAGCTTCAGGGGTGCTGAAACAATTTTTGTAATGGGGGTGCTGATGATGGAAACCATATATTTGGTGTTTGTTATTACTACTTCAAGCAAGAGATTCAGCAGCACCCCCAAAATCCCTAGTTCCAGCACTACTGCTCAGCTTTGTTGTAAGTGTTGTTGACATGACTTGGGAATCTTCCTTCTGGCAAATCTCTTGCTCCTTCATCGGCTTCCCTCCCCACAAACATAAGATAATACACTGAAAACTCTGGAATTTTCTCCCCTCCTCATGCAGGTAGAAAGGTAGTGTTTTAAGCATATGGAACTCACAACCATTTAGGATTCTATAGGTTAAGAAAAAAATAAAAAATCATTAGTCCAATAATATCTGGTATTACACATTTCTGAGTAAAATACACTGCAGCTTTACCACTGAACTACTATACTCTAGAACTATGGTCAGTTTCTGAATTGTTTGAAGGTCTAATCCCATTTACTGAACATTACAGAAACCTAACCTTAAGGTGAGAAAGGCATCAATAAATGTGAGGGAGAGGTCTGCATTTGAAAAGAAAAAGAACAAAACTTTCTTAACCAGTGACATACTGCCAATATTTTAAGAAGGACTCTCATCCTTATATGTCCTACAGAAAGCAGTAATGGATATTCTACCACTTGGTCCCCCCAAAATTTAGATCAACCTAGCTACACTGATCATGGCTGTGAAAAATTTCACATTCGGTGTGATCTATTTAGATTGATTTAACCCTCACTGTAGACAATGCTATGTCAATAGAAGAATTCTTCCATTGACTTAGCTACTACCTCTCAAGATGGTGGATTTACTACAGTGATGGATAAACCACTTCTGTCAGTATAATACGGGTCTACACTATAGAGGCGTAGCTGCAATGCTGCAACTGGGCCACTATAGCACTTGTAGTGCAGACGTTCCCTAAGATAAAAGCCCAAATCTTGCCAGGTTTACCTCATGATGTAAAAATTCATGTCTTTTAATGAGTAAAGAACTGAACTGAAAAATAATCCTGCCCATCTGTTTTAATAAACATACTGCCTACTTCCTTTTAAATCTACAGGTGTTATCTGTGGTGGGAAGAGATAACCACTGGGCTCTTCTTCCTTGAGGGACTTCTGAATACAGGTAATAGTGTCCAGATATTAAGGAAATGTCTGCCCTACAGCTAGATAAAGAATATGAATTAGTGGGATATACTGGCATTCTGCGCTTCCTTCTCGTTCCTTCAGTGCTTTGAGTGACAGCAAAGCTTTACCACAATTACTAACTGATACTTGATTTTACTGTGGTTGCAGCCTTGCCAAGGTCTGACCACTATAATAAAGAAATCACTCTTACTACTGTTGTCAACAGGATTCTTAAGTAAATGATTTGGATAAGAGAAGAAGTAGAAAGCCTGAAGAGCTACACAACAATTTTGCCTTTGTAGAGGATGGGGTGCGGGGAATCCCGATAAAATCATAGCTCCACTGTTTTACTGTAGGAAGGCATCTCTGACAATCACAACATTCAGTGGAGTTAGCTACAAAATGGAAGTTCAAAATTAAGACAGTCTAATTTTAACTTTCCATTGGCTTCAAAGTAATGTCACTTAAATGAAGGACTAATCGAAACAGGCCTCCAGTCTGATGTTAATCTTTCAGATTTCAATTCTTCTCTGAAGTCCAATTCCACTATTACATCATTTGTATCACACTTACAAATGACAAAAACAAACACACAAACAAAAAAAATAGAATTAGCTACTTATACTTAGAATGCAGGTTTTTCCTTTTCTTACCTGTTTTATATGGTTATATTATGACTACTAAAAAGTTAGCCTCAGAAATATCTGAGTTTATCATGGATCAAGTGCACCAAAATCAGATGCCTTCAATATCTAAAGTTTACCTAACCCTCCCTGGCCTGGAAAATTGGCTTAATATCTTTGTAAAAGGTTTCCTTCTTAGTATGTTCTAGTACTTTCTGTTTTCATCTGTGTCTGAAATTACGGAAAACCCTAATCTCTTGTGAATTTTGGTATTTCTATTCTTTCATCCAAAACTTGGAACAGACACTGTACATAAATGAAAATTTGACAGGGGGGGAAGTAAGATTTCACAAAGTTCAAGATAACATTTGATTCAGTTAAGTTTTTATTTTATCCTGACCAGTTTGTCCATCTCTAACCATGAGTACTATAAGAAAAGTTCAATAGTATCATCTCTGAGATGGGGAAGAAACCAAGGTTTGAATTGTTGTCTATCTGATGATATAGAATTCTGCATTAACTGGATTTTTAGGGCATTACACTAATAAGCAGGACCTTTCTGGTTTGTTCATTGCCTCTTGGAGGCAACATCAAGAAAAATGGTACCCCTTAAATTTCAGATGGAAGAAAATACCAAAGGAACATTCTCAGCTCATTTGAAGTCTGAAGGCTATTGTACCCATTTTTTTTTAAATCTGATCAAAATTCAGTCTGCTGTTTGTTACTAAATTATGTATCTCCGAAGCATAAATGTGTTGGCTTTAGAAAGTTACAAATTAGTGCATTTCCATACAGCTAGGGAGAATATAATTTTAATCACTTTGTTTTGGGTAGGAAAAACATTGTTTGCATTATTTTATAACACTGGGGAGCTGTCAGCATACATGGACAGACAATTTCTTCGGCAGAAAGATCACTTTCATCTTAGGTTGTTGGCTATAAATTACCTAATTTTATTAACAGTGTTTCAAATAAAATCTGATTTTTACTTTTTTGTTGTAGGAAAGGTACCAGGCTCTTCATTTTCACTTGTATTGAATTTCTCAAAAAATCTGGGAGTGAGATAGCAGGGTACCAGAAACTGAGACCACCAGCCCGGTGCCCCCTGTGAGTACTGAGAAATGATCACGCCCACCTCCTGCCTCCTAGATGTACTGGGCCCCCACCCACCATATGCCCACTGGCCCTGTGTTTTCAGTTTTTACTGATTTTCATCCAATTTTTTTCATATGAACGCTGATAAATTCCCTGGAAATTTTAAACATGATATAAACTAAAAATTAAGGACTTTAGCTATACAGGAAATGTTTTCAGTAACATTTCAGGTACCTCCATGAACAGATGTTCCATTTTTCATTTAACTTTCATTTTATTTTGAGAGACAATATATTTGATTAGATCTATTGTTCTTACGCTTATTTGTTTGAAACCTTCCAGATGTAAAGTTTCTGTGTGCGTGACAGAGTAATTCTGTAGTAGTTTATCCTATAGTAGTGGTTTGGTTAAATTGCCTGAACTGCTCAGTGAGAACTAACTGTTTTTGGAAATGCCATCTGAAAATAAATAAGTGCCGAGTCCTAGTGAAATCAAAGGAATTTTGCTAACCACTTTGATGTCTCTACGACATAGGCGCTGACTCCATGGGTGCTCTGGAGCTGGAGCAACCACGGGAAAAAATTAGTGGGCGCTCTGCACCCACTGGCAGCCAAGCTCCCCTCACTCCCCATCCCACCTCTGGCTCCTCCCACCCGAGCACAACATGTCTCCGCTTCTCCATCTACCACCCAGTGCTTCCTGCCCAGCTGCTGCCAACCAGCTGGAATGTGGCGTGCTCAGGGGAGAAGTTGGGAAAGAGGTGGGGCCGGAGCAGGGATTTGGGGAAGGGGTTGGAATGGGGCCAGGGCAGGAATGGGAAGAGGTGGGGCAGGTCAGAGCTGCATGGAAGGGTGGAGTAAGGGTGGGGCCAGAGGCAGACTGGGGGTGGAGGGTTGAGCACCCAGGGGAAAGTGGGGAAGTCAGCACCTATGCGCTAGGATTTGGACTTATGTCATAGACAAGCACCAGAACAATCTACTTAAAAATACATGTTCTTTCTGAGAGTAAAAAGGTCAATAGGAGAAGGAAGCAAGGAAAAGGAAGAAGATAGGAAAGAAGCTTTTAAAAAGGAAGAGCAGAGGAAATGAGAGATAAGGAAAGCAGAATAACAAGAAGAGGATGGAAAATGCCAGGATATTTGCTGAGGGAAGGCCAAAGAATAGATTCTCCTTCCTCCTCCTTTCTCCTGTCAGAGCTCAGCATGTCCCAGGTGATGTTACACAGATTAAACCAAAACTAGAAACTAGCATGAAGTTTCCCTTTTTTTCCTGTAATGCATGTAACTGAAAAACAAACAAAAAACCAAAACATTTTCCCCAGACATTTTTTGAGGAAATAGGGTATTTTAACTTTTAATATGCTAACTACATAAAGAACATGGGACGCCTATGACCCAGAAACTTTCTTGAGTATTGCCAGACTTGAGAGCACGAAAAAGATGCAGCACCCCATATTCTGGATCTCTTAGAGTATGTCTACCCTGCAGATAAAAATAGTGGAGTAGCTGCAATGGCCTGGACTAGCCATATGACTATAATCCCATCAGAGACTCTAGGTAAATATTTGAATAGCTAGTCAGTGCAACTGCAACTACACAGCTATTTTTAGTGTGTTAGCCTAACCAAAGCTAGTGAGTGTACATGTACCACAGCTAGAAATTCCACCTTCAGCTGCTGTGCATACATATCCTTTGTGATAATGGCCTAAACCTTTAAAAGGGCATGAGATTTTGGGTGGCTCAACTTCAGACACCTTAAACAGGCTTGATTTGCAGAGTAAATTCAACACTTTTTGAAAATCAGGCACATTTAACAGCACTTCAGGCTGAACACCCAAATCACTAGTGACTTTTTAAAATCTAGGCCAACATATCAATTCTCAAAGAAGCAATCTCACTTGACACCCCACTGGATATACAGTAGACATAACATCACAGCTTCATTAATTACAATGTCATACATAAGGTACACAAACATCCGCGATTGCTCTAGCTAAGCCTTAAGTTCCAGAATGAAAAGATGTCTTAAAATCTAGCATACAAGGCAATAGCTTGTCTCCCGAAGTAGTGGGAGCATTAGACTTTTTTCCTCATTTTTTTTGTCTCAACAGGTTATTGCAGGGAACTAAGAGCCAGGATTCTGGATCAGGACTTCAATGCAGCTATTATGCATGTACACCAGCAAACATAAGATCAGAATCTGTCCCCCTTGGACTTTATTCTAATTTCTGCTAGACTTGTTAGGTGGCCTTGAGCAATCACTTAATCCCTTCTGTGACACACTTTATCAATCTGGGGGAAAAGATATTTCCTTCATTTACTTACAAGCTATTGTGGAGAAAAGTGATCTAAACAATTTGTATTTGTAAAGGTAGAAGTGTTAAGCATTATTAATTTTTGAAGATGATGGTTATTAGAATTTACATTTTTGCAGGAAAAGGGTGATGGAGTTAGCAATGAAAATCTTTCCTGATCAGGAAAGCAGGGTTCTCAGAATCCTTAAAACAAGGAAATCTACCTGCACTTTTTCATATTAACCTTTTATTTTTCTCCACAAGAGATAAGTTTGCGAATAAATATGACAGCTGATTTTTATTTCTGACATGATTCTCAGATACTATTCCAGCTCTATTCAAAACACAGCAAAAGAAATAAATTGGTCAATAATGACAAGCCTATAAGCCTAATTTTGTGTAAAAAACCATAAACCAATCAAACAAAAAACCCAACAACCTTCTTTCCTAGATTCTTGGAAATAATTTGCTGGTGAAAATCATTTAAAGTTGCAGCTAAGCTCTTTCCAGACTTTCAACTTGCTAACAAGACTGAGAGAGTGACCTCATATCATCCCCAAAGAAATGTTACTTAATTTGTATAATTTGAACACATAAAATTTCACTTCTCACCTACCATTGCCTTCTTGTTAAGCAATTCAAGGCTTTTTAAGCAATTTCCAAGCTTTCACATGGTATTTTTGCAGAAGAACATTTAAGTGCAGTATCTGAAATGCAATTTTTTGTTAGAAATGGCACCAACACCATGTTACATTTTGCTCCTGGTCCAAAGTCTACAGCAGTTATAAGTCAAGTATATAGCTCACTTGGGTACCATCTCCATGGTAACTTGTTTACAGGAGCTGAAATACATACTCAAAATTCAAGGTTAGCTTTTCCTTTGTTGCTGTTTTGATGTTTTTGGCAATCTGAATAATGTGGGCATAAGCCTTGATTCAAACAGCTTTGTGGCAGACTGAGTTGAAACAAACCTCTACACAAAATGTGCTTTCATCATCTCCATTAGCAAAAGGGAATTCAAAAAGCTGCTTAAATCACAACCATCAGTTACATCTCCCTTTCATATTCCAGAAAAACAGTCCTCATGCTGCACTTTGGCTGCATATTTGGGGAAATAAGTACTATATAAAGTTTTATGTCTTTCAGAGGCAATAATTTTGTGTGTGCACTTGCATGCATTAGTCTAAGAAATTTAGGTTATCTAACATCATCAGCAGATCAGAAGAATAAATACCGTTTCAGAATATAAGCTAAATCATTTTATGGGAGTCTTTTGTACTCTGAAAACTGATTGTAATAATAATAATACTTTTCACTTCTATATCCTCTTGCAATGTTGTTATAGAAAATGTTTCAGGCTGATCCTGCATCTTTTACTCAGACATAACTCTGATTGATTGCACGGGCAGCTTTTCCTGAGTAAGGATTGTAGGATCAGGAGGACACGGCTTTCTCATACAATTAGTTGTAGATCTGCTTATAATTTCTCAGCATTCATTTAATTAAATATTTAAAGGGAACCTTAATAAAAGAAATTATATTTGTTCAGCTATTTTTTTCCTAACAAATAATATTTTAAGATAATTTATTTACAAATGAGAAGTTCTGTAGTTTTAGATTTACCAACATGCAGCATTAATTTAATTTTTTGCTTATTGTCAATTTTTTGCTTACTGTATGTTTCCCCTAACTGGTCAAAAAGGACAGCATGAAAGTGCATGTTGCTCACTTAACAGAGCTGAAGCTATAGTTGCTTATTACAATAAAAGGTTCTTGGGATTTTCGTCAAAGTTCATTTGTACTTATTTTTCAAGTCACTCTAAATCTCCTATTCATCAGCCTTGTATTGCTGGATTTGGTCCTCTCTCTCTCTCTTTTCCTTTCCTTTTTCTTTTTAAGAATATAAAACATAACAGATGGGTAGATAAATTTTTCCTTTTGAACAGGACAGTTATTTCTTAGCTGCTTCAACTGATACGTACTGCAGTCTCAATGTCCCTATTAGGCAAACAAGTAAAAACTGTTGAGCTGGTAGATAGATCAAATCTTGCAAAATTTGAAGTCAAAGATATTGAAATGAATAAAGGTATTAAGAATTCAATCATTACACCAAAATCTAAGTCTGAAACAGAATATTATTATTATTATTACTATTTTTTGTTACATGTAAGGTCCATCCCTGGCTGAATAATGAAGGGTGAAGCCCACATAACAGAATTTTTGGTTTAAGAAAAACAAAAAGAAGCCACTCAACTCCACATCTGGTCTATAACAGTATAGCTATATGGCAAATTCTAGTATAGACACAGATTATAGCAGCCAAAGTATACTTTTGCTGGCATAACTTACATCCGTTCCTTAGAGGTAATAAGCTATACTGGCAAAAGCACTTTTTTTGCTGGTATAAACAGAGACTATGAGTCTATGAGTCTATGAGACACTTGTGTTATTGCTGGCAGGGCCGTCCTCAGGCATAGGCAGAATAGGCAGCCGCGTAGGGCCTCACTCTGCCTGGGGGCACCACTCTGCAGGCAGCCCAGACAGTGTAGAAGCAGGGCTGCTGGGTCCTAGAGAGAGCCGAATGCAGCACAGTCTGAGGAATGGGATTGGCTGCTGGGGTCTCTGGGAACGGGAGGGGGGAGGGGTTGGGGAAGGCGCTCACCTGTGAGTGTGACTCTTTCCCCCCGGCTGAGGTCAGGTGAGGCAGGCTCTGTGGCTCTGGAACCAGTATCCTTTGTTGTCCCCCATAACATCCATTCTTCTCCCCCCTGCGCCACGGAGCACCCCCTCCTTTCTCCCTCCTCCCCAGGAGCAGCCCTCTCTCTCTCCTCCCTCCCCTCCGTCAGGGCTGGGTTGGGTGAGGTGCTGCGGGGGAGGGGAGGCTGGCTGCCTGCTGAGGAATGAAAGTGAAAGTAACTCACTTCCTGGGCAGGCAGCCAGAATTGGAATGTCACACAGGGTTTGGATGGGGTTAGCCAGATGTGTGAAAAATCGGGATTGGGGTAGGGTGAGCAGATATCCCTATTTTATAGGGACAGTCCCAATTTTGGGGCCTTTTTCTTATATAGGCTCCTTTTACACCCCCCCACCCCCACTGCCTGTCCTGATTTTTCACACTTGCTGTCTGGTCACTCTAGGTGGGGGTAATTGGTGCCTATATAAGACAAAGCCCCAAATATCAGGACTGGCCCTATAAAGTCAGGACATCTGGATCTGGCCACCCTAGCTGGGGAGCACCTCTCCCCGGGCTGGCAGCTGCCAGCGATCCGTCTCATCCGGGGGGAGCTGCACAGGGCAAGATGAGCTGCTGTGGCTCCATGGATGATCTGTCTGAGATCAGATGCTGTGCTAACTTCACCATGGTCCGTAAGGCTGGTGGTCGTGCCCATTGGTGTGTGATTGCACCTGAGGGTTTGCTACTGCTGTTGCCACTTTCTGCACCCCAAGAGGTGGATTTTGGGGTCTATTGCAGCTGTTGGACCAGCAGGCTGGGGGGTGAGCCAAGCATGAAAGCAGTACTGTGTTGCCATTTAGACTGTCATTTAACAGCTTTGTTTGCCAAAAATTCTTGCTAACAATCCTGAATCCAATTTCAATATTTTTTTTTTTTTAAAATCAATATCTTATCCAAAAACAGAAAATTAAGTTGTTGACAATTATTAGTGACAGGTTTGGTTTGAGGCAGGGAGTGGGCCAGTTTTCATCAGAGAAACAAAAAATGTTGACTGACTTTCCTATAGCCTGTTACTCCTGATAAGAACCCTCCAACAACTGTAATATGCTCATCTCCTTACTAGTGTATAAAGCAGGAGTCGGCAACCTACGGCACACGTGTCAAAGGTGGCAGGTGAGCTGATTTTTGATCGTATGCAGCAGCAGGCTGAGCGGCTCAGCCCATCACTGCTCTGGGGTTCCGGCTGCTGCCCTATTGCCAGCTGAGATACCAGCCATCGGCCCCACTCAGCACCTGCTGCTGGCCTGGGGACCCTCAAGGAACCCCAGGCTGGCAGTAGACTGAGCAGGCCAGCTGAACCACTCAACCTGCTGTCAGCTTGGGGTTCCATTCACTCAGCTGGCAGAGGGCTGAGTGGGCTGGTGGCGGGCTGAGCGGGCTGGTGGCGGGCTGAGCAGGGCCGGTGGGGGGTTGAGTGGCTCAGTCTGCTGCCAGTCTGGGGTGCCAGCAGCACTCAGCCTACTGCTACTCCAGGGTTCCGGCTGCCGGCCCCTTGCCAGTCAGGAGCTCAGCCGCCAGCCCCACTCTGCCTCCTGCCAGCCTGGGAGAGCAGAATCCCAGGCTGGTAGCGGGCTGAGGGGGGGTTGGTGGCCGGGATCCTGGCTGGCAGGAGTTGGTGGTCAGAACCCCAGACCAGCAGCGGGCTGAGCAGGGCCTGGGATCCTTGTCTAGGGTTCCAGCCACCAGCCCGCTGCCGGTTTGGGGTTTCATTTACTCAGCTGGCAGTGGCCTGAGCAGGACCGGTGGCCAAGACCTCAGATCATAACAATAGTTTATTTATATAATATAGACATAGAGAGAAACCTTCTACAAACATTAAAATGTATTACTGGCACGAGAAACCTTAAATTACAGTGAACTTGGCACACCACTTCTGAAAGGTTGCCGACCCCTGGTATAGAGTGACCATATGTTGTACTAAGATTCTCCTGCTTTTTTTTTTCCCCTGTGAGTCAGTATAACTTTTGCCAGCCCAGAAGTTGGGCAGCCAATGTTTTACGTTTTCACAATGTTTTCTCCAACTTTCATAAAGTAAATACATAGTTAATATGAGTTAAAAAGGCCAGGGACACTTCTTTGTGAAGAATCTGTACAGCAGATCATGCCCATAGACGATCCAGAAAAGAAATCTGAGGTTGAATTTTTTAACGTTGTGATGGATAAAGCAGTATCTGCTGCTGATGAAAGGTTTAATACCTTGCAAGTACACCATGAACAGTTTGGATTTTTGTATGATATAACTAAATTCAACGAAATAGGAAAACAAGAGCAACTAATGACAAAGTGCAAGAACCTAGAGAGCCTCCTGAAGCACAGTGATAGTTTTGATTTAAATGGACTTGAACTGTATGAAGAATTGAGTACACTGTCATCCATGTTGCCACATGCAAAATCGGTGATGGACATTGTACAGTTTATTCATACCCGCAAACTTGTTGACATATATCCTAATGTGTACATTGCCACTCGTATTCTACTGACAATTCCTGTAACAGTAGCATCAGGAGAACGGAGTTTCTCAAAACTAAAGCTCATTAAAAACTATCTCCGCTCTACCATGAGTCAGGAACACTTAACTGGTCTTGCTATTCTTGCAATCGAACAAGACACGACTTTGTCTTTGTCATATGATGACGTTATTACTGATTTTGCAGCCAAAAAAGCCAGAAAGATTGCTTTTAATTAAAAACAAATCTTTGTTTCAATACCTCTTCATATAAATTTCCAATAAAATTTTGATAAATTAAAAAAAATATATATTATTTGCATCATTCTGTCATATCAGAATTTTTTCTATAGTGCTGCTTCTTTAGTGCTAGTCCATCAGCATTACAGTGTGCTTAATTAAGTTAAATTGGTTTTAATAACGTGAATGTGGCAAGTTTTCCAATACTGTAAGCTTATGTTTGTGTTGCTAAGAGCAGATCAGGCACAGGGGCACCAGTTTAATAATCTCGCCTAGGGCACCATAAATCCTAAGGCCGGCCCTGATTGCTGGTACAAAAATGTCATTAACAAACATACCTAACTGTCATTGATATAGTGACAAAAGTCTCTAGGGTTGACTTGGCCTTAGCAACTGAAGGAAAATGAGATAAAAGAGCATTCACAACAGCACTGTTCCTTGGAGATATATGCTCTTGTTCTATGTGATTTGAATGAGGTCCATCATGATGAGAGTATAGAACTGTGTGATATACAACAAAGGTAATACCACTTTCAAAATGATTTCTCTATTTTCATTTTAGTATCTCCATGATTCTATCTAGGCTCTCATGTAAGATAAGTCAGAAAGGACAGAAAAAGAGACATATTAGTTTTGAATATGGAGTCAGACTCACTGACAAGCTTGAGAAAAATATGATGAAAATGAGAAACAAATATCAAGTCAGAAAGTCATCATCTTTAGTATATCATCTTTTGTATGGGATTTGCCTGGGACTCTGATTTCCTAACCAAACTCTGCTAATACTGTTATTGTTCTTGCTGCCAGAGGAATAGAAGGATTAGTTGGATTCAATTGGAAAAGTTCAGATACAGATCAAGGTTCTCCGAAAAGTCAGGAGTTTTAACTTGGATGTAGGTTTTGGTCTTGTGATTTATAGCAAGAGGGCAACTGTAACATTTGGAGAAAATCCAAACTTTCTTAAAGTTCAGATCTGGGATTTTGATTTCAGACCCATCTTTAAACCCAAAGCTTCAGTAAAAAATATGAACATGATCCAGTACTGAAGCTTTCTCTCTGTCTCTTTTTTTTTTTTTGCACATTTTATACTTTCTGTCTTTGGAAGTGCAGACATTACTGCAAAGAAAAAAATACCGTTTTCCTGTGCTTTCATCCCACTTGCAACCAAGCAGCAAAGGATACAGACATCTATGTGAAGTTCTGGGTTGGTAAGGTCTGAAGGCTTTTTCAGGGAAAACTGAAATCTTTAGCAGTTACAGATTTGTTTCACTAAATCCATGCCTACACTATAGGCACTGCAGTAGCACAGCTACACTTCCTACAGTGAGGGAAGGGTTTTTCCATTGATGTAGGTAATCCACCTCTCTGAGTAGCAGTAGCTACGTCAACAGAAGAATTCTTCCACTGACCTAGCAGTGCATACACTGGGGGTTAGTTCAGCTTAGCTATGGCACTTGGGAATGTGAATTTTTCACAACCCTGAGCACTGTAGCTATGTCAACCTACATTTTAAATTTAGATCAGGCATAAGTGTCCCTTACACAATTTTTGAGCCAGCATAAAGCAACTCCAGCGAGCTAATTCTCCTGTACTCCACTAAGACCCCAAACCAAAAGTTCTTCCTTACTTTACATCCATCTGGGCATAGAGAGTGCTTTTCCCATTAAATGCATTATTTCATGTGTCTCCATTGTAACGTGTGTATGTACCATCAGTGATTTACTATGTTACTGATTTCCCTCCTGTTCTTGTTTTATATTAGAATTATTTAGAGAGATGTTAACCTCAAATTCTATTAACTCACAGCTCACTTAGTGCCCATCGTTTGTTTAAGATACACTAACTGAGTAAGCCATGCTCATTCAGTTTTCCTACAGATCAGTGTTTCTAGGTGGAAGATTGAGACTTTTATTGAGTAAAGGAGCCTCTAGATAGTGTAAATAAGGGATTTTTTTCCTATTCCCAAATGTTTTCTATATAGGACTACATACACATAACCCTTACTCCTTCAAATTCTGCCCATTTTGCAAAGTCAAACACCTGTGTGCTAGATATTGTCAATTATCTGTGTGCCATTGCTAAGCTATCTGCGGACAGCAAGACATGCTAATTGCTTTATATAGAATGAGTTGGTGAGATCCATTATATATTAAGTCAACAACATAATTAAGAAACAACATGCTTTCCCCCTGCTCTTAAACTCTCCATTGACTTTAATTAAACTCACACTGTGAGTATGGTGAACTTGGATAACTATTATTCTTGGAGTTTGTTTGTGTTTGTTAATAACAAAGAAGGCTTTTTGAATGGGTGAGCTTCCCCCCACCCAAGATCGCCTCTTATTTTATACTTGCTATCACATAGGCTACTGCTGAAATGTGAAATCATGTGGCTCCAAACTTTCTTAGTCTGATAAAAGTTGTTATCCTTGGTCATGTATGAGTTTTTTCTACTTCAAAGAAATTTAAAGATTCAAAGCTTTTTAGTGGAAGTGCAAACAAAACAGCAAAAGAAAATAGGTTTTGGTCCCCTGATGCACTGACTGACAGCTGACTCTGCATAGCACAATGAACAAGACATGCATCGCTTGAGAAGAGCAGGAAAATGTCAGTTGGGGCTATTCATATAGTGAATAGGATGTGATAACCTTTAAGTACATATAAACAATATGTCCCCATATATTGTACTTTCCTGTTCCTTTCAGGAAGAGATCCTCCTACAGTTCTGCCTATGGCTCTGGAAAGAGTAATGCTTATTAATTGAAGATTAATGATTTTGCTCAAAGGCACAAATAAAATTATCTAAACCCGTGGTTAATAACCATGGCAAAAGCAAGTATTTAGCTTTCTAGTGAGGAGATCAGAAATGGAGCCATGCGTCTGAATAACCCTGGCTTTGGATAAACAGAATCCAAATCCAGCAATGGTTTGGATTTAACAAAAGAAAAATCTAGCAGATGAAATCTTTCAAAACCAAACTATATCACATTTTCCCATCCTATTTGAAAAAGAAATAAACTCAGGCTGGAAATTTCTCCTCCCACTCATGAACACTGAGTCAGACAATTGGGATTTGGATTGGAACCACTGTTGTTTTAGTTCTACAGATAAAAGCCTTGCACATCGAGGGGTTTGGCAAAAGCACCAACCATTTTATCTGTATCTAGAATATTTGTATTTGCTTATAGAGGAGCTATGATGTAATACTGTGTTGCATTACTGTACTGATTTGCATAAAGGTATCCAGTGCTTATTACATTTATGAAAGTTCTGGTTCATTTGAAAGATCTAATCCATTTTAATCCTGAACTATATGCACAGATTTTGAGAAAAAAACCCTACATTTATATATATATATCTTTAGGTGACAATTCAGTGTCTCTGATGGGATGAATCCCTCTGACAGTAATTTCATCTAGACCACATTTTCCTATTTGGTAGTGATCAGTCACAAACATCTGATAAATTGCATGTTAGACTAACTCTATTGTACTTTTAATCTCCAACAGTAGTTCTTCTAGTGTTCCAGATTTCTGAGTATCTTCAAGTAGCAGCCATTTCTTTTCATTTCTCTCTCTCTTTCTAGGCCTGGGTCAGCTGATTCAGGCTTGCAGTCCTCAGGCTGCAGAGCTATAAAATTGCAGTGCAGACGTTCAGTCTTGATCTAGAGACCATGCTCTGACCTTCCCCCCTCCTGCACACACACAGGGTCCCTGAACCCAAGCCCAGATGCAGCCTGAACCCAGAGCTCTGAGACTTGGTGCCTGAACCCAAGCCCAAATGCAGCCTGAACCCAGAGCTCTGAGACTTGGTGCCTCAGAATGGTTTTGTTTTGTTTTTGCAGTGTAGACATACCCTTAGTGTCCGATTCAAGCAGAGGCCAAGATAGAACCACTCGGTCCTACAGCCTGAGAGTACAGGGGAACTGTATAGATGTTGTAGCCTGCTGCTCCATGCCGCTCTCTGATTGGGTCCAACCTTCCCAATCCTTACACTCCAGGCACCCCCAACAGGGCCCCACAAAAGCATAATCTGCAACAAGCCATTGTATTGGCCACTGAAAGGGTGTAGCGTCCTTCCATGCTCCCTCTTTCACAATGCATCAATTCCAATATCTGTCCAAACCTGGCTCTGTATTTCACTACACATGTGGAATTCATCTTAAAAAAAAAAAAAGAGGGTTCCTTCCTGATGCAAGAAAAAAGATAAAGATATAAGCTAGGTTTTTATTGGCTACATAACAAATGTCATATTCTGTTTTCTCAGCACATTCACACTGACTAATTGCATACATGGTTATGCACAGTCCCTGTTGCATCTAGCCAGAGCTGAGAGTCCAGCGGGTATGAAGAACTGCCCCATGGAAAACCAACACAGCACATTGTTGCATGTCTAAAAATTATCAATACAATCTGACTCACCTGAAAGTTTGTGAATAAAAGGGCAACAAATACCAGCCAAATGTATTGCCAAGTTTAATTCAAGAAAAGTTGCAGGTACTTTTTTTGCTCTTTTCACCCAGCTCTTTTGGTGACTTAAAGGCAATTGTAATCCCCAAATCATTAGCATATCTTATCACTTCAATCAATGGGAGTGTTGCTATTCTCTTCAGCGGAAGCTGGAACAGGTGCATGTTCAATAAGTAACCAGTCATTTGGACAATATTAGAACAATCTCTCACAATCGGAACACTTTGCAATACTTAATTATACATATGAATTGTTTGTCTGAACTATCGTCTGTTTGCATTTTGGATCTCAGCCATACAATCTGCTGACAGTTTCAAGGTTCTCTGTACTTTTACTTTTTAGCAGCACACAAACCAGAAGAAGGGCTAACTGTAGTCTGGTAAGCATATGTTCTTCTGAGTGTTTCTAACCTCAGCCTCCAATTTTTTTTTTATTCTTGCATAAACTGTAATTGAGAAGCCATTTGTCAACTATGCTCTAACAATATTAGGATTCTCTAGATAGTGTACATTGTTTACTGTTTGTTGACTGACCCAGGTTCATAGTATTTTGCACCTACATGCCTTCCTTTGGAAGATTTCAAAGCAGATTATGAGAATGGGTAAATGGTATAACAGACAAGGAAACTGAGGCACAGAGACATGAAGGAACTTGCCCAGGTTAATATAGCAAGTCTGTGGCAGACCCATGGGCGCTGCATGTCCATAGGTGATGGGATAATTTGGCCCCATGTCTCCAAAACTTCCTGTATCCTGGTGTAGTTCCCCAGGTCTGATTCCTCCAGACCACAAATATGTAAATTAGAAAGCAATTCCTGTCTCTCACCTATTCTATTCATCACTTTATTCCTCTGTGAACTTTCACCTCTACAGCTTTCCCTTATTTACCTAGCCAATGGAGTGCCAAACAGACACAACAATTATGTCCATTAATTAGACAATCCAAATCTTAAACCTATGGCAGTACTGGTTAATGACAATTTCATTAAGAAAACTCCTGCAGTCTAGATTCTCACATTGTTTTAGGATGTCCCCTGGAAGAGTTTGATCCAGTAACAATAATTTAAAATAAAACTGTGCCATTAACACCTTACTCCTACATGTTTCTTTTTATTTAGCTATATCCATTTGCCTTAAAACCAGCTCTGAAACGTCAAAAATAAGAACTCTCTTATAGCAATAATAGATTTTAAAATAATTTGGCATCTTTTGAAATGTTAGAATATAGGAACAAGTTCAACAGTGTATAAATACTAAGTGTTGAGAGAACAATTTGTGTGACTGATTTTAGAGTATGATTCTTCCCTCTTTTTGTTTTTGGCACTTGTCCCGTAGAAAACAATCTCCTCTTTCTGTTAAAAAGCTTAAGAAAATAGATTTTGAGGATTTGATCCTAATAATTACAGCAGTTTTCGGAGGATCACTCAGCAGTTTACCTTTCTGCACAGTCAGTTGTAGCTGCTCCCAGTGTTCCGGATCCATTTTGAGATGGCTAGATTTGGACCTATATCGAACACGAATGACCAAATCTTTGAACTTGCTGTCTCAAACCCAGATACCTAATCCTGTTACTTACCTCCCTAAAATTCCAATTGGCGTAGTGAGACTTGTAGTACCCACAGTGGTTTGAGGTTTATTGCAATTAGCTTTATAGTTAGATATGTCCCTTCCAAGTCAGTAAGAATTACAACAGTGTAAAGTGGCTGTGTAACAAACAGGGGAATAGCAACATATAAACCTACCATTCCCTAGTCCTCCTTACTTGGCTCTCAGTTTTGCCTGTTTGCTATAATTAACAGCTCCAAGGCAACACCAGACAATAGTGGGGACACAGGGCAGCCTTGCCTGGTATCCTTGAAAATCGTGAAAGACCTTGAAAAAAATCTAGCATTACTAACAATTGCTCGGTCTAGGGCAATTCAAATCGCTGACAATTGAAAGCCTAACCTTCATAACAATTGCTAGTTCAGTGTTTATATAAAGCAATTTAAAAGCCAAATCTGTGCAACATAGAATAGATATTTCCAACCAATTCTTTCAAAGGCTCCATCAAAGTCCAGGATAACAGCTGCAATTTGGGTATCTTTATGGTGATTCAAACAGGAGAAACTCTCTTCGTTGTCAACATTCCACAAAAGTTCAGTAGGGACACACCGTATCTGGTATATTAGGTGGTGCAGAAGAAGCGAAAGGGGAAAACCAGCTCCTCTGTTTGGATGGTGCCTTTTCTGTGGTATTTACTATCCTTACAGCATGTATAATACACCTCTATGGATGTTTGTCAAGATCATTTTGGAAATTCAAGTATTCCACTTACCTCTTTGCACTCTCAGTCTCAAATTTAGGACTGGATTCTTCACACATTTTGATAAAGTATCAGTTTGTATTTTTCGTATACTTTTTGTCAAGGCATCCTGCCACAAATTTACCAACTTGTGACAAGACCTAGCATTGCAGCCTCTCTGCTTCACTCTCTTCCCTCTGGACTTTGATGGTCCGTACCAGGGGTTGGCAACCTTTCAGCAGTGGTGTGCCGAGTCTTCATGTATACACTCTAATTTAAGGCTTCACGTGCTGGTAATACATTTTAAAGTTTTTTAGAAGGTCTCTCTATAAGTCAATAATATATAACCAAACTACTGTTATATGTAAAGCAAACAAGGTTTTCAAAATGTTTCAGAAGCTTTATTTAAAATGAAATTAAAATGCAGATCTTATTAGTTTAGTGTGATCCTTGCCCTTGCTTTTCCTTGCTGAGTTTTCCAATGTCTGGTGGCACATACTTGGATACTTTAAGCTGCACACAGGCTTCTGAGTGATCAGTTGTTAACCAGCTGGAACCCCAGATCAGCAGCTGAGGTGAGTGGAGCTAGCGGCTGGTAGGGCTGAGCAGGGCCGGAGGACCGGACCCAGTCTGGCAGGGACCTGCACTGGAACTCCAACCAGGAGCAAGTTGAGTGGGGCTGCGGCGGGGACCCCAGCTGGCAAGGGGCCAGCAGCCGGAACCCCAGAGTGGCAGTGGGCTGAGCAGGTCAGCCCACCCAGCTCTGGGGTTTGGCAGTGGGCTGGGTGTCTCGCTCTGGGGTTTCGGCCGCTAGCTCCTGCCAGCTGGGGTCTCAGCCCGCTGCCAGTTTGCCACGCGTGCCGTAGGTTGCTGACCCCTGGTCCGTACAGTGATTTGGTCCTCCAGCCAGGAAACGCTAACAGTTCCACCCCTTCCAAGATGTCAATGTTCAAACTCAAAACCCAAAGGAACAAAAACTCTTCCACTCTTCCTGGGCTCAGTCTGCAGCACATCCTTTGCCCCTCTCCTGGGCTCTATAGAATGTTGTTTGTTTCACATTGTCATAGAGTGCTGCCTTCTAGGACTTTTTCCCTAGAGATCCACCTCCTCCCAAGCCACTGACCTTCAGAGCATTTTTCCCCTGGACTCTCCCATGCCTGCTTTAGAAGGGTCCTTCTCCCCAGCTGCCTGCTCCCTTCAGGAACAATCCCAAGGGACAAGCAGGGCCGGCGCTTCCATTTAGGTGGCAATCGCCTAGGGTGCCAGGATTATTGGTGGGCAGCGTTTTGCCGGAGGGGGCGGCAGGTGGCTCCGGTGGACCTACCGCAGTCGTGCCTGTGGAGGGGCCGCTGGTCTGCAGCTCCGGTGGAGCTGCCGCAGTTGTGCCTGCGGACGGTTGGGTGCTCGTGCGGCTCCGGTGGACCTCCCGCAAGCACCATTGCGGCAGCTCCACCAGAGCCGCGGGACCAGAGCGCGGGGTGCCGAAATTGCCGTGCGCATAGGGCGCTAAAACCCCTAGCACCGGTCCTGGGGACAAGCTCCATCCTGCAGGACCTTCAGTGGTTCCTTTCCCAGAGAGAGAAAACTCTCAACTACCTCTCCCCTGGGTTTCTTCCCCACCTTGGCCTGCAATCTTTCCTTTATAGGAACCACTATGCTGCTTCTCTCCAGCTGCTCTAATGCTTAATTAATTGTCTCTCCTCCAGGTGCCATCGAATGGGCTAACTGAGCTCTCTGGCTCTCTTTAATACTGCCACTCCCATATGTGGTATCCACTTACATCCCATAGTAATTAATTTACCATCAAAGGCAGACTGCTCTCTCTCATTAACCTCTTTGAGAGATCTCAGTGTGTTCCCAATACTCTTCCTGCACCTCCTGCTCTCCATGCTGCTACTAATCATTTTACGCAGAGAAGCATGGGTAAGTTTAGATATAATATACTGTCATGGTATGAACCCCCACTCTGAACCTTAGCGTCCAAAAGATGGGGTACGAGCATGAATTCCTCTAAGCTTAATTACTAGCTTAGAAATGATAGAGCTGTCACCACTCAAAAAATATAGTGTTTTGAGGCACTTTCTGGCCCCCAAACCCTTCCCTGGGGACCCCAAGACCCAAAACCCCTTGGGTCTCACAACAAAGGGAAATAAACCATTCCCCCCTCCTTTCTTCCTCGCAGATTCTCCCCTCCCTGGGTAACACTGTGAGATCCCTGTGATTCAACTCCTTGACTCCTAAAACAGAGAGGAAATTCACCTTCCCCACTTCTGTCCCCCTCCCATACTCTCCCTGAGAGAGAGACAGTAATCTTAACATAGAGAGAAATCAGGCTTTTCCTCCCCCCTTCTCTCCTTCCTCCCACCAATTCCCTGGTGAGTGCAGACTCCCTCCCCTTGGGTCTTACACAAGATAACCAAAAAATCAGTCAGGTTCTTAAAAAGAAAAGCTTTTAATAAAAGAAAGAAAAAAATTAAAAGTTGTCTCTGTAAAATCAAGATGGAAAATGTTACAGGGTCTTTCAGCTTATAGACACCAGGGAGAATCCTCCCCCCAGCACAAATACAAGTTGCAACAGAGATACAATCCTTCCTGCAAAATACACATTTGCAAATAAAAAAAACAAACAAACAAAAAGACTAATCTGCCTTTCTAACTGGTACTTACTAAATTGAACAGAAGATTGGAGAATCTGTACACCTGTCTGGTCACTCTTAGATCCCTGAGAAAACAGAGAACAAAAAAACCAGAACAAAACAAAGACTTCCCTCCACTGAGATTTGAAAGTATCTTGTCTCTTGATTGGTCCTCTGGTCAGGTGTTAGCCAGGTTTACTGGACTTGTTAACCCTTTACTATCTGTTTATGACATATACATATCTATAAAATGGGCATTACAAATAGAGTAATTTTATTTATACTAAGCCCCACAAATTAGCAAAGCACTTAAGCAAGTGCTCATCTTTAAACATATTCTTAAGTGCTTTGTGAAATAGAGATTGAAGCATATGTTTAAATTCTTTGCTGAAGGGAAGACAATACACAGACTCCAAGTGGTACAGAATATGGCCTTGGCTTCACTGGCACTTTACAGCACTGCAACTTTCGCGCTCAGGAGTGTGAAAAAACACTCCCCTGAGCACTGCAAGATACAGTGCTGTAAAGCCTCAGTGTAATCAGTGCACGCTACACCCATAGAGGATGTGGTTTACGTGCAGCGCTCTGACCACACTCACACTTCAAAGCGCTTTGAAATTTCAAGTGTAGCCATACCCACACTGCCTGCCTTCTTCATGGTTTAGATTTTCCCTGAGCACCTCTGACATGCTCCAGTCCTTCCACTTCTCCACATGAATTTTTAATACCAGTTTAAAGTCTTCATCCTAGTTTTCAAAGCAATTTATGGATCAAGTCCCAGTTACATGAAAGAACAAATTTTGATTTAGGAATCACCCATCTGTGCAACGTCTAGTAAAACTTTATGGCAATAGGTTTCTTAACCAACTATTCTATGAATTTAACAAACTAGAACATAACTTTACATAACTGAATAGGCACATTAGTGTTACGACTGTAGGTAAAACTAGTGAATGATTTTCCAAGGGAAAATTTTTCCATCAGAAAATGTTGATTCTTCAAAAGTGAAACATTTTGTGGAACATGTTGATTTTGACAGAAAAAAAATCATTTAAGAACAACTGAAATTTAACAATTTGATTTTCCATTTGAAATGATATTTGTTTAATTTTAAAAATACACTATATAAAATAAAAAATTCAAAATCAGAGCAAACATTTAGATAGAGAGAAAACTATTTTTTTCCCAGAATTTCATTTTGTGGGATATTTCATATTTTTTTGGATCCAAACTAATTTACTGGAAACCAGATGTATGTGCTTTAAATGGTTGCTTAAGACACAGTCCTTCGCTAGTGGATGTGTTCCTCAGAGCAAGTGTCACCAAAATAATTTTAAAATCAGTGTAGAAAGATTGAAGTGTAGAAGATTTCTCCTTATGCTTTAATCACTTATCTTTAGCTTTCAGCACATCCCAATCACTATTGCTGTCAGGTTAGATGTCAGATTATCTAGCAGTTAGTTGGCTTAGTGACAGGATTTATTTCAATTGTCTTTGTTTCAGTTGCTACTTATACTATCTTTAATAATAATAATCTGTTTCCCCATATTTGTCCTATTCCAATATTCTCTCATCTCTAATGTCCAGTATGAATAAGTGTCTCCATATTGCATTTGCTTCTCTGTCCAAAAGACTCATTGTAACTTGTCCCAGACTGAATCATTAAATATCACCTACCGTAGGCTTATTTAATACAGAATGCTGCAGACATTTGGAGATGATAATGACTCTGTCTTTGATACTTCTGAAGTAATGTGAGCTCAGTCAGTGAACATTAGTAGCATACAATCCTCAGTTGCAGAGCCACTGTTTAGTGGTGTTCAAATTGACCGTGAGCTCTTAACAGTAATTCTCTTTTTACAGCCTGTTCAGAGTCTGAGGTTTCATGTTTCTTAATTGATAATTATGTCTTGAAGATGATAATGTACTACATCTAGTGGTGTGCCATGTGTTTCTAGCACTTTCACTCAGTGTAACTAATCAGATCAAAGGTGAGCAATAAATACTAGTACCATGCAAGGTGTCAGCTGGTGTTTGATAATGTTTGGAAAATGTCTGACAGTTGGAAAGGGTATTAAAAAAATCCTTAATCTTTGAACAAATAGAAGCAGTGATAGAAATAGCAATAGAAGACTAAATTATTTCTTTTGGATTAGAAATAGATGCAATGAAATAGTACGTTTGAGATATTTCTTGCCTATATGGAAAAAAGAAACGCAAAAACTGAACAAGATAAACTGCTCCCATGAGTTTCCCAGCACAGTTTTTCACAAAGACATACAGATGAGGCTTTTACTACTTTTCAGTGCCCATCTGAAGCAAACAGCTCTCAAATTTTTGGGACAAATTCATCCTTATTAACATCAGTGGAGAAAATCCAACTGCCAATGAAAGCCCCTCAAACCATTATACTAATTCTAAGCTTGCCTAAACTAGCTAATGTTTTACTTTTAGACGCATAGTGAGATCTGGGCAGACTTTGAAGCTAAGCTATAACACACATAAGATACTAGTCTGCAATAGATCCACTATCTGTCAGCCTCCACTCACTTCCTAACCCAGTTCATTTTCTTCCATTTTATAGAAATAAAGGGGAGACAAGTGTGACAGGGGGAGCAGGGAAGATGGAGAGATGGAATGAGAGCAAGAGACTTATTCACAGTGATGTCAATCTTCACTTAAGAGAGTGAACATGAACCTTGCTCTAAAAAAACTGACAGTATCATCTCTTATGACAATGTTTAAAGCATCAACAGTTCCAGGGTTTGCACAGTCTCAGTATTTGAAGGCATTTGTAGAGTTTACAAAACCCTTACCTATGTTAAGCCTGAAGGCTAGTGACAACATACTTTTTAGGCAACAGTGCAGTTAATTCAGAATAATTTTAAATGTTGTAGAAGCAAAAGTGAGATTGCCTTAAACTCTTCCTTGGAGATTTCTGGCAACTTATCTGTGAATTTGTGAACTCCATTGATAACAATGCTTGTTGATTTGCAATGCACATCTGCAATGATGAAGTTGTATACATTTTTCTCCCCATCAAATCCAGCTTCACCAGTGGCCAAGAGATGATGGCACAATAATGGGAAGGAGTTAAATGGCCCAGCTCTAACCAATGTACCAGAAGAGTCATGGCGCCAGTCAGCACTCTTCTTAGAAGATGAAAAGGAATCCCTCCATGTTCTGGAATGACCTCAGTTCGTTTTTTTGAATTCTTCCTCAGAGCACCAGAGGAAGGAGGACCATCCCTCTTCCTCATGGGAGAAGCACTAGACCTTGTGCTAGGAGCAATGTCCAGTGTTGTCTAAGAAGGAGAGTGCAGGGCCATATGCACTGTGCCCAATTACCTAAGTGGATCTTACAGCCTGCCCTAGAAGATGCTGCTTCAGACCCAAGTCCCTCACCATCTGTGTTCTCTTTTTAAATAACTTTCAGATGGAGCACCTTTCTTTAATGTGTCCTTCTTCCAGGTGCAACAAATATCACATCTAGGGGCATCACTACTGGGAATAGCCATGCCAAACCATGGACAATGTTTAAACCAGTGAGGGCAACTATCTATCTATCTTAACTAACAACTACAAACTCAACCTAAGGATATGTTAAACTATACTATTTACGATATACAGTGAAGTCCCAGAAACACTGAGATAAGAAACGTGAGGTAAACTACCACACTGATTGCTCTAACTCTAGCCGAGGGCAGTGAGAAAGAGTGAGGGGGTTGGAGAAATGCTGCCTTTAACTAGCCTGGAGAGGAGCAAAGGGACCAGAGGGCACACACCTCACCAATATGGGTACTGCTAGGTAAAGTACTCTGGTTTTGGTGCTCTTGGCATGCATACACTTGAGTAGAGTACATGTCTGCAATCACTCAAAGAATGTGATATAAAACAATAACCTACAGTGATGCTAAGTGTTAGATGAATATCTATGGTACAAAAGGGAAACTGAATTCATGCAGCTTGATGTTAACATCATGGAGACTTAGGTCTTCTTAGGTACACAGTGTGAAATTCTTCCCTGTACAGAGGTCCAGCACAAGACCTATGCATCACTTCCATCCTTAAAATAGGACTCAAGTGGGATTTAAGTGGTGCAAAGGTCTTGTGCTGCAGAAAAGTGAATGTACATACAAGATCCACTGTAAAATTGTGCCTTATACTACAGTCCCGAATCCCATTTTTTTTTAAACTAAGCAAGGAGAAGTTGCTTATAGCTAAAAGAGTTTAAGACACCAGAGCAAAAGATGTGGCCAAGAATTCACTTAACATTTTAATTTCTTCAGTGTTCTAATGGTCAAGATTTTGCATTCCTGCAATTAATAAAATATTAGATTCCTGCAAGAAGAGAGCCTGCATCATGCCGTAAATATATTCTATGTACCCCAAGCCACAGACATTAAGTCGGCAGTCTTGTGCATGGTTTTTGCAGCCTCTAAACTAGTGTTTAAAAAGATATTTCCCCTAAAATACAAGTGACAAATGATCAGCAATGTTTAATAGTCCTTAAACATGGAGATCATTGTTCATAGAGCAAACAATAACTAAAATTTCTCCAACAAAATTGCTCTCATTTATATAATTGCAATAAGAGCAGATCTGTGCCAAATTACTAGGGGGTATTTGCTGAGTTTTTAAAATGCTTTAATTAAGTTTATAACTTGTCAAGTTCTGTTGATATCATTACTTAATGCACTCTATTCAACATTAAATAGAAGAAAATGATTTGTTGGGCTTTTTAAGAAAAAAGCATATTTGTTAACCATTCAAATAGTGACTATTCAGCCCACTTATTTTCCTTATCAGCCTCAAGCAAGATGTGCATTCCCTAATAAGATGTTTTCCTAGTCTCTCTCTCTCTCTCAACCATACATAGCACTTTTAGCAGACTTTAGTGAAACTGCCTAAAATCTGATGCCTCTCCCATTGCAAAGAAGCCACAGTAAGACCTAACACTGATATGTATGGTTTACTTGCCTCAAACAATTAAAAAACTAAACCCAATCTTTTTGAGGCTCAAGGGTTCACCTTGTATCTGCTTTTTATCCTCATCAGTTCTGGTCAGATCTTTACTTCCAGGGTTCATTTGAAGCTGGAAGTGTTAGTTCTGCAGCCTTGCTTTTTCCCAGCCCAACTCCAACATCAGCTTAGTTTTGCTTTTATCACTGTTCACTTAATAATGTGTATAGGAATAACATAGTACCTCTTTAAATAGTTTGTGAGCCCTCCTGAGACCTACACAGTGTTCTGTGCTGTGGAAGCTACCGAAACCACCAGAGCACTTGAATGTAAGTAGCTAGGCACAGCATGTTTGTGTATATTTACTACACTGATTACTGGGGACTTAGGTGTACCTGGGTGATTTGTTCATATAGTTTTTATTATACAAGAAATGATATAACACTTAATATGTAACACAAGGGTTTCCACTGCAGACTGTAATTTACATTTATGAGGTTTCTTTTGCCTTTCTTCTTTTTTGTGGGTTTGCTTCCTGCTCAAACTTATTTATCAGTAATATTTTTTCAGCCATTCTTCCTCCCCCATTGTATTACTTCCCCTTTCTCTGATCTCCTGGGTTATTTCAGTCACTCCTCCCCTTCAATCTCTTCTTCCACAGCAATCCTACCCTCCTTTTTTTACTCAAGCCCCGCCCCCAGCCCTATCACTGTTACTGTCTTCTCTACCCCTAAACACACAATGTTGCTAATTCTCACTTTAAAAAAAAATCATGAATCTTAACATATCTAGTGTTTCTCACAAACTCTCAGCTCCTCGAATCATGTGAACAAATTCAAATCTCAGCTTTCAGTTTTAAAAGTTTTCAGACCTCATGACTGAAAATATGAACCTTAAGGGCTCACAAACTAGAAGGAAAATAAAATAAAATTAACCTTTTTTTTTATTATTTTGAAGCTAAATCTCTTTTTTGGGGAGTAGGGGGAGGACTGACTCATGGGGTGAGCGATCCTCTTCTCTGATCCAGCCCTTTTACACCAGGTAAAAAAAGCTAAAGAAGTGGAAAAGGTATCTAAAAGTCCCAGATCTAGCCAGAGATTTAATTCTCCCTGCCCAGGAAATGATGGAGACATTGCAGACTTTCCAACAAGTTTTCCCTTAAAAGTCCTAGTATACTAGGTGTGCTAGGGTGGAGGTGTGGCAGGATGGGGCTGCAGAATGCAGTGCTGCAGATATTCTGGGCAGTGCTGTGTTCCACAGGGAAGTCCAGAGAGGCTGCTTTAACTTAGGTCTTGTCTACACCACAAACTTATGTCGGCATAACTGCATTGCTCAGCGGTATGAAAAACTCTACATCCCTGAGCGATGCAGTTATACCAACCTCTCAGGGAGGTGGATTAACTATGCTGATGGGACAGCTCTCTCCCCTCAACATAGAGAGTCTTCATTAAAATGCTACAGCAGTGCTGCTGAGCCGATGCAGCGTTTTAAGTGTAGACGTTCCCTTAGATCGCCCTCTTGGCTGTCTAAATAACACTGGAGGTGACAAAGCCGCACCATTTAGAGGTGTAGCACAGAATCTCATCCATGATTACTGAACACTTGGGATTGGCATTGACAATATTGAACACAGCCCTCTCCACTCCGTACATTTACCTTCCCAAGACCCTTTACAGCTAGAACACCAGAACACCTGCTGGGAAAGATGTTGCAGCTGGAGTGAGGTAGGGGGGATGGTCATTCACTGGGCCGTAGCTGCTGAAGGAGAAGGATGGGAAATAGAATAAGCAGCACTGCAGCACTGTGGTGAGCCTGAGGGAGGAGGTGCACCTGCATGACAGCAAGCACAATGTAGCACCATTTGCTGTCTGATAGAAGTTGGTGGGGGGGAGGGTAGGGATGATGTGAGCAGGAGATGCAAAGCTATTTCAGGAAAACGGCTGTATGGAAAATAAAGGGCAGCATACCAATGAGCCCTCTGTTGCTTTCTTAGCTGTTCCCTGCCAATTGCTCTAATAGTTAAGAATTCTTTGGGGAGGAAAGAGCACAAAATGTAAGCCCTGTTAGATTGATCAAGTTCTGTAGGTGGAGAACTGAGACCAGGGCACTGTACTGAGAATGGGAAGGCAATCTGAGCAGCAATGCTAGGGAGAACTGATACCTGTACATTCACTCTAACTTTACACCAAAGCAAATGTAAAAACCAATTTCCAAACACAAGGATGACCCTCAGCATCCAGCACTTGCATTTAGTCTCAATATTTTGCAGAACTCTATACAGCTTTGATTTTTACCCTCGAGATGTAAGTGCTGCAAAATTTTGCTTTGTGCAATTTATTGTGCCAATTTCCAGTATTTTCACGTCATTGATATTCATCTCACAAATGGTTTAAAGATCAGCAGCCCAGCTGCGAATAGCAAAACATACGGACGTGTGATATTTATAGAGAAAACTGTCAAATTTCACTAATCCAAAGTAGTTTTTTTGAAATAGAGTGAAATATGAAAACTTAGGTGCAAACACACCCCATGCTTTACAAACCTTACATGATGGAGTTTTTCTTCTTAATATAAATCCCTGGCTCTAGTTCCAAAATATGGATGATATTGAAGAGCTCTATCACAAGGCCTCACATTGTCTGATATTTCAAATGTCAACATGTCATCTGCTGTTGTCAAAGGAGCCAATGGAGAACTGTATTTTTAGCCATTTTAAATTGCACACGTTGTCAGGAGTAGCAAACTGCCCAGTCTATTTGCAGATTGGCAGGGACCCACCACCTGCCACTTTCCAAATTATAATTGATTCTTTTGGCAAACCTCTAGCTGTGCTGTCCATAAAATAAGGACACATACCCTGCTTCTTTTATTCATCTTAAACAATATTTCACAACTAAAGCTATGGGATGAATGACAAAATAAGCTTCAAATTGTACTCTGCAAGTTGTTCCATGATGAACAGCCAAAACGAAATGAAAGGATACCGTAGAGTGCAATCCAAATGTATGCATGGCTACATGATAGGGAGTGAAGGCATAGAGGGGTGTTCTTAAGCCCCTGATACTCGTGCTTACCAATTATCAAACTGATCCCTTACACAAAGTCAGAGTATCTCAAGGCTACTCTAATTTAAACAAGTGGATACACCCTTAAAGAGAAAGCTTTGGAATGAAAGATAAATACATATCCAAGCCCCATTTTACAGCCCTAAAATGCAGCATTTTCACCCAGCAGACAGATGCTAAAGGGATGCATTCTAAGGTTATTTACATCTTCTGCTTTAACCACTGAGAAGAGGGAAGAGAGGAGAGTAGAGATAGCTGCTAGGGAGGAATCTCCGGCATCAAAACTGGTGGAAGATGCTCCCAAATGATTCAAAAGAAGCCAGAATGGTCTTGCTTTACAGCTGCTCCCCATTGGAAGTGAGGATATTACCTTCCATAGCTACCCTCTGCTTTCAGTGCCTCCTATAGAAAATGAAGAGAGGCCATGTAATTACTCAGGATGGCAAGGGGAAGAGGAAGGCAGGATTATTTTTGCAGGCAGATCCCCTAATCTCATAGTGAACTTTTGAGTGAAAGAGAATATACCACTTGGTGACAGTTTGCATATGCCTTACTCCCACTGCTGAGCACTTACATGAGTAAGGACTTTAATGGGATTACTTAATAACAACAGCAATATTACTAACACTAAGAATTTCAAAATGAAGAATCAGGCCCAAAACAAACCTAAGATTCTTTTACAATTCATGAAATCATGAGATTTTAAAAATAATAAAAAATTTGTTCTGTTTTCTTGAGACTTTAGGATTCATGTTTTTCAGAATCCTGAGGGCTAGAAATTGACTTTGTTCAAAATGAGGACTGAGAATCTCACAATCATATAATTCCAGGAGCTAGGTTGTAAAAAAAAAAAAATTAATATCATGAGACTTGTGATTAAATTGGAAGGATGTCTCTAGTGTATTATCAGAGTAGTGCATCCTGGGTACTGTAATTTTCACTATTTTCATTAATGACTTGGGTGACAGAGTACGCTCATAGAATTTGTCGATGACACCAAGCTGGGAGGATCTTCAAGCATTCTGGAGGACAGGATTTGAATTCAAATTTACCTTGACAGCTTAGAGAACTGGTCTGAAATCAACAAGATGAAATTAAATAATGACAAATGCAAACTACTATGCTTGAAACAAAAAATCAGTTGCACAGCTACAAAATGGAGAATAACTGGCTGGACAGTAGTACTGCTGAAAAGGATCGGCAGAGGGGTGGTGGCTACAGTGGATCACAAATTGATAAAAAGTCAACAATGAGATGCAGTTGCAAACAGCCTAATATAATTCTCACGTATAATAACAGGAATGTCATATGAGACACAGGAAGTAATTTCCCGGCTGTACATGGCGCTGGTGAGGTCTCAGATGGAGTTGTGTGTCCAGTTCTGGGCACCACACTTTAGGAAACATATTGACAAAATGGAGAGAGCCAAAGGACAGCAGCAAAAATGATAAAGTTTTGAAAACCTGACCTATGAAGAAAGGTTAAAAAAAACCTGGGCAAGTTTAGTCATGAGAAAAGAAGGCTGAGTGGAGACCTGATAATCTTCAAATATGTCAAGGGCAATTATAGAGAGGGCTGCAATCAATTGTTCTCCATGTACACAGAAGGTAGGACAAGAAGTAATGGGTTTAATCTTCAGAAAGGGAGATTTATGTTATATATTAGGAAAAGCTTTCTAACTATAAGAGTTGTTAAGCTCTGGAATAGTCTTCCAAGAGAGTTTGTGGAATCCCCATCATTGAAGGTTTTTAAGTACATGTTTCACAAACACCTGTCAGGAATCATCTGGGTATATTTGGTGCTGCCTTAATGCAGGGTGATGGACTACATGCCTTGTCAAGATCCCTTCCACCCCTGCATTTCTATGATTTTATAAATTCTGAAAGTTGGCAACACTGTATACCCTTCAGTAAAGGTTTCATAATCTGCCCTTTTAACAGTATTCACATTCCATTGGGTACTTTGGTGTACATAACAATTATGTAAAACAAACCTTCATTGAAACTTGAGAGAGAGAATTAATTCAAATGTTCTGCGAGGTTCAAACAGAGCCAAGGATTTTTTAAAGATACCTTTCTAATTTCTTGGTAATAAATTCCTCAAATTTTCCTCTATTTATTACAAGGGAAACAAGAGATTCTCTGGGGTATTTTGTTCTCCCTTCACACTCTCTCCTCTGAAGATATAACTCTCTAAATTATTCAGAACATCTAGCTCTTCCTCACCCCAACAAAAAAGAACAGAAATAGTTATTATATAGTGTAAGATATTAAATTGTATTAATCGATAGGGCAATGTTTCTAATACACCTATATCTGTAACTGTGCATTTTAGGAAAACACATTACACTATGTTGACTCTTTGTCTTGCTATGTATCCTTTAATAAATACCATCTTTTAATAAAACCTTTGTATAAATAGACATTGCTCTTTCTTTGCAACAAAAATATGGCTTACGGGATTTATAAGACCCCTAGCGGTACTTTCTTTGATTTACACCACATGCACAAGCAGCATTAGAAAACACTTTGTGAAATCTAATATGGTATTAGAAAAAGATAAAAGATAAAAGATAACATTGATCTTTGCTCAGTTAGCTATATCCATATCAATGAAATATTGAACTCTTCCTGGCATCATCATTAATTATTGTTACAATTATTTAAAAGAATTATGAACAGGCGGTGGATGTAATTTTATAGCCAGTGCAACTTTCACAGAAACAAAGGTAGCTGACAGTTCAAAAAAAAAAAAAAAAAAGAACATGATAATAAAATAAAACAACCTGCATCCATTTCACAACAGCAAACTTTATGATTCCAAGATCACTCAAGCTCTGCAAGAAACTCAGTGCCTCAGAACAAAGCTTTGGCCTTGTTGGACAGTACTACAGAATGGTAATAGTCAAGCCAAGAGTACTGAGGCCATCTTGTCGAGCTGAGAAGAGATTCAGGGCAATTTACTCAACAGTGCTTCTTACTTCTGCTCCAACGTGTGACCCCTAATTCCTACAGCTGACCACAGCAGCAAACCCATAAATCTGGAGACCACAGAATGCAGACCATGTCCCATATGGGCTAATAAACACTGATCTTATTAACCAGGTCGCCTGCCTAACGCTCAAGGGAGTAATCGGTTAGAAGCTTGATAAACTGTTTTTCTATTGAAGCAAGACAATATCCTCCTCTTTTTCACTCAATCAGTGGAAAACAATATACTGAGCCACTTCAAAATGATCCTTTTCATTCTTAAAAATTAACAGTTCATGGTTATTTATAAAATATACTAAAACATGTCTGGGTAATATACCTAGAGTTTGTCAACAGCTGTTGGCTTCATCTCCAGTTCTGCCCCAGAATCTAACCCCAGGCCAAAAAGTTTTAATCATAATAAATAGCCACTTCTGGTTAATCAAATTGGCATTTCTTCCACAAAAAAATGTTCTGCAACCTCTTAGGGCCCAGATTTTTTAAATAGTCTCTAGAATGTTGCATGCACTTAAAACTGCATTTTACATATAAATAGACACCTGCAGGCACAAAACAACTAATTCCCGTTGGGTCATTTTCTCCATTTGCATTCATAATTTTGCAGGTCACTTTTGAAAATACAGGCTTGAAGGGCTTTATGGATTTCTATTTAGTATAAATCAGTGGTGCTGAGGGATGTGTTTCTTTCCTGTCTGTATCATAAGAGGTTATTTCTTTACAGTATGAAATGCCTGTATTTGTTTCATGGTGTATTTTAGAAAACAAAAAATATATTTTAAAATTGACAAGTTACTTAAATGAAGAGCCTGATTTATTAATAGTTTTGCTAAACCAGTTTTTGAAGTGTAATAGATAACAACTGAGTTACAGGCTTGGGTTCACTATGGTGCTGAGGGGAAGGATTTGTGCTTCCCTCACCTCCTCCGCCCACCAACTACACAGCTGCTCCATAACAACTACTTCTGCCCTGAAGATATAGCAGCTACCACATTCCCTCTGTACTGCTCCGCTCTGAGTCATGGTTAATTCTGTGGAATGACACGGGCAAATCTACTGCCATACCCCCATCCTTCCATGAGCTTGGCTCCTCCACCTCCTTTGAGTAGTGTGTGTAGCTCTCCTCACCTGCAGAAGAGGTCATGAGCAGCAGAGACAGGATTTTCCCATATGTACCTGGAGTGTATACACACGCTGGCTATCACCCCATTTAGACCCAGTAATCTTCCGTTCTTCAGGGAAATCTGTGGAGATGTGGGAGACAGAAATTCCCCTACCCCAATCTGCAGGCAAGCCACAGGATTGCCACAGAGCCTTTACTACAACACGTAGGCAGCTCATGCCTCACTGCAATCCTTAAACAGAGCTCTGGTTTGTTTGAGGCTTCCCAAGTCTGCCCACACTATCCCTCAACATTGTCCTACTGGGCTGAATATTAATCTATTTCAAGTGGGTGTATGACACTCCTTGAATCAATTTCTCATTCAATTATTATGAATTGAATTTCTATTTTATTTCCACAGTTCAAATTTACATCACACCAATGTACGACACGCTTAGGGAGACTGGCTAATAAAGCTTCAACTTGAATTTTCTTGACTCTCTGCTGATGAATTTTGGCTAAAAAGACTGTGATGTCTAACATGATCAAGATGTTCAGTCTGAAGATACCAGTATTTTATATTGCTTGGAAGGCACAGAATGGAGAAGGGATCAAATTAATCTATGCATTTCTCAGTTATTCACCAGGTCAGCTTTGGGACATTCACCTCCTTATACAAGACTCCTGTGTTTGTTAGCTGACTGATATCTCAGGGGATAAATACTTATGTGATTCAACAGAATCAATCACATTAAGTGGGATAAACATAATCTGATGATCAAACTGTCCTGGTGAATGTTCATCCAGTCTCAGTTTTAGAAATAGTAGCATGTCCCTTTGTTCAGAGTATTGGGACTAGCTGATGGGGACCCTGGAGAAGTGTCTGTCCAAACAAAATTGAGCATTGAATAATGCTGGTTCCTGCTATCAGGGCTGTTATAGGTAATGTAAAAATGTGAATTCAGTTATTTGTGTAAAAAGCAAAACAAAGTACAGCATAGAGAGAAATACACCAGCAGGGAAACATATGGACAGAAATATGTTTGAACACTGTTCATGAAGTATATACCCATTCACAGTGCTGGTAATGTTTCCTTTGGACATGAAGATATGTGTTACATTTTTCCACTAATGCACTTATTATAGTTAAAAGGGCAGAATCTTGTCCTAAATACACTGAGGCTTTTAGAGAGAAGTAGCAAACCATGCCAATAATGACATCTGCTTAGCAGAAAGGTCCAAGGTTAAAGTTTGAGTGTTTACTGGATGGAAAAATAATAATTCTGAAAACATTTACAGCTTTTAAATGTTTGGTATTTTGTTTTCTTTTTTTCTTTTCAATGATGAACTCCTTTTATTTTGTAGTTTTAAAGAGCTCCTAATGGTCTGTGCTCCATTATGACTCACAAAGGAAAAGTGCATGTTGAATTATGTGGTGCAGCAATTCTCTGGAGAAGTGTATATGCACTACATTTTTTTCATTGATTGATTGAAAACTAGTGTTTTTGAATTTCTCCTTAAAACAGATGTTAGTCTGCAACCTGCTCAAGATTTGCCACAAAAGTATACACTACATTAAATAGCACGTAGTAAGTAGTTTTATAAATTAGCATCAATACAATTGTCACTGAAAATTATAATATAGAAGTTTAAAGAAAACTATACAGTGGTTGAGTCAGGCTAAAAGGAAACAATTTCATCTTTCCATCAAATGCGGATCTGAATTTCTCCATTGTTCCCATAATCTGAATTTAGCCACTGAAACTTCAGCTGTTTGTACAGAAATGTTCAATTCAATATACTAAGCCAGGGATAGGCAACCCATGGCACACCTGCCAAAGGTGGCAAGCAAGCTGATTTCCAGTGGCACTCACATTACCCGGGTCCTGGACACCAGTGCTGGGGGCTCTGCATTTTAATTTAATTTTAAATGAAGCTTCTTACACATTTTAAAAACCTTATTTACTTTACATACAACAATAGTTTAGTTATATATTATAGACTTATAGAAAGAGACCTTCCAAAAACGTTAAAATATATGACTGGCACGTGAAACCTTAAATCAAAGTCAATAAATGAAGACTCGGCACACCACTTCTGAAAGGTTGCCGACCCTTGTACTAAGCAAAAATATCTACTGCCAGGGCCGGCTCCAGCTTTTTTGCCGCCTCAAGTGGCAAAGTGGGAAAAAAATGATAAAGCCGATTGGCGACACTTCGGCAGCAGCTCAGTCGTGCCACTTCATTCTTCGGCGGCACTTCGGTGGCAGCTCAAAGAGGAAGAGCGGGACTGAGGAGCCCGCAGCCGAATTGTTGCCGAATACCTGGACATGCCACCCCTTTCCTTCCTTCGCTGGTGCCTGGAGCTGACCCTGTCTACTGTACATGTGTTAAATTCAGTAGCGCTTCTTCCCCCCAAGCCCGATAAATGGGAATGCATAACCTGTGTACCTGAGAGTACAATCAAGCCTGTAGCCTATCGTAAATGTTCAAATTAAGCAAGTCAAATTTTAATCTTCCCCATCACTGAAAAAAATGAGTATATATGTATCATAGCTGTAAGATAAAACAATTAAAATTAGCTACTATATATATTTTTTCTCTTCAAACACACTAATATAGATTTTGTTATTTTGTTTTTAATAAACTGTTTAGCCAGAAAAAAATACAAATATATTAACAAATCACATTAGTAACAGCCCTGTAGCTTTTTCAAAAGAATGAAAAAAAAGCATACTGTCATGCTATTATGTTCTCCCCTGTGGTCAGTTTATAATAAATTGTGTAGCCTCTGCAGTTTTGGGCATCTTAATGATCTCACTCCGCATTAGCATATGGAGGCACTTTCTACCCATTGCTCTTAGCAACAAGAACCCATTCATGTAGTATTTATCTTGCAAAATATACAGTGGATTGACTGAAGGTGAAAGCTCAGGTCTAAAAAGACCTGAAAACACTTTCCAAACATTGTTGGAATGTTCTGATACATTGTTAGAAAAGAGAGCCCCTAAGTATTCCTCTTGAGCACTAAGAGTTTATAGAAGTAGAATTTGATGGAATCCACCAAATTATGCTATTGTTCAGTTTAGAGAACACTGCTTTTATACATGGAACAGGTCATTAGGAAAGGGTAAGAGACAAAGTGTTTGAATCTCACAGTAGGGGAGAGATCACATTTTCAATGGTTTTGAGAAGAGGATGACATTTTAAAAGCTTCATTTGACTCATTTATTTTTCTTCGCTACATTCAACAAAAAACTAGAGATTAGGATGAATGACTGTCTCAGAGAATTGATAATGGATTATGCAGCCCCTAACCTCAAGGAACCTGGTTGAAATACAGCTTATGTTACTAAAACTGGTAGACCAGTAAACAAACAAAAATGATTTGCAAATAATTTGAGGAAAAAACCTAAAATAAAATTGTGGGACTCACCATTATTCTGTAAGTGAATTGTTATTTGCAAGTACACGGACGAGTATACATGAAAGTCTTTATGAATCTTGAAAGTGAAACAAATTTTAGCAAGAAGAATTAATAGGAAAATGCATGTCATAGTTACATTATCTATTACTAATTACGCTTATTATGGTAGTGCCTAAGGGACAACCAACAATGAAGTCCCATTGGGGTAGGCAGTGTACAAACACAGAGGAGTCAACAATCCTTGTACCAAACAGTTTACAGTCTATTTTCTACTTTGAAACTTTCAGACATCTATTTGGAGGAACAAAAATAGTAAGTGACCGAATAGGTGAGCAATCCCAATACAACAACTACAGAGTGGCTAGCCTAAAGAAACCATTCAAAACACAACCCAGTTTCAGCCTATGACGTATAATCTATTCACGGAATATTTGTGAATAACAAATACACTACTAAACTGAGGCACCGTGGACAAGTTTATATCCAGATCTGAACTTAACAACTATATGTAGTGTGTTCTGCATGTAATTTCATCCTATTTTACTGGGGAAAAATCATTACAGAAAAGAGGAAAATTTCACCCTTAATCAGATGTGTCAAGTTTTGAAAAAAAGTGAAAAACATGGCTTTTTTTCTCCTGCTCTCGGAACCAGATTGCTGTTTTTAAGAGAGTAAGTGGGTGTAACCTTGGAAATAATAACCAAGTGCATGGTTTTTTTATTAGTCTATTGACAAGGATATTGATAATAAAAAGGTGCGGTGGTCAGTCTAGTTTAGATTTAAAAACTTTGCTCTTTTCCAGTAGGATAATTTTATTAGAGATGCTTCATGCTGCTCAGAGGCTTTGGCTCTCGTCTGTTGTCCGTCCTTATCTTTTTACTTTTCTTTAACCACTCAACATGCAAAGCCTTTCCTTTGGTTTGGTTTGGTTTGCTTTGGCAGAGTTGAGTAGCCCTGGTTTGTTTGTTTTTTTTAATTTTATCTTTGTGGCTGGGCTAGGACGCTGTTCACAGAGTAGCCACCTGTATTTCCATCAATTAAGCAAGATAACTACATTCTTCTGTCTAGATGAAGCAGAGAAGTTCTCTGTTTCATTGAAGATATTGCAGGATGAAGAACTCTGACTTGCTGAGGACAAGGTATGTTACTTTTTTCAAGTGAATTTAGCTTTTGTGAGAAGTGTAATACTGACAGCCCGGGAGCCTGAAATCTCTGATATATCAACAGAGCAAGTACAGCATAGGAAAACGGAAGTGCAAACCTGGCACACTGTCTATCCTGAATTGCAAGTGTAGTAGAGTTCTGTTCAATCTTTGGCCTTTCTGCCAAGAAGGCCATCTTCCTATGGTGATGATTTGGTATTACTGCTGAGTACTAAAGACTGGCCTGAAGGTCCTTAACTCACATAGGCCACAGAACAGCCACCAGACAGTTACATCACTACAATCTGCCAAGATCTAAGAACTAGATTAAGTCAAAAGGCGCATAGGTTTTACCGCTTCTGAGCCTCCACTCTATTATTTTCTTATGATCTGATGCAATGTTCATGATAAGCATTGGATGACTGACATATGATTGTCTTATGTAAATAAAATAGCAATCTTTTTTTGTTCAGTATTGCTGGGATGCTATTTTAATTAAATAAGGAAATGGAACCAGGAGTGAACCTGTCAGTATTAAGAGCAATTCAATAATTACAAGACAGAGAATTTCTTCATGAATGAGATCATGATATTTTTTATAATGGAATAATTCTGTAATTTAATATGAGGATGATACAGAAGAGGGAAAAATAGAGATGGAAAAGGAAAAAAAGGATTTTATTTTCTCTTTTGAAATATAGATGGGAAACGAGTATTTACAGTTAATCTAATATTTTCAAATTCTGCTGATTCTGGTTGTTTTTACTACTGGTGTATTTATTGTATTATTAGCTGTATGCCAATTTTAAAATATGAAGCAGTTGATTAGCCTAAGGTAGCCAAATAGAAAATTGTAGACACCCCTTTTTATTCCTGTAAATCTTCTAAAAGATAAGCAGGGTCCATTATTTATGTTTCATGGTCAGACTTCCAAATAATTTAGGCAAGCAACAGCTCATGCAATCTGTGTGCAACTGATGAGTGATTCATACAAGCAGTGGCCAGAATTGTATTTAGCTGCACAGAGTCTTGTAACTGTGCACAGGAGCAAAGGTGACCCAGAGTCAAAAAACTGAACTGGTTTTTCCCTGTGTTGTGCATCATTACCAGTCAGCGATTCCACAGGCCAAATTAAAACCTGAATTACATCAGCAGAACCCTATTGTCTTCAAGTAGGTTTGCACAGATGCAAACAAGTTTGCTCATACAATTGGAACATAAGAGTCAAAGAGATTAAGGCCAGAAGGGACTGTCAGATCAACTAGTCTGACTTCCTGTATATCACAGGTCACCAACACCACCCAGCACCCTCACACTAAACCTAACAATCAATATTACATCAAAGTTTTACAGCCTACAGGATATTATACTATTATGTGCTACAGGGATTGAAAGGAGGGACAGAGATGTGCCGGTGCCCAAACCCCCTACAATAACAGGAAAATGATAAAACATAGTTTACAATTCTAATGATTATATAAAAATGGCATATATTCCAGTTCACTTTTCCATAGCTGTGTTGAATCTGGCACTAATTGTTGAAATATTGCTTTGTCAATGAAGTCAGTAGGTATGATTAGATATACATAGTGAGCAGATATTCTAAGTAGGAAAATACCACTCTTAAACAGTCCCTTTTTAGGGTACAAACAGACTGTATACCCTCCTCTTTGGTGATAGTGACAACTTAAACAACAAACACAGATCTTAAACTTCTAACTAAGCTTTCTCCCAACACTTGGCTGTTGCTAGGGCTTTCCTTGTGGGAAACATTTGCCTCCAGTACTGATTTCCTTGGACCCAAAGACACTTCAGCCCCACTAATATCTAGGTTGAAGGTAACAATATCCAACTGCTAATATGAGCCAGCAGTAATTATTCTGAATCTTTATAAAAAGGCCTATCATCTAATTCTGTAAAGGAGCCACCCTATAATTCCACACCTTTCCACAAGTGTGTCCAAAATTCAAGTGATTGATGTCTTCTCAGCTGATAGTGCATCATTTAGTGTGTTTAACTCTACAATGTGTATATTTCACTAGGTGATATACAGTATGGTTTTGTGTGTGATGTACGTGTTTCCTCAGTTTATTGGTTTGAACGGTCGCTCTTGTGGTTCCTTCTATTTCAGGGCTTGTCTTATGAGTGATGAGCAAATTGCTATGCTAAGATTATAGTCTGAGGGTGGCTACTATTCAAATGCAACTGTGTATAAAAATGATCAATTTGGTTGCAAAAATAATTTGAGGGTGGACACAATGCAATGAAAGTTGTAATTATAAGTGGCATAGCGGACGTAATTGTCTTGTCTGAGTCTAAAAGCATTTTGTTTTGCTGCAGTTGTCTTGATTATTGTATTGGTACTGCTGCTAACATTCACATTTCAGAGCATGACAGGCTGGTGTGGGAATAATTCATGAACTTCACAAAATTCATGGTTTCCCTAGTTTAGGCAGTGCTTTTGAATTTTACATCCAACTGCTTTCAAGGATTATTCTGTATTACATTTTCTACATAACAAAATAAGCCAACACCTTTGCACTGAAATGCTTATCTGTTTTCACTTGATCATACTGTAAAATAACCAGAGTAGCTTGAATACAACTGTGGGAATAAATTTGTAAGATTCCCATACACTATTTGTAATAAATATTTGCATAATATTTAGTCAAATCCCTACTGAACATACTAAGACCTCAGATTTGTTTCCAGATGGAATCTTGAATCTATAAAAGCCTGTTCATAGTATTCATTTACAGTTTTAGACACATTTTCAAGACAGATTCCATTCCTTAAGATTGTTCCAGAAGTGAAAGGTCACTGAAATGGATTTCTAGGAAGAATTAACTTGTGAATAGTTTTTAATCTCAGTTTTGACTCGTGTGCACCATTTATGGAGGATCCGTAAAATAGGCTATGAGCAATGGAAAGGATCTGCGAGTATCTGATTCTATTGCTATTGGCTATTGGAGTACAAAACTGATAGGATTTACTTTAACATAACTCTGCTACTGGGATCAAAGGATGACTCATTATGTATTGAGGATTGTAGGTTTTAATTCAGTCTGACTAGAAAAGCATGTACCATATTTTTAAAAATAAAATGTATCATATCTTAAATTATTAATGAAGAAAATAAATCCAGCATAACAAAGTTAATGGAAGACTATTAATTTCTTGATTTGAAAACCTGTTTTTACTAGAAAACTGTAAACATCTGGTTATATATCTAGGTATGCTTGTGGCCTCTCATCAATTACCACAGTATCTGAGTACCTCTAGATCTAAACAGAATCAAATATTGGGGGCCCCTTTCCTAGAAGACAAGGACATTTTCCTCATTGAAGAAGAGGAAAAGCACCTATAATCTTTCTGGACCTGTATAAAGTGTAAAATGTTGGCCTTGACATATCTTACACCGGGATTCTAGGATTGTATTTTGGACTACATGGACTCCTTTCTTTCATATGCTTACTACTCGGGATTGCAATTCACTGAACTTGAACTATTCAACTATTGCTCTCTAGGTCTTCTCTGATTTTGCCATTATCTTGTATATATATGCCACTGAGATGGAAGAATTACCTTTAATGTTAAAGAAATCAGTAGGTAATGGTCCTAGTTCTCCTCTCACACTGGTTTTCACTCGAGTAACCCCACTAATGACAATGGGATCACTCCTGATTGTCATCAGTATAAGCAAGGGAAGATTCTGGCTGAAATGTTTTAAGGAGAGCCAACTGGAAAATTAACAAACCTGAAGTGTCATTGTTACAAATGAGATGTGCCTAGCTAAAGAGCACCTCTGTATTTGGTTCTTCTAACAAGTGTTTTTAGAAAATCAGATATGGGCCAGATTCACTGGAAATATGGGGTTCTGATGGAAAAAATAATATGTGCTCATAAAATTAAAATCTTTCATAATGAATAAGCAAATTAGCGATGCACAAGCAACCATAAATCTGGCATTTCACAACTTTTCAGTTAATTGTTCTCTTCATTGTAACAATTGTAAACTTAATTGTTCTTCTAATGTAGTTTTGTACATAATTTATGTATAATAATCTGCCAGGACTGAGCAAGGCAAGGAACACTACCAATGTGAATTAGAAAGGCAGGAACTGTTTCATTTACTATGCTCAGATACCAGAGTGATGGCCATGTTCTAACTACATAGGATAGAAAGAGAGACAGACAATCTCAGCCTGAAACTGCAGAAATACTGATGAAAAAAGGTTCTTTCTGAATGGCAGAGCTCATGAGAAAAACAAAACAAAACAAAACCAGCTATTAAAGTCAGAATTGGTAAGGTTTTACAACAGTTATATAACAAAGCTCGAGTGTATTTTTACTATTTATTTAAAGAACTATGAATCTATAATGATCTTAGATACAGTATATCTTTTGTATTGAAATACATGGTGAAAGGAGGTTCCTGATTCTCCATTGCCCTAGTTCTTTTCTAGTCATTTACACAGTGTAGAGTGTGAAACACTACTCTTCTGATTTATTAGCACATCCCACCCATTTATCACTGGTGTAAAAATGACAACTGACAATAAGATAATTAATGTTCTCCTACATAGCCTTCCAGCAGTCTTCGATTCTGTTTAATGACACAGGCTAAATACTGAAACAATATCTCATCAGTTTCAACTGTAGGCCATTTGGATATATACATTAAAAATACTGCCAATGGGTCAGAGTTAAAATAATCTCTCACACCCTGAAGTCATTACTATATTTAGCAACTATTTTGGTTAATGTTCTATAGCTCCAGATTAGATGATGTGTCTAAGACTATGTCCCCCTGGATGAAGGAACTTTCTGGGGCTTTGAACAGCTTGTTGAACAATCAGAAAAAGTGAATGCACTGGTACTCTGGAGTTCTCCTTTACCTTACTAAGTGCCACGCCTGACAAATTACTCTAGAAGATAATGAGCACTCACTTTGAAGTCATTTATGATTTACGGTCTGCTTCAAAATCCATTGAAGTCACTGGAAGGTCTTTCCATTGACTTAAGTGACCTCTGGATCAGGCTCAAAATGCATCTGAAGTGGAGGAAGGGTAGGAGAGACTATAGATGAGCAACATTTATAATCAGTTGTTTTTTCCCCTTCAATGAATAAGTGGCTTTTTGAATATCAAGTGGCTTAAAGGGAGGTGGAAGGTGGGGAGGGGCAGAGAATAGGAAATTAATATGTTTAGATTTTGGTTTCATCACAAAATAATTCTGCAAAAAAAATTGATTGAAGTTAAAATTTCCATTTTGTTCAAGAGTTTTGGCAGAAAAAAATGTCAATCATCTCTGTTAGAGACATTAGCTTAACTCAGTGAAATCTTGTTTAACAGGACTTGAATAAACCACATCAGTTGTGTTCTCTTATCTGTTCAGGCACTTATCAGGTTGTTTGTTTGTTTGGTTTGTTTTGTTTTTCCACCAGGGAATTTTCACTCTGCTCTCTGTACAAAGAAATGAAATAACAGTTTTGTTTGATGCTATGAACAATATGAGAGCAATTACCATTCCTTGAAAATCTTTGAATTATAAATTCTCTCTTTTATGTTGATCATTAAAAATGTACCTTTGGTCAAACAACAATTTGTTGTTTAAATTAATTATGGACACCGGTATCCATTTTCCATCTATTATTTGACCGAGCTGAACTCCTTTCATTCATGTACTAATAGCTCCAAAGGATCTAAACTATTTTGAACAACTTTGCTCTGGATGTGAAAGCAATAACAATCAGGAAATAAAAGCTATCAGACTGCCTTGTGAATGTTGCAAAGATTTGCTTAGCAATAACAAAAAAATGGTAATTTTTCCTAGTGCCTGCCTTTCATCTACATGCAAGACACAGGGAAGGGGAAAAGCCTTTCACTATTTCAAACTCACCAAGTCTACAGACGGGTTTTTTTTGCTGTCTGCAAGCTCTACCCAATAATAGGGGTGCAGACCTCACTCAGAACCCTCTTCTGCTTAACCAATAGCAGCTCTTCTAACAAGGAAGGGATACCATTGGCTAGCAGAAGCCATACCACCACCCTGAGTATATGACTTGCCCTCACAGTCCTGCAATCTAGCAACAACTGAGATAAATGTTTTTACTAAAATCTCCTTAATTAATATTGTACTAGATTTAGGGCCTCTTCATATGAAACTCCCAAAATCAAGGTAATGAAAACAGGGCAGAGGCAGCAGAGGAAATGCCGGCATACTGATAGTTTTCCAGTCTTTAATGTCTTAGCTCCAAATTCAAGCCTGATCTAACCTCAGCAAATTACTCTACTGATTTAATTGATACCCAATACGTGGCTTATGTATGGGTAATGAATCTCCCCATTAAAGAACAGTTACTCACCATTTATACGTTATTAATCTTTAATCTGAATAATGTCATCCTAGAGACTACAAAATATTGTTTGGCCAAAACTTTTTTTAAAACCATCAACTCTTCATGTTTAAAGTAACAAGTCAAATTATCTCAAGAATCAACTTCCAAACCACATAATTACTTTCAAATCATAATAATGATTTAATGATTCTTTAAATAAAAATAACTTTGCAAGGGAATATTTAAATATTTAAAAAGTTATTTTGAATGGTGAGCTATGCTTTACTTATATGCAAAATATCTCAAAAATCTATTTGATAGTCAGAGCAGAGTATCTTGAAGGAAAACAAGGAGGGGGAGAAAGTAATCTGTGTCAACTAACAAAACCTGATTTATATTCCAGGTCTGAGAACACTGATCAGAAAGAAACCAAAATGAGATTGCTTGACCTATGTGCCAGATACAGCATATGCTTAAAAAAACCACCTTGATTACAATGTAGCCCTTATTATCTTCCTTTGCTTGGATATGTTCAAAGGGAAGATATATGAGATAAATGCATAGGGGTTGAATTTTCCATGAACAGTTTGACAAATTAAACAATCATGAAGATGTGAGATTTCCCAGATCTTGGGTGAGAATTCTTCATAAGTGATATATTGTTTTCATTAAAGTTTCAAAAACAATTTGGTGTATAAAGTTCTGAAAAATATCTTTGAAGAATACAAAAGAAAATGGGTTATACAGTAAACACCAATTGAAAAAATGAATCAATTGTAAGTTTCCAGAATACTTCCTTGGGATTCAGAGACACTTAATTGAAGGATGATATTATTTCATCTGTAATTAGAGCAATTTTAAGGGGGAGAGGCATATTGATTTTTAAATATTAGATTCAAGGTGGTTCAGTTTCCATTCTATTGTGGATCTTGCTTCATTTATGGACAAATGCCCAGATGACAATATCACATTGTCCTAAATATTACTATTATTATATGGCCAAGATTTTCAAATGTGATTGGTGATTTTAGTTGCTTCAACAAATTTGACACTTCTAAAGAACTCTCATTTGTGGAGGGCAAGTTGCTGGTACCTTGTGAAAATCAGGTCCCTTTGTGATGTTTCAAGATGGATATGGAAAAACCGAGATATCTAAAATCATTTGTCACTTTTGCAAAATCTTGGCCGATAATACCTCCTTGTTTCATGTAAAGCTGGAGGACCATATGAGTGAGAGAGAAAAAACATGAGAAGCTTTGGTAAGAGTGGGCAGAAACGATCTTGCTAATCTACTTCTTTTCAAATCCACAGCAGTACTTCTTACATGGGGTAACTTTCTCCTCAAATCTCATGCTGCAATTCTTATTGTAGCAAAATCACTTATATCCTTCTGGTCTTATATTTATTTTCTCTTACTACACATGATATGTGCCTCAATCTGAACTTCTCTCTATTGTCTTAATTTACAGTGTGTGATTCTGTATGGTACCACTCAACAGTCAGATTTTGCAACAAGTGTCATCAGGATGCAATCACTGAACATATGCCCTTTCAGTACTGTAAACCTGAACGTAAACAGAGGATTTATACATCAGATAATAACTCCATATTGCTTTTCTAGATGTAGGTTGTCTCTTTTCACATTAAGCTGATATCACAGTCAGGTGAAGACCAAAAGAGATATTGCACCACAAGTCCAAATCTCCTCCCTTTTAGTAGGTTGTTCCCTTAGAGAAATAAACAATGATTTCGCCTGATAGATAATGGATGGTTGCACAGAGTACTTCATCCTCCCCTCAGAGGAAGCCTAGATAGCAGTATCCCAACTGGTTAATCAGCTACTTGAGGCTTTAGAGGTAGTAGCAAATAGAAATATACAGAGATGCATGGATAACTCCAAGTAAACTGTGGTTTAGTGCAAGCTTTTAAATCTAAAACCTTTGAACTATGATTCCAAAGTGACTTTGCATGGGCAAGAGGAAAACCCTAATAGGTATTGCTGTCAATGACTAAATCTCTGCTCCACATATTCATCTGTTATTACTTTGTTTAATCCAAGATATAACACTGAAATAGAGTAGAAGTAAATTCTGCTATGTAGATTATTGAGCTAGTGTATAAGTAATCTGCAATCTCATCTGCTTTCAAAGATCAGTACATTTCTACATCTCATTTTTGTCACTTAAGATGCACAGACAATTGGTATGAATCAAGGATTTTCAGGCATAGCTTTTATTCTTTATTTCAGTCAACAAAATGATTCTTTAAGCTGGTCTAATACTGCTCCAGCTGGTGGTTAAACAGAGACATTTTGGGCAAACTACTTGTTTAAATCTTTGATGGTCCTGTATGCGTGATATAAGACTGTGTTGACATTTACTATAATAATAATGAAATACTTTCCTAATAGCCATGTGAACAAATTAACTTTGTAGAACTGTTTCTGTTTTATTTGAAATGCATAAGTTGCTCTCTACAGCTTCATCTTTGGTCACTCCCTCTGGGACACTTAAAACAAGTAGTGTACCCCAGTGTTTAGAAGTACTGAAATCACTTCAGTATTCATTTGGCCTAGCTCAGATTGCAAGCTCTTTGGCATAGGGACCATCTTTGTGTTCTGCATTTGTAAATTGCCTAGCACAATGGGATCCTGGCTCATGATTGAGGTTCCCAAGTGCTATGAAGATAATAAGTAATCATCGATTATATACCCAAATAAAAAAGACAAACCTTTGGAAGTATGGAAATGCATAGTTTAGGCATCAAAACAGCTTAATTCTATCCCACAGTGACTGCAGCCTTTTACACAGCCTTCTTCATTTCTATCATACCTACTTTGTAAAATGTCTTTGACACAGTTCAGAGCAGTTGCATATATATTACCTCTCTATACTCCAGCAAGGGCACTCACTCTAGGCTCCAGGCTCCTCAGCTATTGTCTCTCTGGGATGCAGATCTGCATCTTTCTCCCTCCTACCCAGGATATTTCCAGACAGCACAGCTCCCTACCTACACTGTGAGCTCCCCAGCAAAATTAGGCTGCCTAAACACTTTTCTCCTTAGAGATGGTAAACATTATAATTGTCACAGGGAAGCTACCACAATAGTCTTTCAAAGCAAGCCCATTTATTCTAAAAGTAAAAGCACTATAGAGAAAACATATTAAAAACAATATACACACATGCTAGTACACTTACCAAAGAGCACATCCTATCTCTGACAAGGACTCTAGATGGTGATTAGTCTTTGAAACACCACACAAGGATTTCCCTGTGGTCACAAGTTCATCACAGCTTCAGCTGAGAACCAGAGCATTCAGTTTTTTAGGGCCTAACTATGCTATAGTCATTCTAGTCCTTCCCTAAGGATTGGAGCCCTCTTCAGACCAGAGGCATTGTCTATTTGCAGGATCAGAAAGAATGCCACAACTCAATTTAAACTGAAGCTATTTATCCAAAAAATCCTTCATCTATTGGTCCCTGGGGAATTCAATTTGAACCAGTATATCTGAGCCTCTCTCCAGGTGTTGGTAGCTTTGTACATGTTACAACCTGAGTGAATTTGCCTAGCCATCTCACACTGTTCTTAGTTCCTGGAGGGCTGTGGTCCTCCTCCCCCATGGAATTACATACAATCACTGGCCCACAATGATACATAAACATAATATAATACCGTTTGTCCAGGATATTGAAGGAAATTGCCATCTTTCTTATAATTTTGTCTCCCCCATTTCCACAAAGGTTTCAATAAATCTTCAGTCTATGGCTCTAGATGTATTAGACTGACTGATGACTTGGTACTCATATAGATTTTAGATAGAATATTAGAATATGCAACAAAAAGCTCTGCTTGTTTAATTATTGTCATACATGCATCTCCAATACTCTACGTTTGTTTCTTCATCACCAAACTAAGCTTTGACTTTTTTCATGAAAGTGCACAATTTCAAGATCGGATCCTAAGAGGTTTCTATTTATAGATATGCTATCTCAGTGCCTAATGACACTTGCATAATTGGTGGCACAGAGAATCTTAAAGAGTATGGTATTATTGCCTTCAATATGTTATTTGTTTTATTATGGATCTTTCTAGGGAGTCATCAAGCAGGTCAAGACCAAAAAAATGCTGCATGATTCATAATGAAACACTCATTTTTGTGGTCAGTGATGAAAGGAAGCTAATTATGGACTGAAAAAACAAACTCAGAGTTTGATTTTTCCACAGGCCATCATTTTGCAGCTAAAATAAAAGCAATTTTAGTGCATAACCTATTGTCAGGAATGATAATTTATAGCTGTGCCTGTCCAGTCTCCATGCAGCCTATGAGCACAGTTAAGCCACAGCAGGACCTTCTGATTGACCATTCTGCCAGACTAGCTGAGGAAGTCAGTAAGTATTCTCTGAAGCCCAAGAGCAACAACTGATAGCTAGCTGCCCAATGCACATGGCTGTAGCTGCAATCTCTTCTTTCCCAGCGTTGCCGCTGTCCCACCCACTCTGTTCCAATGTTGCTCTGTTCCTGACTCTCACTCTGCTCTGACTACTAGACTTGACTGCCCCCCACATCCTTGTTCGTGACGCCTTTGCATGTCTATATTGTAAAATGGTTGAGTTTCTTTTAAGTTGCCCTTAACTCTGAAATGCTTGAATTCCTAATGCTGGATTTTTGATAGCTACAGTGTTCTTGTAAGCCTTTTTTAAATCCTCAAGTTAGGAACACAAAACTGAATAAATGTTAATACAGAGTCAGTATGCATTAACTTTTAAGTAGATTTTCCCTGGGATTGGTAGTGTAACAATGGGTGCAACATACCTGCTCACCCTGACTTGCCCCTGTCTGCATATAGCACATTCTGACACAGCAATGGGCCATCAGCGAGGTCCAGGGACAGTACCACAGAGGCAGCATGGAAAAGGGAAGGTGCCAGTACAAGAGAGACCTTCCACCTACTAATCCTGTCCAAACTAAATTGTTTTTAATTGTTAAATTAAATTTAAATGGTAAAATTATGACTCTTGCCATCATGACGTTTAAATATAATTGCTTTAATATAACATAAAAAAAATCCAGTATGCTTCTTGAAAACCACAAGCATGATGCTTTGAAGTAAGGTGACTCCTTCTATACATTGGATTCCACCCTGTGCCAGTGAGGTCACACCCACTAATAGCATCTCTCATCCTTCTAAAATCCAAATGAGAGACAATGTGTGACAAAGACTCGAAAGGAAGGAAACAAAAAGGTTGTTCGTTCAGGAAATTTGAAATACTGTAAAGATTCCTTCCCCTCTTCCAACAGTTCTTTCTATAACCTCGGTTTCATGATTTTTTCTCTCTTATGTAAGTAACTTTCAGTAGTAATAATTAAGTAACACAATACATTTGTGTTAAATGTAGGTAGCTTTAGAATTAAAATAAAGAGAATTTGAGAGATATTCTCTCTTTCCTCCAATTTGGCGCTTAGAGGCTGTTTGAAATACAAAGTATATCTGAAGGGAACATATATACTGTTTACTGTACTTGCTCTGTGCAATGAATGGCTGCTTATCAGCATTGGAAAAGACAGAGCTAATAATAATGCTAGAAAAAAGGCTGGAGGAAAAAAAAAGAACATAATTCTTCAGAAAAGTGTAATGTTCCTGTGTGGTGAGAATTTTCTGTTTTCTTTACATTTGAGCTAAGCCTTGTAGTATAATGGTATATTTCTGTGCATGTTCTGTAATACCCGAGTGTTATCACTGAAATGAAGTGATTTCCATGGAGAATTTAGAGTGTTTTCTTCTCCAGTCAATTGTGATTGTGATGTTCCACATTGTTACAGCATTTTTATTTCATTAACACCTAATTTACAGGCATAAACCATGTAAATAGTTGGAACAGATGCAGAAAAATAATTATAATTGAGGCTTAAATTTTCAGTTCATAACATATTTCAATAATCATACAACCATCTATCTGAAGAGCAAGGCAATGTCTTGTTCCTTTTAGGTCACACCTTCCACCATGACTTTTCACACAAGCTCAAGTGAGTGAACCATTCTCTTTGATCTGTGCATTTAATTCCTGAAAATTATCCACCTATGGAAAAGTATTCCCCAAAGTCATGAGACAACAGTGAGGGACATTATTTTCAACAAGAGAAAGTAATAAAAATGTAACAGAATAGGAATTTGACAAGGCCCCAAATCAGAAAGTTACTTAAGCATGTGCCTAACTTTAAGCCCATTCACGTCAGTAGAACTGTTTATATACTTATGTATCTTAATTGGGGATTAAATCAATCAAGGGAATACCTACAATCTGCTACTATTGCTCCCTGTACAGCGGGCATGCTGTGGCCAAAATCTGGCAATAGAAGAGATTTGCTGCCTCCTAAGCAGATTCTTTCCTCTAGTTACCAGGAACAACTCCTTGAACCACACCTGGATACTCCTGCTTCGGTGATGGGGCAATTTAAGTCTTAAGGCTGCAGTCATTTGTGATGCCTTTTTTCTCTAGCAAAGTGATCCCACCCCTCCACCCCAGAATCTCAGATATAATTATTTTAACATAACAAACATTCATTTTACTCCTCCCACATTTCCCACACTGCCTGTGCTGTTGGCATGAGGTACCAATATTGTGACAATTTACTTTGGCATCAGACCAAGTACTAAGTTTTGGCAAGGGCATGGGACACTCGATTTGTTAGGAGTTGTTATGGTTTTCTTCACTCCAGGGCACACAGATTACAGGTGCATATGGCACATAGTAAGCATCATGCTGCAAAACCAGGCATCATCAATTCCTGCACCAAGCTCTGCATGGGTTGACTCTTGAGTACCACTGAAGCCAAGGGCTGGGTTCTTCCATGCAGAATTCAGTACCAGAACAGGACTCAAATCTGTAATCTTTGCTCAGATTTTTAAATTAATTCATTTTGGCAATGTTCAGGCCCCCTTTTGTGTTTGGGTCACAATTACAGTTGCTTGATTTAAACTCACCAGGAAACCAATTTTAAAGAATAATTTCTAACTGCACCAAAATTTAGCATGTGCTCATCTGATCAGGGAACACTACCACTACCATTTGACTTATCCAAACAACCTCCGCTAGGCAATATAGCTTGGTTTCCGAATATTTGCTGCAAGCTGTCCATTATTAATCCATGAAGTTAAAACCAGTTTGTTTTTTTTAAATAAATAAATTATAGATTCAAACCAAAAATTAAGAAAATCATAAGCTACTCATGGATATTTCACAGCCTTGAAGACTACTTTGCAATGAATAATTTAGCCAATTATTTTCCTAATTCTAATAAATATAAGATTTTTGCTATTTTCTAAATCACAGTGAAGGTCACATAGTAATTATTTGATATCTGTTAAATATAGTGGCACTTAGAAGAGACTAACTAGTCTGTCATTATTATTTGTACTGCAGTAGCGCCAGAGAGTATTACTATCACCACTTCCATCTTTACTAGGAAAAATCTGTTTTCTTATCATATTAGAACTGGTACTATTTGTAAACCTACGTACCTGCTAGTAGCAGGGAAAATAATTGTCTATTTCCCACAAGCAAGTGATCATGAACACTAGAGAAAATAAATATAATCTACTACTTGGTACCTGTGCTAGTGTCGTGTACAAACTAGAAGAAGGTATTTTGTGCGTGCCCAGTTAACCAACACCTCTTTCCTTGCCCCAGTCCTTGGTCTTCCAAAATTATGTTTCCCCCATAACCTCTCCTTCTCCTTTCAGATTAGGCCTTTTTTTCCCCTTTCTCCTCCTTTGTCTTTTCTCCCACGACTAAGATCCAAAACCTGCCTTCAGGTTGGCAGTGAACTTCCCACCTCCTAAACACCCAAACAACCTTGTCATTATCATGACATTCATTGCAATATCACAGAAGTGCCAGACACTTCTATAGAAGAATGGAGACAAGGTTCCTGCCCCATGGAGAACACCGTCTAAAGAGCCAATATCTATTTCAGTAGGAGCTGAAATCTCAGGATCTCATAGCACTGGATCTTAAATTAGATGGAAGAAACAAGAGATAGCAATACATCATGAATGAGGATGAAGACAGGAAACCAGTAAATGAAAGGAAAGAATCAAACATACTTGGGAGAATTTTAATATTTTCTGAACACTTTTATAGTAGTTCCATTCTATATTTCTTTGTGTCCTCTGTCTCCTTTACTTTTTAGACTTCATGTTTTCTCAGTCTAGTGTTTATTTCCATGCAGGGAAATTCACTGAACTGTTCTCAACTGTGACACCTTAAGTTGCCACTTCTCCAGCCCATGCTGATAATTACCTGTGCCTGGCAAACAGAATGTAACATAACTGAGTAACAATATAAACTGTCAGTATGTGTCTAGAGATAACACTGAATGACACTACTACGTGGCTCAACACTGTTAGCAGTTAGACCTAAGATCCTTCTGAGGAACAAGAAAAAGTTTTGTTAAGCAAAAAAATTAATATATTATTGCAAAACAGACATTTCTTTTCCAGAGGATCATATGATTTTAGAATTATTGAAGATAATCAGATACATGTTGGGACACATTAAGCATCTTAACCCAAAGCCTTTTCAAAAATTTTTTACTAGAAGTGAAAGCTTCTCATTACTCTACTTCTTTGAGAAGTAGCAAAGCTCTTTTATACAAACACTCTTTGAAAAATGACTGCATGACTCATTGCCCAGCTGGCAAAAAAACAACATAATAATCCAGTTGTAATCTAAATGTTATTCTCAGCAGCAATGAAGCAGTTTCATTGAGAAATGCCACTGCAGCATTGAAGGACCAATTCTGCAGGGACTGGGAGAATTTGAGAAACAAAAATAAAGCCCCTACCTTACCAAAGTTACCTCACACTCCCACCACAAGCCTTTTAATCACACCGTAAGCATAAGCAAATAATTGTGCAATTATAAAATGCTTCTTACAATACAGAGCTCAAAGTGAGAATGAACTAAGCTCCTGCACTATTTTCCCCTACAGGAGCAGAACTTCTTTTGAAATAAGCACATATGCACATAACACACACAAAGCAAACAAATAGACAAAGCACATTTGTAATTATTTCTCTACAATGAGAACATAGTGCTGCAATGGATTAAGGAATGAATTGAAAGGTTAAAATAAACTGGGGTGGGGAAAGGAAAGTAGTTAAATTCATCTCAGTGGGAGATGAGGGAGTTCAGCACCTCTTGGCAGTATCATTCTGGATTGGTCCTTAAATCTGTAAAAATATTAGAGTTTCATGATTCAGGGCTAACAATCAGGCTCTCATATACTATTTCTCTTCCACCTTACACTGTGGAGAAATGGGCATCTGCATTAACATTATCACTTGTTCCATTATGTCGGCTCCCATTACATCATTCTAGGAGCATTTTTTTAAAGGTTTGATCCTTCCATTAAATATGAAGGCTGCATCTCCATCCAGTCTATAAGATACAGCCTCAGAACACCCTGCAATGCCCAGGCAGTGGCCAGTGTTATAACTAATGGCAATTAATAGGCCAAAGGAACAATTGTTACAATGCTGATGTTCTCTCCCAGTTCTCAAAAGGAAAGTTCTGGTTTTGAAAGACTGGGCTTGATTCTTTTCTCACTTACAATGGTGTAAGCCAAAAGTAACTTCTGAAGTCAATAGGGCCACATTGGTGTAAAACTTATGAGAGAAGACAAACAGGACCACAATGCTTGAAGAAGTTCATATTGGATGTATGGACATTTTCCCTTTCTCATAGTTTTGCTCTACCTCTGTTCACTGTAGTATATGAGCACCCCCCAGGTTAATAAACTGCCATAGACCATAATAAACTTCTGGGAGTCTGCAGCTTCTCTATAACTCTAGCTCTTCAATGTACTATAATTCTCTGAAATAGGTATTTTTTCACCTCAAAGTATGGAATAATCTGAATTTTCACATGGTTGCTGAAATGTCACCTATCACTTGAAAACAACTACATTTATCCTTTGAAAATAGACCAGTTTTCTACTGTACATAATGGTCCAATTTTTCAGCAAAATATATATATGAAATTTGGCATTTTATTCCTCAAACATAGACAATTTTTTTCCTTCTGAACAAAAATGTGAAGTAACAAATTTTAGGTATTCCATTTACTATGAATATTCCACACGACTCTATCACTAGAAAGAACAGATCGTTCAATCAACCAAAGGAACACTTCGAGTCCTGCAGTGGGTCTCATTCATGACTACTACTAGTAGAGACTGACTGTTCAGCTACAGAAGTCAGTTCCTTTCATTCGCAGAACCAGGGCTGTGGGCCTCCCACTGGCATATAGTCTGTTTAAGGATTGGGGGAGGATTGGGGCTTGCAGCATTGCCATAAGTTACCCAGGGGTTCCAACATAGACCCAGAAATGGATAGTTTTCTCCAAGTTTCCCTAGTGAGGAGTACATCTCTCCCAGGTTACAATTGCCTTGCTTGTACAGGTGTGCACATATTACCTTCCCTCTGTAGAGGTCAGAGTCAATGATCAGTCTTTCATGTTTTCTGCCTTTTTCAAGAGAACAAATGATGGAAATTGTTAAACACAATGCTTTGTATAATAAAGAATGTTGCATTATGAGAAATCATTGCAAATGGCTTTATGGTTGGGTGTTGGAAGAAATATTCATCACCATTTTTTATTTCAAGCCATTAATCCATGAAAAGCTTGATGCCTCGTTGTGGGAGGGTTAGCCCCAGTCCACTGTGAAATGTTCCTCAAAGGAACATTTGGAATGGCTTGGAAACATAAAGGATCAATTCTGTTTCTGTTCCTCTTGTGAAGTATTTTTATTTATATTGTTTCACTGTTTTCAGTGGAACTACTTCTTTAGGTAAGGATGACTCACCTGAAAACTTTGTTGAAGAGTTGGGCCCTATAATTATATAAACTCTTGATTTTTCTTTCCTTCATTTGACTCTATTCCCAAATAATACATTTATTTGCAAGACTAGATAGTCTGCACTTTATAGGAAAGATATCAGAGTCACCAAGGTTACAGTCTGAAAATAGCATGAAGACAGTTTGCCAAGCATGCACAGTATCATTATTTTAACTGTTATAAGATAATGTTATAATATCACATATGTATCTAATTCATATTTTGTTTATTAGTTAGGCAAAATCTGTTTTGCTTACATGAAAATCTACCTATTCATGACACATTAAACCTCTTTCCTATGCTTGGATGCCTTGCTTTTCATCATACAGCTGACCTAATAAAATATGCTTTAATAGGAAATAGCAGAATATAGATGCATCAAGAGAAAGTCATGAGCAACAAAAAAAGAGTCATAGGAAGTACCACAAAGCCGTAAAGGTGCAAGTGAGGTTTAATGGTAACAATCGAAGAAGAAGCCACTTCTGTTCCCACTCCCTAGTTTTCAAAAAGAAAGCACAACACTATCAAGGGATACGGGAGGATATGTGATGTGGGAGGGGGAAAATTTGTGTGAGGGGCACTGTAATGATGACAAGCAGCTCATGAGCCTAAATTTCACTTACTACAAATGAGAAAAATTGACTCTGGAGCATTGGACACAGCCTAGCTATTTCAGTAGAGACATGATACCCTTACCAGGGTCAACAATAGTGCAGAATTTTGCATTGTGGGAGGAGTTGTGTTGAAGAGAGTCATGCCAGAATGGAGAAGTAATGCTGAGGGAGGATAGATTTGGGGGAGGGGGAAGACTCATTTTCTCAACTGTTAAGTCTACAATTTTAAAATATAAAGAACATGAAAGGTACTATTATCGCCTCCATATACCCCCAAAAAGTTTGTGATGGACCTTAGACTGAGAATTTAACTGGACCCTCTTTGAGGCATATGTTATTGTTATGAAACATTTCTGTTATGAAAAAGTTCTGGGTTAAACTTTTGTTATAGGTTGAATTAAAACTTTGTATGTGGAAACTTACATGTGAACAGGCGTCCATTTAAGGTAGTTGTAAGAGACGGTTAAGTAGCCACATCTAAAACAAGGCATAATAGAGTCTACCCAGAAACTAGTAACATAGGGGCATTGTTTTAATGAGGTAGGTGGATGTGGAACACTAGCAACAGGGGGGAAGACAAGAAACAGAGAGACTAAGAGGCAGGAATAAATCCACACAGCAGCCTGTATGTCCGTGACCCTGGAGAAGCCTAGAAAAAAGTTCAGGATGTGGTGCTAGCTAAGAAGGCTTAGATATGTAAGCCCAAGAATCTATACCTTGTTGTTGTGGTGTTTGTTTTATTTCTTCATCCTGTGTTAGCAGAAGCAGGACTTTGTAGATTCCTCATAAATAAACAAGCAATACTGCATCAAAAAAACCAACAAAAAAACAAAAAAAAACAGACTACATCATCAATTTCTATGCCCAACTGTAACATTCCCAGGGTCCTGAACTTTGACTAGCTACTTGGGTCAAAAATGGGAAAACGTTATTTTGAACTTACTTACATGTTTGCTTTTGTCTATTTGATCTTCTCATCCTTTGGACTGTCTTTGTTTATTTTCCTCTTGATATAAAACCTAAACTTGTAGCCTAAAGACTACATTTTTCTCTTGTAGTCACAGACTTGTATTACTTGACTGGGTGCCTTTGCTGGATTCACAAAGAGACTATACTTAAGCTCAATGCTCCTGGACTACAATAAATTTTATCTTATAACTCCCTAGTATTGTTGTTAGACGGAATAGTTGCAAGTGAATCTGAGGAGCTAACTGGACTCGATAGTTCTGTCAACACTTAGGAGAGCTGGTGCTTAGACAGATGGCAGGAGGAGGAGGAGTGGATAATGAAGAACACTGACAAACACACAAACAAACAGAGACTGAACTAATTTGTTTTTCTTTTTCTTTTCTTTTCTTTTGTTATAATGTGGTGAATAGTTTGAATGAAGGCAACTACTGCTATTTTCTGTCTTCCTTCCTGAGCAATAAATAGAATCAAAATAAGATACACTGGAGAATGTGCAAAAGGCATGGTGCCATCCAAATTGTTATTGAAAAATATACATCCTTATAGCACAAAAGAATTCCTGCTGAGCTGGAGTGAAGGTGCATTGACTAAACATTTCTTTCACAGGGTTTTCCTCTGTTTTGTTTGCTGGAGTTTGGCAACTGCACTTGTTTGAAGTTGTTCAGAGATACATATATGGCAGTAGTCCTGGCAGAAATTAGTAAGTAATCATGGCAGAAATTAGTGGGCAATGTAGATAAGGTGATCAAAATTGCATGATAAAATGCAATTTATCACAACGATCAGTAATCTGCTATATGGCTATCACCATATGCAGTGTGTGTATAGATATCTAGAGATAGATCACTCACTTCTGTTTTATATATGATTTACAACATATGTGAAAGTGTTCTTATTTTTACTTTTGTAGTGCAGACAACAAAAGGCAGTCAATAGTTTCAGGATGTGTTTTCTGTGATTGTATTAGAAAAAGTAAATTAACATTCAACAACGTTTGTTTTAGACATTATTTACCTAGAGTGGAATCTACAATACTCAGTTTTCCATTTATTTTTTATACATATAACTATCTTCCACTGATATTGTAGAACTGCTGGTGGTATCCTGCTGGATCACTAGGAGGGAGATCATTTGAGCACTGAGTTTGATTGGTTTATGTATGTATGTTTGTACCATGTCCATTTTTATATCTTAATTTAGTGTACAAAACACTTGTGTCAAACACTGTTGACAGATTTAGCTGTTCCAAGCTTCCATCCGAAGTCCTTTTATGTTCAATATTTGAACACAGAATAAGTGAAATTGCATGCATTACTGTTATGTGTGTGACACTCAGATCTACTTGTCTTTCTTCAAAATGACTTTAATGATAGAACATTATGCAATTCTGAAAGTAAATGTGTGGTTATAAAAGATTTTTTTTAAAGAAAGAAATATCAACCAAATGGAACTGTGTTCTATCCCAATTCAAATCCTTTTGAGGATTAGGAATTTTGTTTTCTGTACTCCGCATTTATGAAACTCACTGTCTCTTGAAGTCTGGAATTAGAAATCTCTGATTTCTTTTACATGAAGATCAGAGTTCTATTTTTTGTATTTTTTTTCCTTTTCAATGTATCATTTTGTTAATGTAGTTTTATGTTAATTCATTGTAAAAAATCATGAAATGGTTTGTCAGTAGCACAAGAAAATAAAATGTGCATGATTTAAAATCTATAATGTATTATTTAGGTGAGAGCAAACAAGTTACAAACTCTGATTAAAAAGAATATTTTGTGAATTGTTTTCTTGGATCAAGGTAGCTGAAAAATTTCCAGTGTGGAATTCTTTTTCTTTCTTTCTTTCTTTCTTTCTTTCTTTCTTAAGAAAGGGAAATATGCTTTTATTATTCATGTGCCAGTATGGAACTGATCATCACATTCCGTAATAGTGAACTACACTGCTTTGCTCCTTAATACTACTTATTTCTCCAGTGCTTTCTACTGAAAAATCTGCTGTGGTGACAAATGCTATTTCCCCAGCCTCAGCAACATGGTGACATTGTGTATGGCTTTGTATGCCATGTCATGCAAGCCTAGAGTGAAAAGAAGCTAGTCTGTGAGAAACAGTGGCAAATGGGAGGTGACAGACAACTCATGTTGACCCTCTGCAACTCGATAATGTCATTATCTCCCATAGCTCAGAAGAAAATGTGTCACCACTACAGATCTAAGGCTACAAATGCCTCAGAAGATCCCACATAAAGCACAACCAACCAAGACAGCCCCATCAACGTCAAAGCTTTATGACATCTCTCTAATCTCTCCCAGTCAACAATGTATATTTGGTGCCAACAAGCAATTCATTGTCTTTTTTATTTGGTATTCAACATCTATATTAGTCAGAAGCATTTCAGGAATTAAATTTATTACTACAAGTTAGTTTGACTGTAAGGAGGCTTGCTCTGAATTTAGTGTGTGATGGGGTATGCATATGAAGCATAAGGTGATAATAGTATCACAATAATATGGTTACTGTCTACTCATTTCAGGGTAAAGTTTAAGGTATTTTAAATAAATCTGTAGAGCCCTGTCTTGTGACTTGCCTATTTGGAAGACAGCCTCTCTCCCTGCCCGATTATACAGCAGCTACAACAAGCATAGCATTTGAGCAGGAGCCAAATAGGTTTAAGAGAAAGGGATGACAGCAGGACTTGTGAATTCAGATCTCACCTTTATCTGAAATAGTCTGAGAAGGCTGACTTTCAAAGTATGCTGTGCATCACAGCCTGTGGTTCATTAGGCAGAGTGGGCTGGGGTATTTTTAATTGTCTACCAGCTATCTTAGCCATCATCATTACTCAGAAAGATAAAGAGAAAGGCTAAGCTTTGGTGGGATGGGGAGTGTTAATTGTTATTTAATATGAATAAAGTTTTATGTTGGTGAACTGCATTATATCTAATACTATCATGTACCAGTATGCTGATACCAGTGCATTGGCTGCCATTAGGCCTAGGGGAGGAGCAAGAGAGCCAAGAATCCAGAAATAACAAGTAGCTCAAGGTGCTTAAACCCTGCCTATGGTGACACCTTGGATGTGTTCCCATCAGGTCTAGTTTTCAGCCCTACTATAAACACCCGTAAAGCTTTATGGAAACACATATCGTTCTGAGGATGCAAGAAAACACTTGCTGGCAGCCACAAATTATTGTTTCTTTGAAAGTCTGTCCTGTAAGAAGCCATATGAACTAATCAACTTTAAAATGTGACTTCATCACTGAAAACCAACCAACCTCACTCGAGAAAGTGATTAACTTGAATTATCTATGCACTGTAAACCAGCTTGTCATTTAGGGTTCACCCATCTTGTCCATTTTTTCCCCTCACCTATCATGTGCTCAGTAATGAGTAATGTGCTGTTTTAATTCATTTGCAAGCTGTGTTGACTGATTGTAAAAATGGTTTTCCTGATGGTAAATTCAAACTAAACTCAATATAACAGATTTCAATAGGGTGTCTGATAAATCTTATTCCTGGGCACTAGATGGGTGAAAATAATATTTTTCAATCACCTAATTTCACATGTCTATTTTAATATTTAGTGAGTGAAAGACTGTCAGTAGCAGTTATCACAAGAGACATGATACATCCCTTTGTGTTGGAGAACCAATTGTAAGCTGTGTTGTATCTCGGTATTCTGCGATAAGATGCCAAATGGGTACCTGCAAATGGAAAAGCAATTTTCTCTTGTGCTTGACATAATCGAGTGTCAAAATACTCTAATTCTTTTGCTTTCCCTTAAACAAAGGCAGGTTACAAGATGTAAGGTAGGAAAAGATTCTAACTATAGACCTTGAAATTTGGGTGTCACAGCCCATGAAGAGAGAGGAAAACAAATCAAACCATTGCACTGCAATGTTTAAAAAACAGGATTTGGTACCCTACTATTATCTTTTTCATTCTCTATTTGACCTAGGATTAAAATACAACATTTCCAGCTTCATTTTAAAAGATACTTTTACATTTGTGCTTCTGTTTTTCTGGTGGTTTTGGACTTGTATTTTACGTAATGTGACACAAATTGCACAGTACTGTAGAACTGTCTGTCTCATTGAATGAAACCATTTTAATCTCAAGTTTTATTATCTGTTAAAATCTATTTAAATATAGGCATTCAATTTTACATTGCTTGACATTTATGGAGAAGCTATTTTACAGCAGCAGGATTCTGAATAGACAAGATCACAACAAATACTTGTGATTATGTGACATTTAAGATTGAAAAATATGGGGAAAGAATGAGCTAAATATTCTCAGCTATTCACATATATATCAAAATACTTTTATGGGTCAGAAACCGACTAATATCCAATACTTGTTTTGGAAATGTCGTTATGACATGTAGTATCGTAAATACAAAGAAGGATAAAACATATCCATTCCAGTTATCTTTAGTTTTAAAACTACTGAAATGTTTTAGTATTTAAATCATGGAACTGCATCATTTTGAAATTATATATATTTTGATCAAAGGATGTTACTGAATACGGAAAAGCATCCATTGATATTTTAGATTTGCACGCTTACTATACAGTATACCCATACAACACCAATTGTCCTGAAATTGAGGTACAAAAGGTTAAACTTCTGTTTCAGTTTTGTTTTAAACAGATGGAACGGCAAAAAGACAACTAGACTCATGCTATAAGTGAAGTTCCTCGGCACTTGTTTTTATTTTTCACTGTGTCATGAGACATCTCTGTTATAACACTTGACCAAATTGCCCACTCTAGTTAGAGTTAAAAGAACTGGAAAAATTAACTTTGCACATTGAATTTTATAGTGCTATCCACCCTCTGTGCCTGATGTATAACAAAGAAAACAGAGATTTTTATGAACAAGAAAAGAAACAAATCAGTGCATGATTTTAAATTACACAGAACATTCTGCATGAAACTTCAATCCATCAAATGGCCACTGAAAAATGAGGTAATTACCTAAAATAATTTGCATGTTAAGAGCTAATACAATATTACAAAGTAAAGTCCAGTTGCACATTAATTGTGAAAGCAATGCATAATTTCCTGATTAATGTTTCATGCCTAATATTATTCCGTGCTCTCTGAGATGCTAAATAACAATATGGCCAATCAATCTACAAAGCATAGGATAAACTCAGACAAGGACTAAGCTCAGTTTTTATAAATCAAGGATTGAATTCCTATAATTTCAGAGTTATGATACGTTATCACAATGCATTGTAATATTTTTAAAGCAATACTTTGTTTTAATTGGTCTCAGATCTTTTCAATAACTAAAGATTAGTGCCTCTAGCCAAGAGAGCCCCACCTACAATATGTGAATTTCTGATCCTTGCTACATTCTAATATAAAAGCACATAAAGCCACAGCCTATTTGCAACTCGGCTCACAGAACAATAAGAAGGTAATATACTGTCACCCATATATAAAATTTAGGCTCATGGGCCTCTGGTCAGCAAAGGCTAAGTGTGTCAAAGAAGTGATATGTTCAATCTCTCTAGAGGAGAATTACTATCCATGCTCTTCTGCCAAGACAGGGTAGAAAATTCCTCAAGGAGTACAACTCAACGGCCCTGTCAGCAGGAGACAGGGTGTCACAATATACAAAGAAAGCCAAGCAGAGAACTGAGAGAATGACATAAGCAAGGAGAAGTAATGGGAAAAAAAGATTGCCAAGACTAGAGCAACTAACAATCAGCACCTGAAAATAGGCTTGGTCTACAGTTCACTCCGTTAAATTTCACAGTCTAATTGCCAATGCTTTCTTATAGAAATTTTGTCATAGTTTCAGACTTTTAAAGATTAGATTCAGAATAGGAAAAAAAAATACTTCTCAAATTCAGAATCCTCTATTGGTTCAGTGGGAAATACACCATGTGGCTTGGTTGGCTGAGTTAGAACGTAATTTAATGATGCTGAGAATAGAAGCTAATCACCTGATGCATGACAAGGAGAGACCGTTTGAGTGACATCTAATGGCGAAACTTTGGAAAGCAGAACACAATAAGTGAAGGAATAATAGATACAAATTAGAGCCTATTCTCCTTTTGATATGCACTTATACTTCTATTGGCATTAAGGGAACTAGAGTGAACATATGGAAAGAAGAGACTCTAACGAGAGAGGAGAAAGGAATTTGATTTTCACTAGGAGTTTAGGAAATTGCTGGAGACTATGTGGTCCAATGGTCCAAAGAGGGACTTAAATTTTGAAATTTGGTGATGTATTCCCAGCTCTGCTTTAATAGTGCGACCTTGAACAAGTTGTTTCATTTTGAAGTGCTTCAGTCACCTCATTTGTAAAAGGGATTTGTAACATACCAGCTGCACATGGGTGTTGCAAGACTTGATTAATCTACAGAAACTGCCTTGAGATTCTTGGAGAACAGGTGACGCTTAACTTGATCTTCCCTAAAGCAGACAATTCTGATGAGAATGAAGATGGCAGTGGAGTAACTAGTAACTACACATTTTCAAAGCCAGACCCCAGGGACAGATGCTAGTGTGTCCACTTTTTAATCCTTTAACACAATAATAAATATTTGTTTGGGATGATGGAGAACTTCTGTGTTTCATGTTCATTTTCCTGCATAAACTGAATCTTTGTATTTCTCCTCTCCAGGGCTGAAAACTATGACTCCATCCTCTGTGTGAGAGAGGTCAGAATAATCTACCTTTTCATTACACACTGAACAATATGATATATATAATATATATAAAGTTTCTATGTACAAACCATTTTGAAATTGATTATATGTGTTAGAGAACTGCTCACAGAAACCTACTGTTGTTTATATATATATCTAATGACACAAGAATATATATATATATATATATATATATATATATACATATTCAATGACACAAGAAATATATATATATATATATATATTCAATGACACAAGAATATATATATATATATTTTCTTGTGTCATTGTTCCCTCACCTTACAACCTGAAATAAAACGTCTGGCAAATCCTAAGAGAAAGCTCAGAGACAAAGAGAGCTAAAATGCTCATCACAATAGGTGATAGCAACTCTTCTTCAATTTTTCACAACAATTTTCTTCTCACTGTCTCAAATTCTCAACAATAATGTACACTCTTTGCTACTTTTTTTCAGGATTACTCATTGACCTGAGTTTTTTTTTTAACATGTCACTTAAAAGATATTCCCCACACTTTTACTGCTTCTTCAATGCAATATCAAAGTAAGAGCCTCTCGAGGCATCATCAATAAAGCAGGCACATTTTTTCAGTGAGATTATTAAATAACACCATCACTACTGCCCTGCTGCAGAAATATTCTATTCACACCTACTTAGCAGGTTCCATAGAAAGTGACTTGCACTTCTGCGGAGAGGTACAAAAAATAAATAGCTCAGGGCAGCAGAAGCAGAGAAAGACAGAGAAGGAGAAATCAAAGTTTAGTTTGTCTAAGTCTTTTCTAAGAAAACAAAAATTATTATTTTTTTAAACGAGTGTCTCACTGTGCTATAGCCCGCCTCTCAGGCTCAAGCTGATTCTTGTTTATAATGAATGCTGCTCAGAGGGGCCTGCAGCTAATACTATAAACATCTTTTTATACTCTCACCAGTGCAGATACTTACAGAGATTGTAGAATACAACTTAAAGGGGCTCTCGGACAACTCAAAACTTACTTTTGTTTCTTCCAGCTTTTTATTTTATTATCGGTAGAGGTAACACCTCATGTGGCTAAACTGAAAGATTATAAAGAGAATATATTCTTCATCTCTTCCCTTTGGTTTGATCTTTTTATTTGATAGATTTTTGTGCACAGTGAGTTTCCCTTCCTACTCTCATGCAACGGCATAAGAGTTTGAATTTAGATAAGATTTTGTGCTCACAGATGTCAAAGCATTTTACAAAAGTGGGTAAAGGGGTGCATGCTCTTCCCTAGTCACTCTGGACACAGGTAACAATATAGTACCCCAGCCACATAGACCCCAGGATGGACCCAGGGATGGAACTGGTGTGAGCCTGGATGCCGCTTCCCGCAGTTCCCATTGGCTGGGAATGGCAAACTGCGGCCACTGGGAGCTGTGCGCGGCCATGCAAACGTAAACAAACGGTCTGGCAGCCCATCAGCAGCTTGCCCTGATGGGCCACGTGTGGGCCGCAGGTTGCCCACCACTGAACTAGGGGGACATAGGTGCCTAATTCCAGTATTTAGCCACAATTGGAATTCACAAATCCACTGCTCAGCTGCTGCCTAACCCTGTAGGCACCTAAAGTGCCTTGGTGCCTACATTTCCACCAGTGAAATCCTTAAAACACTTGATTTTCTGCTGCTAGAAACAGACTAAGTAATTGTAACGCAAACTGGAACTTGGGTCTCGTATGAAAATGCATGAATCGCTAGGTTCTGGAGTCATTCTTCCTCTCTCCCTGGCCCAATGAATATGTAAGTATTCAGACAAACTGAAACAACACCAAAAGGAGAGACAGGCAGACCCACCTAAGACTATCTATATCCTAGTGGTTAGGGCACTCTGCTGGTGATGGGGTTGTGATCTGCATTCCTAACCAGTCAGAGTAGGGATCTGAACCTGGGTGTTCCACAGCAGAGGTTCTCAAAGTGTGGAGGCAGGCATGGAATGTATTTGAGGGAGGGGGGAAGCCATGAGACACTTTGGGGGAAAAAAATCTTACTTCACACATTTTACCCTTAGCAACGAATAACTAGTAAAGCTGATTCCTCTGGACATATCAGATCCTCAAATAGTGCTGTGCATTTGACTCTAGATGGTGCTATGCATTTTGACAGATTTCTATTAAGCTTGCATAGTACTATATAAAGTAATTGCCATCTGTACATTAGTCCATTTGCTACACCACCATGTGCACATTAAATTTTAAGAATGAACCGCAATTGCAATGTTGCTGTTATTACAGTGCATCGTTGACTCTGTTTGAATCAATGCCTTGCTGTTTTTAATATTTAGTGAGAGTTTCATGTTTTTTTTACTGGAATATGTACTTATGTGACTGGGAGACGGGGCATACACTACTATAGGCACAAAGAAGGGGCACGATCAAATAAGCTTGAGAACTCTAACCACTAGGTCATTGGCTGTAAAGGAGGAATCACCACGGGCTCCACCCTTGCCCATCTTTTTTTCTTAAGGAAGGGCTGACTTGGTCTAAGCACCTAACACCAGGACAAGGTTCATGGCTGTCAACTCCGAGCAGTGGGAGATGATTCCCTCCAGCTTGGAGTCAGGTGCCTATATCTCTTGTACAGCACGGGGGACTTAGGCCTCATCCTTCTTAGCATTTCTTATTGGCTAGTTTAGGGGTTACCTGCTTGGCATGTTGGTTTCTGTGACTCTCTTTTTTAACTCCCCAGGCATTATATAGGGTGCCTAGCTCAGGGCTGGTCTACACTGGTAGGGTCGGGGGGGGGGGGGGAATCATCTAAGATATGCAACTTCAGCTAAGTTATTCACTTAGCTGAAGTCAAAGTATCTTAGTTCGATTTACCTGGCCGTCCTCACGGCCGCAAGTTGACTGCTGTGGCTCCCCCATTGACACTGCTTAGTCCTCTTGCTGAGGTGGAGTACAGGTGTTGATTCGTGGATCGATTTATCGCATCCAGAAGAGACATGATAAATCGATCCCCGATAGATCGATTACTACCCACCGATCAGGTGGGTAGTATAGAGGTACCCTCAGGGTCATTACTTCCACTAGCTAGCAGGGTGCCTAAAAGTTCAGCTCAATAACACTCAACATTTGCAAAACCTAAAACTCCCTTTTGAATCCAGCCCAAAGTTTACAAGGTATTCTCACATATTTTACTAATTATTTCCCCAATTTTCCAATTAGATGTTTTTTATAATGGCAAATAATATGGAAATAAGAGTGTTCTGTTTTATCTTTACAACCATCGGATTTCATTATGTTGCTTCGCACTCTTATATTGATTCTCGGAGGAATAGGAAGTTAAATAGTTTAGTACAACTTGGTGAAAATTAAAAAAAAATAAAGATTGTGTTCTGATCACCCACCCAAAGTCAATTTAAAGAACATTATTCTATTTCCATATCCAGTGCTGCAGTGAATTGTGACTCACTGTTTCTGCCACTTGCAGAAAAAGAAAATTAATCCGTTATTTTTCTGCCACTGCAGTATCTCATAGACTGTATTTCTATACATGAAGGGCTGTTTTGCTCCATAAAAATAGAAAATGTAATGATACAAACAGTCTTTTTTTTGTTAACAAAAAGCACTAGAATTACAACAGACTTATGACCTTTGATTAAATGTTGTGCTGTAAATGTTCTTTGTGTTTTAAAGGGTTTTTTTTTTTCCAGTAGTGAGCAGAGACACTGCACATCTCTCCTACAAACCATGCACTGTTAAAGGTAGTTTCATTAGCATTATGAAAACCATGATCAAGCTATGAGAGAACTAGTATTTGGGGAAAGAGAATAGTGTAAAAGTAATTATTGTCAGATGACAAAGAAAAACTTTGTAAGCTCTGGTGTGTATGATCCCATGATTGTGTTTCTTAAAATATATTTTTGAGGGAGTATTGCGTAATGGCTAAATCATTGAAGGTAGAGTCAAGACACTTAGGTTCTCCCTTTGGCTGAATCTCCTCATGAATGCTGCACAATGGCAGCACTGGGGTGTAGGGAGGAGGATAAGGAGTACTTACGTAGTTGTAGGACCGTAGGGGAGGGTTCAACGATAGTGCTGCTGCCAATGGATAGCACCATAAAAAGTATCTATTTCAGTGGGAAAGGAGTATGACCATGGCCCGACCCCCTGTAAACCAGTCAATAGACTATACAAGTAGATTGAAGCCACCAATGACTAGAATGGGCACTATACCTGCTCCCGGTATCTACTGGGACTGGAGATGTAGCACTTTCTATTCTCACTCTTGCTAGCACAGCTCAGTCTTCTTAAACTACAATGAATCCCTCGGCTTGTGTGTGTGTGTGTGTGTACATATGTGTGAATGTGCATGTGTCTCAGTGTATTATGAGATAGGTATAAATAAAACTTGCCTGACAACCGTTAGTAAACCATATTAGATGCTAGTGTGGAAAATGCCTTGTAAAAGGCTGGTAATATTTATTAATCTCCCATGCTCTGCACAGGGAACCAGGAACACAGAGCAGAGCTTAGTTCCCAGCCCTTAGGGTGTGCAATCTAATTACATGGGTAGTGACTGACATATTTAGGATATCTAACACTTTCCATTTTAATATAATATAATATAATATAATATAATATAATATAATATAATAAAGAAAGATTCTTCGACAAGCGGTACTCTCCTAATGTGTCCTCAATTACAGCAATCACTTTGTTCTCTGGCAGAATCCAGGTCTTGACTTTGTGATTCCTACCTGGTCCCCATGAACTGCTTCCCTCTCTGTGGTTTAGATGAGACGTTGGATATGGTGGAAAAACAGTCTTTGCACAAAAGTTAATTCTAAGTTATTTCCACTGTAGATGAATAGGGTAAAGCCCTTGCATTGCTGAGGGCCACATCAAAAACTTGCAACGTGGTCTGTGGGCTGCCTCTAATTTGCATATACATTTTCTTTCATTGATGCCTACAGAGATACTAGAGTGCTGAAAATGTACAGTGCTTTACATAACTCTGGCAAACACAAATATGCTTTGACTAAACTTATAAGGAAAGAGTATTACTGGGACCATCTTTGGAATCAAATTCCAGATGCATGCAGTAAACTGTAATAAACTCACTGTATTCCTGAGGTCTAGCTTTGCTATCAAAGGCATTAGTATTAACAAAGTTCAGTTCAAGCCTTGCTCCTTAGAACTGGCTGCTTCCAGGGTTAGTGTCTCAGGACTGCTCAGCCCACACCCTACCTCCTCTTCCCAGTCCTACTTCCTTTTCACCTGGGAAGGGTTTGGAGTCATCAGACTCAAGGACTCGGCAGAACCCTCAGCCTTTTGCAGGGTGAGGTGTTTCACTCAGAACCACCAACTTGTTGCACCAACCCACAAAGAGGCTAAATTACTGCTTTCCCAGAAATTAATGAAAGACAAATATAATAATTTTCAGAAAATAGAAATGTTTTCAAGCCAGCTGTACTTGGGAAAAGTTATAAAGCAATGTCGTAATCATGGTCAGTTTATTTCTGTGACCAGTCCTTCCAGCAAACCATGCCTACGTGGTTTAGAAACCATGTGTAAATTCACCTCTATGGCATATAACGAATAAAGTTGGAATTTCTAATTCTCACTTCTGAAACATGACATTGGTTGCAGAGTCCGAAGTTACTTTAGAAGCATGAATTATTACAAAAATTACCATTGTCTATTATGGTTTTGTATTTGTTGTCAGTCCCGCCCCCCACTTCAGACTTGCTCAATCAACTTGACTTTCCAACCTACTCACGTTGAAAGAGGTAGAGAACATTGATTAAGGTGGCAAATACAGCTGTTTGCAAAATAAATTCAAAAAGATTTTTGCCCACAAAAATTATTTCACTTTTTTGATCTGCTCTAGTAAAATACATTGACAATGAGAACTATATCTGCCTTTTTAATTTTGCAGGAATATCCTGCTTTTTGTTCCCAAATGAGTTATGTTTTATGGCAGACTTCCAGTAAGATATAAACTGACTTCTGGGCTATTTATGTTATCAGTCCTGGGTTTCCTGGTTTTGATAGAATGAAGGGAAATGTAAAACAGATCATAACATTTCAAAACAGCACTTTAAAACTCGTATATAGTCCATAGTCCCAACATAAGTAATAATGTGACTGTAGTATTTTTTTACCTTTGATCATATACTGCATTACTGTTCTAAGAATGGTTTCACTATGTACGATGATCTAAAAGTGTGAGGGGAAATAAACCAAACCCTTTGTAACTGGTATATTTAGAAAACATAATTTTTATGAACATGCCTCTGGAAACCACAATGAATACATGTTAGCAATTACCTTTTAGGATATATCCATTTTTTTCAACCCATTCAGGGTTCCTTTCTAATAAATGCACTGTTAAGTAATATTGCTTGCCTTGAAACTGGGCCTTCCATGTGCCAGATGAGTGCCCTAATCACCAGTCTATGTTTCCACAAAACATTTTGGCTTTCTTAAAATGGCATTTTCAAAGTTAAAAGTGTTCATATGCAAATGTGTACATACAGATATAATCCTATTTAGCAGAATTGCTTCTTTAAACAAATACATGATTCAAAACACAAGGTATAGATATTGTAACAAGAATTCATTCTCTGGAACCTTTTCACCTGAAAGACTAGAAATTATCACCATTTCAGCAGGCTACAGGCTTATTGTGTTGTTTAAGGCTGATTGACCACACTTTAGAAATCAATCTATGGCCAAAGCAATTATCAGTTTTAATTAGTACTGTTTCTTGTTTACATTAAGTTGAAAAAAAATACATTGGTTCATCTGGCTGGCTGTCCTGTAGAGTGTCCTCTCTTATTTCATTTGTCTTACACCAGACTATATTTGTGAAAAATATTTTGGTTTTATCAAAATGACATTTTTCAACAGAAACACATTTTTGCTGAAAATTCCCTTCCCCCTGCAAACAATTGGGTGAAATCCAACAAGTATTAAGCACTTGGAAATGTGCTGTTATGGGGAAATTGTTTTAATGATAATCAGTGGAGCCTTTATGTTGATATCATTACAATGTTATGGGAAGTAAGGAAACCAATGTAGGCTCCTTCAGATAGTCTCTGTCTACTCTGTAAAATAATCAGTATTATGTTTACTGTAAAGACACCATCCCATACAGTTTTCCCTACCTCATCTTCAGACATCCGTTGGATGACAACTTGTTACAATACCAAAAGAGAACTTATCCTCGTGATAAGCCTAAAGTGTAATTCTCCTTTCACAGAGAAACTCAACCTAGGACAAAGCTTCCCTAATTTTCAGTTCCGATTCTCATCTGAGGTTCAAGATTTGTTTGAAAACATTTTGATTAACCTGTCCTGAATTCAGAAAACCTCACGATTTAAGCATGTTTGAGGCATAATCCAGGCAAAAGGACCAGGAGCATCAACTGAGCTTCTCTGTAGGTGTGGGAGATCAAGTAAAATTCAAGAGGCATGAACTCGGGTTAAAACAAATATTAAACTGAAACTTCTGGAATAATATTATAGTTGGGACTTAATCTTCAGTAACAAAGACTTTCTCTGTTAATACTTCCATACCATCCATACTTTAGGCCCATGAAGGTAATGTTTCTTTAAGGTTGGATGGGTATCACAAAAGCAGATTTCTATGTTGTGAGTCTGTCACTAAGGGACCTTTAGCAAGTCACTTAGGCTCTCTCTGCTTCATTTTTCATACCAAGAAAAGCCAAGCTTTTCCAAGTACCCTAAGAGAGTTAGAAATTATTTTTTAGATAGTTGGCAGTGAAAAAATGAACTAAGACCTATGAGCTGTTAATAAATAAAACTGACACCAAATTATACACTGAAACATAATGTACAAGGACTTTGATCTACTGAATTAAATTTCTGTATGTGCCAACTATTAACTGCTTGTAAGATCCCAGTATAACATAAGAGCTCCTGTATATATCTGTGTGTGTATATACACACGCACAAACCTTCACTTCTTGACTTCAGTACATTTGCTTATCCTTTGTTTTGCCACTTGAAGAAAAATCTAATTTGCAAAAGGCAAAATATATGAATATTTCATAAAGGGTGGTAAAACAGCCACATGAAAAAATAAAGACACTACGCCAACATTGTACACCGTGGTTGTACAGTGAATGAGCGGATGAAAATGTGATTGTGAATGACATAATAGCAGTCCTGTATCCTTATTATGATTTTATCCCAAGGCTTATGATATCAGTTGTTTATCTTTAGCTTGACATGATAGGTGAGTGGCTAAGGCACTTGACTACAGTCCCTGATGTTGTGGGTTCAAATCTCACTTAATCTCACACTGAAAACCTACCTCCAGGTCACCCAGATGAAAAATGGTATCTGAGCCATAGAATTAAGAAGTCTAAGGTGGGTCAGACATGATGCCAGCCACATCAGTCCCTGTGTACAGTTGGCTATGGAAACTGACATGCTTTAGAGTGCATCAGCCTGATGAACTGTCTATGACTCAGGCCAGACTTTGAGAAGCCTAATCCAGCCCCTGTTGAAGTTACTGGCTAAAGTCCCATTGATTTATCTGTATTCATAAAACCCAAGAGGAGCTACATGATGTATGTAGTTAAGAACATTTATAAATGGATAATACAATTCTAGATTTGATTGTTAGAGATCATGAGTCTTGCTATTTCTTTTTTTCCTCCCCACTTTAATATTTACTGTCTCATGTCTAATCATGAGTGGATCATATTTCGAGGTTATTGTGGTTACCTGAATTACACATTTAATACCTACCTTTTAAACCAATGACAAAAAATGATGTTTCCCAGCATATGATTTCCTGCAATTCACATTGTAATTTATGAAATGATGGCATTGGTATGAAATGGCATTTTGATTTATATGGTACCAATTTTCAAAAGTAACAGCACCCATAGTCAACTGCAGTCAAAACTTTTGGATGCAGACAGTTATAAGTTCAGAATGGTTTTAGCTCTTCAGGGTGGGATTGTCAAAGGCACTCAAATTACTTAGGAGCAGAAGTCTACTCTGTTATATGTAGGATTTTATAACATGCTCATCATCACATAGGAAAAACCACTGGAGTGCTTTTGAAAACTCATCCTCAATTATCTGATTTATGGGCTCAAACTTCAAACTTAAAAAGTGGTCAGATGTCTAAACATAACTATACTATGTACTTCGATTACCTTCACCAAACTACAAGCACAATATTAGAAAACTTGCTAAAGTATCTTTGAAAATGTGGTCATTGATGATGGCAGTTATGTACAGATCAGCCAAATATAGATCAAGAGACTTTTTTTTTCCAGTTTAATTCCAGAGATTGAATATCTTGGAATGCTTAAATGAGTCAGGTTCTTTCTCTATAGGTATTTGGAGTATTGAATGTTCCAAGAAATACTTAGTTTGGAATTACATTTGTAACTTAAATACTTCAAGATATAGAGGAAACAGCAGGTGCATTTTTAGCTATTATTTTTATTGATTTACTTGCTGTTTGATTGCCATCAAAAGTTTTAAAATCAGACTTTTCTTCATGTCTTGCTCTTATAATAGCCATAATTCACAACATAGCTATTTATTTAAAAGGCATAATGCTGAACTACAATAAATCACTGAAAAGTAATTCTTGTGCATTAAGTAGAGCACAACTGATTGAGGCAATCATAATTTACCAGCTTGCACGATATTGTACATATTTCTGATCTGATGATTGCTGCATGTGGATACAGGTTATATCAAGGGACAAAAAAATAAAACTAGAACTTGCCTCTACATTCGAAAAGACTCTATGAAGAGAATTCAAGTTGTCCTATATTCTCAGAGCTTCACTGATACCTGAAAAATAGGTAATGGAAAAAAAGTTATGGATATGAATTGCTATTAAAGTTTTATGTCACCGTAATTAGATTGCAAAGAGTGATCATTTCACGTCTCAAAACCAAAATTATTTATAAGCTTTTCCCATAGCCGAACTGTTGATATTGTTAAGGTAGATTCACATAGCAGAAACTTATTTCTGGTAAAAAAAAAATCTTTTTTTTTGAAAATTGGCATAGTTAGCTACAATGTAGACATCTGTATCATAAACATTTCTTCTTATTATCTCCCCTTTGACCATGTAATATTCATATATCCATCTATATAAGATAGTGTAGCAGATAAGTTTATCTCCAAAATTACCTTCCTCTAGTATATTGACCATGATCCTTCACCATGTACATTACCAGGTAGTACTAAATCATATCATACCCATGCCTTTTTGTCAATTGCAAAAGTCTACTTTAAAAGGAGAAACCATCCAGTCTATACCTTTTAGAAAAGGTGTTGGGGCTCATTATAGTATGACAAGGGACAAACAAGAAAATGTTACTGCCATGAATTGGCACACTTAACACTTGAAAAAACAGTTTTTTTCCTCCACTTTTTTTTTGGGGAGGTGGGGTGGGTTACTATCTACCCAAAATGGTTTTTTTTGTTATTTTGTTATATCACAGTATTCCTAGTCTAGTCATATACAATATTTGATTGGCATTGTTGTAAATGATTTCCATTTTGCTACGCTGAAGCTGTTTTAATATCATTACAAAACAAAACCAACTAATCTCCAAAGGTTGCAATCATAGCCCAGTGTAATTTAAAGACAGACATGAGAAGCAAAGGGTCTGATTCTGATGCTCATACTGGTAAATCAGGAGGAGCTCCATGGAAGTCAATAGAATTGCACAGCATAAAATTGTTGTGAGATCAGATTCAGCCCCGGTGTCTCTGTTAGAGACCTCTCACACCATTCAGTTAGTTGTCTATTATCATATCAGCACAACAGAAAAATGTTCTCCCCTTCATATCAATCACATTTTGCAAGTTCTGCTAACCAATGCATAATATTTTAAGGGTAAGGGATTTGTGGAAATTTGCACCAGTGTAACTACATCGATGTAGCTGCATCAGTGCAAACCCCTATACAAACACAGTACCCCAAGAGCAAAAAAGGGATTCCACTTCTCAATAAGCCATGTATTCCTCCAGTTAAGCAATCTTCATTCACGTTTACACTAAGGCCATGTTAAACTACTCTGGACATGTAAATAGATTTTAACATGAGTACAAACTATATTTATTTTCACTTTTCACAGAGAGATGTAAAATGGCCTTTGTTTAAATGAAAATCAGGGCCAGTGTGTCTATGTTAACAATGATGTAACTGTATCAGTGTAATGCCAATTTCCCTCATCTAGACAAGTCTTTAGACTGTTACAGCTAAAGATTTTAAGTGTGAAAACATCTTTTACTTATGTAAATTTCCTCTCATAATAGAAAAAGAGATGCAGTATGTCTGATACTCCTCATCCAATAAAGCATTTTATTTCTGACCAAACATGGTCTAAAACATTTATGAAAATTAGGATTAGTGCATGAAGCATTTCAACAAAGTTTTTCTCTCAGGTTAAATATACAGTATAATGAGGAAAAATTCCCATTTTTTTCATGCGTAAGTAGTAAGTGCTGTATTTATCATTTGCTAAATCACACTCATTTTTCTGCATTTCACCAGTGGTTGCATCAATTGTCATTTAACTGCTCTAAATAATGTGTTCTCTTCCCTGTTGTATTAAACTATTTCTATCAAGGCTAATGATTTTCTGATTTCCACATGCCAGTGAGTTTGGCAGTAATGAATGATGCCTCTCTTTTGCATGTTGCAAGTAGTTTAAATTATATTTTACATACCCATTTAAAGGATCATTAGTTAAGTTAATATCCTTGCTATTCATGAGCATCAAGCATTTTGGTAAAGGAAAATCTCACTATATATTCTCTAGTAGCTCTGATTACATCTTAAAAATTGATTTGGATCACGAAAGAAATACCCACTGCCTACTAGTGGCTATAAATACCTCAAATGCCTATCTATCCAGTCACTCTTGATGCCTTGCCTTCACCTCCTTCCATGCCCCTCTGCCCAGTCATGTCATTCTTATAAGAACTCCTCCTGGGACATGGAAACTAGTAGATATCACAATGCAATCAGTCAGCATTTAAATCTTGGCTACTTTTATGAGCACAGAGTTTTTAAAAAAATGCTATAAACATGTAGTCACCATAGTATTAGCCTCAGGGTGGTCAGAGAAAGCTCTGCCAGCCATTCTAGTGCTGAGGCAGATCAGTCACATTATTATTAGTTCAGATTAAGATTTCTATAAGCAATGGCACTATCTATAGCCAATGGTCAATCAAAAATGCACAAACATATTCTCTACCTTTGGAAACCAACAGTATCACCCAAGGCCCCAAGGTTTGTGGCACATCAGACCTAAACTATGTGGCATCACAACTGCATTAAATTATGCATCAATCTGGGAACCAAACGGCAATGATTAGGAAGCCATTTGACAAACTACACATTGCAAAGATTATTTCTTTGCAGAACGGCAGAGGAATATCAGCATAGCAAGTCTCAGGAGTTCTACTAGAAGGGTAGAAAAACATACATCTGCATAACCCCTGAAAGATACTATTGGGGAGGGAAAGGGGCTAGATAAATGCCCTCTGGGATTCCTAATAGCATAGAAGTACAGCTCCTCATAGCAGGTCCCTTCCCTTGTGCAGCTCCTAATACAGACAGGAATGAAGGGCTGAGGAGCCCTAGAGGACAGCCATTCTCCCGGTCTCTAGCTACTCCACCCAAGACAAGAATTCACCCCTTTTGCTTCTGGGTCTTACAACCATCATAGCATTTTCTTTTCTGCTGCTTCTCACAGCAGAGTGCTCCAAAACCCACTGAATTCCTTCTTATGAGGAAAACACAAAGGCTCAGCAATAAGAAGAAGAAGAGTAAAGCAATATATGGAGAAACAGAAAGGCTGGGAGAAAACAGGAGCATATCCATTGTTTTGCATTTGTATTAACGAGACATATTGATATGGTTATCTGTGTGATGTGAATATGTGGAATTCTCTTAAAAAACAAGGTGAAAACATAACAGAAATAAAAAGCACTTACAAACTGTAAAAGAGAGATAAGCAGCAATTAGCTCCAAAATGGCTTACAGCTACAGTTTTTGGCTCAGGTAAATTTAAAGGGGCAGCCCCAGAAAGGTATGATGGTAAAATAGTTCCTATAAAGACACAGATTAGAGTTACTAAGGATTAAGTCAGCAAAAGATACTGTTGGTGAAGGCTTTTTTCCTTTGGGTTGCTACTGTTATGTCATTTATAGCTATGAATCTGTACTATAAACAGGGTTCTGCTTATAACCTAAAGTTCCATTAATACTTCAAAGGAAAGGCAAATGTAGAAGCACTAATAAAAGTTAATTTTTGGAAACATAGATACACATTTTTACTACAATTAGCAGGTGATAAAACTGCACAACTGTGCAACAAGTTATTATAAGATGTGTTTAATATTAATAAAGAAACTTTCAAGTCTGCTTCTACAATTTCTCCCAATTGTAGGGTAATGGTTTAAGATTAAACTCAATGTTCATGCTTGAGCTTTTATGGTCTACTATGTTAATGAGCTGTCCCTCAGTAGCTGTTTTTTAAATACATAACTACCAAGGGCTTTTTTCACTCTCTTCAAAGCTATCAGACTCATTACCTAACTCTAATATAAATGTTCATTTGTTTAGTAAGGAAGCAGGAAGTATAGATTGGTTCACCCTTCACACATAACAACCATATCCCCAAGTAGCATTTTCTTATTGATGTGTAAAACGAGTAAACATATGCTCCTAGGGCATATTGTTTGTACTAGTGTTGTATTTGCTGGAAAACCTCCTGGGACATTCATTTTCATATTGGAAGAAAAGCGTTCTATATTGGCTAAATAGGTGCTCTGGTACGAGCAAAGACACGCATGAAAGAAATTTTACTCTGTAGCTTTCTAAACTGCTGTTCATCAACTGCATCTTCAAGCAAAAGTAGATCCCACAGCATCATGGGATTAACTGACAGAGTGCATATGAGACAAGACACTACAACATCAGGGAAGGCTTAGTTAATTCTCACCCTCTAAGTGACAAGTATTATCTATCTCAGACATGGAAAATGCTGACATTGGGACAAATATGACATTGAATCTATCTCACAGCAAAAGCCTTAGGAAGAGCTTGTATGAGTGTCATTACCTTTATCCAACTAGAAATATTTAAAACTAGGTTTTAAAAAGATGAAGAAAGAATATGCGAGAGCTAAAGCTACTAAAAGCGGGACATTGTCCTAATACTGGACAATATAGTACCAACAGGGTGTTAAGTGCAGTACCCACAGGCAAAATGACATAGTGTTGGCTTCAAGCAGCTTATCTACAACACTACAATACAAACAAAAGCTAGATCATTGGATTTAACAACACTCCAATGAAACCAATGGAACCAGGATCAAGCTCATACTTGACTTGGGTGGCACCTTATTAGTTCCATGTTCGTTTAGTTGAGGGGAGTGCCAAGGTTTCCAGGAAAGCAGCATGCAACTTTTTCAATAAAGACTCAAAATCAGGTGCAATTTGGTTGACAACCAAATACTTGAGATGTCTTCACAGATAGCTTGGATAAATTTTGCCCAAATTTGGTGAAACTGATCCAAGTTTTGAGAGAAATAAAAGCAACATTTAGGGCTAAATATAAAACAAAGTAAGACCCAATTATGATTTGAAGAGGAGAGTCTTCTCATAGTTTCACTTCAAAGTAGGAATAACTCAGTGCTCTGAAGCTAATATTTACTTTAGCTTTTTGCCTGAACCTGAAACCACCACGTTCTCCACGGTTCTGCCATTATTATAGGCAGAGTTAGTGGTGCTGTGTTTATTTAAGGTTGACCTACATTTTCCAGTCTAAGAACCCGTTTTCAGTTATTTATAAATTTGCTTGAAGCATTTAGTACTGAACCATTTGAGTTAAAATTTTCCATTACAGTGTCTGGGTGAGGCTGATTTTATTTTATTTTAATTATTATTATTATGTATACAACTCAAAAGGTGTATTAGATCTGAAGATAGATTTATGTAGCCCATCCTTTCCTAACCAGTGCAGGAATGTTTCCTAAAATATATTTCTAGTGATTAATCCAGTTTAATATTAAATGACCAAAATATTTGGGTCGTCTCCACTTTCTTTATCAGACTATTTCACATATAAGAGATTTCACAAGAGAGAATTTTCCTGATGTTCTGTCTAGAACTGGTCAAAAAAAAAACAAACGTGATTTCCCTCCCTCTATTTTTGAATTCTGTCACTTCCAAAATTTGGAAAATGTCAAACTCCTCTATAGCTGCCCAAAATATGTGGTGGCAGGTGGGGACTTGTCACTTTTTCTTTTATCAAGCTTTGACAAGATGTCACTGAAACTTAAAAATTCAATAAATTTCAACCAGCTCTAACTGACTCAATTTATCCTTTATAAATGTTAACCTTTGACTCCTGGAATCTCCTTATGCAATTTGTCTATATTTTTAGTGTTAACACTCTTCAAATACTTAATTTTAATTAATAAATGCATATCTTATCATTTGGTAGTTTGATGATTAAATCTGTAAACCTCTACAATCATCCAGGGAATTGGGTGCTCAAAAGTACAGACAAGAAATGGCTAGTACTCAAAAAACACATCAATTTTTAAGAAATGACACACAATCTCTGTTAAAGAGCCATTCAAACAGGAACATAACTGTTAGCTGCACCAAACGCCTTACATATTTACCAATTATAAAGGCAGTGATCTCAGCCTATATTGACTTGGAAGTTTAACTGCCTGTCATTTCACTAACAGTTGATTTATTTTACCAAATGTTGCCTCGGCTATTTTACTTGTGTACTTTTGATAGTTGATATCCCTGAGTTTCTTCTTCTAGACAACATACCAGTACAGCTTCATGTATGTTGTGTAACCAAATAAATACTTAACTGAGTTGCTACCTGTAATTAGCTCTTTGAAACACAAATATTATTTAGAAAGTCAATATGTTAACAAAGAAAAGAAAAGAAAATACAATGTCTGAGCAATATGTTTAATCACAGAAGGACTGGATTGGTCATAGGCTATAGAGCCTTTTAATTCTGAATTGCTGGTCTAACTGTGCCTAGATCAGTACAGTGAAATACATCAACATCCAAAGGCTGTTCAGTATTGTCTGTGAAATGAGGTTGGTGAGTTTCAGTCCAATTCCAAATGTTAACATCCCAAATCACTACAACTGGCACTCCTAGTGGGGGGGGGTCACAGAATAAACTGCCATACAGACCCCTAAATCCCTCATCTCCAAGGGACTGCACTGCTACAGATTACGGATCAAATGGCTAGGCAGCAGTTCTTCAGAAAAGGACTTAGAGGTTACAGTGGATGAGAAGCTGGATATGAGTTGATAATGTGCCCTTGTTGCCAAGAAGGCTAATGACATCTTGGGCTGTATAAGTAGGGGCATTGCCAGCAGATCGAGAGACATGATTATTCCCCTCTATTTGACATTCGTGAGGCCTCATCTGGAGTAGTGTGTCCAGTTTTGGGCACCACACTACAAGAAGGATGTGGAACAATTGGAAAGAGTCCAGCAGAGGGCAACGAAAATTATCAGGGGGCTGGAGCACATGACTTATGAGGAGAGGCTGAAGGAACTGGGATTGTTTAGTCTGCAGAAGAGAAGAAAGAAGGAGGATTTGATAGCTGCTTTCACCTACCTGAAAAGAGGTTCCAAAGAGGATGGAGCTTGGCTGTTCTCAGTAGTAGCAGATGGCAGAACAAGGAGTGATGGTCTTAAGTTGCAGTTGGGGAGGTCTAGGTTGGATATTGGGAAAAGCTTTTTCACTAGGATGGTGGTGAAGCACTGGAATTGTTTACCTAGGGAGGTAGTCGAATCTCCTTCCTTAGAGGTTTTTAAGGTTAGTCTTGACAAAGCCCTGGCTGGGATGATTTAGTTGGGGATTGGTCCTGCTTTGAGCAGGGGGTTGGACTAGATTACCTCCTGAGGTCCCTACCAACCCTGATATTCTATGATTCTATGATTGTTCCAGGTCAGAGGTGGGGCAAACTGGGAGGTCAGCATGGGGAATTGTGCAATGTTGTTTGAACTACACCTGCTCCATGGGTAAATAAATGACTCCAGTCTCTAGATCTGTCTGTCCAACTTTCTCCATCAACATTAAAGTCACACACTAATTCAGATCAACAAAGGATAATGTAACCCATAGCAACATCACTGGTGGGTAGAAAAACACTTCTTTTACCTTATTCAGAGCTTTTTGAACTGTTCAAACCAGCTCAGTCCATCACTAATGAGCAAGTTTTGGACCATGTAATTCAACCTTGTGTTGGATCACTGGTTATACAGAACAAGTACTGCTCGGTAACTTGGATTATAGGTACAAAAGAAATGAAACGATTATATATGTCTCTTGTCACATCCACACCAGATATAATTCAGAATGCTTGTATGAGGAAGTATTGAAACTTCCAGTTTAGGCTCATGTTATGCTCTTGTCCCATTGCAGCATAGGGTCCAGAACAGCAATACAAACACCATGCAAAAACTGTAATAACATGTTTCAGAGGGGTAGCCATGTTAGTCTGTGTCAGCAAAAACAACAAGGGGTCCTTGTGGCACCTTAAAGACTAACAAATTTATTTGGGGATAAGCTTTCGTGGGCTATAACCCACTTCATCAGATGCATGGAGTGAAAATGTAGGCAGGTATAAATATACAGCACATGAAAAGATGGGAGTTGACTTACCAAGTGTGTGTGTGTGTGGAGGGGGTCAGTGCTAATGAGGCCAATTTAATTAGGGTGGATGTGGCCCATTCCCAAGAGTTGACAAGAAGGGGTAAATATCAACAGAGGGACTTTGGGAATGGGCCACATCCACCTTAATTGAATTGGCTTCGTTAGCACTGATCCCCCACTTGGTAAGGCAACTCCCATCTTTTCATGTGCTGTATATTTCTACCTGTCTACTTTTTTCACTCCATGCATCTGTTGAAGTGGATCATAGCCCACGGAAGCTTATGCCCAAATAAATGTGTTAGTCTCTAAGGTGCAATAATATGACACAGATAACCATCTATATTTCAGTGTTTTGCCACAGGTAATGTGTGTTTTATTCCTCACAATTTTCAAATGTTCAGTAAAAGTAAGAAATTAATTTCTGATTCTCCAGCATACACTGTGTGCTTCTTCCTAAATAAATCGGTAATGAATCCAGATTACACATAGCCTTGCTCCCCTCTAACATGCTCTGATGTATTTCTGAGTAAGGAATGCAAATTAAAGCCCAGAAATCTCTATCCAGTTTTTCATATTAAGATGATACCATACACCTCATGCTACAAAGAAGTGAAATGAACACGAACGTTTTTGGTTTTAAAGTCTTAATCTGCTGAACTAAATATTTGAAATTAAGAAAGATACTTAGCTCAAGCAGAGAAAAGGACTGGAACTCCAAGACCTGCGAACCAGTGCCAGGAATGGGAAGAAATGGTGAAGAATCATGGGCACCTACGACCCCAGGTAAACAAGAAAAGGGATCAAGATGTGAAGTGAAGTGAAGTTAGCTCAAGTAGCAGCAGCAGGTTTATCTTCTTTGGACTAGCCACTGAAAGAGGACAGGACTCATTCACACAGCCTATTACAACTACAGTATTGTATTTTCGTTACATAGCATTTAGTAACATGGCATCTGTGTCCTTATAATAAATTAACATTAAAAGCTATATACTGTTTAAAGTGATCAGAAAATACTAAACTGTGCTTCTCATAGTTTCATGGCAAATGCATCTGTATTGTCCGTCATAGTCCCTCAAAGTACCCACTACTCTTTGCTTCTGGCTCCCAGCCATCACCTCTCTGAAACAAAGACCCACATCTCACTCCCTCCTGAGCAGGGGATCTTTAAGGCTGCACAGTTACTTGACTACACTCTGATATCCCCAGCAAGACAGACTGCCTAAAAGGCCAGCTTCTGAACTTTGCTTTCTCTATAGAAGGTATGACCAGCATATTGCCCACAGTTATGTTATCATGCAGCTCTTTCTAGGCAAGCAAATGTATTCTTAAGGTGAAAGTATTACTGAGAAAACATACTAAAAACAATAAAAGAACCTACTCACATGCTAAAAAACTTACCAGAGTTCACCCTCAACTTCAACCTCTGACTCTGGTAACAGTCAGTCCTTCAAAACCCACAGTTGTATTTTCCATGTGGTTACAAGTTCACAACTGTCTTAATTCAGAACCAGAACAGAGGCTGGGCAAATCAGTTTGTTTCTTTATGCATTTGGACCTTTGCTTTCCAGTCTCCAGGAACAATGATCAGCAGATAATGACCCCCTCCTCAGGGTATAATTTCCAAAACTGGGGGTTTGCATAACCAGAGGTGGGGAATTTGCATTAAGCCCTCCATAAGTGTTTCTCAGGAAATCCAATTTACACTTATAATTCCAAAAGTCCATTCTTGTCTGGCCAAACTTACTGACCCTCCGAGCAACAAGTTTGAAAGCTGGAGCACAGCTGCTGGGGCTTGGAGCTTCGGCCCTGAGGCAGGTTGCTGTGGCTAGAGGCTTCTGCCCTGTGGGTTCAGGGAAGCTTGGGGTTTCAGCTTGCCAGGGCTCATGGCTTCAGCCTCACTCCCACAGAAGCCCTGAGCCCCAGCATGTGCCTCTCTGACTGAAGCCCTGAGACACCCCACCACCCGGCCTCAGGGCTGAAGCCCCAAACTCCTCCAAATAGTCTGGCGAGCCACACTTTAATTGTAAAATAGCCACAAGCAGCTCACGAGACACTGTTTGACCACCCCAATATAGTACTTTGAGCTCCTAGGCCTCACATTACTTCTTTCTCACCTAGAAAGGTTACATACAATCCTGGTCTTCAATGATACATAAACTTTGCATTTAATACAGTGAACCCCAAGGATACCTAAACTTAATTCAATAAGGTCCCCCAAGGATACTGCAGGAAATTGCCATAGCTGTCACATCTCCCCACTAAAATGAAATCTATAGAGTAATTGTTGATTCTCAAGTTAATAAAAATAAACTTTTAGAACAGTTTCCTCTACTGCACTCACTATCCTGTTTCTCTATAGGTCTTGCCTATGTTTAACCTATTTTCCTAAAATTTTCCACCACTGATGATAGCTGTATTGGTAGTGTTCATGTAGCTAAAGTGCTGCCATTTCAACTACCATGTGACATAACCTGGCTCTCAGCAGGGGTAGATGAATCAGTGGTTAAAACACGGGAGGCCTGTTTACACTGGTGTTTTTACCTTTGATGCTGCACCAGTGAGACAACCTAAGCAAATAAGGCTAATGTAGACATGTCCTTATTGTTGTGGTGCATACACACTGTACTTCAAATCACACTATCCACAGAATATGACCCAAAACTTACTACTTTCCTGGAGTTAAACATAAATATCAATATGATATATATCGCAGCCTAAGATGTCTCCCAAGTTTGGCCGTTACTATGATTTTCCCAGATGGACCTTTCTATTCCTGCCAGTAGTTCTCTGTCTCACAGAAGGCTTTCAACCCCTCTGATCATACTGATTTGCAATTAACAGGATTCATCTGAGCTAATGTTGAAGAGTCAGCAGAAATAACTCCCTGTCTATGCAGGGTACTGGACTGTGACACCTTATTGTATTAGATAAGCAAGATGGCTCCTTCAGTGTATGACTTAATGGTTCCCTTCTGATTTCAAACTATCTGGATCAGGTGGATTCTGCAGTTTCCATTGGCTATGGTGTGGAATCCACTAAAATTACCTTCACCATTTCTGCTTACAGCTTCAGTAAACTTGGCCAAATTCACTTCATTGTAATTCCTCTGAAGACTACATTTCACTCACTTTGTTTAATTGAAACATTACATAAGAACATTAAACTTTTTAATAGTCCATGTGATAATCAAGGCCAACTCAAGTACCTGGCAAAAAATCAGTGGTGAGTTGGATTGGTCAGACTTCATTGGTGCTGGCTATTTTGAATGCAGATAAGTACAAAATTGTACTGTAAAAACAAAATATTTCAAATAATATATTAATTTCCCAAGATTTACTTAGCTGGCATCTGGTAGTCGTGTCTAAACATGGGAGAATGGAAGGGGAGAGCTTCCACCCTCTCCCTCCCTAGCGCCTCAGAGAAAAGATCTAATCCAGGCTATAGAAGCTGTAAATACAAAGTTATAACAACCAGCAGGAATATATTAAATTGTAATTAGGAATATAAAATTTGGGTTAGAAAACCAAGAGGGACAAAGAACTTTTCAGATCAAAATGAAAGAATGCGTTAAAATCAGATATTAAAGACCAGATAGAGTAAATCCCTGTACAAACTTAAAAAGAAACAATTTGCTACAAATAGTTACAATGTATTCCAGTTTATGCATGGTAGGTTTTTTGCTACTACTGTATATTCTGTTGTATTGAATTATAACCCCCGTGCCCATAGAGGCAGTTTTTGATTTGATTTCTAGTGCCTTCGGCAAGCATGATTGAGGATCCACAAGGATGTATAAGATGTTGATTGATTCATCTGATCCTGGGAGATAATAGAAAGTGTTTAAATTGATTGTAAGAAAAAGAAACTTTAAGCTGAACTGGGACTTTATGCAAACTGTCGACAAGATTTTTAATGTTACATTTGTTATAATTTATAACATAAGAAACAGGGCGGTTGATTTTTTTAATCCTAACTTTTCACATAGCCCTATCAAAGGCTAAGACACTATCTAATGGATTATGTGCTGTAATTACTGAGAAGAGCAAAAGGTTTTTGAAAACTTTTAGAAACATAAAGTTTAAAACTGTTAGATGGATTTAACTGAGTAAAGAAGGAATATTAGAAGCTTAATATCCTTGCTGGGTCCAGTTTGTTTCCACTGCAATACAATTCTTTATATTCAAACCAAGCCCTTTATAACAAGCAATTGCTGGCTATATGCTTCAAGTTCAGAATTATGTGACTACAGCATGTACAAACCCCCCAGCACAGCATGTACAAAACCCCCAGCAGTGACTTCCTGTTGCTTGTTGCACACGCCAGCAAAAACAATCTTTGTCTTTCACCAGTTGAGCACATAGGCCAGGGATCAGTTCTTCCTGATCTGCTACACTGTCACAAAGGGGCCAGAGGGCTGCTATAACTCTCGCTCATTGCTCAGCCACATTGCTTGTGGCACAGGATGTTTCAAGGCAAATCAGGAAGAGAAGCATGAGTAGCTGAGGCATTCCTGCAAGCCAGCAATTCTGCGTTACTGTCATGGGTCAGGGAGTCATTGCAGAAGGGATACAAGCTACAGCAGCAGTGACTGGATCCAAACCAGCTCCTTGCACTCTGGGTCCTTGGATTATCTGCTGAGAATATCAATAAAGCTACCAACTGGTGCTAGCTGATGGCGGCATAGTAGTACTGGTCCATGAGTAGTTAAATGGAGACCACTGATTCATCACTTGGTAATAGCTGATCTGTGCTAGTTTCAAGCTCTTGGCCTACAGACAAGAGGCTCTATATCTCATTGCCGGAGCCAGCCAATCCAGTATAATTAACTGAGATGTCTAGTTTCAGTATCACATTTTATGAATTGGATCATTAGGGCAAAAGTGTGCTGCACACTAGTGGGTGTAATTCATGCTTAATAATATGAAATTTCTTCTTTGAGAATATTTCACCAGGAATCCATTAGTTCAGGATATCATTTCAAGAGGTGATTTCTAATTGAACATCTGGGTCTGAATCCTTTAATCTTGTGTGCATGTTTCATCACTTTGCCTCCTCAGCAGTTTCTTCCCTATCTGCTGTTTTTTTCTAATTTATCTCCTTTCTCACTGTTGTTCGGTGGTTAGGCTGGCATTCTTGTTTTTGCCTCCCAGATAATCTGACCATTTTTAATACAGGGTGATTATGTTTTCACCTAATTATTTCTCCTGCCATATTTATGGGTAAGGCTTTTTTCATTTCACTGTCTCCTTAGCACTAGCACCTAGACACTTTTCTGGAGAGAAACTGGTATGAAGGGGAGTCTAATCATCCATTTCCTGGAATTTATTGAGGAGGTCAGTAAACATGTGGACAAAGATGATCCAGTGGAGTGTACTTAGAGTGTATTTGGATCTTCAGAAAGCCTTTGACAAGGTCCCTCACCAAAGGCTCTTAAGTGGGCACGGGATAAGAGGGAAGGTCCTCTCATGGATCAGTAATTTATTAAAAGATAGGAAACAAAGGGAAGGAATAAATGGTCAGTTTTCACAGCAGAGCTAGTCCTCCAAGTATATGTAGTGGGACTGGTGATGTTCAATATATTTTTAAATGTTCTGGGGAAAAGGGTAAATGGTGAGATTGCAAAGTTTGCAGACAAAACAAAATTACTCAAAATAGTTAACTCTGAAGCAGACTGCAAAGAGTTATAAAGAAATTTCATAAAAGTGGATGGTTAGGCAACAAAATGGTGGATGAAATTCAAGGTTGATAAATGCAAAGTAATGTACATTGGAAAACATAATTCCAACTATACATAATAAATGATGGGGTCTATGGGTTTGTCTTCACTATCGGGGAGATCAATGCTGCTGCAATTGATGCAGCGGTTGTCAGTTTAGCGGATCTAGTGAAGGTCTGCTAAATCAATGGCAGAGCTCTCTCTGGTCAACTCTGGTACTCCAGTTCCAGAGAAGAGTAAGGTAAGTTTATGAGAGCGCATTTCCTGTTTATGCAGTGCAATGAAGACACCATGGTACATCGACCTAAGCTACGTGGACTCCAGTTACATTGTTCACGTAGCTGGAGTAGAGTAACACAGGGTGACTTACCTCAATAAATAAATAAATAAAGAGATCTTGGAGTCATCATGGAAAGTTCTCTGAAAGCTCAAAGTATAACAGCAGTCAAAAAAGCTAGCAATGTTAGGGACAATTAGGAAAAGGATAGATAATAAAATAGAAAATATCTTAATGCCACTATGTAACTCCATGGTACGCTCACCCGTTGAGTATTGCATGCAGTTCTGGTCAGTCCATTTCAAAAAAGATATATTAGAATTGGAAAAGGCACAGAAAATGTGAACAAAAATTATTAGGGATGAAACAGGTTCCATATGAGGATAGATGAAACAGAGCGGGACTGTTCATCTTGGAAAAGACACGACTAACAGGGGATATGTAGAGCTCTATAAAATCATGAATGGTGTGGAGAAAGTCAGTAAAAAAATGTTATTTAGCCCTTCACATATCACACTGACTAGAAGTCACCTAATGAAATTAATAGGCAGCAGGTTTAAAACAAACATAAGGAAGTGCTTCTTCACACAACGCACAGTCAACCTGTGGAACTTGTTGTCAGGGGATGCTGTAAAGGCTGAAAGTATAGCTGCATTCAAAAAAAGAATTAGATAAGTTCATGGAGGATAGGTCCACCATTGGCTATTAGCCAAGGTGGGCAGGGATGCAACCCCATGTTCCGGATGTCCCTAAACCTCTGACAGCCAGAAGCTGGAACTAGACATCAAGGGATGGATCACTCGATAAATTGCCCTGTTCTGTTCATTCCCTCTGAAGTATCTGGCACTGGCCACTGCTGTAAGGCAAGATACTGGACTAGATGAACTATTGGTCTGATCCAGTATGGCCAGTCTTCTGTGTTTATGTTTCTATTTGTTTTATTTTAATTTGTTCTCTTGCTTTTGTACTTTCCAAATATTTATGTTTCATACTTCTGTAACTTGGTAAATGTTAGTGATATACACTAGCCAAAAGATAAAAAGCATATACATTATATTAGTTTAAATTCTTAGTTGATATTTTAATTTCTTTAAAAAAAGACTATTTTGCAATTTCCTTCCAGAAGCATTGTAAGTAATACTCTCAGCTGTATGTCACAACCCATCAGGTTTTGAACTACTAACGGTTCATATATTGTATTTTTTGCTGCAGTTCAATACCATTCATAATCAAAGGCCTAACACTTCCCACCCTACTTCTGCAAAAGAACAAAAAGGAAAGTCATGGACCCACAGCTGGATGGGGGAGGAGCACCACAAAGGAATAGCTCCTTTGGTTCTCCACTGAAGCTATACTGGATGCCCAGAGCTGAAAAGACAAGGAGGTTATGGTGCTCAAGTGTAGGAGCCAGGGAGCAATGCACAGTTACAGAGCCTCAAGCAAATAACCCTGTTTTTTCTGAGAACTGAAACTCTTCTTGGCTAACCCCCACTCAATCCATAAGGAGAGAAAATTCAAGCCTCCAGATCATATTGAAATCTGCATGGAGGGGAAAAAAAAGGAACACATAGGCAAAGATTTGACCATAGGTCTTTACTTCCACAAATCAATGAGCTGTAAAATATAACAAGATTCTCCCCCCGCCCTCCCACGGAAAGGAAATACTAAACTTGAATTCTTACAAGAAACTTCAGTGTTTGATTTTTTATTTACACTATGGCAAAGATACTGAAATACTGACAGGGCTGTCATACTACCTCTCCCTGCTAACATCCCAGTCCCACACTGAGTACACTGAATTGTTACCAGTCCTCTATCCCTGAAGAAGAGACTTGTGGCACTAGGGTAAAGCATCAGGCTAGCTAGTCTAGAAGGTGAACAATTTGTTCCTCATTTGCATTAGAATCAGTTTTATTTTTACTTAAATCAAATTACCGATATTTACAATATATATTAGAGTTAACACAACCCAGAGCTCTTATCTAGTAGGAAATGGAGCTAGCTCCAGGTGACAAAGAATGACTCTCCTCTTCTGCTCGAATACTTCCCAGTTGAAAGGAGCATGTTGATTCTCGGATTCACCTTATTGAGCTGTTTGGCAAGAGGGAGATTGATGCTGCTGTCTTGGGTTTAAGAGATGGGTATGTACACAAGAAGGCAAATGGCTGGCAGGAGAGCATTATATCACTGACTGGTAACATGGCAGAGCAAGAAAAATAGGCACACCAGGACTGTGGAGTTGCCATTGACAAGTATTATATGCAGTAGCCTAACATGGTAAGAGGTACAATCTAATAATACCTAGCACACACATAGCATCTATCATGCAACGATCTCCAGCACTTTGTAAACATCAGTAAACCCTCAAAGCACTACATAAGGAAGATAAGAGATGAATATGGATCACTGGGGTGGGAAAAGATAGCGAGCTAAGGCTATTTAGCAACACTATGGAATAATTTAGGTCAGGAAATAAAGATCTATACCCAACAAACTACTGGATACTGTGAGGTAGGCTGAAGGTACTTACTAAAAAGTTGAATCTGGATAGGTGCTGTGAGAATCTTTATAATCACCATGGTTAGTTTCTCTATTTTTTTTATCTTCTAAAACACATGGGCCCTGATTGTCCACTCACATAGATGTAAATAAGCAGCACATACACTGAAGCCAACAGAGTTACCTAAAGCTGTGAGTGAGGGGAGAACGAGGACCACCACGGGTGGCAGCTCAGTGCTATGCTGTCAGGTCATGTAAGCAGCACAGACTCATTGGAAAGAATGGAGACCAACTGAGTGACTATTACTTCCCATAGCACCTGGTGTTCATTGGCTGTCTCATATCCAAGTCCTGATACACTAATCCCATCAGGCTGCTAATCTTGTGCAGCTTGATGAGATCATAGCTCAAGGTGTTATGGCTGCAGGCAACTTTTGTCAAACCACAGAGTCACAAATAGTCTAATATTCTAGCACTCAGGATATGAGAGTCTGAAGAAAATGTTGTCAGAATTGCTTTTCTCTACAGCATAACACTAATATTATGGAGGTGCTGGTCATGACTTCATAGGTAAAGTTATGCTGAGTACTTAAATATTCATTTGGTAGTACACTTACACACAAAATAGATAGAAGTGAGAATAATAAGTTCACAAGTGAAGGTCATAACTAATGAAAAGCAATGCTGTTAAAAATAACAATATTGATGTGCTGTTGCTATACCACAGTAGTTAAAAACAGCTTCAGTACATAAATGCTGCTTTCAATGTGGCTAATATAAATGAGAGCTTACAGAGGTTCTCTGTTATGTATAAATACATGGCAAAGTTATCTATACTTGTGCCTAGCCCAAGTCTCCTCTTCTCTCTCTGGAGTAGCTTTTCCTATAAGTCAAGCTTTACCCTTACTAATACCACAGCCATATTTCTGTCAAACTGAACTGCACAGCTCAGTGCTAACTAGAAGTAAAAATACAAAAGGAACAATTGGGGTAAATAAATCCCCAAGCTCAATGATCACAGCGCAGGAGCGCAGGAACAGAGTTGGAAAAAAAATATTATCTAACCGATATTCATAGTGATGACAGACATGAATTGCGTGCTTCGTGGTAGATACCAGGTTGTTTCTATGAACCTTCCTCTTGTTGAGTAAGAGTTCATCGTGAACTATTACTTGTTGTACTGGTTGAATTTTTGTTGAAAATAATATTTGGAAAACGTTATTCAAATCTTTGTGCATTTTTAGACTAGCTACATTTGATTAAGGCAACTTTCATTGAATAATTAAATCAGTGAATACTTTTTCCTTATCTTCAGCCAGATCTATTAAAGATAATTTAATGTGATGTGGTACTAGCCAATACCATTGTCACATATGCTCAACACAATAGTCACCCCATATTGGCAGATGATTTAAAATTTAAGAATGAAAAAGGTGGAACAGGTGAAGTGGACCATCATTCTAAATATTTCTAAAAAATGACCCAGGCAAAGAGAAATCACAGCACCATCTGAGACGCAAAAATAAGTCTAGAAATATAAAATATCATATCAAGATGTGAGCATCCTAAGGAAACTACTAGATTAAATAAAATCTGATAATCTACTTTGGAATACTGAAATGCCTAGCATAAATGACCTCTGTTACTATTCTTAACTTGTAGAAAAAGACATTTCTTTGTGTGGGGAGGAGAAACGCATTACTGCCATACAGTTAAACTAACAGCCATTAGTTATGTACTGCCGGACCTACAATATTTCCTTCTACAGAACCAGTGAAAAGAGCAGATATTAACTATTCTATTCCCTTACTTGTGCTGACAGAGAAGCTGGTCCTCACACAAATGAAAAGAAATGACAGATTTCAAATTCCATTAAGAAAGCTGTAAAGGTTTGGACAACATCCCCTTAAACAGAAAAAATAAATAAATCCTGTCTCTTCAGTTTTGTAAACACACTAAGCTACATACCCGCCAAAGAATTTATTTCCAGTTCAGCAGTTTTAGAACCATCCAGCCTAGACCTACCATTTTATTAAAATCACATTTTCTGTACATTCATCCAACTCTTATTCTGACCATTTTGTGTCTTAAATGATGTACTTCACAAGTGCAGTCTTAATGCTTCTAGTCAACAATTCAGTGTGATCACACAAATAAGACACTGTATTTGGGATCAGGATCATGTGTAAACTTTTTTCATGCAGAACATACACAAGAATCTGGCTGCTCATGGAGATCCCAGTGAAACCTAAACAATCTCTAAATTAGAACCTGAGTGAACTGGGATGGTGGCTCAAAGTCTTAGAAGTACATCCTATTACACAGGATGGGAAAAACAAAAAGCTAGAAGATCTCTGCTCTGTGCATGAAAGTGATATAGCGGATCTGAACTGGTAGGAGGAAAAAAACTGGTAATCTTATCTAGACTACAGCCAAATAATTTACCTTGGCACAAAGCCACCAGCCTTTAGGAAAATCCCACTGTAGACAATACTGCAGCAGCTCAGCTCATCAGCAACACTGGCTATTCTGAGAACATGAAACCTGTCCTTTGCTCCCTATCCTGGCCTTCTGGAGCATATCAAACTTCAAAGTCTCAGTCCTTCAGGTCACTCAATGGCATAGGCCCAGCATATCTAAAACAGCCTAAAGCTCTGGGATGAAGATCATGCTTAACAGCTCCACTCCTTAGGTATAATGGAGCTGTCTACCATGAAGGTAAAGTACAGCCAGGCAGAAGACAGAGCTTTTGGAGGAGGGGCTAGGTGCAGTGATGAAGAGGTGTGAGAGGCTGGTCTGATACTGTAATAAACTCCCACCATAAATAAGGACCATCACAAACCACACTATCTTCTACTCCAAGTGCAAGACACACGCCTTTGACCTTATTTAACATAATCACATAGCTATGTGTACATTTAAAAAAAAACAACAAATCCCTACCAAAATCAGACACAACATCACTCTGGGGGAGAGAGAGAGAAAGAACCACAAGACAGATGCTATGCTGTCATATAATATACAATGGAGCCTGTTCAAATACTACAGTGACAAGGACAGTAGAAGAAACTTTATAGAATAAAATAATTTTGTGGAACAATCCTCCCTTCTGTGACCACAAGAAAGTTCTTCAGCTGGAAGTGATTGTGAGTGGGTGGGATTAGAGCATGGGACCAACTACTCCTATGGCAGCATTCCCTGATGACTCGAGGGTATTTCCAAATCCAAGCATCTTTAAATGTAAATGACACTGTCATGGTCACTACTGTCCAGTCATTGGGATAGGAGAATCCGTCAATACAATCACATTCTATGGCACCTTCCTTTCCTTGTGGAAGTACAGGTTCACAGTGTTGGGAGGTTGCCTCTTGACTATTCCACAGCAATAATAAATTCTTTCACCTGATGCGACAGTTACCTGGGAACTCCAAAACATATTCCCCTTTCTGTAGGCTTCTTTATGGAAGTGGATAAGATGATCACATGTATTTAAATAAGTTCTTAAATTTCCTCAGAGTTCTAGCAGATCCTGTGGAATTTTGTAGGTCCCTCAAGACACAACTAAGGCCTTTTACCCCTGGCTTCTGCAATCCCTTTGTGCAGGATTTTGCAGAAGTCTCATTCGTAGCTATTGTGTTTGCATATGCAAATGACACTATGATCATTTGCCATAATAACCTCCATTGTGCTGAATGACTTCATTGTCTGCAATAATGGCATGTTTGATGACAGTTCCATAGGAAATGTATAGAGCTGACATATGCTGATGAAGTATACACTGTTTCAAGTTTAGAATAGTTATATTGCATTGTTTGGCATTATAGCTAGTGCCGAGACTTACCCAGCCATAAGATCATATTATCAATTTATTTATCTGCTTAAACAACTGAATGTCAGCAAAGTACATTGCAACTGTAGAGGCGAGTGTGAAAGGAGAAAAAATATGTATGAAATACCAGTAATAGAATAAATGGGACAGACTGTGAAATGGGACAGCAGTGCAACAGCTGTGTGCGGTGACACTAACAGTTGCATATCCAGCAGAGGTACAAGACAAAAAAAGATGAGAAGAAGCCAAAAGTAATGCAGAGATGAGGGGAAAAGGGGTTGAAGGGAGAGACAATAGGAAGTCAACTAGCAGCTCCCTTGTGGAATGCTTCAAGAAAAATTCTTCTTGAATAAGTTATTTGGTAGCAGCAACATTTACTGTTTAGTTAATTTGTGGGGAATATAACTGGGCCACCTCTAATGGTGGTTATTTGAGGCTTATGTCAATCCATGCCTTTCTCTACCTTTAAACAGCAATAGTCTTGTAAACATCACAAGGGGAAGAGAAGGGAGCAGGTGAACCAGAGCCAGCAGAAAAACTATATTTGGATCCTTTGGTCCAGACTGGAAATCAGCATATAATCATAGAATACCAGGGTTGGAAGAGACCTCAGGAGGTCATCTAGTTCAACCCCCGGCTCAAAGCAGGACCAATCCCCAACTAAATCATCCCAGCCAGGGCTCTGTCAAGTCTGACCTTAAAAACCTCTAAGGAAGGAGATTCCACCACCTCCCTAGGTAACCCATTCCAGTATTTCACCACCCTCCTAGAGAAAAAGTTTTTCCTAATATCCAACCTAAACCTCCCCCACTGCAACTTCAGACCATTACTCTTCGTTCTGTCATCAGGTACCACTGAGAACAGTGTAGATCCATCCTCTTTGGAACCCCCTTTTAGGTAGTTGAAAGCAGCTATCAAATCCCCCCTCATTCTTCTCTTCTGCAGACTAAACAATCCCAGTTCCCTCAGCCTCTCCTCATAAGTCATGTGCTTCAGCCCCCTAATCATTTTTGTTGCCCTCCGCTGGACTCTTTCCAATTTTTCCATATCCTTCTTGTAGTGTGGTCACAGTACTCCAGATGAGGCCTCACCAATGTTGAACAGAGGGGAATGATCACGTCCCTCTATCTGCTGGCAATGCCCCTACTTATACAGCCCAAAATGCGGTTAGCTTTCTTGGCAACAAGGCACACTGTTGACTCATATACAGTTTCTCATCCACTGTAACCCCTAGATCCTTTTCTGTAGAACTGCTTCCTAGCCATTCGGTCCCTAGTCTGTAATAGTGAATAGGATTCTTCTGTCCTAAGTGCAGGACTCTGCACTTGTCCTTGTTAAATCTCATCAGGTTTCTTTTGGCCCAGTCCTCTAATTTGTCTAGGTCCCTCTGTATCCTATCCCTACCCTCTAGCATATCTACCACTCCTCCCAGTTTAGTGTCATCTGCAAACTTGCTGAGAGAAGCATATTCCATCAGAGTGGTTCATTTTGACTCTTTCCTCAAATGGCTTGCTTTCATCCCATACACTAGTGGGTCTACCACACTGTATACTCAGGGTGGTGCTTTTACAATTCAAAGCAGTGTTTTGTTGGTAGTGGTGGGTTATATGTCAGTTTGTCTTCTGTCTCTTTCTCACCCTACACTTCAAGTGATGAGTGCTATAAAAACACCTAAGAAAGCAAAATAGCAAAAAGCAAAGTAGCAAAAAGTGTTGTGAGCAACAAAATAAATGCTGTTAACTAGTTTACAAGGGTTGGCTTGGTTTGCTTGAGTTCACAGTAAGTAAATAACATTTGAATAAGGCTTTGTCATTCCATAACTTGAAATACACCCAGGGATAAGTTCAGCGCTGGTATGAGTAGGTGCAACTCCTCTGAAGTCTGGCTGAGGCTCCCTATGTGTAAAAGAATTCTGCCTGTTGAGACTGCCAACTAGGAGATAGTTGTGCTATTTTGCTTCATTAATTACAAAAACTGTCTTGGCGTGACATACATGTCACTCTTCTAGAGTTTCAGCGGGTAGCCATGTTAGTCTGTATCCACAAAAACAACCAGGAGTCCGGTGGCACCTTAAAGACTAACAGATTTATTTGGGCACAAGCTTTCATGGATAAAAAACCCACTTCTGCAGATCTGAGATGAGAAACTGAGAAGTTGCAAAAATGTAGATATTCTTAGTGATAATTTTTCACTACACCTTGTGCATTACAGTTATGAAATGATATTGTTCAGCTTATCACTTTGGGCCAGATGGTGAACCTCTGACACACTATTGAGCAGTTATACAAGTAGTTCCAATGAAATGAGAATATTCATGGGAGCAGCTGCCCACCAACATACATAAGGTGTTGACATTCTGGCCCTTTCTTCATAATAAACAAAGAAACTAACTAACTAACTAAAGGGCACTAAAAGGAAAACCCAAATTGTTCTAGTTTTATCTGAAAAATAGCATGTATTCCTGTAAATAGTTGGGAAATTAAACAAACAAACCTAAAGCAATAAGAATATCTGTGGCCTCTTGATTTTATAATTGACTAATTCTTACTTTCCACATTAACTAACTTCCAATTTTGAATTTTTTAAGTCAGACCTGCTGGATTGTGTTGAGATATTTTTTATATTCTCAGTTACTCCAGGTAGGAACACTAGAGTGTATATTAGTTTGTAAAATCTATTGCATATGAATAACTTCATTATTTGAGCAGCAAAACAACTGACTCAAGATTTTCAGATTTGTCACAAACTGCTATTTTCTTTCTCATCCAAACAAATATTGCTCAGGGAATGATTTACATTCCTTGTGAAAAGAGTCAGTTAATGTTTAAATTGTGATACTTGGCAGATTAAGTTTGGTGACTTTACACTTGGAGCTGTGGCATACTATTTTTCTGATGAATAACTGTGCCCTCAATGCTGTCAATCCTTAGTTTTCATGGATGAGATAGTTTGTCCTTAAAAAAGCCTTTTAGGGATTTGTGGGGAGAAAATCTTGGTATAATAAATACGTATCATTTGTGGTGGTACCTAACTCTCCAAACTTATTTTATTGCATAGTTAATGAAATATACATAGGCTTTGCAGAATTCATTTTTTAAATAATATCAACGTTTATTTTAAGCATTTTTTTTTATTTTTTATAGATGTACATGTTCACTGTTGCCCAAAACCATGGCTGTTAAGCATTTTTATTTAAATGTTTACAGCTGTGGGAAATTATGGTGGGTCAGACAACAATTATTTCATGACAGTAGAGGATTGAAAAAACGTAAAGCTTTGTAACCATTAAACCACAAAATATCAACATCACATGTCAAAATATACAAAGGAAATATCCTTAAATCAAATTCTAATGAGTTCTCAAGCAGCATTTTTCTTACTTTGCCTATCTGTAAATGCTGATGATCATCAATAGAAATATTTTTCATTGGTTTGTGTGTGAAACCAACATTTATCAATAAAAATCTAATCCTTCCATGCTTAAAAATACAATATTTCTAAGGCTCTAAAGACATGGCTTTGTAGTCACACAAAATGTGCTTACAGTGATGTTCTCTGAAGACTGAAACAATTTGCAGAACTAGTTTTCATTCATGAATAAAACTGTTTTTGAATTTATTTATTATCTCCTACTCTGCAAACACTCACAAGAGTATGCTTTCTGGTTTCAGTGAGACTATTCCATAAATATTACTCATGTTTAAGTGCTTCATGTCTGGGCCCTGGATGATGCCCTCTGTAAACACAGAGACTTTGGGGATGATTTCAAGCAGGTATTGGGTCCCAATCCTGCAAAGACTTATTTACACATATAACTTCTACATATGGCTAATAGTCCTACTGACTTCAATAAATGAATGTCAGTACACTGCATATGAAATCAGCCTGGCAATATGTTTCTTCAGAGTTATGGGATGACATTATGGCTCTGATTCAGGAAAACATTTAAGTCTTGCAGAATTCATTGGGATTTGACCATTTGCTTCAGTGCTTTTCTGAATCTGGGTGCTTTCCTAAATAGAGCTTAAATTTCTATTTACATTTTCTCTTATATGCATTAGTCTTTCTCCTATAGTGTCTTCATTTTATGTTTTCTGCTTGAAGTAGTTAGCTGAGTAGAACTTTGTAGCAAAAATATTAGCCCTGTTCTGATCAGCATCATTTCCAACTGCATTTGTTAATAGGAGACCCAATTTACATTCTCATCCAAAGAGAAAGGTCCTTTCCATATCCAAATAAATTGTTGTTGTCATTTATTACAGTTTTATTTTTCTATCATGAGAAATTCAGGTGTGTGTTGGGGTTTTGTAATTCTTAGAACTAATCATTTCTGGCTCATGTCTTTTTACTTTTTATTTGTGTATGCATTTCTATTATTGCGAAAATGTTCAATAAATGAAAAAATATATACATTCTTAGGATGAGAAGAGGAAGTTCTCTCATCTGAGCCACTTTTCTTGATATCCTGTGTATGAGCTTGTTTCAGAAATGCTGAATGTTTACCACCCATCACTTAAATTCCATTATCCCCCTAATACTAAATAATCTGGACTATTCATTTTGTGTCCTCTTCATTTACTGTATATGCCTTATGGCTAGACATACAAAAGAAGGTACCGCTCTTAGATTTCTCACAGCTGTTGCTTACTAAACAATCCTCATGAAAATATTCATAACTTAGTCTATTTAAAATTAGAACTAGCCTTCTGAAGAGCACACAAGTAAATGGAAGAATACAATTGGCAGTGTGTCAATAGATACAGTTGGCATTGACGAATTGAGAAGAGAAAAAGTTTTTAATCAAAAGATGTCATATTTTTCATTCTGTATCCTTCTTGAGGTGGCAAGGACTAATATTGAAGAGATTCACGTCCCTTACCAAATTGATTAGTTTGGAAACAATCACTTGTGTAATTAAGATAGGTCAGGCAAAGTTTCTCTATAAATAATTCATAAGGAAACTACTCTACAAGAACCTGAAGAAATGTCAGTCCAGGTGCACTCTTAAACTATTTCTGTATAAATCAATTAAGGTGTTTTATTTTGACACCCAGTGTCACTATTTACCAAACTTGGATAGACAAGTCCATCCCCACTGCATGCATTTGCAAATAACTTTACTCATTAATGTTTAATTAAGACAGAGGAAAACTGTCCTTGATATTTTGCTGCAATTAGTGCTCTCTCTACCCCACTGACTTTCCATGATGAATTACTTTTCAAATGAAAAGTGAAGTGATTAAATAAAGCTGAAGATTCTCTATCCATTGCACATTGCCTATCCTACACTTTTTAAGTAATTGCAAAAAAAATTTGCTATAAAGTCACCCTCAGCTGAACATTTTTTGGTGTTGCTATTGTAAATTTTTGTAGTATTTCTATCCTCTGGTTAAAGATTCATGTTTACATTCTTATTCACTCACAGCATTTCTAAATATGTGTTAACAAATATGTACTGGTGACCTAAAGTACTGAGAGGCTGTTCAGTTTGGGGAAACAACAGTCCAAAGTTCAGATTTATTTTTTGAAGGGATTGGGCCAAATCCTGCCTTCATGATGCCTATACAGTCTCATTGTTTAATCCCAAATATTTTAATATTTGCACAAATGCAAACAAAAAAAGACATTGGTCCCTTTAGTTTGCATAATTGCTTTGAAGCTATCATAATTAGAGATGGCTCGGAAACCAATTTTTTGTTGCATGGGGACATTTTGGGGTTCTGGAAATATTTTTCTTCCTGAACTGGGATGAAAAGACAAAAACAAAAGAATTTTCATACATTGGAATTCCAGTAACATTTTGTATCAGAAACACTGAAACTTGAAACAAAATAAGCTCCCTGGGATCCCTGGCTGCCCATCTAGTGGGTGTTCCTACAGCTGGGAAATCCTACAAATCCTGGAAGCCTCTGACTGAAGTTGACATGATTCTTGTCAGTTTCACTACTGCCTCACCACTGAATGGTGGGGTTAAAACTAACCAGACTTTTGTGTAAAGTTAACAGTAGTCTGATCATTATCAGCACTGCTGTTCAATGGTGCGAAGAAGAACTGGACGGGAACAGGTTTTCCATGTCGTGAACATGTTCAAGATTTCAAAATCTTGGGAGAAAGATATTGAGGAGCTGGTTAATATGAATAACCACAGGCATAGATGGTGCTTTTCACCAGTGGAACAAGTCATCTAACTGCTTCTTAAATTACAGTGGGTGCACAGATAATGCACCTTTCCACAATAGACAAGAGCAGCTACTCTTCTGATCCTTTCTCAGTAAAACATAAGCGCAACATTAAGGCAGAAGATGGAGGAAGAAAATCCAGTGCTCTGAAAAGTCCATGTAATTTACTGGAGCACTTAGGACTGAACTTTCACATACTATAACTACTGTGTATTTATGCTGGGAGCTAAAAATCATTACTCTGCTAGACACCAAAAATCATGGACTGAGCAGACTGGATTTATGCCTTATTACAAGAATCTGTCACCCACTATACTCCTCTTTTTGCCCTATGACTGCGGAGATGTTAATAGGCCAATCTATCTTGAATGGTCTCTTAAAATATGTGCTAACTAATTAAGATAAACAATGTACTCCACAATGTATTTTGCTCTGAGGCTGGGAGTTCCTTTCCCAGACCTGAAAAAAGAGCTCTGTGTGGCTCCAAAGCTTGTCTTTCTCACCAAGGCTCTGTCTACACTACACAGCTTTTAGCGACACAGCTGTGCCGCTACAGCCGTGCTGCTACAAGGTGCACAGTTCAGCTGCTGTTTGTCGGCAGGAGAGAGAGCTCTCCTGCTGACAAAAAAATTCAACCCCCAGCTCCTGCCAAGAAAGTGCTGTTCACACCGTCTCTTTTCATCAGTAAAACTTTTCCCATTCAGGGATGTGTGTGTGTGTGTGTGCATGTGTGTGTGCGCATGTGTGTGTTTTAACACCCTGGAATGACAAAAGTTTTGCTGACAAAGTTCCAGTGTAGACAAAGTTCAACAGGAGTTGGTCCAATAAAAGATATTACCTTACCCACCTTGTCTAATATCCTTGGATCAACCTGGCTACAACTACACTGCGCACAACTCTTTTATTTTTTGCATGCATCCCAGCACAAATACAAATTGTCAGGGGATACTTCTATTAACAATGTCATCTCTTTTTTTGTCAGTAGGCAAATAGAAATGTCAAAAGAGTGGAGCAACTTCTGTAGTCTACATTCCCAAAGGATTTCTGTAATGTGGCTTAAAACCCTGGGGAGCTTGTAAACCAGTTCTTAACTCCAAAGGGACAGAGTTAGATATAACCTCATAGGGACAACAAAATGCAATCTTGAAGATCAGGGCACTCTGTCCTGCTGTGGCCCACAGCTTCAGGCACTCTTGTTGAAGAAATCTTTAATCCTTAAGGTGACATATTGCAGCTGTCTACAACACCAGGGACTTTGGGGAAGACTTCAAGAAGTATAATAGTTATAGGAAATCTATGAAATAACTTTGTGAATCACTGGTTCTACAGCCTCAGGAGGGCTCCCATTAGGTCATTCTGTAGTTTTAATGAAGCAATCTCTGGGACTTTTGGAACCTATTGTGTCTTTGCCTTTTGCAAGGACTATGTAAACTATTCTATGGTACATCTTAAGTCTACATATATGGAACTGAATCTGTGCACTGCCTGATGAATCCATCAAATCCATCTGAAACTTCACTCTCCTTTGCAAAGGGATTTTATGACACTCTGGTGCAGATGCTGGTGATGACACGAGGCACTCTGCAAACCCACTGACACTTTGTAAAATAGTCAACATTTTGGTTAGACTTTTCAAATTCTTCAGCTTCAGTGTTTCAAACCATGGATTAGCCTCTCCATGTAATCTGGATAACTAGCGCAGAAACTGAAGCTGCTCTCACTCACCCTCTTCTCCTCACTACTCCATTTCTCCTTCAACTATTCAAAGCTGCTCTGTTCATTCCCCTCTGCCTACCCCACTTTCCCATATACATTTTATCTTTAAGTACATTCTCTTAGTCACTCTGCACTTCCTCTATGCCCTAAAATGCATCTCCTCTCTGGGCAATAAGATCTCCAATGTCCTATATTCTAATATACATGTCAGCTGGTTTCCTTCTGCCCCAGTAGTTTGGACCCCGCTCCCACCCCAGAGATCCTGAGGAATCTGCTGAAGGCTAATACCCTGTGCTAATATCCTGTGCCTCTATGTTCTATTGCCATGTCTTTCGGAACTGCTGGAGTTCTCAAACTCCACCTCAATGGAGTGAGCTTTTGTTTCCATTATGTCACCCCCAAAGGACTGGTGAGAAACTAGCTAGCGCTCCCTCCAATCCTAACTATCTCCAGAGCCCATTTCCATGGAGGGGCTTCAGTGCAGAAAGCTGGGCACATCGCATAAAGCAGAGTCCTATGCTCCCTGAGCTGTGATCTACCTTGTTCTCTCCTCCACTCATAGATGCAGAGGGGAGCATTTGAGTCTTGGGTTCAGAAAAGAAGGAATTGGCTACAGAGTTTCTGAGCTTAATAAGGATTTAAAAGCTAACAATGTGTGATCTGCCTACTGTAGCTACCATGAATGCACTACATCCTTGTCTCCTTTATCAGGTCAGACACCATCACAAAAACCTAGGTATTATTTCAATTTTTGCTTTTGGCTCTTCAGGCCTCTCTCTCCTACTGAATGTTTTTTGAAGACAAATGCTCAAAACAAGCTTCTCAAACTTTCCTCTCTCTCAGTTGTTATATATACATGTAACCCAACATGCACACATACACATACATGCCAGCTTTTGAACTTCTGCAGCTCCCACTGACTTCACTGGGATTAGAGGGTGCCCATTAACTCTGGAAAAATCTGGCAATTATGTAGCTACTCACAGGTTTTGTGGCAGGGTAATAAATCCCAAATCCACTCTACCTCCCCACCTTAGGCGAGAGGACTTCCCTACAATATTGGTACTCTTAGAAATCTATACCTCAAAACAACCTCCTTTTCTTTTCTGGCTCAAAATTTCATGAACAATTTTTCCCATTCTTCTGATAGGAAGAGGAGACCCAATTCACAAACAATGTGTGTTCTCATTAATTATTGTTAATCACTCCAACTTGCCCCAGCACCTTAAGGCATGTGGTGACATGGTCCTCAGCCTGTTTGGTGAGCATCAATTCCTGTCCTAAAAATCCATATGATCATTCAGAAGACAAAAACAGAAAGACTCATTGCTGTAAACTTACATGTGATGGCTTCAGCCCTGACACAACTAGAAATGACTGAGGTATAATAAAACTGGGCAGAAGGGAGGAGGAAATTCTGACAGACCCTTAACTGTAGCAGCACTATTGGGTGCCACTTATAATAACAATTCAAAGATCTTGAGCTATCAAACAGGTTTACTGATGGAGAACTCTCATCAAAGTTCCTGCTGTTAGTTCTGACAGATTCGCCACACATGGTTGCACATGGTTACACTTGCATTCACTCGAGTATACAAGAAATGTCCATCGTTGAGCTACTGAGTTTGCTGTATTAATGGTTTAATTACCAGGATACTAAAATCTGTTTTTAAAGGTTTTTGCATGGTATGGATCCTTCTCTGTTACTTGCTAAACATGCTACCGTTCTACTGTGTGTTCAGACCCTCCTTTGCCTAGCCCTGTGTGGTGCATAATATGGAGTAAAGGGGTGGGTTGCAGAGTCCTTATAGCCATACATAGAAGCCAAGAATAAAACTGGTTCTTTCACTCCTGAGATTTGATTCTTCACTGCACTGAAGTATGTATAGACAGGATAATGGGTGAACTCCACCAACCAGCACTTCTCAGGAGATCTTCCTCTTAGATCATGTAGATGAAATTGCAGTTATGCTGGCTGGCTTTTTGAGCCAAAAGGGGCACTTCCAAGCCAAATAAAGGGCCTGATTAACCATTGCTCTGTGCTAGTGCAAGATGCTAACATTCTGATTTGGTAGTGTGTTTTGCTCAATTCAGACAGGTGTGAATGATAACAAAAGGAGCAAGGCAGTGAAATGTACACAAAATATATTGACAATATAGCACAGTGTTCATCGATCCACTTCAAATTACACACAATGTTAAGTATGTGTGTGGGGAGGCGGGGGCAGATTTGAGGACCTTTTCCCAGGAAATTATTTTTAGACACAGGGATAAATAATCTCTAGTAGGGGTAATTTAGCAGTACGGAGGTATGGGGAGATTCAGGGTGAGAAATTCCCTGAACTTCAGTTTTGTGGAACTTTAAAATAGGGCTCCATTACTGGTAAGCTATATTTTGTGGTATTCTTTTGTTTGCAGCTATGCATGGGAACCACGTGCTTTCCAACTACTGAAAAATATCTGTCTTTGGAATGAGGCTGAAAGTTTTCATAGCATACATTGTGTTTCATATTTCACCCACCCCATCTCCACGTTCAGGGCTAAGCTTAGTAAGCAGTAGATTTCAAGCAGTGCCCAGGAGCCAACTGCGCTATATAGGGAACACATCAAAATTTTATAAAAGATAAAGTTTATCAGCCAATGAGCTGATAAAGGACTAAAATAGTTATTACAGAGGCACTGAAAACAGGATATATAAACAGAAATGATGGTTACTGTCCTCCTTGGAAACCATATCTGAACAAATACGATTCCTCCTTACAGATCCACTTCTGAAGGTACTAAAATGATAGTAGAATTGCGAAACATATTTCTAACATACAGTGTTTACCCCTTCTTTTGAGGCCTGATGGTGCTGCACAACAGATTTTTTTTTATTATTAAACTCACTTAAGTAAGGGTCATATCATGCTATTAATTTGTTCATTGACTTTAACCAGGAGTACCACACGTGGAATGATAGTAGGATTGCAATAATATGTTTCTGTTCCTAATTTCTAATTAACTGCATATTTTTAACTGTATATCTGACAGTTTTGAAATATCTACGGACACAATGCAACTGCCCATTATGATTGAAGCCAAGGTGAACCTTAAAGGTTGCGCAAACTTCTACTACTATGATAATCAATCTCCTGACAGCACTAGTGAATCCCTTCTGTGCTCTGCATTTATAGGGAAGGGTTTAAAACATATTTTGATTGTGTGAGCAACAGAAGAAAGAGAGATGGAACACAAAATGCAGAACAGCACAGCCTCCAAACATACTACAGAGTGGGATATAAGATGCCTATAAGGGCTAATTTTTGAAATCGTTACTATAAGGATAAGAAAAGAAGACTCATCTTTCAAAGGTCAAGTCTATGTGAAGTGATAAGTTAACTGTATTGATACAATCCATTCAGACAAAATACTGCATTAATAGTACAGTAACAACACATATCTGGATACTGTAATAACTTGTTTTAATGTAGTGATGTAGCCAGGAAACTATATAAACCATGATGTGACTATAGGACTATATTGCAAATCTGTAGATATTTATTATTTGTACCTAGAGGCTCGAGCCAACAACAGTAAGAGCCAGTCCTTGTCCTTAAAGAACTTACAATTAAAAAAGACAAGACAATGGCTGAAAGGGGAAAAAAGGATTCTTGGTCTCATGACAAAGTATTGGATGTCAAATTAATAATGGAAAATAGCAGTCTCCGAGATGGGTTGTCAAGTCTTTGAAATGAGGATATTAAATGTCTTTGTGTCACTAACAGGAGAATGGGCATGTGCATAGCTACCCTAAATCACAAGGAGGCCTGTTTGGGTGTACCCACCACTCAGAGGAACTCTGCCCAGATGCGTGAATCAAGGGATGATGAGAAATAGGCCCCACAGTTGCAGAGAACCCCCTCAGACAACATCCTCTCTCTGGAGTCATCAATGACCACTTTGGCCATTGCTAAGAGGAAGTTGACAGCCTTATCTAGTCTTGCTTATGAAAGATGTAAATCTAGATATGCTAGGCAAACCATTTCTTTCTTCCTTTTTCTTTTTTTTTCTGAATGCACTTTTTCTGTTTTTAATCTTGTTTTAAGAAATTCTACTATTGAGGTTTCAATTGGTTTGGCCCTAAGGAGTAGAGAACCCTGTATCCTCAAAGAAGACATACTAAATGGCAAAGAGTTAACAAGGCCTAAGGCACCCACCCACTCTCAGGCTAGGTCTACACTGGGGTGGGGGAGTCAAACTAAGACACACAACTTCTGCTATGCAAATAAGTCGATTTACCTGGCATGAGGACGGCGGCAAGTTGACCACTGATGCTCCCTTGTCGACTCCGCTTCTGCCTCTTGCTGCAGTGGAGTTCCGGAGTCGACAGCAGAGCGATCGGGGATCAATTTTATTGCCTCTACACTAGATTGATCACTACCCGCCAATCCGGCAGGTAGTGTAGACATACCTTTAGTCAAAGGCCTTGGGTTGAGTTGTCCTCTCCCCAGGATGAGTACTGCCATTAGGTCTGTTGGGCAAACATTTGGAGGGACACTCACAAGACTGGCCGGGGGGCAAGACATGAGTCAAAGGACAGTTGAATCACAATTGCTATTTTTTAGATGGGGAACTAAGGCAGAGAGAGCAAGTCACTTCTCCAAGTTCTCACACAGCCTGTGATAGAAGTGGGAACTAAATCCAGATCTCCTGAGTTCCACTATCCTTTTTCTCTGGGTTTTGTTATTGTCCCATCCAGAGTGGGAGATCATTCCTTGTGAAACCACATCTCCCCTTTCGGATGGCTTTTCTTTCTAGTTCTTTGGTTATTTTTAGTTTAGAATTCTACACACACACACACACACACACACACACACACACACACACACACACACCCCGATACTAAGAGGAAAACACTTTAAAAAGTAAAGTTTATTCACAAAGTTTTTAAGTACTGTGCATAAAGCATTTTTGTTTTGGTTGATGGTTATTCCTATGTTTCCTATGTAATAGACTACCCTCCATCTGATTTATCTTTCATAGTGTGTTGTATCTGTGGCTTTTTGAATGTCTTTCATTGTCAGTATCATTTTGACTCACAGGTGGCCACCATCTAACAATGAATGTCTCAGGATGTAGTTATGTTTCTAGCTGACTGTGAAGCCACACAAGGGTTTTCTCAGCTGATCTTGTCCACGAGGGAGCTGGTAGTGGGAAAACTCGTCATTAGCAGTTGTACTGACTTCTTAAAAAAACCTGAGATGGCTTGAACCACTTGAGAAACATTTAAGTGAACATGAGTGGAATCCGCTAGCATTTTAATTTCCATAATAGGAAAGCTTTTCAGAGTACTTTTCAAATCCATTACCCACATAGCTCTCACTTGAACAAAAATAATCATAATTAAAAAAATAGGACCATTCAAAGAGAGACAGATTAACTAACCCAGAAAAGGTTTGCTCATTTCAAGGTAGCCTTACCCTTTTTAGTAGGAAGTTACCCAACATTCAATCTACATTTTGCCTGGTGTGAGGTAGATTGTATTACCAATGAACAGTAGTGTGTACCAAGTATCTCAGGACTAGCCTTTCAATATTGGCAATTGCAATGATTTTCTTGCTGAATATATAAGCAGAGTTTTATGAAAATCATTTTCAGTGGTAGTATTCTGATTTCTTCCCTTGTAAAACTGAAATCCTTGCACAAGGGGTTCCAAGAAATCTAGGAAAACAATTTATGTGGTGCCATATTGGCATACCTCTGCCTGAGAGTAAATGGCATTAGCTCATTGTCCTTATCTCTTCCACAAAGAGCTTGTGACTCCATCCTCTTCTTTTAGCTATATGTTCTCACTCCACAGTTCCAGAAGCTGCTTAAGACTAATGTCCCCTGATAGCTATAAAAACAAAAATAGTTCTAGTCAGCACCCCTAAAAAGTTTCCTTTAACTCTTAGGTAAATTCTAAACAGTACCAGTGGTAGTGGCTATTATAAGGAACATCTGCTTGTAACAGTAATACTTTACCTATTTCTAAACAGCTTAAAATGAATCATTTTAAGAGTTTCCAATAAATTTTAATTGAAATTGTTAAATTAACTAGTTCCCTGCAAACCCCCCCCCCACACACACACCTTATTATCTCTGATTGCATTGGCTCCTAGCGTCTATAACTTAAAGGCAAATAATATTTAGATGCATACTTCAAAATGGGATTATGAAGAACATGCCCCTCACCATGAAGTTCTCGTGGAGGTATTATGTTTTCAACTAACAGTACAAGACTTAACTGGTTCCTTCAGAATCATTGCATGGCTGTCACCATGAGTGAAGGAAGAGAAAGGTGAAAAGGCTTTCCTCTTTTTTATCCTCCATGCAGCTGTTTGAAGCAACTGTAGCCCCTGTACCTATAACCAACAAGGCACTAACTTCAAATTGTGAATATTTGCAATTGTGAGGAGTCTGCAGATAAACAAACAACTTGGAACAATGAATAAACTCCAAAATTTCACGATCAGTTAGTGAACAATTCATGAGCACAACAAAAGCAAATTAACTCAGCTGTTCCTACATTGCATCTTGTCCCGTTGGACTATCAGGAGCGGTGAGCAATTCTCAGGTGTATACACAGTGTAACTTGTTGGGTACTTACTATTTAAAGGCGCAGGGTGAGCGTTAAGGTTACTTAGATTGACAGCTTTTGGGGGAATGGACTGTCTCTGTTCTGTGTTTGTACAGAGCCTAGCCCATTTGGGTCTCTTGAATGGGGCTTTAAGGCACTATTCAAATGAATAATAATAATGATAAGAGGACTAAAGAGCTGAAAGTGTAGGTGAGCATTTCTGACATGCATGCTCACACCATTTGTGGTACACTCTTGGTACACCAGAGGAACTAATCCCACTGGCAAACAAGGAGTGTGAAAGGTTCCAATTATTATTTTGTCAGATAATTATTTTGGTGCAGAAGTTTTTTTAAAGTGAGTGCCGTGGTGCAAGAATTACAGTGGGATATTCCTCAAGGACAGAAACTAACTTCCTCACCTGCTAGGAATCTGTTGGGAAGAGGTTGCATGATAAGGTCCATGCACACTGTTCTTGATCTGCTGGACAAGACTCCTACTGATATCAAGAGTTGAATATTGCTTGGCTGGGGTGTGTGGTTAAATCATTTTTTCACAATGTAAAAAAAGATACATGCCTTAGCTTACAGGAGGGAGAAAATACTCCCATTCCAGACACTTCTGAACTGCCTGCTAATTGCCTTGTTTTTCAAGCAAAAGCAGCCGTGTGGATGCAGAGTGCTGTAGCAGGAAAAAAAACACTGTCTGTTTAGGCAAAATGTTTGTGCAGTTTATATATTTTTTATTTCATTCAGGATCAGAAAGCAGTGGCCATGATCCTTTGAAGAGCAAATGTCTCTCTCATCCTCCATTTCTTGAGAGATGTCACAGCTGCGACAAGGAGGAGTTTATAATGCTACAGTTCAGTGCCTTCATAATTTATTCTCTCTGATTTTATGCTCTTTTAGTCTCCTGCTCAACCATCCACTAACAAGCGGTGATATTAGCCAATAAATCAAAGACGTCTGCTTGTCACCACCAGATGCTTGGCCACATCGCAGCCGATTATGAAATGTACAAAAGGACAATTTCATGTAGAGAGCTCAGCAGAGGTGTCCCACTGATATTCTGTTTGATAGGAAATCAGCATGAGGTTACTGTAGTAAAACTCAATAACTTTTATGCCTCGTGGCAATCAAGAACTAAGCTGAAATAAAACTGGGAAGTAAATCAGGACCTCACCTTTATGACTATTCCTTTTATGAGCCTGCATCTTTTTCTTCAATACTTTGACACAGGATAACATAAAAATAAATCTTTTAATGTGGCCAACTCACACTTTGCTGGGTACAGAAAAGCACTTCTTTAAATGTTCAGAAAAAGCAGAATAAGGTGCTTGATATCAATTGGTAGAAAAATGCATCATTTATTCATGTGTCGCTTCTATCGAAGATTATCTATTAGCCTTATCAGTCAAAAATGCACCTAACATGCACAGCACAAAGACAGACTTCTGATTGCTCTTTTTTTTTTTTTTCATTTATTTAATGAACACCATTATTGGTGAGAGCCATGGAGTGTTCTATTCTACAGAACAGAGGTGGAGAGCTAAGTTTGAGTCTGTAAATCCCATAGTTATTTCCAAAAGTTCTCTCATTATATGGCTGTAGCTGACCCATATAAATGATTCTTCTGAAGTAGGTGAACTGACACTAGACTGTAAAATGCACAGAAAAATCCAGCCTCCCAGGATTACTTTTAAGGGAGCAGCAAATGCATATTTTTGTATTAACTCAAGCACTATTGCTAATGGCTGCTTAGTGAGCTATCATCTGCAATCTGGGAAGGAGCATTAGCAATTTGTGCCTGGTTACATGAAACCACTGGTCAAAAACACTACAATGAGAAGAGTAGTAGGTTGTCTCTACAACTCTTTTAGAGTTATGTAGAAGTGGTGGCATGACCTTCTCCCAAAGCAGACTCAACCAGACTCAATATGTTGACTAAGTGGTACTAAAAATACAATATTCCAACTAATTAGCCTTAGGCCACACCTTCAGCCAGCACTGTTTCAAAGCGGAATGACACATTCAGGGTGAAAGTGACATGAATATCTATTCTGGACACAGAGCTTCCTTTTCTTCTACTGCTGCTTGACTCAATGGCATTAGTGATTGACACATGGCTTTTACCTTGAGAATTACTATCTATATGAGTTATCTTTCCAGCTCATTGCTTGCTTTAGATTTATAGGGGAGTGCAAGTCAAATGAACCTCAGGAGGAGAAGGAGAGCAGAGGCATGTGTATCATACAGTACCAAGAATATCTACCATGCTATTCAGAAAAATTAGTAGGATGCTTGGGTGCATTACAAAGGGCAAAGCAAACACTATAGAAAACAATCAGACTGGATTTTATTTGAATTAATTGGTGGATTTGGTTGGCCTTGGGTGTGATACCTGAGTTTGTGGGTTGAACTAACATGACTACTCCAAGTGAATTCTTGTGGGACTTCACTCCTTCATCCGCCACTTCTTCATCCGCCAGGTAGAAGTTCCCTTGGCCTTACTATGAAGGACTTTCTATGGAGGGTGCACCAGGGGCCTACAAATCCCTTCCCTTCCAGACATTGTTGGAAGCAGCCAGCTGGCCACATCCCTCCATCTTAAGCTCTTCACAGGGTAGGTATCTGGATCTGTCCCCTACATTCTGCCTCTTCAGGGGCCTGACTGGAAGGTTCTCTTCACCTAAATCCCCTCGAAATATAAAAAATGGACTGTCAGGCCATTCAGCCTCAAGAAGATTGGACAATATTTTTTTCCTGCTGCTGGAATGCACTGCGGTGCAATTAGGAATTCTATTAAGGGAAGGTTAACAATGCATCTGAGGATATTTCCAGAAGGTCTACCAGCAAGGCCCCAAAGGGGAGAACTGACAGGATGAAGTGACTGTCAACTATCTGAGGAGCCCAGGATGGGGGAAGACAGTCAGCCAACCAACTGTCTTCAAGATATTAGGAGGGGCAGCAGATATTGTAACTCCCTGACTATCCCACAAAACTCCCAATGAAAAAAACATATGGGAAAAATGTCTCATCTTTCTTTTATCCTGGCACCATATATGAGGGGGGAAGAGTCAGTAAATATAATCAGGTATCAGAGGGGTAACTGTGTTAGTCTGGATCTGTAAAAGCAGCAGAGTCCTGTGGCACCTTATAGACTAACAATGCTCCAATACGTCTGTTGCTCCAATATGTCTGTTAGTCTATAAGGTGCCACAGGACTCTTTGCTGCTTTTAGTAAATATAATGTAATGGCCAGAGGATTTATAACAAATATTTCATACTGTGTATAGTCAGTTGGTAGAACTCATTGTTGCAGGGAGTAATTGAATCAAACATTTACAGATGGAATGTTCGAAGAGCTGGACAGCTGTATGACATTACTACTTGTAGCTACTGTGACACTGGCAGAGTGGTTTTTGGAGTGATTTTTGGTGTAAGTGACCTTTTATCATAAAGTCCATTTTGCCTGGGTGGCAAGATACATTGAAGAGTCTAAGGGGACTGTCTTCTTACTCCATGGTGAGACTGATTTAATGATCCAGGAGTTCACATTTGTTAATGGGTTGATGAAATCTAAGTATAGAACGTATCAGCAGTTTGGGGTGTCTGCCTTGTTTGGAAAGTCTGTCCTGAGGTAGGCACTCACAGTTGTGAGCCACTCCAAACAGCACAACATCTAACATAGAAACTCATAAGTGACCTTGGGATTTCCCCATGTACTTTTGGGAGTAGGCAATTGGAGACATTCCAAGAAAACACTGTTTGCCAGATATTCAAGCCCCTGTAGGTTTGCCTCAAAAGTGCAGGATTCTCCTTCATAAAACTGTTAGGTAGGTATGTGGCTTGCTTTAACTTTACTTTTAAATTTACTTTAAAATATGCCTTCTTTGCTCCAATGATGCCTTGAGAAGCTGTTGTTTTTTCTGATAACTGGCTGTCAGGTTTAGGAGAATTATAGAAAAAAAAATAGCGTATTAGTCCTTAAAATAATGATGTTATTTAGAACCCTGAAGCTCTTTAAAGTAGTCAGTTTTAATAAACCTGATCCTACTTTGATGCTTTAACACAGACGCAGAGCAATAGCCTTTGGAAGCAGCTTCAGAACAGCAAGGCACATATAGCTCTGTACATACAGGTCTAATATAAATGAATGCATACTAATATATGTCATTAGGTGTAACACATATCGTATAAAAATACCACCTTATGACTGGTGGCAGTTAGAGGTCTGCAGATTGAAGTTAAGCATTTTTGGCATCTGTGTCACAAACAAGAGGGAACTTTGCTCCTATACCCTGAAATCTGTTGCTGGATTATAAATTAACTATTAAAATTTTCTGTGTTGCCACAAGGATAGGTTCAATTACACATTTTTTATATATTGATAAATAGAAGGCGAGCTTTTCAGGGTGGGCTCATTGCAGGATTGAGGCCTAAAATATGCAACAGAGGCCTGAAGAGAATATTCAGCCAAATTCTTGAAATTGTCTAGAACAGTGGTTCCCAAACTTGTGCCGCTGCTTGTGCAGGGAAAGCCCCTGGCAGACCGGGCCCGTTTGTGTACCTGCCACATCCACATGTTCTGCCGATAGCAGCTCCCAGTGGCCGCAGTTCGCTGCTCCAGGCCAATGGGAGCTGCCGGAAGTGGCAGCTAGTATGTCCCTCAGCCCGCGTTGCTTCCAGCAGCTCCCATTGGCTTGGAGCAGCGAACCGCGGCCACTGGGAGCCGTGATCGGCTGAACCTGCAGACGCGGAAGGTAAACAAACTGGCCCAGCCCGCCAGGGGCTTTCCCTGCACAAGCGGTGGAACACGTTTGGGAACCACTGATCTAGACAATTTCAAGCTTGGATTCTTAACTGCACTCCCTGCCACACACACCAGACCACCTACAAATCCATGTTATTTTTTTCTGGGTTGATGGTAGGGAGATTTGGACTATAACCTGTTACGTATTTGGCTTAAGTATGTACTGAAGACATACAATTAGTTCACCTCAGTTAGTGAAGTAGTTTAGAAAACAAACACATGAGTCATGAATAGATAGTGATTATGTATTTTGACTAGGTCTTGTTTAAGTTTTTTGAAAAAAAACGTTTTTTTAATAACCTTTTTAAAAATTAAAAATTTTGCAAAGCCATTCTGTTTGTTCTGAAACTTTGTGTTATAGAATTAAAAAAAACTTTGGCTAAAAAAAAATATTTGCTGTTGATTCCCCCCCCCCCCACACACACACTTTTCTTTACACTACTGTCAATTGGCTTGTTATGTTAGTCATCTGATTGGCATCTTTTCAAAATAGATTTTTTCCTCCATAAACCAAAAGCTGAAAATTTCAATAGAAATTTTCAGATAATGCAAAAAATAATCTCTTTCAATGACAACAGAATGAAAATGCTTTTCAAATTCCTATTTGCTGAGATAAAATTTCTTAATGGGAAAGATCCAGTTTCTTAATGGGAGAAACTCTGCCCACCTAGGGGCCTGCTTGTGAAAAGAGTTATTCATGTGCTTACTTTTAAGCATGTGAATAGTTCCATTGAAACAGTGGAACAACAAGGAGTCCAGTGGCCCCTTAAAGACTAACAGATTTATTTGGGCTTAAGCTTTCGTGGGTAAAAATAACACTTCTTCAGATGCAAGAAGAAGGGGTGGAACAACCCCTGTGCTTAAAGTTAAGCCTGTGAAGAACTAGACAGACTCACGGAGGATAAGTCCATCAGTGGCTATTAGCCAGGAGGAGCAGAGATGGTGTCCCTAGCCTCTGTTTGCCAGAAGCTGGGAATAGGCGACAGCGGATGGATCACATTACCTGTTCATTCACCTGGCAGTGGTCACTGTTGGAAGACAGGATACTGGGCTTGATGAACCTTTGGTCTGACCCAGTATGACCATCCTTATGTTCTTATAAGTCTTTGAGGGATCAGGGCCCAAAAAATCTGTCTTTTTCCAGATGTGGAATTTCCATTTTCAGTATCATAAGGAAGAAAGAAAACCTGTTTTTTGAAGGAGTCATTAATTCATATTAATTCTGGTGGTATTTCAAAGCAGCTCAGTGTCAGCTTGTTCAAGCACACTAGGAAGAAAGTGTTGCTTTTGATGTAATTTCTAAACCAAATATTTGAAATGAAATTTGATCCAATTAGGTGGTATCAGATTTCAATTTTGATTATTGAAATAGGCCCAATCCTGTAAACATTTTCATTCATGTTGAATTTAAGTATGTGAGGAATCGCACTGATTTCAGTAGGACTCTGTGTTTAAAGTTAAGCATTTGTGAAAGTGATTACAGGATTAGGGACTTCCAGAATAGAGAAATTACAAACTTTTTAAAAAGCTGATAAAGCAAAGATTAAGTATGAACTCATGTTGGGGTCGTGGTGTTATTGGTTCCACCTGCCACCTCCACCCAATAATAAGAGACAAAAGGTAGGATTCCTGACTTTTACACAGTGGCCAAATAAGGTTCTGATAAAATAAGTCAGAGAAGTGAGATGGTTTAATGGTTTTTTAATGAGTCTAATGTTTTCAGTTTAAATGAGCCCTCTTACATTAGCTTTAATCATTTTATTAGACTGAAAAATGATTGAGAAATGGCTTGCATTAAATTCAGTTTTCTGTGCAATCTTTTCAAAGCCATTATAGAATAGTGACTAATGGGAGTAAACTTGGATAAGTGGAAACATAGACAATAGAATGACTCTGCTAAATGTATTTAGGCAACTGATATGTTAACTAATGATAAGGTTATTGGAGACTTATTTTTAATAACTGCTAACTTTTGTAAAGAGCACAAGTAAACACATTCGTCTACTGCAGTGCAGGTAACAATTACTTAAGATAGTTTAAATGAACTACAATTTGTTCTCATTAATACTGTGAAATTGAATTAAATTGTTGCTTCCCCATGGTTATATTATAGGATAAGTAACTCCCAGGATTAAAAATGAATGCAAATTGCTTAATTTTGAAAAAAAATTACACCTTAGTCTGGTATCTTTTTATATTAGACTAAACCTTTTCAGCACAGATCATCTACAGTACTAGAGGAGGGTCTTACTATTCATAATCCATTTCAGTTTTAAACGCTATTAAAGACAAAAAAGTCTAATTCTCTTCTTGATCCAGCCAGAGTGTTCAGCCCTCCAGCCCAATCTATCAAGGCGCTTAAACTTGTGTTTGAGGTTATTCATTTTTGTAGGAGTTTTGTTTGACTGAGTCACACTGCTCAACATGAGGCAGGATCATGTACTCCCTCCTGATCTCACAGTTCCCTTATGTAACTTCAGTTGAAGTATTTCTGATTTACACTTGTATAAGTGAGATCAAAATCCAAACCAGAACGTATAGAGTCTCCTCTCAGATGAACAGTAAAATTATTTACTCTGGGTTTATTTCAGCTTAATAGTAGAATTTGCACCAAAAGGCTCAGTTCTGAAATTCTTATGCTCTTATGCTCAAAGCTCTTTGGGAAGACAATGGGAATTTTGTCTAAGTAAGGACAGCAGGATCAGACTAAAATGACCATGCTCTGCATTTATTTTATGGCACTATAGATCTAAAAGGCCCAGCTCAGCTTTGGTGTAATAACACCTACTTCTTTGAAGTTATGAAGGTATGAACTGGGCTCAAACTGTAGAACAGTAGTGAGAATAGAGCTGATCAGCAAAATTAAAAGGGAAAATACCCCACAGGAGGCAGGATTATTTCCAGGTGATGCACAATACTACTAGAATGCTACTCTCTGCTCCATGTTTTATAGCACACACGTAACATCTTGCATAAATGGCATCAGGAGGCTAGCATCTCTAATTTCTCAGGTAATTTATAACAGTAGGTTTTCTCTTAGAAGTATCTTTGCTTGAATGTTTCATTATCTAGAATGCCAGTGAAATGATGAGAAAAATAAAAGACAGTGAGAGAAAAATATAAACCTGTGATTGAAAAAAAAAAAACCTGTATGGAAACAACCAGCAGCCACTACAGTAAATCTGAATGAATAAGGAAACAGATTAAAAAACATTTGGGTAACACTTCTTCACCAACAAATACTTACAAACAAGTAAATAACAGACAGTTTTATATCAACTCATAATCTATGTATGAGATCTGTATAATTACACACAGTTAGAGGAAGATGTTCTGAGGCACAAATTATAAAGGCATAAATAAGTTTTACCTATGACTAGACAGGACTGACAAGTATTTTCTCTTATCTGGAATGAGAAGATGGAACGAGGAGAAGCAGTACATTGCAATGAGTGGGGGCACAGTATTAGTCAGCATGATTAATGCATATAAGAATTTGTCTTGAGAAAAAAAGTGCTGTTAGTCATTGTGTGCGTATGTGTGTGTGTGGTGCGGGGCGGGGTGTATATTGGGTATACCAGTTAAATTGGGTAACTGGTGGCTTGTGTTGTATATTACCTTATCATGAGCACAGTATTATACTGTAGCCTTTCAGAGAGAATCTTTGAATTTTATTTGAACAGAGGAAAATTTTGTCCAACTCAGCTCACCATTCTTTAGCCCAACCACCCTCCAACCTCACTCCCACAGCCATGAACAGCTGGGAAGAGTTAGCTGACTATTGCCCTGCTCAGAGCTACACTCATTTCTGTTTGAAGGACACATCACCAACTCCGCTTTACTAACAAATATATGAGCAATGCTACACACTGTTATATTCCAGTAGATGGCGCTCTTTATATTAGCTATGTAAAGAGGGGTTCCTTGCCCTTCCCAACCAATGTGTATCAGGCTATGTTACTTGTTGCTCTTCTGGCTCTTGGGAGTTGCCTAGCAAAGATGGAGCAGCACTTTCCCTCTCCTCTAAGCTCATTTTGTGGGAACAGAAAATGGTCTCTTCTTGATGAAGCAAGGATTTTGCAGGCATTATGTGAAGGGATGTGTGACACAGATCCCTTGGTAAAGGGTCCACAGTTCCTTGCAAACTCTCACATCAGACCTGAGAAATGCACTAAAACAAACATGTTACAGGATATTTACCCATAAAGAGTAAAATGTAAGATATCTACAGAAAGCTTGTAACATGTCAAGATTCATAATTATTATGAAGGATATGTATAGGTAATATTTGGAGAATAATGTATTTACACAGAAAATATGCTTTATGGACATGGAGTAAAGGCTAGTCACCTGCAGATAATGCGTCTTAATGATGACCCATTTAAGCAAAAGTGAGTTGTTACCCCTCCCTAGTCAGTGGGCAAAGTAATGCAAGGTTCTGTTGTCTATCCTTGTCACAGCCCAGAACAGTCAATGAAAAACCATCAAAGACAATTGCAAATGATGGGAACCACTTTGAGTTGGAAATGAAAGTTATAGCAGGTAGGAGATCATCCTGATTCTGAATAAAGACAAAAGACTGTTTCATTGTAACAGAGTATAGGGAAAGTGTGTGGGGAAAGTCACTCAGTGTATCCATTCACTTAGGAAATCCCTTGAGGAACAGGGAAACTTTCATGAAGGTTTGGATCTTAGTTCTTGTGAAACCAGCCAGCTCTGCAATCAACTGAACTTTGGGTGGAAAACCTACTTACTAGATATGAAAGGCAACTATTGATAACTATAGACCCAGGTTCTCCTTTTATTATTTTGAGTCATAACAAGTTATTTCCATTACTTTCACCCCCTAGTTAAATCTCTATTCCTTCTTAAATAAACCTTACTTTTGTTTTATTATAAATGCTCACGAGTGCTGTGATTTATGGTAAAACTAGTAAATGAGGTCACACAGCACCTTTGTGTGTACAGGAGCTCAAGTTTCTGTGAGTAGCCAGTATCAAGGGCTGGATATCACAGGAGAATGATTCAAAGAGACTCGAATGTTGGGGTGCATCCAAAGGTGAAAGTAAGCTGGATCGTACCAGCTTCAGTGGTGGGGATTTAAAGGGCTCTGGACTCCCCGCTGCAGCTGTGGTCAGTCCAGAGCCCTTTAAATCCTGCCTGTGGCTCCGGTGGCTGGGCTGAGGCAGGATTTAAAGGGCTGTGGGCTGCCACGGCTGGGCTCTGGACTGCCGTGGCTGAGGTCAGCCCAGAGCCCTTTAAATCCCCCCCGCGGCTCCGGCAGCTGATCTGGGGCCAGATTTAAAGGGCTCAGAGCTCCCTTGGCTGCGGGTAGTCCAGAACCCTTTAAATCCCGCCGCAGCTCTGGCACCCGGAGCTGAGTGGGGGATTTAAAAGGCCTGGAGCTCCGTGGTGGCTGGAACCCCTGGCCCTTTAATTTGCCCCTGAGCCCTGGGGGCTCCCAACCACCTCTTCAGCTGGGAGCCCCAGGCTGATTTAAAGGCCCTGGGGCTCCCAGACACAGCCATGCCCCAGGGCCTTTAAATCTTGAGAGGCACTACCTCTTCCAGTTGAGGCCATGCCTCTTCTGGTTGAGGCCACACCCCCCTCAGGACTCCAGCAGTACCAGTAAGTCCTGTAAGTTACTTTCACCCCTGGGTGCATCTATTGTTAACCTGCAAGGTGAAGTTAGGGCTTGTTAGGACAGTGCTTGAGTGACTGAAAGGCTGGTGGGGTTAGAGAGCAGTCACCCAACTACCACATGAAAAACTTCCTCTTGGTGGTAGCAGAGGGTAACAAGGTTACTCTCAGCTGTGGACTTACAGGATGTTCTAGGAGCATCTGGGTATTAATACAGATGCCCAGATAGCATAGACTTCTCCAACTCTGGTTATGAGCACATGAACTGTGACTTTAGCTTAAAGAATGGCTGTGAGCGGTTTGGCAGGATACCAATCAATAAGCTACTTGTGGCATCTTGTGGCTTATGTGCTCTTCTGAGGAAGAGAAATGCATTTGTCTGTTTGAGCTAGGCTACTGGGGTGATGACACAGGAGTGTACATCTCCCAGAACCGTGGCATTCAGGGAGGTCCATTAGTAGAGACTGCTTGATATCTGGCTCAGTGCTGATGGTGATCTGCTTTACAGCCCGAAGTGTGAGACTTGTGACCAGGCCTGGATGGGCTGGATGGGTTATCTGGCTGGGTAGTTGTGACTATGGAAAAGTCAGGAGAAAAGATGGTTCACAGCCTAGCTGAGTGGCTACAGCCACCCTTTGCAACAAACACTATATTCATCCCCCTTTTTGTTTACATTTTTTATTTAATGAAGTTATAAATGACTCCTAGCCTGTGAGAAGTCTTTCTGGGGATCTTTTAGCCAATATCATTTAATCTTGTACAACACCTATTGGTTCACTTTATTACAATCTAAGGTTTATGTATATGTTTTTGCTACTCGCCTCCTCCAAACCAACATCTTTATAACAAATTAAGAGGAATCCACTTGGCTAGTAAGATTCCTAGTCTGATATGTATTGAAAGGGATTTGTGCCTTGTCTCATTAGTCTTTATAGTGTCTCTTGCTATTCCCTGTCAAAAAATATAATGAAGGTAAGGTTGAAATTAACACTGATGTAATTATCCTCAAAATAAGCATTATAAAGCCAAGAAATTCAGAGTCAAACTTAAAAGTAAATCAAATGTATTAAGCTATGGAAATGCACAATTCAGGAAACTTAAACAACCTAAAGTCTGTCCTGTAGTAACATCATGCAATCACTATATGATTACAACATTTCAGATTGTTTTGAATAGGGTGAGCAGACAGCAAATGTGAAAAATCGGGATGGGGTGGGGGAACCTATATAAGAAAAATACCCCAAAATCAGGACTGCCCCTATAAAATTGGGACATCTAGTCACCCTAGTTTTGAAAGTCATATTCATCATCTCCTTTCTGCCTACATAATATCACTTCTTAAACACACTGAGCACCAAATTATATGAGTATATATGCTTGCACAACATGTTAATAACAGTTAGCTTCCTGGCTTTGTTTGGGGTCAGTCATGGAATATGGATCTCCTGGGTGTGTGCGTGTGCGTATGTGTGTGTACATACACAGAGAGAGTGAGGGTTTATTAACAGGTTTTGATACTAATACATTGGGGGTGGGTGTCATGGTATACTATCCCCAATCTGAACCTTAGAGTCCAAAAGTTGGGGTACCAGCACGAATTCCTCTAAGCTTAATTACCTGCTTAGATCTGATACGCTGCCACAACCCAAAAAATTATAGTATTTTGGGGCACTCTGGTCCCCCCAAAACCTTCCCTGGGGACCCCAAGACCCAAATTACTTGAGTCTTACCACAAAGGGGAATAAACCATTTCCCCCCCTTCTCCTTTCTTCCTCCCAGATCTTTCCCGCCCTGGGTACACTAGGAGGTCATTGTGATTCAAACTCCTTGAATCACAACACAGAGAAATCAGGTTTTTTTCCACCCTTTCTCTCCCCCTCCCTTCTCTCTCCCTATCCCTCACCAATTCCCTGGTAAGTACGGACTCAATTCCCTTGAGCCTCAACAAGGGGAAAAAATCAAACAGGTCTTAAAAAGCAAAACTTTTCATAAAAAGAAAGAAAAAAAGTAAAAGTTGTCTCTGTAATTTAGATGGTAAAAGTTACAGGGTCTTTCAGCTTATAGACACTAGAGAGAAGCCGCCCCCCCACCCAGCAAAATACAATTTAAAATACTTCCAGCAAACTACACATTTGCAAATACAGAAAACAATCAAAAGACTATAACCGCCTTTCCTACTTAATACTCACTATTCTGAATATGTAAGAGACTGTAGCAGGGAGATTGGCAAGAAACCTGGTTGCACGTCTCGTCCCTTTCAGGACCCAGAGAGAACAAAGCAAAACCCAAAACACACAAACAAAGGCTTCCCTACACCAAGATTTTAAAGTTTCTTGTTTCCCGATTGGTCCTCTGGTCAGGTGTTTTTGGTTCCCTGTTTGTTAACCCTTTAGAGGTAAAAGAGACATTAACCCTTAACTATCTGTTTATGACGGGGGGGGGGAAACTGTAACAATGATGTTATTTAAGAAGCAAGTTAACTTTTTTCTCCAAAGGGCAAATGTTTGCAGTTACTATCTGAAATAACAGCCACTATATTTCCTTACACTTGGGTTTTTGCCCGTTTAGAAGTCATTATTGTACTTTCAGCCACTTATACTTGATCATTCCATAAGGGGGGGAGGGATAGCTCAGTGGTTTGAGTATTAGCCTGCTAAACCCAAGGTTGTGAGTTCAATCCTTGAGGAAGCCACTTAGGAATCTAGGGTAAAAATTGGTCCTGCTAGTGAAGGCAGGGGGCTGGAGTCAATGACTTTTCAAGGTTCCTTCCAGTTCTAGGAGATTGGTATATCTCCAATTAATTTATTATTTAAATGAAACATGCTTTTCTTACCATTCCTAATACTGTCTGTTGAACTCTGTTGGATCATTCATTATCATTGCACAGATGGCATATACAAAAATAAAGTCTAGAATTGTTAAAACTTTTGACATGTACAAGAAGAATACACTCAATTATGAATACATCCATCTCAATTAAAAGACTATAAAATGTAGTGTGTATATATATATATATATATATGCATAGAGAGAGAGGGGCAGAGAGAGGGAGAGAGAGATTGCATTTTATAATATTATAATTTAGATTAGTTGAATAAGCATCATATGATGATTCTATAGTTGGCAAATATTACAAAAAAGGGCAGAAAAATGTATTTAAAAACATTGAAGAAATTAGCTTAGACTGTTCCTGTCATTTTTATTTTAAAAAATCATTCTAAGGGGTTTGGGGCAATTTTTTTAAATGGTATAAGCCAATTTCAAGAAAATATCGCAAAAAAATCATACAAAGTGATGTTTGAGTGAGAGTGTGTGTGTGTATATTGCAACAAATATATATCACGTGAAACATAACAGACTCTGCTGTCTGTGCAACATTCTCAGAGGAACTAACATGTTGTGGCAACTGTTTGACTGTTTTCTCAGCTGGCATTTTTCCCACTCTCTCTAAAAATGGCTCATCTTAAAAGTAAAAAATAGCAACTTTTTCCTGAGCAAATCAAAGCCCAGGTGCCAGTAACAGAAAATAAGAAAAAAACTCTATAAAATACTTTCAAAACTCGCAATGGAGTCTTTGGATGCTACCATAGTACAAATATGTACTACTACAACTAGTAAAAACAAATCTGAGCACTCCAAAATGATGGAATCTTGGATGAAGCAACAGAGCCATGGTACATCCAACAACATTGTGCCAAATTCTGCTCTTCTTCCTCATTTAAGTAATCCCAATGATTTACGTGGAAATATATTTATTGATTTCTCTGGGACCTTTCACGTGCAAGGTGAGCTGCATTTGGAGAGGTCAGGCCAAGCACACTAAAATGTGCTACCCAATTTAAAACAGCTTAGGTTGTGATATTAAATCTGCAGGTGATGAAGAACCCTAGGGGATGCAAATGATTAATTTTGTTAATGAAGAATTCATTCAATTAATCAACTCATTAATTCATTCATTTCTAATATTGAGTTAGTTATTCTTGATATTAACAATCTCTGAGAATCTAAATAGGTACCATTTGGGCTCACATTTAGCATGTCAGGCTTCTAGAAGAGAACAAGATCAGATTACCCTGGTGGAAGCCTCCTAAATTAATGTAGAAAGTATATAAAATAATATATTTAGAAAAGATTAAAAAGTAATGTGCAGAAAAAATATTGTAGGTTCAAAAGCCTTATGGATATATAATTCAGCTAAGAACATAATTTTGTTTCAATATAAACTTCATCATTGTAGATTCTTTATAAACTATTTTATTGCAAAATGACTGACAGTTATCAATAGAATTATGTATTATTATGCCTTTGATGTACCTGTACACATACACACTATGATCTTTGTAGTTCCACATTACAAATATCATTGCCATGTTTTTCAGTGAATGTTCACTTGTCACTTGTTCTGTTAACATCTCTTCTCTAAAAAAAGAATTAAAATCTATTAGCATGCCACCTTTCTTTTGTGAATCTCAAATCACTTTTTGAACATTAAAAGCAGCATCTGAAGAAGTGGGTATTCACCCACGAAAGCTCATGCTCCAAAACGTCTGTTAGTCTATAAGGTGCCACAGGATTCTTTGCTGCTTTTACAGATCCAGACTAACACGGCTACCCCTCTGATTTTTGAACATTAAGTTTCATCGCACCATTGTGAGGTAGGTAAATACTATATCCTTTTAACAGAGGTGTAATCTGAATCACTATCAAAATGATGACCATAAAATTCAGTGGCAGAGCCAAGAATACTATAGTTCTTAGTATAGCACATGAGCCAGTTGACATATTTTCTTCTTCCTGCTAATGGCTGAGGGTGGCCCAGGGGAGCCCCTCAATGCCAGCTAGCAGAGGGCACACCATACCATAACTCTCATCACGCATGACACACTTATATCCCTAACTCACTGTTGTCATAATCTGCATCTAAAAGGTGTCATATGCAAATTGGTAACATGTTGGCTATTAATATTTATTGTGTGATATATGTATGGGTGGTGTATAAGAATTATAAATTATAAATGTGTACTGAAAATATGTTCCTAAAACATGTTTGGCAGTCTTCAAGCCTACGAAAGTTGGGTTCCCTAGTCTGGAAATGGGCCATCCTGATTATCACTACAAAAGGATTTTTTTTCTTTTTCTTTTGCTCATAATAGCCCACCTTAATTGATTAGTCTCATTAGAATTGGTATGGCAACCCCCATTTTTTCATGTTTGCTGCATATATATATCTTTCTATTGTATTTTCCACTGCATGCATCTGATGAAGTGGGTTTTACCCCATGAAAACTTATGCCCAAATAAATTTGCTAGTCTCTAAGGTGTCACAAGTACTCCTGTTCTTTTTGCTGACGACTTGATGTAAGTCAGAAAGCTGCTTAGGCGAAGACTGTAACTTGCTAGAATTAAGTTTTAATCATAAGAAATGTGATTTGTTTATTTTGTAACCTTTCCTATATCTTTCACTGTTACTTGAAATCACTTAAACCTATGTTCTTTGTTAATAAGCTTAATAAGCTTGTTTGGTTACAAAACCACCTTGGTGCTGTGTATTAAACTGAAGTGAGCGTCTTCATCCAAATTAGCATCCTGGTGTGCATATTCTGTCTCTTTGGAGGCAACAAACAATCTTTTGGGATGATCCAGTGAGTCAGACTGGACATTGAAGGGGAGATGGTTTTTGGGAGACCTGTGATTGGAAGTGTTGTGTATTTGGTTGTCATGGTTTTTGTTCCTATAGCAACTAAGTTAGATTATTAGGGGATAGCCCAGCCAGCTTCGGCCGGTTAGGCAAGCTCTGTGTCTGTAAATAAATGGTAGTTTTGTTAGCTGTCTGCTGTCTGGTCTCAAGTGATTTCTTCCTAAACCGGCTGCCCACAAAGATATAACAAGTGGCGATAATGGATGGGATTCCGGTGCTGCTCCAATAACAGAAGGAAGTAGAAGTCAAGGTAAAGAACAAACAAACAAAAAAGCTGCTTGTTTGCACTGACTGTGAAAGTGAAACTAAAAATCATGGCTACTCTGATCGGGCCACTGGAACCTTTTGATGAGAATATAGTGGAAAGGCATGTGTATACTAAGTGTTTTGAGCTTTTTGTTATTGCAAATGACATTACAGAAGTGAAGAAGGTGCCAATATTGTTAAATGTTGTAGGGGCTAATACCTACTCCCTGCTACGTAGCTTACTACACCCTGTTAAGCCTGAGACTAAATCTTACATTGACATTGTGGAAATCCTGGGGTCCCATTTTTCCCCAAAACCACTGGTAATTGCTGAAAGATATCGGTTCCACAAAAGAGACCAAAAAGAAGATGAAACAGTTGTACAATTTGTAGCAATTTTAAAAAAGCTAGCAGAACACTATGAATTTAAAGAGATGTTAAATGATGCCCTGCTTGACAGGTTAGTGTGTGGCCTCTACAATGAATCTATACGGAAGCGCCTACTGACATAGGCTCAGCTTACATTACAGAAGGCTGTTGATATTGCTGTCTCCATGGAACTGGCTACAAGGGAGGCGCAATACATCAGTGTATCCCCTAGGGTGCAAAAGGTGTCACAAGAACCTACCCACAAAACTGTGCAGAGTCAAGAATGTTATCGCTGTGGTAAGCCAGGTCACTGGGCATCAGAATGCTAGTGCAAGGACCTAGTGTGTCAACACTGTGGCAAAAAGGGACACATTGAGTGCGCCTGTAAACAAAATAAAAAGAGGCCTGTGGTCTGGCCAACAAAAAGAGGAACCCTGCATACCCTAGATCAGACCCAGGATGATCAAGGTGACACCTCATCGCAAGAGGAAGTGCCACTGCATGTTTTGTCTTTGACGGTGGGCTCACGTGAATACTGGGTAACCTCGTTGTTGGATGGCAAACCTATACGCATGGAACTGGACACCAGTGCAGCCGTCTCGCTGGTCTCTGAGACTATGTATAAAGAAAAGCTACAGCATCTTCCGCTTAAGGCAACAAAAACTATTCTGAAGACGTATACAGGAGAAGCTGTGCCCATGTTGGGCACTACTGATGTTAAGGTGGAGCTCAATGGACAGCTGCTAAATTGCCACTGTTTGTGGTGAGAGGTAACTACCCAGCCTTAATGGATAGATCTTGGCTTAAGAAGATTCAGCTGAACTGGGCAGAAGTGCACTGGATGACTAAAGAAGAAACCAGTCTAACCCCTATACTAAGAAAACATGCTGCTGTTTTTGGAGATGATTTGGGAAGTATGAAGGGAATCACTGTGACACTGAACATTAAACCTGACAGTCCACCAAAATATCTGAAAGCCCGAACTGTGCCATATGCCACCAGGCCAAAAGTTGAAGCAGACCTGGAGTGCCTGGCCACCAATGGAGTCCTAATACCAGTTACTCATAGCTCATGGGCCACTCCTATCATTCCAATAGTGAAGAAAGACGGCTGTCTCCAGATTTGTGGTGATTTTAAAGTCATTGTCAACCCAGTGTTGTGTGCACAGCAATACCCGCTTCCCCGCATCAATGATCTCTTCACAGGCCTGGCTGGTGGACAAAAGTTCAGTAAGATTGATCTGAGTCAAGCATATTTACAGATGCACGTCAATGAAAAGTCACAAGAGCTTTTGACTATTGTGACTCATAAGGGGCTTTATCAATACTGTCGCCTACCCTTTGGAATAACGTCTGCTCCCACCCTGTGCAAGAGGGCTATGGACTAGATCTTGTGTGGTTTGTCAGGAGTTCAGTGCTATCTCGATGATAACCTGGTCACTGGAAGAAATGAAGAGGATCACTTAAAAATTTAGAGGCTACACTACAAAGACTGGAAGAGTATGGCCTATGAGTTCACAAAGACAAGTGTGAATTCTTCAAGCCCTCTGTTGAATATTTGGGACACATCATTGATTCTGCAGGTCTTCATAAGACCCCTGCAAAAATTAAAGCTATTGTGGAGGCTCCCCCACCTCGAAATGTAAGCCAGCTGCGCTCGTTTCTAGGACTACTAAACTATTATGGAAAGTTCATCTCACAGTTAGCCACACTGCTAAAACCACTTCATGAGCTCCTGGGGCAGAACAAGGCCTGGAAGTGGACTGAAGCCTGCGATGTTGCATTTAACAAAGCTAAGGAGTTATTGCTAAATTGTGAAGTTCTAACGCATTTTGATCCATCCTTACCCCTACAATTGGCCTGCAATGCCTCCCCTTATGGAGTGGGAGCAGTCATTTCGCACATTATGCCTTCGAGAGAGGAGAGACCTATTGATTTTGCATCACGCACTCTAAGCAAAGCAGAAACTAACTACGCTCAAATCGAACGTGAGGCATTAGGAATTGTTTTTGGAATTCGGAAGTTTCATCAGTACCTGTTTGGGCAAAAGTTTACTCTTCTCACAGACCATCGACCTCTGACGTCAATTTTTGGACCCTACACAGGCATTCCCCCATTAGTATGCAACATTGGGCATTGTTACTTTCAGCACACACATATAAAATCAAATATCAGAAATCCACTCTGCATAGCAATGCAGATGGCCTCTCAAGGTTGCCTTTGCCGGTCAAACATCAAGATAGTGCCCAAAAGGAAATCTTCTACTTTGAACAGGTACAGAATACACCCATCACTGCTACTCAAATAAAGAAGGCAACTTGTGTTGACCCAGTATTGTCCCAAGTTATGGACCTGGTGATGCATGGAAAATCTCGACAAACCTCTCCGGTCTCACCCGACCTTGTTACCTACATGTCCAGGGAGGACGGAGTTATTGGTCCAATCTGGTTGTTTGTTGTGGGGAAGACGTGTCATTATTCCACACCACTGAGATCACAGATGTTAGAACAGCTACATTCCGGTCACTGTGGAATAGTGCGCATGAAGGAAATTGCACGAAGCTATTTTTGGTGGCTGGGATTGGACAGTGCTATTGAAGAGAAGGCAAAAGCTTGTATGTCATGTCAGGGTGTGAGGAATGCACCCCAGTGGGCATCCCTACACCCATGGGACTGGTCTGAAAACCCATGGCAACGTATTCATATTGACTTCACTGGCCCCCTTGAAGGAAGCATGTTCTTGGTGGCAGTAGATGCCCATTCTAAATGGCCAGAAGTCTCTGTAATTCAGTCCACTACTGCGGAGAGTACTATCCAAAAACTACGGGGACTCTTTAGTCGTTTCGGTCTGCCAGAATAACTTGTGAGCGACAACAGACCGCAGTTCGTCTCTCAGGAGTTTCAAAATTTTATGAAGGCAAATGGGATACACCACATCACGTCAGCACCATATCATCCATCCACCAAAGGATTAGCTGAAAGATTTGTGCAGACAATGAAACACGCTTTGAAATTAGCAAGGGGACAACACTCCATTCAAAAGCGTCTGGATACCTTCTTACTTTCTTACAGAAACACACCTCATGCTACGACCCAGGCATCCCTAGCCTTTCTAATGATGGGATGACAGCTGCACACTTGCTTTGATCTGCTGAAACCTTCTGAACCCCGACAAATTGTGCAACATCAGCAGCAATATCAAGTCATCAGACGGGGACCCAGAGCAAAAGACTGAACTTTTAGCCCAGGACAGCCAGTTTTGGTTCAGAATTATACTTCCAGAGCTAAATGGGTCCCTGCCATGATCATCACTCAAACAAGACCTGTTTCCTACACAGTCCGGACTGCAGAGAATCTTACCTGGCGGTGACATGTAGATCAGCTGTTGCCAGGTCATGCCAGTCCTCAGGACACATCAGCAGCTGAGTGGTCTGACTTCACCTCTTCTGGTGAGACACCGACTCACCAATCATCTGTTCCTGACTGTTCTCCTCCATTACTGCCGGCGGCTGAGATACCCCTTTGCCCAGCACGAGCTGATACCACCTCCTCACCTGTTCATGCTGCGGACCCTGAGCCCATGGTACTTTCGAGTGCAACAACAGCAGAAGTTCGCCATAATCCACCTAGAGACAGAAGGCCTCCTCATCGGCTGGATCTTTAGCTAGGACTAACCCACGGTTATGGGGCAAAATAATCCCCAGGGTTTAGCCAGGAATGGAGGCAGTCTACTCTCCTTCTCTAGTCTAGTGTGTGTTATATTTAGGGGAGGTTCTTATTGGGGGAGAGTGTATTTGGTTGTCATAGTTTTTGTTCCTATGGCAACTGAGTTAGATTATTAGGGGATAGACCAGCCAGCTTCGGCCGGTTAGGCGAGCTCTGTGTCTGTAAATAAATGGTAGTTTTGTTAGCTGTCTGCTGTCTGGCCTCAAGTGATTTCTTCCTAAACCGGCTGCCCCCAAGGATATAACAGGAAGGACTATTGGCATCACCCTGCAAAGAGTAACCAGGCTGGTGCCAGTGTGAGGCCATTGTGCTATGAGCATGCTTCCAGCGCTCTGAGTCAAAATAAAACAACACAGAAGCATAGAAGTGCCCTGTTGCCAGGATTATGTACGCATACTCACTCTCCTTTCTCAAAGGGAAGTAAAGTTTTAATTCTCCTGGTGTAATATCTGCATGAGTAAACTTGTTCACTTGTGAGATTTTGTTGAACTGCAGTTTGACTTAAGATTTGTATTTTTCAGTTCTCATTTGCAGAAGACAAATTTGAAAATAATTAATGGCTAATTCCTGCTGTAATTGATCAGGTAATCCCATACCATACAGATGTATTCCTATATTCCAGAATAGGTAGATAGAGATCTCCTTCACTGTGGATTTTATTAGCAGGCATGATAAAATTTGAACTGCCTCTTCTATTTACCCATACCAGTAAACCCTTAGCTTTGTTTAATTTCTTGTCTGACACAGGTGAACTGGACATGAATAAATAAAACTGAGCCACAAATGTTTTCTCCATATTGTTGTCCCCTACCAAGAGCAAGCTCCTCACAGTGTCAGTGTCTGATGTATCCTTTCCTGGTTTTGGTTTAACTAGTGTATTGTTTCTGCAGATGTAACACCATGCTTTGCAGATGTGGTGCTCCTGCAAGAGGTCTTTTCCAATGACTGACTCATTTGTAACTTTTCTAACATAGTCTGATGGAAAACTTAGACAAACACAGTTTCCTCCATCTATTCTTTATCTAGTTTCTGAGGATATGAAAAAAAGCATATTTAAAATGAGGTCCCTTCTTGCATATACACAGCCTTGAGCATTTACTATGGTAAACGGGTATTCCCAACACCAGATCAACTGAAGTAAAGAAGTTAGTTCACATTCACTCAAATGAGGGTATCAAGCCCAACCTTGAGCAGGTGGCAACAATCACTGAGCACTCTACCAGAGTATTATTATGAGCCGGTAAAGAGTGGCATTGTATTCTCCCCTGGTAGCACTAGCCACTAATGTATCATCCTTAAAGGTGAAAACCCATGAAGTCCCAATAAGTATTTCTTCCATCTTTAGAAACACTTTTTTCTCCCCTTCTCACTGCCTCAAATGAACACCAATGCTTAAGCTGAAAAATTTCTCTCTCTTTCTGGAATATTAAAGTGATTGGCTATGAATTTTCTTTGTCTGCTATTATCAGTAAGAAATCAGGTCTTGCATCTAAATACACTGAAATTAGACATCAGCAAATTTAACTACATCAGTGAATACAGAAGGTCACTCAACTATTTACAGCTCATGTATCTATGTACATTTGCAGCCCTCCCATGTGCAGTTTCTCCTCTGGTTCCATGGAATTTACCCATTCCCAGGACCATCTGTTTGACAAATATTATTCCTAAATTTTCCATCCTCAAAATCTCTTTACTTAATTATTCTGGTATTGCAACTAGAATTTTTCATATATCATGTTTTATAGGTTCTATAGTGGAATGCACTTTAATGACATTTTTCCCAGGAAACTACCCTAAGTCAATAAAATACATCTTGAAAATGTTTTTGTCTATGAATTCAAAGCTTGCTTTCTGATCATATTCTCTAATATTGACTTAAAATGTGCTCCTCTGCAAACATTCCTGACAGTAAACGGAATCAGCTAAAATATTAGTGGAAAGTGAACACAAAATGGATGTAAAACCAGCCACTACAACTTTCTTCAGGGGGAGGAGGGAGGATATATTCAAATAATTTTTCAAGTGTACATTAACGTCTCCAGACAGCACATGAATATTAAGTTTTGTACGCTGCTTAAATATGATCAAAGATTGTATGATATAACCCAGAGATTTGAAATGCCATCCTTTCATAGGTCAAGAGAAGAAGGACCTCAAAGAAATTGCCAACATTTATAATTATCCTACTCTTCCTTCACACACACACACACGGAGAGAGAGAGAGAGAGAGAGCATGAAGGCATATGCTTAAAAGTGCCTAGGGTACAGGTTTCCTCCATCTCTAGTAGTGATGCTGAACATTGATTCAGATATATGGAAATTGATTTTTGCAAGAATCAAAAACATACAAGTACTCTCCCAGATACCAGACGTTTTGGATAATCAGAACACTTTTGTGAACCCACAGATACCCATATGTTTAACAATTTCAACACATGAGTATATCTTCTAAATGATTAAGAAGTAGGGTTGGAATTAACTTTAACCTGCAAATCGAGAGGAAACTGACCTGTAGCCAGGGCTGAATGAGGAACCTTTACAAGGTGACTTGTGTAATAGGATTTAGTTTCCTACATTGGAAGACAGAAATTTGTATAGTTATGGTTATGACAGATTTTCTGGTATACCATTTCATAACTGAGCTATTGTAATAATATTAATAATATCAACCTATTCCCTTATGTGCTGTACATAGGAAACTATGACAAGTAGTCAAAGTGATTCAGTTAATGGTCCAAGGTCTCAAAATCTGTGAAATATAATCACCTCATTCATCATTCACAACAAATAATTTTATCTTCTCCAACAGGAAATGAGAAAGTGAAACTATATATCCATCTTTTCTTTCTGCCTAATATAGTATTAAAAAGCACTAACAAACAGTGCACCAGCATCTACTGAGTCAGTGACACAAGTGCAGCAATAAGCCATATAAAATATTCATCACTGGAACTTTAGATGTAGGCAGATTCACAACAACAGACACAAGCTTTGCCAGGAATTGTTGAGAGATTGAAAGCACACTTAAAGGATTTATTAAAGTAATCAGAAGAAACCTCTACTGCAATTACCATGATTTCAAGGATTTCATTGCAATGTATTTAATCTTCTTGCACTGTGGCAGATAAGTTATGCTTCCTTTTGATTTGTGTACAAAGAGTTTTCTCAATTTTTTCTAGTACTATAAAGTATAAAATATCATTTTTACTTGCTAAGTGAAGCATTAATAGGAATGTCAGAAGCAAGATGAAACATGCAATAAATATTAAATTTTCATGTTATAATGATTTATGGTTCAGAGAGTATACCTGTAGATTATGAGATATGATTATTATCCTTTGTGATAAGAAATGATAGGAAAAATAATTTGATGGCAGGGGTAACTTTCTGAAACTTTATACTCAGCAGGGCTAACTTCAATATTAGAAGACAACTTGAGTATATGTATTGTAAAAGCAACTGAAACAGATGTTTAATACTATAATTACCCATTAAATGGAACATTTTACTGGACACTGGTCTTTTACCCTGACCACCACATTCATCATTTACAGAGAAGTGACAAAGGGAAAACATTGTACTTGATAAAGAAATAACATTATCTCAATAAATAAGGAAATGATAGATTAGGAAATAGGAAATGTTCATGTAGAGGAGAGTAAAACAGGATTATCAGACCAATAAAACTAAAGACCTTACTAAAGGAAGTAACCACACACATGAACGTTACATACGTCTGCATTGTCTTTACAAGATTTTCAACTACATTTACATTTGGAGATTGACCATCAAAGTCTTTCAATTTTTGAGTGTCTTAAGGTAACTAATTAGGTGGAGTAAAGCTCTCTCCACTGCACTGATTCACTGTCCACGATTTCCTCTGGAGTGAATTGATCACAGGAAAGACTTAGAAAAGTCTTAGAAGTATTAGCTGTGCGCTAGAATTATGTGAAATCCGAATGGTTTCACACAGGACAAAATTGGGAAATTCTGAATTTCACTGGCTTTGCAGAAACAGCTGAAAAAACCCTTTTTGATTTTTCAAAATTATTATTATTTTGGTTCATTCTACTCAGTGAAATCAGTCTTTGTGTGAAACAAGTGTACGCACAAGTAGCTTTAAAATCTTTATGTTCAAAATACAAAAGCATGTCCTACGTTACTTCAGCAGCAAGATATCAAATGTCTGTCAGACTTTTTGAATCCTTGAGTGGAAGCGGATTTTGGAGCCTAGCAGGCATTGTCTGACTTGGAACAGAAATTGGTGATACAGTCAGGTATTTACTTAATGTGATTATTTACAAAATGTATACAAGTCCCATTTCCTTGAACAGAGATGGCAACAAATTTCACCCAGGAGAAACCTCAGGAAAGATACTGTTGTCCTGTATTAAGAAGTCTAGGACTATTCTTTTTCTCCAGGACACTGATATATCCAGCTGGTTAAACACACTCTGTGGCTCTTTTCATCTCCTCATCCTGTGCCCTTTACACCAAAGAAGCCTTTAGTCCAAGGCCCTCAGAACAAATAATTTGAAAAAAAAATGTGTTTTGCTACAATGCAAAGGAAGCTCAGTAAGGTTTAAGGCCCTGACAAAGGTCTGCTGCACTACACCTCTAATTCCTTCTGTGGAGAGTTTCACTCTTGGTGCTAATAAATCAAAATCTTCTAGAGTGTGCACCATTAACACATTTTGTCAGAAGTCATGTTTCCAGCATTTATCTATAACGTTCTAAAAAACTGTAAAAAACTAAATACCTCAGCTAATAAAGGTCTAAAGAAGTCTGTAGAAAAAATGTTGATTAATTTCTGAAAATTTAATGAGCACAGACTTTTCTGTGTGTGTGTTCTATTGTGTTTCTTAGTTTTCCCTACACAGAGAATGCTTGTGTTTTCATTAAAAAGTCATACTAGGCTGCACAACTATGTTGGTATTTAAAAAATTGCCAACAATATTTTAAGAAATAGAGAAGCAAAGAACAACAGAAGCAATGAGCTGGTACTTCCCTCTCAACTCTTACGTTTGTTTCCCTCCCATGTAAAAACCTCTAGGAGCTTAATGCTCACCTTCAAAATTGTGCAATATTTGGGGACTGCATTTCCAACACATTCCTTCCTTGCAGGGCTAGCATTTCTGTATAACAGCTAAGAATGATGCCAAACTTTGAAGCACCTCTAAGAGATTACACAAATACTAATAATCATTACAATGAAAAAAAGAACAGTGTAATTCACACTGAAGCGATAATACATGGCACAGACCACAGCTACTAAACATGATGCACACAAAAAGCAGGATTGTCACCATAGATTTTCATTAGAGAATACTTACAACCTTATTACAATCATAGAAATCTATATCTTCTTTCAGTTTCTGTGGGTTCATAAACCTTAATTTTGTTCTAAATGTTGGGCTGCAATGACACCAAAAACTCAGAGAAAATCTCAGCTATAAAAGCCGCAGTTTCCATGGCTTCCTCCCAAGACCATAAAAAAATCCACATTTGCACAGTTCTTAGGGAAACTATATTGCTTCTTGAGGTGGCATGATAGACATGGTACCATTCTTCACAGTTCACAAGCAGAAGAATCCACACTTAATTACAAACTTCATGATCATTTTCAGAACTATCTGAATTGACCTATATCTGTTTAGCCCATCTTTAATGAATCCCATCTTATGGAGTGCTTAGTGAACTTGGAGGTTTATTAAACAACTGGATGGGTTAAATTGATATTTAGAACAGATTATCAGTTTTTCAAAAAAAAAATCAACTTTTATTTTACATTGGTAGTTCATGTTAATAGGTTTTACAGTAAAACAATATTCTGTACCTAACAGAGAAATAGTTATATAAAGACAAGTTTTCATGCTAAACGAATAATAAATTATAGGTTATGTGTCTCTTTGATTTTAGAGGATGCATAATTTACAATGATAAATAATTAACATATCAAAGCATTCTAATTTTACTGATGCCTTCAGCATCAGTACAGCCAAAGTATAAAACCTCATGTTTGGTGCTTAAAACTTACATTCATGGTGGAGATGAGTAGCAGCTTTTCATAATTAGCTGTTACAATTTTTAAGGGGTAATGTCTGCTTATCACTTAAAAGTATGAATACATGTCAAAAAGTTCCATTTTTTATGAATGATCTATAAGTACAGTGCAACATTGTAAGAAGTGAAAATATAATTATCATTACACTGTTAAAATATAACATTTCAGCTATGAATACTTGGTGCAAAAATTATTCTGAGTGGTATTTGCATTTGCATTTATACGCACATACATTTTGGAAAGAATCCACCTGTACAAAATAGCTTATCCACCAGTGCCAGGGAAATGACCATATTATTCTAATAGCAACAAATATGTTTTTAATATATAAATTGGCTGAGATTATTTTATTATTTAATATTTGTTTGCAGTAGTCACCAAAGTTCCAAATCAGAATCAGGGTGTCAGTATGCTAAGTTCTAATATAGGGGAAGAAGCTATCCTTTACCCAAAAAGTGTAAAATGGAAGATCCTGATCTTGCAATTGCATCCATGTGGACAGATCCATGTGACTATACATAGCTTTGCTGACATCAACCTCAACCCAGTTGCAGCATAGGGCTTAATCAAATAATAATGATGCTAGAAATAGCAACATGTAGGTTGGGCTAACTAAAGGACAATAAAGTTCCTCTAACTTCTTCCTGTGACTTTTTAAGCCATGATAACCTAGGAATAAGACCCTCTCTGTCTGCAAGTACTATTCAGTGATGCCTAGGACACTGTTATGCAGTTGTTCATCACCGGTATTTCCTATTCTAATAATTTCTTTTACATGAAGTCACTTAGACTCAGCAGAGAAACTATAGCACAATTTGTGTATAAAGGGGTACCAATGTGCCCACTTAAATTTCATCAGCAGATTAAGATTTCCTAGCTTTCGGACCAAAAAAAATCACACCACTCTCATCGTAATAGCTAATTTAACAGCTGCTAACATTGTCTGCAAGTGGCTCAGAGGATGAGACCTTTACAAGAACAACGAGATTTTATGAGCCACTTTAGTCCTTTTCTCTATAATATCAACAAGTATGACTAGTCTCCTGTGCGTGCTACAATGGAAGGAAATGGTGCAACAACATTGGGAGACCTGATACCCCTGGAACAAGAATAAAGATTCTTTATTCTTGTTCCAGGGGTTGTGGAAAGCTGGTTAACATCCAATTCTAGACTTCCCCTACTAAAAATTAACTAGGGCCAAATTGTGTCCTCCTCTGATGATATTGCTGTGGAAGACAGACAAGAGACTTTGCTTTTCCCTTGCAGGTAAAATCTTCCTCTAGGAGATGATGGAACAATGGCCTGGAAGCCATGCTATTCCCCTGCTGTGCTGAGTTGCACTGGATCATAAACTCTCTCTGACTGACTTTTTAAACAAAGATTTTCAAAGCCTATTAAGATTTGGATGCCCAATTCCCATTAAATTTACTGGCAACTCGGCACCCAAATCCTTTCTTTAACAAATCATTTAACAATCTCTGTCTTAATGTTTAATTGGTGATTAATGATAAAGGTTGTGAAGCACTTTGGATATGTAAAGCCATACGTATATGTTAGTTGTGGTTTTCATTTTATCACAGACCCTATTGGCTGAGTAGCAGATAGCTGAAGAGCCTTCTTCGTCCTCATAATTTAACTCTGTAGTAAAAGGAAATCACTAGAATATCCATAACACATACTTTCTGCACTGCAGCCCTAGGAGATTCTAAGAGTACATTTTAAGCATTTATGTAAAGTAAGACAAATAGGAACATATCTCTTTCCATACCCCTGTTCTAATGCACTCAGAAGAAAACAAGAGACTCTGTTATACCAAGGGTTATTTTTAGTAACAGATGGCTTCTTAGAACTCTATTTGTCTGAACTGGATCTGTAGTGAACCTCAAGACTTGGCCAACTGAATGAATATATTAGGCCATCTCAGCAAGTTTCCCTTTAAGCTGGAATGACAACCTTGATTAGTCAGTGTGCCCTTTATACTTAAAGGTTCTTATTTGTCTACTGTTCCACAATAAAGCAATTCTGATGAATCGTGCAATTAACCTTGCTGTTATTAAAACAATTAATTGTAAAAATTAAACACACGACAAGGGGCAAAATATTAATGCATAAATTATTGGGTTCAGGAATTGTAATTATTAATCTATGTACAGTAATTATTCCATAAACAAAGAGGACAAACTGTATGCAGAAGTCAGTGATAAAACTGATAGTCATTTGTTTCCTTAGAAGAAAAGAAATGTGACTTTTTATTTGGTATAAGGACCCAATCCTGTCGACATTTTCACCTGAGCAATTGAACCCACATTGATAGTCCCATTGACTTTGGCCCTGTAACGGGTTGGCACCCACCTCTCACAAGATCTCCTCTGGTTGGGTGTATCTGCATTCTTTTCAGTAAGTATCCCAGCCCTGATATGGGGCTCTGTCTCCAGGGCTTCCACCCTGGAGACACTATCTTCCTGCAACCCTCCTTGGGCTCAATCCCTGCAGCCAGCCAGGAGCTCCCTCAATGCCCCACCTCCCCGGTCTCTGCTAGCAAACTGTCTTCAGCTCAGCCCTAGCAGCCAGTCAGGAGCCTCTTGCTCTCCTGGTCCCTGCCAGCAAACTGTCTTTGGCCCTGCTCCTCTTCCAGACAGGCACACAGTCCTTTCTTCTCCAGCTACAAGCAGCAACTAACTACTGCTCTGTTCTGCAGCTCCTTTTATAGGGCCCTTCTGGCTCCTGACTAGCCGTTCCAGCAGCCCCTCTGATAGGTTGCTTCCTCACAACCATGCTAGACCACTTGGAGGACCTCTTCACTGCTCTTTTCCTGCGATGGGTGAGGCAGAACCCTGAAACATTTAGCAGGGGGCTTTTGGGCCTAATCTACCCCATTACAGACCCACTCACATGTTTAAATGTTGATTCAATCAGGCCCTTGATCTGAACTAGACTATGGGAAGTTTTCATGCTGCCCAGCAACATAAATCAAAAATATTTAAATTATGTATACATAAATCAAAGTCACATTTATGAGAAAAATAATAAATTATAATAAAGAAATACGCCGCATAAAACAGTAGCCAGAATACATGGATATGCAGTATTTTAGCATTCCAATATAGAAATATCATTTTGATGTTGCAATGCTGGCAAAATCTATATTAAAGAAAGTGAACATGGGTGATAACAGAATTGCTTTATATATGAAACATTTGTAAGATTAATGACAGCACTGAAGAATTTCATATTCTATAGAAGAATGTATGGCTGATCTACACAGAAGTGTGGATGTGCAAGTGAAAGGAATGTGAGACCACTATTGAAGAGTTGTGAGTACAGCTGGTCAAAAAATGGAATTTCCATCAGATTGGAATTTCCAAGATGTAAAAATCTGGGTTCCTCCTGAATTAGGAGAAAAAGGAGAAATCTCATATTTTTTCACTAATGAAATCATTTCAAAATATTGTGTTTTGATCTTATCAAATTTGTTTCAAGACAAGGTTGAAACTAGGCCTTTTTGGATGGAAAATTTTCTGTTGAAAATATAGTTTATCTAAATTGAAATGTTTTTCTGGAACTCGTTACTTTCCACTACATTTTTCAATGGGAAAAAGTCACAAGAATCATAGAATATCAGGGTTGGAAGGGACCTTAGGAGATCATCTAGTTCAATCCCCTGCTCAAAGCAGGACAAACCCCAGACAGATTTTTTATCCCAGTTCCCTAACTAGCCCCCTCAAGGAGTTTTGTTTTGATAGTTTCAGAATATATTGTTCTAGCAGTTTTGTTTCAATTCATTTTGTGTTGAACTTTTCTTTTTTATTAAAAAATCATTTTATTAATTTTATGCTATAATATATAATATATTACACCCGCATTATATATTTTAATATTTAAAATAGAATAAAAATTACATAAATTTGAAATGAAAAAAATCACATCAGTATTTTTCACAAAGCAGAATTTCAGTTCCTGACCAGCTCTAGTCAAAATATTTCACTTTGACTTTGTTTCAATTTTTATGTGATATAAATTATAACATAAGTTAAAATGTTTCAACTATTATGTTATACTAGAAAAGTCAAAATGATAAAGTCAAAACAAAATGTTTAAACTTTAAATGACACATTTCAATCATTTTGACAAAATCAATATGATCTATATTTATTTTGATTTAACAAAATTAGCAGGAATTGTTGGATAATTTTCAACCACCTCTAGTTGTCAGATTGTTTAGCAGTCCTGGACTTTTTTTTGTTAAACATTTGCTGGGCCATACTATGTTTGTTTTGAACTAGGTCCTCATCTGGGGTAAATCACCATAGCTCTTGTAACGTGCTTGGATGCTCTGCAAGAACGAGGCCCCCACACACTGTGAGTTATTTGGCTTTAATGAAGGTAAAGTGACACATTCGCAACGGGGACCCTAGGCGTTGCTGTCACTTTGGTGGGGAGCCCAGCACTGAAGCTCAGCTCGGCCTGGGTCGGAGTCCAAAGGCGGGACTGGGAGCATACAGCTATATATACACAATACAAAAGCAACTCATACATATGCAAAAAGGGACTTCCCACAAGCTATGCCCGCCCTTTGGCCTAAGGCCATATAAACTGGTTTCAACCAGTTAAAAGCAAGTTATAACTGGCATGCCATGTCCTACAATGACCGGCCACTTAGCAAGCAGGGGCTTTCCACAAGGCTGCTGAGAAAGTGGAGATACCCTAGCTAGTCCGTGACACAGTTTTCTGCAGTCTCCTACAGCTCTATTGCAGTCAATGGAGTTAAAAGAAACTATACCATCTTACGATCTGTCCTGGAGTGTATCAGTTATATCAGTGCCTTGTAGAACTGGTTCAAAATCAATATTGCAGAGAGAAGAAAGGAAAGACAATGGACTAATGCCAATGGTCTGAAAGCACAAGATTAAATTTTGGTTTGTTGTTTCACTACAGATGTAGAAGGAAAGATAAAGTGGAATAGCCTAGACCGTGCCTCCAAATTCCTGGTGGGACTCTAAAGCTAAATTCTGGGGCACAATAGTTCTGAACTGTGCAGCAAACTGAAAATTCTTCAGCGATGGAAAAACATTCAGAAAATGAAAGGTTTATTTTTAAATGAATTATATATCACAGCACTGACTGTTGTTCACTTTAATATTTCATAAAGGTCTCTCTGCCTGTTTGACATGAATTTCAGGTTGCTCCCTAACATATATATATATACAGGATGTAGTTTTGACATGCCACAGAAATCAAGAGGGCTAGGTGCCATTTAACCACCTTCATGCCTCTTAGCAGAACAAAATGGACAGGCGTGTATGCCCCTCTTCCTTTTGGTTTTTGGAAGAGGGTATCAGAAGGTTGGTCACAGAAGGGATGGAACTGGTCAGAGGGAGAGTTGGAAGTAGAGCTGGTCAGAAAATGGATGGTATTCCAACCCACAAAGAATTTTGAGATTAAAATACCACAAATCAGGATGAAACTTTTATTTCAATATTTTTCATGAAACAAAATTCTGGAAATAAATCCATTGTGGGTCAACTGAAACATTTTTTTTGATAAATTTGACATTTTGATTCTGACCCTTTAAAATGTTTACATACAATATAGTATATTTTCAAACTAAAAGTTATGTCAAAATGAAAGTAAAATATTTTAATTCCAAAAATGTCAAAATAAAATATTTGATATTTTCAGAAGGTTTCTTTCCATTTTTTCTAAATAAAATTCCATCAAAACTGATATGATTTGCAAAAGAAACAATGGTTTAGTTGAAACAGCATTTTCTGACAGAAAACTGTTTTGACAAAAAAGTTTCTTCTAGCTCTGATTAGAAGTGTTAGGAATCATATAGAGAGCTTTTGGCAAACAGAGTTCAGAACAGACATTTTTAAACCCCACCCCTGAAATAGAGTTAGGGATGTGTCTCTATTCAGGATTCACAGCCATAAACCCTTTCCTGTAGTTAAGCACTAGGACTAGACCCTGGGTCTCTTACATCCCAAATAAGTGCCCCAACCATTGGGCTAGAGAGTAATTCTAATGTGCTGTCTGGCTATTGACTATTTAATTATTTCTCCAAAATGGAACAGCTGCAACAAGAGACACTAAGACAGACCTGCCCATGAATACCCTAGGCTAGTGGTTAAATGCAGCCTCCTAGGGAGTGAGAGAACCAAGTCCAAATCCTTGTGACACATCAAACAAAGGGAGGATTTGATCCTGGGTTTTTCACACACTGGATGAGTTCTCTATCCACTGGACTCAAGGTTATAAGGATGGCACTCCTCCTACCATTTTATGTGAGTTTAGATGTCTACTGGATCCAGCCCTGAAGGCAAGATAAGCAAGGGAATACCTGGTTTGTGAATCCTGCTGTGGCTTAGGCATGAGTTAGGCACCAAGTTTCTGGGCAATGTCAAGACTTAGGTGGCTGTCCACAGGCCCAGCTATTGAAATTTAGGCCCCTTGGGCATTTTAACAGTGGAAACGTAGGCACCTAGGGAATTTAGGTGCCTAAAGGCTTAGAGGCAACCAAAATGTTGGACTTGGATGCCCAAAATGGCAGTTAGGCACATAAGTCCCCCTTGTGAATCCCACTAATGGTATCCTTGAACATAGATTAGATAATTTAATTTGGCTTTCAGTTGGGGATAAAAGTAGTGTTTTGTAGCCATAGAAAAGCTTTGGAGATGAGGTATTTTTAACATTTTAAAATGCTTTTTCAGCATAATTATTTCCTTTGAATGTACAGCTACTGCATAATGTAAAGTATGAAAACAAGCAAAAGTCCCTCTCCTTTCAAATCTATGATTTAAAAATCAATCACAATATGGCTTATGACTGGCCTGCACTCTATTCCAGTGAGATATGCGGAACCCCTAGTACATCTTTTTTTCACTTTACTTTGTTCCACTGTTTTACATTGAGGCACATTTTTTTTAACAGCTGCCACCTTCTTGGCCACAAAGCCTGGTATACTTGCAAAATCATCAGTACTGCTCCATAACTGGCAGCTGGTAGAGGGACATGTGATATGAAATATCACTTTATTACTCAGCCTGACTGAATATTTTGCACAGTGTCCCATTGCTTATCAGACTGGTACGGTAATACAAACAGTAAATAAGATATGAAAAACAAAAGCCAATCTCTTGCATGACAGAGTATGGGACAGCAATGTGGTACAATTTTGATTCTTCTAATTAAGTTGCACTTGGTCATTAATTAATATTAATATTAATATTAATTAATAATAGCTTCTCAGTTATGAAACCAAAGTTAGCATAAAACCTCTCTCCTGCATTCTTATTCTTTCAATTACCTTGTTCTCTGCTCACCTCCAAGTCTTATGCATTTATTCATGATGCACCAGGCAGGTGTAGAAGAAGCTAAAAAGGACAAAGGTATACTATACACTCTGAAAAGAGCCATATCACTCAGAACAAGGTACAACTTAGATATAGTCACACAGTTAATTATAAATGTTTGTGCCTGAATGTCAATGAAAGAAAACAATCTTGTTACAATATCAAAAGTTATTATATGATGGCCTTTCCTAAAATTTACTAGAGCATGGCAGGTGGTGGACAAGAGACCAAAAACTGTAACAAGCAATTACATTAGGAAATTTATTTTTTCTCACTTCTATTAGCTAAATTTCTCTGAATTCTAATCTGACCTTTTTAATATTGTGTCAAGCCTGACACCCTTGTGGACATGAAACTCATAATGGTCATGGTTGAATGGATGCATCTATTCAATTTTTTCCCTTCAAATAGCTTTCAAAATTAATTTACCTGATTGCTCAGACTATTATATAAAATTTGTTGAATTTCTTTTATTACTAATAAGCTCACTCCTTGGCTTTCTCCTCACTATTGGCTAGATAAGGTTTCTCTACTCTTACTGATAATTGATTAAAAGAAATGATGAAACAGAGGGTATGGCTACACTTACAGTTTTGCAGCGCTGGTAGTTACAGCTGTGTTAGTACAGCTGTGTAGGGCCAGCGCTGCAGAGTGGCCACACTTACAGCAACCGACGCTGCAGTGTGGCCACATTTACAGCACTTGCAGCGCTGTTGGGAGTGGTGCATTGTGGGCAGCTATCCCACAGAGAAACTCATCCCATTTTGGCGCTGTGGCTTGTGGGAAGGGGAAGGAAGTGTGAGGGTCTTTCCGCTTCCTGTTCCAACGCCCCGTGGTGCTTTGCTACACATTGCGAGCAGTTTGGCGGCATTGTGATTCTACAGCGCTATTTCTGCGATTTTTGTTATAAATGGAGCCTGAGCTGCTGACGACCTTGCTGATGAATGTTGCCAGCACATCACGCATGGCAGTGGAGCTATTCCTTCAGCTGCAAAGTGAGAGTGACAGTGACAGTGAGGAGTCAGACGATGATATTGAATCGCCTGACGGTGAAGACACTAAATTGCTTGTGGCAGTAACAGACGTGCTCAGCTCCGTGGAACGGCGTGTTTGGGCTCGGGAAACCAGCACTCAGTGGTGGGATCACATTGTCCTGCAATCCTGGGATGATGAGCAGTGGCTGCAGAACTTTCGGATGAGAAAAGCCACTTTCATGGCACTGTGTGCTGAGCTCGCCCCTACCCTGCGGCGCAGGGACACGAGATTGAGAGCTGCCCTGCCAGTGGAGAAGCGGGTGGCTATTGCAATCTGGAAGCTGGCAACTCCAGACTGCTTCAGATCGGTGGCGAACCAGTTTGGAGTGGGAAAGTCTATCGTTGGAATGGTGCTGATGCAAGTTTGCACAGCCATTAATCGCACCCTGCTAAGAAGAACTGTGACTCTTGGGAACGTGCAGGACATTGTGGATGGCTTTGCAGAAATGGGTTTCCCTAACTGTGGAGGGGCAATAGATGGGACGCATATTCCTATTCTGTCACCACCCCACCTGGCATCAGAGTACGTTAATCGCAAGGGGTATTTCTCCGTGGTTCTGCAAGCGCTTGTGGATCACTGTGGGCGTTTCACTGACATTTACCCAGGATGGCCTGGAAAGGTGCACGATGCATGCATCTTTAGGAACAGTTCCCTGTTCAGGAGGCTGAGGGCCGGGACTTTTTTCCCAGACCGCAAGATCACAGTAGGGGACATCGAAATGCCCACTGTGATCCTTGGAGACCCCGCTTACCCCTTAATGCCATGGCTCATGAAACCATATACAGGGAAGCTTGACAGGAGCATGGACCGGTTCAACTACAGGCTGAGCCGGTGCAGAATGACTGTGGAGTGTGCTTTTGGCTGTTTGAAAGCCTGCTGGCGCTGTCTTTATGGGAAGCTAGATTTGGGGGAAAGCAGCATCTCCGCTGTTATATTCGCGTGCTGTACCCTCCATAATATTTGTGAAGGGAAGGGTGAAAGATTCTGTGAGGAATGGACCTCCGAGGTTCGACGCCTAGAGGATGAGTTTGCTCAGCCAGAGAGCAGGGCTAATAGGGAGGCCCAGGAAAGGGCTTCAAGGATTAGGGATGCTTTAAGGGAGCAATTTGATGCTGAGAGCGAACAGTAATGTTTGATGCATTTGATGTGCTTTGCTGTACCTTTGTGTACAATATTTACCACTTTCAGCAATAATATAACGTAGTGAAAAAGAAAAAAAATCCTTTATTCAACATACAGTACATAAAAGGCAAGGGGGTTGGGGAGGTGGACTGTACATTCACAGGTTTGAATATGTCCTGCTTTGATCACTATTCAATGTCTGCTGCACTTCAGGATTACTATGCTGCAGGATAATGGGGGTGGAGTGAACAGGGTAAGAATTATAGTTATCAGGGCTGGTAGGTGATCGTACAGGTGTTTGGGGCAGCTGGGGGTAATAAGAAACTAGCTGCTGGAGAAAGTTGTTTTGTGGAAATACTGGGGAACAAGAAAGAGGGCTTTGGGAGGGCTGTGGGTTACAATGGTACATATTTGTCTGCATGGCTACGAGAGACTCGAAAGACTCACTTTGGCGAGCCAGGAGGCTTATCATCTGCTTTGTGGCTTTTTTGGCAGACAATTCCTTTCTCCTGCTTTCTGTTTGCCTCCATTCATGTACACTCTGTCTCCATTCATACATTTTCTCTCTCCATTCCTGTGTCTTCCTACTTTCTCTGTTGTAGTGACTCATAACTGATTTGATCAATTCCTCTTTTGATTTTCTGGGATTTCGTCTCAAGTTCTACAATCTACGTGAGGCCGGTGATCCGGCTGCATTAGTCAAGGTCACTAGAAAAAAGAGAGATAGAACCATGTAATACACAGAGGCTACATTGTTTATTATCACACAGTGAAGGACTTTTTAGACTTTTGGTAGCATCCTTCTCACATACCTCACATAACACAGAGAGGGCAGGGAAGCTAAGTCATGGCGAGCAATGGGGTGAGTGGTTTTCCCCCGATTTCCCCTTGGGAGTGGGAATTGACCAATGGGTCACTGGAGTTTATCTGCAACGGGTACAGGAGGTAGCTGGTGTCCTGAACAGGGGACAGTAGTGAACAGGAAGGTGGTGAGCTGCTTGTGGGGGGGGGTGGGCTTTGGTCCACGTTCACGCCATCCTGCTGGTGAGGGGGGGGGAAGCACCGCGGTGCTGGATGCCTGCTTGGAGGGGGGTGCATAACACCGGAGCACACCGCATGGCTGGCTACGTGCTGGGAGGGGGGTTGGGGAACACCAGAGCGCACCTCAGTGCTGGATGCCTGCTTGGAGGGGGGTGCATAACACCGGAGTGCACCTCGGTGCTGGATGCCTGCTTGGAGGGGGGGTGGGGAACACCGGAGCGCACCTCGGTGCTGGATACCTGCTTGGAGGGGGCGTGCATAACACCGGAGCACACCGCGTGGCTGGCTACTTGCTGGGAGGGAGGTTGGGGAACACCAGAGCGCACCTCGGTGCTGGATGCCTGCTTGGATTGGGGGTGGGGAACACCGGAGCGCACCTCAGTGCTGGATGCCTGCTTGGAGGGGGGGTGGGGAACACCGGAGCGCACCGCGGTGCTGGATGCCTGCTTGGAGGGGGGTGCATAACACCAGAGCACACCTCGGTGCTGGATGCCTGCTTGGAGGGGGGGTGGGGAACACCGGAGCGCACCGCGGTGCTGGATGCCTGCTTGGAGGGGGGTGCATAACACTGGAGCATACCACGTGGCTGGCTATGTGCTGGGAGGTGGGGGGGGTTAACAACAGAGCACAATGGGCTGGGGAAACGCGAACCTGGCGCCCTGCACTCAAGTATCCCTAAATTCTCAACAGGGTTTCCTACTGCCAGACATATCACTGCTGCGTGTTACCTGGGAAGAGAGGGAGGGTCTTCTACAGCAATGTGGATTCCGCCCTGGCCCCTATGCAGCTTGCCTGTGTGCAGCCATGGTCCCCCCACCCCTCACTGCACAGTGGATCGGACGAGTTAGCCTGACCGGGACAAGGACCACGGTGGCTCTCCCGATAAACTTGAGAAAGCAAATTGCAAACGCTCTTGCTGCAACTTTTCAAGAGATTACCGAGGCAGATTACTGAGACGTGATAGAGCAAATCAATGGGCTATTCCACGTTTAGGCATGCATGCAGGCAGCCATAACCAAAACCCTCCTCTCCCAAAACATGAAAATCTACTTACCCCGAGCACGATCCTCAGTTTCTTCCTCACCATCAACTTCCTGCTGCTGCGACTGGCTAGCCTCCTCCTGGCTTGAGAAGAGCTCCTGGCTGCATGTGTACTGGGACTCCGGGGTGTCTCCCTCCACGCCAGTAGCCTCACTGTCGCCGTCCTCTACAACCTCCCCCACTTCTCCCTGCTCTGAACTCTCCATCGTGCTCCTAGGATTGGCAGTGGGGTCACACCCAAGTATGGCATCCAGCTCCTGGTAAAAATGGCAGGTTGTGGGGGCAGCTCCTGAGCGGCGATTTCCCTCACGGGCTTTGCAGTAAGCACTCCTCAGCTCTTTTATTTTGACCCTGCACTGCAACGCGTCCCGTTCATGGCCCCTTCTCAATAAGGACTGCGATATCTGCCCATAGGTATCATAATTTCTCCTTCTGGAGCGCAGCTGTGCTTGCACTGCCTCCTCTCCCCAAACACTTATGAGGTCCTGCAGCTCTGCATTGGTCCATGCTGGGGCTCGTTTGGTGCGTGGAGGCATGGTCGCTGATTGATTGATTGATTAATTGCACTCCACACCTGGCTGAGCAAACAGGAAGGGGATTTTTAAAATTCCCGGGGCATTTAAAGGAGGGGTCAGGTGAGCCCAGGGCAGTGGAGTTTGCATGATTACCAGACAGGCTGCTAAGATATGCTGGGATACCTGCTTATGCCACGGAGGTCAATAAAAACGCTGGTGGGTGTCTACACTTGCTGGCCAGCACTGGATCACCAGCGCTGGATCCTCTACACCCGAGGCTCGACCGGGTGTACAGCCAGCGCTGCAACCAGGGAGTTGCAGCGCTGGCCGTGCTGTGCAAGTGTGTACACATCCTAAGTTGCAGCTCTGTAACCCCCTCACCAGCGCTGCAACTCTGTAGTGTAGCCAAGGCCTCAGTGTCTAAAGTAAATTCTGCATAGCTCTCAGGAGGCTTGCATCAGGCACTGGGTGAATCATTACACAGTGGGGGCTGTTTCGTGGCTTTCAGCTACAGTTTTGCCTAAGGGTTATGCCTTAACTCAAGTCCTATCCACACACAAATCCCTTAACTAGAGTGCAGTAGTGCTTTTAACTTGAGTTGGCAGCTCAAGAGGGATACAGGTTAAAACTGGAGCAAGCACAACTTATCAGTTGCTAATATGACCAGTCTCTAGTGTGAATGCAGACTAGCGCTACTCAACCTACATACTCTGACAAGATTGGCAAGTTTTCCCACAATTCACGGAACAAATTCATATTGCAGCTGAGCTTACACAGTCCTATGAAGCATGAGATGTGTCTCTAGAAGTTTTAGCATACAGGGACAGTATGGATAGAGCAGTTTCAGTGATATTTTGCAGTGTGGCCGCTCTCAGCTGAGCTTAGATAACTCAAAAAGAGTAGGTTGAGTATAGATAACTTGAGTTAACTCTGGAGTGAAGATATACACTTGGAGTTGTGAGCCATGTGCGGGGAGGGGAGGGATGCCCTCTGCTTTGCTCCTTCTGTGATTGCAGCATATACTCTTTTAATTAACACACTAGTGGGAGAGGACAAAACCATGGCCACTTTTGCTGGAGTGACTTGCGTGCCTGGGAGCACTAGATAAGGATGATGGGGCCTTGATATTGCCTAACCCATGACTGGGGGCATAAGTAGAGGAAGGCTCCTCATTTTGTGCACCTGCTCAACAGGAAGCCACAATCTGGTCCTCTATGTGTGTATGTTTTCTTTCCCCACCTTGGAATCCACGCAGGGATTTAGCATTCTAATTTTTGACGTATTGGAGGGTAAAGTTGGAAATCACTAAGCTCTGAAGTTTACCTTATAACAAGAGTTGCCTTGTGCCTCTGTGTTCCATTGGGAGTTTATCTGAGAATGTCTGTTGACAGCATCCAACTTCCATTAGTAAGAAGTTTATCAAACAGTCACTATACTACAAGCAAGTGGGTAGATATGTTAAATTATTTCCTCTAGTACTAAACATATTCCAGCTGCAGGAGTTTTTTTGCTAGTGGTGGTTTTGATGGGTTCAGTCACAGAGACCCCCTTGGGACTGTTACTTGATGTGCTGAGTTTACCTCTGAGCACATTTTATCTACCAGTTTGGACCTCCTGAACCCTGCCTTTTTGAGCCAGACACACAAGCCTGCTGCAACACAGACCCAGGGTCTGAACCATGCCCCCAAAGCTTCAGACTTAACTGAAAACAGCTTAGTGAGTGCTCCTGTCTCCTGCATTCAGGCACCCAGCTCCCAGTGGGATCCAAACCCCAAATAAATCCATTTTTCTCTGTATAAAGCTTATACAGGGTAAACTCATAAATTGTCCACCCTCTATAACACTGATAGAGATGCATAGCTGATTGCTCCTCCAGGTATTAATCACTTACTCTGGGTTTATCAATAAACAAAAGTGAAGTTATTAAGTGTAAAAAATAGGATTTAAGTGGTTCAAATTAATAACACACAGAGAAAAGGAAGTTACCAAGAAAAATAAAACAAAACATGCAAGTCTAAGCCTAATACATTACGAAACTGTTTACAGGTAAAATCTCACCCTCAGAGATATTCCTATAAGCTTCTTTCACAGACTGGACTCCTTCTTAGTCTGGTCACAATCCTTTCCCCAGTACAGACCTTATTAGTTTCAGCAGGCATCTTAGGTGAAAAGCAGGGGATTCAACCTGACTGGGACCCTCTTTGTTTTGTTCCACCCACTTTAATAGCTTTGGCACAAGGTGGAAATCCTTTGTCTCTCTCTGGGTTCCCACCCCTGCTTCTAAATGGAAAAGCACCAGGTCAAAGATGGATTCCAGTTCAGGTGACATAATCACATGTCTTGTGAGACATCATTACCATTCGCTGGCACAGAGGTATACAGGAAGTCTTAGAAGTAATCAGTGCCATTTACAACCAATTGTCCTGGTTAATGGGAGCCATCAAGATTTCAAACCACCATTAATGGTCCACACATTGCATAATTACAATAGGAACTCAGAGTTATATTTCATATTCCCAGTGGATGACTACACTCAATAGATTATAAGATTTGTAATGATATCTTACAAGAGACCTTTCACATAAAGCATATTTCAGGTACATCATATCTACACATATACACATGTTTTTATAAAACTATGGAGTGCAACATCACAGTGGTTATTTTAAAGATGTATGTAATTTTATTGCAAAGTAAACCAGTTGCATCATCTCTCTCAGGATTTGCTTGTCTTCTTATTCGATCATTCTTACACTTAATTTTTTTATATACATGTGAATAAATGAAAAATGTATGTTCCATTTCGTTTTAGGTAACATCCTTCTTTTTAAATATTCTAATTTCTAAAGCAGAATATCTATTTCCAGTTCTCTACAGAAGTATTTCCTCTGAATTGGGATATGAATTAAAATATTTTGTAGACAAATGTACTTGTGCATATAGAAAAAAAAATTCAAGTTTAGAATTTGATAAATAAAACCCCTTAAACTGCTAATATATTGAAAGTGAAAATCTTCCAAATATCAAAATTATTCACTTATTTTTGAAAGGCATTTGGGATAATGAACCTTTAGAATATAGCTTAGTATAATGTGTTAATATGAAAGCAAAGGTGATAGGGTGGCTATTATACTTTGCATGAAAACTATGGTCATAACACAATCTGAATCTAACAGTTAAAAATCTGGCACTTGTAGACATTTAGTACATTTTCAAGGGGGAGGGGGGACATACTGTAAGGGTGGACTTTTCAAAAGTGTACAACATAACTCTGCTCCCATTGAAATCAATGGGAATTTTATTGTAGACTTCAATAAGAGGAGACTTAGGCTAAGACTGAATGCCAGAAAATCTCAATCTCCGTGTATGACTTTTATTAGGGTAAAATTCTCTCTCAGATCTGAATGTTATGTCTCAACCCCAGTACTGACTTAATTGATTTACACCAGGGATTGTGTGGCCCATTGGTTGATCAAGCCTGGAGAACTCCCACTGACATCACCCGCAGATCTATGGATGTAGAATTTTGCCCTTTTGTTTTTCAGAGATGTGCCTGTGTTACCCAGGGTTCTTTCAACCCAAAGCTCTTGGTAACTTTTACTCTGTGTGAGGAGGTGTCAGGAAATAAATCAGGAGAGACATGGCCATCCGACGGATAGATAACTGGCACAAACAAGACAACACGAGTGTTTTCACCTAAAGCTAAACCTTTACTTAGTCTCAAGCACTTACACACATCTGCACAAGATTAGTAAAATACCCCCAACCCTTGATAATTATCAAAGCTGAGTGTGGCTTTCAAGTGACACAGCAGAAGCCTGCTGGTGGGTAACAGAAGATGCATCCAGAGGGAGAGACCAGTCCAGAAGAGTCCCCAAACAAGTCTCACTATCTCAAGCTTTTCCCCCTTATTTATACATTAGTAATAGAATGACATGTCCCTTAAAGAAACCTTGTTAAGTAAGCATTTCAATGATCAAGCAAGAAGTTCCTTCTGATTATTGATTAACCAGGTGTGGGTTTTTCCAGAGCCTGCAGCTTTGAGACCCCAATAGACATTCCTGGGGCACATCCTGATCTTCTAAAATGTATCTGCAACTTCAATACAATTTTTATCAGGAAGGATGCGGGGTCAAGCTGCCCTTTCTGTGGCAGCCAAAACTCCCTCCCCTCCTGCCTTGGTCGAGCTGAGATTGCTGAATGGCCAATTTACAGCTTGCTGACTAGGCCACCTTTAACAATAAGCCACAGTGGTTTCAAGCACTTTACTGGTTTGCCAAAGTCTCCCAGTACACCTGGAGCCATATCTTAGAGCTGAACACATCCTGAACTTTGAGGTAATCAGATCTGAACTTTGTGACATAGGCCTATTTCTGCTTGGTTTAAACTGACAAAATCTTTGTCCCTTTGATTGGAGTCATAGCTAGATAACACAACCAAATCATCAAATACAAATATTAGCAGCTTTTATGTTTGCTTTCTGTTTTGAGCCTAACAACAGCGTGTTTGTCAGCATTTCACAGAGAGCTTGAAGTGGGACTTTTTGTCTAAGTTTCAATTGCTGTTGAACAGCTCGCTTCACAAAGTTTCAAACAATGGAAAATGCACAAAGACTGAATGCTTGTGAGAAGCTAGTTTGTGTGGAAATAGGAATGCAAGTGTCATGAGATCAAGGCTTTTTGCAAGACTTCCATTACCTCCTGGTTACTATCCACCTTAGGTACCTACAAGGCCCCCATTACTCTAATATCTATGCACCACAATGCTTAATATGTGTTGTTTCTGAAGCACAGAGAGGCTAAGAACCTGATCTGTAAAGGTATTTAGTCACCTAAAGATGCAGACAGGTGCCTAGTGGGAATTAAGCAAACACACATACAATGATTTAAATGGGAGGAAGGTGCCTAAGCCGAAACACCTTTAAGAATCTGGTCCCAGTTGATTTGCACAATGTCACACAGAAAGTCTGCAGTGGAGCAGAGCACTGAACCCAAGTTCCCCGATCCCCTAAATCACCAGATCATTCTTCCTGTCTAGTTCTGCTCAGGTCAGAATTGCCAGGGAAATTGCCTCTCAGATGATATTTGAATAATGCTGGTTTAGGAAGCAATCAATAAAGGGGCTTGATCTTGCAGCACTAAAGTCAAAGGAAGATTTTCCCATTGACTTCAATAGGCACAGGATTCAAACATCGGTGAAGAAATAAAACAAACAAAAAAGACAACTGAACTATTTTATATCTAAAATAAGAGGCTTAGCTGGCTTCCATTCACATTTTGAACAGAGTCACATCAATTCATAGAACTAGGGCTGCCAACTTTCTAATCGCACAAAACTGAACTCCTCTGTCTGCCCCTGCCCCGCCCCTTCTCCAAAGCCCTGCCCCTGCTCCCTCCATTCCCCCTTCCCTCCATTGCTCACTCTCCCCCAGCCTCCCTCACCTTCACCAGTCTGGGGCAAGAGGTTGGGGTGCAGAGGGGGGTGAGAGCTATGGCTGGGGGTGAGGCTCTAGTGTGGGGCCAGAGATGAGAGATGTGGGGTGCAGAAGGGGTGTGGGCTCCTGGAGGGAGTTTGGGTGTGGGAGGGGACTTTGGGCTGGGGTGCGGGATTGGGTGCAGGTTCCCAACTGTGCTTACAGCTGCTCCCAGGAAGTGGCTGCCAGGTCCCTTCAGCACCTAGGCAGAGCTGTAGCCAGGTGACTTTGCACAGTGTGCACTGCCCTCGTGCTAGCAGGCACCAGCCCCACAGGTCCCAATGGTCATGGTTCCCAGTCAATTGGAGCTACAGAGCTGGCACTAGGGGCAGGGGGAGTGTGCAGATCCTTCCTGGCCACCCATGCGCCTAGGAGCCGCAGGGACCTGGTGGCCACTTCAGGGAGCTGCGCAAAGCTAGGGCAGGCAGGGAGTTTGTCTTAGCCCAGGCCCCTGCTCCTCCGCTGACTGGACTTTTAATGGCCTGGTTGGCAGTGCCGATCAGAGTGGCTGGACAGCTGGCAACCCTACATTGAACACAGGACTGGAAGGGTCAGTCTGGGTAATGGAGTGCAGTCCCCTGCTACTGCAGGCAATTCTGTCACATAATCCTTCTCATAAATTTATCAAGCTCCAATTTAAAATTAGTTAGGTTGACCCTTAGTGTGTAGCTGCTCCAGAATCTAACTCCTCTGATGGTTAGAAACTGTCTTCTAATTCTTATTAGTAGGGCTGGTCCTGAAAACAGTTCATCAGAACTTTTCAAAATTGTTTACCTTTTTAGAAAAAAAAATGAAAAAATGCTGAAAGTTTTCAATTAAAAAACAAAAACAACAACAACAACAACTAAAGAGAACCCCAAACATTTCCAGTGAAACTCTTCCTCAATTTCATTTATGTATTTATTTATTTGGGGGAGAGTTAATAAAAAATGAACATTTAATCAAAAAACTGAAAATTCAGCCAATTTTAACCATCACCATATGGGCTTGTCTATATATATAGACAAGCCCAGGTCAAAAGCAGAGCTCTGAAAAGATAGGCAGTAAACATTTCCCACCCAAGAAATATTTCAACTAAAACAAAAAAGAAATGCTTTGTGACTTTTTTAATGATTTTTTCAAGTTTTTGTTCAAAAAAATCTAATCCACGTTTCCATTGTTTTCAGCAACAGAAAACAAAAACAGCTTAACAGGACCAATATTTTTTGACTGAGTGATTAAAAAAAAATCATCATTCCTGACAAAATTTCCATTTTAACCAAAAATCATTTTTACATTAGATGAGGGAGAAGCTTTGAAAGAAAAAAATACTACCAGTTCTAGATCTGAATACCCATGAACTCTAGGAAAGTTTAGTTTCAAAAGCAATGAATCCACTTCAGACCTGGATTCTTTAGTACCAAAGACAGAACTCCCTGCCACTTCAGTTACGGAAATAACTCCATTAGCTGTTAGCTGTAATAGATTAATCCTCTGTGGAACAACCTTTAGAACCATAGAATATCAGGGTTGGAAGGGACCTCGGGAGGTCATCTAGTCCAACCCCCTGCTCAAAGCAGGACCAATTCCCAAATAAATATCCCAGACAGGGCTTTGTCAAGCCTGACCTTAAAAACTTCTAAGGAAGGAGATTCCACCACCTCCCCAGGTAACCCATTCCAGTGCTTGACCACCTTCCTAGTGAAAAGGTTTTTCCTAATATTCAACCTAAACCTCCCCCAATGCAATTTGAGACTCCTTGTTCCGCCATCTGGTACCACTGAGAACAGTCTAGATCTATCCTCTTTGGAACCCCCTTTCAGGTAGTTGAAAGCAGCTCTCAAATCCCCCCTCATTCTTCTCTTCTGCAAACGAAACATTCTCAGTTGCCTCAGCCTCTCCTCATAAATCATGTGCTCCAGCCCCCTAATCATTTTTGTTGCCCTCTGCTGGATTCTTTCCAATTGTTCCACATCCTTCTTGTAGTGTGGGGCCCAAAACTGGACACAGTACTCCAGGTGAGGACTCACCAATGTCGAATAGAGGGGAATGATCACGTCCCTCAATCTGCTGGCAATGTTATATAGCCCAAAATGCCGTTAGCCTTCTTGGCAACAAGGGCACACTGTTGACTCATACCCAGCTTCTCGTCCACTGTAACCTCTAGGTTCTTTTCTGCAGAACTGCTGCCTAGCCATTCGGTCCCTAGTCTATAACAGTGAATGGGATTCTTCTGTCCTAAGTTTAGGACTCTGCACTTGTCCTTGTTGAACCTCATCAGGTTTCTTTTGGTCCAATTCTCTAATTTGTCTAGGTCCCTCTGTATCCTATCCCTACCCTCCAGAGTATCTACCACTCCTCCCAGTTTAGTGTGATCTGCAAACTTGCTGAGAGTGCAGTCCACACCATCCTCCAGATCATTAATGAAGATATTGAACAAAACTGGCCTTAGAACCGACCCTTGGGGCACTTTGTTTGAAACCAGCTGCCAACTAGACATGGAGCCATTGATCACTACCCTTTGAGCCTGATGATCTAGCCAGCGTTCTATTCACCTTATAGTCCATTCATCCTGCCCATACTACTTTAACTTGCTGGCAAGGATACTTGCTGGCAAGAATACTGCTTTCCTGTCATCCACAGACCCAGTTATCTCCTTATAGAAGGCAATTAGGTTAGTTAGGCATAACTTGTCCTTGGTGAATCCATGCTGACTGTTCCTGATCACTTTCCTCTCCTCTAAGTGCTTCAGAATTGATTCCTTGAGGACCTGCTTCATGATTTTTCCAGGGACTGAGGTGAGGCTGACTGGCCTGTAGTTCCCTGAATCCTCCTTCCTTTTTTTAAAGATGGGCACTATATTAGCCTTTTTCCAGTCATCCGGGACCTCCCCCGATCACCATGAGTTTTCAAAGATAATGGCCATCATACATATTGTGGCAGAGCTCTGACCTTGCTCCCGTGGGTCCTGTGCTTCTAGGCAGTTTATGCTAGCTTCAGTGACTCACTGTGACCCTTCATGTAGCCCTTCTCTCTCTAGGGCCAGGGTTACAGTCTACTGAGCCCTTTTCATCAAAGGCCTGCAAAGAGGTTGGTGAGAGAACTCCCACAGTCTCTGTTGTCCCTGGAGCTTATTTCAGAACAGTTTAGCCTCGTGTCCTGACTTCCCCTCCCAGGAGATGTTCCTGTAGTGGCGGGTTGGGGGGGAGGGAACCTGGGCCTACCCTCTACTCCAGATTCCAGCCCAGGACTCTAATGGTAGCAGCTGTTGGCAGCCAACCTTTCACTGCCAGAGTTGCTACATTTCCCTGAGCCACTTCCCCACAGCTCTCCTGCTTCTCCCTTCTTCACCCTTACCTTAGGGCTCCCTCAACAATGGTTTAGGGGTGTCTTCATTAACCAGCCCTTCAACCACACTTCCTTTCCTCTGGCTTCCTGGCTCTCCTCTGCCTGACTGGAGTGAGCCCTTTCTATAGTATCAGCAGGGCCTTAATTAGAGTCAGGTGGTCACATTAACTTAATGGCCTCACCTGACTCTTTGCAGGTCAGTCAGGGAACAGAAAACTGTTAACCCAGTGGCCACTATATCTGCCTTCTGCTATTCTGCTGTACCCAACTAGCCTGGGTCTATCACAATATTTAACCAGTATGTTACCAACACTTCACTTGTGAAGAGAAGCTCACTCCAGCTGTCTGAAGTCCACAGAAATTAAAGTGTCTGAGTTTGATCTAAATATACCAGATTAAATCTAGTAGAGAGCAGTTCCACTTAAGCATCAGTATTAAACAGGTGAACATGAGATCAGAATCCAGCCTATTTTGTAGCAAGATCACAAAAAGCTGTCAGAGGGAATTGAAGCTCGGACCTTCATTACATAAAGCAGAAGACTCTAATCATTAAGAGTAACTCCCTTATCTTTAAATTGGAGATTGTTATAGTCACTGTTTTAAGTCAGTAGGAGGACACATAATCATAGAAACATGGCCACTCTCTCATTTTATCTGAACAAATTCAACCACCCTGTTCATTACCCACAGACAATATTATGCTAAGGATATTTCATTCTGATACTAGTACATATGCCTTTAATTGGATACATTTAAATTATCAATATCTTACATTTCGCATTCAAAACTAGATAGATATTTAAGACCAAATCTGGCCCTCAGTTATGCCAGTGTAAATCTGAAGTAACTCCAATGAAGTTAAATGGTTTACTTACTTCAGATTTATATCAGTTTAAGAGAGGGAAGAATTCAGCCATGGGGATCTGATAGAAATATAATATAATTTACTTTGGAAAGAAGGCGTAATCTATGTCCTTGTTTTCATACAAGTGTTTAGAAATAATTACATTGAACTACTTCATTTATATTTCTAATGTTACTCTGAACTCAGTGAATACAAATATGTAAATATTTTGGGGGCTCGAGTTAATTGCACCATTATCACATGATTATACATACTAATGAATGTGTTTAACACAAGCTTGTTATGGATGTTCTTCTTCACTAAAAGAATAATTAATGGAATTTAATATCACTATGGATAGCAGGTATCATAGGCCAGGGGAGGCTGATCCTCCCCAAACAGCCTGGCATGGCCCCACCCATGCTCTGCACCCCCAGGAGTCTCTGAGTTCCCGCAGTTCTTTCCTGGCCCAGGTGAGGGCTGGGGCTGGGGCTGGGGCCAGATGGCTTGCTGCCTGGACTCGGGGTGACTGGTGCTGATGCCCACCCAGCACTCCATTCACCATGCTCCAGGGTAGCGTTTGGGGGCAGTGTGATGGTGCCACCCTTCCTGCCCTCCAGGACTGGGGTTGGAGGCGCTGCCACACTGCGCTCTGGAGCTGGGATCAGGCACCCCACGCTCTGGGGCTGAAGTCAGGGGCTCTGGGGCAGTCCAGGGGCTCTGGGGCAGCCTCTGGAGCAGCCCAGGGGCTCTGGGGCAGCCTGGTGGCCAAGATGCGGGTGCTCTGAGCTCCGGTGGGGAAATGGGGCAGATAGGGTGGGGCTAGGGGCTAGCCTCCCCCAATGTCCGGTTCACCTGCTGCCCATGGGTATAATCCACTGTACAGGAGAAGATGCACAAAGTGATAAGTTACAGTAAATTTACTATAGCAACTCTACTTCCCTCCCTTTACTTTCCAAAAATAGATCAGTTCCCCTGAGTTGTACAAGTTACAGATAAGCACAGCCTAAAACTTTTAGATTTCACATTTGCGTAATGCAAAAAATGCTTTTCAAATCACTAAACCCAGTGTAGAGACAATCAATCACTTCAGGCTGCCTAAAACTCAGTAAATTATGAATCTGGAGAGATTACAACTGTCATCATCATCATTTATACTGGCAAAAGATTCATATTTCAAATCCTGGTTATCTTTGCATACAATTCAGTGCTATACTGTCCTGCCATCTACTAATCATGATTTTGGAAAAAGATGAATCTACCAAAGTCACACATATATATTTTTTTCTCTTATTATAGCAGCACTGTTTGCTCCAAAGTAGTTAAAGTAACACTGGTGCTGCCACTATAAACTTTTGGTTTTCAGGGGATATGTAAATTGTCTGCAAAATTTGCTCTGAGATGAAATTTATGCAGGTTATCGGGCCAAGAACTATTTGTCTATTTACCATTTACAAGGATCACATAAAAATACCAGACTTTGTGGTTTTACTATTTCTGTCTTCTCTTGCCCTCCCTAATCCCATGCCCCATTCAAAGCTATTGCAGCTGAAAGAGGAGCTCCCCTCCCCAATTCAAGGGCTGAGGTGATTCTACATAAGCTTTGACTATCTTAACTGGTGCATGAGCAGCACTTCAACCTTGCAGCTCCTTCAGTCTGCAGAATACAAGATACAACCTGGACATGAAGAGCACTGTCCCTGAGAATGAGAGGGAGAAGTGGAAGGAGTCAACATGAAACTTGGAAGGCAGCATGGCAATTTAGGAGACCTACACCCAGTAGGGAGTACCCCAGAGACACAGACAGGCAGGGCATTGAGGGACAGGTTAGCTGTACAGCATCCTTTGTCCCCTCTGTCAGCCTGGAGACTCCCACACACATGCATTCTCCTGCATGTGTGTGGGAGTCTCCAGGGAAAAGTAACAGGAACCACAAACAAACCTAAGGGTTACGGCAACCATGTAAGAGGCTCCTGACAACAATCCACCACCTTGCCCAGTGTCAACCTCTGCCCACTCCAGAAAAGAAAGAGTGGCAGGAATCACCAAGAAACTTAAGTAACAGAGCAGCAATGAGTGAAGCCCCCTTTCTTGCCCTTCCTAGCTAACCCCAGGTCTTTTCTCCACCATCCTCCACTGGAAGGGGAGAAATGGAAAAATGTCCTCAGGAAAATGGGTATCCAGGATGTTAGTATGAGGAGTACTGTTCACAAATGTATATCAATTGAAATGACAGGTGGCTGATTGATAGTGTTAAAGCACAATAAGAGGAAAAAATAAATGTTGTTACCTGTTTCTCCCATAATGACCAGTCTGATCTGTTCTTGTTGTTTGCTCATGTTCAAAATAACAACACAACACACCTAAAAACCTTTCTTGAAAAACTTCTAAAAGGTTAATGTCCTACCATGCCAGAGCTTAGACAGGTAGATGCAAACTGTTTGCTCAACTCCCTTATTGTTACTCTGAAAATTCAATTATCTAACAATCCAAAACCAGCTAGTCTCATATGTCCTTCATTCTCCAGGAGGACATGCAAGACGGTGATTCAACTCAGAGTTGAATTATGGCAGGTAAAGTACTTGCCAATTTTGAAAAGCCACCCAGAATAGTGAACTGCAGCAATATCCCCTACTGAACCACACACACTCACTCACTCACTCACAAGGACATTCTTTTTTGCAGTTTTTGCAGTTTTTCAGCTTTAGATTCCTTTCTGAAAGAACAATAGAAAATGGTTTCACATCTCCCCTTAGTGATCTGACAAAATAAAGGTGCAGGCTTCAGCACCTATGCCACTGGTACTATTATGCATTTCAAGCAAAAGCAAATACTGGGCTTCCTATTCCATGACTTGAAGGGTTTGACAGTCTCCACTTGTTGAAATCGTATGAAACAGCACATTCATAATGTGCACTCTCATGACACCCAATATTATCCATAGTCACAGTTACATACTGTACCCCAATAATGAACACTGATTCATTGTTACCTCAAAGCAGAGTCAAGGTTAGAATTGTATTTAGAAAGCAAATTATGTAGGGCTATGCACATTCTAATAGCCAGCTAATTGTTTATCATTATTTAGTGGTTAAATGCTTTCTCGCTTTATCTTCAGCACTGAGCAAGTTAAAGGCAAGGACAACTTTCAACTGCCCTTTTCAACACATTAGCCTCAATTGCATTTTCCAAATACGTTATCAAAATGGTAATTCCATGCTTTCCTCTCTGTAGATAGTCTAGTATTCATAAAGGTAGCATTATTACTACAAATATATTGGGGGGAAACTATTTCAATTACTGGGAGAATATGTAACTCCAAGTCTATTTATTTCAATTTATTCAACTGTCTTGATATATTCGCACATAGAACTTTTACAAAGAATGAATAAATTCACCTTGAAATTGTACCAATTGACTTTGGCTGGGCGAGGCTGTGAGAAGGAATCAGAATCACTTTTTGAAATAAACCCTGACACCATTGATCAAAACAAAGTGGCTACTTATTTATTAAACTGACAGTTCAGCAGTGGTTTCAAGGTAGCAGATGATGTGGCCTGGGGTGTTGACCATGACCTGAGGTGAGAACCGTGGTCTGATGCTTTTATGCTAGTCACACATTTGGAGGCTACATCTGATGGGGTAACATTTTTTAGGGCTCCAGAACCTGCTTAGATGTCAAGCAGCTGGTATGAGCACTGTCATCCATTTCAGATTGTTATTTCATGAACGACAAGTTAGGCCTGAGAAAATACACTTAAAACCTGTCCCATTTCTCGTTGTTACTAACACTCCCATCAAGAGCCAAATAAAGAAAGGTCTTGGATAGGAAGCATATTAAAATATGCATAAGACCATGTGTGTATTATATGTTTATTGTATATACCTACATTATAAAATATGATAGGAAACATTAAAATAATGCAACATTTACAAATATAATATTAATGGTTCAACCTAATTACTTGAGCTTCTTGGATTTAGAAAGCAATATGTTTTTCAGAAGGCTCCTGCCACTGAATGTCGCTTGGTGTACATTAAACTGAAGGGTTTCTATAGTAAACTGCATCTAAAATCAATAGTAATTCAGTTCAGGCAAGTTCTTGAGCTAGCATAACAGGCATCAATGTGCTCGATCAGATCATTGTTGGTGTTGACACAATGGAAATTTAAGCTAAAGGAAGAAGTAGTAAGGGCCTATATCTGTTAGGAAAGGGGAGTCAGGTGAAAAAGGAGTATGAGTAATAGTGAAATGAGATTTGAGAATAGGGTTAACTGAAGGTAGCAGAGCAGAGCCCACCAGCAAAACTGCAGATGTCATTCCTTCAGCTTTCCTAAAGGATGGGATTTTATTTCACTGAATCTAAGCTTTCCTGAAAAGTCAGTTTTAGCTGCTTCTTTTGCAGACAACATTCAGTAGTAATCCATCCATGGTAGTTGTGCTGTGTTTCTGACAGAAAACTCCAGCAAGTGGCCACCCAGAAAGGCAAAGGTGCAGGTTTCACTCTATTTATTCCCACTAAAAGGGAGATGTGATGCATGCATTAGCATTCCATGTGGGTTTTTTAGTTCTTGTTAACTATAGAACATATAATCCTAGAATTTATGCTTTTCTAGAAAGGAATCAATTTCAGAGGCATTTCCAAATATCTGTTCATTTACTTGCATTTCCTTCTTATCCATCTACATTTTAACATTGAACGTCTACATTGAGACAAAATGGTCACCACATAAGCCAGACAGCCTTCAACAACAACAACAACAACAAGAAAGGCAGATAAGATGCTGGAAGAATTAGGAGTTGTGTGGTGCAAAAGGAGTTGTGTGGTGCATAATGTACAGAGATTAAAAGAAGAAGCCCTAATCACATAGTCATCTACAAAAAAGCTTTTCCCCCAGTAGTGGAAGGACAAAGTCCCATGGGAGCCTGAGGAGGTACTGAAAGATTGGAGAAAGCAAACATAATAGCAATTCTCACAAATCAAAAGAATAGCCACTTTGGCAATTGCTTTTATTTAAACTTAAGGTCAAATTTTCAAAACTGAGCATGCTTTCTTGTGCATGGGAAAACTCCAATATCGAAGGGCAAAATACAGTTAGTGCATCCAAATACATGCATATTTGTCTAAATCAGGGTTCTTGTATACATGCAAATATGTACTTTAACCCAAACTTCTGCTCAGGCTGCTTAATTCCAAGACTTCCACTTTAGGACTTCTTGCCCTTCCTTGCAGCTCTTTTATCTCAAAGAGATGCTAAGACTTTCCACTTCCTGAGCTAACACTCTCTCCTGAGTTAAAAAAAAATCAGTTTTTTATCTCCACAAAAAAAAAAGAAACTTTTAAACAATGATATCCTGTAATATTAATGCGTCTGAGGCAAATCTGAAACACTGAGCGGGAAAGTAAAAGCAGAGAGGAAGCAAATTAGATATGTGTCTGTAATATGTTACTGCTATAAAGATGGCTAATGGGCTGCATATAGAAAGGCATCATCATCGGAACATGGAGGCAGAGTTCCTGTCTACATGACTCTGTTGCTTCTGAACCTGGAATAATTTATTGTGTTCTGGGCACTGCATTACCATAAAGATATTCAGAACCTGGAGGGCTTGAAGAGAAGAATAACATTTTTTTCAAGAGACTGGAGGTACAGACTTGAGAGAAAATATTAAAAGAGCTAAAGTGCAGCAGGGCTGGTCAAAATATTATGGAATAAATTATTAAATGAATTTAGACTTCTCTTCTGCGCATGAATCCTTTGCAAACGGATTCTGATTACTAAAACTGTATTAATTACAAGCATTCACCAAGCAGTCTGAGAATAGACTTGCACTATAGTTAGGTAAACAAATTTGCATCTGAGCCTTTGCAAAATTTCATTTAATAAAAAAATTACTATAAGTACTTACATTCAACTAATTATAATGCACACTAAGCAGTGTAGTTGAAACATAGTCAGGAGTACATTAAGACCGGGCCCAGGGGTCCAGACTTTGGCTGCTAAGGTGCCAATTTCTTATTTGTTTGTCATTATTTGCATTGTACAATTGCTCGGCTACTCCATGTACTATTACTTTCCACTCACTAACTGGATGACAAACATTTTAAACAGCAGAATGAGAATAATTAGAATATCATTCTGTATATGCATGTAAAGCATTGTTTGCAAGGAAAGATGGATATTTGTATGAACAGATGCCATTCCCTAAACATTTGAGGCGTTCGCACAAGTGTTCTTATATAATGAAGGTCAAACTGAACAGTCATTCAGAACAGGAACAAAACATTTTGCAGCATTCAACCAGCTCTAATGTATACTGACGTGATTATGTAATGATTAAGGACGGGACATGATAACATCTACAGACATAATGAAGGCTGTAGACACGAAGTGTGCCTACAAAAATTTAATTTGATATTTCTGGGTATAACTGCTCCAGAAGTCAATGGGTGAAATTAAGGAAGGGAAAATTAGTTCAAAGTGTCAGGGGAAAACTTTCTGACAATGACAATAGTCTTGGCAAGAGAAATGGTAGAAACCCAGTCACTAGGGACTTTTAACCTAGAGTGGACTGAAAACTAGAAAATGTACTGCAGGGAACAATCCTGAATAGTGTGAAAGTAGAATGAATTATATTGTGAAAATAGAAAGGATTAAAGAAATGCTGTCTGTACCTTTAAGCAAAGCTGTTGGAATGCTGCAATCCAGGTGTCAGGAATACAGACATTAACATAGAACAATTGCACCATTTAAGGGCAATTGGTGAAGTATTAGCCTTAGATCGATAAGAGTTAGTAAGGAAGTAGGATATGCATGCTGTGCCCCAGGTGAATTTTACTGTTTTGCTTTCTTTGTCTCTTTGTCTAATTCCTGCTCTTTTATCTGTGTAAATAAGACTGTTTGGGTCTTGCATGGCCACTCATATCATCTGGGTGTTATTGGCGGAGCGCTGCGCTAATAAAACAGAGTGGACTGACAAATTGGGAGTCCTGATTCTAACTTTGACAATTTGGAGGTTCCACCGAGATGGCAACCGTCTTCATTGCGGCTGTGTGAATCCTGACAGTTTTTGTAGGATGACCGTGGCAGCCGGCACCTGGGCATTTGGCCCGAGCGGTCCTCCACTAGAGCGGAAAGGTGCACAGCCACAGTGAGGTCTACGCCATCGAACCTGTTGGTTCCCACTCTGTGTTGGTACGGATCCCGGGATCTGACATCAGGAATCTGGTCAGGTAATTATTTCTGTGTTTTGTCCGGACTGAGGACTGTCCTGTCACTGTGTCTATCCATCCTCTTGTGGAGCGTTTGAGTCTGGGTGCCGTCTCCGTCCAGGGATAGGCCGACCAAGGGGTTCCTGTCCCCGCGGTCTGAGTGAGTGGAATCTGCACAATCACAGACCCTGATGTGCCTAGCAATGCCTAGTGCAATCACAAACCCTGATGTGAAAGCAAGGGCGATTGAGGCAGTAGCCTGTGGGCTCCTTTTGTGTGATTGCACTAGGCATTGCTCTGACGAATTTCCTTTTTGTGTGATTGGTGTGTGAAGTCCTCCTGTATTGGTAACCAGACATCTAAGTCGGGACCGTTCCCTAAATGAACGCTGGCTCATTTTATGAATTTAGGATGGGTCCGGACTCCTGTAAAAAGGGTCCAGATTCCCGTAAATTTTTGGAAAAATGGTCTAGGCTAACTCAGGGGGATCCCAAAACTCAGTGGTCACTGTTAAAATCTTGGAACAAAGACTGAGTGGACGTCTTAAAGGACAAACTTGGCCAACCTAAAACTAAATTGGCTAAAGGAGAGATTAATTTTTTCATGCAGTGGTGGCAAGAGGCAAATCATAAGTGGACAAAATCAAAACTCGCCTCTCTCAAATATGCAAATAATAAGTTAAAAGCTTTATTAAAAGCCTCCTCTCCCACCACCAGACTGAGCGCTCCCCTTTACCCCGTTCTCCAAACCCTGGATTGATCCAACCCCCTTCATACTCCCATCTCATTGTAAAAAGGACAAAAAGCCCCTTGTTCTGTTCCCCTTTGTTGTCTGCCACAAAAACTGATTCTTTAGTGTTCCACTACCAATTCAGCAAGGAGGGTGGGCTCCTCAACTAGCCCCCACCCTTCCTGGTCCCTTTCCTTGAACATTTCTTTCAAAATTGTGAAATGACCACAATATCACTCACAAATGGTTCATTGAAAAAAAAAAAAAGCAGGATCGGGCCCAGACAAGCAGGCAAGCAACAGATAAACACACTGAAAAACAAGTTGAAAGCCCTAAGGGAATAGTGTCAGGAGTAAGAAAAGCAGTAAGTGCAGGCACGAACCCCTGGAACAATATTTAAAATGGTGAAATCTGAGGTGATAAAGGTGTCATTTTGGGACATAAACAAGTGATTTAAGAAAAGAGAGTGAAAAGTTAACTTTACAGAGGCTGAAGAGAATTAAGCAGTTAAACTTTGTGGAAAATGTTAAAAAGGACCCATGTTAAAGAGAAAGAATTCTTGGTTTCTTTGCAGCCATTCTGAAGGGAAAATGGGCCCTTTTTCCAGAAGAATGCCCGTAAATAATCCATATATATATACAGCTATGTAAAAACAAAGCAGAGTAAAGAAATGTTAAGGAAAAGAAAATGTGTATGTATCTATTTGTCTGTGAAAATATGTAACGTTCTAAGAATTTAAACCAACACATCTGGTTTGTAAAACTCCTGTTTTCTAGGTGTGAGATAAATTGGTTTTGTTTTTCTTTTTAATGCCACCAAAAATTCATTTGACTCTTTAATTCAAAGTTGCAAAACTGACAGACCTTTTTGCAAGACCCAGATAATTAGTGCTGTTTGGCTTTGGGATTTAGCATTTAACCCTTAAGGGGTAACTTGATTCTTTACAAAAATTAAAATGTTTTTAAATAAAGACCAAGTCATGGCTGCAATAGGGCAGTCAGAATCAGGAGAATAGGGAGAGATTCTGAAGTCTTTTTGTTTGGTTAGTTTTTTCCCTGTAACAATAGCAGATAAAAGCTGTAATGAAAGAATAAGAAATTAACAGTGACCCTCTGAAGCAACAGCAGAGGTGAGGTGTACAAAACAAAAAGAAGCAATGTTAAAAACACTGAGCCTTAAAATAGCTCTGTGTAATCAGACTGTCACTTTTATAAGGGTACATGAAAACTCTGTAAGAACAAAACAAACAGTTACACCTTATGTAAAAATTAATATGGCTAATGTTTTAAAGTCATAGTATAGAAAGAATGTACATTTTCTCTAGGACATGTGCAGTGTATATTGTAGAAAGGGGTAAAAAAAATGCAAATGAAACGTGCTGCTGAATTAAAATCCTATTAGGGCTCCAAAAAGAGCCGCAATAGGCTGTGTTTTCTTTTTCAGATCCCTGTGTGTTAAGACAGAGGGCTGGTCCACACTAGGGGGGGGAAATCGATCTTAGATACGCAACTTCAGCTACGTGAATAACGTAGCTGAAGTCGAATATCTAAGATCGGATTACTCACCCGTCCACACTGCGCGGGATCGATGTTCGTGGCTCTCTGTGTCGATTCCGGAACTCCGTTGGGGTTGATGGAGTTCCGGAATCGATATAAGCGCGCTCGGGGATCGATATATCGCATCTAGATTAGATGCGATATATCGATCCCCGAGCAATCGATTTTAACCCGCCGATACGGCGGGTAGTCTGGACGTGGCCAGAGTCTCTGAGCTCTGCTGATGGCTTTGAATCCAAAAGCCAAGCCTGTGTTGATGCAAATTACCTAACTGATAAAGAAAGGTGAGAACTGCCAGCACAAAAGAAGCTGCAAATAAAGAACATACCTGGTCAGCAAACAAATCGCCTACATAAAAGGCATGGTATAACAAGATACCTTTAATAGATTTGATGCTAATGTTATCGTTAATATCAAACATTAAAATAAATTTAATGTTAGTAAGTACCCCTGTAACAACTTATAGTGTGTATGATTTTTGGAAAAATCCTTTAAAGTAATATGGTGATGCTTCTCAGCTATTACCTGTGAATAAACTTAAAGCTTAACACAGCAGGAAAAACATTACAAACTTGGTCTGCTATATAAGAGGAAAAACTTAAGGTACACTACCTCATGAATTTAATAACTAAACAGTGGAATAATTTCCGCATAACCCGTAAAAAGTAGAAGCCATTAAAACCTGGCCTGCCTATAAAACAAACAACAACAAAAAACCACAAGAAAATATGGGGGTAATTCCTCTGTTTTGCCTGCAATCAGCACGAGTATTTGTAAAAGAAAGGAATCTTTTAAGTAATAATCAATGCCACCCCAAAAGGAGTAGAAAAATGTTATTTTTGTCTTTCAGATAATCCAAAGTACTGTATAATGGGCTATGTGTATGTGTTAATTCTTGGGGAAAAGTGTTTAAAAAGTGTTAGCAACCCACCAGAAGACAAATATAAATGTAATGTAAGTACTGTGTTTACCAATAATCACATTTACTATTTGCCACAACAACAACAACAACAACAACAAAAGAGTTGCAGCTTACAGTAAGCACTGATTTAGCTGAGTTCTCTATCAAGCTTGGCATTGAATGGCAAACAGTTACCAATCATCTGTAAAAAGGTAACATAGTTCCTAAAAAAAAAACAAAAAAAAAACAAATGTGGAAAACTGGACTATTCATATTATACACACAAATGGGGACATGTTAAGAATTGCCACTACAGAAAAACATAACAGCTTACCATTGGTATAACATATTTTCTGGATGGTCTCCCACAACTACTGGCATACTAATGTTACTACCCCTAATTGTGTTTTTGGTTTTAAATTGTATGTGTTTAATTGAAATGTTTAAAATGTGCTGGTGGTTAAAACAAATGTGTGCAAAGTTAAAGCCACAGGCCCAAATCACCTCCCAGTATTTTCTATTACAATCTTCTTCTAAGATTGGACTAAATAAGAAGTGACACTGGCAATTAATAATCTTAGTATCAAAAGGGGGATATGTAGGAGCAGGATTTTATAATGTCCCATAAGAATTAAAGTATAATTTGATTTCATCCTGCTAGCCACTTTTTTTAAATAGCAGAAAGAAATGACCCCCTAGGACTATAAGATTCTGTTTTCCTATATGCATTACAAATTGGGCCCTCTCTTAACTCTTTGTTTTAAGATTTAGGTAGTAAGAGACAGGATTCTCTATTGTGTCTATGTTAAGTAAATTAGAGAAACATTAAAGGCCTGGGTCTCAATGTAAATTGTCTTGTTTATCAATTGCAAAACTTAGCAAGGTTTAATTTGCAATGCATTTTTTTTTTACTCGATATAAAATACTACTGTTTGTATTCTCAATCTGTTTGTGTGAATGAGGAATGTATGCATCAGGAAAAGATAAGTGTGAAGGCCATTGTTATAGCCAGAGTCAAGGAAGAAGTAGTAAAGAGACTTAAAGAACATCAAACAATCATCAGGCACTGCTTACTACCCCAACGGCTGTTAAACTGTCTGGCATCTCAGAGTGGATACATGCTTCGCAGTGTAAGAGTGCACCACCCCCAGTGAACCAATCATCACCTCAGGACCACGCAGAGTCAATTTTGACTCCAGAAGAAGATGTAGAGGAACAGCCTGCAATACCTTACAATCTACGCTCTCATAAGGGTTGCCAGAAGCAGACGACTACGTAAAGCAAGGCCCAAGAAGAAGCAGTAGTGAGCCTAGCGCCTGCTGCCTGGTGGACATAAAACTGTGACTGCAGTTCCCTCAGTTGAGGTTGTCAGAACCAGAAGGGCCCTGCCTCCAACATGCACCTCTGATGGTGCCTGTTCCTCGGCTGTTGGTGTCTTAAGGTCTGGGGAGTCCACAATGACAATTATTTTATCCAGCAGCAAGTGTGGATAGCTCAGACCCTTAATATTTCTAAATGCTAGGTCTGCAGCCACATCCCAGCCCACTTGCAAACTGGTGTCCCTGTCCTGGCTAGCCACTCAATTCCCCAGACCTCACTGGAGGACCTTGTCCATTTAACACAATATGGAACAGTAATGACACCTGGGAAGAGGCTATTGGCAGTTCCTTTATCCCACTTGGGGGAATAATACACCAGGCAAAAAGGCTCCTGAGGTTACAAGCAGTAGTTGAAATAATGGCAAATGAAACCAGAGAAAGTTTAAAAACCCTGGCCAAAGAAACAGGGGCGATCTGACAGGTGGCCCTCCAAAACCGTCAGGCATTAGACATAGTGCTGGTGGCCAAAAGAGGGACCTGTGCTCTCATTGGAAAAGAATGTTGTGTGTTTATACCTGACAATACCAATGAGGTAATAGATCACGCTAGCCACTTAGAACAAATCGCATATCTTCCCCATGAAGAGCCCAGTTCTTTATGGAAGTGACTAAGTAACCTGTTCAATTTCTCTGGCATAGGAAATTGGCTGTTTCAGGGAGCCCTAACTATCCTGTTTGGAATCTTAGTGATTTTTGTATGCTTTCAGTTAATCTCCTGTTGTATCCAGAATTGTGTCACCCAGGTGACTGCCCCAAAACAGAGTGCTAATATGATGATTTTGAATATCACTGATGAACAAAGAGATAAGGAACGGTTAATTTGTGGAACCCAGTAATTGTTGGTCATGGCATGTGCTTGACCAAAAGGAGGGATTGTGAAAGTAGAATGAATTATATTGTGAAAATAGAAAGGATTAAAGAAATGCTGTCTGTACCTTTAAGCAAAGCTGTTGGAATGCTGCAATCCAGGTGTCAGGAATACAGACATTAACATAGAACAATTGCACCATTTAAGGGCAATTGGTGAAGTATTAGCCTTAGATCGATAAGAGTTAGTAAGGAAGTAGGATATGCATGCTGTGCCCCAGGTGAATTTTACTATTTTGCTTTCTTTGTCCCTTTGTCTAATTCCTGCTCTTTTATCTGTATAAATAAGACTGTTTGGGTCTTGCATGGCCACTCACATTATCTGGGTGTTATTGGCGGAGCGCTGCGCTAATAAAACAGAGTGGACTGACAAATTGTGAGTTCTGATTCTAACTTTGACAATAGATAAGGAGATGGACAGGAGATGGACTGGATGATCTAATTGATTTTATCAATTCTAACTTCTCTGTTCTATTATCTTATTACATCATGCTTTAAACTCTTAGATCAGAGGCCCTTGGAATAACTGGTTCCCTCTTTGGTCCAAATTCTGCTCTGTAAATTCTGACTCTAAATCCTTCAGAACTACTCTGCATTTATTGGTGGGTTATGCAATCATAGAGGATCTCTCTAAAAAGATGTAGACCACACTGTGGAAAAAGTGTGAAAATCCTGTCTGATATTATTGTACGTTGTCGTTTAGCTTGTATTCAATTAATTTGCAGGAGACACTACATTTTATATCATTTCTTACATAATTAAATTTGTATCTTGCTCTTGAATTAGCTTTTCCTTCTATTAGCAACTTAGCATGGACACTTTCTAATGCCATCAGCTAATTCATCCCATGAATTCTAAATTTAGCAGTAGGAAGTAGATATCCCTTCGTGCTCTTTATTTGCAATAGATAATTTTGTTTGAGCCCTTGGAGAACTTGCTGGAAAAATTCCAGGCATTTGCATCTGTATAAAGGCTTTCACAGAGATGCTGAAAGTCTATTAGCATTTTTGACCCTTGGGCAAAAGTGTGTCTTCAGAGTCATTAAGTGTTCCTGCTTGGCAGAAACAACGCATCATATTTTAGCCTCCCCTGGATTAGGGCTATACTATAACTCTCTCCTTTGGTGCTTTCATATTGGTAGATCTACTGCAGAAAACACAAAGCAAGAAAATCTCATTTTAACAAAGACAGTGATAAATCCTATGATACAACAACAGGGACATAAAATTCTGTCCTATGCCTACTATTAAATTCTGTATTACATTCACCATCTCAGCTGCTGTCATTGATAATTTCCTATTTCTACACAAGAGGAGCTCCTAACATAATGCACTTTTCTGTTCTCTGTTAGCCAGCATCTAGAACACTTCAAAAGCCTCACAAGCAAGTTCATTCTAGGCAATCTCGGTCTGGAACTGGGCTACTGAATAATTATATGGTGTTCAGGTATGTGTTATGCATAATAATTATGCATTCTCTACAGGCTGAAAGTGATATTTGTCAATGATGCCTCTATTTTTTTAAATATAGATCAGTTAGTCATTGCTGTTTTCCTTCCGCAGGACATTATAAAATATTTGCTTTTCAAACTCCCCTTTCTTTGTGTGTGCAGGGAGAACAGCTGATGGAAAAAAATCTTCTCAGGTAAAATAGTGTAGCTTAGTAGCTGACCTGTAGACCTCTCTCAGACTTTTATTACTCCCAGGAGATATCACTTGCTTTGTTATTTTTTGAACGTGTACCTAAATCTGTAATTATTCTTCTCTCCCTCAGTGAAGTTGCTGATTTGGTATCAAGCTGCATTCGGATGGTTTTTATAGTACATAAAGTCAGTTTTACAGAGCTCTCACGAATGTCCCCAATTTAGTTTTAATGTCTTCTCTTGTTGTCAGAAATTAGATGACAGTTGTTCTTGGAAATCTTTCCTATTAAAGCAATGAATGTCCTTCCTTTTGCTACAGCTGATATGCCACATACATGTACTAACACCCTGAAAACTTCACCAGTATTGTTTGCAATTCACTTTGCAAACTCTTCCACATATTCATTTTATGTCATTATTGGAAGTCAGTTTCTACAGCCCTGTCCCATGTTCTGCCTAGTTCAGAGGTAAGAGGTTAGCTCCCTTGTATCTCAAACCTCCTTGAAGATGGGTTGAATAACACATTGCTCAAACTTGCCCTGAAAGAAATGTTTTCTTTTGCCTCATACTGAGATCCTCCATTCATTATGCATTTTTTTCACTACTCACAGCAAAAAAACACTCTCTTCCCATAATGTTTGCTTTTATAATTGATTTAGTTGTGGATTGGTCCTGCTTTGAGCAGGGGGTTGGACTAGATGACCTCCTGAGGTCCCTTTCAACCCTGACATTCTATGATTCTATGATAACTCACCCCAAATAAATTCCTTGGTAGATAATAGAGGCTGCATGCTGTAGTTTAAAACATGCTTTTCCCAGTCAACTCTTCAGTCTTAGAAAGCACACTACATGTGTCCACATTCTCTAGTAAGTGCTTTAACAGAGAAGCATTTTTATACAATCTGAAAATTCCCAGGAGGCAAATTGTTCCATTAAAGTTCATAGGCAAAATCAGCTTTTGATGGGAGAGGGTTATCTGTCTTCCAAATTCTTTATTACTGTGTGATGGCAGGAGAGAAAAAAAATGGCAGGAGAGAAAAAATGGTAAATAATCTTTTCATGTGTGTTTAGTAGCTGACAGCTTTCTGTAGATTTATTTATTTATTTATTTCACATTACAGTTTATTAGAACTATAAATCACAGCAGGGGTCAATTAGTGTAACTGTAAATGTTTTTATGATTGTCAACTAGGTTTTAGATGTTAAAGCATTGTATAATGTCTTGAATTGTAATGTAAGCAATTCTCTCTTACTGTAGGACTACTAATTTTCTTGCAAGAAAAAGGTTGGGTTTCATTCTTTTTTTCAATTTCCTGTGACAAACTGACGGCACTATTTTGATGGGTCTCGCGCTTTCTCTTCTTTGGGGAGGGTTCAGGGCACCATTTCTTGCCCCTGCAATGGAATGTTAACTGCCCCACTAGTGTCCTAGAGGAGGGGAGTGGAGAGGGAGGGACCTGGGCCCGCCCTTTACTCCAGGTCCCAGCCCAGGGGCCCTGAGGATAGTGGTAAACCACTTGAACTGACACTTCCTTCCCCTGGGCTACTTCCGTATCCTGCCCTTCAGCTTGTGGGGGGCTTCCTGCCCTTCCTCTGTACAAGCCAGGTGCCCCTTTACCTAGGGTCTTGGACTTAGCTCACAGCAGCACTTCTCCAAACTGTCCTCTGCTTCCCTTCAAACTGTTCTCTGCTCCAGCACCAATTCCTCTCTGCTCCAACGCCTTCAAACTGTTCTCTGCTCCAACTCCCACACTGTCTGATTGAAGCAGGGGGTTTTGTCATGTGACTGGCTTCAGGTGCTCTAATTAGCTTCAGGTGCTCTAATTAATCTATAGCAAACTTTCTTCCCCTTACAGGGAATAAGGCTCCCTTCTAACCCTCTCCTGCTGCCCTCTGGCCATGCTGTATCACATTCCCAAAACTGTTAGGCTTTGCGGGAGTTTCTCTCTGGCTCACAACATGAGTAGCTGGAAGATACTGCTGTTGCTTTTCAAGTATTTTCTATATTTATTCTTATTTCCATTTCAGAGGTCATATGCACTTATAGGTTAGCAGGAAAAAATTCTGATGGCAATGTAAAGTGCAGTAACCTGGCATTACAGAGGAAACAGGAAGAGGTAGATAACATGGGGGGTGAGAATAATGAAAAGTGTAAGAGGCAATTTTTGCTGTGGGAAGAAGGAAAAAATGAATTAGAAATGCAGAAATAGATATACAGAGATCAAACAAAGGAAAAATGATAGAAATGGGACAAAATTTTATTAATAAAGAGAAATGGAAGTTTAGAAAATCTCTGAGTAGCCAATCCCTCACTGTTAGCATGGGTAGAGTTAAGCAGTGAGGCTTAATATATAAGTCAATTGCCCAGTGAACTTCTGAGTGGGTAAACAAGGCAGCTTCAGAGCAGCTCTTTTTCTAGGTGCAGTTTTAACCTAAATACCATAATGACCAGGGATGGATCAGTGGCCGAAATCTGCAATGGATGTACCATATTTTCTTTCCTACTCAAGGTCAGAAGGGATTCCATCATCTCAATCAAAAAGGAACTAATTGTGTAGGGGCCAGGCTAGCTAGACTAATCAGAAGGGCATTAAACTAATACGAGAAGAGTAGGGTGAAAAAGAGGGAACAAACGATCACTCATTTAGCACAAATTCAAGATGTTGAGTACAAAAATAATCAAGACAAAGAATGTGAAGAAATGCTTTAATTATCTATTAACGACGCTAGGTAATAAACAAGAGGAATAGGAATGACTCATTTATGAGCATAAATTCAACTTAGTTGCTATTATTGAAATCTTGTGGGAAGATCTGCATGACTGGAATGTTAAAGCAATGTTCTTATGTTCGGTGTTATAACCTATTTAGGAAGAATAAAATGGACAAAAGGGAAGGGCTGCAGAGTGGCACTCTATCAAAAACAACATTACCTGTTTTTGAGTCAATGACAATGATCTTGAATGCTTATGGATCAATGTTCTACAAGATGGTGTACCTATTGGTGTCAGCTAGCGACCAACAAATAACCCTAGATAAACCACACTAGAGAATGGCTGGCTCCTTAAGCACCTTTCTATATTATGTAGGGGGGGAAAGGAGTGACATCAATCTAAGGCCATGGCTACCCTTACAGCTGTACAGCGCTGGGAGTTACAGCTGTCTTCGTACAGCTGTGTAGGGAAAGCGCTGCAGTGTGGCCACACTGACAGCTACCAGCGCTGCAGTGTGGCCACATTTGCAGCATTTTCAGCGCTGTCGGGAGTGGTGCATTATGGGCAGCTATCCCAGCGTTCAAGTGGCTGCAACGTGCTTTTCAAAAGAGCGGGGTGGGGTGGAGTGTGACAGGGAGCGTGGGGGAGACAGAGAGAGTGGATTTTTGGAGGTGACACTGTGTCAGCTCCCTGCCTTGCAAGTTCAAAGGACTGGAGGATACACAGCACCAACCTTCAATCATTTTAAAAATTTCGACCCCTTCCCCCATCCCTCTTTTATTCACTAAATGCAAATAGCCTTCAGACTAGATAAGCAGCTGCTCCAAAACGGGCTCCCTCTCCCCCCAGCTGTGTTGCTTCTCTCCTCAAGCAAACACTATCAAGCTGTGAACATTCCAAAGAAATTCCCCTGTCTGTCTCTGCTCCAGCAAACGAGCTGTGTTTGTTTTTTAGATAAGCAGCTCCGGGAGCCCGGAGTTCACAACAAAACAGCAGAGTGGCTGACCAGGCATTCTGGGATACCTCAAAAAACCTCGGAGGCCAATTACAGCACTTTTGGTGGCCACACTTGTGGAGCAGCGCTGCATCACCAGTGCTGCAATCCTTATACCCGAGGCAGAGCAGGAGTACAGCCAGTGCTGCAGCCAGGGAGATGCAGTGCTGTATGTGCCTTGCAAGTGTGGACGGTGAGTAAGTTGCAGCGCTGTAAACCCACCACCAGCATTGCAACTCTCCAGTGTAGCCAAGGCCTAAGTGACACAGACTAGAGGGCTCATGTCCTTGGCATTTCTAAAAATTATAGATGTCAATTTCATATATTTGGCAATTGTTTAACAACACTTCAGTAGATGCTCAAAAATCCACTATCAACAAAGATGACTACATTGGTTAAAACACCAACCTAGCTTAGACTGGATGTGCTATACAAATAATAATAAACATATATAACATATGGAAGAAAGAGTAGTTGATAGCAACCACTTAGTTTTTGTCCTCCTATGTGAGAACTGTTTAAAAAGCCCAACAGGCATCTCCCACTATCCCACTGACTGATGAAACTAGAAATAAGAGTATGAGTATGACACTACATGGGGAGGGCTCTGAGTTACTAAGAGAATTCTTTCCCAGGTGTCTGGCTGGTGGGTCTCGCCCACACTCTCAGGGATTAACTGATCGCCATATTTGGGGTCAGGAAGGAATTTTCCCCCAAATCAGATTGCCAGAGACCCTGGGGTGGGGGATTCTCCTTCCACTGCAGAATGGGGCATGGGTCACCTGCTGGTTTAAACTAGTGTAAATGGTGGGTTCTTTGTAACTTGAAGTCTTTAAACCATGATTTGAGGACTGTCAGTAACTTAGCCAGAGATGATGGGTCTATTACAGGAGTGAGTGAGTGAAGTTCTGTGGCCTGCAATGTGCAGGTGGTCAGACCAGATGACCACGACGGTCTCTTCTGATCTTAAAGTCTATAAATCTATGAATAATGAATATAAATCAGATGCTGGGAATTGAAGAAAACTGATAAGGAGAAATTTTTGCCCAGCAGAGTTAAGGACAACAAGAAGGCAGGGATTTTTTGTATTGTTTTTAAGTATATTAGGAACAAAAGGAATTCTAACAATAGTACTGGTTCCTTAATAGATGGAAATGATATAATGGTCAAAATAATGTGGAAAAAGTGTTCAATACATATTTCTGCTCTATATTTAGGGGAAAACAGATGACGTAGTCATATCATATGATGATGATAACTATGAACTTTCCATTACAATAGTAATTTTAAAAGATTTTAAACAGCAGCTACTAAAACTAGATATTTTTAATCAGTGGGTCAGGAAAATTTACATCCCAGGGTTTTAATGGAGCTGGGCCATCAGAGTCTTGGGATACTGGGGAAGTTTTCGAAGACTGAAAGAAATCTGATGTTGTGCCACTATTTAAAAAAGATAAATAGGATGACCCAGGCAATTATAGACCTGTCAGTCTGGCATTGATCTTGGGAAACATAATGGAATGGCTAATACAGGACTTGAATAATAAAGAGTTAAATAAGGGTATTGTAATTAATGCCCAGTCAGCATAGTTTTATGGAAGACAGATCTTGTCAATTAAGTTAATATCTTCTTTTGGTGGGATTATAAATTTGGTTGATAAAGGTAATAGCATTGATCTAATAGACTTAGACTTCTGTAAGATATTTGACTTGGAACTACATGACAGAGAATGATACAGTGAGGAATCTATGACTCTGAAAATGACCTTTGAGGTCATGATGGATAAGCAGCTGAACATGAATTCCCAATGTGGCCAAGTGTGATCCTTGGATGTACAAATACAGAAAACTGGAACAGAAGTAGGGAGTTATATTACCTTTGTATTTGGCAGTTGCATGACCACTTCTGGAATACTCTGTTCAGTTCTGGTGTCCACAGTTAACAAGGACATAAATAAATTGGGTTCAGAGAAAGCGACAAGAATGATTAAAGGATTGGAAAACATGCCTTAAGGTGAAAGGAGTCTAAAATGCATAATGGTGAAAGGTGTTTATCTTAAAGAGAAGATTAAGGGGTGACTATCACAATCTGTAAAAACCTACAGGTGCAGGCTGTGACCAAGAGGTGCTTAGCACAGGCAGTTCCCAACCAGTGGTGTAACAGGGCTCAGGCAGGCTGCCTGCATGCTGTGGCCCCACGCCGCTCCCAGAAGCGGCTGTGTCCAGCTGCTGCTGGCACATTTCAGTGCATCCCTTGAGGGGAGCAGGTTTCCAGCCAATGAGAACAGTGCATGGCACCATCTCCCTCCACCAGGGGTGCGCGGAGACACGCCTGCAGCAGCCATCCTCTTGCGGGAGCGGCATGAGGCCACAGCAGGCAGGCCCTCTGTGCTGCATCAGTTTTTAACAGCCTGGAGATCACGAGGGGATAGCCAAAGAGCCTGGTGGGCCAGACAGACATATTAGATGGGCCGGATCCAGCTTCCCGGGCCATATTTTGCCCACCCCTATTCTAGACTATGCTGCTTAGTTGTATCATGATTGGATTACTCTTGACTGCCAAATACTGAAAGCATGCCCATGACTATAGAAGAAAATTGACAACCCGTGCTAGGAAAAGCTTAGTCTAGGAGGGGCATAGAATGTAGAGTGTGAGGCCCTGAGGAAAGAGTTGCTTACGTAGCTTTCCTCAAACTTTCAATTCTGTTCATTTGTTTTGAGGGATGATTCCTAACAAAAGTAGATCTCTCAGAGGCATTTGAGGAAAGGATTGCTGCATTGGTATCTGGGGTGTGGGAGGGATTCAGTGCACAGAACATATAGAGATAGATAAAATAATGAGCCAGGAATAGAAGATCAGAGTGGAAAGAACATGAGGGTAAGAGGTCATGGTTGTGTTAAGCAGAAGGAAAAATATACTTTAGAAAAGAGCCTTTAGAAATATCATATTGCCTCTATATAAATCCATGGTATGCCCACATCTTGAATACTGTGTGCAGATGTGGTCACCCCATCTCAAAAAAGATATATTGGAAAAGGTTCAGAAACGGGCAACAAAATTATTATGGATATGGAAGGTCTTCCAGATGAGAAGAGATTAATAAAACAGGGACTTGTATCTTTTCTAACCCAAAGACTAAGGGGGGATATGATTGAGGTCTATAAAATCATGACTGATATGGAGAAAATACATAAGGAAATATTATTTATTCCTTCTCATAACACAAAAACTAGGGGTCACCAAATGAAATTAATAGACAACAGGTTTAAAACAAACAAAAGGAAGTATTTTTTCACACAATGCACAGTCAGTCTGTGGAACTCTTTGCCAGAGGATGTTGTGAAGGCCAAGACTATAGCAGGGTTCAAAAAAAACTAGATAAGTTCATGGAAGATAGGTCCACTGATGGCTATTAGCCAGGATAGGCAGGGATGGTGTCCCTAGCCTCTGTTTGTCAGAAGCTGTGAAAGATGATTGCCAATTAATGATTGGTGATGATTGATGATTACCTCTTCTTTTCATTCCCTCTGGGAATGGCCACTGTCAGAAGAATGGCCATTCTGGGCAAGGTGAACCTTTGGTTTGACCCAATAGGGCTGTTCTTATGTTCTTATTCCCTACGCTATATTTTCCAGTGAGCTATCCAACTCCATTTTAAATATATATTCCAGTTAAATCTCTCACATATTAAGGTAAATATGAGCACATTTATTCTTCAGCACCCTAACTTTGCTACTTTTGAGGTCATAATTCCACCATCTATGGCATATTACCATTGTCTCCATATGGAAAGACTCTGAGATCTAAAATACAAATATCTATGCAAGATAGAGGTACTTTATGAACCCTTAGGAATGCCAAATGTTAAAAAAAAACTAAAAGAAAGTCAAGTGTGCAATAGAGAGCATTCTTTATCAATGACATAATTATTCACTAATTATTCTCATTGTACTTTCAAAATATGGCACAGTGTTTGTATTTGTAATAGTTCTTTCAATTTGTATATGAATGCCTATCCATAAATATTTGCCTAAGCAAAGACCCACTGTGTATGTAAATGACTATTAGAATGGAACATTAGAAAAGAACATAAGCTATGATTTTCTTGAGAGATAATGAAAGCATATTTGATAAATAATTCATAATAACCTATTATGCATAATAATCACTGTTAATGTAACAGCTTGACAAAAAGATCAAGTTGTCCATCAGAAAATAGCGTGCACAGGTATGTAGTGCAATGGCTCACAAATCTGGGAACTAGAAGATCTGGGTTTATGCATAAATGGGACTTCTCCTTGGTTAGTGTGTCTAATCCGAATCCTGCTTAAGCACATACAAACATACCTCAAAGTGTTTTTCCCTCCTTCGTATTTTTTACTGACTTGCGTACTATTCCACCTTCGTGGTATAGGATACAGACATGTTTCTCTACACATTCCTCAAAGATGTCGTCATTATCACTTTCGATTTGGTGGACAGAGTAAACTAAAGATAGACGGTACATTTATTTTTGCTATCTTCAACCAGTGCAGCATAGAACATTGCCAAGCCATTCAGTCATATGCAAAGAAGCCCACCTAACTATAGCATGGCTGCACTCTGCACTTGTCTATCAGCATTAGTATTCATGGCTGAGAACATTTTTGTGACCCGCCTTTTAAAAAAATTAGCTGAACTCTTTCAAGTGATTGAAGTTCATTTTGGTTTGAATTGTGGATTCTGTTGTATTTGAGAAAGAGAGAGCTTTGTGTTTGTAAAGAGTGAAGTCTTATCTGATCCACTGAACAGGTAAAGCAAAGGTAAAGCAGCAGATATTTCTCTACCCTGCTTCACCAATAAGCCTTGTCCATGTTCTAGACAATTCATCCCTTGGGATGACGTGGCAGTTGACTTTTCATACCCTGTTTAATATTTGTCCTCTTCTGTGAGGCTTCCAGTAGCACAATGTAAATTGTGGTGGGTCCACTAAGAACTGAACTGACATTGATTTGTTTTATTTTCTTCATTGAAACTGCCCAAGAAAAATACTTATCAAAGAACAACAGATCTCTCAAACAGTATAAAAATATTCTAAACACCTCTTCCAACGCCGTTTGATGTCAAAGGGTCTTTCAGTGGGTTTTGCATCGGGCCCCAAATCAGCTGGGGGCTGTATATTTTTCAACAGAACATTTAGGCTTTGCTTAGTTAAGTACCTCATATCAAAATCCCATTGTAATGGTGTATTACAAATGGCTGAGAGAAAGTTAAGTTAGGCCATGTCTACATTACAGAGCTTACAGCACCACAGCTGTACTGCTGCAGCTGTGCCACTGTAAGGTCTCACTGTAAGGCTCTATGTCTGTGGGGGAGATCTCTCCCGACAGCATGATTATACCAATCCTAATGAACAGAAGTAGCTATATCGCCCAGAGATGCTCTCCTGCTGACATGGTTTCTATCCAAACCGGCACTTTTGTCAGTGAAACTTATGCCAGTCGGGGAGTATTTTTTCATACCTCTGACAGACAAAAGTTTTACCAACAAAAGGGTTAGTGTATACAAAACCTTATCTACGCTGACAAGCAAAGTAGTCTGTGCACAGATTCACAGTGCAAATTTTGTTTCTGAGATCTGGCAAATCAAAGTGCTATGTTTGCTACCAGATCCATAGGAGGTTAACATTCTGATTATGAGCCAAATCATCTGGGAGGAAGAATTTAATCAGAAAAATGTGAATGATAATTTGGAATTGCTTAGAACACTTTACTAGATACCCTAAAAACCACAATCAAGGAAAAAGACTGTATTTTTAAATGGTTTAAAGGTGAAGTGAAGGCAGTGTTATATTTTATTTAACAAATGGAAGAAAGGGGAAGAAAATCTAAATCGGGTGCAAGAAACTGTAGAAAATTGATAAGGGAAGCAAAGGAACATAATGAGAGATCGATGGCTAACAGAGTTAAACACAAGAATAAAGAAGTTTTTTTTCAGTATATTAGGAATAAAAATAATCTTAACAATGGTATTGGTTCATTATTAGATGGAAATGGTAGAATAATGCAGAAAAGGCAAAAGTGTTCAATAAATATTTCTGTTCTGTATTTGAGGGGGAAAACAAATGATGTAATCATATGATGATGATAACACTCTTTCCATTCCAATAATGTCTCAGGAAGAGGTTAAACAGCAGATACATTCAATGTCCCACAAAAGCAAATTAGGAGAGTGAAGAATCTGAATTTAGAGGACTGAAAGTCCATTAGTATTAGATACACTGGGAAATACAATGAAATATTAAACACTGGATGAAATCCAATCTAAGTGCACATTGCACAGGAATGAGTCATAATACATATAAACAAGAGAGAAAGATCTTTGAGAGAGAAAAGACACAGGAAGAATAGTACAAGGACATAGACTGTCAGCCTGCTGCTACAGAAGACATGTGACATGCGATTTGAAAATGACAGCTTTGCTAAAAAGACACAGATAGGTGAGCAGGATGAGCCACAGATATAAAAGCAGCTACACCAAGCTCAGAATGTCAAAGAAAAGACTTTCACAATTATGTGGAAGATACTATTTAGTACTTAAACTTCTATGCTTATATCTTGGTAAACTAGAGTTATGCATAATATCTAAACTCACCCCCTAATTTTGACTCCTTTTTCTTAAAATAAATAAATAAATAAATATTGCCCTGTTACAGATGAAGCTGGTAGTGATGTCAGTACTGAAAGTTGCATAACACTATCATAACCCCCATATCTAGTTCTTATAACTTTTCTCACTTTTAACTGTTTGACCTGAAGTTTTCTATACTTGGTCTCTGCCTCAGTCTGAGTATTTAGGAAAGTATAAGCAAAAACTGTTGAACCAGGAATAGAATCCACAATTCCTGACTGCATTAAATTCAGTCATTATTTTTTCTTTCTTTGGTGCACAAGCTAGACAGAGAAGGATGCAGAGAATTATAAAAAAACAAAACAAAACATGCACACAGGGGCGTTTTTCTTTTTGTTAAGATTCTGGTCTAATCCTGCCTCTGCCACAGACTTCCTATGTGATGTTAGGCAAGACAATCATAATACAGAAGCAGAAGGGGACTGAATTAAAGTTGTACAGGCAACATTTACTCCAACGTTTCCTAACTTCTGAGTGCTTGATTTTGCTATCAAGCCCCTAATTTTCCTGTAATATAGTTTTTGTATGTGAGTTTAAATAAAGGTGGATTTAACTGTCTTATTTGGGATCTGTGCTGGAACCTAGTCTCAGAAGGGAAAACAAGCTTGGGGTTCAGACAAGTTGGAGTAGAGATAGATATTCCCTTCTGGTGCACTCATGGGAAGCCTCATTCCAGGAAATATTGTCAAGAAACTGGGTACCTCTGCTAAGGCTATTTGGAAAAGATTAAAGACAAAGAAATGTTGCAGGCACAGTGCAGCTGAAGGTTACAGAAATGCTAAAATATCTCCAGACATACTATATGTTCAGAGCAAAAGAAGTGTCATATTTGTAAAACGCAGTTCAGCTTTATGGTCTTCATAAATGGGTTTTATAACTATTAATAAACAATAACAATGTTACCTTTATGGGTGTGCAAGTAAACTATAGTTGTCCAGATATCCCAAGGGACATCTGAAACATTTGGGTAATCATAATTTCTGATAAATGAAATTAATTTCTACAAAATTTGTAGATTTGGGGGCCTCTACAAATGTTGGGTGTTCTGAAATTTTCAGGGGTGGGGGTGGGGAGGATTACCTTTACTGGCATAATTTAAACTTTAGTCAAAGCAGAACCATCACATATGCTAAACATCCAGAAACAGAAATGCATTCATTTAATTGTGTCCAGATATATCAAGTACAAAACTGCCTTTTACTAGTGTTGAATAAACTAGATCAAACATACGGTCCTAGTGTAAGTATTTTGGATGCACTCATGCTTTGTGTTTAATCTATAAGCATTTGATGAATAATTTCTAAACAATGCAGTGGTTGAGCCAGTGCTCACTGGGTTACTTACATTCAAAGTATTTCAGAAGTAATACTGTGGAAAGAGAAAATGATTTTTAAAGGATGTTTAAAGTGGGAGAGACCGCAGTGCAACCAAGTCATTGGCATTAGCAATATGACGGCACTTTGACAAGGCCTATAATTCATCACAACGGTATTTCACTTTGTTTACACAGAATCCTTTGAAGTGAGAACACTCCTTTGATGTAATTATCTCTCCTCAAGGGATTGAGATGATGAGGAGCGTATTTAATATCGGTGACTTCTGTAAATGGAATGGATACATTTAAGATGATAATAATGGACAAGGGAAAGAGGTATTGGCCAAGAAAGTAGACGAAGGGCAATCTGGATATTCTAGATTTAGTTTATTTCATGACCGTCACCTAATTTACCAGCAGGCCAGAAGAAAATCTAGAGACTGAGGGAATTGGGAAAAGAGTAAAAAAATCAATGAATATATGTTTTAAATACTTCATTATTCTGGAAACGAGCTATACAAATGTTTCATATGCCCCCTCTTTGCACACTCTGCAAAAGTGTTAGATAGAATCACAGCCTCTATCTCTATTCTTCTGGGATGGCACAGAGTGCCAGAGGAGGTAGAATTGGGCAGAAGGTGTTCCCAGCCCCAAAGTACCAGCCAACAGAACCGGCCAGCAGCAAGGGACTGAGGGAAAAAATTGCACTCCCACAAAGGGGAGTGGAGAGTAAGGGGAGATTCAGGCTTTGCACTGTTCTTTCCAATGATCTGTGCCTAAATTGTATGCTCCAAATCTAGGATTGTTAATTCAGAGTTTAGAATGCATCTTCCTTTGTGACTTGTACAGCACTAAACACATTGTCTTTGCTCAACAAATGATAACAATTATTGTCATGGCTCAACAAATGCACAACTGTAAGTATCCTTTTGGAGTGGATGGGAGGGTCACAAGCAAAATGATGAATCCAAGGGTTCAACCCTTACGGTGTCACACTAATCACTTATCTGCTGTATATCATGTTCACTTTCCTCATTGCACCGAAATGAATCTCTTGATATAAACTGAATAGAAACCTTATGGAAAATCATATAGATTTTATAGGGAATGGAATGTTCGATAGTCGGCAAAACACCACTTAGAAGGAAGAAAAATCTCTACAATTCTATACATTGGCTTAAAAGTCTGTAGTGAGGATAGAACTTTGTTAAATTCTATAGAATTTTGAGTAATATCTAGGGAGCTCTAGGTGGTTTAAAAACTATTACATGCTACCGAATTTTTCATAAAAATGAAAAACACTTGAATATAGGAATGGTGATATTGCCTATTAAAGGCCAGCAAAATATTCCTGAAGACAATGGTAATATACATTAAAATCCCTTAAATTATTTAAAGTAATTATTCTTCAAATAAATTATTCAAATACATTATTTAAATAAAGAAAATTTGTCCCTCAGGCTGGGCTTTTTAAAAGATTTAGGCACCCAATTTCTATTGAATTTCAATTTGATTTTCTTTTGTGCTTATCCATGAGTCAGTGTAAACATTCTGCTTATGCAGAAACTGCCATATAGTAGCCCCTCTACTGCGGTGGGAAAATCACTGTTCTGGACTTGAACAGTATCTCAATAGTGTTGTTCTTAGTGAAGCTAGGAAGGTCCTGGACATTAAAAGAAAAAGGAATAGAAAAGAAGCATTAGGAATACAGAACGTTGCTTTAAGATAAAACAGTCATCTGCCAAGCTGGCACTGCTGGTAATGTTTTAGTTCTGTGAGTAAGAAACACTCTGTGTGAGAAAACCTACTTTCAAATAATTAAATGTGTGCTAAAAAGGTCTCATTATAAAATAAACCCTTATTGAAAAGTCCTATAGAACTGAATAGATTTTAAACCAATAGGATTCTGTAAAAGTCACTCTAAAAAGCTATAGAATTCAATAGATAATGGTATCCTTTCTCTAGTTTTTTTTCTTTTTTAATGTTTTTAAATATCCTATAGACAAGATACAACTTTCTGATCAGTTGCGTGGGACTTTTCCATACGGAACAATCCTTACACTTGAAAGAGTGACAAGAGTTAAAGTACCTTGTACATTATTTGAGCACCGCCATTATGATTTTATACTAAAGGCAACTCTAATGTGTGGGTTGAATACTCATTTGATGATATTTGAGTCTATTTACTTCTTTGGTTACCAACTCTTCCATTCCTCATGCAGTCCAAAGTCCCTCCCCTTGCATTCACTTAAATACAATGGGACTTTCCCCCTGAATAAGGATTCATTAGCAACTACAGGATTTGGCTCCAAAAGAATAAGACTGGACCTTTGGAAAGTTCTTGTACCTGATTTACACTGGAGGATAGCCAGAGGCTGTAAAATTAGACAAAACATGAGTAAGCACATTCATTTTGATAACTTTTCAAATTCACTCAAATATTGCATGTTTAGACCTCCAACAAGGAATAAAGCTAGAGTGGATTGAAAATCTTTCAATGGAATTGTTATCCATTGAAAACCAGTGATTCAACATCATTAAAAAGTTTCATGGGAAACTTATCAATTTTGTCAATATTGTCAACAGGAGATTTCCAAAATGTTTTGTTTCAATAAGATCGAACTGTTCTGTTTTGACTAGTACTTCAGCTTTTTTATTAATATAATATATCTCCCATAAGTAGGGGGGGCAGTGCATCATGGGAGTCCCTGACCATGGTGCAGCTTGGGAGCCTGGCTGACATGCGAAGTTTGAGAAACATAGAGGAGAAAGGGGATATGAAACAGCTGAACTACAGCTCCCAGTAAGCACTATGGTAGCATATCCAAATAATTTTTTTTCTATTTTCAGCCCAATTTTTATTAATATGAAAAATCAAGATTTCCATGGTAAGCAGAACTTAAAGTAAAAACCCAGTTTTCCATCAAAATACAGTTTTGATGGAAAAAAATGTTGACCATCCCTAAAAATGACCTTTCCCATTATAAACTAGCCCTAAGCACATGTGCAGGTCAGGGTTTCCTTCCCCCATTTCACTTATCCACTGGTAGAGAACTTCCCTGGCTTTTCCCTCTCATCCCAGCATGAGCAAGACTGAAGAAACCAGTCTGCATTTGTGGTAAGAGATGATACAGGTATTCCAATTACAACCTAGGACACTGAGTCATGTTAGCACCATGCTTTCAAATTTAAGGCAATAATAGAATATAAAATGTCAATCATAACCAACCACAACCATCTAAATTTTGTAACCATGACATTTTTAAAAGCTGTTTTACTTCCAGACAACATTAATGTTTTGCCACTTTTTGCAATTAATTGTATCTACAAGAAATTACATATTTCATAATCTAGCATGTAGCAGGGAGCTGGTTCAAAGGCATCTAATTAGCCCCTGCTCAGCCAGCCCCAATCAGGGGAAATATATTGGGGCTGCGGAGCAGTCTGGTGCATGGCCTTTAGAACTGGCTGCACCCGTGGGCCTCAGGGTTCAAGGGCTCTAAAGGCTGGCTGACAGCCAGCCAGAAGACAGGGGAATGGCCAGGGGAAGGTCAGTCTCCAGGCTGAAGGCAGACTCTGGGTGGAAGAGGAGACTGTAAGGCCTGCTTTGTATATAGTATATGACTGGTGGTGGGAGAACATGTGTAAATAAAGCCACGGGTGCTGCAGAAGAAGCCGCCTCTCTGTGCTTTATTGGGGCAGCCAGTGGCCCCCAGGAAGAGGGGTGGGCAGAGGACCTGTTACATAGCACATTTAGGATGTTTGCACTGAACATATTGAATGTACTATGTTATGTAAATCATGTAGTTGTCCAACTGATCCATCACCCTGTCTAGCTCACTTTAGGTAAGCATTGATGCAGAGCAGGCTGTCAGGTATTCTGCTAGAGACAGTTATCCATTTAATGTTTCTGGTTTCAGATTATATCTGATATTTAATTTAGCACCTTGGATATCTTCATTCAAGAAAACCCTGTCACACTAATTGGGGTTAAACAGAAGGGTACTCACTGCATTCCTGAGTCTGAAAAATACTGTCATAGGATAAAAAAAAAGACTGGAAAGACAACATACACAAACGCAAAGACACCAAATTAGGAATTCACACATGATAAGTTTCAGTGTCCAGATTCAACATGGAACATCACCGGAATCAGTCACTTTAGAGCTGGGTGGAAGATGACTGTTGAAATTTTTTTTGTCAATACCAAAATAACAACAAGTCTCCTAACTTGGAATTAAATAGCTATGTTTTTCTTCTCTGCTCGCAACTGGCGTCTTTAGTACCAGTATCCATAGCAACTCTTTCAGATTGCCAAGACTGGACACTGCTCTGAGGTTCCCCTTAGCAAAGCCTGCCTGCGTTGGGTATTGAAATCATTTGCATTTGTAAAACAAGCTTACTCCAAACACCTCTCTGCCATTATCCCCAAGCATATGACAGTGGGTTTATTTAAAGTAGATCAGTAGCAATTGAAATACTTTTAAAAATAGATATGACCACTCTTCACGTGGAAATCTCACTGTCCTGCTAGAATTTAGGAAAAGCAAGTGTGGAGATTGTGACACAAAGCACCCTTGTATTGACAGCCTACGGTAATGATCTTTGTACAAAATATGCCTTGCGAGGTATCATTTGGAAACAAAAATTCACCGATCATTAATATTCTTGTGTGATGTACATGGTGGGTATTAAGCGTGATGACTATATATACAGGAGCAGCGCCAGGGTTTCTGACGCCCTAGGCGGATGGCCATTTTGCCGCCCCCTGCGGGTCTGGTGGACCTACCGCAGTCATGCCAGTGGATGGTCCGCTGCTGGAAAGGCTCCGGTGGAGCTGCCGCAGTGATGCCGGTGGGCGGTCTGCTGGTGTAAAGGCTCCAGTGGACCTGCCGCAGGCATGACTGTGGTAGGTCCGCCGGAGCCTTTAGACCAGCGCACCGTCCACCAAAATGACTGCGGCAGCTCCACCAGAGCATTTCCAGCAACGGACCATCCGCCGGCATGACTGCGGTAGGTCCACCGGACCTGCGTGCTGCCCGCCCCCCCCGGCAAAATAGCACCCCCCCAAAATTCTGGCGCTCTAGGCCATTGCCTAGGTCGCCTAAATGGTAGCGCCGGCCCTGACTATATGCTGGAATTATGAATAAAGTGTGTGTAAACCAGGAATGTCAGGGAGAGCTGTTAAACAGGTCTATCAGACTCCATGTCACCTTCTTCACAGCTTGAATAAGGTTTACTTTATGGGGTAAGCATCAGGAGAATCCATTTCAAAGGTTTACAGTTCTATAAAGACAGGGGGTGTGAACCTCAAGTGATAAGCAATTGACTCAATTGTATTATAACAATGTATAGAATGAGGCCTTTTCTGAAAGCTAATGACACACTGATGATTAATGTCATTGTGAAATTGATGTATTAATACTATCTGAGGAAATCTGGATACTTAATCATATTATCTTTTAAAGTCTGTGGCTGAACAGGGAGAAACAGTTTCCCCTCAAGACAGGAGAGAAGGAAGCTATTACCTGTCTCCAGTGAAATTAAGCATGTTATGACTAGAAACAATGGAAGCCCCATTTTACATAGAAATTCACAGGGGGGTGGGCATCCCAGTGGAGGGGACAAATAGCATAGGTCATCCTTTCTCTAAAAACAAAGTCATTGAACTTTGGAAGATATAGGCAAAGACAGAAACCATCTTTGCCATCCATCACTAGACAGACACAAGGGAACAGAGCTCTTGCAAGCTGAGCAAGACAGGTCCTTCATCCGGGATGGGATGGGGAGGGGAAAATCAAGTCTCTGGGAATTGAATATATGTGAGAAAACATATATTGGACAAAGCCTGTACCTTGCTAGATTAAGTTTTAAATTTTGAGATGCGTGTTTTCACTTGTATTTGCTTGTAACCCTTTTGAAGTTGTTCCTTTCATGCAACCTATGTCCTATTTTTAATACAATTGTTTTCTTTTTTTTACTATAAAACAACCCAGTGATGTGTTAAAATGAAATAGTGTGTTTATCCCAGTAGAGTTAATAAGCTGTGATGCGCTTTTCGGTCTTTAGAGGAACAAATGAACCATATTGTTACTTTGAACTGTTAAGGTGAGGGCTGGACATTGCAGAACAAACTATTTTGGGAAAATTCAGGACTTGGCATATGTTGGAGTCACCTTGCTGATTGTGACCAAGGTTGGTAGAAGCTAGAGTGGGGCTTCTGGAGTTGAAGACAGACTGGTGGGGTCAGAGCTGTTGAACCAGGGCTGTCTAGCACATCAACATTCAGGGTATAATCTGCATGCTTGTAGGCTGGTTGTTGAAAACTACAGCAGCAAAGCATTGTGAGCACTCAGGGCTGCAGGGCAAGTGGTGACACAATCCCTTACTGGTGTAGATTGCATCCTGAACCCTGTCACGGAGATGATCAAATGTAAGCCTCAGAGGGATATTTCACACTGCGCTTGTAACATGGGAAATATGAGTTGTAAACTCATGGAAAGACTAAGAAAAAAATGACAGAAAGGTGCCAGAAGTTAGTTATAAAAAACAGAATTAATTTAGGATCCAATGGAATGTACATTAGTGTGGCTTACAAAGTTCTAATAACAACAGTCATTCCTGCATAAACGTATGCATGTGCGTGCACAGAAGGAGCAGGGGATGTGTGTTGAACAATTACACAGGGAATCTTATGAACCACTTTTGTTCTACATAGGTGAGTGGAGTTGGTGCAGAAAAATGCACCAATGCAACTGGCAATTAGGAATGGGCCATAACGGAGAGCAGAGGGAGACATGTGACCATTGATCTAGTGACCAACCCTGCCTCCCTCCACCTTGTGGTGGGGAGGGGGTAGCTGCTATTTCTGAGATGCTATTCCTTCACATGAATCTTGATTTGCTTATTTCTAATGATGATTTATTTCACACCATAATCAATGGGTGAAAAAAAACAATAAAAATCCATCCCACACTTCCTTTCTAATAGAGAAGGAGGTGGTAAAAGACAGCTGGCAAAGAAGTAGGTACCCAGACTGACCTGCAGAATGCATACCTAAAATAGCTATACTGCATTCTCTCTCCTCCTTTACTCTGTATCGCCAGGATGTCAACTCTTCCTCCCATAACAGCTGGCTTGTAAAAACAAGGGAGATACAGAAGTGGCATCGTCTAAAGGGGGTTGCATGAGTCAGAAAATTGCTAAAATCCTTCATTTTGATACAATATATGCTGACAAGTCATGGGAGATTGTTTTGTATTGTTAAGGCAGCAGGTTATTTGCAAGCTGCAGCCTAACCCTTCCCTTTATTTTTATTTTGTTCCACGACAGCTGTATTAGTGCAATCAGCAATATACTGTTATTCCACACTTAAAAAAACAAACCAAAATCTTCTTGAGTATTTTAGATTTCACATAGATTAAAAGCCAGCATTAATGATACACCTGAATCAATAACTAACAGATTTCTGACAACTGCACTAAGCATTTTTTCTTCGTTAATTACAACAACTTAAAATGCTAACAGTCCCAGCTTTAATCAAGTGTAACTGTAAACTACAGAAAATGAAAAGAGCATAAGACATTTCACACTTGGAGCAGTCAGACAATAATAAGTTTCCACCAGTTAACATATTAATAACAATGTTAAAGAGTATGATGTTCCCGACACAGTGCCTGAGGTTTTACAAGCCTGTGCAATTTTACATCTGTCAAGAAGTGCATTTTGCTTGTTAGCAGCTGACTGAAGTATCAAAAAGGGGAGGGAATGAAGGAAAGAAAAAATTACTACATAAAGGTTTGAACCTAGTTGTGGAAACCCAGCGACTTGGCTCATTTAGAAGTAGGCTGGATAAAACATTGGAGAATATACAGGAAATAATATTTCACTGGTGAGGAGGTCGGACTCACTGACCTCACAGATTTTTACTGTCTCTAATTTCTATGATTAATATGATATACACTTTCTGAAATGGAAAGCTGATGAAGAAATAGGATATTATCAAAGTTCTATAAAAAGAGATAATGGATCAGAAGAGGAAAGAGAGTAATGAGATAATGCTGATAGAAACACTTGCACTGGTACAATAAGTAGGACATGTTGTAGGGCATGATACTATAATGAGAGAAAGGCAAGTTGATGATGATTAGATTTCTGGAACCAAAGAAGAAACATAGAATGAAGGGATAAACATGCTTGTGTAGAGAGGAGCAAATAATTGACAGTGAATAATTTGCCTTCTTTTTAGTTCTCAAACATTCCCCAAACTGACTACAATTTCTTCACATTCCTTAGTTGAAATTTACACACCATTTTGCGTGAATGGTTCTTTGATTTTATGGATTGATTGCAAGCACTTGGAATATTTGTAACAGGAAGGCTGCTTGCCCCTTAAGGGATTACAGAATGAGCCACATCTGGGAGAGATCACAGTGATTACCCTATACAGAGCAACAGGAGACCACAAGTGGGACTGGGGCTCAGGGATTACACACTGATATGAGTGAACAGGCTCTAATAGAGTCTCCTTGGAGTTAGGATTGAGATTCTAGCCAGGTAGGACCTTGGAGTGGCCTACCAAAGAAAGAAAGGTCCCAGGCAGAAAGGCCTGGGAGGACAAAGAAAAACCTCTGTTTGTGTGGACTTCTGGATGAAATTGAAACTTTATTCTGAATGTTTGTTAATGTAATAAAGTATATCCCTAGAAGGAATGGGAATAAAGAATGGTCCATCTAGTCCAATATCCTGTCTTCTGACAATGGCCATTGCCAGATGATTTAGAGAGAATGAACAGAACAGGGCAATTACCAAGCAGTGCATCCCCTATCATCCAGTCCTAGTTTCAAGCAGTCAGAGACTTAGGGACACCCAGAGCAAGGTGTTGCATACTGACCATCTGGGCTAATAGCCATTCGTGGACCTATCCTCCAGGAACTTATCTAATTGTATTTTTAACCCAGTTATACTTTTGATCTTCAGAATACCCCCTGACAATGAGTTACAGAGGTTGACTGCGTGTTGTGTGAAGTACTTCCTTATGCTTGTTTTAAACCTGCTGGCTATTAATTTCATTGGGTGACCCCCTGCTTCTTGTGTAATGTGAAGGGGTGAATAACACTCCCTTATTCATTTTCTCCATACCTTTCATAATTGCATAGATCTCCACCATATCCCCCCCACCATCAGTTGTGTCTTTCCCAGGGCTGAACAGCCCTAGCCTTTTTAGTCTTTCTTCATATGGAAGTGATTCCATACCCCTAAATCATTTTTGTTGCTCTTCTCTGTACTTCTTCCAATTCTAATATACCTTTTTTGAAATGGGGTGACCAGAACTGCATGTAGTATTCAAGGTATAGCTGTGCAATGGATTTATATAGTAGCATTAAAATATTTTCTGTTTTATTATTTCGATTCCTTTCCTAATGGTTCCTAACATTATTAGCTTTTTAACTGCCGCTGCACATTGAGAAGATGTTTTCATAAAATTATCTACAGTGACACCAAGATTTCTTTCTTGAGTGGAAACAACTAATTTATACCCATCATTTTGGGCATATAGTTGGGATTATGTTTTACAATGTGCTCTACTTTGCATTTATCAACATTAATTTTCATTTGCCATTTTGTTGCCCAGTCACCCAGTTTTGTGAAATCCTTTTGTAATTCCTCACAGTCAACATTGGACTTAACTTTTTGAGTATTTTTGTAATGTTTGCAAACTTTGCCACCTCACTGTTTACTGTTTTTGAGTATCAGAGGGGTAGCCGTGTTAGTCTGGATCTGTAAAAGCAGCAAAGACTCCTCTGGCACCTTATAGACTAACAGATGTTTTGGAGCATGAGCTTTCGTGGGTGAATACCCACTTCTTCAGATGCATGTGGTGGAAATATCCAGGGACAGGTATATATATGCTAGCAAGCAAGCTAGAGATAACGAGGTCAGTTCAATCAGGGAGGATGAGGCCTTGTTCTAGTAGTTGAGGTGTGAAAACCAAGAGAGGAGAAACTGGTTCTGTAGTTGGCAAGCCATTCACAGTCTTTGTTCAATCCTGAGCTGATGGTGTCAAATTTGCAGATGAACTGAAGCTCAGCAGTTTCTCTTTGAAGTCTGGTCCTGAAGTTTTTTTGCTGCAGGATGGCCACCTTAAGGTCTGCTATAGTGTGGCCAGGGAGGTTGAAGTGCTCTCCTACAGGTTTTTGTATATTGCCATTCCTAATGTCTGATTTGTGTCCATTTATCCTTTTCCGTAGAGACTGTCCAGTTTGGCCGATGTACATAGCAGAGGGGCATTGCTGGCATATGATGGCGTATATTACATTGGTGGATGTTCAGGTGAATGAACCAGTGATGGTGTGGCTGATCTGGTTAGGTCCTGTGATGGTGTCGCTGGTGTAGATATGTGGGCAGAGTTGGCATCGAGGTTTGTTGCATGGATTGGTTCCTGAGCTAGAGTTATTATGGTGCGGTGTGCAGTTACTGGTGAGAATATGTTTCAGGTTGGCAGGTTGTCTGTGGGCAAGGACTGGCCTGCCACCCAAGGCCTGTGAAAGTGTGAGATCATTGTCCAGGATGGGTTGTAGATCCTTGATGATGCGTTGGAGGGGTTTTAGCTGGGGGCTGTATGTGATGGCCAGTGGAGTCCTGTTGGTTTCTTTCTTGGGTTTGTCTTGCAGTAGGAGGCTTCTGGGTACACGTCTGGCTCTGTTGATCTGTTTCTTTATTTCCTCATGCGGGTATTGTAGTTTTGAGAATGCTTGGTGGAGATTTTGTAGGTGTTGGTCTCTGTCTGAGGGGTTAGAGCAGATGCAGTTGTACCTCAGTGCTTGGCTGTAGACAATGGATCGTGTGATGTGTCCGGGATGGAAGCTGGAGGCATGAAGGTAGGCATAGCGGTCGGTAGGTTTTCGATATAGGGTGGTGTTAATGTGACCATCACTTATTTGCACCATGGTGTCAAGAAAGTGGACCTCCCGTGTAGATTGGTCCAGGCTGAGGTTGATGGTGGGGTGGAAGCTGCTGAAATCATGGTGGAATTTTTCCAGAGTCTCCTTCCCATGGGTCCAGATGATGAAGATGTCATCAATGTAGCGTAGGTAGAGAAGGGGCGTGAGTGGACGAGAGCTGAGGAAGCGTTGTTCCAGGTCGGCCATAAAGATATTGGCATATTGTGGGGCCATGCGGGTGCCCATAGCAGTGCCACTGATCTGGAGATATATATTGTCATCAAATTTGAAATAGTTGTGTGTAAGTATAAAGGCACAGAGCTCAGCAGCCAGTTGTGCTGTGGCATCATCAGGGATAGTGTTCCTGTCAGCTTGTATTTCATCTGTGTGTGGGATGTTTGTGTAGAAAGCCTCTACATCCATGGTGGCTAGGATGGTGTTTTCTGGGAGGTGACCAATGCATTGTAGTTTCCTCAGGAAATCAGTGGTGTCACGGAGATAGCTGGGAGTGCTGGTGGCATAGGGTCTGAGTAGAGAGTCCATGTATCCAGACAGTCCTTCAGTGAGAGTGCCAATGCCCGAGATGATGGGGCGTCCAGGATTTACGGGTTTGTGGATCTTGGGTAGTAGATAGAACAACCCTGGTTCACATACAGCCCCCAGCTAAAACCCCTCCAACGCATCATCAAGGATCTACAACCCATCCTGGACAATGATCCCACACTTTCACAGGCCTTGGGTGGCAGGCCAGTCCTTGCCCACAGACAACCTGCCAACCTGAAACATATTCTCACCAGTAACTGCACACCGCACCATAATAACTCTAGCTCAGGAACCAATCCATGCAACAAACCTCGATGCCAACTCTGCCCACATATCTACACCAGCGACACCATCACAGGACCTAACCAGATCAGCCACACCATCACTGGTTCATTCACCTGCACATCCACCAATGTAATATACGCCATCATATGCCAGCAATGCCCCTCTGCTATGTACATCGGCCAAACTGGACAGTCTCTACGGAAAAGGATAAATGGACACAAATCAGACATTAGGAATGGCAATATACAAAAACCTGTAGGAGAGCACTTCAACCTCCCTGGCCACACTATAGCAGACCTTAAGGTGGCCATCCTGCAGCAAAAAAACTTCAGGACCAGACTTCAAAGAGAAACTGCTGAGCTTCAGTTCATCTGCAAATTTGACACCATCAGCTCAGGATTGAACAAAGACTGTGAATGGCTTGCCAACTACAGAACCAGTTTCTCCTCTCTTGGTTTTCACACCTCAACTACTAGAACAGGGCCTCATCCTCCCTGATTGAACTGACCTCGTTATCTCTAGCTTGCTTGCTAGCATATATATACCTGCCCCTGGATATTTCCACCACATGCATCTGAAGAAGCGGGTATTCACCCACGAAAGCTCATGCTCCAAAATGTCTGTTAGTCTATAAGGTGCCACAGGAGTCTTTGCTGCTTTTACTGTTTTTGAGTTTCCTGAACAGTCCAAGCAAGGAAACTGAGGCAGGCTGCCTGTAGTGTGACCCTAAGCCCAACGGGGCACACAGAAGTTGGCCAGGACACTAAAGTGTTGCACATCTGATATACAAAATTTACTCCATTTGGCTAATATCAACTGGTCACAAAATTTACATGCCATTTTCTCTTCTTTTTCTGCATGATTGTGACATTCATGAAAAATTGCAAGTGAAGTCTTTGAAAAAAGTGTAGTGGGTCAGATCTCTGTCTGTCATTTCATTGCCTCTGTACCAGGGCTTTGGAGAGGGGTTTTGAGAAGCCTCTCTTTCAGCTATCTCAAGCAATGTCCCATCTCATATAAAATATAGCTCTTCCAACATGAATGCTTGTTTGTAAAAGCTTAAAATGAGCTTCTTTCAAGCATTTAACTGAATAAAACTTCATCACCCTAATGGTCAAAGAAAGAATATATAAAAGAAACATGAATAACTTCAACTTTTATTTTCCTTCAAACACTCAGGGGAAATAGATTGTGAAATATGCTCGAATCTATGGATGTAGAGTAAGAAAGGAATCAGGAAAGAAGGAGAAACAATGAATGAAGAAAAAAGTCAAGAGGAGAGCTAAAATGTATAGTAATATGATAACCAAGGACAAGTTTAAGCAAGAGTTATTCAGTTACTGTACATAGAGTGACCTCTGGCGGAGGAGGACTAGTTTGATTATTTATTTAGCAACCTTTGCTTCAACACTTAACTGTTAAATGATATAGGAATACGCATATGTTTGTATCTATATTTAGACAGGATGACATTGACTACCTCCAGTGCCATTGGGGGATGGAGCATTTAATACATTTGATAATCAAAAGAATTTTCTCCTTAATTAACACCACAAGGGACAAGACCCATTTTGCATAACAAAGAATTTTAGCTAATTGAGGTTCAGATGATTAAAGTGGTCCTACAATGTAGACTAAAGATTGTGTGTTCTTTATATCAATTATATGGAAAAGGGACACACTTCAGAAAAACAAGTTGAGCAAAATTTAATCATATTCAGCACAACACTCTTAAGGAGCCTGCAGGTCTAGCAAGGTCAGCTGAGTGACACTGTTGACAGCCCTGAGTTCCATTCACTGCCTCATTCAGGGAAATACAACACTATTTCTCACGCAGCATGGAAGTCATATCCTAGCTCATTTTTCTGACATTTTGGCTTCAATCATTTGCCCTGTCAACTGTTTAAGTCACCTCAGTTGGGAGCCTCTGTTACAAGAGTCAGTAGTTCAACTTTGCTATCAGCACTGCGAACAAGGTCAAGCCTGGGAGACAGCAAATGATTGCAGAACTTTTATTTTCAGTGCCTTAATCTTAGCCTTGTTCCTTGCTGTCAACACCTTTGTGTTTTGACTAGGGAATATAGGAAGACGTATAGGCCATCCTGAAAAAAATGACAGGTTGGCTTTGGCCAAAGTATCCACTTTGTTTATCATTATGCTCCATAATTCCCAGAGCACAAATATATATTTGGCTATATTTTGTTTGTATGCTCTTGTCACTTGAAGCAGAATTAGTTGAAATCCATGGATTACATACATGTAACCCACTGGTCAGTGTGTGCTGTGTGTTACCCTCCTTGCCTGATCTGCTGAAGATGACAGACTGTTACAGTCTCCAGCTACAGCCTGACTCTATAGACTCATGCTTTCAGCTCTGGAAATTCATAATTCAATCCCAGAGGATGCCATCACATAATCACCAGACTAAGTATTTTAGTTACGTCACTAAAACAAGAAATCTGTGTTTGTGTGTGCGCATGCACTTCACAACTGGTGTAAAAATTTCCAAGTTGAAACCATTTATTGAGTTACCATTCATTAAGCCATTAACACCTTTGCCCATCAACAGTTTGCATCTACTGTAATAAAATACTCTTGTCTCTGTCCTTTTGTACAGTAAGAAAGAACTCTCTTCAAGGGTTCATTTGCCTTCTCTCTGGTATGGAGACAAAGTAATGAACTAGTAAAAGTGTGCTTTTCATTGGTTCCTTAATATCTGCATCTTCAGCCTATTAAAAGTGTCCCCTAGCTGACAGATAATTTTACAGTGCCTCTGGGTTCCTCATGTAACTATATAGTAGACACAGATAAATGCTGTTCTAGGAATATGTGGATTAATTTTGTAGTGGATGTTTTTCGATCATGTCTGAGCCTTTGTGTTTGCTTTTCTTAAGAGTTAGATTTCAATTGGCATGAATGACTATGGAAAACTTCAAATTTGTTATAAGCAAACACTTTTGTGTGGTCAATTTTACATTCATAATGATGTGAGTTCCCAACAGAACTGTTTGGGTGCTCATACACTCAATCGGGGGATAGGAAATGTGCCTCATCTGACCAGTCACAGCTAACAATGAAGCTGTTGTGATGACCTTGAAATAAAAATCAAGTACTTGTAAAATGTTTCCAGCTGATCTATAGTTTAAAAAAATTCTCCCTCTCACACACACAGCACTAAATACTTCTAAATAACAAACAAATATGAGGAAAGGTACTCTCTGCTTAAAGACTTTCTATGGACAGGAAAAAAAGGAAAATTCATTGAATACATTTTTTGTCATGGATTAGTCACACAATTCCAAGAGGCACTACTAAGGGTTGAAAACAAAGGGATAATTACAACTATAAAGTCTATTTTAGCAGACATTCTTTAAACAGGCCTTTAAATTAACATCCTTTAATACTAAATAATAGCTATTAACGTTTTGCACTTACACATCTTTCTAAAGTCCTCTGAGATAAAAGGTAAGTGTAATGATCCTTATTTAACATTCAGTGAAAGACAGATACTAAGAGATGAAGTAAGTGAGAGATGAAGGCAGAATCAAGAATAGAGCCCATGGCTCCTAGCTCTCTACAGGACCTAGTTCAGCACCAGCTATAGGCTTTTGCCACAGCAGCTGATGGTCAGTAGTAAAGGTAATCTCTTTTTTGCTGCACTTCTATTGGCAAGCCAGACAAAGCATCAGTATTTTTATGTTTTATGTAAGATTTTACCTAACGTTACAGGAAGAAGCTTATCAACAATTGTGTCTGTCTTCTTGTGATTGATATAGGAAGGCAATTTTTGATTTGGCATACAACAGTTGTTAACAAGGAAGTATAGCCTGTAATAAAAACAGACTTTCTGTTGCAATATCCTGGTGAAGTTCGGTTACCCCCAATACCAGGTTAATGCTTTTAAGCATTAAAAGGATAAATCTTCCTTTCTTCAATAAAATAAAGGCAACATCAAAGAGCCATAAATTTCTTAATGCCACTTGGTGTCTTGTGAGAAATGACAGCCCTCATTCCATATTTTGAAACATTAGCAGTCAAACCCATTGAAAGGGTTGGGTAGAAAAGTAGTTAGGATGACACAAGACAGACCAGCTCAGCATCTCTTAGAAGGACATCCTTCTGATGTTTGACATTATGACTGACCAGGGAGAAGATGGAAGCATAACAGGGAGTAAGAGCTCAATGGGAGAAATATGCCCTTGATAGAAAGAAGTGGAGGTGAACAGCTCAGTCTCCAAGGACCTCCATGGTCTATAGAGTCAAGGAGTAACAGTAGAACCATAAAACACAAAACACATACAACCAAAATTTTGCTTAGCTAGTTAGACTGTTCAATGTCACTGTTAATTTTTCTATAACAGACCTCTCAGGGAACTTGGTAATGATCCAACTCTCATAAACAGATATAATTGAAATTTATCATAATTTAAAAGTGCAAAATGGTTTTCAGCTTATATTGTTGCATTGAATTTATCCAATACCCAGCATTTTTTACTCTAATATAGTACATCTGACTTGTACAAAGACACAAAGTTTATCTTTCATTTATACTTTGTAACTTCAGTACATGTTACACCAGAAGTTTCAGTGTTGTCTCCAACTATTAGAGGTGATTTGAGTTAATTTTCAGTGACTGCAATTTCATGCAAATAGCAAACAACCAGAGTCTAATGCTAGCTGGATTTGAGCAGATACTTTCTGAAACATTCAAAAAACCTGTGCCCGTACCATAAGACAGCTGGTTACAGTGATACAGCCTTTTATGAATATTGATGATCAAATATGGCTTCAAGATATCATCTCTCATAATCTGTTGATAAAGATGTGATGAATTAAAATAAGTACCTTTGACCCTATCTTCATCTATACTTTACAGTCATCACGTATTTCCACTATATTAATGTGTTCAGATACTGTATATATAGAAATACATCTTTTCATGTATATCAAACCAGTTTCCTTATTGGTGAATCTTTAATAATGGTTTCAGTGCTGAAGGCAATAGGATAGGACTTTTAAAATTGTGTTAAATTATTAGTCACTTCTTAATTTTATGCAGTGAATTAATCCAACTTCTGACATTGAAATTGAATTTGAGAAGCAAAGTTCCTGGGATGTCAAGTGCCATATGAAAGCAACAATGACCCCAAATCACTTTTTCTTAAATAATTTCTGTCTTAAAATAAAGATATGTTAAAAATAAATCAGTATCAATCAATCTGATATTAAGTGTCAGATTCTAACAACCTTAGTCACTTAAAAATAGTTCCTTAATCCACAATCACTCCTGTTCATTTTGGTGGGGCCTCTTCTGCAGCAGGCCACTATTCAGCACAAGTAAAGATATCAGACTCTGGCCCTAAGAAACGCAGGTTCCAAATAATTTGAGATCAGTTTTGATGAAGTCCCAAAAGTTTAGGTGCAGATCTGAACTATCCAAACTTCTTGGGTTGAGAACTCTTATCAGAGTAGAGTATTTTCTGAGGTTTCATGCTTTCAGCAACTGGAATTAGCCAAAATTTAACAAAAATATATAGTTTAGATGCTTACAGCAGGGGACTGAAAGTCAGATATGGGATCTATTCATGGCTGAGACAAAGATATCCTGTGTGACCTTGGGGGAAATCACTTACTTTTCCTGTGCTTCAATTTCCTCCAGATGTACTATAGGGATAATAGTACTCACCTACCTTGCAGGGGGACAGTGAACTTAATCCAATAGTGTTCATAAAGGCACTGTAGGATTATTATGTGGAAATTGCTATAAACATTTTATTTAAGGGATCATCTAGGTCTGACTTTTGTGATTTGAGGAGAAGCTTCATTATTTATGTCAACAACTTCTTCCCAGTCCTACATTTTATGTCACAAGATTACAGTTTTCCCCAACATTTCTAAAGTTTAAGAGTCGTTAATCTAATTCATTGTAATTACCTCGAGTTATAACTCTTCTATGACTATAGCCTCTGCTGCCCTAGTATTAATCTGCATTACTACACAGTTTTGTCATGTACTGTGACAAATTCTGTTAGGAGTCATAGGTTTCAACCAGTAACTGTAACAATGATGGAGGTGGAGGGGAATCTCATCCTAGACTTCCAACTGGGCTTGAGTTACATTTGACAGCCTCTTTCCCTTTGACCTCTGAATACCTTGAGGTACAGTCTTGACAGCATTAGTTCCAGTTTGAGCTTAGGTATTACCCTTGACTCTATAAGTCAGACGTCTCTCTGAACATTCTGTATCCATATAAAGAATGAATCAATATCCATGGTTAAGGACAAAGTTAAGTTGCTTAAATATGTCCTGTATATAATACTTTTCTTTCTAAGGTTTGGGCTTTGGACTAGAGCTAATGAGTATTTTTCAGTTCACCTAATAAAAGTATTGTAGTGCAATCTCTTTGCCATGAAGGTTGAACTTACAAATGTAGAATTATGTAAAAAAATAAACTGCATTCAAAAGTAGAACAATATAAAATTTTAGAGTCTGCAAGTTGACTCAGTCCTACTTCTTGTTCAGCCTATCATTAAGACAAACAAGTTTGTTTACATTTGCAGGAGATAATGCTGTCAGCTTCTTGTTTACAATGTCATCTGAAAGTGAGAACAGTAATTTGCTGTTGTAGTTAGCATTGCAAGATATATTTAAGGGCCAGATGCACTAAAGATTCATATGTCCCCTCATGCTTCAACCACCATTCCAGGGGACATGCGTCCATGCTGATGATGGGTTCTGCTCAATAACAATCCAAAGCAGTTTCACTTTTACAACAAATATTGCACTACAGTACCTGTATGAGGTGAACTGAAAAATATTTTTTGTTTATCATTTTTACAGTGCAAATATTTTTAATAAAAAATAATATACACTGATTTCAATTACAACACAGAATACAATATATATAAAAATGTAGAAAAGCATCCAAAATATTTGGTAAATTTCAATTGGTATTCTATTTTTAATAGTGCGATTAAAACTGTGATTAATCATGATTAATTTTTTTTTTTACTTAATTGTGTGAGTTAACTGTGATTAGCCAACAGTCCTACTTTGGACACAACATACTATCATTTCACAGTTACTTCATATCATCTGGAAAGTCCCTACATTTTCAGGTTCAGTATTTGCTAAATGTATTTGTGATTTAAGCAGTTACTACATTGTCTAAATCATTCATCAGGAGCACTGGAGTCATATGACTATGCTTTAAAAATGAATCTTCGGTGCAATAACTGTACACAAGTGTAAATGAAAATTTTAACACATTATTTACACTTATGCTTCCTGTGATCTATAGACAACATTGTGGATTTGTATATCAACCATCATTAGAAATATGACTGTCAGCTTATTCTCTTCTCTGCAATTTTATACTACATATACTATTTAATATATATACTATTGCATTAACTGGTCTAAGTTTGATTTAATTTTCTCTTCTTTTCACTTCTCTTTCCACTAAAATAAATCCACTTTCCACCCTAAAAAGACTTTCAAAGTATGTTAGCGAATTATTTCAATGATTTCTGTTTGACTGATCGCAATTTTTAAGCATAAAACTCTGGCTTTCATTTTCTTTTCTCCCTCCAACTGGTTACTATTTTAATTTAGGCTACTAAAATGTGCCATTCATTATCCAGTCTTTAGTGTCAGCATTCATTGGCACACACTCATATCCCATCCATGTTATTTTGGAGATTTGCTACCCATCTCTGGTATGGTAACAAACATAATGAGAAATAACTTTATTCATGTTTCAGCCTAGTACATGTATCAGGAACATGATAACAATAGGAATTGATTATGTTTAGGAGGTGCATGTTCCTCATCCAGACTTACATAGAATTGAGACATTTGTACAACAGTCATTGTGGTTCTGCATTCCCTTTTTACTGTATAGAGGATCTTACAAAACTAGATATTGTTCTGATTTTGTGCTGTCTCACTACATTGTTTCCTAGCTCAAACAATAAGATAAATATTATAATGCTTTACATATGTAAATACATTATTGAAAATAATACGAACATTTTCTTTGATTTACCTGCAATTTTACAGGAGTCACATGCTTTAAGATGTCTCATTCCTTAAAAAGAAACTGATAGAAGAATAATTTGATTCATACTGCTCACGGCTTGATTATACTATTTAGGTACATTCCTCTGCTGCTCCTGCACAGATACTTCCTCCAAGTCCCAGTCCCATCCTGATCTCCCAGATGTGCACAGAGACTGTAGGGATTCTACCTGCTTTATAGAGTGTGGAGGGTTATAGTAGGAAGCAATATACCCTCCCCTCCATACACACACCCTGTGGGTCCCTTGCAGGAGCAATCCCTGTGCTGTTCCTGAACAAAAGGACTGTAATTGTCCCAGGCTTGTTGTGCCTTCCCCTACTTCCTGTGCATAAACGGCAGGCACAAATGGGCAAATAGTTAGACATGTATGGCACAAAAACATATATGGCACATGAACTTGCCCTTTAGATTGGAGTGCTTTTTTTAAAGGTAATTTAGCAACTCCTTTACAATATTTTTTCTCAGGAAGAAATCCAAAAGGTATATGAATAACAACATTCACATCTGATTTTCCAGATTGTAACGCTTTCCAGATAGTCTGTATTGATATGTTCGGCTCTATGTGCGCACATGGCTTGAGATTTTTGGGGATTGATTTCACCACCTTCGAGAGAATAGCATTCTGGACTTTGCCAACTGTAGCCACTGTCGGAGTGTGACTGTGCTAACAATCATGAAGTGAAATATAATACCAGATGGGTTTAGAAGGCTTTTCAGAGCTCTCCAATGTAACATTGCATTCCTTTGCCCAGCTTGGATACTGCCATTACATCGAGCAGCTTGGATTCTGTTTCCTTGGCCTGCAAGAATTTTGTATCCTGCCAGGATACTTTGTTCACTCTGAAAAGTCTGTCTCTGTCTTTCACTTCATGTTTCCAAAATGCCTAATTTATCTCACTACACTCTGCTTATTAGCTGGAGATTTCTGCATTTCTAGCACAGCTGACAAAATTGCTGGAAAAAATTTTGCATTAAAAGTTTAGCCAATTCACTTCACATGGTTTTAGAACCCACAAAAAGCATTGTTTTTCACAAATTGCTAGGGCACAATTTTCTTTTGTTTTTGTACATTGGATTCTGAAATCCACTTCTGCCATAAAATTTCACAATTGCATGTTCACCATTTATCAAGAAAGCATAATCTTTGGCATTTTTTTTTCATTTCAAGAAAAGATAAGGAGGGATAAAGCAAGAAAGAATCGTATATACTTTTTAGGGATGCTCTTGCTTGGTGTAACTGAGCTCTGAAAGATCATGGTCAACGTATAATAAAGAGCTCCAACTGCTTAGATACAGTCCCACCCTGTCCCTATGAAGCCAGAGGCCAAAGTCCTACAACTGGTGTTGCTGTGATTGCAGTGTACACTTTTGATGTGGGCACTATAAACATGGGTGCTCCTCCTTTGATCACTTTCTCTCTTTTTCTTGCAGTGAATGGGGACATAGTAGATTCCCTGGAGAGGAGCCTGTTGAAGTGTTTCAATTCAAACACTCTTGTTCCCCTTGTCCACCAGGATCCTGCATTCATAACAGCATTTATTCACATTGACCTGTACTGTGAAGGAGATAAAATATAATCCTCAGCACTAACATAACCCTATGATGAGAAAAAAATATTAGGTAAAGCAGCCTCAACATAGACTAGCTGTCAATCTAGTGATGGAGGGGAACCTCAAAAGCTTGAATGTTTAACTGAACTAACCAAATATCAGGATTCTCCAAGCTCAGAACAGCTCTCTGTCCTCACACAGTTCCCCTGGAGCTATCAAGTAACTAGAAAGGGGAAAATGATGCCAATATCTTTGTTAAATCTCTGAGCACACCTGTTTTAAACCAGCTTTTTTCATAAGTTTGGACAGAGCCGGAGACTCAGACTGAGCTGAGTGGTTCTGCAGTGAGCAAAAATATTGACCCTTTTTCTGACAGATCTGACTCAGGAGTACTTACAAGGTATTACAATACCTCCTTGGGAGTGTATTTTTGTAGGGAAATACTGAAGGCCTGGTATTCTTTTAGTATCTTTGTTGGAATAAATTTTCTTCCCTTGGGTGTTTTGGGGGTCCACTGCTCTACTTTAATCATTCACACGCCATTAGAGAACAGGAAGGAATTCCTCCTCTGAGACACAGAGTATAGGTGAAAATAATGAGATGTCCTTGCGACACCTTAGAGATTAACACATTTATTTGGGCATAAGCTTTCGTGGGCTAGAACCCACTTCATCAGATGCATGAAGTGAAAAATACAGGAGCAGGTATAAATATATGAAAGGATGGAGATTGCTTTACCAAGTGTGAGGTTAGTCTAATGAGATTAGTTTAGTCTAAATCAATTAACAGCAGGATATCAAGGGAGGAAAAATAACTTTTGAAGTGGTAAGAGAGTACCCATTACAGATAGTTGGCAAGAAGGTGTGAGTAACAGTAGGGAGAAATTAGTATTGGGGAAATTAAGTTTAGATTTTGTAATGACCCAACCACTCCCAGTCTTTATTCAGGCCCAATCTGATGGTATCCAGTTTGCAAATTAATTCCAGTTCTGCAGCTTCACGTTGGAGTCTGTTTTTGAAGCTTTTTGTAGAAGAATTGCCATTTTTAGGTCTGTTATTGAGTGACCAGAGAGACTGAAGTGTTCTCCTACTGGTTTTTGAATGTTGTGATTCCTGATGTCAGATTTGTGTCCATTTATTTTTTGCAATACAGACTGTCCGGTTTGGCCAATGTACATGTCAGAGGGGTACTGCTGGCACACGACGGCATATATCACATTAGTAGATGTGCAGGTGAATGAGTTCCGGATGGTGTGGCTGATGTGGTTAGGTCCTATGATGGTGTCCCTTGAATAGATATGTGGACAGAATTGGCACCGGGGTTTGCAGCAGGGTTTGGTTCCTGGGTTGGTGTTTTTGTTGTGTGGTGAGCTGTTGCTGGTGAGCTTTTGCTTCAGGTTGGTGGGGTTGTCTATAGGCGAGGACTGGCCTGTCTCCCAAGGTCTGTGAGAGTGAGGGATCATCCTTCAGGATAGGTTGTAGATCCTTGATGGTGCACTGGAGAGGGGGCTATAGGTGACGGCAAGTGGCGTTCTGTTACTCTCTCTGTTGGGCCTGTCTTGTAATAGGTAAATTCTTGGTACCCTTCTGGCTCTGTCAATCTGTTTCTTCACTTCACCAAGTGGGTATTTCAGTTTTAAGAATGCTTGATAGAGATTCTGTAGGTGTTTGTCTCTGACTGAGGGATTGGCGCAAATGTGGTTGTATCTTAGAGCTTGCCTGTAGACAATGGATTGTGTTGTCTAACAGCCTCTTGTTCATATTCTGACCTATTCATGATGACTACAGCACCTCCTTTCTTTATCTGCATTTTTCACTTCATACATCTGATGAAGTGGATTCTAGTCCACAAAAACTTATGCCCAAATAAATTTGTTAGTCTCTAAGGTGCAACAAGGACTCCTCATTGCTTTCGCTGATACAGACTAACACAACTGCCACTCTGAAACCTCTCACCATGCAAGGCACTGAATTTAGCAGTATGAAGTGGAAATCCATTAACTTCATGAAAAAAACTCATGCAGATACAGACAGACATCATCTTCCTTTCCAAATGCAAACAAATGGACATAATATCAAAAGGACTGAAGGTAAAATGTCCATTAAAGTCCACATTCCACACAGACTATAGTGAGAGATTGTGCCACACACTCTCAAAGAAACTAGCAAATCTGGTGGCTGAACTTTGTGACTTTGTCCTCACCCACAAATATTTCAGATTTGGGGACAATTTATACCTTCAAATCAATGGGGCTGCTATGATTACCCGCATGGCCCCTCAGTATGCCAAAATTTTTATGGTTGACTTAGAACAATGCTTCCTCAGCTCTCATCCCCTTGCAACCCTACTCTACTTGAGCTACATTAATAACGTATTCATCATCTGGACTCATGGGAAGGAGGAGTCCCTTGAGGAATTCCACCAAGATTTCCATGATTTCCACCCTACCATCAACCTCAGCCTGGACCAGTCCACACAAGAGGTCCACTTCCTAGACATTACAGTGCTAATAAGCAATGGTCACATAAACACCGCCCTATACCGGAAATCTACTGATCGTTATACTTACCTACATTCCTCCAGCTTTCATCCAGACCACATCACATGATCTATTGTCTACAGCCAACCTCTAAGATACAACCGCATTTGCTCCGATCCCTCAGACAGAGACAAATACCTACAGAATCTCTATCAAGCATCCTTACCATAAGGACTTCTCATTGTTTTTGCTGATACAGACTAACACTGCTACTACTCTGAAACCTGTTAGAGTACAAGTGGAGTCACTCCGTGGCCTCCACTTCACCTTAATGTGCGGAAAGGAGGGATGGTCTGGGTACCAGCCTTGGACTTGTGGAGCAGGGAGTTTAATCCAGGTCTCTCAACGGGCTTCCTAGATGACCTTGGGCAAGTTACTTTGTTTTTCTGTGTCTCAGTTCTCCAACTATAAATTGGGGATAATATCACTTCCCTAACTTACAGCTATGTTAAGAGGATAAATACATGAATGACTGTAAGGTTCTCAGATATGATGGTGGGGGCCATCTAAGCACCAATGATAGAGTAGCCTCTGATGCCCTGGCATGCTCCTCTTCACACACTGCCATCTAAAGGGTATGGGGAGTAGACAAGTGATCTATGAAGTAATAGCTCCTGTTATAATAACTTTCCACTGTGTGGGCCTTAAACTACCTCCCAACCTGCAGTTTTAGGCTATGTCTACACATGGAGCTAGGAGTCACACCCCCAACTCTAAGTGTAGCCATACCATAAATGAGAAAACACATCAAGCTATTACAGTGCTGGACTCTGGGCAATGGGTGATCTCACCCAACACTCTCCTTCTTGTACAGTGAAGTCACACTGTTTCCACACAAGTGGAAGAATAGGCATCATTGCCCCCACAATATTTTTACGAGTTACAATTTCTTGCTAAATAGCCTAGGGTTTCTCATATGGGTTATGTGCCTGGCTCAGAGAACTGTGGCAAATTGCTGGCACTACTATGATGGGTCTCGCACTTTCTCTTCTTGGGGGTGGGAGAGGTTCAGGGCACGTTTCTTGCCCTTGAACTGGGATATTAACTGCCCCACTAGTGTCCTAGAGGAGGGTAGTGGAGAGGGAGGGACCTGGGCTAGGGGCTCTAGGGATAGCAGTAAGCCACTTGAACTATCATTTCCTTCCCCTGGGCTACTTCTCTCTTCTGCCCTTCAGCTTGTGGGGGCTTCCTGCCCTCCCTTTGCACATGTCAGGTGTCCCTTTACCTAGGGTCTTGGTCTTCTTAGCCCACTGCAGCACTTCTCCAAACTTTCCTCTGCTTCCCTCCAAACTGTTCTCTGCTTCAACGCCTCCAAACTGCTCTCTGCTCCAACACCACCACTTGTCTGATTGAAGCAGGGGAATTTTATCAGGTGACTGGCTTCAGGTGCTCTACTTGGCTTCAGGTGCTTTAATTAATGTAGAGCAAACTTTCTTCCCTCTATAGGGAATAAGACTCCCTTCTAACCCTCTCCTGCTGCCCTCTGACCATGCTGTATCATAGAACACATATAGGGATCATTTAGGTCTCATTTTTATTAGCCATTCACACTATTGCACAGGTATCCTTGGCCACTCCAATCATTTACATGTTAACAATTCATTTTATAAATAAACTAATTGTCTCCAAAGAACAAAGTCAAATTTGGGCTACTGTTGTATAAAACTCTGACACTCATTTAATCTGTTGCTTTTTCCTTTGCATTCTAACTGAACATTAAGATTTTATAGTTCCTTTTTTCCCCTGGCTTGCCACCATCTGCAATCTCATTTTTGCCCCTCTAAAATAATATACAATGCTCAACAATCCATCTCCTATATACTAGCTGACTTTATAAAAGTCTGCTCACTGAATATTTGTCAAGGAAGTTGAAATTTCTTCAATTTATACATTATTCAATGTATGTGGTGAGTGTAAGTTTGGATTTTTTTACTGTATAGATCAATCACAAATAATGTAAGGTTGAATTTAGGTGCTAAGGTATGATAGGTCAGATATATCGCATAGCATTGTATCTGTTCCTTTATCAGAGGAGTATGAAAGAACTTTAGGTGTGGATACTTGTAAACAAAAAGAATCCTGACAATGGTATTGATCTATTAGTAGATGGAAAAGGGAGAATTCTCAATAATGCAGAAAATGCAGGAATGTTCAATAAATATTTATGTACTGTTATTTGGGGAAAAACAAATCATATAGTCTTATCATATGGTGATACCACTCTTTCAATTCCATTAGTTTCTCTGGAGGTTGTTGGACAGCAGTTACTAAAATTAGACACTTTTTAATCAGAAGATCCAGATAACATGCATCTAAGAGTTTTTAAGAAGCTAGCTAAGGAGCCTACTGGACCATTCATGTTGATTTTCAGAAAAGTTTTGGCGCACTGGGTAAGTTGTACAAGACTGGAAGAAAGCTAATGGTGTACCAATTTTTAAAAAGGGTAAATGGCCTATGACCTAGTCATAGGCCAGTCACACTGACATCGATCTCAAGCAAGACAATGGAGCAGCTGATACAGGACTCGATTAATAAAGAACTAAAGGAGTGTAATATAATAAATGCAAATTAGCATTCATTTATGAAAAATATATCCTGTCAATCTAACTTGATATCTTTTTTTATGAGATTACAAGTTTGGTTGATAAAGGTAATAGTGTTGATGTATACTTAGACTTCCGTAAGGTGTTTGAACTTGGTACCTCATGACATTTTGATGAAATAATGAGAACCACATAAAATTAACATGACATACATTAAGTGGACTGAAAACTAGCTAAAATGATAGTCTCAATGAAACTGTAAACATGGAATAGTCATCAAGCAGGTCTGTCTCTAATGGGGTCCCACAGGGATAGGTTCTTGACCCTATGCTATTGAAGTTTTTATTAATAAGCTGGAAGAAAACATAAAATTATCTCTGATAAAGTTTGCAGATGACATGAAAATGGGGGAGTAGTAAATAATGAAGAGGTCACTGATTCACTGTTATCTGGATCACTTGATAAAGTGGGTTCAAGCAAATAATATTATTTTTGATGTAGCTAAATGTATACAAATATGAACAAAGAATGTAGGCCATACTTACAGAAGATGGGGGAGTTGCATTGTATGTAACAGAGCAGTATGACTGCTCAGAGCTCTGGTATGAAAATGCAGAAAAACCTGAGAGTCTCTGGATTAAGTTTAGAAGTGTGAGCAACAAGGGTGATGTCGTGGTGGGAATCTGCTATAGACCACCAGACCAAGAGGATGAGGTGGATGAGGCTTTCTTCCAGCAACTAGCAGAAGTTACTAGATCGCGGGCACTGGCTCTCATGGGAGACTTTAATCTCCCTGATATCTGCTGGGAGAACAATACAGAGGTGCACAGACAATCCAGGAAGTTTTTTTGAAAGTGTAGGGGACAATTTCCTGGTGCAAGTGGAACCAACTAGGGGCAGAGCTCTTCTAGACCTGCTGCTCACAAACCAGGAAGAATTAGTAGGGGAAGCAAAAGTGGATGGGAACCTGGGAGGCAGTGGCCATGAGATGGTCAAGTTCAGGATCCTGACACAAGGAAGAAAGGAGAGCAGCAGAATACGGACCCTGGACTTCAGAAAAGCAGACTTTGACTCCTTCAGGGAACTGAGGGGCAGGATCCCCTGAGACAATAACATGAGGGGGAAAGGAATCCAGGAGAGCTGGCTGTATTTTAAAGAATCCTTATTGAGGTTGCAGGAAAATATTGCTCAGGCATGCAGGAGTGAAATCAGGAAGGCCAAAATCACACTTGGAGTTGCAGCTAGCAAGAGATGTTAAGAATAACAATAAGGGTTTCTTCAGATATGTTAGCAACAAGAAAAAAGTCAAGGAAAGTGTGGGCCCCTTACTAAATGAGGGAGTGACAGAGGATGTGAAAAAAGCTTATGTATTCAGTGATTTTTTGCCTCTGTCTTCACAAACAAGATCAGCTCCCAGACTGCTGCGCCGGGCAGCAAGGTGTGGGGAGAAGGTGACCAGCCCTCTGTGGAGAAAGAAGTGGTTTGGGACTATTTAGAAAAACTGGATGAGCACAAGTCCATGGGGCTGGATGCGCTGCATCCAAGGGTGCTAAAGGAGTTGGTGGATGTGATTGCAGAGTCATTGGCCATTATCTTTGGAAACTCATGGCGAACAGGGGAGGTCCTGGATGACTGGAAAAAGGCTAATGTAGTGCCCATCTTTAAAAAAGGGAAGGAGGAGGATCTGGGAAACTACAGGCCAGTCAGCTTCACATCAGTCCCTGGAAAAATCATGGAGCAGGTCCTCAAGGAATCAATTCTGAAGCACTTAGAGGACAGGAAAGTGATCAGGAATAGTCAGCATGGATTCACCAAGGGCAAGTCATGCCTGACTAATCTAATTGCCTTCTATGAGGAGATAACTGGGTCTGTGGATGAGGAGAAAGCAGTGGATGTGTTATTCCTTGACTTTAACAAAGCTTTTGATAAGGTCTCCCACAGTATTCTTGCCAGAAAGTTAAAGAAGTATGGGCTGGATGAATGGACTATAAGGTGGTTAGAAAACTGGCTAGATCATCGGGCTCAACGAGTAGTCATCAACAGCTCCATGTCTAGTTGGCAGTCAGTTTCAAGCGGAGTGCCCCAAGGGTTAGTCCTGGGGCTGGTTTTGTTCAATATCTTCATTAATGATCTGGAGGATGGCGTGGACTGCATTCTCAGTAAGTTTGCAGATGACACCAAACTGGAAGGAGTGGTAGATATGCTGGAGGGTAGGGATAGGATACAGAGGGACCGAGACAAATTAGAGGATTGGGCCAAAAGAAACCTGATGAGGTTCAACAAGGACAAGTGCAGAGTCCTGCACTTAGGATGGAAGAATCCCATTCACTCTTACAGACTAGGGACTGAATGGCTAGGAAGCAGCTCTGCAGAAAAGGACCTAGAGGTTACAGTGGATGAGAAGCTGGATATGAGTCAGTGTGCCCTTGTTGCCAAGAAGGCTAATGGCATTTTGGGCTGTATGAGAAGGGGCATTGCCAGCAGACCAAGTGACGTTATCATTACCCTCTATTCAACATTGGTGAGGCCTCATCTGGAGTACTGTATCCAGTTTTGGGCCCCACGCTACAAGAAGGATGTGGAAAAATTGGAAAAAGTCCAGCGGAGGGCAACAAAAATGATCAGGAGGCTGGAGCACATGACTTATGAGGAGAGGCTGAGGGAACTGGGATTGTTTCGTCTGCAGAAGACAAGAATGAGGGAGGATTTGATAGCTGCTTTCAATTACCTGAAAGGGGGTTCAAGAAGATGGATCTAGACTGTTCTCAGTGGTAGCAGATGACAGAACAAGGAATAATGGTCTCAAGCTGACATAGGGGAGGTTGGATATTAGGAAAAACTTTTTCACTAGGAGGGTGGTGAAACACTGGAATGGGTTACTTAGGGAGGTGGTGGAATCTCCTTCCTTAGACGTTTTTAAGGTCAGGCGTGACAAAGTCCTGACTGGGATGATTTTGTTGGGAATTGGTCCTGCTTTGAATAGGAGGTTGGACTAGATGACCTCCTGAGGTCCCTTCCAACCCTGATATTCTATGATTCTATGAACTGAGGACTCTATCCTGGAAAGCAGTGACTCTGAAAAAAGATTTGGAGGTTCTGGTAAATAATCAGCGGAAGATGAACTCGCAGAGTGATGCTATGGCCAAAACAGGTAATGTAATTCTGGGTTGCATAAACAGGGAGATTTTGAGTAGGAGTAGAGGGTTTATTTTACCTCTGTATTTGGCACTGGTTTGACCACTGCTGGAATACTGTGTCCAGTTCTGATAAAGATGTTGATAAATGGAGAGGGTTCAGAGAAGAAGAACAAGATTGATTAAAGATTTAGAAAACATGGCTTATAGAGAGAGACTCAAGGAGCTCAATCTATTCAGATCAATAAAGAAAAGATTAAGGGGTGACTTGATCACTGTCTATATGTATCTACATGGGGAACAAATATTTAATAATGGGATCTTTAATCTAGCCAGGACAGGTATAACATAATCCAACAGCTGAAAGTTGAAACTAGACAAATTTAGACTGGAAATAAAGCCTAAATTTCTAATGGTGAGGGTAATTAACCATTACAACAATTTACCAAGTGTCATGGTGGATTCTTCATCACTGATACATTTAAAATCAAGATTTTTTTCTAAAAAGATCTGATCTAGGAATTATTTGGGGGAAGTTCTTTGGCCTGTAATATTCTGGAGGTCAGACTAGATGATCATAATGGTCCCTTCTAATCTTAGAATCCATTAAAAGAATGACTTAAAACTTGCTTTCAGCAAATATTCAGGCTACAACTTTGAAATTCACTCTCCGTGAACAGTAAAACCTGACCACTCAACTGTGAACAAAAGTGAACACAAAATGAACAGATCTGGGTGAACAGATCTGGTTGAAATTTTTTGTGCAAAACATTTTTTCCACCAAAAAATGCAGATTTGGGTTGACCAAAATAATTTGAGAAGTTGAGTCAATTTCAGCATTTTTTTTTAAAATCAGAAATGTCAAAATGGTTTGTTTCAGCAGAGCATTTTATTTTGGAATTTCCTTCATCTTTTTTTTTATTATTTTTAAATTGCAAATATTAAAAAAAAAATCTTAAAATCAAAATGAAACTTTTTATTGTGGATTGAATTGAAATATTTTAGTCAAACCAAAATGAACCTTTTTCAACATCTCAGTTGTCTGAAAAAATTGACATTTTTATTTCAGGTCACTCAGAGTTTTTAAAGGATTTTCAAATCTGCACCCAAACTGAATATTAAGTCATTCACAAACCCCAGTCACAAACACAGCTGAAGTAATTAATTTTAAAATAAGTATGTAAGAATGGCCATACTGGATCAGACCAGTGTTCTATCTAGCTAAGTAACCTATTTTCTCACAGTGGTGGGTGCCAGATGCTTTAAAGGGAATGAACAAAGTCAGAGGCTTAGGGAAACCCAGAGCATGGGGTTGTGCCCTGACCATGGGGTTCTCCATGAACTTGTCTAATTCTTTTTTTTTCTTTTTAGCCAATTACTTTTGCCCTTCGCATCATCCCCCAGCAAAGAATTCCACAGGTTGATGACTGTGAGTTGTGTGGAGTACTTTACCTTTATTTTAAACCTGCAGCCTATTATTTTTATTGGGTGACCCTGGTTTTTGTATTATGTGAATAAGGGTAAATAATACTGCCTTTTCATTTTCTCCACACCATTCATGATTGTATAGACCTTTGTCATAATTCCCCTTAGTCATTTGTGGATGCAAGAGTTTAAGAGGCTGATTTTGCAGCCATTTGCAGCAATGGGAACTTTATGTCATTTGTTCAATGGAGATAGGATGGATCTTTAAAGAGCTCTTCTCTTCCTTATCAATTTCCTTCGGTGTATATTTTTCTGACAATAACTAAGGTACCCATTTAAAAAACACTTTTGCATGGGTTTCACTCATATATGTAGTCCAACTGACTTCAATGTGAGTAAAATTATGCATATAAGGGAAGTGTTTAGGGACTTACATGCTCTTTTTGACTTTCAAATTGTATTATTTAACTTCTCTTAATCTAGCTAAATTTTAACTGTTATACCTACCATGCTAAAAAGACAAATAAAACCCATGAGCTTACACACTTAACACTTCTTTCAGTGGAAAATATGGAAACTGAATCCAGCCAATAAATGAAGTGATTTAGAGCATGCTGCCATTCTGTCTGAGCAGTTTACAAGCCTGAGTTTCATTATGTTTCCACGATGGCAAAACTAATTTTCAGGCCTGCAAAGTTATGCATGCGAGTAGTCACACTGAGTTCAATGGGAGTATAATATGTACAATGTTACACACATGTAAAAGTGTTTGCATGATCAGGGGCTTAGTTATTTAGTCATGATGGGTGGCGTGGCTAAAGTGGCGGCTGCTTATTTTAAAGTCCCATACATGATAATCTGGCTTCATTAATGTCTTTATAAAATGTAAAATATCTTGGTTCCACACATCCACCTCAAAAGAGTATTTTTTTTAAACTTCTGGAATGTTGCCAGGTTAATGTCTGTGATTCCCCTGCCCCCTCCCAAAAAAATCTTTACAATATATACCTTGTAAAAACTAATGGTCTTTGAGTGGCCCTTTCCCCTCCCCAATTATATGCTTAAAAGTATTGGACAAAATTCTTTTTTCTTATTTGTAACAGCAGGAATACACTCTGTACTGCAGAAGTTAGAACAAGTTATTATGACTTTCTGAGGAAATGGAAGGATATTACATAATAATCAACTTCCTTTATTGATTTTACACTTTGCTCTATATAGAGAGAGAGGGGAGAGTGCTCAGCAAACACTGGTAAAATAGAGTATGCTTTTGTGACATCATTTTTCAGTGGCAAATGTTTATTTGCTGAAAGGTCATTTCTGTGTTTCTTAACCTGTCAATTTCTTTTGAAAGCAAAAATATAAAAATACAGTTCTTGATGCAGCTTGATACTATTCTGAAAATACATTTTCACATCTTTAGGATGAAATAACAAGGTTTTGTTAAGTTCTCTTTCTATCTCTGGTTCAATGTAGCAGTAATTATTAAAACTTTCAAATAAGTTCATGCTAAAGCACAATGGAATTCCTATGGATACAAGATGTGACAAAATTGACTATTAGAATAAGTCAGCATGATTAATGTTAATTCTCTGACCACTAAAAGAGGCAATGATGATTTGTCATGCATTGTAATAGTGTTGTTATACAGATCTCATGCAATTTATTCCTGTGACACTAATTCAAGGATAGATATTAACCTCTTTTGTACCCAGGGATTATGATTACATGAAACAGTGATTTCTCTACAAACCTGTGAACATTTGTTGTAGTGCTTTATTTTCAGGGAATATCTCTTCACTTGCTTCCTTTCTAGCTCATGCTTGTATTTCAAGGATTGCTTACAAGTAGGTAAATACATTTAAAAATGAATTATATATGCAACATGATTTCTGTTTTAATATAGTGGTTTTGCTAATCAATTGCTGCTGTTTGAGGACATTGCCTAGGTAGGGGAGGATTGAATTGAGGAGATGAGATAGGAGGCAAATTCACCTTTTAGTTATTCTGGTACAGCTTTACTGAAGTCAACACACTGACACAACAGAAAATAATTTCCCCCTAACTTTTTAATGCCATAAGCAAGCAAATTCAGTAAAACTTATTACCTTTGGTGGTAATGGCACTATGCAAGCAGAAATTGCCCCAAAGCCTCAAGCTGCATTAGCACTTAACTGCAAAAATCACTTAACTGCAAAAATCTAAAATCCAGCTCCTTAAAGGAAGCATTTTTTTAGTTTTATCTAAAAAAAAAATATATGAAAACCAACACCTTAGCAGTTTCTTACTGCAGCATAAACTTTACATAAAAATGATTCTATCAGTGAGTGCTAATCAAATGTCAGTTGTATATGATTAGAGGCCATTACGAAGGTTTGCCTCTATGGAAACTGGGGTAAGTTTTATCTTCAAGCCATGGTTATGAATAATATATTGTCCCATGTGCATTTATCAGTCATTGATGCACTGATTAATCTGTTCCTCTTTTTATGCCATAAAAGATCAGTAACTTGAAATATACTCAGAAGGCCAGTTTCTCCATGCAGTTAAGTAAATTTATTTTAGTTTTCATCCATGGAGATCCATGCAGGACCTAAACAGATAAACAGCATCTACAGAGTTTTCACATTGAGAAAGGATACAACAATAGTAAATGATCTTTAGTGTTGCTACTGAAATTAAGGCCAGATCCTGTGCTTGTTCTCTAAGTACTCTCGGATTACATGGACAATTATATATTAAAAACAAAAAAAAACAACCCCTACTTTATGCATAAAGTAAAGGTATCTTGTCCTCATTCTTTTTGCTAGTGTTGATGGGGGAAGGGCTCAGTCATAGAAACTGTAACTCTTTGCCCTCTTTCCATTAGATAATTGATTATACATTAGATACAGGTTAGGCTGGCAAAGCACCTGTGACTACTAACTTATGCAAATACACATCTCAACTGTTAGCTTGCCTTTCCTGACCCCCTTTTGTCAAAGCATTCACTTGTATATTGTCTAAATACTGTATTATGAGCTCTCTGGATCAGGAACTGTGTGTGTTTATATAGTGTCTAGCACAATGGAGCTCTGATCATTGATTTGGGTCCTTAGGAGTTACAATAGAAATGAATAGGAATAATACATCCAGAATGCACAGTACTCATTGTTCCAAATATACTGTATTAACAGAAATCCCAGGGTAGTTTCTTGCTTTTACATGTATTATTTACAAATTGAACATGATTTCTGTGTTAGACAAATATGAGAGTTAACTGTGCTTTAATTGAAGATCTTGGAAGCTGAACTACTTAGGAAAACTCTTCCCATCTTGGATCAAAAATATAGAGAAAAAATCCAAGTTACTGTTCTAGGTTTATTATTAATTGAGTCCTACAACCCTCATTCAGGATAAGAATATTAAGTATTCTTTTGACCCTAAAGAACAGCTACATAAATCAATTTTTAAATGTTCATACTGACACAATCAAAGGATATGGATTTTCCCTTTTAAATTTAGTACTGTACTCAGAGATGGATTCTGATCTTATGTTGGTTTTACACTGGTGTAAGTATTTGCCTCAGTAAAGTTACTCCAAATTTATACTAGCATAAGTAAGATCAGAATCTGGCCCTCAATCTTCTGTAGATGTGAAAGGCAGCCAAAAAGGACCTGGCTTGATTACATTTATAGTTAATCCTTCATAGCTGCAAAGCAAAAGAAAATACTGCCAAGTATCTAGAGTGCCTCAACTGTCTAAATTGCAACAGTGTGTCACTAAAGGTTTCCGTAAATAACAAAGTCTTGGACATAAAAGTCATATAATCATAATCCCACTGGGGAAGGTGTGGGCTTCTATAGCTAGCATTTAATGCTTGACAAAGTAAAAGGGGTTAACAGAGGTCAACTCGAGGAAGCATGTGGTGAACTTGAGGGTTGAACAGATAACTGCTTGGGATAGACGCTGAGCAGATTCTGAGAGATAAGCATCAGTAGCGATCAATACAGCAGAGCAAAACCACAAGAGTTAAGAAATCATACAGGAGCAGCTTAAAAAAAATCAATTTTTTTCTCCCTCCAACAAAGTACTTGCAAGATTATATTTGGGTCAATGTCACTCAGACTTTTTAAATCACTAAGGTTTCTTGGAACTTATATCACATCCATCTCTCTCACTCTTGTTCTCTCGTCTCCTCCTCCTCTTTTCCCTCTGAAAATTAGGAAACCTAACAAGCCATAACAAAATATTACTTAGTTTTCTTCTTCTATGTTAAAAGTTCCCATACTAATCTTCACATAGCATTCTCACAATGTAACAAACGTTGTTTCATTACTTACCCCATTTTTCATACAGTCAGGACTGCAGAACAAATACATTTTACATTGCCATTATTTTTTTCCTTGAACAGTGAGCACTATCAGTGTGCTTAGTACTGGAGTAGAAAAGTTGCCTTGACCTGAGAATAGTATACATGAAAGTTGTGTTGCATGATAAAGTGTCATGGTCTTTGTGTTGTAGCATGTTTAGAGAGAAATTTAGATGCATCCTGAGGATGGAATGTGGTCTGAGGTTAGTGGGGACAACTGGGGGCTATTTACAGATCTGTAAATAACGAAGTGCAGCTTTGCAGAAGTCATTTAACTTCTCTGTTCCTTTGTTTCCCCATTTCTACCTATTTTACAGGGGCTTAGGGAGAATAAATCAACAAAGGATTGTGGAATGCTGTGAAATCATGGGATGAACAGGACTACAAAAGTGTTAAGACTCAGAGAGTTTTGAAGCTTGCTGCTTATTGCAGCAGAAATGCCATAGCAGTGTAAAGGGGCCCTAGTGTACCTGATAATCAGGTACAGGTTATTTACAGCACTGGAAAAAAAGGAGCAAAAACATGGTTTTGGAAAATATGTTTACCCCTTTCAAAATAAACAAATACAATATTTCAGAATAAAATCTAATAGTGACAACCACAGCTCAGACTGGAACTGCATCCTCTTAACGAGTGAAGCTATCCAGATTCTTTGTAGGCACCTGTAATGGAGCTTATCTCAGTGATGGAGGAAAGAAAGAGGAGGGGCTTAGCCAAGCGTGCCTGTAAGTATACAGGCATAAGCAACTTCTTGTATGTGTAAACACCCATTGTCATCAATGAGAGCTCAATGCAGAGAGCAAACATGGCTTTACAAGTTGTAAAGCTGGATGCAGTGAGATTGATGTCACAAATTTAATGAGAGCACTAGTGAGACTCCAGCTGTGGGATAGCATCGTTTTATTGTGTTTTTTCTCCCTGTGTTATAGGTATTGTATAGTTTACAATGTAGCACGTGACTGTGTGTAATAGCTCCCTGCAGCAAAACCTTCATGAGAGGAAGGTAGTTTGTTACCTTACTGGAGCTTTCATGTGTAAAATGATTATATAAATAAAGTAAAAATAAAGAAGATTAAGTTTCTGAACAAATGAAATAAAGCAGTTATAAAGGGTCTCCTTCCAGTGCAATGACACCACACTGAGCAGCTATATCCCATGGTCATTTTAAGGAAGACTTCAGACATGAGAAGTTGGCAGGGAAATTCTAGACAGAGAACAAATATTTCCCAATCTTCTGATTATCTTTTCAGATGTTAATCCAGTCTAAACAAAAAGTTTAGAAATCTTATTGCAAGTAGCAACAAATTTGGGTTAAATAAAGTCAGTTTGGAAAAAAAAAAGAACGTTAAGTCTTTGTAGTGAAAAGCCAAAAATAATTCTTATTCTGCATATAAATAAAACCCAGTTGTCTTTGTCTACCACAGCATTCATCTGTCATCTTTTATTTGCACCCCAAATGCCAACCAGCCTTGATGCACAATTTGCAATCTGTGGCATCCCAATTATTCATCTGATAGTTCACACATGCTGGCTCTCAACTACTACATTATAAAAAATTTCCCTAAAATTATATATAGTCAAAATCCTTTATATCATGCAGTCAGTCACCAGGTATTTAGCTCTCAGCTCGCTGTTTCTTTCGCTTGAGTAAACATTTGTGTTATTCTTAGTTCTCTTTTCACAAAACTGGATTTCTCTTTTCCTCTCTCCTTTGTTTTGATTATATTTTTGCTTTTCTCTTTATCTTACTTTCGCCCCCATCATACTATTCAGTCATTTATCCCATATCCTGTCTTTGGATTTGCACAAGAAATTCAAGGAGATAATAAATTTAAGGAGAGGTTTGGATTCATTGGCTTCAAGGTTGGGTGATATTTCTCTCTAGGCCAAAATGAGATCTATGCAGCATGGCCAGCTCTAAAAATAACCCCTTTAAGGCTGAGATTTTTCAAAACAGTCTAGAGAATTTGGGTGTCTAACTTCCATTATTTTTTAATGAGAATTGGGTATCCAAATCTCTGTGGCAACTTTGAAAATCTCAGTCATATCCATGTACTTTGTGCCATACTGTCCCAATTTTGACAGTAGTAAGGGGAAAGAAATGCATGTAGAAAAGCATGGAAGCAGAATAGTGCTAGTTACATCTTACTAGTCTCTAATCGTGCTTCTTAGCACACATGAACAGGCTGTACAGGAGAGGAGTAGCAATCACACTCCAAGACCAATCAGGCTGCAGTAAAGTCAGATTATTTGCTGATACTGTGAAGGTTATAAGAAGCAAAAGATGGCATCATCAGCCAGGTTAGTGTGCTGGAGAAGGATCACTCCTTACCTATTCAGTCCACGTCAAGAGATCAATGTGCATATGGTGCTGAGACCTATCTAAGATGTTATGATTTGGGACTGTTTCCTGGTGCCACTGCAGATATATATGGAACCATTTCTGACAGAATGCTAATACTGTATTATAATGTTCAGCTATTAGGTGGTACCATGAGTAAGATACCTTACCTGAGCAGCTAAGAGCCGTACCTGACAGTGCATTAAAGTATGTTAAAGATAACACATCCCCGCTCCCCACCATGATGGATGCTCTATAACCAGTCCCAATCTGGTACAGAACCTTGACCAGCTAGTAGCAGTCCTGTATCTACCATGTACAAGCAGTACATGACATCTTTCCCTACACAAGAGGCACAACTCGCTAGCAATTCCTGTGCTTAATGAGCTAAGGGATTGCTTCCTTCTGTTGCCCTCAAGGAGCACAAATAATTCCAAATGACTTATGCCTCTTTCTCGAAAATGTTCTTTGCCTGCTTGCAGAGTCTACTGGGCATGCCAAGAGGAGTAAGCTACACCATTCTAAGGGATGGTGCAGTCTCGGTGCTTGCTCCCCACACTATGTGTCAGTGAACTCTGAGAGGCATATCTCTCCTTGAACTCTCCCTGGGGCTATGTAGCTCTGCACCACACTACAGTACAAGCCAGCACCTACTGGGGCACAGGCTGGATCCTAATACTCAAGCAGGATTTACCCCTTGGAGTAGTATGACGTCAATGCGAACAACACCTAAGATATCCCCATTACCTCATTAGCTGGTACAAGACGGGATAACACTTTCTAGACAGTCTGCCTGGACAAATAAGCATTCTTGTCAAATAAGAACCAGTAACCTTGCAGAATAATATCACTGAACACTTCCTGACTGGGGCTTCTCTGCACAGTGGTCACCTATGCCCACCGTCGCAGCAAACTACCAAAGAGACACATTTTAAAACATCCTTTGACCATGCTCACAAAGGGCTCATCTTATTCACCTTTCTTATGTGTAAGAAGAGTCAGGATGAGCTCTACCCTGACATCTGGTGGTGAATTATGGGAAGTGTGGAAAGAATTTCAGGAAGTGTGAAATCTCAGGTATTTGCGTGGACACACCCAGCATAGCCCAAGGCAGCCTGGGATTTTTTTTTGACAGCTCTGGGATCCCCAATTTCTTTATTATTGGGGCAGGATAAATAAAGTGTTGCCACCTGATTATGTGAATGAGGAACTACGAGACTGCTTTATGACAGAGATGTCTCAATATAAATTAAGTGACACTTGCTAGACAAGGGTCATGGGTTCCAAAACCCAGTGAATTGAGAGAGGTTGGGGACTGGTGTGTGTACCTGATGGTACGAAGCCCCTTTGAGGGCCTGGAACACCAATTGCACAGTCTCCTCTCTCCAATGTTAAAGAGTAGAGCTAATTTTGATTCCATTAGGAGTTCATCTAGAGACTGCTGAGCTGAATTCATGTTGGGCCAATGGTGCACCAGCACCAGGGCTCCCCTACTAAGAGCTGAAAGAGCTGAGCTGAGATCACTGAGTGCTGTGTTAACTAGTGGGGGAACCTGAAGACCTATCGTTAAGTGGCTGGCAGAGAGGAGCTGTTTGCAGCATGTTAGAGCAGCCCAGGGAACAGTGAGTGGAGGGAAGCGGTTTGCAGGGACGGCTGGAGGAGCAGCACAGCTGGTGTAGTGGAGCTGGTGGTGGTGACGGCTGTAGCAGAACTCCACGGAGAGGTGAAGCAGTTGGCCCTGGCCCACGTAAGGTGCCCTTAACACCTTGTGTGGACTTCTTCCCCCCCACATTTCCACCCAGGCTGGGGGGGGGTGGTAAAACTCTGCAGATAAACTTTTGAATTCTGGGGTGGCACTGACCAGAGACTTTCGGGTTGTTGGACTTTAGGGTGATTAGGCTTAAGACCCTAAGGGGGGAAAGGACATTGCCAAACATATTTGGAGGTGGGTTTTTGTTTATGGTTTGTGTTATAATCCTGTTTGTGGTGTTTCTCCAATGGGATGCCGCATTGTTTCCTTCCTTTATTAAAAGGATTTTGCTACACTCAGACTCCGTGCTTGCGAGAGGGGAAGTATTGCCTCCTAGAGGCGCCCAGAGGGGTGTGGTATGTAAGTGTCCCAGGTCACTGGGTGGGTGCTCGAGCCGGATATGCATTGTGTTATTGAAACGGAACCCCTGGATTCTGAACCCGGCCCTTGTTGCTGCCAACTCAGAGGGGCAGAAGGGTTACATATGGAAGGCTGGAATGGACAATGGGACACAGTTCACGTGCCCCGATTGCCTCTCCATTTCACATCCTGTATCCTGTTCAGACTTTCAGCCTAGTACTCAAAGTAAAGGTTCACTGTACTTCAGACTGCTTTGAACAGGTTCTGCCATACCTTCTGTAAGCAGAGTCAGGATGAGCGCTACCCTGGCATCTGGTGGTGAATTGTAGGGAATGTGGAAAGAATTCCAAGAATTTCAAAGAATGGGGAAAGATTTGCATTGGCATCCACCCTCCACTTAGCATAAGCCCACAGCAGACTGGGATGGTTATTTTAACAGCTCTGGGAACCCCAATTTCTTTGTTATTGGGGCAGGAAAAAAAAAGTTTGTCACCCTGATTATGTGAATGGGGAGCTGTGGGACTGCTTTGTGACAGAGATGACTCAACCTCAGTTGGGTGATACTTGCTAAACATGGGACATGGGTTCCAAAACCCCATGAAGGGAGAGAGGTTGGGGACTGGTGTGTATACCTGATGGTATGGGCCCCTTGTGAGGGCCTGGAACACCAATTGCACATTCTTCACTGTGGAATGTCAGAGTTGTTTTTTTATTCTCTTAAGAATCCAAATACAGGTTACTGAGCTGATCTCACTTTTGGCTAATGATGCACTAGCACTGGGGCTCCCCTACTATGAGCTAAAATCACTAAGAGCTGAATTATCTGAGCTGAGAGCACTGACTACTGTGCTAACTAGTGGGGGAGCCTGAAGCTATACTGTGGAACAGAGCAGCTGGCGGAGTGGAGCAGTTTGTGGGGATGGCTGGTGGAGCAGAGCGGCTGGCAGAGCGGAGTAGCTGTGGGATGGGTGGAGCGGCCCACAGAGCGAGTGGAGCCGAGCAGTTTGCAGGGACAATTGGAGCAGCTCACGGGACAGCTGGTGGAGCAGAGCAGCTGGTGGAGCGGAGCAGTTTGTGAGGACGGCTGGAGGAGCAGAGTGGAGCGGCTGGTAAAGCGGAGCAGTTCGTGGAGAAGGCGGGAGCAGAACCCACGGAGAGGCAGGGCAGTTGGCCCCGGACCACGTAAGGTGCCCCTTTCTACCCAGGCTGGGGGGAGGGACCTCTGCAGATAGACTCTCGAACTTGGGGGCTGCACTGACCCAGGACAGAGACTTTTGGATTGTGGGACTTTTGGGACTGTGGGTGATTTGGGGGATTGCTGGACTCAAGAGCCCAGGAAAGAGGACACAGCCCAATTTCCTGGGGTGGGTCTTTGCTCACGGTTTGGTCTATGAACTGTAGTTGAGGTGTTTTCCCAATTTAGTGTTTGTTGTTTATCTCATGTATTAAACCTTTTCTGCTAAACCGAGACTCTGTGCTTGCGAGAGGGGAAGCATTGCCTCTTTGAGGCGCCTAGGGGTGTGTGTAAGATTTTCCCAGGTCACTGGGTGGGGGCTCGAGCTGGTTTGGCATTGGGTTATTGAAACGGAACCCTTGGATACCGAACCCGGCCCTTGTTGATGCCAACTCAGAGGGGCAGAAGGGTTACACTTCCATAACAGCAATGTGATGTGCAATAGACACCATGATGAGGATCTGTGTGTATACATCCTCTTTTATCGAGACTTTCCACAAAAGATCTGGCTATAAGTATTTCAAAGTATTTCTGGAATAACAACTGTTCATGAAGCACATCTGAGAGTCTGATTTACTAATGCCATTTCTGCTAATTTATATAATCACTTCTGCAGATGTATAATATTAGACAGATACAGCTATGCACAAACACACACAGAGATTCTGCATGACATTTTTCATGAGAGAAGGAATTACCCCAATGTCCTTGGCTAAAATAAAACTTTCACATACTCTTGTGTATTAATCTATAAACTAGCTGCTGCCCAGAATCAGTAAAGTTTCATATGTGTTTGTGTGTGTAGATCATGAAACACAGGGCAAAAGTTACCACATATAGAAAATAATGTTATTCCAGACGGGAGTCTTTCTGAGAGCAAACTTACTGAGTGGCAATCACTTACCAAGTTTGCTCACTCCCAAACAAAGCTTCTTCTGATACTTTAACAAAACATACAGCAAGACTATTCTAATAGCCATATGACAAAGTTCCTTGCAAAATGGACTTGTCCATTTACCTTCAAAAAAGTGTCAACTATTTTTCCCAAACAATAATGGTGATAAGAAAAATACATTGTGGGAAGGTTTTTAATGCTAATTTGATGTAATTCATGAAGAAAGACAATTGTAACTCTCTTCCCTAATTTTTATTTTAATTACTTACTGGAGTTTCATGACCTCATCCTTATTTCCGTAAACAAATCATCTGTAATTACGCATGGCAACTTGTCTCTAACCTCCATCTCTGCTAAATGTATTCTGCTAGCTGGAAACTTACTACATGTGGGATTCCCTCCTCCCTTCTATGGTTCTTAATTGTAAAAATGTAATTGTTTTTTATGGAGCTCGAGGAAGGAGTGGAGTGTGATCATTCATTTTCTCTAGTCACATCAAGGGGAGTGATATCACTTGGGAAGGCCTGTTATTTTTAGCAGTCATCAATGTCTATGTTTTTCACCAGTAAGGACAGATGCTAGAGACAATGCTTAGTTGGCTATATTAATGATGAATGAGGCAAAACAGAATACAGCTATACAAGGCTATACAGTGCTTACACTACCGATGAAGAGCTGGTTTTGTTAGTAAAATACTGCAACCAGCTGGGACTTAGAATACATGAGACCTTTTGTTCTGTGTTAGTACAATGCCTAGCACAATGAGTCCTGGTTCATGACTAGGACTCTTGGCATTCTGGTATCACAAATAATATATACTAATACAAATAATAATTTACAATTGTACAGCACACGCATTAGAAAGGCACTGTTTTCAAAGTTACTTTCCTAATTATTGCAGTAGGTTTATGTGGTGGGGTGGCTGCACCATCCCCATGTGAGAGTAAGCCTGAGCAGCTACTCTGAGAAAAGGGCTTACTGAGAGTCAATCAAGGCCGACATTAGACCCAGCCACTCAGGGTTAGGCTAGGCCCTATATAAAGGCTTCCTAGGAAAGGAGAAGGTAGTCTCTCCCAGACCTTCAGAGGAGAAGGTCTGTCTCCTGAGTGAGGAGACTACCACCTGAGACAGTGCAGTGCTGGGCAGGCTCAGGGGAGTAGATTGGAAATCCTGCCCGCTACCTGCCAGGCTGCAGGCCCTGAGGGAAGGGCCTAGCCGGTGCAAAGGGGCCGAAGGGAAGCGGCCAAAGGAGAGAGGCACACAAGGGGAGAGAAGGAGGGCAGGAAGGCTGCCACTGAAGGGTCCCTGGGTTGGTACCCAGTGTAGAGGGTGGGCCTGGGTCCCCCCTCCCCTTCCCCTTACACGAACACCCAGCCAGTGGATGTGGTGATAGCTCCAGGGAAACCAAGTGAGACATTTAAGATGGTGAGCTTTAGGGACCAGGATTCCCTCTCTTTAGGTACAGATATTTGCCTGATGGAATGTAGGCTATTGGGCGCTACCATACTAGAAAAAAAAAATAATACATGAATTTGCAGCTGCCTAGAAGCTGGCCATCGTCTTTTCATACAGGCCACACATTCTGAAAAGACAAAAACATCATAATGAAACTTTGGAAGAAAGCTCATTGTATTCAAAACAGAATGCAGGGATGAAATTATTTGGTTTGTACTTCAGATTAAAATTTCATTCTGTCAACAAGCTAAGCAAACATCTACAGTAACAAGCAAGGATTCTGTTTTTCAGTAAAGTGAGGCTGTTAAGCCTCTGTTATCGTAGGAGGGTTGGAAAGCAGTGCTGCTTATCATGCATTGATCTGTTGTCTTTGGCACAGCCTGGAGTTTCACACATTTCCTAAGGGCATATAAAATCTTTACAGCAAAATGCAAAACTACTTGAAATTTAAGGTTTGACATCTTCAGCTATTAACTCAGAAATAGGCCAATTTTCTTGGAAAATTTAATGAACGTAGCATTTTTAGAGTGAAAAAGGGCATTTTTGTATTTGAAAATTCTGATTTGGAATGAAAACAAAAAAAAATATGAAATTCTCTGTGAAACAGAAAGCCCTGGGGTCTGTTGTATAATTTAGATGTTAACCAGAGGCGAAAGTAAGCTGGTATAGTGTACCGGTAAGAGCCAGTACACAGATGACCCTACTGGCAGGGCCATTGATGAGGGGGCCCAAAAGAGGCAGCTTTCCCGGGGCCCAGCAATTTAAAAGGGCCTTAGGTTCCTGACAGCAGCCAGAGCCTCTGGCCCTTTAAATTGTGGCCAGAACCCCAGGGCTCCCAGATGCCGCTGCCGCCGCTGCCACCACTACCATAGGTCTCTGGGGGTGATAGACCCAGTACTTCCGGCCACTGCTACCACTACCACGCCAGTGGCTGGAGCCCTAGGCCCTTTAAATCGCTGCTGGAGCCCTGGGGCTCCTGGATGCTGCTGCTACCTTGGGGCTCCAGTGGCAATTTAAAGGGCCCGGGGCTCCCGGACACTGCTGCTGCTACCGCTACTATAAGGTTCTGGTGGTGATTTAAAAGGCCCAGGGCTTCCGGACACCACTACCATGTCTGCAGCTGGAGCCCTGTGGTAGCGGTAGTGGTGACCAGGAGCCCTGCTGGCGCAGGCTGGGCAGCAATGAAGAGCTGGCTGGGGGAGTCTGGCCCCAGTCCCGCCCCTTCCACCTGAGGCCCCACCCCTTATGGCTGAGCCTGACCTCCCCGCCGCTCAGAACCCCAGCCGCCCTGCGTACCAGTAAGTACCTAACGTTACTTTCACCCCTGATGTTAACATAACATAACACAAGATGTTAACATAACTCAGTCACAGTCCTACATTAAACAGTGATAAATAATGTTCGGGGGGGGGGGTGGGGTGCACAGAGACCTCAGCCTGCTTAGTATAATAGCAAAGACATTACAACTTATATACACCCTTGCAGATGTAATCACTACTAGGAACGTGGTTTTCTGACACAAGAGGACCAGTGGACAAGATTCTAGGGTTCAAACTGAGGACCCATGAGAGCCACCAGAACCATATTTAGATCCCACTATGGGACAAGTTCTTGGACTAGAGGATGTAGATGGAGAAGCCTTTTCAGGAATCAAATCACCATTGGAGAAGACTGATTTTCCCTGAATAGGGGGTGAAATGCTGCTACAAGATGCACTCTCAATGAACTAAGTGCAAGTCCTGATTTCTGAACGCGTAGCAGGTACTCTAATATGTCCTGCATAGAAGTCCAGATTTGTTGGCTCGGACCAAGGACCACACTGAAAATCTCTTCAATGTCATTAAGTAGGTCATCCTGTAGAGGACTTCATACCATTGAGTAGGACTTGTAAGACAGCCGCAGAGCACTGCTCTTCTCCTTCATTCAACCATGAAGAAGCCATGCCATGAGATGTAGGAAATCGAGCACAGGATAAAAGGTGCAAACATGGTTCTGAATGAGCAGCTCAGGAAGGAGAGGATGCGAGGCTGAATCAACAGCATGAAAGGTCAGAGAATCTGCACTGTCTCAGCCATGCTGGGGCAATGAGAATGTGGTTGGCCCAATCTGCCTTGAACTTGAGGATGACCAGAGGAATGATTGGGACAAGGGAAAGGCATATAGGAGAGTCAAATGCCACTTGCAGTGAAAGGCATCGGAGAGGGAGCCCAGACTGAGACACCCCAGAGTACAGGAGACATTTCCTGTTCTCCCTTGTAGCAAACAGGTTGATTGTGGGAACTCTCCATGCTGCAAAGATGACATAGAGAAGTCTTCAGGTCCACTTGTGACTCAGGGGGAAATACCTGCTGAGATGGCTCATGAGATAATTCTGTACCCCAGGCAAGTGAACAGCTATCACAGCACCATTCTCCTCAAGGCAAAACCACCACAAAATGATTGCCTCCAGGTAGACCACCTTGGTATGGTCATCCCCATGTTTGTTAGCACAGAACACTGAGGTGGCATTTTTCGTAAATATGTGAACCAGTGAGTCTGATAAGGTCCTGGAAGGCACAACATTCATTGTGGGTGGCCTGAAGCTCCAGCATGTTATTATAGAGTGACAATCCTATTGTTGCAACCACAGTCCCTGTACCTTCAGTGACCTCCAGTGCAACCCCAACCCAACAGGGAGGCGTTGGTAACAACTGACTTGGTTGGTGGAGTCCTGGCAAAGGAAATGACCTGGCAAACATTCTGCAGACACATCCACCTTTGCAAGGAATCTAGGACCAGTGGAGGGAGACGATCCAGTCTGTCCAGAGAATGAAGGGTAAAACAGCAGATCATCCTGAGCCACATCTGAAGGTGGCAAAGATACAGCCTTGCAATCTGGACAACGTGCAAGTGGACATGTGGCCTAACAATCTCAGAAACACTCAAACCCTTGTAGAAGGCTGAGATTATAGATTGAGACAAAGATGTTGTGTTGTCTGAAAACAGTAGGATGGTAGAAACACTTGACATCATGGAATCTAAGAGGACCCCAATAAACTCGATTTTTGGAGTGGAAAAGGTTGACTTTCTGGTGTTTAGACTGAGACCTAGATGGTCAAGCAAGTGCAATGTAGCACTGCCAGGTGCGAGAACTTCCTCTCTGGATCTACCCTTGAGCAATCAATCATCAAAGTACAAGAAGATGTGCATTCCCCTTTTTTTTTCGGAGATATGCCATAACCATGATCATGCATTTGGTAAAAACTCACGAGGTGGAAGAGGGAAAGGAATTTTCTATGGCTTGGTAAAATCACCACATGAAAGTAAGTATCCTGAAAGTCTAGAACAGCAAACCAATCATTCTGAGGAGGGAGGATAGTTACTAGAGAAGGATAGTCCCCTATAGGGAGGATAGTCACTAGATTGACAATTCAGAACTTCATATATCTAATGTATTTCTTGAGGCCACAAAGGTCAAGGATGATGTTGGCCAGGAATCAGCAACCTTAGGCATGCGGCTTGCCAGGGTACGCACCCTGGCAGTCCGGGCCAGTTTGTTTACCTGCCGCGTCTGCAGGTTCAGTCAATCGCAGCTCCCACAGGCCGCGGTTTGCCTCTCCAAGCCAATGGGGGCTGCGGGAAGTTGCACAGGCCAAGGGATGTGCTGGACACCACTTCCTGCAACCCTCATTGGCCTGGAGCAGTGAACTGCGGCCAGTGGGAGCCGCGATCGGTCAAACCTGCAGATGTGGCAGGTAAACAAACTGGCCCAGCCCGCCAGGGTGCTTACTCTGGACAGCTGTGTGCTAAAGGTTGCTGATCCCTGATATAAACTGTGCTAACAGTATAGGGCCAGTACAATGAGTGCAGGGGCTGTCAATCGTGGTGTACACAGGGTGACCTTTGTGGATGTGCACAAATGCAGTAGGGACTCCTGGGCAGAGGAGCAAAGGTCTCCAGGTATTTCTGTGATTGTGACTCAGGTGAAGGTTTCTAGTCCTATTCTGCTCACCACCAGTTTTCACTGTGCCCAGCAACAGTTTGATTATCCATTCACAATAAATCCAATTAATTATCCATTTGCAATAAATATTGAATGCACACAGAATAAACGTATAGTTCACAATTAATGTGTACCAGGGATGGAGGCTAATCAGAGACCCAAGAAATATTTTTGTTTATTTTTTTGGGGGGGGAATAGTTTAATTCAATACCTAATATTTTAGTCGTAGAAGCATCTCTCCTGTGAATTTGACAGAAAGAGAAAGAGACACAGATAGCTGTGTGCACTGCTTGTGAGCCAAGCTTAGCCAAATTCACTGGAGGCATCTTTATAAACTAAATTGCAAATAATTATAATTAGGCTGTAATCATAATATCTACCTCTTTGCTAAAGGATAGCATCAGTTTCATCACAACAGTATGCCATGTGATGTTGCCCAATAAAAGTTGAAGACCACATATGAGAAACTTAGTTGCATGTTTAATAATCTACCAAAATTAGCACTTCAAAGTTGTTTTTAGCAGTAAGGGTACAGTTAAAATACTGTGTATTTTTGATGGTCCAAACTAAAAATCAGAATGGGTCTATACTGCGTAGGCACAAATCCCAATAAAAATATGCCACAAAAACTGAAGGAAAGATCTATAGATCACTTCTCTTTTGTGGGCATAATTTTCTTGCTGAGGCTGGTATATTAATGAGATCATTGCTGGTGACAGTTGTCTTCTCTATCCCCCAAAATACCGAAGTAGATTTACTCATTGAAATACAGGAAAATGTCAAAAAGATGCATAATAGACTAAGACAATCAGCTGATTTTATACAACAACATTATTTTTTCCCAGAAACCCAGTGATTGTTTTCCACACCACATTCTGTAGCATCTAACAACTTTGATCCCAGGTTACATGTCAGATCACATTTGAAGCTGGTGAGGCATTATGGACTAAAAATAGAAAAAAATGAAAAAGTCAATGGGGAATAGTTGGATAGAATCCCTCTCTGTACATAATTATAATTCTGTGCACCTTTCTGTAGACTAGTGGAAGCAATGCATCATCAGTTAAAGGCCACTGATGCTCATGACTCGTGCACTGAGAGAAAAAGACGGTTTTACCCCTTTCTGCTATGTCCAACAGTGACATGAAGTATATTGTGTCCTGAAGCCATAAGATTGAGACAGGCAAAAGCAATGTGTTCATCATCTGATTTAAACAGTTCAGAAGCAGTGTTGGGATTTAGTTATGGTAAAATAAGAATAGAAAGTCTCTTTTCATACTTGGAGACAAAGGGGAATATATTTTCCTGCACTTGCTGAAGTGGAGGGGTTAGTCTCCAAGTTAAGGAAGTATTACTATCTCTGACCCCACGAACCTGTTGAAAATGTGCTGGGAGGATTCTGACTCTGAGACTAGTTCCTTTGCCTAGTGTATTATTCTGCCATAAGAGATGAAGAATTGGCAGTGACAAAGCCAAGATTTTTATACCCTGATTTTTAGAACTGATTGAAAAATGGAATTTTTGTCCTGTGGGAAATTCCAACATTTTAAAATGTGTTTTTGTTCTAAATTAGAAGCAAAAAAGTCAACATTTAAAAAAAAATCATACAGTAAAAATTCCCAAAAATTCTGATTCAGAGACATCAAAATGTTTAATTTAAACAATGTGTTTGATAATGTCAAAAAGTTTCATTTTATCTTAACAAAATATTTTGATATCAAAACGTAACTGTGACTTTATTGACATGAACTGTGACCATATAACTGTGATCATTATTGCAACCAAGGTTGTATAGTTGCACCAAACCTTGGACAAAGAAGGTCAAGTAAGATGCCTATGGAAAGGTTGTAATTTGCTAGTTATGATTATGCTGTCTGTATGTGTGTATCATTTTTGTATTTGAAGTTATGAATATTGGCTATGTACTTGTATCTCAATGTGTTTGATTCTAAGTAGCCTCTGTGAAGCATTTGGTCAGCTTCTTGAGAAAGGACTATTCTCAGTAATTGCCCAATCAAGAAACACTTAACTGGACAATGGACTTTGGGAGATGCCAATCCACATCTGAGCTTTCCTGAGAATGTTCAAGCTAACATGTAAACAATGGTATTGGCCTGAAAAAAGCTGAATCATTCATGGACATGTGACTTGGTCAGCTGGATACAAACTCCACCTTGCTGCTGTGATTTTGCACAGGAGAACAAAGGGGTTTCTGCCCACAAGAGAGAGAATATAAAAGCCTGGAAGCCTCCTCATTTTGTCTTCAGCTGGCTCAAGAGATGGCCTCTCCACCCCACAGAGATGCTTGAAAGAAACTGGAACAAAGGACAGAAACTATGGGGGTGTGAGTAATTGCTGGACCCAGGCCATAAGCCATAACATTGGTCTGAAAAGAATTAGGCCCAGACTAAGAAGGAGTCTAGTCTGTGAAAGAAGCTTATTGGGAAATCTCTGAGGGTAAGATTGACCTATATTCAGTTTCTTACTGTATTAGGCTTAGACTTGCTTGTTTTGTTTCATTTTCCTTAGTAACTTACTTTGTTCTGTCTGTTATTACTTGGAACCACTTAAATCCTACTTTTTATATTTAATAAAATCACTTTTGCTTATTAATTAACTCAGAGTAAGTATTAATACCTGGGGGAGCAAAGAGCTGTGCATATCTCTCTATCAGTGTTATAGCGGGCAGATAGTTTGAGTTTACCCTGTTTAAGCTTTATACGGAGTAAAATAGATTTATTTCGGATTTAGATCCCATTGGGAGCTGTGTGTCTGAGTGCTAGAGACAGGAGCACTTGCTAAGCTGTTTTCAGTAGGTCTGCAGCTTTGGGGACATGGGTCTGTGTTGCAGCAGATTAGCGTATTTAGATCAACAAGATAGGGTTCTGGAGGCTCAAACTGGCAGAGAAAATGGGCTCAGAGGCAATCTCAACAGATCAGGTGACAGTCCCAAGGAGGTTTCTGTGACTGAACTCGTCACAGTAACGTAAAGTTGAAATGATTAATTTTGTCACTTTTCCACCTTAAAGTCCATTGAAATTGGTACATTCCTATAAAATGTGTTAATTTCAATTAAACTGAATTTTCCAGAAAACTGCTCCATCAAAATATTTTTTATTCGTTCTACTAATTTTATATGTTATAGAAAATATACTCAAACTGTCTAGAGAAGGAACAAGAAAAACTAACACAGTTGCAGTTTTCTGAACATATTATTTTAATGAACTTCTGGCCACATGCAAGGAAATAACATGGTCATTAGCAAGGTCAGAATCTGAGATCTTCAGCAGCAAAACCCCCTAATTCTCAAAACAAAAAATAGTTATGTTTACTGTAAGTGCGAATAAGATCTTACTGAGAGCAGCCTGTAGAAGGAGGAATGAGGAAATGCATTTGTCACAAGAATGTCACATGCTCACCCTATTAAAAATGTTGCTATTTTTCTGAACTTTGGAGTCATGTAAGAGGTTAAGTCCCATTTGAGGTGCCATTTTGTAATTAAATCATAACCATATAATACAGTGTTTCCCTCACTCTCACGATTTTATCACGAGTCTCATGTTTTTTTCCTGTGTTTCTCAAGGCTTGAACTGCTGGAATCAGGACAACACATGAGAATCTCAGTTTTTATCTTTAAAAAAAGCTTCTATCCCTAAGTTTCAGAGTAAATCTTCTAATTGTGACCAAAGTACTCCCTAATGATTCAGCTAGCAGAAAGCAAATAAAAATAATTCAATACTCTTAAAAAAAAAAGAAATCTGAAGATTTAAGACAATCTCATGATTTTTGAATGGTTGTGATTGGCAATACTACAAGACACGAGCTGTCAGCAGAGATAATTCGAGTGGTAGTGGCTTGTGCTTTTGAGATTTCTTAAAGTATCTGGCCACAGGATTGTTACATTACCATCCTCAGGCGGGAGTGTAATTTTTTGTGGAAAATCAAAGCAATTCCCATGGTGGGTTGATAATCCTGCCACAGGGAAGTAATACACTCTGCTTTCTGCTAGTGTAGGTCTTATCCCACCTTTAAATTAGGCAATTCTGTGGATTTTTTAAGTGTATAAGACTAACAGGGAAAAATATTCAGTCCATTATTTGAGTGGAATTAATGAAATAGGAGGGAGTTATGTTATTCATTAAAAGACAAATGAATTTGAGGTGAAACTGTCTGTCCCCAGATAAATAATGTAGCAACATCAGGTCAGTAATTGGGATTATATAAATTTGTCCATGCTGTAGGAGAATGTGTGGGTGTGAAAGTTCTATATTAATAATGTTTAGCTAGATCTTTAAAAGCAAGCCTGATTTTTCTCTCTCCATCCCTTGTATTCTTGTCTTACACACTGATCATTTTTGTGTGTGAAAACAGTTTACTGCAGATTCCATGGAATGTTTCAACTAATGGCAACAGCAACCTTTTGCAATCAGAGAAGCCTTCTCTGTTGTAACAAACAAAAAACAAAACAAAAAAACATTGGCTCTCAGCCTTAAGGACTGCATTTAGGAGAGCTATTTAAATAAAAGCTTAAATCTACACTTGTGTGACCTGACCTTGGAAGGAGAACTCTTAATTTGAACAAGAGAGAGAGAAAATATTCAGTTTGGCAGCACTGTTGTCCTCGGCTTTGATGAGACACTCAGATGAAAAGCAATTGCAAAGCTACCTTCCTAAATTCAGGATAAAGAAGACAAGCAGGAAACCAAAAAATTCTTCATTATCTTCCTCTGTACCTGCACCTCAAATAGGTAGCTAACGATGGCAGTAAGCACACACACACATACACACACAAACCCACATTCCTGTGTCATTTTTTAATACCTGTTTCTGATATGTCACAAAAGGCACCCTGATAAAAGAGCGAGTACATTTACGAATTCCTCTAATCTCTTTAAAGTTTTTCAATAGTTCTAAATTAAATTCCTTTCACTCTTATCTCTTTCTCCATCAGAAAATCCAGGGGGTATTTGGACTCAGACATCTATTGCACCAAAGATCTTTCATTACAACACACAAACAAGCACTTTTATTGAACAAGTACCCAATTACTTAACCCAGCTTCAGGTTTCATTCTAGCCTGCTGCCTCCACCTTGACATGGGCCTACTAATCTCTTCTGACGGGCACTGCTACATATCAGTTCTAATACACAGAGATGATTCCTAACCTTCCTTGCAGAGAGCTACTGATTAAATAAACTGAGATGCCCATCTCAGCTTTCTCGGACCAATGAATAACAATGAGGAATCAAAGTTGGTAGATATGGACCTTTTCCCCTTTAATATGAGCCACATTCACAAATGAAAGGAAAATGAAGAGAGCTAATTCAGATAGAGAAATGGGATGAAAACCAGCTAAATGTTTATATTGCCATTTATAAATCAACTACTTTATTATATCAGCCTATGTTATGCTTCCTTTTTTTGTGACCCTGCTGTAAATCAGTAAACATTTCCCTTGCTATTGTAATGTCTAAAAAATGATCTATGCCATAACTTGAAACTGCTTATCACGCAGGAAGATAGAAATATTAGAAGGTGAAGACTTCCATCTGTTCTGCTTAGAATTAGTGAAAGAGCTCCAAAGTCTAGTTAACTGCAATGATAAATTACCTCCTTGGTTTATCTCTTTCCCCAAATGGTGACAGACAATCATCATATGTTCCAAGCATATACCACAAGACCTAAGACACTTGAGTGAATGCTGATAACTGATGCATCTTGGAAACTTGACTTAACACAGCCACACAGCAGAAAGACAAGCAAAAAGAAAGAAATCAATAATGGAGAGAGAGAGAGACAGTTTTCCTCCCACAACTGAATTCATTCTTTGAAAAGGAGATTACAGTAGGGCTTCAAAGAAAAATACAGTTCCTATATCAACAGTATTTACTTAAAAATAACTGATGTAAATATAAAATAAAGGTAAAATAATGTAATCATGAATTGGTCCTGTATTTTCTTTCACAATAACAATTAACTACAGCAAAGATTCTCAAATGGTGAGAATATAGATACAGATGTAAAGGCAAATGAAGATAAGCAAAGGAGGAAAAAGAAAAAGAGAGAACATAATGGAATAAGTAAAAGAACTGAAAATATCCAGCCATAATGTAATTGGCACTTCACATTGAAGGCATGGGACAGTGTAAACAACACATTATACCAAATATGGGTCACATCTTGCATGTTCATGTGATTTTTTTTCTATCCGCTCAGGAGCCTATATGATTGATTTTCTTCAAATATGGCAGGATTGATTTTCTTCAAATATGGCAGGATTAAGTTCTCTGTTCCATTGTATTCTAGGTAGAGCAGGGTGATATTTTTTGTGTTTGTTTGTTTGTTTGTTTGGGGTTTTTTTTTTGGACAAACAGTAAATTCCTTGGGGAAAAAATTTAGGGCAGCAAAACAAAATTGGAAAAAAAATATTTTGGAAATGTTGAACCATTTTGTTTCAACATTTCTGAAACAAAATATTTCAGTATTTCTATTTGAAAATGCATTTCATTTAGTAATGTAGCTAATAAAAAGGATGAAAAATATCCCAAAACTACCTGAAATGCAAAATGAACTCTTCCCCAATAAAATGAATTTGGAGTCTAACAATAATTTTTGTTTGATCCAAAACAATTTCTTTTGGGGGGAGGAGCGTTCATTTTATCCCCAAACTGAAGAATCCATTATTCACTCAGCTCTAATTCTGGATAAGGGAGGATTGTTACAGATGAATTTGTTGAAGCACTTCCAACAGTAGCTTTCAAAATGAAGTCTAGCTTCATGGAATCTAAATTTCTGGATGCTTTTTTGAACCATGTTTCTTTATGCGTGAGAACCTATCCCCTGCTCACTGGAATCAGTTTGTTTATATATTGTTGAGACTGATTTCCTGCATGCTCTTATGTATTTCTATCATAAAAGCATGTAGGAAACTGCCCTCAATGAATTAAAAAAATTAGCTGTAGTTTATCGCATGCTCAGAGACATGTGCTGGAAAAGCAGTGGGTGGTTTTGTGCTCTTCCTTGTATTTGGGCTATACTCTGTGCTGGCAGGTTCTGTGGTGGTAATGTGTTTTAGTTGCACCATTTTAGAGGCTGGTTCCCTTCAGACTTCATACTAGTGTTTTGCTTTTTGTAGCTTTGCTGTATAATCAAATATACATACATATATTCTGGCAGTGATTGTCTTCAACATGTTCCTACACAATACCTAGATGACCACAGTCAAGCACAGGTTTGCATTTGTTATTGTATCAGGGCTGGTGCAACCATTTAGGTGACCTAGGCAGTTGCCATTTTCTTCAGCAGCGATTGCGACAGCTGGATCTTCGGCTGCCCCGGTCACCACCAGCATTTAGGTGGAGGGAGCTGGAGCAGGGGACCGTGGGGAGGGCTTCCTGCAGCAAGTAATGAGGGAGGGGCGGCGTGCAGGGGAACTCCCCGCCCCAGCTCACCCCTACCCCGCCTCCTCCTCGAGCACGCCATGGCTGCTTCACTTCTCCCGCCTTATCAAGCAGCCACGGCGTGCTCGGGGAGGAGGTGGGGCAGGGGTGAGCTGCTTCACTTCTCCGGCCTCCCAGGCTTGCGGCTCCAATCAGCTTAGGCGCCGCAAGCCTGAGAGGCTGGAGAAGTGAAGCAGTGACGGCGAGCTCAGGGTGATCCTGTGCAGAGCAGGGGTGAGCTGGGGCAGGTGGGGGGCACCGCTGTGGGGGGGGGATCTCAGGGCGGGGGCACGGTGGGGGGCGCAAGGTGGACTTTTCGCCTAGGGCACGAAACATCCTTGCACTGGCCCTGTATTGTATCCCCCTCATATTCCAGAAGCAGAGTGAGATTTATTGGGGGGAGAGAGGGATTATTTTGTTTGTTAATGTCATGAATGAGTAGCAGAAACCTAGCAGAAACTGTAGAAATTGTGTTATACTCCCAAAGATAATGAATCTAAAATCAGGGGTGGTTTTCACCCTGTCACTGAAATATGAGACCCAACAAGTGAGGTTTTGTCAAAATGAATGTGTCCATCTTACCCCATGTCTAGTTTAAAGAGGAATTGGTTTTGATCTTTAATATCCAAGAACCAAAGGCTTAAATGTGGATAGAAATGGAACAGGTGACTCAGTACTGCTTCAAATACTTATTCCATTCACATTAAAACATGCAGTTGTATAACCTTGTCTTAGATTTTTTTCTGGGCCTTTATAGATATATATATATAAAATCTGAATGCAAGTAAGAAATAAAAGCCTGTAAAAAATGTTTGAGCTAGATGCCTTAAGTGTACACTGAATAATTAGGATAGCACTTTCAACAAAATTTGGCTTCTCTTAACTGAAAAGTTTAACATAAAACAATTAGGCTTTCTTTTTATTAACCTTAACTAAACAACAACAAAACCCCACTCCTTTTATTTGTTTTGGGATTGGCTGCCATCTATGAATCTATCTCAAAGGTTTGCTGGTATATTTTTCTTTTATTTTACTCTTTTCTTTTGATATAACATTGAATGGTTCCTGCTGTTTAATTGAAAGCTACCATCTTATTTTCCAGAACATACCTTTTTCATAAGATTGAATTTGTCTTCAGGCCATGTCTGCTGTCTAAGGATTTTGTTTTTAATTTCCACTCAAACTCATTGAGCCCTTGTATAATAGATTTCTGATTATATCACTCTGGTCCTTCAGGACACATGTATGCACCGGATATTCAGCTGGTGTAAATAGGTATAGTTCAATTGATTTCAGTGAAGCTAACCAATTTACATCAGCTGAGGAAGTGTCCTATAGAGTTGAAGGTGGAATATTTTCCATTATAATTCTGTTAATTGCCATAAGGCAGAATTCTTGATTTTCTTTATTCAAATTTACAACCAAGTGTTTTTAGTGAGGGATGTGTGGTATCTATTACTTGTGTCAAGTATTTTTTATTCCTAAGGGCATTTTTAAACCTAATACTGTCTATAAACCCATCAAAGATGTTATTCATTCATTTTGAGGACTGCATCCTTGATTTGTTCACCTATTTCAGCATTTTAAAGAACTAAATAAAACTACAAAGGGGAAGTGAAGTCTTTGAGAACAGTCCTCTCACCTCCTATGTGCTTTAACTGCAGAACTTTTCAAAGGAGCACCCCTGGGGCTTTTATCACTAAGTAGAGATTTAGATTCTTTCAGACATATTTCAGGGGATCTTCTGTTATCTGCAATGGCTTGGCCTTTTAAGAGGTGGCAGATATAACTATTGTGATGTGATATAGAATTCATTCTAGCAGTTAGATATCTTGCAGGTTTGGCTGATTCCAACTTCTGACCGTATTAATAAGATACATAGGATTTCTCCCAGACAGACCTGAAAGCTTCACAGATTAGTCCCAATGATATTAACGCAGACCTCCACTTAGCCCATATTTTAAAAATCTGTGTTGCCTGAAGATTATTCCCTGAATATCTTTTTGTCTAGAGGACTACTGCACCTTATCTTCTAGCCAGCTTGAAATTGATGGCAAAACTCTCCTCTCCTATTTCCAGTGCGGATCTCTATTGCATATTCTGCACGTGGAATGAGTACAAAATTAGCAGTAGGAAATGGAATGGAGGGACCATCCCAGGAAAATTTTTACACTCATTAAATTTGCTGAAATATGCTCTTTGCTTAAAGAAGCTATTTCAAATTGGAGATAGCGTAGCTCAGCTGTAATTCTTCCTGTAGAGCACACATGCTGCCATATGTTTAATGGGTGCTGTGCTCTGCCATGTGAAGCACAATGTCAATACTAAATGCAGTAGAGCCTTCTTTACTCTGCCACATGATACCTGATCACCTGATTTCTGGATACAGATTGGTAAAACTCTTGCAAACTTTCCACCCAAGCTTACTTGCCCATAATCACACCTTAAGCCTATTTATCACTTATCATGATGAAGTACATGATCTTTTTGTTGTTATTTTTACAAAGGTGTACTACAGTAGCTGATTACTGTACATTACTTAGATGTATATTTTTTGATGTAATCAGCATGCAGATTAAATTATGTCTAGTTAATGCTTCTGTAGCAGAGTCCCTCAGCCAATAAAGCTACAGATAAATGAAAACAGCAGAGAGGATCACAGTCTTGCATTTTCAAGGTCAAGGTGTCAAAGTTTTGGCACCAATTCATTAAAAGAAAAAAGTGTGACCAGGAAGGAGAGATAGCAGTGCCGGTATGTCCTAATAATATCCATTAGAAGGGATTTTTCTCAATGTGAAATATATTAACTGAATTTTATCTGATAATCCTCACAAGCAAATGTTAAACAGAAAACATCTGCTTGTTATCAGTATAGCTAAATGGGGGAAATGGCATCTCTCTTTAAATATTTACGTCAACAAAGCTGTAGCATACTGCCCTTTGTCAGAATCAAATAGTATTCTGGAAAGGTGTCTAGAAGTGTCACTGATGTTCCATCTGTTCAGGAGATTTACGTACTCCTCCATGCTATGCTGATACTAGCCAATGTGCATTTAGTTTGGGCACTTTATGTGGTTTACAATCTTGGTTGTTGTGTCACATTCAGAAGTTTTACCTTTGAAGGACCCAGCTTTTAAACATGACATTAGAACCACAGAAAGACCGAGAACTGAATCAGTGGGCTGAGTGTATTCCAGGCTGACTTAATCTGGTACCAATAAACAAGGCTTCCTTCCAGATAAAGGCTTACAGGACCCCAATAAGACATTTAAACCTAGGTACACTAACATTTTGTAACCCATAACTGAGTTTTATGATAATCTCTTGCTGAATACAAAGCAAGACTCAACAGTCATGTTCCAGAATCACACCTGTATTTGAGTTTTTAGAGTTTTTATCAATTTTGTGTACAGAATAGGAAGGGAGTGCAATTCAACAGGATATAGGGGGAAGTTTAACAAAAAAAATATCACTAAGTGTTTCTGCCAGCTCAATTTAGTTTGCACAGTTTTCAGACTCAGCAGTGCCATGCATTAATGAGTTCACTATGTAATCCATGCTCATTCCTGTGGCATGGTCTGATTCTTCGCTCCCCACCTGAGGGAAAATTCCCATTGAAGTCAACAAATTTAACTGGAAAAGGAGGTATTGAAGGTACAGCAGCAGAGGAGACCGGCTTGTTATTGGGGACCTTCATCTCATTAAGAAAGAAAGCTTCTTGACCAGATAGTATGGGGGCTGAGAAGTTATATGAAGTAGGAAGAGGAAAGCATTTCCCTAATCTGAGTAGGGGCTCAGTGCCATGCTTCTGCTTTGCTTCTGAAACCCAATGTCATGTCTCGTTTTACTTTTATAGGCATGTAAAAATTGTTTGACTTGCAAAGGCTTTGCAGATTCCATGAACGTGGCAGGATGTATGTGCTCACAATAAATCAACACGGTTTGTCAAGACTCAAAAGTAGCAAACAGCTGTGTTTTATTGTTTTAATTGAAAAAAATATGCAAGAACTGACCAGTTTTAAAATGCATGGGAATATATTGTGACAAACAATCTTGCATTAGCAGAAGGATGAAAAAGATGAAAAGGCCTTTTCCTTGTCTAATTACTAGGACACTAGCAGCTCCACTGAAGCTTGTGAGATTCTTACAATTTATCCTCTGGGTTGTTTTTGCACTGTGTGCCTCAATGTGTCCATTATGCAAATAGAGTGCAAGTCAAAACACCTATTCACTTGCCATTATTAACTGCACTGAATTGATGAGATACTGAAAGTCATGGAAGAACTGGAAACAGTGGAACTTCAGAGACACAAAGAAAGGGATTCTGTCCCCCATTATGGTCCCTGTGTGGTGCTCTAGCAACTTATAAGAGATGTAAAAGACCCTCAAGGGTCCAGGGATGAATTATCCTGGCAAAGGAACTATGGCTACTATAAATACAACACAGCATATCACCCAGGGAGTCAGAGTCATAGAGCGGTGAAAAGGATAGAAAAGCACTTTCTAGGTAGACTTCTGAGAAACTTTCACAACAAAAACTAAATCAGGCAGATCTGGGTTTCATTGCAAATCTGAAACCCAAGATAGATTCACCACCACTTAATAAAATATGTTTGTGTTCCCTCACTAAATTAGCATAATTCTGAGAATCTGATTTGATGTGAATACCCTTGAATGTGAACTTTAACTTTGCTTTCCACAAATATTCTGCAATATTTGCTTTTAATTCACTATTTCAGTAAACTTTCCTGCCAGCAACTTCATTCACAGAAATATTTATAGGAAAAGAATTCAAAAAAGGGTGAATCACAATGAATTAGTTTGAAAATTTAAAACAACATAGTATATTTCTATTTAATCTCCGATTACTGAAAACTCCCTGATAATTTCAGGCATCTGCCTTGATAATAATTTGAAATTTCCCTACTAGTTCAAAACACAGAATAGTTTAAACCTTAATGTTTGTTTCCCCCACACTCTAGTTGCATGTGCATCTGCACTTCTCCTTGATTCCCGGTCTAGGAACAGAAATGCCACAATACTAAAGAGGATTAAGGGCACTTAGATTTAAATACATTTTAAAAAGGGGTGTATTCCAAGGAGAATGCAATATGAAAACCTTATCAAATAGAAAACCTTATCAAATAGAAAACCTTATCAAATAGAAAACCTTATCAAAGTTCCAGGGCACACAGGTGCACAACTCCCAAGAACAATGGGAACTGGTGCATACTTACACCAGTTCTTGCCTTGTGTTGCATGGGTGCACTGAGGAGAGACGTTTGAGCTGAGAGCCTGTTTCTGCTGTGCAAATAGCTGGGCAGGATCTCTGCACTGGGCTCAGGAGAGATCTCTACCCTGTACAAAGCATTGTGGACAAAGTTTATTTGCCAAAAATGCATTTTTGGGTTGACCAAAACTATTTGTGATTTTGGTAAAAAGTTTTGACTGAAAATAACGGGGGACGGTAGATTCCAAAAGAGTGAAAATGTTTCATTTTGATATTTTGTAAACAAAATATTTTGATTTTTCATTTTGAAATTTAGCTAAATTTATTCTTTTAAAAACGAAGGGAACACACCAAAACATTTTAGTTTTAGGTTAAATGATCTGTTTCATTCAACCCAAAATTTTGTTTTTGTTTTTGTGAGGGGGAAAAAAAGAAAACTTGTTGTTTTTGGCCAACTACAAACAATTTTGTTTTCTGATTGTTTGGTTCAGCCACCAAACAAATATGAATTATTCATTTAGCTTTACTAAGAAGGGGATTTAGCTTCCGCACCAGTCAGTGCTCCATGAGAGCTGTGGCTGTCCTCAGTCAGCTAAAGCAGATATTGTGTTCGGTAGTACATCCATAGAGCACTGATCTAAATAATATTGAGTTCTACCTTGAGTGCAGGGGACTGGACTAGATGACCTCTTGAGCTCTCTTCCAGTCCTACAGTTATATGATTCTATGTGCCTCAAGTAGTTAAATCCAGTTAAAGTCTGGATTTCATGGGCTATATAAGAGGAATTTTGAGCCATTATACAGTTTTTCCATGACTTATGTTTTCAAACTTGCTATTTTAAAAAGTCAATTTTTATAATTGCCAGCCCTACGTACTTAAAGAAAGCCATAGTCTTCCTGTTCTTTTGTCTTTACCATTAAGCAAGACTTTTCAAATCAAAACTCAGCAGATAATACAGTTTGTTGCTTGTGGCATAATAGGACCCATAGCCAGATCCAAGAGTTAAAAAGTTTTCTAGGACAGCAAAATACACAGCTAATACACAACAGAAACAGAGATACAACACAATACATTGCCGTTCTTATCGTGAATCTCTCTCAATCTTTCCCATCCCCATCTAACCAGTTACATATTTGACCAGAACGTCACTTTCATTTTCTAAGCAGCACATTGAAAATGTTCACTAGTGCAATTCTTTTAGGAATCAATAATTCATACAGGTATTGTATGTGGTAAAATGTTAAGATTATTTGGCACTAGATGTATCTGTTAAAATATAAGACAAACATCAACATTAAAATATTTTGCTGCCTTATTCATAACCTGTTAGATACATTTGTGGATATTAGGTGCTATCCACATCTAGTATTATGAACATTTCTTTTAGGTGGGAGTTTTTTTTTGTTTTATTGGGATGGGAAGTGGGCAGAAAACTATTTCTTACTTAATTTTCTGTGTTTGATCATATGATCATAGATGGATTTGGGTAGGCAAGAGGTATCTCCAGAAAGCATAATACATATATTACTTCTCGTAACATTCAGCGGGTGCAATTTCTTAGTCCCTTGGCCTGTTCTAGTAGACCTATGAAGTGAATGTTATAGTAAGACAAGAATGGAAGTGAGGGGGAGGTTGAGAAATCAATTCAAAAGTTTGGGTTTTTTTTTCACTTTTGTATTTCGACTAACACACTTTAGTGTTACTATCTACAGGGCTGGAAAAGCAGAAGGCAGTTTTGCCCAGAGGCTGACAAGCTGAACACACTTTCAGCTGAAGGTGCTTACCAGTTATGTAGAACTACTCAAAGATTCTCATCTATTCAAGGGTCTGAGGTATGGAAATATTTCATCATTTCTCCAATATCCAGTTAGTACTCCAGGCAGTTTAAACCAGAGGAGAAACAAGCTGTTAATTGGCAATTCAAAATCTGCTGCTAAGGCCTTTGTTAGAAAGATGGAAAGTAAATATAAAAGGAACCAATATTTACATATTTGTTACCTATATACTTTGGGCACACAGTACAGATGCATATGGAATACATGGTGGTGTGATTTGTTTCTAAAACTATTTCCACCGTCCAGCAGTGTATTTACTTTTCAGATCATACTGTCCCTCTCCAATATCTGGTAAAGGATTAATGAAAAGTATTCCCTTTCTAATAATAAGTGAATAGTGTGGGGAAAGAGAGAACATGTTGTTTGTTTTACAAGTCTGGCAATCAACTGAAGCTATAGCTGGCATATCATCATCATCGTTCTATGGTACAACTCCATTAGTGTATTGCCAATCATATGACTACAAGACATTCCTCCCTTTCAAAACAATAGAGTAATCCTGTCCAGCGACTTTAGCTGAAATCCCTCAGTATGCTCTGTGAGGCATGAGATGCCACAGCATCAGCTATTATATGTTCAGGATAAAGAAGAGAAAAGAAAATCAAACACTGGCAAGACACTATTTCTTAGGTGTGCTCTGGATTTGTCCACTACTTGATCCTCTTAAAAACAAAATTAAAAAACAATCAACTAACAAGTGGCATGATTTACAGATGGGTCAACTTCTCTTAGCAGAGGAGTCTTGAACTTGCATCACACCTATGACCATTACAAAATAAATTAGAGTATTCTGCAGTAATAATCCATATCACTTCATTGTCCCTATTGTACGCTATAGAGTGAATTGGAGAACAGACTATAGAATAATATTTTTTTTAAATCAGGGCCCACACCAGTTCAGAAAAAAACATGATGTCCAGAAGAATTCCAATAGTTCTGTGCCTGCTGTAAAAACCTTTACATTCCTCACTAAGCTGAAGGCTCATACTGCCATGGTGAATCTTGTGAGTCATCCTGGTGAACCCTCTCTAGAGGATGAATGTATCTTAAAAAGAAACCCTCAAATGGCAGAAAATTTGCCAGCTCTGAATGATTTATTCACTCGAGCTAGCCAGAGGCCTAAGTGATTGCTGCAACTCTTACTTTATCAGAGCAAGACAGACAGTTTGGGAGAATTTTATTTTACTTTTTTTAAACCCAGAAATAATGCTATTTCAGCTGCCTTTTTTGTTTTCTTTTCCAAAATTTCTCCACCAACTA